>NC_138913.1:25672034-26894549 GCF_965231255.1 Vanellus vanellus | reverse complement strand
ACGGTGCTGGCCAATGAGGGCTGGCCGTGCCGCCCAGGCTCGCCCTGCCGTGCCGCCGTGAGGGGCCGTAGGGCCCGGATGTTGCCGGGAGCGCGGCGGCTCCTGCCGCCGCCCCTGTCCGCACTCAGCGCATTCCGCAGCGCCCGACCCGGCCCAGCCCTACTCTTCCTCGGGCCCGCTCTACTCTCCCCTACCCTGACCCCGTCACTTCCCGCCCTCTTGTTCCGGTCCCGCCGCCGCGCAGGGCCCCTCCCCTCCTCTCCTCCCCTTTCCTCTCCTCCCCGTCTCCGCCGCTCGACCCGCAGCGCTGCCGCCGGGCGCGGGTTCCACCCCCCCCGCCGCCGCCGCGCACTGAAGCAGCGGCCGCCGCCCCCCGCCCGCAGCCCTTCCCTGGAGCCGCCCCCGGAGCAAGGCGGTGTCGGAGGCGGTGCCGGTGGCGCTGCCCGCGGCGTTACCTGTGCCCGGGTCGCCCCGCGGCAGCCGTCGCCGAGCCGCCGCCACCGCCGAGAACCGAGCTCCGCTTCCGCCGCCGCAGCTGCCCGCGGCGGATTGGCTCCGGTAGGTCCCGCCCACCGCCGCGCTCCCCGCCCCATTGGCTGCGGCAGCCCGCCCTTCCCGCGGGGCGCCTGGGAGATGGAGTCCGCGCGCGAAGATGTCGCGAGAGGCGCGAGGGGTGGTACCCGGCCTCGGCGCGCTATTGGCCGCGGGGTTGCCAGGCCAACGCGGCGGGGGCGGAGCCTGTCGTATCCCGTTCCCGTAGGCGAAGCAGCAGCGCTGGAGGAGGTCGCGGTGGCCCGGCGAGCGCGGGGAACCGGGAATCAGCCCAGCCGGTCAACACCGTCGGGCCGGCGTGTGCCTTCCCCTTTCCGGGGAAAGGGGGCCCTGTAAACACACGGGTTGTGCCAGCGAGCACCCGGCTGCCGCCTCCCTCCCGCCTCCAGCATGAATACTGGCTACCAACTGGGGCAGAAGTGAAAAAATAACTAATATTAAAAAAAAAACAACCCTTGGTGATAACGCACATTGCAAACCAGAGACACTGCCAGTCCAGGGCTGCCTCATGTTTGATTACATGCACCTAGGAATGCCGCTATTTTCTGTGACACTGTTTTCCTTTAAGTCCTTATGTCTTCAGGCTCAGAGATGAAGCAACTGTTATTTTCAAAGTTTTAGTAATATTTTTAAATGAAACAAGAACGAAAACCTTGTAATTACAGAATCACGTTTGAGAGCTCCCTGATTTTGCCTTGTGCAACCCCTGGGTTTGTGCTGCTGAGGAAGCCGTGCCACGGGCAGCAGCTGGGCTGGGAGGGATGATGCTTCTCAGGGCGACCGGTGATCAGGACTCGAGACCTCTCCTGTGGCTCCGCTCGTGGGACACTGCCCTCACCCTCGTCACAGTTACTTTGTCCGGCTGGACTCACAGCTGTATTGCAGCTCAACACCTCTGGAATAAGATGTGCAGCTGTGCTCCTCTGTCCCCGTGGCTTAAGATCACGGTAACACTAGAAACGGTTCAGAGCATGTGGCAAGGGTAATTGGACACGGAGTGCATGAAGAATGGATACATGGAGTCAGCATCTCCAGGCTGGAAAGGCATAGTTCAGAGGGAGAGCTCTAAAATCATAAACGGTGTGGATAAGATGAATGAATGTCCAGATTTGAGTGACAAATAATTAATTTATCTTTCAGTAATTTTACTTTTCAGTAAGGTTTCTTCTAACGCTTAGGAGAAGTATAATTTTAGAAGACTTTAGTGTCTGAATTTGTGAAAATATTTACTTTATAGCTAGCTATAGTGTGTGGGTTTCAAGGTCTCAGTGTTTTGGAGCCTAGGCAGGTGCAGGGATGAGGAGTCAGACCTGGGCAGTTGACCCAAACTGGACGACAGGATTATTTCATACCACGAACATCATATTCAATATAAATTAGAAAGTTTGTTGGGGAGTTCTCTCCTTCCCTCGATCGCTGCCATCCTGAGAACTCCTTGTCCTGGTGCCGGAGCCCTGAGCCCTTCCCTTCCTCCCGAGGCCGCAGCACTCACGGTGTCCCACATTGGCGGTCACTGCTGGGAGTGCGCAGCTTCTACGGATAGAATGGGCTGAGGATAATCCTTGTGTATTTTGTATTGGTGTCGGGATCAATATTGGTTCTTTAGTATTATTAATGTTAATAATTTAGTCTTATTCTACTAAATCTGTTTATATTTGAACCCTCGGGTTTCCTTGTTTTTCCCCCGCTTCTCCTTCTCGGGAGGGAAGGGGTCATCGGGTGAGAGAATAATTGTCTGAACGACAATAAATTGTTGTGGGTTCCTCAAACCACAGCACTAATGGCCAACTGTTTTGTACCTGCCGTGTGCGGCCCGCCTTTCCCCTCCCGCGGACGCCGTACACAGACGGGCGAGTGACAGAGGTTGTTCCCGTTCCGGCCCCGCGCGGCTCTCCTCACCTGCGAAGCGCTGCTGAGGCGGGCTGCGCGGCGCCAGGCGCCGGCGGCCACAGGCGGTCCCCGAGGGGGAGGCGACACGTCCCGCCCCGCAGGGCCGAGCGGCGGGAGGAGCGAGCACCACCGCCAAGACCCCCCCACAAGATGGCGGCCAGGCGACGCTCTGGCGCTGCCCCGCGGGAACTCTATGGCGGCGCGGCCCCTCTCGCCCGGCAGCGGAAGCGCCTGTGCCCGGAAGCGGCGGGAGCGGCGCGAGCCGGAAGGGAGCGTGGCGGCCGGGGGCAGGTGCGGTTACCACGGCGACCTGCGCGCAGGGTAGGGGTCGCGCGGCAGGGCGGGACAGCCCTGAGGGCCCTGAGGGGAGCGGGGTCTCCGCCCGGCGGGACGGGGCTGGCGGCGGCTGCGGGGCTCGGCGGCCCGCGTTGGGTGGAAGCGGGCGGCCGGCCGGTGGCGGGTGCCGGTGCCCCTCAGGCCTGTGGAGAGGAAAGGAGCGGCCCGGCGGAACGGCCCCTCCAACGGCGGCGGCCGCCTCTGCGGCCCCTTGGTGTGGGTCAGTCAGCGGCCCGGCGAGAGGGGGGCGACGGGGGAGCTGCAGAGACCACACCCGGGGCGGGGGCTGCTGTTAAACGCCCTTCGCCACTGAGAAACAGACAACCCGATTTTTTGAATTTTCTTTGAATCATCAGCGTTGTCAGTGTTACCGCTATTCAGCCAGGGTGCCCTGCATCGGGAGCATAGCGTGACAGGTAAGGTTTGTATGGAAGCACGCTGGATGTGGACCAGTAGCTAGAACAAATTATTTCTAGTCAAAGCTGTTCAAGTGTGATTTAGGATGAATCAGTTAAACATACCCTGGGTTAGTTCCAGTATCTATAGCACAGCAACGTGATATCTGTGCTCTGAAAGACATTACCTGTGACCTTTACCACTGACAACACTCAATTCAGATGGAGACTTCGCTTCAGCGTCCTGGCCTGGACACTGGGGGTTGGCATCCCTGCCCGAGCAGGAGGTCTTTCTGCTTTCCTTCCCCAGAGCAGAGTGTTTCACCCGCTCGCCCCCAGGCAGAGTTCACAGTGCATAGCAGAGGTCAGTGCTCTCTCTCACAGACTGTCAGACCCATGGCTGTGGGATGATGTGTTCCTTTCGGGCAGGATGTGTGAGTTTCCTAAAGTCAATTATATTTTAATCTGAGTAACTTGAGGAAAAATAAGGAGGAAAAATATTTACAAAACAAATGAGGCTTGAAAAAATCCCCTTTTACAATGTCGCAATTCAGATTGGTTTTCACTTTGTAACCTCGGAACACAGCTGGACCTCCTCATGTCATTTATGTATATTCCCGTGCCTCTTCTGTTCTCCATGGTGGATTTTCATTTTTTTTGAGATACCTGTCTTTCCTTTGTTTTATGGCTGTTATTATTCAGGGAGAGGAGATATTTCTAATCTGTAGGTTTTCAGTTGGCTGAACTGGTGTCAGGTGACAGATGTCGTCCCCCCCCCTCCCCCCTTCATATAGAGAAAGGCTTTTATTACAGTTGTTCACAGAATGGGAAAACAGCCATGAGAGAGTAGCATGGGCGTTCTAACCATAAGAATTCAGTACAGTATATTCATTTACATGTTCCAAACTACCGTGTATAATTTGCAGTGAATAAGAAGGGCCTGATTCTAGGAGGAACTGCAAACCTTGGGTTTTTTGTTGCACTTGGCAGAAGCCAAGGTTTTACTCCACAAATATTGACCGAGCTTCCTCCTCTGCACACAGCAAGCGGTAGCTGTAACCATTCTGTGTTATGCGATGCCATCTGTCTGCTTCCCAGGTGCAACGTAAAACAAATGTCGTGTGCTGCTGAGCAAGTTGCTCTTTGGATGTTACAGCAGGGCATTTCTGGTTTTATTCTGAAAGGAAGGCCGTTGAGATACAATGAGAGCAATGGGTGAATGTCGGGGGGGGAAGGGGGGAAGCTTGAATTTTTGGAGACTGTTAGTAGAAAGCTAACTGGAGAATTCAAGTTTTCCATAAGCTTAAGAGGTAAGGAAATGGCAAGGAAATTCCACTCAATTGTGTTATGGTGAACAGGTCAGAGAATATATAGGCATGAAAGTACACATGAAGGACAATAAAGAAATCGTGCTTCCCCCCCCCCCCCCCCCCCCCCCCCCCCCCAGCTCATTTCTCACAGTAAATTGTATCATTTGAGCCTGTCTTTATTATTTCATTCATTTTTCAGCCTCTAAAGTTGGTGGTACTTAGTGCATCCAGGAAATGCTTGTTTCTTCATTCCCCAGAGAAGTCCGCTGTACCCAGCAGAACGTGAAGGGCTGACTAGGGAACCTTAACCTTGCTTGGCTCTTCTGACATTGGTTAGTACACCAACTGATGTATCTGTGCAAGTACAAAATGTGACTTTACTTCCTGTAAAACAAACGGTGGGTAGGTTTTCCACCTAATTTGAAATATGCTTTGTTTGAAATACCTCTTCTTAAAGCAAGTAGTGGATGTCCCAGAACAGAAGCAAATTTATTTGAAAGCATAAACATAGAGGGAGCTGGAATTGATTTAGGTTTAATTGCAGCTCAGGAGTCAGATCTTAAAATCCTTGTCTCTTCTCATGTTTCCATAGTATTTTTGATTTTGTAAGCCCAGGTGAGACTATGATTATCTCACTGATGTACTGCATTAAATGGGCCAATAAATCTTAAAATATACCTTACTATATTTGGATATGTGAGATTCTGCATTTACAAACAGCGACAATGCAAAATGAACTTTTATTTATTCATCTTTTTTAGGCTTCTATAAAATGGGAATACTTATTGCAGTTCTTGGAATCTGGTTCAGCTTTTCACTTGTAAAAGGAGATTCTAAGGCTGTGACAACATCTCTAACTACAAAGTGGTTTTCAACTCCTTTATTACTTGAAACAAGGTAAGTAATTGTGATTTTTTTGTTGACAAATCAGAATATGCTTAGAGGATAAAGTAACATGTTCTCTTTTTCATTTGTTTTGTGGTGCTTTGGATTCTTGTCGTTACTAATTCATTGGCAGTAATAATACTTAGTTGGAGTTGCTGTGCTTGGGGAGATGGGATGAATATTTTAAAGGAGTTAGTAGTTTTTTGCATGGTAAAGTTTTTCATTCTGCATTGGAACAAAGATTAATAACAATGAATAATTCCATAGTAAGGATTTTTTGCCTTATGAAGTTTTACTTAAAGCAGTAGGTAGACAGGTTTAGCATGGTCTTGTGAGATTCCACAGTAAAAGATTTTTTACTTCAATGATGACTGTAGGTTTTGGTACATTCCTGTTGCTTGCCTTTGTTTAGCTCAGTTAAGCTTGAGTTTAACTTTGTTCATATGTTGTGCATTGATTATCTAAAGTCAACTGCTTTGTTAAGAGTTGTGCAAGTCAGCCTGGGAGATTTTGTCTATGGTATTAAAGATGTTTTGGGTTTTTTTTTTAAAGACAATATTTAAAAGGAAAAAGGAAAGTAAAATGCGGTCTTTTCACTGCCAGTCTACTTAGTACTTTAGAAGTCCCCGTCATTTCATTTTGTGGTATTCTAATTTGGAGATATCTATGCAAAATAGGACTTTTAGATTTTTGTGTGTGTTTAATTTTGTATCACTTAAGGGTATTGTCCTATATGGAAGTCTGCCTGTGTTACTGCAGATTGGTTCATGTGAAAATAGTTGAGCATTGATGGGTTTCATTCAAATGGGTATGGCTTTGGGTGACAAGACAGGTGTGTCCTAGGTGAAATTACTTTCCTGTAACCTTCTCTATAGAAGCTGAAGTTCAAAGACTGAAAAATCCTTAAGCAGTAAAATGCAAAGCTCAGGTGTTAATGCCAGGTTTTAAATACCCTGACAATAAGAGACATTTGCTTGGGAAAAGCTCACCCTAAGAGACCATGAAATAGTAAGCAAATAATCAAAATAATGTGCCAAAGGCTTGATATATAACCTAACCATTATATTCAAAGACTTTGGGTAAGTAGGATGGTTCATCTGGGGTGAACTGCTCAATGATACAGCACTGCAGTGTAAAATCTTTCCTGCTGTTTAGTTTACTTAGCCCAGCACTGCAATTCATTACCCAATTGTTCAAGAAGTACGTATCACCTTAGGTCAGAACCAGTTGAAAGGAACACACAAGCTATTGTGGCAGCTAGTAGGCTCTGAATCTTGTGTTGTAGCATCCTTTAGTGTGTGAAGCATGTTACAAGTTTAGACATGATAAAGTATTTGTTGTTAGCAATGTTTAAATAATTATTTTACTATCTAACATTGTATACCTACATAATCATATCCTTACTATGTGGTGAATTACATCATTATCATTTGAAGCTGTGACTTCTCCTTTTGCTCATTTAAAAATAAACAACCTCCCGCCCCCCAAGCTAGTAGTTCAAACAAACTACAGTTTATTACAGCCAAGTAAACAAAAATATGTGTTTCTTATAAAAGATACGTAGCAAAGAAATGCATTAGGGAGGGGAGCTCCCAGCATGTACCCTACTGTCTGTCGTTAAGAGATTAATAGGTGCTTTACAAGCTGCTTTCATGTACTATGTGTTTGTCCTGGCCTGAAATTATTATTTGTTTGGGTTTGGTTGGTTATTAGCTTTCTTGGTCTGCTTTTTCTAGTAACATATGGTTTTCTGATGTAGGTAAACATATGGTAGGAGCTAACTTTCTGTGAAGCTTTCCAAAGTATTAGAATTGTAACTTGAGAGAAAATTCATAGGTCTAGCTAACTCTTCTCTTCCTACTCAGTGAATTTTTATCAGAAGAAGGTCACGAAAAATTCTGGAATTTTGTTGAAACCAGTCAAAATATTAAGACATCTGAACATGATGGTAAGTTTTCATAATCTTTTTCTTGATGATGATTGATAGTTGACATGGTTGGAAAATTGCCTAAAACATTTTGCCTTCTGTTGTGTTAGACTGTACAAGTCAAACGAGGACTGATTTCAGTAGTGTTTTTACTGCAAAGTGCTCAAAGCTTTCAGGTATCCATTTGATAAAAGCTGTAGTGGACAAGTCTGAAACATGATTTACTTGCCAGTTTCTGTTTCAACATGAAGTACATAATATTATAAATGCATTCTCCTCTGTGTTTCTGTTTCTCAACTGAAATTAAATGGGAGTTTTTAACTGTTTCCCTCCTCCCCAAGCCTGTGTCTGCATCTGCAGGAATGTATATAATTTACTCTCATGGAACTCTACTGAAGTTCACTCTCATCCATCTGTAGAACTGTGTAATGAAAATTGAGGAGGAAGGGTCATGTGCATATTTACAATTAATGTCATGGGCTTCTGTTAGTATAAATCACAATTAAGATGAAAAGCCCTTCTTCAATGAGAATATGGTATAGAAAGATAACTGCGTGTACTTTGACTTTGCAGGTAGCGATTATTACCATGAAATGCTGAAAGTAGCCTGCCAGAGTCTGTCACCTCTGCAGCAGAATCTGTTAAAATTTTCCTTGTCTTTACGCTCTTATTCTGCAACAGTTCAAGCTTTTCAACAGGTTAGTACAGAAAATCCTCAAACGATTTGTAGAGCATTACCTAAGGCCCAGGAAGGAGTGAGCTGTGTAAGGAGACATTTGAGAGTATAAAAAATCCTGAACTCATTAAGTGCTCCATACATCTGAACTGAAGAGCATATGTATGTACTAATTTCACTGAGTGCCAAATTTGAGTCCATCTGACTAGACTGAAGAATTGGGATTTCAACATGTCTGCATATCTTTGATGCCCATTGCACTAATAAATGCCTGAAGATTTTTATGAGCAAAATCCCTATGGCTCCGCTGGTACTTGTGATGCTGCTGCTGTTCCCATTATTCAGTTGTACTTACTTGAAGATAGTAACCCGCGACCATATAGCTCTAATGATTAGAACCTCTGAATGGAAGTTCATTTTACTCTGTTCTTTTTCACACTCAGGGTATCATATAGTTCACTGCAAGTTGTCTCACATTATGATGTGCTTTATTTAAGTAATACTAGAAGGTATCTTCCTTTTTTATCTGGAATATTTTTTATCATTTGATGTTTAAGAAATACAGAGGTTTCTGATGTGTAATGCAAAAAATCCTCAACCAAAACCCCTACAATTGCAAGCCTCACTTTTTGTACCTGGAACTAATATTACAGTTAATAGTAATAGACTGGAAAAATATTTATAATAAGTTAAGACTTTCCATTTTGCAATTTTTACCATGCATTTAAATTATATAATGAATAGGGAAGAACTACTACTTTAGAATTCAGAAAATTGAAGACTGACCGCTACAGAGCTACATTGTTAGTAATTTCACTTGTTCTAAGGGCAAACATTCAACCTACTTTCTTACAAATATTTTAATACAGATAGCAGCAGATGAACCTCCACCAAAGGGCTGTACCCTGTTTTTTGCTGTGCATGGGGAGAAGACATGTGAATTTGACTCTCTTGGAAACCTTTTACGGGCAGCTTCAGAGAGGTATTTGCTTAATTTCCTATCATTGGATTAGCTCTTAAAATTTAACCTAGTTACACTTACTGCTGCAAAGAGATTGTAATAAATCAGTACTTCTTGCATTCTTCAGTGTTGATTTATACTGTCCATTGATTACACAGAAGTGGCAATCTCTTATTTCTTATTAATCCAGATTAGAACGATTGTTTTCCTATCCCTTGCTCTTTGATATTCTGCTAGGAGGAGGAATGCTTTGAAAGTGGATGGGGAAAGTTGGAAACTATTTGTTGAAGGACAGTAGGAATTCTCAGCAATATATAAAGCAATATGTATGTAGGGAGAACAGAAAGAGCTGGGCTGCATATTAAAATGATAGGTAACGTAACAGAGATCATTTCATGAATGGCTTGAAGCATGCATAGAATTTTTCCCTATATAATTTTCTCAGCGTTAACAAAGAAAACTATTAACACACAATATATTTCAAATTCAGATTTCTTTACAACAACAGAACTTGATTGTGACTTTTAGTAACAAAAATAAACTATAAAATATAATACCTATTTAGAAAAAAAACACCTTAAGTTTCAGTTTGTCTTCATAGTAATCTTGGTAGTTTTGGTTTTTGTAGGCATAAAGGTGTGTTTTGTCAATGTGCAGGCATACGGCATCTATAGCTCACATGCTATTCTTCTGACTCACTGGGAATATTTTAAATATTTCATTGTATTTTAGACAAAATTTAAAAACAGAAGTTGAAAATAATCTTCTCATTCACTTTCCTGTTTGTATACTAAGCCAAGGGCAGGGTTCCCTTGCATTTGAGTTCCTCGAACGTTTGTTCTGTTAGCCTTCTATTTTTTTATACAGAATTTATGTATCACCACTGGGGAGGAAACGTTAATTGAAAATTTAAGGGAAGTGTTTAATTTTTAAAATAAGGATCATAGTAGGTTCAAAATAGCACGTAGCTATTTGTTTCATTTTCATATGTCCATTTTTAACAAAGCTTTATAAGCATGCATTGAGTGCTGCCAACCTTGACAATATGTGGGAATAGCTTGACACATGTATTCAGTGAAGACGGGAACAGTGATTAAACACGAGAAAAATAAATTTTGCATCTTTCATTGAGTGAGGAAATACTATGAACCACAGTGTGACAATCTTCCATGTTTACTCTTAGGCCAAAGCCATTTTTGTTCAAAGGGGACCACAAGTACCCAGTGTCAAACCCTGAAAGTCCTGTTGTCATATTTTATGCTGAGATTGGCTCAGAGGAGTTCTACAGATACCATAAGAGGCTTGTCTTAAAGGCTCAGGCAGGAGAAATCACTTATGTGCTCAGACACTATATTGCTGTAAGTATATTTCTGCATTGTAACAGAGGTATTTGACATGGAAAGAGTAACTGGCCTGGCTATTAAAAAAAGAAAAACAGCCCAAGTTTGTTCCCTTTAAATTGCCATTTGCATAATGTGTTGCTGCTTGATATTTGTTTGGAATACTCAAAGTTTATTTTTTATTGCATATAACTGGGGCATACAGAATATTTAAAATCTCACAACTGTTTAAATAAGAGGATCATTTGATTTTTCAAATGCAGAGTTAAACTCCACATGAATTACAGAGTTTAATCTAAGAAAAAGTTGCTCTATCTATATTAGATTATAGGAAATAGATAGTCAGATCTTTCCCTGTCAGGCCACTTAGTTACTTGTTATTAACCTTACAGTACCATTTTCAAATGAAAGGCATTGTTTCTGCAGCAATTTTATTACAGAACCATTTACAAGTCCTAGTGCTATTTATCCTAGTTTCCATCTCCCTCCCCTAAATTGCCCATAACCACTGTATTAGTATTTAACTCTGTTTTTCAAAAGCTCTGAGAAATTTGAGTTGACTTCACAGTTCAAGTTCCTTTCCCTCCACTATCTGATTTGATGACATGAGTCTCCCCTGCTCTACTTGGCTTACACGCTGAATCCTGAAAACATTGTTTTGTGTTTCTTTTTGCTTGAGGGTTGGTTTTTTTTTTTTTTTTTTTTTTTTTTTGTTCATAGAGGTACCTTTGCCCTCTGAACTGCAGAGTTTTGTTGAAATACAGTAGGAAATATAATTATTATAGTAAATTACTGCAGAATCACTTAGTGTATTTGTTTCTCACTTATGCATTACCAATTATGTCTAAAATGTGTACTAGCTTGAGATTTCTTAGCTTTGGGAAATGGCAGCTTTGAATTTGTACATCAAAACAAAGACTGGCAATATTGTACCGTTTGCTTTTCCTTACAGAATCCCAGTAAAGAAAAAGTCTACCTCTCTGGCTATGGTGTGGAACTGGCTATTAAAAGTACAGAATATAAGGCCAAGGATGATACACAGGTGAAAGGTGAATTATTATTTTAACTATTTTAATGTGAATATTTAAATTTTGCAAAGAAAACTTTATATTTCTTCTGATATGAATAACTGTTCTGAATTGCAGATATTCTTATTTTTTCAGCTCTTAAATCACTTCTCTTCCTCTCTCTTTTGAGATTATGTTCTTTATGAAACATATTTTTGCCATGGCACTTGTCTTCTCTATTTGTGCAATGCTGGGCACAATGGAGTCATGACTGTGGACTAGATCTTAGTAATGGCACTACTAATGCAACTAATTTTTTACCAGATAATCAGATTCTCTGCAGATGTAAAGCAATTCCTCTACCTTAATTTGACTTAGCTTACCCATCCTCAGAGCAGAATGCGCTTCCTCTTCTTTGGGAAAACAGAACTTAGAATTCTGCATGGTTTTTTTTTTTTTTTTGCTTTTGCTGCTTGCTTTGGAGCACTGATCTGTGTTTTGCAAACTCATGCACCTGCCAAAACTATTTTTGTTAGGGTAACTGTGTGTGTGTATACTTTTTATTTACATGCACACACACACAAAAAACTCCAGAATTTCCTGCTTTTATCTTGGACTTAAGTAAAAGAAAAAAATATTTAGTTAGTTAGTTAGAGATAACAGTTGTGGAGAACAGGCTCAGACTTTGAATTGGGTTCTTCAGGATTTTGCAGTTTTACTAGTTTTTAGATACAGATCTAAAGTCTGACTTTGAATATTTTGCCACCATCTAGAATAGAGACATGTAAAACCTTTGGTCTTTATTTGTAAAAGTATTTAATTTTAAGAGAAACTAACATACTAGAAGAGGTGATCCAACTGTTTTACTACTGTGGGAGAATTTCCATTAATTTGTCATCAAAAAGTCACGCAAAAGCCCTGATACTGTTTGTAGAATAGGACATTGCAGGTGTTTGTTTCTTCAGGTTGAAAAAACATTAATTCTGGGGAAGACTTTTTATTTGTAAACTTGTGAAGTTTTATACCAGTACTGATGCAGTAATCTAAAATGTTATACAAAATGGACAAACTGTACCGGCAATGCTACGAGCTGCAAATAGCTCATATATAGTAAGCTGTGCGTTAGAAGTATATGGTTCTCCTCCAGCTCCTGTCTGAATCTGTGAGTGTTGTGACTGTGCAGTCTTTTATTCAGGCCTGTACTTCTTTTGGCTTGTCCAGAAGCAAACACTCATCTAAAAGGTCAGGACCTTTAATTAGACTTAAGTATAAACCATCTAGATTGGAACTGGCTTGTGTCCAGCTAGTTAGGAGATTGTGTGAGTCTTTTGCACAGATTTCTTTTTGATGTTTAATCTCAGAACTGGCCTTTACTCAGATCCTATTTTTTATCATGTGTTTTGTGGCTAAAATCAGGGTTACGTTCACAATTGAAGCATAGCACTTACTCTACAAAGCTGGCATGTCCTGAAAGCTCCTGGGTCCTACCGAATTCCTCTGCAATACCTAGGTCTCTGAGATTTCCACTTATCTTAAGCTTTTCCTTCTCAATAATCCAACTTGGCTTTATTTCAGCTGTTACTGTGTTCATTTGTAAAGGTAATATCTCTTGGATACAGGTTTAAAAGTAAACCTGAAACCTGCCCTTTCTTTCTTCCTTTTGGTTATTGCCGTGTAGTTTTGCTAAACTCGTCAAAATGAGGGTGAGAACTGTTTCTGAATAGCTTGGTAATGGTGGTGTTCTCTGTGTGTTTATAGGCACAGATGTGAATGCTACCGTAATAGATGAAAATGACCCTATTGATGAAGTGCAGGGATTTCTATTTGGAAAACTAAGGTAAAACTCAGTTATAAGTCATTGGTCTTTGTCATATCAAAACACTCGATGCTGAGATGCTCATCTTTTGCTTTGTTATTATTTTTTTACATGTCTGAATTATCCATATTGTTAGCAGCATACCTTTTCATATGTTATTTTCTTTGAATTAGCAGCAGGCTTGCTTATAGAAAACCACAGAAGTTGTTTTACCCTCATACCTTTTTAGGCAGTTGTATCCTGACTTGACAGAAGAGCTGAAAGAGCTTAGAAAACACCTCGTGGAAAGTACCAACGAAATGGCACCTTTGAAAGTATGGCAGTTACAAGGTAATCTGTACGAAGACTTTCAGTATTGTGCTGCAAAAATTTAATGTAAATGTATCTTCTTGTGTTCTACACAAATGAGATTGCCAGTGGCTATGTACAGTTGAAAGTTTGACTGTAAATTCCTGCACTGGAAACTATTGGATTTTCTAAAGCTCCTTTGCAGTGTCCTGTTGAAATAACTTTTAGAAAGATTGTTCCATGGGACTTCAGAAGTGAGGTTTGCTTTCTATATTGTGAAGTATAGTAAAGCACTTGCTCTTAAACCAACTACTGGTATGATCTGCTAAATACAGAAAAGTAAAAGAAATGTGGTTTCTTTCCATGGTCACATTCCTGGTGCGGATAGCTGGTATTTCTCAAGACCAAAGAAAAACTATCTCAACTCTGAAATTTCCCTGTAAATCATCTGTAGAGGCCCGTGGAAAGGCTTTTCATCCTCTAAAACAGAGAGTAATTTGAAATGCTGAACATATGTTGAAGCCACACCGAATCTACCTATATCCAACAGCTGGCTGTTTATATTGCTAGCTCGTGAAACAAGTACCTGGACCCCTTCTGAAGGGTATATCCTCCCACCTCAGCCAAAAAAAGAGAAGTGATGGTCCAGACTCATTGAAGCAACCTGTAGACAGGATACATTGGTTCACTTTGAAAGGGTTACTTACTTCAAGACAAAAAATAGAAGTTGAATACAAGGAAGAAGATTAAAACCAAAAGTATCTAAAGGTGCAGACAGAAAATGAATTTTTGCAGGTAACAAATAAGCAAAAAAAGTTGAAAGCTAAAGTTAAGATGACTGTGCATTGGCTTGGTCTCAGTTTAGAGTTCTTGACTTCTGTTTTTTCACTTCTAGATTTAAGTTTTCAAACTGCTGCTCGCATTTTGACTGCTCCCCCTGTGGATGCTTTGATGGTCATGAAAGATCTCAGTCAGAATTTTCCTACGAAGGCCAGGTAACTTTAATTATGAGTTCTAGGAAGTTTTCTTATTATCTTTTTTCTGAGCAGAAGAACGTGAGACGGGCACCATTGGTTGGGTTAATGCCCGAGTTTCCATTTAGCTGAAAGCAAACACTGGGAAATGTTTATGCAGAGAAGTTCTTCAGTCTGTGGTTACAAAGAGGATCTTACAGTGTTTCTCTTGGATGGCAGCTGATGTGGACTGGTGGAAATTTTGACGGAATTACCCATGCTATTTTGTGAAATCCTTCTGAAATTTTTGCATCAAGTCCTCCTGAATTTATTGGATAGGTTTTCTGTTTGGTGGCTTTAAGCTTTATTTTTCTGGGATCCACTTTGGCAAATGGCCCAGTCAGTCTCACGCCAGAGAAAGATGTGCAATTCCACTATTTTTTTGTACTTTGTCAAAGACTGTCTTGAGCATATTCAAATTAATTTCAAGAAATCCAGCCATAATGTGGTCTGCCCAACCAGTCTAGAAATATATTTCTTTTGATAAATTCCATGACCTGGGTTGTGAAGATGATATTACAGGAGCTCCTCCTTTTTGAGTAGGTGGAGATATACTGAGAGTAAAAAGAAATTGAATTCTGGTCTTATTTCCCACTAACTGATACTAAAATTGTGCTATTTCTAGCTTCTTAAGGCAGGCATTGCACTCTTGTTGCATTTTTAGTCGGGACTGTGAGCTGTACTCGTCCATTCTGTGATGAGGAAATCACTAGATCCACTGTAAGGAAAGGAATGAGAACTCACAGTGAGGGGTTAAGTCCCCCTGTTTTCTGCTGCCAGCCTCTACCTTTCTGGCAGTTGCCCACTTTTATTATGGGTAATGTGAAATTAGACACTGAGAGTTGGCATGTTGAATTATATAGTATAAGAAAAAATAGTGTCCTATTGTTTAATGGTACCACAAAGTGCAGGTGCTTCTGATTGTGGCACTTCACACTAGGAGACTAAATATATTTATATATAAGGTACAAAAAGAAGGACAAGTAGTTATCTAATCTATCCATTAGATAAACAGAAAGATGATTCACAACATGATGTTTTTATTTCTGTAGAGCCATAACAAAAACAGTTGTTTCTTCGGAACTCAGAGCAGAAATTGAAGAGAACCAAAAGGTAATGCTTCTAGAAAGTAACAGAGTGCTTTTGCGCTTCTGTTCGAAAATAAATTCAAGCTTTGAAAAGAATTATTCTATTGAAAAGTTTAAATTTTGCTCAAAATAATGACCCAGTATTTTCACACACAGCTTTGTCTTAGTATGCATCTGGGAAGTAAAGAAGTGGTGGATTTTCAAATGTGGGTTATATATTATATATATAATTAGAATATCATTTCCATATTGGTTGCATGGAGCTTTGAGTAACCTGGTCTAGTGGAAGGTGTCCATGCCCATGGGGGGGGGGGGTTGGAACTAGATGATCTTTAAGGTCCCTTCCAACCCAAACCATTCTATGATTCTAATTTAGCTTGTTTGCTCAAATATGAAAATAGTGGTGAGAAATTCTTCGAGTGAGATCACTGTTGGGGAATGATGTTATGGGGTTTTGTTCACCGAGCTGCCCCTACAGTGTTGTTCACAGCAGTCAAGTGTTCTGATAGTTATTTGGCAAGTACTTAATGTATGTAAAAGGGACCTTCTGTTCAGTATCTGAACTCAGAATCTGTTAACTGTATTTATTTATCTTTATAAAATTAATTGTAAATACAATGAAAGTACTATGTTGTTAACCCTGGTGGAAAATGTTTATTTACAGAAAACATACATCATAAGTGTTCTTAATCTGCAGACTCTCTTAATCTGATCGACAGGACAGGACTGTGTCAAAAATGAAGCAGTAGAAATTCTGATGTCTATGTCACATCAGTCTTTACTTAGTTTCTGAGTTAATACGTTTGTAGTGATGGCTTGCCTAGCTGAAGTTGTATAGAGGTGGTTAATATGTTTCTTTTAGGACTGTGCCTGCTGGGTGGCCTTCTTTCAGTCTCTGACCTTGTTCTTATTTGAGTGGTATAGCAGATGTGTAAAGTCTGAATGTCATAGCACTACTTGACCTGGGTAATAGTTAAAAAGAGGCTGACTTCAAGTTACTGACTTTAGGTTTTGAATTTACAGTTGTAAGGATACAGAAGAAATTTAGTTCTCATTAGCCAATTTGAGATGGTGCTTAGATACCTAAATTCATCAGTGTTTACAAGGAAGTCAGAGAATAAACTCGAAACTTTCTGCCATGGCATAGAATGATTCATATTGCGTGGAGGAAATGGTTTCAACGTTAGTGTTTTGAGGTGAAATTAGTGAAGGACTAAAATTTAACAGCTATCCAAGTAAGTCTACATGTGCTTTGAAACAGAATCATAAAAAAACCCCCAGGCTGTGAGGGACCTCTGGAGGTCATTGAGTAGCCTCTGATACTTGAAACATTTTTTTCTGCAACAGCTCTGTTGTCTACTCGGCATTAGCAAAGCACTGAAAAAAAAACCAAACCAACAGCCACTGGGGAATTTTGTACAGTCTTTTGTACAGAATTTTGTACAATTAAAATACACCTGGTAGCGCAGTCTGGATAGAGTGCAAAATCGAAGTGTAAGGTGGTTATAAAAACAACGCCAAACACCACCTTTTGTTATGTGATCTACACTGATCTGTTCACACATTTCAGTCTCACTTGGTATTAACAGGAAAAATACAAATTATGTTAAGTACACACGTCTTTGTTTAAAATCTAATCAGTGATATTTGGCTAGTCTAATAGTAAATGTAAAGTTACCTGACATCTACTTACGAGTTCCCTGAGATTCTCGTTCTGAAAGAGAAATCCCTTGTTGTTCAATAGTGATAAAATCAGAAAAGAAGGGATGTGGTTTGACACTGTCGTCCGGTGTGGTTCTGGAAGGGACAAAGTATAGAGTGTAAGCGCAAGCTAAAGCTACCTGGTGGCTTTTTCTGTTATGTGTTAGATCAGACTGATCCACAGGTAAACCCATAATTTTGTGGATTCATTTTAATTCAAAGTATGTCTAGGCTACTAGATCCAGATCTGGCTAGGTCTAACCTTGCCCTTTAAAGCTATTCTTGCATGACTCTGTTTGTGTGGATATTACTTGATAGTGAAGTTCACTGCTATTAGTAAGTTATAGTTCACTATGTAATTATCCACAAAAGATACAATTTAACACTGCATGTACTCAGCTTATCTCTGGGAGCCTTTTTATTTAATAAAATATATAAATTCCTCCTGATCAGATGCTGCTTTCCTGTTCCTGGTACTCACATGGCACTTTGCTATTCCTCTGTTTGTTTTGCTCACATTCTTCAAGATATTAGTGTTTTTAAACGGCCAAATACTATGTTTCTCCTTCAGTGTTCATCGTGCCTCTTAATAGAATTTTGTAACTGGTACTGCAAGACAAGAGGTACTGGAAGAAAGCAATGTCATTTTTCAGTTTTTAAACAAAATTTTTCACGCTGGAGTTGGGAAATATGCTTCACGAGGGACTGTGTTTTATTCACCTCTTCTGATTCAAAATTGTTCTCTGTGATGGCCCCTCAATTCAGGGGCAAGTATCCATTCAAATGGTGTGCTGCTTAGAGGTACTTGGGAAGAAATTCCAAAATATTATTAAGACTTTTTCCATTTGTGTGATGTCTGATTTTGGGGAGATCAGAGTACAATGGCAGCTCATCTACTTTTCATTGATGTCATATCCACTAGGTCAGGACTTAATTGGTAGTTTAAACACAGTAGTTAGTTCCACTAGTGAGCGCCACGCAATATCCAGCAGTTTAAGTTTGTTCTGTGCAAAACTGTGTGTTAAAGAGCTGAGAAAGGTAACTGGATACTACTTGTCTACTTTGTGGGCTGTCAGCTAAAAAAAAAATTAAATTCTCTCAAGCATGTCTAATTATTTAATTTGAGCATATGTAGTTGACTGTAGTTGAGAAATAATGCAATAAGGGAGATAAAATCTACAATTTGACACATTAAACTCTCTAGTAATTTTTTTCTGTGCAGAGCATTCTTCTAATGGCCTTCTACTTTCTTTCAGTATTTCAAAGGAACATTAGGACTGCAGCCAGGAGATTCTGCCCTGTTCATCAATGGACTACTTATTGATTTAGACACTCAGGACATATTTAGGTAGGAATGTTTTACGTTTCAGAATAATTGTATCCTGTTTAGGAGTTTGCATCCTGCTTGTGCATGGATGATAACATTATTTAGACAGTTTTGAACCTTCTTCACAAAGTCTATCTCTAGACTTGGTTTAATTGTTAAGTATTGGAAAAGGCAAATCATGGTTCCTTCTCTTATGCAAGTGCATTTCTAACAAAAAAGCTGATGTCTTAACATCAGGAGAGATGGGGAAGGACTTTTTACTAGGGTATGTAGCGATAGTACAAGGGGGAATGGCTTTAAACTGGAAGAGGGCAGGTTCAGATTAAACGTTAGGAAGAAGTTCTTCACTTTGAGGGTGGTGAGGCACTGGACCAGGTTGCCCAGAGAGGTTGTTGAGGCCCCATCCCTGGAGGTGTTCAAGGCCAGGCTGGACGTGGCCTTGGGCAGCCTGGTCTAGTGAGAGGTGTCCCTGCCCATGGCAGGGGGGTTGGAACTTGATGATCTTCAAGGTCCTTTCCAACCTAAACCATTCTATGATTCTATGATGTGAAAACTGGAATACCCTTGAATATTGGAATGGGAAGTCACCTTTGTACTGTTCTTTTGATCTGTGCTGTGACTAGCGAGATTACGGTTTCCAAGACTCTCAACATACAGGTTTTATTCTGAAGACAGTAGACTGATTCTCAAAGGGTAAACCCCTGTAAAGTTTTCATCTGAAAACCACCCTATATCTTTGTCAAGATTTGTTTCAATAACATGGAATTGAAATTACATATATATATCATGCTTTAGTTATCTTGATTTAATGTTATTTTTCCTAGAAATACAACATAATTGGATAGGTGTAAGTTATCTCAAGTTTCTTAGGACAGTTAGAAATAGGTGATAAATAAGAAGTAATGCACAGACGTGGCAGAGTTGTTTATACCTTTCATCTGTTAACCCTTAGGGTAAGAGCAAGTTATTTGCTCTGTCTTTAAAATTCAAGAACTCTTTTTCTTTTCCTTACAGCTTGATTGATGTGCTACGCAATGAAGCCCGCGTTATGGAAGGCCTGCACAGCTTAGGAATTGAGGGTCTTTCTTTGCACAACGTTCTGAAGTTGAACATCCAGCCATCAGATTCGGACTATGCTGTGGACATCAGAAGCCCTGCTATTTCAGTGCGTATGGCTTTATATAAGAAATATCTTATTTGCCATTGGGCAGTGCATTCTTACACTCTCAGGGGAAGCTTTATTCTTATCTCACAATCAGCTCTGAAACTACGGCGAAATAAAAAAGGAAAGTAAGGTTATAAATATAATTAGCTCTTTTTAAAAAGCTTAACTTTCTATTCATACAGTTCTCAATATAGTGTCTGATTTAAAAATATTTTACAGTCTCGGATTTGAGCAGGAGGACTGTCAGTCATTTAAATGCCTTTATTTTTTCTTTAGTGGATCAACAATCTTGAAGTTGACAGTCGGTATAATTCCTGGCCTTCCAGTGTGCAAGAACTGCTGCGTCCCACATTTCCAGGCGTGATCAGACAAATTAGAAAAAACTTCCATAATTTTGTAAGTAGTAATCTGACTAGAAATGAAATGTGTGTTTTGTTTTTTCAGCAGCAGGGACATTAGCTTTTGCAACTTACCTACGCATATGCTGGATTCCCTGTCACTTAACTTGAGATAGGATGCTTTTCTAAAAGGTTTTGTTCTACTTGTACTAGTAAGTTATGGCTGAGATTCAGAGATTACTAAGCATGATTCCCTGGCATCTAGTAGATGCCAAAATTGCTTCATCAATGGAAAAGATACTATCTGACCAGTGAGAATTTGGTGCATTTTGACTTTGTGGTAATACCTGCAGTTGGTTAATGAAATCCCTCAAATTTGTTAATTAGCATCTTCTTAACAGGGTTAAGACCAACTTCAGCTGTTTCAGTTAGAAAGCATTCTTGCACCAAGACTTCAAAAGATGATCAACAGCCCTCGGCTTAATCCTGGGTGTCCTTTTAGTCTCTAGGTAAACTATTAAAGTTAGATCTAATAAGGAGTTTGTGAATTCTGTACTGTAACTCTTGTCATGTGGCAGAGTGGCCCTAAAGAAATAAGGAATCCTCTGATTAGTGGCAAATAGGGACTTGAACCACCTCCAGCTGTGGGAGCATTAATGTGTTATCTTTTTCTGCCGCGTTTAGTACTTCTAACATTGAAATTATTAAATGGAAAGACAACACTTGGCATGAATAGAGGGCCCTAAATTCATTCTGAATGGCCCAGTTCTGTCTGGGTTTGGGCTTGCTTAGAGAATCTCTTAGCAGCATTGGCTCTCCAGGGCCTTGAGCAGAGCAATGCTGTGTTCCTCAATTCTGACAAATGCCTGTCTCCCATGCACATCTTAATGGGTGGATTTGTGTACACACAGAAGCAGACGCCTAGATGTTAGGGTATAGTGAGGTAAAGATATAATGTATGTAAGGAGTCTGGTCTCTTCTGGCTAAAGGAGTGGTTTAGGCTGGGTACTTCAGATAATGGACTTACAGACTTTAGAAGAAACTATTATTCAGTGGGCCTCATCTCCCTGGCTGTGTATAAAATGGGTCTGATCATAGCTTCATTCACGTCTCAGTGCGGAATTATCTCTAGTGAAACACCTGTATCTTGACTTCTTACGGGAACAGAAACTTTTCAATTGCCATTTGTATGCAGGTGCTGATAGTAGATCCTATTCACGAGACAACAGCGGAATTACTGAATGTGGCAGAGATGTTCTTCAGTAACCACATCCCACTGAGGTAACTGCTATGTTTTAATGGGATTTTTTTACATCAGTTTTACTTTTGTGACTTTTTCAATTGTAAAATTCTCACTGCTAGGACACTGTAGAAAAGTTACACATCTTGTATTGGTGGTTGGGAAGGGCATTTTCTATATACTGTTGTTATTTGAAAATTTTTTTTAACATAACTTTTGTTACTAGCAAAACAGAACTCAAGTTTCTTTAACAGTCTAAAAGAAACTTAAAAGCAAGTACTCTGGATGAAAGAGAGATGAAAAGCAAGATTCTGATAGATTCACCATTAGAGATTATATGTCCTAAGTTTGATTCCTGGCTGCTCTGCTCAAAATCTTATCAGTCTATTCTAGAATAAGCCTTTGTCTAAGATGATGATCATAGCTGACAGTTGTATGAAGAGCTGATTATTTATTAGTATAATACAGTCTTGATCTGGAGATTTGCTTGATTGCAGGATAGGACTAGTCTTTGTGGTTAATGACTCTGAGGATGTTGATGGACTTCAGGATGCTGGTGTTGCCCTCCTCAGGGCATACAATTATGTGGCACAAGAAATGGACAATAATTATGCTTTCCAGACTGTCATGTCTGTAAGTACTCATTTAAAAGGGAAATTAATGTTTTAACATTTTTCCGTGTATGTAAGATTATGCTAATGTACTAACACATAGATAACGGAAGAAATTTTTCTTTCATGCGGTATCAAGAGTATTTCCAAACACTAGTACCACACAATACATGTGTCTTTATAAAGTGCACCTGACCTAACATTAACAAGTAAGACTAGACTTAAATGTGACACTCAACACTTGCGCATTTTTCTGATACTGCCTCTTTGCTAAATCTGAGTTCTAAACAGCTGTATCCCTTCAGTATTATAATTTGTTTTGAAGAGTTCTTGCTGCATACTTTTCCCTCATCAAAAAATTATATACGTGCTAGTAAATGTATGTTCACTTGTGGTTTGACGCTGTTGTACAAATCAACAAGCTGGGGCATACTGTAAACATTAAGCTGCTGGTGACTTGAAGACAATGACTTTTATTCTTTTTTTTGGTATGTATTTGTAAGTCAAAGTAAAATCTTGTTGCTTCAAGAGGGGAAACAGTTACCTACTTTACATGTGGTGACTATTGTATTGTTTATAAGCATGTCTTGAGTTCTGAAGGGAAGGATAGCTCTTTGGATATGCTTTACTTAAGCCTTTTTTCCCCTAAGCACTACTTTTCACCCTTAAATACCTTTTCTAGTTAAACATGCAAGTTATTATTTAAAGAAATACATGATATTTACCTCCTTCCAATATCACCGGAATGACTACAAGGTAAAGAAGGTAATTATAACAGCTACAAGTGCTTAGGAGCTGTTATTGCAGCTAATAAATATGAAAATGCCTTTTGCAATCTGGCTGTTAATGCCTTATTATAATTACGGGAATACAGGTGACAGGTCAACTTACCTTTGGTAAGGACAGAAGCTTTACAGTTGCAGCTGTAAACTTGTATTTTTATCCCCCTTTCAGATATATAACAAAGTGAAAACAGGAGATCAGCTGAAAGTGGAGCATGTGGTCAGTGTTCTTGAGAAACAGTATCCTTATGTGGAAGTCAACAGCATTCTGGGAATTGATTCTGTCTATGATCAAAACAGAAAGGTAGGAATTAATGAACTAGAGCTTTTTTCACTTTTTTGTTTCAACACCATTTTGAAAATACAGTTACATACAATTTCTTGATTCAATTCTCTTACTAACCAGGTAGTTATTTTGTTATCACATTGGGTGACTTTTAGTAATACTTTAGTAAGTATTTATGTTCAGCACAAAGCTTTATATAATATACAGTAATAGATATTAAAAAAATCTGTATGTATAGTAGCACAACCAAGATAACTTTCTTGTGACTCATAAGTCATGCTTTCATTCTGATATGCAGACTTCAGTAGAGTTTAAAATTGCTTAAAAAAAAATCAAGGTGATAGCATGGTTCATAAGAAAACAAAGGGGCTTAATGTCTGTGAGGGATATATATTATATATTATATTTTTGTTGAGTATTCTAAAAGAAAGAATGAAAATGCTGTCCACAAAAGCTCTGTAACACAGATGATACTGTCTATATCTGTACATTAAGGAATGCAGTCAGGGTTACATAAATAGGCTCATCTGCACACGTGATTTCCATCTTCCGATGTAGGAAAGTGAAGGGAAAAACATTTTGCAGAAATCAAAACCCATAAAAGTAAGACACATGTTTTTGTATGACAGGAGAGGCCTGTTCAGTTTACAAACTAGATGCAAAATCAAACCCAAACAAAACAAAAGCGCCACTGCCCCCCTGAAACTCCTAACACGTGCAAAGTGCTCTCCTCCAGAAGACCTGAGAGGCCATTCTGAAGGTCTTGCTGCAACTGGTGTACCTACACCATCCTATACAACCACATCGTAAAACGTTACAAAGCCTTTTGATAAGGAAGGAAGCCTTTAGAAAGAGCTTATCTCTATATAAAGGACACAAGTTAAAACAGTGCTGGGCACTCTCATGTGATCTGAGCGTATTGGTAATTGTGTCCTTAAAAGGTCTTGAAAGCCCTCAACAAGAACCTCTAAACAGTAGAATAGTATTAACTTCTGTCCATAACAGAGCATCAATAATGATGTTGCATCCTGCAGTGGTTACATGAAATGGGGAAATCTGTCTTGATGTAATAACCGCCTCCCCCACAAGTAAATGTTTTTTCACAAGTTTAAGAAACATTTTCTTAAAAAGATAATAAAAAACCCCTCTACCCTGTCTTAGGTTACAGCTATCACTGCTTGTATTGCATTTGCTTCCATATGCAAAGTCAGATTTGCTGTTGTGCATTTTTTGCTATTACCAGAAAGTGCTCTTTGGAATGAATTTATTTACCTTATGAACTTAATGGAATACTTAGCACTTCTGTATTATGAAGTAACTATTTTTGCTTTGAAACTCTGAAAGACAAGGACATTTTGTGCATGTAAGTGTCTTGTGCACTGTGTAAAATTAATATTGTCTGTATTGTATAAAAGCTGGAAGGACATCTTAGTGTGTTTAGAATAGACTTGTGTGGATATTGCATGGAAATATGAACCCTCGCGATAATGGGCTGTCGTGGTAAAACTACTTCTTTCCCTGCGTTTAGGCAGCGAGAGGTTACTATGAGCAAACGGGTGTAGGTCCTCTCCCTGTTGTGCTGTTCAATGGAATGCCTTTTCAAAAAGATCAGCTGGATCCTGATGACCTAGAAACTGTGACAATGCACAAAATCCTGGAAACCACAAGCATCTTCCAGCGAGCTGTGTACCTGGTAGGTGCTGAGTTCAGCTGTGAACAAGAACAAGATTTGGAAAAACTGACTCAAAAGTCCCTGAATATGTAATACACAAGACAACTTAACTTGTGTCATTTCTTGGTTTGGTTGGTTTGTTTTGTTGTTTTTGGGTTTTGGTTGGTTGGTTGGTTTTAAGTTATCTAAGGCAAATATACATGTGAAATAACAAATGTTCCTCCTTTCTTCTTTCCTTCAGGGTGAATTATCTAATGACCAAGATGTGGTTGAGTATATCATGAACCAGCCTAACGTTGTTCCAAGAATTAACTCAAGAATCTTAACGTCTGACAGAGAGTACCTAGATCTGACAGGAATGAGTAAGGGACACTTATAATTGAATTAAACCTGAAGTATCTGAGTCAGAGACTTTTGCTGTCCCAATGGAAAGTTCTAGTGGGAAAGTATTAAAAGCACCCCAAGTGATGTTCTAGCCCTGGTGCTGAGGGAGACGTTACGTACCATGGCAATGTTAATGTCTACAGATTTTTCAAAACAGGAATTTGTTTTGCTTTTATACAAACCTTGAGGGGAATATGACTCAGCAAGTTGAGTAATTAGCAATGCTAGCAAAAGCCAAGAACAGTCATATAATGCATAAAGCAACAGCTTGTTTATTTCTAACCTTCTTTTGAGCAGAGATTGACAGTCAACTCTGGAATTACTTAAGGTTTAGCAGCACTTCTCATGGCTAGATGTATTAACATCCAGTGACTGCAGTGACTCTGCAGTGTGATGGCAGTGTTGCAAAAACACTTGTACAACTACCTTTTTTGAGTTGCTTGAAAAATAGTGGATTTTAAACGTGTATTATTTACATAAATTAACTTCAGCTAAGTGAGACTTGAACAATTCTTTCAACTGACTATAAGCAATGTAGTTGTTAACGTAGCTTATGAGAAAGAAGGTAACATATGAGACAACAAAAACATATCCCTCAGCTTATATAGTAACAGTGGAAATGACACATAAAAAGCTGCATCAGGAGGAACAAAATGGGATGTGTTTTTAATGTTCTGGTAATAGCAGTGATTTTTCTTTCATTTTACAAGGAATAATTGCTTTGGCATCTAATACTTTTTCTCTTCCTCAGATAACTTTTTCGTGGATGACTTTGCTCGATTTACCATGTTGGATTCCAAAGATAAGACAGCTGCTGTCGCAAACAGCATGACCTACTTAACAAAGAAAGGTAACATCTGCAGTGGATTATAAATCCAAATCTAATCTTATGTGCATTTCCAAGTGTATATGCAGTACTGAACACACGCATTGAGCCTTGTTCAGGCCTGTAGGTATGGCCTCATGGTGCAATCTAAGTGTTAAAAAGAAGGATTTTTTTTTTTTTTTTTTTAATACGACATGAAATCTACATGGAACAAGAATGTTCCTTTCTTTAAGCCCAGCCCAACCTTCAATGTATAATGAAGTCCAACCCAACGTGGTCTTGCTGTCTGGCAAATGGCCACCAGAAATGCAGCAGTGTAAGCTCTGATCCTGCACTGACACTGACTAGAAAAATACAAAAGGGCGCTCTCTCTCATAATTAAAAATTACTAAAAGTTAAATGGATTCAGAAGAAAATTGTTACTGCCCACTATATAAGACAACACCTAACACAGTCTGTGCAGTTTTTATTGCTCCAGTGCATGTACTGCTTTTTCAATGGTAGTATTGTTTTATTACAGTTATACGTGAAGTCTCCCATTAGTGTTAAACCTCAGCTGTACTTCTCAATGTAAGAAATGTGTGCACAGACATAATACAGAGCTTGATCAGGCCTTTTTCTATATCCATTTCAGTTAGGTATCATAAATAAGCTGCTGTCATTTGAACCAATTCATCTTGTTGCTGTCACCTTTACTAGACTCTCACAAGTTTCCCCAGTACTGTCTCCAGCCACTGCCACCTGCGTGCACTGCCTTAAATGTTCCCATTGCTCCTTCTGTCTTGTATTTGCCCTTGGTTCATGTTCAGTCACTTAAAACCCAACAAGGTTCTTGTTTACCCTTTGTAGAGTATTAACTAAACCTACACCTCTGCATGCTCATTTGAAAGTGTGCATTAATTTGCAATCCCATGGCTTGACAGTTTTGTGGCACTGTCTCTTCTGTCATTTAAGATATTTAGTGACTGGTGCCCTATTACAGTAATGATCTAGCACGTTTATTTTCTAAAATAATAGTAAAGTTATATGTATTGCTGGCCCAGCAACAGTACTGAAATAGCACTGTCATGCTAGTTTTTAAAGAGGGAAGAGAACAGAAACAGTCATAATGGCATGGCAGTTTTTGCAAACGGTCTGGTATGAAACTGGTAATATGTAGTATAATTAGTGCTGTAGCATGAAGTGAAAGTATCAATCTATTTGAGGGGAAGAAAAACTCAAAGCTTATTCTAAAAAAATTAGCGCAAACTTGTTGCTTGTTGGACTTGAACTTTAGTGATTCAGTTATGCCCAGTACAGTGCTGCAGCTTCTTGATACACATTGAGATTACTGTCAAATTATTAATGTCTCTCTCCTTTCCCCTTTCCTTTTTGCTTTTTGACCAGGAATGTCTTCCAAGGAGATCTATGGTAACTCATGCTTTAGCGTTTTGTTATGTTGTTGTTCTGGGAATTTTCTGGTTCCTCTGTAACATTGGCTTTAGAACCAGCAGGAAACGAAGCAAGCTGTTTAAATGCATGTTTGCTGCAGCACTTGTTTCTCTACAAAACTGATTTTGTGAACTAACAGCTTCCGTATGAAGAAGTGGTATGTCTGTAACCTAGTTGGAATCTGTAAGTGATTTATAGGTTCCTTTAAAATTTCTTAATTAAAAAGGTAACAAACAAACAAAAAAAATCCAGCTTAGGAACAGTGGTGCATGCTGTCCCATGTGGGTTTTCTGAATGAGGTAGATGAAATCTAATATAATACCAATGCTATTATTCTTGTCTTGCCAGACTTCATAGCTTAGCTTCATCCATAAATTTCCTATGTAATTTTACTTTTTTTGAAGTCTTTGCACGTGCATCGTATTTTTCCTCCAAATAAGGAAAAACTGAATCTTTCTTTCCCTTCATCCTTAGATTTCTCCCTTTTTTTCTAATTGCAGATGATTCCTTTGTTAGACCAGTTACTTTTTGGATTGTTGGTGATTTTGATAAACCTTCAGGGAGGCAACTGTTATATGATGCAATTAAACATCAGGTAGGTAGTGTTTTCATTTGAATGGGGTAGCAGTGCTAATACAGCAGTAGGTAGAGGATTGAAAAACGCAGTTGTGTTCCTGTTGTATGACCTGGGAAGACTGATTCTCCCTGCAGGGTCTGTAATTTCCAGCCTCATCTTACTTGTAGGGGCTGAAACATGGTTGACCTTCCTGTACTAGGACAGAATCCCCTCTTGGCACTATGCTAATACAATAAAGATAAGATGTTCTTTTAAGCCTGTGGTTCTAAATTGAAGATTTCTGTGTTTTGGTTTGGAGATGAACATAAGTGTTGCTGTCTGCTCTGTCTCATTTTTTCTGGGAAGATAACTGAATCATAAAAATAAATAGCTTACTCCTAAATCACTGTTTTGCCAGAACTCTGAGTGGTGGCTGCAGTCCTGTATCTCTTATGTAGCACAGTATTATCTAGAAGATTCCTGTTACAATGGTGCCTATATGCAAACTAAATGCTTGAAGTTAAATTAATTCATTCATGCTTTTAACCTTGTGCTGTTATTTACCTAATTTGGAATCTGGTTTTCTGGTTGAGAAAAACAAAGCTTTCGCTATAGTGTTTATTACAATAGACTTGCTCTTCTCATTTAAAACACTGATATCTGATATCTAAAACTTTCCTAATGCACGTTTTGTTAAACACAGAAATCCAGCAATAATGTTCGAATTAGCATGATTAACAATCCTAGTGAAGATCCAAATAGCCAGAATACACTTGTCGCTAAAGCCATATGGGCAGCTCTGCAGACACAAACGTCAAATAATGCCAAGAATTTCATCACCAAAATGGCAAAAGAAGAAATTGCAAAAGCACTAGAGGCAGGAGCCGATATCTTGGAATTTGCTGTTGGGGTAAGCATGTTTGTTGGCATTTACAAAGTTAGGGTACTCTACTTGTTCTTCCAAGGAATTTTTTAGTGTAGCATGTTCATATGCAAAAGATGCAGTAACAATGGAGAGTAACACTGTTGGCTTTGCTGTTGGTGTGGGTTTTTTTTTCTGCTCTGAAAGGTAAACTTACCTAAATATAAGAGTCCATCTAAAAATAAAGTAAATCCTCATACACATCAAAGCTACATAACTTTGCAAAGTCAAAAGGAATGCAGATCCAGGGATCTGTTTGAGTGAGTCAGTTGTTTCTTGGGGGGTTAAGAAAGAACTCTAAGCTTTTTAAAAAGCTGAGAAAAAAAAAAATACATTTCTCTTTTTTTAAAAGTTAGGCAAGAATCACTTAAGAACAGAAGAATGGAACAACTGGTCTAAGCAGCAGCAATTATTAGGGCTGTGGTCCTTCACATGAGAAGTTAGGAAAATGTTTGAAGGTGACAGGCAAGAACTAGGCTTAAGACCACAAAGAAAAGGGGCCTGGGGATAAATTTTAGCAAGATACAAAGATGTTCCTGAATAGAAACAAAAAAGGTGCATTAAAAAAAAAAAAGTGTGCAGAGGTGTACTTTTCTTCCTGTTTCAATGTCGAGTATTCTTTTCTTTCAGGGTATGGATATCAATATTTTCAAAGAGGCCTTTGAATCTCCCAAGGTGGATTTTATTCTGTCCCATGCTATATACTGCAGAGACGTTCTAAAGCTGAAGAAGGGGCAGAGGGCTGTGATCAGCAATGGAAGGGTGAGATCAATCAGCAGACAGTAACACAGCTACTCCACGTGTGGGAAAGAAGCAGACCTTGAGCAGCAGTCTAGGGATCACAGAGTCTCAACCTTCTTTAGGTTTCAGCAATCTTTAGGACTGCTTCCAGTTGGATTTATTCAGACCTGCATGACCTTTTCTTTGTACTGTGTGCAGTCAGTTGTTAGTGTTTTGTACAAATTCAGATCTCTCAATACCAGAGTTGCTTTCATGTTGGCAGTGAACTGAGTCCAGGGGCAGAAAGGGAAGATAAATTTGAAAGATTGTGCTGCTTCAGTTCATTGGGCAAAATGCTGCTGTAGCTGGCCCTGACCAAGGCACCTTGGTCTCTTCCACCAGCTCTTTGTATGCCTTATTTAGATAAGGCAAATGATGTTACAATAGTATTTCACTGCGAATAATGAAACCCAGCTGTGTAGATCATTGTTTTCTTTTTGTCAGCTGCTTCCTAGTTAGGAAAAAAGCCCACAAGTTCCAGTGGTTACTGTATACTTTAATGGCTTAAAAAATTCAAGCGATGAATTGTGGTATTCTATTTCTCTTATTAGTGAAATAGCAAGAATTGTCTAGGTAGCTTTTAGGCTTCTGAAAGCTAAAGGAGTGGGACTTGCTGGAGTCTTGCTGGACTACTGAAATTGGCCTGGTATTCTAGTGCCCCTTCAAGATGTAGTGTTGCATGTATAAAAACTTAACAAGCTTGACTTTTGCAAACCAAGCACTCAGTGAAAATTTTAAGTGTGCACTTTCTGCCTTAGTGTGGGACTCTTAGCTGTAAATAGCTAGACTTATCTGTTAACCTCGGGTGACATTGACACTGGGCTGGAGTATTTATTTAATACATCTTTGAATTTTGTTTCAGTGTAGCCTTTACCTAATAATGGTGATCCTATTTTTTTGTAGATTATTGGTCCATTAGAGGATGGTGAGATGTTCAATCAGGATGATTTTCATCTCCTTGAGAATATCATACTAAAGACGTCAGGACAGAAAATCAAATCTCAGGTTCAGCAGCTGGGATTCGAAGAAGATCTGTAAGTAAACGTGAAGAGGTCTACAAAAATGTGGTGGTACTCTGGTACCATGACTTTTTGCAGCCTGGAGAAAGCTCTATTGGCTCAGCTGTTCAAGGGGCAAGTGAGAGAGAGAGGTAAATTACCTTTTTTGGGTTTAAAGTGCTTTAGCGACTTTTTTTATAGTTCACAATCTCCTGGAAGAATGGAGCTGTAACTGTATCCCCTAGACTCAGGAGGGAGTTCTGAGAGTACTGGCAACCCCTGCTACGGTTCTGTGCTCAGAGTTCATTGTTCTTGATTCATTATCTATATCTAGTAGCAACCTGCCCTGGCTGGTCTGTTAACTCATAACAGAAGTTGGAGGACTCATGTTGGCTGGAGCCTCACTGACAAGCAGCAAGAAACTGGGAAACTGCCCAAGTCTGTAGGAATTTACTATAGATCCGTTCAAGTGAACATGAAAAAGTAAATGTATTGCTACTTGCTGAGATGACAGTCCCTGGATCACAGCAGCATGGGCGGCAGCAGCCTGCTTGGTTATCTGAGGGGTTCAGGAAGTGACTTCTTTGATTGGCCGGGTGGGGATACAGGTGGACTTAAAAAATAAAGAATGAGGGTGGAGGTGCATTCTACGGGGCTGGCTTAATTCTTTGCTGTGTTCAACTAGATGAAGTTTCATTCAAGGTTTAGTTGACTCTGGTTGGTGACAGCTTTACCAACAGAAAAGGCGTCTGTATGCAGAGAAGAGTTGTTTGCTGCTGTGGGATGTGTTACAAAGTGGTATAAATTGCTGCACATTATTACATTTATTCTTGAAAATGCTTTCTGCACTGGATTACCTTTCTGCTCCTCTAAATGGAAGAGACGCCTAAATTTTCACTAATATTACGGCATTCAGACTTCTTGTGGGTTTTTCTCCCAGCTAAATCTTAACTGACACACTATTCTAAACCATTTACTTCCAATGTATCAGGGTTTCATAATTCACGTGTATGACTACTATGGTATTGATGATTTACAAGCAAAAAGAAGGGAAGAAAATGAGACAATGGAATACGTTTTCTGAATTTGTTTGCAGTTCAGTTAAGTGCTGCATGGCCTATCAGTATAAAAATTATTTTAGTAGTACGTTTTACTGTCAGAACTACGGAACCATGTAAACTGTTTTTAACTTTTTAAAGAGAAACAATAGGAAAAGAGGTAGAGATAAGAAAATGAAAATCACAGCTCTAGATAATTATTGCAAAAAGCACAGAGGTGAGTTAATCAAAAGAGAGTAATCTTCAGATTTGAAAGAACTAAAGTCCATAGGTGTGCATTTGTGTGTTTGAGTTTATAGCTAAGAAAATAGTTTCTCTCATATTTAGCATTATATTTTTCCATTAAGTTGCTTGACTGTTAAAGGCTGGTGAAGTAAGTTAAGCGTGACCCCTTTTGTGGAGGTCTTGTGTGATTCTGACTCCTAGGAGGACAGGTTTTAACAGCATTCCAAACACTTTTGCACCCACTACCATGTTGGGAATCAACAGAGAAATAAGGATGATAGGGTGGAAGAAGAGGGCATAGTTTGAACATAGACTAGTTTTGGACAGAGCAGTGGTTTCCTGGTTTGAATGCTGGCAATGTTTTTCAAAAGCTTTTGAAATTATTTGCTGCATTGGAAAACACTGTAGAACTTGGCAGACTTCACCAAGCTTGTGGTTCTGGTATGAAAAATTTAAACAGCTGTCACTATAAATCTATCAGACTTACTTTATTCAGGAAAAACTGACAGACCTTTAAGTTACAGTATTGCTTCCTGGAAAAGCTATGATGTACAAATCAATTTTCACTGAACTTTCAAGAGGTTTTACATTTTCAAGATTAAATACATTCCTAAAACACTAGACTGAAAACTTATGGGAATAATAAAAAGGAAGCTGTCAGAAGTAACTCCCTTTTAATGATAGGACCTCTCTCTCCCAAAAATTTCTCCACACACAGGATTGCTTCCTAGTTCTTAGAGTTGCACTGTAAAGTGGGACAACTGCTGTGAAACCAGGGTTTGATCAGAATGGCTTACAGGTCTAAGAAAGGTTGGTGAAGATCAGGAATGCAGTGGCTGTAGGACGGCTCTCCCCTAAAATACCAGCTGCTCTGTATTTGTTACAGAGTTAAACCCTTTGGTACCCTCAGTAACAAGGCTGCAACCTGTTTAAATTAATGGTGGATTAACCCCTATATATGTTTAATTCTTCAGAGCTTGTCTAGAGATGTAGTAAAAATGTTAGTTTGTGTATCTGAATTCAATCTGTCTTCTCTTTTGCTGCTAAGTGGCATAAATGTGATAAGTACATGTTTTCTGAGTATCTGTGAACATTTTTTTCTCTTCTTTTCAGTGCAAGTGACTTGGTAATGAAAGTGGATGCTCTTCTTTCTGCTCAACCAAAGGGAGAGGCAAGAATTGAATATCATTTTTTTGAAGAACGATACAGGTATAGGATTGCTGGCATTTGCTGAGCAATATGCTTTTCCTTATCTTTTAACATTTCCATTGCTTTACATTGCATTTAACTTAAAAAATAAATAATCCAAGTAGCAATAGGAAAGTCCCCAGCAGTTTTCAGGGCACAGTGAGATTCCAGAAATTAATTTTATCTGCCTACCTATCTCTGTACACATTTATGTATATATGTATTTTTTTCTCTATCTAGTTTCAGAAGACACCTAGCATTTAGGAAGTAATTTGACTTCAAAATCATAGAATCATAGAATGGTTTAGGTTGGAAAGGGCCTTGAAGATCATCGAGTTCCAACCCCCCTGCCATGGGCAGGGACACCTCTCACTAGATTAGGTTGCCCAAGACCATGTCCAGCCTGGCCTTGAACACCTCCAGGGATGGGGCCTCTACAACCTCTCTGGGCAACCTGTTCCAGTGCCTCACCACCCTCACAGTGAAAAAACTTCTTCCTAATGTTTAATCTGAACCTGCCCTCTTCCAGTTTAAAGCCATTCCCTCTCATCCTATTGCTACATGCCCTAGTAAAAAGTCCTTTCGCAGCTCTCCTGTAGGCCCCATTTAGGGACTGGAAGGCCGCAATAAGATCTCCCCGGAGCCTTCTCTTCTCCAGGCTGAGCAGCGCCTACTCTTTCAGCCTCTCCTCATAGGAGAGGTGCTCCAGCCCTCGGATTGTCCTCGTGGCTCTCCTCTGGACATGCTCCAGCAGGTTCATGTCCTTCTTATGTTGGGGACTCCAGAGCTGGATGCAGTACTCCAGGTGGGGTCTCACGAGAGTGGAGTAGAGGGGCAGAATCACCTCCTTTGACCTGCTGGCCACACTTCTGATGCAGCCCAGGATACGGTTGGCCTTCTGGGCTGCGATCGCACATTGCTGGCTCATGCTGAGCTTCTCGTCAATCAGCACCCCCAGGTCTGTCTCCTCAGGGCTGCTCTCCAGCCATTCCCCGCCAAGCCTGTATTTGTGCTTGGGATTGCCCCGACCCAGATGTAAGACCTTGCACTTGGCCTTGTTGAACTGCATGAGGTTGGCTTGGGCCCACCTCTCCAGCCTGTCCAGGTCCCCCTGGATGGCATCCTTCCCCTTCAGTGTGTCTACCTCGCCAAACAGCTTGGTATCATCGGCAAACTTGCTGAGGGTACGCTCGACCCCACTGTCCATGTCGCCAACAAAGATGTTGAACAGTACAGGTCCCAGTACTGACCCCTGAGGAACGCCAGGGGGTGAGATGAGATGGATAGTGTTTTTCCTATGTTTATCTGTACATTTGATACTTTAAAATTGTTTTTTCTTCTGTTTAGTGCAGTTAAACTGAGACCAAAAGAGGGGGAGACATACTTTGATGTTGTGGCTATTGTTGATCCTGTGACCAGAGATGCTCAAAGACTTGCTCCATTACTTTTGGTATGTATGCAATGTTGTCATGCATTTTATGGCAATTTCAAAAAAGTTGTCTCAGTTCTGTAATTTTGGAATGTTTGTCGTCTTCCTTGACTGGGTGGTGACCAATGGCCTTCTAATAGTGCATCTGAGTTGCACAATACATTTATTAGTGGAAAAACAAATTCCACTACATGACACACTAATAAAATAATGCTTAGATATTGTCTGGATAGCTTTTAGTTTCACCATTTTAATGGTTTAGTTTGCAATGACTCTGTTCTTGAGGAAGAAAGTCTCTGCATACCAAAAAGAAAACCTGCAGTGTGAGGGAGCAGGTAACTGTTCTTCCTAAAACCAGCAATTAAAAGGTGGGTGGGATAAAGCAAATAATGAGAAGGGAGGATTGAGAATGAACAGGTAACATGGCTCCTTGAGGTCTTGTCTATAAGACCAGTGGTCAGCTTTCCTAGTTAGCTTTTTAAGGGATGTCTTTCTCTCATTACTTTAGGTTTTGAACCAATTGATAAATATGAACCTAAGAGTGTTTATGAACTGCCAGTCCAAACTTTCTGACATGCCACTGAAAAGGTAAGCAATACCATGCCAGGGTTAAAAAAAGTGATAGAAAGAAAAACCTGTTGGAATGTGCAAGCACAGAAACACAGTCAAATATCCTTTAGGAAGTCTCAATAACTGCTTTGAGTTGATTTTTATAATAGCATGATTTCCCGCAGAGATTCTGGGACTTTGTTGATAGCACAAGGTAATTCTGCTCTTTTACAAGTTGGGTGCTTTTAATGTGTTAGGTTTTTTATATCTGTATCTAGACAAAGTTAAATAACTTATCTTACTGGTTGAGTCTTGCACATTCTGTTTGATCCTTCAAGATGAAAATTCTGACCTATTCCAAGGTCAACACAACCTGTGTTGCTTTGGACAAAGCCTTGGAGACGTTGGAGGTCTGGGAAAGCTGATGCCATCAGTGAGTTCAAGGAGAGTGAAATATTTGCAAATTTTGGTGGAAACAGGTTCTAACATTTCTTTTTGAAATTTCAGCTTTTATCGCTATGTTTTGGAGCCAGAGATTTCTTTCACAGCAGATAATAACTTTGCTCCAGGACCAATTGCCAAGTTTTTGGATATGCCCCAGTCTCCACTATTCACTTTGAACCTAAATACTCCTGAGAGCTGGATGGTAGAATCTGTCAGAACCCCATATGACCTTGATAATATTTACTTAGAGGAGGTAAGAGAAATCAACGTGTTCTTATGACTACGTTTACATGGTGTTGTTTTTCCAGAGCTTATTTTTGTAATGGGAAAGAAATGTAGAATTTTCACGGAATCACAGAGTTTTCAGAGTTGGAAGGGACCTCTAGAGATCATCCAGTCCAACTCTCCTGCTAAAGCAGGATTGCCCAGAGCACATTACTCAGGACTGCATCCAGGCGGGTCTTGAAAATCTCCAGAGAAGGGGACTCCACAACCCTCCTGGGCAGCCTGTTCCAGTGCTCTGTCACCCTCACCGTAAAGAAGTTTTTCCGTGTATTTGAACGGAATTTCCTATGTTCTAACTTGTGCCCGTTACTCCTCGTCCTGTCACTGGGAACCACTGAAGAGAGCCTGGCTCCATCCTCCTTCAACCCACCCTTTAGATATTTGTATGCCATAATAAGGTCTCCCCTCAGCCTTCTCTTCTCCAGGCTAAAGAGTCCCAGCTCTCTCATTTTAAATTTTAATTTTAAAGTGCTAATAAACATAGAACTGTGGATATTAATACCTTTTACGTTTGCAGACCCCTAAATGTTTTCTAGGAGAGATGCAGCTAAACTTAAGCTCACTGGTAGTAAGATCGCTGTCCTCAATTATTCATGGATGTCTGAACCCTAGGTTGAAAAATACTGTAGGCTTGAAGCAGATCCTATAGATGCTTTCAGCGTGTACATATGACACTTCAGAGTGTCCTGAGCTAGAAACAAAGAAACTTTGGCCATTAAATATCTTTCCATTTATTGGTTAAAAAATTATTTCTGATTAGAGCTCCCTACAGCTAATGTCACAACTAAAAATAAGATTGCTATTTTTTTAAACCTCTTTTTAGAAATTTTGAAGATCTGAGTCCTGTTTCAGTAAGCAAATTCTACTTACTTTCCCTTGCTCTGAGAAGCCACCAAGCTGGTTTTAGCTACCTGTTCATTTTCACAGCTTTTGTTACTGGCAAGCACTCCTGTGGCCCACAAAAGGATATGCAGTACCAATAAAACAGTAAAACTGGTGCAGCAAAATTCCACTCAGATGCAATAGTTTTAGGAGCTGACTGCTGCTAGAACAGGCCTTGAAGTAGACTATTAGAATACTGATCTGGGGAGTGCTGCCCCACAGGGATAAAGTAAGGAGGAAAGAAAAATCCAAGGTTCTAGAGTTTAGTAGAAAAAGGACATTAGAAATGAAAGAATAGCTGTATGTGATGATTCTCATTAATCTTTAAAGGAATGGATAATTCAGTGCTAATTATTAACTTCTTCCTGTAGCAGTTAACATTAATTGTTTTCAGAAGATGTAGAAGTAGTGGGCTTGTAAGCAGTTAGAAAATGCATTACACTAACATGTTATGATGGGCACTAAAAACATTTTAAAAGTTAGATAATCCATGTGTGGTCCAAAGTAGAAAATTTTGGACTGTTAATGTTTAATAAAAGTTAAATGAGGCAGTCAAGTCTCTTCCTGTGAAATAAGCCATTATTTAGTTGGTCCTGAACTGCAGATATAGATTAAACCCAGTAATTTTGTATCTATAATCCAGCATATGCAAAAGATGCCTGACTGACAGCTGTGGAGGCAGAAGTCCTCTATCTGCAGCATGGGTATGGCATGGGCAGTGGCAGGACAAGCTTCCCCACTGATATGGTGACCTGGAAGAACCACCTCCAGAGGTGAGAGGGAAGTTCAGGCTCCAGAACCAGCCAGCCCTGGGCCTTGTCTGCCGAGACAGGCCCCAGCAGCACCAGTGACTCCTGAAGTGCAGAAACTCATCCGCTGCATAAGTAATGAGACTGTCAAACCCTTTACAAACTGGCCTCTTGAAAAGCAACAGTCTTTACAACCTTGTGGTCATTACCAATGTGGGTTACTGTGTGTCTCTGAACACTGTATTAGTCTCCTCTTACTTCTGCATCTCTCTGATATGTTTGGTAATATGATGCAGTATAGTGGCAGTGTGATATTGCTAGTCCTGCACTGGATATTCAGGAATCTAAGAAATTGGGTGTTTGTTGTGTGGTTTGTTTTGGTTTAGTTTTTTTTTTTTTGCTTTTCATCTCTTAACCTAACTGTAAATCCATAAATGAACCACCAAATGGCTGATACTACTACGCATTTCAAACCTGTGATTCCCATGCCCCGCCTTAAATTAATGGAAAGCCCAAGACACAGGGGGATTAAATGCTTCAAGCATTCGAAGCACCATCCTGAGCCTCCAAAAAAATAGTAGCCTTACTTTTGCAGGTGCACAATTTCCAGTTCCTAATATGCAGTCTGTTGCTCCTGTAGCGATTCAACTGTCCTTTTGGATGTGCAATGAGAGAAGATGCTTTGTGAGATCAGACTAATATTTTGCTTATGTAGTGTCCTCAGGCTACATCTGAATTTAGCCTGGTAGGGACCCAAGTATTTTGGGGTTTCTGTTGTTTTGTTTTTTTTTTTTTTTTTCCTTTACTTTTCTTGGCACTTTTGTTTTTGTGTAGGAAAAAAAGGAATTGGTATTTCTGACAGTACCCTAGCACACTGTAAGAGTAATGCAGAGCAAAACAAAATGTTTATTTCAGATGATAAATATTAGATGAGACTACCTTTAAGCAGATTTAGATTCAAAGTTCTGGAGCCCATCATATACTTTTTGAGATGCCAAACTGATTGCTTACTTGACTACGTTCTCCAATAAATGTTAAAAAAAAAGTAAATTGTAAAATAGGGCAACAGTCCTTCCCTTTTCCTATCCTAGCATGTTGCCAGTTGAGATTCAAATCTTTTTGTTCAGGGGCACTCTTAACAATATGTGTGTGAAGTCTGTCACTCAAAGGACCTGAGCTCTTTGAGGGTTTCTAGGTATTTGTTTAATAAAATTACTCTGGTAAAATTAAGTGTTATTTAATTACCATGGCTATTTTAGAGAGTAACTGAATTACTAAAAATTTGCAGTTTAGAGCTAGGACTGAATTCAGCAGTATCTTCTCCTTACAGGTGGATAACGTTGTAGCTGCAGAATATGAATTGGAGTATCTGCTTCTGGAAGGACACTGCTATGATATTACTACTGGACAGCCACCTCGGGGGCTCCAGTTTACACTGGGAACTTCAACCAGTCCTGTCATTGTTGATACCATTGTTATGGCCAACTTGGTAAGCATTCTATTGAAACTGGCAACAAATAACTGGTCCTCCAGTCAGCACAATTGCTTGCATGAAACATTGAGTATTTTCTAGTATGTGGGTTATGGATATGTGGTGTTACTTACACTCCACAGTTGCAAATGTATCAGAACCACGTTATTCCTAACATTGATGTTAGGAATACATTTGCAGTGTACTTATTTGTCTCTTACCTTTTTCAAGATGTATTCCTTTCCCTTCACCTTGCTAAGAAGGGACTTCTGGAATATCTTAAAACGATGCCGATATTCTTAAGCAGCCTCTTTCCAGGGAAGGTTTTTTCTTCCAGTTCTGTTTTTTTCTAGACCGGGTACTCCTTAGAACATCCACTCTGGTACTGTAAGCCTTAGCGGGACAAATGTCTTGTTTTCGGACCCATTTCTTCAGGAGATCTATGGAATAAATGGAGAGAGTCAGCAGGAATAATCAACATTCTAAAAAACAAAGGAAGTGTGAAAGAATGGGAATTAATTAGTTAAGTTGTAAAACGGTGACGGAAATCCAAGCATATGATTGTGTCCTGCAGTTGACTTTGTAAGGTAGCCACATAAAGGATCAGTTTGTTTTCAGTGTCTGCATGGAGCAATGACAGAAGTAATAGACTGAAATTATGGCAAGGGAAGTTAGTCAGTGGAATATTTTCTTGATATGTAATCTTAGTGAAAAACTGGAATAAATTGCCTACCATGGTTCTTGGAATCTTTAAATGTATTAAGGAAAAAGCAAGGAAAAAAGTACTTAGCATTGGTAAACATCTTACTTTAAAATTCCTACACTCATTTTCTGTTTCTCTGTGCCAAAGTATATCCTATAATGATGTAATATTTCTTATGGTAGAAAGGAAAATGACCCCTATTTTATGTGTCATCACATTGTGTGTGTTTGTTAGGGAGTAAAGCTTAATGGCTTGGAGGTGTCTTTCTATCTAATTAGCTAAACAAAAGTATATGTACTACAGTAAATGATCCAGCCATTCTCTTCCTTGGCTCCATGTCTATAGTGTGAAGTGGTACAAAGAGACCAGGAATGTGCCCTGTGCTTTTTTCCTCTTTTTCTTTTTTTTTTTTCTTTAAAGCAGACTGGTTCACATATAGAAGAACTGCATGCATTTGTGGTCACAGTACAAAACTAGACAGGACACTGAAGCATCACTACAAATGTTTGTGTCTTCTGTAGGTGTAATAATCTAAATCACAGAAGAAAATATTCAGATCTGGAACCTGAAACTTCAAGACTTGCAGATAATAATTAAATTTCACATTGTAATTTTTTAAGTTCTGTAGAAGACATACCCTGTAACATATAAACTATATTACTGTTTCCTGCTGTAGCTCAAGTACTAGTCTGTAGAGCTTCAAAATTGATGTAAATTTTGTTTTGTCAGCAGATCTTTTGTGGACTGCTGGTTAGTTACCAACTACACTGTTTTGAAATTCACTCACTCCTTCATGAAGCCAAGCTTTTCACAGAATCACAGAATTATCAGAGTTGGAAGGGACCTCTAGAGATCATCTAGTCCAACTCTCGTGTTAAAGCAGGATTGCCCAGAGCACATTACTCAGGACTGCATCCAGGCGGGTCTTGAAAATCTCCAGGGAAGGGGACTCCACAACCTCCCTGGGCAGCCTGTGCCAGTGCTCTGTCACCCTCACCGTAAAGAAGTTTTTCCGTGTATTTGAACGGAATTTCCTATGTTCTAACTTGTGCCCATTACCCCTCGTCCTGTCACTGGGAACCATTGAAAAGAGCCTGGCTCCATCCTCCTTCAACCCGCCCTTTAGATACTTGTACGCCATAATAAGGTCTCCCCTCAGCCTTCTCTTCTCCAGGCTAAAGAGTCCCAGCTCTCTCCGCCTTTCCTCATAAGGCAGATGCTCCAAGCCCTTAATCATCTTAGTTGCCCTTCGCTGGACTCGCTCCAGCAGTTCCCTGTCCCTCTTGAACTGGGGAGCCCAAAACTGGACACAGTATTCCAGTTGTGGCCTCACCAGTGCCGAGTAGAGGGGGAGAATGACCTCCCTCGACCTACTGGCCACACTCTTCCCTATGCAGCCCAGGATTCCATTGGCCTTTTTGGCGACAAGGGCACATTGCTGGGCCATGGATAATTTACTGTCTACCACAACCCCCAGATCCTTCTCCTCCAAGCTATCTCCCAGCAGGTCAGCCCCTAACCTGTACTGGTGCCTAGCATTCTTCCTCCCCAGGTGCAGGACCTTGCACTTGGTTTTGTTGAACCTCATTAGGTTCTTCTCTGCCCAGCAAGTTTCTTCTTTTGCAGAAGAAACTTTGGGATTGCACTGTTCCCATCTCTTAAGAAAAAAACAATGACTTTGAATGGAACTTCTGGGGGTTTTCTCCTGTAGTCTATGGTTTTAAGGCTGTATGGTTATTCTAATCAGCTAGCTTACAAATAACTATTTTCAGATATAAAACAGTAGGTCAAAATACAGGACTTAAAAACTTGGTTTTCTAGATTTGCATTTTCTGGAAACTGACAAACGTTCTTTTTGCTTTACAGGGTTACTTCCAGTTAAAAGCCAATCCTGGTGCATGGACTCTAAGACTGAGAAAGGGCAGATCTGAGGATATCTACAGAATCTACAGGTATAGGATAGCATAAGAGATACTCTAACTTTTTTTTTCTTTTTTGTGAAACTTTTGAATATGTGAATCATCTAACAGTTCCCTTGCCAAAGCGTATTGAACTGAACAGCAAATTACATTTTGTACTGAATGTAAGTTATGTGAGATGAAATAAATTAATTCATTTAAAAAAAAACAGTAAACGTGTTCAAATACATGCATTTGTTACTTTGTCACATGTCTCAAACCCGTTTTACAGTGCTAAGGCTTAATACCATGTAGAAAAATGTGCAGAAGAAATAAAGAACATTTTTCTGCTTTGTAGTAAAGCTCAGTATTTTGCTGTATTTTCAGTCATGATGGCACAGACTCTCCACCTGAAGCTAGTGAAGTTATTGTTGTTCTCAACAACTTCAAGAGCAAAATTATTAAAGTGAAGGTGAGTTTAAAAACTAGAATTGCTTTTAAAAAAGACTGTTTGACCAACAGGGGGGAAGAAACTTTGATTAAGGCCTTTGATGATCCCTTCCTACAAGCATACGTTTGAGGCAGTTCACACAAAGTTCACATCACAGTGTCAATAATAGAGAGAATTATCTGTAGACTTGGTTTTGGGTTTTTTTGACACAGGAGAGAATGACATGTAACTGCTGTGCCTTTTGTATGCCCATGAGAAACAATTATGCTCACATTTTACTGACTCAGTTATGCTTTTGATTTCAGAAAAAATTCAGTTTTATATGTCCTATAGATGTCTAGTAATAAACATTCAGTGCATCTATTAAGCCAGTATTTTATCTGTTACAGATCAGTTTTACTCATCTAGCAATACATTTTCTATCAATCTGATAGAGTAGGTGAGAACACATTTTAAAAAAAAAGAAAAGGTAAATTAGTAATCTGCTGCCTCTTAGGGCTGCCTATCACATAATGACATAGCTGAAAATTTTAAGGAGGACAACTGATAGATAAGTGATGGTTGTAACACATCCGGTTCACACTTCCTCACAGGATTTACTTGTGCTAGAGTAATTCTGGGACATTCTCCTGATTCACTGCCTTGTCTATGTCTCTGCTTTGGAGTCTCAGTGGCCAATAATACCTCTTAGAAACAGAGAGTGATGGAGGAGGTGTGTTGGGTTTACTGGGGGGAGTTGGTTGGTTTCTTTGGCTTTTCCAGTCTCCATCATCAAGGATGGTCACTAAACACCTCTTAGCAAAGCATTTTAACCATCCAAACTAACATGCATTTGGTGTCTGAAAACAGCTTTGGAATGTGTTCTGAAAAAGTCAGCTCACTACTGAGCTGTTTCTCCAGACAGCTTAGGTTACCTGTCAGCTCGCCGGACAGAATTCAAATAGATAGAAACAGAGCCAGCGTCAAAATAACACGCCATAGCTGTTTGCCCGATACGTGGTTCTGCTCACTAAAGCAATGTTATGCTTTACAGGTTCAGAAAAAACTAGATATGATGAATGAAGATCTACTAAGTGATGGTACCAGTGAGAATGAATCTGGATTTTGGGAATCTCTCAAATGGTAAAACTAATTCAATAATAACATGCGAGTCTCTTGAAACTGGAAAACTATTTGATGATACAGTTAGGTCTGTGGTATTCCACAGCTATCTATGAAGACTGCTTGAATTTAGGGTCGTCTTTCATAGGGCCCCTCTGCTTCTAGAGAACTGGGCTACTGCTTTGCACTTGCATTGATTCCCTTACTCCCCCTGCTACTTGGGAGCCTGAAAACATTGTTCAGTTCCAGGTGCTGCACCTCAGCCAGCAATCTTTCAATGCAGTAGGTGTTCATGTCTAAGCTATTGGGTCTTCCATGTCTGTGTCTGCAGCACTCGGCCTTGTGGAGGATACCCTGACCAGTGTGGGGGGACAACTGCCCTGTATTAAACCAATGCTGTCGCAATTTACGATCTGTTGCGCTCTTTCCTATGTAGCTGGCCCTTACTATCTTGTCCTTTATATACACACATTTGTCCTTTCAGGGGATTCACAGGCGGACAAAAGAATGAAGATGTGAAACAGGATAAAGATGATGTACTAAATATATTCTCTGTGGCTTCAGGACACCTATATGAAAGATTCCTACGGTTAGTTCAGAATTTATAATCAGGGGTCTCAAATGGTAATGTGCCCTGCTTTCCACAGGAAAAAGCTTGGAATTTGCAAGAATATAAAAAAAAAAAAAACAAAAAACAAAAAACAAAAAGAAAACAACTTTTTCAGCAGCTCAGAAGTCCTATAGATTTTGCATCTACTGTATTATAGGAACTCTTGCCTGCTTAACATTCATATATTCAAACTAGACTTTGTTTAATAGATGGTATGTTGCTGTCCTAAATTTTCTCACTACAGTATAACCAAATACAAATGTATTGTTAAGAAGTTATAGAATAAGTTATAGTTGCTTTGGAAAAGAATCTGAATTTCTGTTCTCCAAGAACTGTGAAAGCCAACAGGTTGTATTTTCTTTGTCTAGTTCAAATACATAGATTTTGGGGGGTTTAGTAATTTTTAGTAATTTTGTAGATAAAATTAAGCTATTTGCAATAGGCTGAAGCTATCCGCTTTTTCTTCATGTGTTACCTGACACATAACTGCAGTTACTCTAATAACAGATTACAAATTGCTGGTTTATGTTATGCAGCTGATCTCTAGTCGGTGGCAGTTGTTCCTCTAAATGCTTTATTTCTTTTTCTTTTGATAGCATAATGATGTTGTCTGTGCTGAAACATACTAAGACTCCTTTAAAGTTTTGGTTTCTGAAGAACTACTTATCACCTACATTCAAGGTTTGTTACCAATTAAAAATTTATTCCATCGCGGAGAAAAGATTAAAAAAAGTTGCAACTTGTACATAAAGCTATTGTGTAAACATATGTACAGTTACCTGTCTGTATACCTTCTATTTTGACAAAGCTTCAAGTTGGTATAAGCTGATGGTTCTGTCTAGAAAGCTTTGAGAAGTAACAGACAGGTTGACAGTGGACTCATGCTGAAGGTAAATTTTTAAGAGAAGAGCACGTATTAGGAAAATCACACTTGAAAGAATCTGAACTTATTTTTTGTGACTCGCAAGATAAAGGTGGAGACTTTTAAGATTAAATTCAGTGCTATAAACTTACATCTAATACGTAAGTGTTGAAAGATTATAGGAAAAAAACTACCAGAGAAGGCAATGCTTGTGACTAGGTATGGAGAGAGCTTCATAAGAGGAGACACTAAAACCATGCTTCAGACTGGCTAGAGTACATGAGTGGTGCATGGTAGAGAGTGATGCCGGACCTAGATGAGTACACCTGAAAATACTTACTCATTATATGTGATACATCATAAAACAAACAGTGGGATTCAAAATGGAACCCAGAGATAAATGGATGTCAAAATGTTCAGGAGCTTGCAACTTTTAACATTTAGTATTAGGAAGTAGCATTTCTTGGAGAATCTCACCTGTTCAGCAAGAACTCAAGGGGAAATAATTGGCAGTGTCCCTACTGCTGCAACCATGGGCTGGTACTATGACTCTGCTACTGTCAGTCACCTCTTGGGGTGGTGCAACAGCCTGCTCCCCCCCATTCCTAATGGCCGTGTTGTACCAGCATCCCTTGGCTAAACCTGTACTCTCCCAGTGTCAGAGGAAGCCTCACAGATGAGAATGTCAGCTGATTTGACAGTGGGCCAAGTTGTTCTAGTAAAAAATTTCTCCCAATTATTTTCTCTCATTTTATTATTCCCATTTACTCTGCTTTGTACAGCCCTAAATAATAATTCTCCCATCTGCAAAATTTTATGATTTGAGTAATGCATTCTTTTAAACTGATCTGTGGATCTCTATAACATGGCTCATAAGTAATTGTGTGGGGAAAAGTGCCAAAATATTTAGTTGTCTTACGATAGTTGGCTTTACAATTTATACTGATCGTTCAGTTTGGAGTTATGTCTGTTTGAAGTAACAATGAAACTGTAGTTACTCTTTGCGGTATTTCATTTTCTAATGTTCTGTGCCTTATTACAGGACTGAAGTCAATTTCTTGCAATGCACTTTTTTTTCCTGCAGAGGAACAAAGAACTGAGATAAACTACTTTTTCCCCCCTCCCTCTGCAGGAGTTCATCCCGTACATGGCAGAGAAGTACAATTTCCAGTATGAGCTTGTCCAGTATAAATGGCCACGCTGGCTTCATCAGCAAACAGAGAAACAGCGTATCATCTGGGGTTACAAGATCCTCTTTCTAGATGTGCTCTTCCCATTAGCTGTTGATAAAATCCTATTTGTGGATGCTGATCAGGTAACACAGAGGCTGGAATTACTTGATCTTTTGCTTTTTTTCCTTTTCTCTAATAGTACGTTCTTAAACACAATTTCGTTATTACTGGAAAGGTTGCAAGTTTGAGCCCTTTGCAGGCATGGCTGAAGGTTGATTCCATAACTATAGCATGCTTCAGTGAGTGCTGTTTTTTCCTGTTCTCGCAAAGATTGGTTTTGTTGGCCTGTCTTACTCTTGTCTGGTTCCTCGTTCACTCACTGCGATTCCAGCTAGTTTGCCAAATAGATTCTTGTTTCACCCTTCCATTTTTCCAGTTCCATCTGTTCTCCCAGGCTGCAGATCACTTACCACATATGGTATTTTCCTAAGTCACCAAACACCCTGCCCTCCCATGCCCCTGCTTTTAACTTGGCCCAATCTGAGTGGCTTTCAGAGGAGCGAGAAGGCAAATCCCTTGTGTATGAAGCCATGTCCTGCTGCAAAACAAATGGTGTCTATAAGGCTTTGTATGTGCTTACTGCCTGAATGGTTTCAAAGTACAGGATACGTGGGCAGTGAGAACTGCCAAAAATAATCCTTGAAAAACATGTATGAAACTGAGAAGTACAGATCATCAACATGTAAGTATAAAACACCTTAGGTGTTTCGGCATATGTACAGTAAGATCCCATGTCAGTTAAAACCATTACAACTTATGCTAAAGTATCACCTAGGATAAATTTCCAGCTATACTATTCTCATTTTAGACAGTTTTTGCTCTGTTTATAAAAGAGATATTAATGCATTTTTTCCCCCATCAGAGTGGTATTTTTAGAGTAGTATTACTGCCACGTCATCTGTGTCAAAAAGACATTAAAAAGCTTTCATCCCTGAAGCGTTTGCAAACTTTGAAGAGGAAAGTTTTGTGCTTGTGCACACCACCTTTTGTGCTGTACTTTTGTACTACACATACATAATGCCAAAGACTGCAGAGTATAACAGGTAGTTCTTCCTTTAACTGTTTGCTCAGTTTGAATTAAATTCTGACCAGCATTTCAAAATAACCCGTGGCAGGCTTCTACAAATAAAAATAAAACATCCTGTCCCTTCAGATTGTGCGTACAGATCTAAAGGAATTAAGAGATTTCAATCTAGATGGTGCTCCTTATGGATATACTCCGTTCTGTGACAGTCGAAGAGAAATGGATGGCTACAGGTTCTGGAAATCGGGATACTGGGCAAGTCATTTAGCTGGAAGAAAATACCACATCAGGTACTGAAGAATTCAGTTTTTTTCAAAATAGAGGGGGAAGTCTTTTGCTACTACTCGAAATTGGCAGAAAACCAGCTGAGGTATACAATGCTGCAGCGAACCACTTTTTGCTTACTGTTGCCTCTTTAAAGGTTTCATTCCCTATGGTCCATTTGAAGCACGAGGGACAGTGAAGTTACTTTTAGTATGCTACAACTTTTACAGATGAAGAACTAAAGTATTAACTAACCAGACATCTTCATTTGTTAATAACAAACGTTGGAAGAAGGGACTGCATGACAGCAAAGCTAAGATAGATTTGTTGAAATTTTTTTTTCCTATGTGCCATGACCTTGTTAGAACTGCTTTGCTGCCTTGTATTAGATAATTTGCTGTACTGCCACCAAGGATTGGTTTAGCATATTATATCTCAGGGTCTACTGGGGCTGCATTAAGTTACCCATCAGTCAAATGTCATTACTAATTGTGTCATCTCCATGTAGTGCTCTGTATGTTGTGGATCTGAAGAAGTTCAGAAAGATAGCAGCTGGAGATCGACTCAGAGGACAGTATCAGGGTCTTAGTCAGGATCCTAACAGTCTGTCCAACCTTGATCAGGTGTGTTCTTATTATGTTTGGTTTGGTTTGTTTTACTGGGATGTGATGGCAGTTTGGGACCCCTCCTTTCCTGGACAAACTTCAGTCACAGCCAGATGCCAGTGGCAGTGCTGTTATGCCCTGCCTTCAAATGGGGCAGGTATTGATGGCATCAAATATCACTAGCGGGTGGAAACACCACCTTCCCCTTAAATGTCTTAACACTATAAAATTTTCCAGTATACTCCAAGACAAATACATAACACAACTGGGTACTTGTTCCTTGAGCTATCCAGCTCTGAGTGCTTTACTGTGCACTGACTTAATAACATGGAAATAAGGCTTGTACTGTGGTGGGTGGAAAAAATAACACAATGGTTTTAATCAATTAAGAATAGTCTTTCAAACTGGTCCAGTACGGGCTTGATACTGGATTCATATTACTGCTTTAATACTGTTTGCCAAATAATTTTCAACAAAGTAAGATTAACAGTTGTAGTATTCAGTTTTTTTTCTAAAGGACTTTGTTTGGAGTGGAAGAAAAGGTTGATTCATCACTTTTTATTTGCACTGGAAAACAAACTCTTTACAAAAGTTAAACTTCTCGATATTGCCTGGTTGGGGGGGGGGTTGTTCCTCCCACCCTGCACCCTGTGGAAACTGCTACTAACTCTTACTCTTCATAATAGGATTTGCCTAACAACATGATCCACCAGGTGCCAATTAAATCACTCCCACAGGAGTGGCTGTGGTGTGAGACATGGTGTGATGATTCCTCAAAGAAGAGGGCAAAAACCATTGATCTGGTAAGTGCAGCATGGTTCGCTCATTCGTCATTTATTCACAATGAAATATGGTGACCAGTTTTAGGGGCACTCCTCTACCTCAGATCTATGCACCTCATCCTGTATTGCTACTTAAATGTTTTCAGTACTTCAGTCTTTTCCTTTAGCTTCTTTATTTCTCTTACCTGGAACAGTTGAATTATTATGAATTTGGAAAGATACTTTACACTGTACTCTGGCTAAAACACAGGCATGTATTGTTCACCAAACAACAGATTAATTCCACCAGGGGGAAGCATACCTCTATTCAGTAAACCAACCGTTTTTTACGCATTAATTGTCTGAACAGCTCGTATGTTTGGTTTGCAGTGTAATAACCCAATGACCAAAGAGCCCAAATTGCAAGCAGCGATGCGTATAGTTCCAGAATGGCAGGACTATGATCAAGAAATCAAACTGCTCCATAGTCTTTTCCAGAAAGAAAAAGAAACAGGAACACCAGCTAAGATGCCAGGACAACACACACATGGTAATCCTTCTGACTATTTCCCTACTTCTGTGACTTTCTTCGGACCTGTTTGGACTGGGGCTAAGTTGCATACTCGTTCCCTGTAAGCTTGCCCCAAGCAAATGCTTGCGTGTAGGATCTGTTAAATAATCTGTGTATTTTAGCAAGATAGAAAGGCCTTGCTGAGTGAGGCTGGTGTAATTTAACCTGATTCTGAAACAAAGAACAGACAGCTATATTGCATACTTTTTCCAGTTCTGTTTAAGACACTCACCGTTCCTGCAATTTTATGAGCTTGGCTTTATCTTAACCCGTAATTAAAAAGCTGCTATACACAAGGGGTACAAAGTGTTCTTCAGTCACTGGTAACCTTGCAAAGAGCAAGTCTTTAGGGTTTATGTACTAATTTTCAAACCAATCTGCTAATTGAGGCAGCTGGAAATGAAGTACTCATTTTTTTCTCCTCTTCTACAGATCCAGAAGCACATGTGGAATTATGATCCATGGAGAAAAATTCAAGTTAGACTGTTTCATAGACAATTTTTATATTGAAAGCTAGTTTTTTCCGGTATGTCTGCAAAACTGCTGAATAATTGAATGGGATGATGTATGCATTTTTATTACTTGCCTTTGGGTTAATTTCTGCATATGAAATAGGATCTGGATTGCTGGAATTAGCGTTACTGGTTTTTTGCACCTGTGGTAGAGATGAAAGAGCCCATGATGGAATTTAGCATTTCAGAAACAAAACTTCACAATCCACTGGAAAAGCCACAGTCTGTTCCTTCAGCTGTTGCTACCTCCACCACTGATGAAGATCCAGCCCGTTAGCCTCAGATCTGACTCGAGAGCTTGGAAATCGCAGACCTGTTGAGCTCTTGGCTACAACATAAGTCCTAACCTCAACTGATGGAGACGTTTCCAGGTAACATTTAAAAGGCACAGAATCACGCCTTGAATTTGGGATACTGTTTTATCTGCAGGTATTCAAATGGTCAGAAATGCGTCTCAGATTTGTTCAGTATGCCCTTGGTTTTGTAACAAATCCAGCATTACTTAGACTTTTCTATTTCGTGTCTTCATTTATTGCCCAACTTTTGAAGGTTTGGCTTAATGTAAAGCTACCACAATCTGTTTAAATGCCCATCCAAATAGAAATGATTAAGCTTACAAAGCGAGCAGAACACTGAATTTGACCGCTCGGTTCATCCTAGCCCATCTGGCTTGAATCAAAGTGCCCTCCTTCCTTCCTTCCTGCTCAAAGTTTAAATCAGTCTGCAAAAGTGGTAGGGCCTTACTATTGCTGTGGTTCACTGATTCATGAATGTTTTTTGTTTATGAAAAATCTGTGGAAGCTTGGAAGTTTTCATCATGTAAATTTCATTAACTTTATTTTTCTCCAAACAGAGATGTTGTCACATCAATAAAAACTTTGGAGTTCTTAGGTCTTAAGCTTCAGTTCACACTCAGTCCTTTGATCGTCCTTTTTGCTTGCACACATTACAGTCCTAATTTGATTTTTGCTTTTCTGAATATTTACCTGCATTTGTTTTCATTCTATGCACAGACAAGAAAACATCTTCCTGCAAGGGCTAATTACCCCGGGCTAGTTTCATCACTCATGTTCATGTCTCAATTTTTGAAGATGATACTGCCATAGGTCTGTGTTATGAACATACCAATTAAAAAAAAAATCCTCAAACCCTGTTTCCCTCATTCTGTAGGATTATTGTCTGCTCCCTAGAAAACCAAGAGTTGAAGAATAAGATCTGAAGTAGTATTTCTAGTAGTGAAATATAGCTCCCTTTGCACTGCTTCTTTAGAAATCCAAACTTGGATCATTTTTGCCTCCCATGTTTTTATACAGGTAAATGTTCTGTGCTGTAAGAGCTTCACACTAAAGATAATCCTGACTTAAAATATTCTTGTAGAATTACTATATATATATCCTATAAATGTTTTGGAGGAATTTGGAAGACAGCAGTTGTAGTGTTCAAACTGTTCAACAGGGCAACTGAACAGAAAAGCAGCTCTTATCCAGCCAGCTCAACAAAGGGCCCCCTTAAAGAAACATGTTAAAAGAAATAGCTGAGGTCCCTTAAATGCCTATTGCTGGCACTGTGGACAAGGCCAGTAAACTAATCAGTAACACTGCACATACATCCACTTCTGGTGGGCATCAAGAGTGGGTAATTGTAGAAGGGCACTGGAAAAGACAGTTTATAACCTCCCCCTCTGCAGAGGGAAAGCTGTGCAAACATGGGGGGCAGGATATAAAACCATGACCTTACAGAGTGTGAGGTACCAGTTTAGGTATTTTCTACTTCAGGCTTTTTTAAATTCAGATAGTCTCCCTGATGCTCTGTAAATTAGAAGTGGTTTATGCTTCCCATCAAAACTGTTCCAGTTAAGGATAATCAGACTTCCACTAGAAGAACTTTTTTTCTAGTGTAAAAAAACAATAATGTGCCTGCCAACAAATTAAAGTAATTACATACTATGTTAGTTAGCCTATTTTAAACAGATAATGCAGCACATATAAGATTACCCTTTCTGTGTTCAGCTACAAACCACATATGCCTCTTTGGAACCCATGGAATGGCAGAGGATCAGGTGGGCAGCAGAGAAGGATCACCTAGGGTAGATGGTGTATGGGTGGGCAAAGAATCTGCCCAAGCCCTCAGAACAAGAAAAGTGCAAGTCTTCTGCAAAACCAGACCCTCTCCTATCTAAAACCATATTTGGCTTCATTCTTGTTTTCAAGTGTTATTAGAAACCAGAAAAGAGAGAAAGAAGTAAGCTTTTAAGTTCAGCACAGTATTTACAATGCCTTATTTAGAATTTTGTAAGATGATATTTTTAAATTGTCATTTACAGATATTTTTTTTAATTATGCTCCTCCCTTTTAATAGTTAATGTATGCACTTAAACACCCACACCGCATACTTTTTTTTGTTGATTATGAGATCTAGCAAGCTACAGAGAATATTTTTGTTCCCTCTGGTTAACAGAGACCATGCTCTTCTGTTCAGCATTTATTAAAAAAAAAATTAAAAAATCTAACTCACAATCAATACAGAAAGAAACCAGAAACATGCATTGTGAGATCCTGTACCTTTTGCACTACTCTTAACAGTCCTGTATCTGTTCTCAAGTACATTATAAAATGCACATGGAACTCATCATTCTGAATGTGACCTACTACAGTTTTTCCTGAGAAGCCACTATTTATATGCACATGAGAATAACAATCATAGAGGATAACTGTCACTTATTTTGAATCAGTTCATACGCTTGCTTGTAGTGCTCAACTGGGCCTTAGAAGAAAACTCTTAAGCCAGTTCCATCTAGAAAGCATCTCAGAATAAGATTATTACTGAATCAGAGCTGCTTCTGATCATACCACTGATGGCCTGTTCCTGTAAACTAGGACGACTGATAAGGAAAAATAGAAAATGGTGATTATAGAGGTCACAACATGATTTTGGATCCCTCGGACTAGAAAGGCCATTTCTGTGGCAAAGTGATGACATTGTTTCCAATCTCTGGATTCAAACTGATTATCCTCTTGGTGAAAAATTCACACTGAAAAATGCCCAGTACTTTATTTTAAAAGGAAGATTTCACTGCCTTACTAGAAAACAAATAGCAGAGAAATCTGTTTTTAAGATTTCTCTTTCGTTTAGCTATTGTGGGATGGGTTGTAAAGGAAATGAAAGGGGTGAGACATGTACAAAGCAGTAAATATCCAGGCACAATCGTAGGAACCAAAACTTTTTTTTTTTTAAATATAAACTGTTTTGCATATCCAAATTGTCTGTAATCTGTTCAAGAATATACCATAACTCAGTGTGGCACTGATACCTACTGACCCAAGATATTGGGAGTTACTCTGTACTGAGTCTTACCTGAACTGAGATTACAGTGAATGTCCCAGTACAGTTGGGACAATAAGATCTGTCTAACATAATAAAGCCTTTTCTGTTCTTTACCCATGCCTCTTGTGTCAATTACTTTGGGTCTGATAACTGATGGTTTAATGGAGTTGCTTAGAGTACTTTGTTCACTTATTCTTGTATTCAAGTGTTGGGGTACTGTTGAAAAGCTTCTAAAAGGGAAAAGTGGAGTTCCTCCTTCAAACCAGTCTTGTTAAGCATGGTATTAAAGTAACCCCTGAACTGAGACACTTCTGTTAAAGAAACTAGAAATAGTTTACTTTTAAGGTAGATTTTTTTTTCAACTCTTGCCTCCTAATAATAAAAAAAGTGTTTCTATGTCAGTTTTTGTCATTTGATTGATGTTTTACACTGATACGTTCATAGTAAGCACTCAAAAAAGTTAGTGTTTCAGATTTGGGAATGGATTCCAAACTCCTAGGGGACTCTGAGAAAAGCATCTCAGACGGAGCATCTTTATCATTCAAAGAGCTATGGAATAGACAGTTTTACACAGAAAGCTCAGTTGAATGCCACAGAAATATGTATTTGGTTTCCTACAGTTGGCTGTTTGAACTTGCTCAGGTTTGGAAAATGAGAACAAATCCTAGGAGACAACTGAAAGGGGAAAAAGCTGTAGCCAGGAAGAATAAATGCATGCCATATGCCTATTGCCTCCTCAAGCAGTAAGGGGTTTTGCAGCACCATCCCTTTTAATTTTCAAATTAAGCATGTGACTGTACATCGATACATGGTTTTATGTCTGAGACTGATTTCCCTCTACCCCAAAAGAGCTAGCTTAAATGAGAAAAACTGATGGCTGGAGGTGGGGCGTGTGTGGAAAAAGTAGTTTCGAATATTCCCTACAAACCCTGTTTTTTAAAAATTGTGTTAGCTACAATACAAAAGATTTTGACAGGCAGTGTCCCCTTCCCCTCTGCCAACCCTATCAATACATGCCTGTAGCTTCAGCCATGCACCATACATAGCTCAGCGTGTCAGAAGAGCGTTCCTCCAGCTGGGACCGTCACACCACATGGTGCAGGATGTCCCCTTCAGCGCTGTAACATGCCAAGGGGAGCTGCCTGGGTCCCTCTCCAAGACACATGTGACAACACCAGTGCATACAAAAACATCCCTGCAATTCAGCACACACCAGCACCCCCAGCTGTGCTCTGGGTGCAACAGGCTTTCCTGTCCCATCACTGATGACCCCTTGCCTGCACATGCTCTGTGCCATTCTAACCACCAGCTAGCACCCCCTGTAGGAAGGGCCACTGAATTTAATCCTGTTCCTAGCAGACATCACAACAGAAAACCCCATAAACCAGTAAAGGCAATCAAAGGGGCTTCTGGTTGGGAGGTCTCGCTGGGCTCTGACAAGCTTGTCAGGTCAGTCCTCCCACCACCACTTGGTGGTGAGCCGAGATGCTGGGAGTGTAACTGCAAGCCTCAGAACTGGGAACCAGAAAGAACACTGAGCTCCTACCATATTGTAACTCCATCCAGCAGCTGGATGGTGCCTCCATCACTCATCGCACCAGCTTGTAGCTGTCGGAAAAAGTAATTAAAGACATTTTCTGGACAAGTCCCTGATTTGCAGTCACTGCAGAAATGCCTGAAATGCACCCCCACATGGGAATTAAACCTGTGGCCTCTGGAACCAAGTGACTAACAGATCTGCCAGTGTGTAACACAGCCACTGCCTGAGGAACACACAGGAACAAGGTCCCCAAGGAACTGACTTCCCTAATCCCTGCCACTTCCCCCAAGTGGCCTTGCAAGTCACCACAGCAAGGTTCCCTCTGACACTGTATTTATACTTCATGCTTCCACCTTGGCTAGTGGTGACAGTGTAAATATACCAACATTCAAAGCTACCCACAAGGAAATTCCTCTCCATTTGCTCTGCCTTCTTCCTCTTTGTCATATAACTATATTTACCCAATCACGAGTATCGCTAGTGGATTATACACTCCATCTGTTTTGATTCAACACACTGATCTTTGCTGACTTGAAGATAATTAAAGGCCTCCCCCCCACTCTCCCTTTCTGTCTGCAGTATGTATGCCAGCTGCTTGCTGGAATCCAGATAATTGAACAGCATTCCCTAATCAGGAAACTCAAGGAAAATCACTTCTGACTACCAGGGTTTATTGCTGACTAGACTTTATTAAGATCATTGCTAAGACAGATTGCCTTGTGCTTGGAATACATTGAATTTTTTCCTTATTAGCCAGCTTGGGGCTTGATGAGGAATGAAAACAGTGTTTCTCCTGCGTGAATATCTGGAATAAAGAACTCAGAAATATACTTGATTATGGCACAGCAGGCAGCCCAGGAAATACACGATAAGCAATCACACATTCTGCTTCTTTAACTAATGCTGTTACTACACCTGAGCACAAATACACCTGGGGATGCAGGACCTGCCTGACCACAGTGCTGTGCCTGGAGGGTACCGATTTGCAGAGGAGCTGCTGAGCCTGCAGGTGTGTGGGAAGCACCCCAGCACCCCTGTGCAGTACCACTTAGAAAGCCAAAATCCTCATGACTGACCTCTTCCAACTCCTGCACATGGGAGGAGAAAGACTAAGACGTATACCTTCTTTAAGAGAGGGCAGCTGGTAACTAGCCGAAGTTGGCTAGTGGGAGGGGGGAGTGCTGTTACCAGTTCCAGAACTCACTGGTCTCACTGCCTGTTCATTGGCGGCTGTTGCATTTCTCACCATCCCCCTCTACTAAGCATAGTCACCTTGTGTACAGCACGCTCTCTTGGCTTCCTCCTAAAAGATACCACAGAACAGAGAACCAACTGCTTTGTTTGCTTCAAATTAAATCCCAACACTAAAGCCATGCTTTTTTTATTTTATTTTATTTCTCCCTTTTCTGAGGAAAGTTGTTGCCATTCATATTTCCTATACATTTCCTTTCTCTGCTGAAAACAACAGGTCTCAGATCTTAGACTTTTAATCTCCAACCTTTTCTCTACCTGTAGGTGTTTATTTACGACAAAAAATACATAGTAAAGACTTCCAGAGCTCAAAGTATTTCCTTCAGCCTTTTAACTGTTTTCTTGGTATTTTGATTTGCTTGCTTGTTTATTTATTTTTAAATAAAGAAGAGGAAATATTGGCACCAAAACTGGATACATTACTCCCAAGTGTTCCAGGATCAGTTTCACCAACACTGCATACAGGAAAAATGTTTGCATGCATGTGTATTTCTGTACATCCACACTCGTTCTACTGAGTATTCACATTTTATACCATCAAGCACCACAGGACGCCTTCTACCCATCCCACTGAGAATTTCTTTTGAACTGCTTGTCCACTACCATCACTAAACCTTTTTTTTTTTTTTTGACACAAGAATACAGTCCCCTCTGTGTTGGAAGTCCTTGTGCTTCTTATTCTTAGATGCATGATTTCAAATTTGCCTTTTGTTGTCCCCCTCCAGAAAGAGGCCCCAAGAAATGTGCATTGCTGTGTATGAATCACTGCTGCTGAACAGCTGTCACCACAATTGCTTCCAGACCTTTACAAAAGCACTGAATAGCACAGATCACTGCAGTGGAGAAGAAACTCAAACACCTCTTTGATAGGGATTCCCACTAACTGTTACTACTAAAACTTCACTAGCTGGTTCTTAATTCTTTCAATGCATGCTCTAAGGATATGCTATATAGTAACATTATTTTGGAGCAACAAGGTAGGCTTCCATGAAGCATTTATATATACGCCCAGTGCTGTTATTAAACCCAAACCTGTAATTCCTCAAAGTCACACTTGTTTGACAAGAATTATGTCCCATAAAACCTTCTCAAGAGTCATTTCATCTCTCAAGGCACCACTGATGTCCCAGGAGCTTCCCCTCTGTTTTGTTTTCAGACAGATGTGTGGACAAGTACTCCTTGCTGCACTTTTTTTCGAGCATGTATCTTATCTTCCTCCATTTATCAAAAACTAATGTCACTGGATCAGTAATTTCCCCAGTTACCGAGTTGTCCCTTTAGAAAAATATTAAGGTATCAGCTGCTTAACATGTATTGCATCAGGCTGGTGAAGATATCCCAGTACTATCAATAAACAACAGCACACCATTCTACATAGAGCACACTCATATACAGTAAGTATCCTGCCTTTTATTAAAAAAATTTGCCATCTTCACCTAGGAACAAAGCTAAACAAGTTAAGAATATTTTTCGTAATGTTCTACTGCTTGTCCTTGAATTGAACCGTATTTAAGATGTATTCAAGATTGTGTTTCTCTCTCTTGGGTAAATAAGGCCTTATCTGTTGCTATACTGGCAGCCACAGAGGCCAATTAGCAGACATGCTGACCGAATTATGCTCCTACCCCAGGAATGTGTCTCTAGCTCTGAATGGAGGCACGCTGGCAGGCTTATATGGGAAAACTCCTTGCTGCTGTTGATCTGTCCAGATCTCTGTAAGAACACATTGTTTTGTTTTCACAAGCCATTCCACTCGGGTCTTTCAAAAGAACCTCAAAAATAAGTAAGAGACTTACTGGTAAGTAAGTAAAAAGGCTTTTGCCCTCTTGAACATTTTGTCCCCAAAACGTTGTTGACTGCTGCCTTGAAAGGTGCCACCCACATCACCAAATCCAGTGCCTTGATACCACAAATTTATCCAGATCACTTTAAATCAGTTGGGTTTCTTACTCCACCTCACTGCTGGGAAGTTGTTCAAACCTCACCACTCTGCTGACAGTGATGGAAATCATCTTCCACTTGCCCACCTTTTTTTTTTCCCTGCCACCACCCCCCTTCACATGCAGCAACTTTAGCCTTTTTCACTGCACAAACGAGTCAAGGTCCAAAAAAAAAAAAAAAAGAAAAAAAAAAAAAAAAGAGCTCGTTACTCAGAATCACACTGGTGGACTCATTGAGGGAGTTTTTAGCTATGTGGTCCTTTTATTAACATAACTGAAGGAAAGCACTCTGAACATGCTGCACAATAATCTTCTTCACAGATGCTTTCACCTTTAGATGGAGCACTTGCACTGCTAAAACAATCCACAAGTGCCTGCTGACCCCTGCCCGCCAATTTCCAGCAATTTTTAAATTGAGAAATATTTGTCCCATGTGGTATACTGTGGCATTCCGTTTAAAAAGAAAAACACACAAACACCAAAGTCGAAAGACAGAACACTGGAGCTCAGCAAGCTCTACCCAAATCAGCCCCAAGTAGGAAGAACATGTTCCCATGCCCTGCAGCACTGGCTGTGTCGCATGCATGTTAAGACATGCAATGAATACCATCTCGGTGAAGCACTCACACATTTCCTAGACTTGCTGCTATCAAGTTAAACGGCTTTTCCATAAAGTTCAAATATAGCTGCCTTGGAAAGGTCTAACTGCTTCCAGGAAAGGGAGCAGCCAAACAGATCCATTTCGGGATCTATTGTGAGCGGTTTTTTTGGTTTTGGCTGGTTTGTTGGCCAGTTGGTGCTTTTTATACTATTTAGTAATAACAAAATCCTGTGGAATCACTTCCATTTCACTTACCATCAACTTTCTAGTGCAAATCAAGATACAATTTATTCATTCAAATGAAGACTATCATCCCCTTTTAGTATTACGCTAGAATTAGGACACCTCTTTTACAAAAATGGTTTGGTTCTAGGAGAAATGGGCTGGAAACACAGAAGTCTCTACATTACATTGAACTAGTTTTATTCGATCCACTGCCTTCTATCTGATCACAAATGTAACAAGCTTTGGTGAGAGTGGGCAAAAAAACTTACAGAAAGTAATACATAAACCCTTGTATAGTCTGAGAAGCATCTTCCCACCTTCCCCTGTAGCAGAAAGCATTCAGACGTAAGGGCAGAAGTCTGTACTTCTCACAGGAAGGCCATATTTCTGAGAGAAGCCGTTGTCTCACATCCCACTCAGAGAAACACGTTTGCCTCAGTAACATTAACAGCTAAAGGCTCATATAATCAAACATATATTTTCAAGGCTGTCATTCTGTTCACTGATAAATTTACTTTCTTTTTGAAGGCGGGTTTGTAAGCACCAGAAATCCAGTGTGCACTGTGAATGCGCGCCCCCCCCCCCCTTTTTTTTTTTTTTTTTTTTTGTGTAAAGCAACCAAAAGCACACAGTAATTGAGCTCCATCATAAAAGTACATGCCAGCTGAGTGGTACAGAAGAGCTAAAGCTATGCTCTGGCTACACTTCGAAGCCAATAATTTTGCCCGAGTTTCCAAGTGCCCTTCTGCTTACTTCTTTTGGACAAACCCACTGGGGAACAAGATGCAATCCTCCTCTTCCTCATTGTCAAAGTTCCTGCCCTGCCTGCTTTCCCTCCACCAGACAGCTGATGCATGAGAAACCTATTGCCAGCTCATATCCGTGGAATAATAAGTGTACCTGATCACTTTGTGTTGCTGATCAAAGCAAGAACTGCATTCTAAAAGCAGAAATGTGATACGAATACAGCATCAGCACCATCAAGCATAAGCTGAATATTTTAACATCTAGAAGCTGATTTTTAAAGGTCTTCAGCAAAGCTTTTAGGGATGAAGGTGCCAAGGCATGGAATATTAGAAAGCTCTCATTGTAGGGACCCAACCTTGCAACCACCTCAAAGCCGTCCAGCTTGTTTCCTCATTCATTCATTTACTTAAGGCTGTAAAGCCTAATGCCTATGTAGAAGAAAACACGAGAGAAGCTGCTCTTGCAAGTCAGTAGCTGCTCAACACATTACCCAGAACACTGACCAGGGCACATGGAACACCGAGGTGCTCCTATAAATGCATCTGCTGCCAGCAAACAGCACAGAATTTGAGGAAGAAATCAAGTGATTCCTTTAGACAAATCTCAGTATTCTAAACTATTACTAACCGATTTAAAAATCCTCGAAATAGGCACATTTTCTGTTTATTATTACTTTCTTATCCCACATTACACTAGGGAATGACAGGGAAGTCCCCTTTCCATGCACCAGCCCTACTATAGGCAAGACTCAGCAGCTTCTGTTATTTAAACAGAATTGACATAACAAAGAAAAGGCCATTTCTAGGTAGGGAAAAATCTTCCAACTCCTTTGACATTAAAAGATATGCCTCAGACAGACAACTCTACCAAACTAACTCATCGTACCTTACATCTGTTTTGCTAAATTTGGCAAACCCTAACACGGAGAGCTCAACTGCTGCAGGTCTACACGCAGATATGCCCCAGCACCCTGCAGCCAGGACCGAGATGAGAACACGTACAGAAGATGGAAGCCACAAAAGCTATAGAGAATCCACACCATCTACTGACACTGCAGGTGTTCTGGCTCTCCAGCATGCTCTTTTTACACATACAGAGGAGCAACACGCACACCTTCCCTTACCTGTTCTCAGCACAGAACTAACAAGCCCAATCTGTGCACTTCCACCTTCGTCCAGCCCTATGCTGGGGAAGGAAGGGAGAAGCGGTCCCAGGAAGGCAGATGTGGTGCTAGACCAGTTGCTGGCCTGGGGTTTAGGAGGGTCTCCAAACAGAGTCCTTTGAGCAACAGAGGGGGTGAAGGGAAAGGGAGAGGTACACAGTGCCCCTCCACTCACCCCTCCAAAGTGTCCAACCCCAGAGGATACAGAAGTCTGCCACAGCAGGAGAGCACCAGGAGATGACACACGGCTGCAGGTACTAAAGAACTGCTGCATATGTCCATATCGAAACACAGCACTGCGACTGACTCAGCTGAACTCTGAAATTGTGGCTGTGAATCTACAGGCCCTTAGGGATGGGAAAGATCTTCAAAAAACTGCACCCAAGACTGCTAATTAATGTAGTAATTACAAGCACCTGTTTTTCCCTTAAAAGGAGATAGTTTTCCACCAAAAATTAAAGAGTCAGAAGCAGTCACTACTCTAAAGCAGCCACAGAAAGCCAGCTTGTAAAAATAAATGCTTTTCTGACTTCCTTTTTATTTCCTTTTATTTTCTTACTTTCTTCATATTTGAGCACGATACAGAGATGAAGCTGAGCTACAGCCTTTTAATGTAATCCCAGCACGACCACCACATTAAAACGCAGACCCAAACTCCCTTCTGTTTGGATCTACAGCTTCCTGAGATGGGATGGGAACAGGCAAGGAGTCGAATGCCTGGAACACAGCAGGAACCTACACTTCAGTCTTTCCAAGGCATCGTTTGCTCAACCCACCTGAACATACATGCCCATGGAGAAGAGGAGAATGGTTTCACAAACTCTTTCCCATGCTTTCTCCAGACAGTCACAGATGTCAGACTTGCTCCAAAACAAGAGCTCTGCATGCTCTCAGTTTGTATGTCACAGGAGAACTACAAGTAAATAATTAAAGTCTTACTGAAATCAGTAGCCAGGCTACCCTGATAATAGAAATCCAAAGCAGAACCAGAAGGGAAGGGAAAGAATTAATTTATCATCTAATTAGAAAACAACACACAACCTTCTCTAACTAACTTTGTGGCAAGAGGCAAAGTGATCAAATAAAAACAAGCAGTACTGAATAGCAAAGGTATAAAAATGATGTAAAGAAAACCACTATTTAAATGATGGACTCACGACCTGAAAGCAGATACATTATTTATTTCAACTATTTATGTCCTTTTTGATTCCCTTTTGGCTCTGATTTGCTGTCACTGGTGAGTTACAAGGTTATTAATAATGCATAGCAATGAATAATGTATCCACAGTCACACCAACTGAATTTTGTCTGTGTATATGGCCCAGTGAGTATTTATAAATTTATTACACTTGGGGCTTTTTCTGAATGGTAGCTAAGACCTGTATACATACACTAGTTCAAACCTATAAAACAATAAAAATATTTTGAAGTAATTTCCAGAGAAATAGCAAACACAGAAGTAGTCAGTTGTCGATTTCAGCTTGGACAGCTGTCAGGAGGCACGAATCACGGCACCAGAGCTTTGGTTAGCAAGTCCCATACAGAATATCTCCTCTGTCGTTCAGTCTTTTGGAGCCACAAATTGCGAGAACATTTTCGACTGAATTTATTAGAAAAAATGAACACCCACACCAACTATACAATCCACTAACTCCCACCTTCTCCTGCACTTGAAATGGAATTTCATGACAGTAAAAAAGCTTCTTGGGAATGCAAGAAGTGCCATTCATTTAAAGGCTCGTTCCACACACCACCATCCAGCTTCGTTGTGAAGCCTGGGGAGAAAAGAACCCGCAAAAAACACAGACCATGGTCACACTATAGAGTGACCCTTAACAGCACACGGTTAACTCCTGAGCGGCTCAGGATTCCAAAGCATTTGTATAGGAGAAGATACACTCCAATAGGGAGAATGCCATATTCATTCATACAAAACCAACGTCACCTGACCACACTTAGATTTCCAGAGCCAAAAAAGAAGTATACAATAAGAACACAAAATAGAGACATCCTAGCTTCAGGAAAAGAAATTTGGAATCAAGAAAAACTACCAACCTAGCAGTGTACAAATGCTTTTTGTTATCATCAAAGTTGTAAATCAATCCCTTCTGAACATCTCATTGTGAGTAAACTGCAGGACAGAACAACGCAGGTACAGATTGACCTATATCTACTTCAAGGGTAGTCCCAGAGAGGGCTGGTCCCAGCCCCCTTTCTTTCAGCCACAGAATTAACCACACACCTTGAAAGCAAATAGATTCAGCAAGCTGATCTGTTGAGAATAAGTGTTTGGGTTTGTTTTTTGGTGGTGGTGTTTTCTGCCAGGCAAAGTTTCCAAACAGGCTGATTCTAAGGCCACATTATCACTACACATCACTACATACAACAGAAAGAAAAGCAGCAGGACCACATCAATTTAAAAAAAAAAAAAAAAAATCTATCTGTAGTAGAAAGGCAGAGAGAGAGGGTGGTGGGATGGGGACTAAATTTATTTTCCACAGCTGATGAAAATTAGGTAAAATTGGATGCAGTGCAGAAGCAAACCTTTAAAGTAGAAGTAAGAATCTAAATGAAGCAAGCCTGTAGTTGTTATTGAGAATACAAATTAACTTCTTGATGCCTGAGCCAAGACACTGCATTAACAACTGTTAGTTCCATTAAAGTTGTAAATAAGCAGCCTAGAAAAACCCCTATGTATTCCTCTGGTGTCGTGTGATATATTCACATTCTAAGTATTTACTGAGCAGTCCCCACCTATTATTTAAACATATTTGAATTTAGTACAGCAAAGTATGATCACATTCCAGAACTGCATCAACTCCCTGCTATGAAATGCAGGGAGAAAGACTCCTAAGCTAATTGTCATTGAACTGTGAGTTAATTAATGAATAGAGGAGCAAATGATAAGATCAAGCAGAAGACTGCCAACAAATTTCAACCTTAACAATTATGACACAGCTGCATGAGTGTGCAGAACCAATATTTACTTGCACTGTTAAAAAGCAAAGGAAAGTAACTTAACAGAGATTCAGAGTCCTGCCGCTGATTTAAGGTCAACAGAGAAACAACTTGTAACCAAGCCAAATGTTGCTTACCTGCAAGAGGAGTGCTACATCAACGGGCACCAGCTTCCAAGCATTTTCTGAGACCAGATCCAGAAGAGGTGTCCATTTTCTGTTATCAAAGAGCCTGTAATGAAAAAGAGCTCAGCCTAATCAGCAGTTTCAAGGTAATAATTTCATACCACTCAGCTGATACAGAACATCACAGCTCATCAGGTAGCAAGCGGAAAAATTATTTTTGTCCTAAATGAGTTTCTGTTGCCCCAGTGAAGATACCAGCAAACTCCATGTCATCAGGTTTTATTGGAGGCCTGTTGAGTGCAGAGGCCATGCACAGGAAAGGATTTCATCACGGAGCTCAACACTCACACTGACCAGTGACTACAAATTCTCACTTTCACTCATCAGTGCCCCACAAGATACTAAAATACATCATTATGTATAACAGCCTGTATATGTATGTTATTAATACAGAATATATATATGGTCTGTGCATGACAAATGGAGCATGTGCTCAGTTGTAACACAGCAAATAAAAAGCATGGGTTACCTCTGACAGTCTGCATCTCGCCCTGCAGGCACAGAGACACCTTGCTAACAGCTGCCCTACCTGAAAACATTCCCATCCTGTGTTTATTTTTTCTGCAGTGCAACCAACATAAAGATGCTCACATAAAACACTTCAGGCAAAGCCTGCCTAACTAGGAGGTTTGAATCACTCCCTTAAGGCAGGCGCAGGTTAGGAAACTCCATGCAAACCACCCAACTTGTAGGGATACCAACTCCTGCCACCACTCACTCAGCAAACAGCATGGGGAAGCATGGCCTGATCTGAAAACAGCTAAGTTTGCCACAGCCTTCAATCAAATCATTACACCTCTGTGATCCCTACAGCTCCCAGAGTGATTTTTCTTTTTTTTTTTTTTTTTTTTTTTTTTTTTTTTTTTTTAAACTGACCATAGGTGGGGTTGACACTTTAATAGATAATAAGGTTCTGGAATAAAAAGCTGCAAATGACAAAAAGTTCAAACCTGCAAGCAGCTGCGTGCAGCAGCTCAGTCGTGGCAAAGCCATTCAGCATGTACCACCACATGAACAGCTATACTGAAATTGAAATATCCTACTCTGGTTATTCTGATCTGACAGCCTGCGGTACGTGCAGAATCCACAGATTCTGAGATTCACAAAGTTAACCAACAACACACAATTCTGTTCCTTCTACAGTTAAAGCATGCCCTACAGTGGTACACAACAATCTTGGAAAATAAGAATTATTAGCCTGCAAAATAAAAACTGAATACCACTGCTCTAGACCTTTTCCATACCAAAGGTAGCAGCCAAGTTGTGGTTTCGCTCCCATTCATATCCAAAACCTGTAGGGAATACCCAGAAAGAAAGATGCACAGTAAATTCCCCATACACTGACTGTAGTTCTAGCTTGTCTCTCTAACACTGACACTCTATTACCTCTTAAAATCTGATGCAGCAAGTCCAAAGCCACACATTTGGTCAGATTCCTACAGACAGCAACAACAGGGAGGGAAATCAGGGCATTCTGGGCATCAGAAATATCCCCAGGCTTGAGATAAGAGAGAGGCTTTGCTAATTCTAGTCTCTTCTCACCCACCTAAGATGGGCACTTTGGGGCCCCTCACCCACGCTCCTACAAGTGCTACAATCTCAACAGCACGGTGTGGTATTTGGCTCCAGGGGCAGAATGGTGAACACAAGAACTAAGCTTTTGGACACAGCCTGAAATATGGAATAGTCAGGAGATCTGCACTTTCCTGGGGGAGACACTCCGACAGCTGCTCTTGCCAGTCTAGGAAGACACATTTGTGAACTGTTTTGTTCCATCCCAGAGGTATGGAGAGGCAGGTTTTGCACAGAGTGAAATAATTCCTGACAATTTAAACAGCTTTTGGATCAAGACCTTAGTTTCCAAGAAACACAAACACTCGTCTCAGAATATTTAGAATCATAGAATAGAATTGAATCAAATAGAATAGAATTGTTTAGCTTGGAAAAGAACTTTAAGATCATCGAGTCCAACCATCAACCTAACACTGCCAAGTCCACCACTAAACCATGTCCCTCAGCACCACATCTACATGTCATTTAAATACCTTCAGGGACAGTGACTCAACCACTTTCCTGGGCAGCCTGTTCCAATGCTTGACAACCCTTTCTGTGAAGAATTTTTTCCTAATATCCAGCCTAAACCTCCCCTGGCACAACTTGAGGCTGCTTCCTCTCATCCTATCGCTTGTTACTTGGGAGAAAAGACCGACCCCCACCTCGCTACACCCTCCTTTCAGGTAGTTGTCGAGAGCAATAAGATCTCCCCTCAGCCTCCTTTTCTCCAGGCTGAACAACCCCAGTTCCCTCAGCCGCTCCTCATCAGACCTGTGCTCCAGACCCCTCACCAGCTCCGTTGCCCTTCTCTGGACACACTCAAGAACCTCAATGTCTGTCTTGTAGTGAGGGGCACAAAACTGAACACAGTATTCAAGGTGGAGCCTCACTGGTGCCGAGCACAGGGAGACAATCACTGCCCTAGTCCTGCTGGCCACACTATTGCTGATACAGGCCAGGCTGCTGTTGGCTGCCTTGGCCACCTGGGCACACTGCTGGCTCATATTCAGCCGGCTGTCGACCAACACCCCCAGGTCCTTTTCCACCAGGCAGCTTTCCAGCCACATTTAGGAGAGCTGAACCCAAAATTAAATGAATAGGAGAGAAGAGCTTCCTAAAACCTAGTCCATAAGGCCTGACACAAAGCTCACGTGGTGTAAAGAGACAGCAACTTTTCCAACAGAGCTACAGAGGAAACCACCCAACTCTGCACTATACTGTAGAGAGCATCTAAGGCTCCTTTATGTAACTGACTCAAAGCCGAACTGTATTTTTCTACGCAGAGCATGAAATTGAAATGGTTTACTCAGGCTTTATTCCAGGTACTTTGCTCTATACCTAAGCATCAGACTACACTAACAAAGTTTTTCAGACACCCTCAATATATAGAGGGATTTACGATCTGGTTTTCAGTACCAGACTTGCACTTTATTCCCTTACTGATGGGCCAAGTTCACATGGCTCTGCGTGCTTGAGTACTTTAAGAGCAGCATCACAGTTGCTCAGCAGTTTACAGACGGGCAGACAGGCTTCCAGACAGCTTAGTTACTTAATCTCCCTTTAAAGGTTCTTTTCCTTCTTCCCCCTCCCTCCTTTTTCAGAGCAGAGTTGTTTTTCTCCCTCCCGGAGTGAAGGGCAGGAGGCAGCCATGCATGCACACATCTAGCAGCTAACTGTGCGTGATTCCCCCTGGCAGCCCTGTCAGAACCTTCACCTTTTTATGTTCGAGATGTCACTCTGGGAAAGGTTCTTACACCTGTACTGAGGCCCTTCAAAATTCAAACCCAAGGAATATTCATTACAAATCAAATGCCTTTTCTTTTATTTTCAATTCTCATTCATGGTTGGGGTGTTTTTGATGGTGTTTTGTTGGTGGTTTTTTTTTTTGAGAGGAGGCTAAGATCTGGTTGCGGCCTTCCACAACGTTGTTGGTCTTCCACAACATCACATGCAAATTTCCTGAAGATTTCAGAAAAAAATTCAGGTTCTGCAGCAAAGTGTATCACCTGGCCTCAGAAAACACACAGCTTAACACGGCAATCTCTCCGGCTGCACTGGAGCAGCAGTTGACAAACTCCTTAACATTATTGTGGCAAATTGCCTGATCCGGAAAGATTACTCCTTGGAGTTCCAACCAGAGCAGATCACTTTTTCTCACCATTACCCTTCTGAACAGGGACGCATTTTCTTTTTAAGTATACCTACTAACTCTCATTTCTGTTTAAGCTCTCATTTTCTTTTTAAGTATACCTACTAACCTCCCAGTTGAGCAAAACACTTTGAAGACTGAACACAAGTCTCTGTATTTTCAAGTCTGGCAACAACTAGCAGGTGCTGATCCTTCCTCTGCACTCCCAGGGAGAAGTCCCGAATTACTGGTTACCTATGCGAGCCTTCAGCAGGAACAGCCTCCCATGAAGCAAGTGGAAATGCTCTCAGAAATATATTCTACAGTTCCGCAAAACACCTCCATGCACGAGCACTTGCTCTTGTCACTGTGTCAGTGATGGGACACAAACATGGCAGATATTGCACCAAGCGGCACCAAAGGGAGACACAATCAGGCAAGACAGCTTCTGCTGCCAAGGGGGTACGGCAGGAGCAGTCCCTACTGAATTGTCACCTTTGAGAGCAGGTACTGCCTAATCCCTACTTAAACCCTGGCTCCCTTCCTCTCCCGCAGGATGCAGGCTCACTTTACATGTCAGAAAATTTACTTATTCCTGACTTCAATATGGGCTTTGTCCAGGAGAGTCTATCTGGATCGGTAATTCCTTCAATACCGCATGCTGTGCCAGCTCTAATACAGTATTGCATGGGGTAATTAAAAGGAGCAGAAAATTGAAAAGGCAAAGAAACCTAAACTTCGTAAGGAGCAAGGAAGGGTTCACTTGTAAGAAACTGCTGTGGTAAGAAACTAAAAATAAGCAGGTAGCTTGCAACAGGGTAACGTGCTGTTGAATACACTGGTTACTCTGCATGGCGTGCCAATAGCTACAAAAGCTTTGCACTCCTCACAGACAAAGCACATGTATCAGGACAGATTCATAACCGCTCTATCACTTCTTCATTCAAAAGGTACGCCAATCTGGCTCCCAACACCTTTTATCAGTAGCCATAAATGAACATGACTACTGAAAACAGTCCATGTCTACACATGGACTTTAAAGCTTGAATAAAAATGTGGAAGCAATCTCTTTTTCCACAGCTTCAGAACTAAAGCTCTTGCTGGGGTCATCAGGACTTCCCCGCTTGACTACAACAGCCTCCCCTCCCAGGCTCTCCCGCACCCACGCCGCCTGCTCCCATCCGCAGGGACAACTCCTGCCCACAGCTTCCAAAGCCTCTCACCAGATCATTTCTCCTCCCTTCCCTTTCCTCAACTCTGTTTCCCTCCGGCACTGTACCACATTCAAATGTGCCACTCTAAATCCAAGGACCAAGCACAAGCTGTCCTCTGTCACATCCCATCCTCTGCCCAGCTAACAATATGCACCTTCCTTAAAGTTACCCAAGCCTCATGCTGGCTTGCAAAACCCAACCCAGATGCACATTTTTAGAGCTGGTCCACAAGAAATTTCTGTGTAACAGCTTCCTAAAATCTCTAAAGTGTAAAGCAGACAGATGGATTTCAGGTAATAGGCTAACTATGCTATTTCCAGCACTTTCAATCCCAGAATTTTAAAATTACTTAAAAAAAAAAAAATATTTAACACCCCACATTCTTCAACACCCTTGCAAGTTCTGCATCCTTAGGGTGTAATAAATCCTCTGTAACCTAAGGATCTAAAAAAAAAAACATACAACCCACCCCATCCCCAAAAGCAAACACCACCACCCCCAAAAAACCCCTGTTCTACTTTAGGTAGATCATTATTTCAACTTCCTTTATCATATGCTTCCACATATTGAATGTTAAGAAGAAGAAGAAAAAAAAAAAGACACAAACTCCTGTGATAAAAAAAGCCAGCAGCACTGTGAAGGGTACCTTACCCATCATTAAGTTTTTACATCATACTTGTGCTCATTCCTCAAACCTAGCCTGCTCCAGCACTGTAAAGAGATCTGGAGATGAAAACCACGAAATCCCTATGGTTAAGTGAGTCAGTATTTTCCAACCGATGCAGGACAGGGAGACAGGGTGAGCCTTTGCAGACTTGGAAGGAAGATCACACCACAGAGAGCAGCTGCTACAAGAATTTAATTTCCAGCTCCCTGAGATATCCCACATTAAAAAAAACCAAACAAACAAAACCAAACTCCTTGAAAATAATGAAAATTCCCCTCCAACACTACCAGAACAGTGGATGTCCCCACAGACAGAAGCCTGGGATCCAGTGCGTCCGCTAGCAATACAGATGACTTCCAATTCTCTAGCTCAGCTCTCCCACCAAGTTCCAAGAAAAATCTTGGCCATCCTTCCCCAGATTTTCCTGTGATGTAACAGCACAGTGAGAAAGCATGACCTCGCCTCCTCAATTCTCCTACCCTATTCATAGCATGGAGGGGCTTTCCCAAGTGGAAGTCCCCAAGTGTATTAGCAGGGCCACTCCATGGCAGCAGAAGAGACACCCTACAGCACCTCCAGCAAGCAGCAGCGCTGGCAGGAGACAGTGGCTCCACAAGGGAGGGAGCACTGGGGCTCTCCATTAAGCATCCAAATTCCCTCCCCTCTGCCATAAACCCAGTGCTCCTCACTTGGGAGTGACACGTCAAGAGACCACATGGCCCTAACCCTCCACAGCTCCCGCACTGCATCACTCGCTTGGCAGCACTGCTCAGAGAGCAGCAATTAGTAGCATTCAAAATCACGTCTGCTTTTATGTCAGTAACTGGTATTCAGTCAGGTTCTAATATCCTCTAGATCGAGCATAAATCAGAACTGTGTATAATTTTCTGTGTATAATTGCCTATGAAAATCCAAGCTGTAGTTTCAACTCTACTTGTGTGCAATAGAGCATAACCTTGGAAAGTCTGTACTCAAAGAAAAGAAAACTAGTATTTTGTACGCTTATAAAAACCTCACCTCATAATATGAGTTTTGCAAAGGAGAGAGAACAGTCCATCTGGAGATGATAATAAATCTGAACAAAGACAAAAATTCTAGGATCAAAGACAGAACACCATTATATTAGGAAAAAATTACTAATTAACTTGTGAGAAAAATCTTGTGATTCATGCACCCTAATGGAGTTTGAGAGTTCAGTCTTCCCCATCAGTGTCATGAAATCATTGTCCCCCCCCAAGAATTATGGTTCATTCCCTGCTCCGTAGATCAGGAAAGCATGATAAATGGATTGGGTATTTAAACAGAGTGTCAATAAGCTTGAGGACTTTTTTTATTTCTACATGCCCCCAGTTTTAAAAATATTTCAAAATATTTTCCTTAAATCAGTAACACTCGCTTTTTGGGGGACTAAATGTAGGTCTAACAAGAGCCAGCTTTTATTTATTCTTAATGAAACAAGTTTGCAGGCCCTCACATTGTTAACAGTGAGAAACTCCTATCTTACCTTACTGCTAATGCAAAGATTACTGATTATGCCATAGCCCAGGGGTAAGGCAAAACTAATTCCTCTTTCTCATTATTTCAGTCACAGCTTCCCAAGGCAGGGTCTCATTGTGTTCTGTGTTCCTATGGCACAGTGAGGTTACATGTGATGAACGAGGATACAAATGCTACAACATTTCAAAATAATAAGGTATGTGAAAACCTGCAGCGTTTATTATGTATCAAAAAGTAAGACAGATCTTTTTGTTTGTTCTGGTTTTTTTTGTTGTTGTTGTTTTTTTTTTTTTTTTTTCCTCTCTCTTCAAGCCAGGAGCTCCACAGAGAGGGGAAACAACCAAGTTCTTGAACAGATGAGAAAAACACCACTCCTACTTCAGCGTGTTAAACCAGTTTCCCTGCAACTCTTTTTACCCCACACCACCATTTAATAATATGAAGCACCTTAAGAAATACAATAGGAAGAATAATTTAGCTTATATTCAAACTACCCCAATTAAATGGGAACTACCTGACCCCGCTGAGGAGTCGGACATGCCTGCAGTTATCAAGATGGCAGGGAGATCAAGAGAGAGTAAGGGTGAGAAGTTGCAGGCAATTAATCAAGACGACCTTTCCATTTATTTTATCACAGAGCATCATCTCCACCAGCAGACTGTGTATCAGCCTGCTTTGGCATATTTCCAATTAACTGTTGATACACACTTCTCTGTATCACCTGTTTTATAAACAGCATTGCAGAATGTCTAGAGCACAGCAACTATGGACACTTCTTGGCTTCTGCTCTTCACTATTCCACGCTGAAACCTGTATTGTGTTACTTTCATGTAATCCAGAGGAGAAAAGTAAAGGATTAATGTATAAGAAACGGTCCTTTATAATACTGACTGGACAGTGTGCTGCCCCCTTCCTTGTATAGAGTGAAGTAAGTGTACTGGAAGCTAAATCCTTTTTGGCAGGAGCAAGGAAGAACCCATGCTTATCCCAGCCCCACTCTCCAGAAAGCGTTATCCATTTTTTGGATATGGTTCAGAGCATGAAAGAATCTGTGTACTTCTCTATAAGGGCATGAAGGAAAGGAAGGTTAATGATTGCACAACAGTTATTAAAGCGTAACAGCCCCGTTTTTAAGATACTTCAAGTCGTTCCACCACAGAGCCTTCTGCACTGTCTCTGACAAAGGGAACTTCCCATACATGGTCCGACACCAGCGTGAGGAGGGGGCAGCACATCACACAGGGTTTCAACGACGGTGCCGTTGCTGCCAGTACAAAAGAATGGGAGATCTTTGGGTTCCACCACCCCATTAAAAAGGATGACATGTTTTGATGACCACCAGCTTGTCCGTCTTTATCCTCTTATGCTCATCCTCTCCAACCTTCATCCTCCAGCTTTCCAAATGTTTCAGCACCATTTCAGTCATAGAAATTTCTGCTTTAATTATTGACGCTCATAAATGAGTGAATATATATGGAAGTGCAGAAAGCATCAGACATGTTACAAGAAAAACTACAGTTCTTCCTGAAAGGCATCTATGCTTAATAAAAAACAGATATAATAGCATGAGGAGAGGGGCTGAGGGGAAAACACTACAGACAACTTGAAAACAGATTTTTGGAGAGGGAGAAACACACCTAAGCACTTTTAACACACAAAAGGCAGCTCTGGACTACCAGAGAAGTGACAGAAGCAAGGGCTGTTTTAAGGAACCTATCACTTCCCACCTATCATCTCCCCATCCCACCTCCCCATGAGAAAAGAGGACCAGAAGAGGTATCTGCTGCCTCACGTCCTCTCATTGCCCGTTACTGTAGGTTTTGGCTAACCCAGACCTGCAGACTACCTTACAAAGAATGCGGAAGAAAGACAAAGCAATTTGTTTTCACAGAGAATCCACGGGAGGGTGGGGGGAACACAACCAACAACCCACAAACAAAAATGTAAGACAGCTAATAAGATTCCCAAACAGAAAGAAAACAAAGTAAAATATGCTGATGCGGCTTGTAATTCTAGTCCTGCAATAGATGTTACAGGCATTGTGAATTATAAGTGCTTCTATTTAATAGAGTTCTTTTCCCTTGTCAAGATGGCTAAAACATACACAAAACCAAGAATGGGCCTAGAGGAGAAAGACCCTAACAAGCAACTGTTAACAAACGGTAGATCACTTGATGAGGGGATGGTAAAGCCAGCTAGGTTGGCATGCAAGCAGAAAGCTTTGTTTATTGCTTTAATTGTTCCTCCCAATACACTGTCCCAGCTGATCTATGCTTTGATTTTCCTCTGAAAGTCTTTAAATGTGTATATAAAAAGTCAAAGCTTATGGTCTCAATGAACTATAAGAATTTCTTAACTTAAAGCATTGCTTAAAAATAAAAGTGAAATGAAAAAGTCCAAACAAAAGCTTCAGGCATAGGTTTCATTTGCACCTAGAATGAATGATTAATTTACAGACTTTATTTACGCTTACAACAATGGAGTACAAAAAGACCAACATTCCAGAAAAATTAAATACTTCTATGGAAGGGAGAGTCCTCTCCGGATGCATTAGGGAATCACATGAACAACATCTGCAACACTTAGCTGCCAGGCTCACAGACACGTCTGCTGGAAGACACCACTATACCACAAACAATCCACCCCACAACTGCGCAGTTTGGCCACCCTCCTACATTCTTGCCCCTGCCTTAGCGTGATATCTTGGCAGAGCTAATCTTGGGTTTGTTCCTGCATTGGAGAAGGGGAGAAGGCAGCCATGCTAGTGTCTTTCACTGCCTCACCAGGTATGGCATGGCACGCAGCACCCACCAGAAAAGAGTCTGACATGCAGATGGACAGCTAAAACAGCCTCTAAGTTATTAAAATATTTCAAAGCAACAACAAAAAGCCTGACTCGTCACTCAGACTGAACACTGCTTCCAAAAGGCTACAGCATTCTCTTTCCAAGGGTGACGGTGAAGGACTAGAGACCATGCCCATCAGGGCCAGGTCTTCAGCCAGCACTCAGGCTCACAGTTTTCCACACCTTCCTTCAATAAGCTTTCCAAGTGAGGAGAAAAATCATTTGCCTCACAACAGTACTAAAAATGAATGCATGAAAAACTATACAAAACAGTTGTGACAAAGGGCCCCATGATAACATTAGCTAGGTTATTATCAAGAGATTTCTCCTCAAACAGGGCTATTGCCTCCACTCCCATCCCCAAAATAACTGAATGTCAGTATTTTAGCCAATTCAGCAGGCTAGACCGCCCTCAAAACAAATGACCACATACTTTTGAATGCTTTGCAATTACTCCCCACTTGATCTTGATCAAAACCTAAGAAACTTTAGCAGACTTGCAGCAGACCTCTCAATCCAGAGGGTCGGGTCGTGTATCTCTCCCAGTGAGGCAGTTATCAAGACCGAAGTTCTCAGTCAGGGAGCAAAGCCTTCGTTAACTGCCCCAGAACCCAGTACTAAGCAGCAGAGCTGGTCTTTAATATTTCCAGCAACACAAAATGTTTGCTTGTGCATTAACCTGGTAAAATTTAGTAGCCGATAAGAAGTTGTGGCTAATTTGGATTAGTTTATAAATTCTCTTTTGGCATAAAAGTATTTGAGATTAAGGAAACAAAAGAAAACATGATCAGTAGAAACACGTACTGATGGGGGGCTGCTGTGGCATGCAAAACATCTGAGCACTCGCTAATTTGGCTGCAGGCTCTTGTTCAGAAAACAATGTCTGGCAATAATAGTATGATCCCAAGGAAAGGGCTCTATGGGGAAGTTATTTACTCTCTCACAAAGGCCGTATGATTTATACATGTTGTCGCTACCTATGCCAGAAAATTGATGACTGATTACCACATACTTATTTCAGGATCAGGTATCCAGCCTGAATTAACTAGATTAGGCCACATGGAATTTCTGTACTATTTACAGCACAACTGAGTATAACATTTGGTTTAAGTCAACAGAAAGAAGGAACTTTCAAACTGAATCCTGTAAGAACTAGAATATATTAAAGCAGCATGAATTAAATGTTTACTATTTATCACTATTAGTCATTTATTGCACAAACATCTGGATCCCATAAACACAGCCTGATAGAATGATATTAGTGGGGAGAGCAAAATAAATATATAAATAACAGCTTGTTAGACATCTGCAAAGTGCTGCTATCACTCATCCATTCCCAGCTCCCAGAGGACAAGTATTCAACTCTTCCCTTGTGTTGTTGGCTGGGTATTCATTCAGAAGTTTTGATGTCCCAGTTCTGCAGCTCCCTGTGCAAGAGGCATAAGGATCCCTGCTTGAGATTTTGCATGTCCTCAGTCACTGGGGACAAACCTTTGGGACAGCAGGACTAGGGAGTGGGCAAAAGTAAGGCAGGGACATGAAAGCACTCAGAGTAAAAAAAACCCCAAACCGTCTTTTTAGAAGACCATCACCAAAGACAGAAGTAAGTGAAATCACGTCAGGTGATTTCTAAGACCTAAGAAACAGCACCACATAGCAAAGCACCTGAATATACTCTGGTATGGTCTGATTAATATTAATAGAAACTGATAATTTTATTCATTTTAGGCTTATACATAATGCTTGCAAAACATCAACACGTATGGCTTCTTCTCCAAGCCACTTACTTCCCAGATCAATGAAAGTCTACAGGGCCTTGCTGGTGAAGCCTTCCTCACTTGCAACCTGTAACTGCTTTAACGGATACATAGCGATGGTCTATTAAACACTGTTCATTTCATGAATATTTCACTGACTAACATTTTTAATTTGAAGTTTATGAAATAATAACTATAGTAAAGCTCAAACTGCTTCACCATTAAGCCTACAACATATTTTTTGGGGGTATATGCATGAAGGTGTCTACATTCCCCTCATTGCTAGATAGACATTTAATTACGCAAAATCTCCATCCCTCTTTCTGCTCTTTGACAAAGTGGCTGTTCAGTATTATGTGGATCCACACACAGATCCTCAACAAGGAAGAAAGGAACCCATACTACCCAAAGATCAATCAATGTGGAAAATCTTTCGCATGAGTGTTAAAGCATGCTTGCTCTGCTTTTCCTCCTCCTGTAGACAGTGCAAGAAAGATGCTATTAAAGAGTTAAAGTAACTCAAAGTGAATGCCTGAGCCAGAGAAACAAAACACAGCCCTCTGACAAGAGCTCAGCACCACCTCCTCTGATATGGTACTGTCAGGATCAGCTTTTCCATTCAGGAAGAGCAGGCTGTCACCTGGGGCAGCAGAGCAGCCAGGGGCTGCTTATTGTCAGGGTAACAGCAGGATGCAAAGGAGGGCACTTCCCAATTAACCTGAGGCAGCACGTCTCCCAGAGACGGTGCTGGATAGTGTAAAATGACCCAATATAATAGGAACAGGAACATCTTGGACTCAAGCATATGGAAACTGAACAATCATCAGTGTGACCAAGGCTCCATCAAGAGAAATAAAACACTCTGGGGGCTCTTCCCTCAGTAACTAATTTCCCTGCTTCTTTTAACCCTCCTTCAGCATCCTTTCTGCTCCTTTCCCTTTCCTACACCAGTTCCTGCAATAGAACCATCTATTGCAGTTCCTGCAATAGTTCCATCTGCTTGCTAGCTATCCTCTCTCCTTTTCCCAGAGGCTTCTAGCATTGAGCTAGAAGAAGAAACAGATTAAAGATGGTGCAGAAAGACCAAGTGCAAACGAAAGCACTTCACCTGCACATGAGTGTTTCTTTCAGGCTTTACAGAAAGGAAGATAAAGGAAGAGAAAAATAGTGTTTTCAAACAGGAGCACTGCCACACTGCATTACTCCATCCACAGAAGGAGCTGTGCCCACACCCTGGCTGCCACACCCTCTTAGAGCTCTCGAAGGACCACAGGTGTCCTGATTTGGGCTGGATTGGCCACTCAGGTGAATGATGGATGCTCTCCCCTACCTCTCTTCAAAGAGGGGCAGGAGAAGCTTATGAGTTTAGAAGGAACTAAACTACTTTAATGAAATATTAACAATAAACCAAAAAGGAAATAATGAAACGTATACATATCGAGCTCCCAGCCTGATGATCACGTCACCAGCTGGCACTGGGGAAATCCCAGACTGCACTCAGTGACGGACAGGAACTGGATTTCGGATCTGCATTCCGGACCAGGATCAAAGGCAGATAAACAGACACAGTCCTCCTCAGACGTCGGCCACTGAAGAAAGAGAGCTGACCCTTTGATCATGAGGCAGATGGGATGGAATACCCTGCTAGTCAGTTTTGGGTCACCTGTCCTGTCCACTCCTCCCTGGAGGTGGGACCCCACTATATGCTTTTCCAGTTCAGACCCCCCAATTTAGTACACAACCAAGTTAGCTGACCTTGAGTGTTATAACAATAAGTATAAACAAGAGCCTCTCTACATACCATCCCTTGGCATAAACTATAAACATAGGTCTTATCACCTGGAGAGCGAACAGTGTCTACACAATAATGCTGTTAATTTCAGTAGTTAGAAGAGGCTTAGCTAAAAAGTGAAGTTACTGAACAGAAAATTGGTCCAGTGTTGCCCCAAACGAGGGCAACAGGCCACCATCCCACGGTGCTGCAAGCTGTTGGATGATGATGACATTCAAAGCACCCAAGTTCAGACGCACCCCAGGGCTCAGCAACGGGAATGCCCAGACCCACAGCACAGCCTGCCCCCATTAGAGCAGCCAGGCTCTTTGTTGCCTACTCTGCTCCCCAGAAAACCGATGCTGGTTGGTAACATCACACACTCATAGAATGGTTTGGGTGGGAACCTTAAATATCACCTAGTTCCACCCCCCCGCCCTGGGCAGGGACACCTCCCGCTAGACCAGGTTGCTCAAACCATCCCGCTCAAGCAAGCCGCAGGAGAGGGTTCAGCCGCCACCCAGAGCCCTGAGGAGCGGCGGCCACCCGGAGCCCCCGGCAGAGAGGACCCGCACACAAACCGCAGGGCGGTCCGCAGCCCACCCCGGAGGCCGCGGGGAGCTCCCGCTCCAGCTCCTGCCTCGCACCGCAGCCCCCGCGGGGGGCACACGGGAGGCAGCGAGGGGTGCCGGTGCCCCGCCAGCCAGACGGGACGGGAGGACACTTACCGGCGCAGCACCGCGGCGGGGGGAGAGGAGGCTGCCGCCATTTGAGGGCTGAGGGGCAGCGCCGCCGCGCGCGGCTGAGCAGGAGGAGGCGCGCGGCGGTTCGGGAAGGTTCTGCCCGCGCGAGGCGGGTCCCTCCCGCCGGCGGCGTCGAGCGCAGGGCGGCGGTGCCGTTCTCAGGTGAACGGCATTAGCGGGGCGACCGAAGCCCCGTTCCTTTGGAGCGCGGCCGCTCTCCCAGCAGCAGCAGCGGCGGTCGGGAGGAGGGGGCGATGGGAGCTTAAATGGAGCAGTTTCCCCGAGGAACCGTCGCCTCGTGGTTACGGCAAAAGGCTCCGGGCCGGGGGAGCGGGTGTGGGGCTGTGCCTGCCGCAGCATGGCGGTGCGGCCCGCGCTGAGCGACGGAGAGGTTTTTGTGCTTTCCCTTCCCCTCGAGATGGGAGCGATGTTGCCCTCGCACCAGCCCTTCTTCCCCAGACCTGCCGCCCAGCACGTGAAACTGGGAACCCCTCAGCGACAGGAACTGATGCGGTGCCGTGTTCCTGCCGGTGGCACGTTTATGAGTTATACCTGCTTAGGGCTCCAGTAACTCGAGTAGGATTGCTTCCACAGGAAGGAGATAAAAACACCCCGACAGCACGGCTGGGATGGTTCATGCACCGCCGCCAGCTCCTCCTGCGGCTGTGGTAGAAACTGAAGTGTGGTGATGCTCGGGCAAAACAACAGCGGTGTTACTTGCTACAGTTGCATAAACACCTAGCCAGTCTCACTTCGGGAATCATCACTTTCTCATCCCCTACCTTACTAACATTACCGAAACCAGGTGCACAGCTTAATTCAGTTCTGTAACTGGATTTTCACCGATCACATTTGGTCAAAGTACTTCTGAATATGAAACAAAAGAAATTCTGTTAATCATTCTGTAACATTTGGTATAACAACCACCGTTTATTGCCTGCAAATCCGTTCACTACAATGATGGTGAAAAAAGTAAGAGGACTATACAGTATTAAAGCTAATTAATTTTTAAAAGAGGATAGGTTTTAGGAGGTTTAAGGGCTTTTTGTAACGTTGGCTCAAGTGTAACAATAGGAGTAAACAGACTGCAGTTTCTGCTTGAATATTTCTGTGTTAGGAGTCTGTTTTTTTAGCAGAAAAATATTCTCCATCAACTCCACCGGCAGCTTTATCTCTCTGTAATACAGGAAGGTACGGCATATCACACTGGAACAGCATCCAAAGGCCAATGCAAGGACAACACACACGACAGAGGCTCAGTTTTAGGGTTTATTTGATCTGCTAACATTCATTCTTGATCGAGACAAAAACAATTAGATGATTATTTTTTTTAAATCCAATTTTTCTTGTGGAAGAAAAGAAAAACCTTTTAACACTTTTTTTTTTTTGTAAGATGCTATAAATAAATATATAAAGCTTTAAGTGTTACTTGGCTCAAGTTAAACAGTTGTCTTTTGTTATTTTTAAGTTCCAGAAGTGGAAAAAAAAATTGCAAACCATACACATTCAGCCCAATGGAATGACTCCAGCCACAATCACTTTCAGAGAAGCTGAAGCTGTTCGATCTACAATATGGAGGGTGGAAGGTGGGTGGGGGGACAGCTGTATTTTTTTACCCTCAGTCACACAACTCCTAAACGATAAGAACTGGGCTCCTTGGTAGGTAAAGCAGACAAGAAAGGAGGGAGGGAGAAAAAGAAAGTCCCGTCTGCATTGCTCTTTGCCTTCCCTGTGCAGATTGTACACCAGAGAGGAAAGAAGAGACAATATAAGCAAAGCCTCAGACAAAAACAAATGCCAGTGAAAAACAGAATCAGAATCGGGTAGGGATGGTGAGAAATCCTGTGGCTGTTGCATGTTTGCCTGGCAGACTACACACAAACACAGAGGAACACATTGAGAGAGGGTGGGGATTTTTGTCTTCCTTATGAAAAAAAGATGAAAAGGGGCAATAAAAATAAGTTAAATCATATTCCAATATGTACAAAACAAATCATGCTCAGTAAACCATTTGAATATAAAATTATTCATTATAGTACAACTCTCTCAATCCAGTCTGCAGAACTGACACCTGGGGGAAAACAGGGAGGGGGAATTGTGGAGCTTTGAGGGATGAGACAGACTCATTTGCAAATCTTTCGGTTCTTTTTCAGCTTGCATGGCTAAAAATTACAGAGAAAACCACCTGCAGCTGGGACAATACAGGCTTTAATACCCACGTGCTTATCAGGACTGCGTTCACCTTGGCAGAACTCCCGCAGATGGGGCAAAACAAGCAGCCACGGATAGCTCGGATTGTGTGCGGAGGCACAAGCTCCACTGCTCGCTGGTTTACCTGAACTGCTGCTAACTGACCTGTGCTCTAAAGGCTTGGCTCTGCTGCTGATCAGGCAGCGAATCCTGCATTTGCTTCTGCCACCAGAACATGATCTGCTATTAGTGAAAACAAGAACACAAAGATAATGCAGCCAGCCTTGTGATTTGAATCCAGCAGATAGCGTGAGTTTCATTCCAAGCTACAGCCCTGGAAATACAAAGTTTAGCATAGTCTGTGTTGCAGATTTCTGTAGCACCACCCATTTTTGCGACATTTGGAAAATTCTCCAGGACAGGAGGGGGTCTCGGTAACTCTAAATGTCAGTAAGAAGCTAGAGAAGCGTTTAAACCCAGGATATAAACCTAGGTCAGGCCCTGTTCTGTAATGTCAGTCATTACCTTCTGTAGCTGTTCAGTGATCTCTGTGAAGTGATTTGATGGGCTCAGAGTGAAAACTTCCTAACTGGCGTGTGTCCGTACTGCCACTGCGGTGGTCCTTCTGCCTTGTTCGTATTCTCAGCAATGGCGCTGCCCTTCCTGCTCCTACAGGACAGCCCTGGGAGAGAGGATTCAAAAGCTTGTTGGGACCTTCCTTTATGCTGCTTCCATTGCTATCCCAGTTTTGTAAGCAAGTAAGGGACTATGAGGTGCAAAAACATCAACCTGAAGTGCTCCCTGTTTATTCCAAAATGTTGTGCATGAAGGGAGCAATTCAGGCAAGCTAGAAATTTACACTGATCCTTTGTTGAGAGTTTTTTTGTTGATGACTTTGAACCTCATGACAGCCTGGGTCTGCAACGTTACCAGTCAATCGTGCATTTTGTGACCTGGGTACAGAACAAGGTGGCATCTGACTGGCTGGGAAACTCTGGAGCAGGAAGAAAACTCCTTAAACAGAGCTAGCTGGGATAAGACAAATGAGCAAGAAGTTTTCTTCAGCATCAGCAACTACTAAGCGGTGAACTTAACACTGTTCAGGTGACTAAAAGCAAAAGTGACGTCCTCCTCCTCAGCGCTGCAGCGTGTCTTGGCCTTTCCACCCTCCCAAAGCAGGAGTGGAGTCCACTGGCAACTCCCCACTCAGAGCATCGCCCTCGTTGGCAGACACGAAAGGGTCAGCACAGTATAAGATGGCAGAGGCTGAGCCATCATCTTTGCCCTGGTACCAGGTAACTGCCTGTCCAAAATACTCACTCACACTAATACTGCTGACTGCATAGAGCCTTAGAAATCCCTAACACAGCCCTAGCTTTTGGCAAGGCTTTTCACGGGGTATCCCTGGAACCACAGCAGAAACACCGTAGGATGGACAAGCATCCGACTAGGTAAAATCTGAATTTAAGAGGAACCGTCTCACCAATTCCAGTAAGAGACAGGTCGCAATCTTCACCTGCCCTCACTGTACCCAGCACTCACCTATCCTGACCTGGATTGTGACACGTTGATGGGCCCCATGAAGAAACACTCCATGTAGTGAAGAAGGTCTCAGTGCGCCTGGAAGCCACAGGAAAAACATTTTGGAAGAAAGGGGCAGATATTGAACAAGAATGTACTATCTGGCCACTACTTCTGCTGGAGTGCCTTAAAGCCGTTGTTCTCTATTCATTTTAAAACTACACATACATTTTTCATGTTATTGTAGCATCAAATAATCAGTCCTAAAAATAAAAGAAATTGTACCACTTCAAACTGTAGTACATAGAAATCACAAAAAACTACATTCACATTATGTTAAAAAAGTTCCCTTAAACCCACTAAAGGAAGAAGATGGTGCCAGGTATGTCCTGCAAGCCACACTCTGGCACACAGCACCTGCAATACACAAAAGCATGGCTTACAGCCATAGACCAGCACAGCAGCCAGGGTGAGTGGTGGCTTTTGGGTCATTCTCTTCATTTCTGATACTCGGAATCTGTTTCAAAGTGCCCTAAACTTCTCATAGCTTGGAGTGCCTCTTTACAGTGTACAAATTTGCTCTTCCCAATGTACAGGTGGAGAAACTGAGGCATTTGCCGGGCACAGGATTTGAATCTAGAAATTTTGGCCTCAGTGCTGAGCTGAGGTCAGCCCTCCTTTTGTGGGTTGAAGTGAAGCTGTTAACAAGACAGTTTTCATGATAGTTTCATTTCTTTTGCTTGTTACTGCAATATATTACAAAGAAAATGTTGGAACAAGGTCTTCTACTGACATGCTTCTAGGGTCAGAGGCTGCCTCTGATTTAGAGAACCCTGCAGACAGATCCATTAAAATCCAGCTGGTTACTCAGAGCCCATAACGCAGAAACAACTCAGGCAAACCAGGCCAAATAACGTTACCAATCCCAATCATACACAGTCCTGTTTACTGTCACCCTTTGGTAGATGAGAGCAGACTTTCGCCTTCGGTACTGAATGGCTCTCAGAAGTCAGTGCCGACACCCACGGACCTGCCCGGGCATTCACCGCACGGCCCTACCGGGGCTGAGCCCACGTGCGCCTCAAATATGGATTTGCTGCAGTAACCATTGGTGTATTATGGATCCATAATGCAGAACGCACAGTGAAAAGCCTTTGGGTAAAGCTGGAAACCGTGCATATAAAACAGTTGCTCTTTATATCTTGTGTATTGGTTTTGTGGGTAAACAGCCTGTAAAATTGCATTTTTAAAATACAAATGTTTTCTTTAGTTACAGCAACACATAAAAGCGCTGGGAACTGGCAGACATAGCTCCTCCCAGTCTTGGAATTCAGAGATGAGCAAATGGATTTGTAATACCTTCTGCCCCCAAGCCAACAACCGATAATTGCTTCATTTCGCTTCCCACTTTTCAGCTAGGAGGGAATGCTGATGGTCAGGCTATGCATCTGTGGGAGCAGGGGCTGGTCTGTGGCAGAAGCACTGACAGAACCTTAAACACAGCAGAAACACTAGCAAATATTGGTACCAGCCGAATGCATGGGTAACAACGTCCCACTGTGCCTGAAGACAAACGAGCATGTGCTTGGGCACTTCACAGCACAAGGACGTGGACCCAATCAAAATCCATCTGAAATCAATAGGAAAGACATCCTTTGACTTTGGTGGACTGGATCGGGGCTGGAAGAGGGTTGTATTTGAGCCCAAAGTGCTGTTTGTATTTTCTACTCTTAAGTTTTTAATTTTCTTTACTCTTCTGGAGAAGAACGTCTCCAAAAGCAAGGTGTATCCCCCAGGGTGTACACAGAAGAAACAAGGCAGCTCCTCTGCTTAAGGCAGCCCCTCCTTTCCAAAACTCGGTCTGAATTTGAAACTGTTGGAAAGAACGTACAGAGGCAGAGAGAGAATGAAAATACAAAACAAGCAGCACTTCAGTGGATTTGCGTGATGGGAAAGGGACACCATGAAAATGACATGCTAAAGTTGACTGCACGAGCTCTCTGCCTCTCCTCCAGTGATTTCAGCACCATATTTGATCTGCAGTTAAGGTGGCCATTAAAAATCAAATCATATTCCATTTGGTTCATATTTTACCCTAAACAATAGCTGGTTCAGGTCTTGCAGGCTGAGTAATAGCGGGGTGAGACATGAAACAGGCAAAAACTGCTTCATTTCTATGCTTCCAGCCAAACAAAGAAGTGCTTGCAACAGCAAGAAAATAAGCCATACTTTAATTTGGAGAGTGGGAAGAGGAATTAGAGAAGTCATTGTTGTTCTATGACTCAAAAGTCAGTAAGCAGAACCTGGTTAGACTGTCACCACACTGGAGGATTAAACTTACATGAGTCCCTAAAAAACAGCATTGAAAGAGAAAGAGTTCTGCTTTGAAAGTGGTCTGAGACTAAAAAAACATTATCCATGATTCCCCCTTTCCAGTTTTATGAACACAGCTTGTTCATTTAAAGTAAGAGCTGCAGAACAGGCACTCTGCCAAAAGACAATGTGCACTGTCTCATAATTAATTCAGACCCATAGTCAGAAATTTTCACAGCTCTGGAAGGGAGCCCCATCCTGTTCCCATTTAAATCAGTTCTAGTGACTTCACTGGAAGCAGGCTGATGCCCATTATCTCTTGATAAAAGAAAGTAAAAATAACTGAAAAAATACAGATACGGGTATGTCTGTATGCTTGTTCTAGTTCAGTATTGTACATAGCAACAAACAAACCAAAATCACCCCCTCATCATGTTGCCATTATTGACTGATTATTTGCAGGGTCTTCCCTGGAACTTGTGCAGATTTATGAGGGAGTATTGCTATTTAAATTCGTCTTCCTTTTTTTTTTTTTAGCATGTAGGATAGGGTTTTCATGTGCTGTTAACACATAATACTGATGCCGGCATGGGTGGCAGTTGCGTAGGGTGACAGGATGGCACGTGAGTGCACGTTTGAGCCTATGTGGAACTTGGTCAGCTTTCAACTTGTTTTGGGACCTGCCTGTGAAACAAATCTGGGAGCTCTGTGCATGAATTCCCTATTATTTTTGTGATGGAGTTGCGTATGTATATGTGATACCAGTGCAATGTATCAAAACCACTGTGCTAAGTACATATCCCAGGCCATAGTCAATTTGCTTCAATGTTTCTCATCCTCTGATGTTTTTTTTCTTCTTCTATTTTTATGGTGCTCTACTTTCTGGCAGCGGCTGCCAGCTAAAATGAAGTGACTGCCCTTGTGCTCAGATCACACCGCCTGACAGGACAGCACATCCTCAGTCTCTGCTAGCATTTACTTACAAGCAATGCAATTCCCATCCTGCTTCCAAAAACACCCACAAAAGAAAACCTCCGTTTCCTTGTTTTTTAATTATGTATCTTTATATCGTTACGCTCAGGGGATAAACAGATTTTAAAAATCCTATTTCTGCCGTTTGTGTTTGAATTGTGAGGATAAGAAACATTCTTTTGTATTTGGCCTTAAGAGTGGGTAACTGCATTTGTGCATTTTTTACCTCTGCATTATAACGTTGACCCTTTTTTTATTTTTATGTATTTATTTTTTTTTTTAAGAATCTCATCGGTCTTGTAAGAAACAGTAAAAAGACCCTATGCTTAAGGAAGCAATCTATCTTCTGTTTTACAGACTTGCTTTTAAATAAAATATTTTTTGTTGTTTTTGTAATTTTACTTCCATGATCTTTTATATGGAAACCCTAGAATATCATTAATATAAAAGTCTGCCTAGGCTACCACTTCTCTATAATATGGCTCATGTAGTCCTCAGTGGGCAAGCGTCCTTGCTCTTCGGTCTCTTCCTTGGGAAGTGCTTCATTGGACCGGTGAAGAAGCCTCTCTTCCCGGTTCTTTATCCTCTGCTCCATCCTCTCTAGCTGCCGTTTGTACTGGTAGCGCTGCTGGAAGAGGTCCTTTGCATAGTCATAGAGCTGCATGTCCAAGTCATTGAGCTCCTCAATCCTCCGGATGGTGTCATTATCCACCTCCACCCCTCCTGCCCTGGTACTGTTGTACTGCATAAAGGGCCGGATGAATTTCAGATTAAAAGTTCTCTCAAACAGGTACTGAGTCTTTCTCTGGAACTCTGTCAGGCCAAAGAAGGCCATGTCTTTGAGGTTCTTTTTTGCGCTCTCCAGCAGGATCTGTGCTCGCTTGTTCTCTGGGATGAAGGACATGTTGTAGCAGCCCACTAAGCTCAAGTCAGCCAACATCCTCACTTGGCGGTTGTTGGCCAAATTATACGGGCAATCCATGAACTCCTGTAGCGTGCAGCCTGACCAGTCCGTGCCTTCATAGCACGACGGCAGCTCTTCAGGAGTTGGTGTCCTGCCATCACACATGTGCAAGGAGGTCTTCCAAGTAGCTCCTCGTTGGACGTGACGCCATTCGCTGAGGTAACGAGATACGGGGTCTCTCAGCAGTGTGATGTAGTAAAATTTTCTACAAGAACAAGAGAAAATAAAATAAATATTTTGCTAGTAACAACAAAGATGCTAGGCAAGCTGAGATCTAGTGCAGATATCAAAAACACAAGAGTAAATTAACACTACAGCATCCATTCCACTGTACTCTTGGATTATTTTCTTCTTGCAATATCTCACATGAAGTAGCTTGTGCAACATTAGACCCATGTTCCATTTTCTCATTGCCCGCCATTTTAGTCTTGTCAAGTAGTAACGCTTTCACCGGGACATCCGTTTCCAGCAACAGACTGCAATGTCAGAACCAATCATCAGGATTCAACTGATCTACCAGCCTCAGAGAGCAACTGTGACTTTGGGGACCGCCTGGCCTTTCACACGAGCATGCGCCCTCTGAATCAGCCAGGGCTTGCTCTGCAGGACAGACCAGCAACTGCTCTGCTTATGGGCTGGGACGATCATTCTCACTTTGTGCAGATGCTGAGCAGGACACCTACTGCTTGATTGATCTGGCTGCTGAGCTGAAATTTGGGAGTCTGCACTGAGTAGCAGGATAACACCACAGGAACATAAGCGAAAAATAATGGGAAATCGGGAATGCAATATGCTGTGTAGAAAGAGAAGGCACGAGTTGACAACCAGCAATAGTAGCAATGGTTTATCCTCATTTCAGCTAACCTGCTATCGATTCAAACAAACCGAAGACACGCTTTTGATACATGAGACTAAAAAGGGTGAAAAAGCAAGACAATCGGGAGGAACACACATAGTGACATGGGGCATTCTTGCTGTTCCAAGTATAACGAAGTTCTCCCTTGAACTGAAAATGTGATCGCTGTCTTGTACAGAGAGACCCTCCAGCTTCAGCCCACCCTGAGCCTGGATAAAGTTCTGGGATTGATAGCAATGGCAGTCTGCAACAGCCTTCTCCAGGCAGAGGGAAATGGGCCCTTTTTTCCCTAACTTCCAGTAGTTCGGACTACGGTGTCCCCAGGTGTTTCTAGAACAAGGAAACACCCTCTCTAGTTGCCAAAGCTGACAGGGAATTAAATCCACATGTGCTCCAAGTGCATGGGGCTGTGTGACACTGTGTACAAATGGGAGCACCTGGCTTTGGCAGGGTAACACACTCATGCTACTGGAAATATCTCATATGGGGGGGTGTTGGATTCATTTCCCCACCAGAAATGCATCTTTGGAATGTTGCTATGGCTCGCTGCCCTGCCAGCATGGCTTGGGAGAGCTGAAAGTGATGGCTGTTATGAGGGCACTGCACAGGTTTTTGAGGAAAAAAAAAAAGTAATAAAAATCTGCTTTGGCTAATTTTAACACACCCATCTTTTCCTAGCACCTTCAGTATTATCTGTCCTAGCAGTAACCTAAGTTACTGCAATAAGAGTAGTTTAGTTTTAAGAAAATACATCAAAGACATTGCCTGGGAAGTCTGATTTTAAGGAACGTTTGCTTTCCCAATTTATCATTATCTTGCTGAAGGGTTTTTCCAAAGCAGTACATTTTGGTCTTTCCAACAATGGCAATGGATGTCCACTCAGGCTTCAATGCCTCTCCCGCTTTTTGCCTTCAAGAACTGGGGATGGCAAAAACATTTGCTATGTTTGGAAACTTTTCCATCTCTCTTCATAGCAGAGGTACCACGCTAGTCAGTAAGGCTGTCTAGTACTGTCTGTGGACAGGGAGAGGGGAGGAAGAAGGGGAGCAGAGAGAAACACTTCCCTTAAATTCACCTCTTTTTCCTTCATTTACATTGCAGCCTGTAATGATTCAACTACCCAGACTGGGATGCAGCTACGATTTATATAGACAGTACTAAGAAACCTCTAACAGATGGGGATAAAATATGACAGTGGAAGGAAAAGGAAAGCAATGATGAATGCCAGATGTTCAAGCAACAGACATTGATGCTAAACAGTACCAGCATTTTTGACTTGTGAACTGCAGTGGACTTTATTTACACCAATGTAATCCAAAGGTTGCATTTTCTCCCCGAAGCAGTTTGAAGCCAGTTATTATTATGTGGCTTACAGAAGCAACTAGAAGTTTCACCTAAGATCAGGGACTCATTTCTGAGGTACCCAAAGACACAGGAGGAGCTGATTCCTGTCCATACCTGCCGTCTACACAAGTATGGATAGGGAAAAAAAAGAAGAATTAGTATCTGCATTTTGCTGACAGGGGAACCACAAATATTAAATAATGTGCATAAAGTCAAATGGGTGTCTGTGGCAGAGCTGGCATGAATTGGATTCCTGTAAGCCTGAGTCCAGTTTGTCTTCTCTCTCTCTCTGTTTAAACTTTAGGAGTCTATTCATAAATCAGATTAATAAATACCATGCAAAGCTTCTAGGGTCCTTTGAAACAGAGACAGCTTAAACAGGACATAGATTGAAAAAAGGTTAAGGAGTAAGTATTTCTTTCTTCACACCTGCACTATAAGAGCTATTATCTTAGTTGAGGCGATATGCTGGTAAATATTTTACCACGAGCGATCTCTCTCTAAGATTCATCTCAGTGAATAGAAAGCATAGGAAAATAGGTTACGATTTCTGAAATTATACTGAATTTGATGTGCCCCTTTTCAGGTCTGTCGCAGAGAAAAGTGCTTGAAGGAGGAGAGCTTGCCTCCTAACACAGAAATAAGATATATCTTTGGAAACTAGAATAAAGGCGGTGGAACCAGGTCCCTGGAGGTAGTTTAGGAAGCTGTCCCAATGGGGCATAAAAAACCAGCCCAAAACCAGAGACTGCAATGCAAAAGAATAGCTTAATCTGCCCAAGTTGAGACGCACCGTTGACATACTGAAAGTTATGCTCCCAAACCTGTATTTAGCTTTCTGGAGGGACACTGGTTTCAGAGGTGCGGATTTCCTCAGCTCTCAGGAAAGTGAACAGCATACCTTTAAGAAGACTGGGGCCTCAGGAACCAGAGACATGAGCCACTTTGATATAGACGAATGACCATGGAAGTATTCATCCAAGGTACTTAAGACACTTAAGTTTCCATTCTCAAACTCTAACTTGGGGATTGCCTTTAAGTTCAGAGAAAAGTTAGATATCTCTCTAAAGCATCACCCATTAGCAGCATCGTTATTAACACTGCGAGCCAGAAAGTCGGGGGATCTTTGCGCCAGCATGGCTAAGAACACAGGCAGTGCCACTTGTCAGCAGTGGCTCGAAATTTATGAGGAACCACATGACTGGTAGGTTCTCTTTTGTCATCGGAGATAAAATAAACCCATAAAATACACGCAGCTGTGAGTGCCCTTCCTTTCAGCATGGTGCCCCAGACAGCTACTTAACTTAAGTATTCCTAAAGGCTCATTTCAGAAGTGTGGTCTTCTCCTAGCCCAGATGGTTCCACTCAATACTGCCTCATAAAAAACCCAAACAGCCCCAGTTTGGGCATGCAATGCCAAGTCTCACCGGCCTTCCTGGAGTTAACAAGTTTGAGCAAGAAAAACGGACACTCTAGTTAGTACGATATTTCTCTTCCCTGGGCAGAACAGCATTACTACTCTTGCAGGCTCCCCTTCTACATATCCATGGGGTTGTGATCCCCAGCGGACAGAGAAAAGCAGAAGCCAAAGTCACACCTCTGCCTTTCTCTGCATTATTGTCCCTGGCAGTCCCAATGTGAAAATCCACCTGAAGCTCCCTGGGCTGTTTGCAACTTCAGCAATGAAACTCGGATGTACATGCGAGCTGCACAGCTTTGTCTGAGGAAAGAATCACTAGCGTATTTATTAAACGGAGCAAAATGAAATCATGTTTTTGATAGACAACCCTGTATTAGAACTGAAGTTTCAGGGAGAAAAAAAAATCCGATATTAGCAATGAAGGGCAATCTTGCGGTTGTAGTACACAAATGAATTCAGGAAACTTGAGTCTAAGTACCCCTTCTGTCAAAATCAGCCTATGTGCCCCAGACAAATCTCTCTCTCTCTGCCTCTGTTTCCCATGTGTGAAGGGCTGACAATGTCTCCTTTGTCTATCTTGGCAACTCAAAACATAACATCTTTTGGAGCAGGAACCCTCTCCTTCAATGATTATGCAAAGCCCCTGTTTCAGCATGGATTGAGGTCAGAGGACAATAGTTAACTTGAGGCATATTTTCATGACACAGGCGTCAGGGGCACTGCTGCCCTACAGGATTCCCACCCCGGACCTCTCCATCCCATTCTCTCGTAGCAGCACAAAGCAGCCTCAGTTTTGCCAGCAGAGCTTTCTTTTTTTTTTTTTTTTTGCAGGGCTGTGCTGCAATTGCAGTCACTGAGCAGATCTGGGTTAAAAATAACCCTTTCTTGCAGACATGAGGGAGTGGCTGAAGCCCCCATTTAGTAATATTCTGCCTTAATTCCTGTCAGCAGGTTCCTCAGCTAATGAAGGGGAAATGAAACCCTTCTTCCTCTAAAAAAACAATTCCTTCTCTTTTGTTAATAACCAGTCAACATAATTCTGATAAAGTGGCAGATTCTAAATACGATGCTATTATCTCTCTTCAGTTCATTTCCATTTATGCTTTCCTACACCACTATTCGATACACCCTTCTTACTTCCCGCTGCTGGTGTCTAAAATCTGTCAAGAACTGCTTATTTGACTGTGCAATCCCCTATTCTTTGCTGTGATTAAATGCTTCCCTCCCACACAGCCAAAATATCTTATTTTTTATTTCTACAGGTTATTCACTGAGCTTTCAAGCATCCATCACGTGAAAAGCAAAATTTATAATAAGTCCTTCTTGACTACTGTGGTGGCCTTCCATCAGATAAAGAGCAAAATAAGGATAGCCACTTCCAATCTTACGTGCTTCATCCTGCCTGCTGGGAGGGGGAAGGGGAAACAAGCTGCATAGGTCAGCTTCAACCATATAACCCCAATCTGTCAAAGCAACATGCCCCCAGGCTACAATTTTTCTACTGCTAAAGAAAAAAATAATAATAATAAAAAATCTTTCTATGTCCTTGCTGAATTAACTGAACTGAACAGGGTGTCTGCCAGCTTGCAGGAATGAGAAACACTCTGTTTGGTTTAAAAGAAGTAGCAATGTCAAATTTAGAGTTGATTTAAGGCATCTTTGTAAGCCAAGCCCGTGTATTACGCACTCCTCAAATCATTTGTGAGGGTCCTTATTCAATTCATACCGGCTCTCTCTGTAAATAGTTTATCGCTAAACCAACTAGTGACTTTGCCTCCCAGCAGTGACAGGAAGACGTGCACCCACCCTGCTGGTAGTCTGCAGGGACCAAGGAAAGAAGAACGGGAGTAGCCAGCACCCCTACTGTGATCACTTAAAGCCTCACCTTGCAGAGACCATTAAGGGGATCATTAGGTAACAGTTATCTCCACTGAAAATGGACAGTGTATCCTAAAGGAGCAGTTCCAGCGATCGCTTACAGGTAAATAAGTAAAGGTGAGTCAGGTGTCTCTAATGATGAATGAGCTGAGAATGTGACAGATGGAAGTTTATAAGGAATTTGTATTCTTATTATAAAGTCATGCTAAATGTTACCTAAAAAATAACAGACGTATGAAAATCTCTTCTACCCTTCTGCACAGAGCCACAAAACGACCTTCTGCTGAGGTGGGAAACACTGGGGTGCAGAACGCGCTCCAGCCAACCTCAGCACTTGCTTCAGTAAAAGTTGCCTCCTGCCTTATTTACCATCAGCACACCAAACCCCTGCTTACTGCTTTTACAGCCAAAACTTGGGAAGACTCCACTTATTTCCCTATTTTTTTACTCTACAGTCAGATTTCTTGCATAGCAAAACACACTCTCAGTTAGAGATTGGAATTTAATATATGTACAATGATTACTTCCTTTGGTAGCAAATAGCCCTAATTTTCCTCAGTCTGTTTCCTCTCATCTGGTGTTCATTTAGACTCTTCCTGCATTTCACACACAATAAACTCTTCAGCCCTTTAAAAGTAATAGAAAAAGAAAGAAACCCCCAAACAAACAAATAAATAAACAAGTCTCTTCTGTCCCCTATGTTTAAATAAAGGTTGCCACACAAACCACCAAAAGCCAAGAAACTGAATAGCAAAGCCAAGCCTCCAGTACGCAGACTGGGTAAACACCTACATCAATGGTTTTCTCTTCCAGTAAAGGGGGGGTGTCTTTACAGCAAGCCGTGCTTGCTTTGGTAACTGGGTTTGTTTCGCACAGTTGTGTTTGTCTTGCCTGATGGTCTCCGCTCTTGGGACTCCGCTGCATTAAAAGATAGGATGTTTTGAAATGTAACAGCCAACCGTTACCCAGCCTCTGCTCACCCTCCACATCTTCACTCACAGACTCTTCCCAGGGTCCATTTTCGCCATGGGCTAATTCCCAGTGCAGCGATGCCGGGTCATGCTGTTGGCAGCCCCCTGAGAGCGAACCCCTACAAGCAACCCTCGGGCTGCTTCGGGAGTTGGAGGCAGAAGAGAATACTCAAGTTGACAAGCTTTTCTTCCAAGTGGAAAAAATAAACTCTCCCGGACTCTCTTGGCTGGACGCAATCCGAAGCACAGGTTTCTAAACATACAGGGGCGGGTTTCAGCAGGTAAAACTGGGGGTCTCAGCGCAGCTACCCCTTCTTGAAAAGGAAGCAGAGTTGTGGGGAGGCTACACCCTTTCACAATTTGGCTGTATTTTTGAGAGTGTTTAAACCAAAAGCTGCTATATGAATGCCTGTCTGTGTGTGGATGGATTCTCCAGAAACCACTCGCCTGCTTATCCTAATTGCAGGCATATGCAAAGCGGAGTCTCGCATGTCACAGCAGCTCCAAGGAACCACGAATAATTGATCTGCACCCCCGGATCCTGTTAAGGCAATGGCAGAGTAAGAAGGGCTGTTCTTCCAGGATAGCTTAAATGCAGTTTAATACAAAAACATATATTCCTCCATTCCCAAGAAAGGGGTTTCAAAGCAGATTTGGGAGTCTGTGGAAGACCCTGGATTAGCAACCCAGCGTCTCAGCACCTGCTGGGTGCTCGGAGCTTTGGCTCCCCGCTGACATGACATGTCTAACTCCCTCTGAAACACAGGATAGGGTGTGAGCACCAGCAGCCCCCGAAAAATGAGCACCTCAGTAGCTGGCAATGTCTGTACGGCTTTTGGGGCTGCAGCCTTACCTGCTGCCCTTCCAGTTCACACTTACTGGCCAGGAGAATTGCAGCTGGACTAGGTGACCATCGTAGGTCCCTTCCAACTGAACTATTCTATCCTATTCTGTTCTATTCTAAAACCTCTTGGGGAAGAACAGATTACAAATGGAGAAACAGAGTCAATTCTAATGCCAGCAGCTACAACGATACTGGCTGAGGGTGTAAGTAGATCTGTACTGGCTTTCAGAGTGTAAATGAACCTGGGATTACTTAGGTCTGGTCTTTTGGATATAAATGGCTGTAGAGTCAGAATCTATTGCATACTTCTATCTTTTAGCAGGAATTGAAATGTGTTATATTCATTAAGTATACACTTAAAAATACCAGTACTATTTAACTCTGAGTCAAAAAAATAATTTAACTGTGAGTAGGCCTGCCACACCTCTCTTTTTTCCCCGGTGTATTTCACATAATGTGGAGGATGAACGTTTCGCCACCCTGGTGATACAGCCTTTCATCATACCATGAACGGTCACGCTGCAGTGCCAGCCAGGCAGTGTGAAGCTCCTGCGTGTGTGTACCTGTGTGTACCAAACACAGCACATCTTTCTTGCAAAGGCAGTAGAAAAGATAACAGAAACTGACAGTGAAGAAGGAGACAAAAGAGCAAGCAGCAGCTTAAGCATTTCACAAGAGCAACAACCAGCCTTCCATCTACTCAGAACAACTTTAAACAAAAGCTCCCCTTTTGGTGTTCACAAGACACGCACAGGCTCTGAGTCACAGCTTTAAAAACATGGGATAGAGTCAAACACAACTGCGAGGGCCTTCTCCAGCCCGGTGGTGAAGAAACCTGCAGACATGAAACCAAGGAAAAGATCAGTTTGTGTGCTCGATCTGGACACCCTGAGGCAATCCAGATTTTGGAATCTGCAGGAGCGATAACGCTGTGTCTGCATTCGCCTCTGTACACACAGTGGCTGCAGCACAGTAACAGCTCAATGTGAGATGTCTCTATTTAAAGCTGACCTACAAAGAAAGGTAGGTCTACAAAGCAGTAGTTGGAATACTATTACGTATATATTCCTTTTACATAGATATTCCGTCTGAATTATACTGGCAGAGCTGGAGTGGAGGTAGAAAGGATGCAAGTCAGCCCCAAGGGCAGATGGGTGAAACCGTGGTTTGTTAGAAAGCTGGGAGGACACACGTAGCCTCGATACCCACCTTGGGAATGGCAGTATGATACAGCCTATTCTGTACTGCTGAGATACATATGGTAATATAAGGGAGCATTTTATGTCTGGAATGAAACGCAGCATCGCGAAAGGTATGGTTGGGTATTAGCAATATACTACTAATAGGCTTTTACCCAGGAAACAAGTATGGTCCTATCACCCTCACATCTCACGACTGGTTTATATCCAATTAGCAGAATAGACACAGACTATGAGTTTTAACAACATCTCTGCTTTTCAAGAAAATTGAGCTGCTGTGTAAGCACAAGAATTTCCTGTTGCACTGTCTCCTGCAAACAAGTTAATCTAAAAAAAGATACATGACATGTTATGAACCTTAGGAGTGAACCGCCAGTTCATTTTTCAAAATGACAGATGTGATGAAAACTGGCCAAAGGCTCGGAAAAAAAAAGTGGGGGTCAGGGTGAGGGGAGCAGATGGGGGTGGAGAGGAAGGCATTCCAGAGCCCTCTGGAGCCTTGGACTCCTCTAGGACCCATTAAAAGCTTATGTTACTTGCAGCATTTATAAACAAGTGCTTTCTTTTGCCATCATAACCTTCCTCATATCAAGCGCTTAGGAAGTGTTGACTGCTGTCTTCTACTGAAGCAAGGCACCAAAAATGACGGCAAGTTACAAATCAAATACCTCTGATTTATTACCTTTCCCAAGTTTGAGGAGGTTTGTTGTGATTCCTAAGTGACCTTAGTAAACCCACTAATCAATAGCACATCTGAATGCTGAGGGACTGCAATGGAAAGTTTCCCTGCCAGAAGGATTACATCAGTGCTGGCAGAGGCCAGACAGTAGAAATGTGGACCGCAACCCATACCTATTCTTTGCATTCTTTTGCTTTTATTATTGCCCCTGCTGTCATCAAAGTAGGAAATTTCAGGATGAAAAAACACTGCCATTCTCCATATGAAAAATTTTCACTCCCTTCACTTACTGGCTCTTTCACAGAGACTTTCGTTTCTATTGATTTTAGCATTACACAAAATACAGATTTTAGTAACACATTACAGCTGTATTTACTATAAAATATTTGCTACCAGGGTACTGTACCCACTATTTTTTTGAGTTTCTCCCTGTATGTTAGGCACAATAGAATCGAGCAAGAAACAAATCAACCCCTGAAGAGCAATGAGACATTTGCAACGAGACACTGAACTTTTCATCTCTGCGTCAGAGACCAATCTGCGCTGGATAGGTAGCATAAGATCGCAGTTTTCACCCTATCACTAGCTAGGTTAAGTGGAAAACATCTGGGGTCTCATTCTAGCTCCAGGGGGCAACTGCTGTCCCCTAATAAACTGCCAGTGCAGGCTGCCATGTTAGCAGGGAGCCTGAACTATTTAAGTCTCCCCATTGTCATCGGGACGGAGATGCCCCGGTTCTGCACGGAAATCTGCACAGCTTCGTACTGTCTTTGCCCTGGGAAGAGAGAGAATGCCAGGGATTCAGCCTCCCCAGGTGTCAAGATGGATACAATGAATAAAACAAGCGCATATTTTACCTAATGGTAAATGGGATTTCTGCATCTGATGCCCGCACGCTTCAGGACACAGAAGAAAGAACCATCGAGATATTGCCACACAAAAAAGAAAACCAGAAGCAAGATGAAATAGTGCAAAGACAAAGCAGAAGTAACTGTGCAATATGCAAAGGTATTTATCCGAATCAGCTGCAAACAAAGCAGACAGGCTGGAATTTGCATTTTCTTTTGAACTGTAAGCCAGCTTCTCCTGTGAATCACAGGAGCTCCACTGGCAGTGAGATTCAAGGAAGATTCAAGAAACGTGTAACAGCATGATAGACAGGAAGTATGTCTCCTTGAAGAAGATTAAATTATAAAGAAACCATACAGGAAGATTAAGGGAACAAGAGTAGTCAGAGGAGCAGATATCGATCGCTTAAGCAGGACAATTGAATTCCTCGGCCACTGCCTGCCTCATCCCAAAGGGATGCAGTATTTGAGTCAGGCAGCTGCAACTGCAACACAGACACCCGTGAGTTGCTTGCCGATCAATCTTGTTCCAATCAAAAATTGATGGATGGCTACTCTTATTGATCAGAGTGGGAAGACTAAGGAAACAGAATCGAGATGCACAGAATTTTGAAACTAGATTGACACGTCTTGGACATACAAGTAAACATTATAACTTCCAACCAGCCAGGGTACATCAAGAAACCAGACATCCCAAGGAAGGAAAACACAAAGAGCAGCACAGCCCATTCCTGGAAGCAGCCACAGTGCAAGCTGTAGCAAGGACTGCTTTCCAAAGAGCTCCTCTGCGAGCCACGTAGGGCTGCTAGCGGAAGGGAACTACTGCCCAGCCAAGAAGATCAATATCTACATCCTGCCACACGCCCAACAGCATGAGAGAGGTGACCGGTCCTAATTCCATTTACCCAGTTCCTTCTAAAAATTCGTACTGGAAGAGGTTCCCGCACTGCTGCTTTTCTCGCAGATAGTCATATTAGTGGCTTACAGAGAGTACCAAAGCTCCCTCTTCTCAATTAACTGACTCTCCCTTGCTCAGGAATAGCAGATGCTGTCAAGCCACAAATAGATAATCCTCAAGAAAGCCGAGCTACTAATCAGTCACTTTTACATTTAAGATCACTTGGAGTTGCCACTGCCTTATACTGTTTTTCTAATTAATTGCACTGGAATGCACTTAAGCAAGCCCCGGATCAAAGAATCAACTGCAGAGATTGAAATAAATCCTGTCTGTGTTGCTAATGCCTTGGAAATGGATGACTTGCTAAGCATTCAAAATCCCGGGTACCAATGGTTTAAAACTACAGATAGTGTGAGACACTTTCAAAGGAATAGTTTTAAGAATAAAAAGGAAAAAGCTGCCTTCATTTGCTCATAAAAGACAATTAAACAAAGGCAATTGTTCAACTAATTTATTGTGAAGTTTGTGTATCTTAAGTTCCTTATTCTCCACTTTCCTATCACCAGAGATCACAGTACGGGAGTGTCAATTTTCATTACAACAAAACTTTATCATCGTTACAGATTTCTTTTTTTTATTCGCTTTTATGAAGGATTGAAATCTTTTCAAAATAATGATAAATAAAAATGACTGGGGATGGATGTGTTACCAGTTGGTGCAATAAATCACTGTCTCTTCCTGCATGAGTCTCTCTCTCATGGCTTGAATATCATCAGAATGCCTTTGATTGATTTACAATTTAGTAATCCAGCCATCATCATCCATAATTCCACAATAAACCACGCCACTTAATGTAGCTGTTACAGATGTTCAGAAGTTCATTCCCTGCCTTTTAGGAGGTGATAGCTAGACAGCAGCTGCAGACACCAGGATTAGCTGGGGAAGAAAAATCTGTCTTCAGCACAGGAAAACATCCCATTTTCCTATAACAATGCCCTGTCTTTAAAGCTGCAAGACATGCTGCCAACCTTGATATAGCCAGGTTCAATTATTAAACACCAAGTATCTATATGCATATAGGCACCCCCTTTGCCAGTTGGCAGGAGTAACAAGATCCCTGGCTTCTGTCGAAAACACATTATTTCCTGGGAAATCAAGACATCACTAAAAGCCGTATGCAACAAATCCATCAAAGGGTACGCAGCGAAAAGCAACTGATCTCACACAGGCCATGCCAGCATTAAGAAACCCACGCTGCAGTGCATTCTGCGTGTGGCACAGCATCCAGAGTCGGGCCTTAGGATGTGCTTAGAGTTTGCTCTTAAAACCACCCCAGAAGGTGCTGAGGCTGGCAGGAAGGGCTGCAGCCCGATGAAGAGGGTGCTATTCATTATGCTGTTAGTGTTAGCAATACCAGTCCTTCCTGACAGCACAACTGGAGACTTCGTGGCCATCATGACTCATTTTTTCACAAATTACTGATCTGGAAACAGTGGATTAATTCTTGCCTTCAACTTCTTTTGCTTGAGCCTGAAAACAACACAGCATGAGCTGGCCCGCAATTAACCCTTTTATTAATACTGTTTCTTAAAGAAAGGGAAAATACATAGCACGCACAGTACGCGGTGCAGGTATTTTACACCAAACGGCACTAGTACCCTCTGCCAACCTCAGCAGCCACAGTTCATTTAAAGCAGGCATACAGAAATACCCAACAAGGACTGTCAAAGTGATGGTCTGGGTCACAGAAACAATTTCTCTCCTAAGTGAATCACCACACTGAGGAAGCTAACAAAGACTGCAAAATTCATTAGCCGAGCAGTGCTGGAAAGGTCTGCTCTAGATCCATCAGTGATCCCTCCCGGCCAGCCAGCATCCTGTCGCTGACAGTGACCTGTCCCAGGCGCTGTCGAGAGAGGTGCAAGGAACAGCAAAGCTATTTCTAATTACAGGAACCCTCTTGTTTCCTCTTAGCTGCACTGGCAGGAATCACAAATCAAACTTGTGGGTTGTGTCTGCAGAGGGACATTTGAGCCTTCGAAATGTTAACAACCACAGGATTTCGCTGTTGGGTGATCCCCTTGGTCAATATATTATGAGGCTGAAAGAGTTAGCAAATCGGAGTGAATTTCAGGTCCAATGAAATACCAAGTAGGTATTTCACAGGGACAGCCCCCCTGGACTGTGAAGAAGGGATATCATGCCCTAACAAACCATGGGCTCTTCTGCTTCTAAGGGTGGTAAATGAGATCCCTTGCCCTGTGGCTAGCAGAGCACTTATGACTACCAGAAAAGTGACTATGTGTTGAATGTGATTTTGAAAAGCAGCTTTTTGATGACTAAATCCTTGAGAGACTTTTTTTTTTCTTTTAAAAAAATACAGGCTAATGTTATTGCCTCACCTTCCATTTGAAGGACTCTGGAGGTGTTCTAGCTGGTTGAAAGGCAACCAAGCTCCTCCGCAGCTCTACTGCAGATAAGTCTAATTATGTGCTTAAAAGTGTACGTTGCGATTCCCCAAAGCGCTGCTTTCAACTCAGAAAATCCCTTTGCATCTCTCCAAAGAAAGCGCACAGTGGGACTATTCCTCCTACTTCTATTGCGGCCTGGGAATACCCCTAACATGCCAGTGCAAAGGGAAAACCCAGCTCTCCCCCAGGCCCAGCCCAGCTCCCGCTAGATGGCACCTGCCCGCTGCTGAATGTCACCTGCAGCTGGCAGCACTGCTCGCCGCTCCGGCAGGGAGGGGAGGCTCTCCTTATGGCAGTATTTTTCTTCCCTTCTCGTGGGATTTGTTCTGTCTTACATATTAAGGCCACAAATGCAATTTCATTTAATTGGGCTGGTGGGGGAGGACGACGATGGGACTCTATAATTGTGAATATTTCCCTTTCCATACCGTGGCTGGAGGCAGCGATGCCGGCGTGCCACCCAACAGCACCCCATGCTACACTGAACTCGCCGCAACCGGGTACCAACCGCAGCCGCTGATGGGGTGGCAGAACCAAGTCTGAGGGCCGGCACAAGCGCCTCCTCCCAAGGCGATTCTCTGCACACACAGCTTTCCTTCCAGAGGGACTGAAAGCCCTTGCCACTGGTATTTACATTTCCAATTTAACGGCATATATTCATTGCTTACACAAACATTGCATAGGAAGTGCCCGCTGGCCTGCAGGTGATGGTTGCATACATAACCGCGGAGCACTGGGATTTGCGTTGTGACACTACCATTCTGTATCTATAGAGCCTTTTGCTTAAGTCTCTGCCTCAGGCTTGACTACGAAACATCACCTCCAAAAAATTTACACAGGAGTTTTCTCCCTCACAGGCTTAGGTTACATGGAAAAGTTTTGCTGGTATAGCTGTACTGTGAGAAGTAAATAACAAAAGAACACTGTCAGCCAAATAGCAATGCCAGCAAAAAGTTGTGGGTAGCTATATATACAGTTGTGGGTATAGCTTATTCTGTCCAGGGAAATGGGTTAAATGATAGAGGCAGAGGAATGCTTGCCAGTGTGAGTTCTCTTCCAAAAGGGGTTTATCAGCACAGCTCTACTGAAATAATCACATTCTGAATGCAGGCATGTGCTTAGTCTCTCTGTCAAAACAATTATCACAGAGAAAAAGGTTCTTGTGTTTGGTAAATTTTGAAATAAGAATGGGGCAATCTACATCCCTAGAGCATGCTGTGATAAGTCTCTGCCCACTGGGATCTGCTGGGCTGAGGCCACTAGCTCTTTCAGATACACTGGCAAACTGCTGAGCTCGGAGAAGCTTTCAGTCACTACCAACCTGGGGAGTGCTGGTGCTCTTCCTATACGAGGCTCCATATCCCATCACCCTCAGTCATCCAATCCCCTGGCTGTGTCTTCACGTAAGAATCTATCTTTTCTTTGACTATTGTGGCAATGGGAGCTGGAGGGTAGCAGGGTCATTGCAAGCCATTTCTTTGAATACTCTGTGGGATCTCAGCTTCGTGTATTTCATTTTTTCATCCCAAAGAGAGAGTGTGTACAAAAGCAAGAGATCTGGAAAGCTTTTAGCATCACAGGGACTGCCAGCACTGCTTCCTTTCTTTGCTCCATTTACCTTGATGACGTTTGTTATTATCAATTAGCTCAGACACAGAAAAGCTACGTCTCTCAGTCAGCTGTGGGACACAGGTATTGGGGTGCAAATTCCCCTTGGTAGGCCTTCTGAGAAGCTGGGCTAATGCTGGTTGTGCATCCTGTTATTCCAGTCAGCCTAGAGACAAGTGCCAGAGCTGGCACGAAAGGCATGTGTTGGAGACGGCGAAAACCAAAGGTGAATTCCTCCCACTCCACACTCTTGGGCTTGGTGTACCTGTTACTACATGTGTATCCTCCTTATGCCAGACATAACAAAGGTAGTAGCAGCTGTAGAGACGGACAGAAAGGGCATTGCTAATATGGAAAATTAATATTGAAAGAATCAGTACAGTAAAGTTTCACAATGTTCAGTCTGGGAAGACAAGGTCTTCCTTGTGAAGAATTCCCTGAAGGGATGAACAGTAGCAATAGATTTCAAAAAGAGAAAGGAAAAAAAAAAAAAGGAAATCCAATCACATACTCTCTATTTCAAAATTAAGAAGACTACCAGATGCAATTATATTCATGATTAAAAGATCTAACAGAAGCATATTTAAATTCATTAACTTAGTCCACACTTTACTACCTCAGGAGACCAGCTGCTCCTGGAATACACGGCAGCAAAATACAAACTACATCTTGCTTGTATTTGATCAAAACCTTTTGGAAGTTTCAATGATCTGGCTGTTAACATCTCTTAGGTGATAATTAGGCTCTTGGGGCAGCAAACATTGTTTGGGAGAGAAAATGCACTGTGGAAACATAAGTAGTTGAACCTTCTGCCTTGCTGAAGAGTCAGTTATTGCACTATATTAAAAAAAGCAGGCAAGGGCAAAACGAGGCCATTTTCAAACAGAGACTCATTTTGCCTGTGTATATCAGCAATCAGCAGATGCTCACCTCTGTGTAAACTGTTTACTTTAGGTTTTGCTCGTTTCTTGCGACATATGTTTTAACCAAGAGATTTTAGCCCTTCGCACCGCGGCTCACGAGCACGGCTCTCCTCTGGAAAACAGACGCTGCATGGTTTTCCCATCACTGCTTGACAGCTGTTTGGTAGCAGGTACCAGCTGGGGCCAAGCAGAGATGTCTCCCATGTCCCGTCCTCCCAAGCAGGGTCCCCGGACCACCTCGGCCTCCTGGTCTCTCTGCTCAAAGGATGCTCCAGGGCCTCTGGCTGCAAGACAAGGTTTCAGGGCACTTTCAGAGGCGCTGGGAAGAGCCAGAACCTCTCCGTGGGATGAAGGGCAGGGCAGATGCACAACAATATTCTCCATCCGCCCCAGGAGGGCACTAAATCAACAGCGGAGGCACTGACTTACTTCCTTTCTGTTATTGCCACGGGACCTAATTCCCCGTGACTGGACACGGAGAGACTTAATTAAAGATAACTGGGAATTTCTGTTTATTGTTGGGTCTGACATGCATCTACCCTTCTGAAGTCTTCCTCTCTCCCTGTATGCTATGCCTGGTTTTGGTCTCCTCCATCCCGCAAGACAAAGCTCACCTCCTCTGGATAATGACCAAATAATTCTGACAGTTGGAGTATTTCCTGTCTGTCCTGAACAGTCCCTCATAATCAAGTGCAAGAAACATCGAAGGACAGAGTTGACCTTTCAGACAGACAGCTACGCCTGCGTCTGAACTGTCAGGCAGACATTTTCAGGACCCATTTCAGGATTTTACTCCTGTGAGTTAGTTATGATCCACGGCAGAGAGCTCTGCATTATTGAAGCATCTGCTCTCCCTCCCATGCCTCTGGGAAGTTGCACCATTCCTGAAGAGCTGTAATTCAGCTTGAAACCAGCAGATTTCGACTCCAGCTATTTGTGCCACATGAACGTTATTTCCTCACTGTCTGCAAATGTAACTGAAGTGCCCAGCATCTTCCCACACCGCCAAGGAAGCCCTGATGATACAGCCCTGATGAACAGTCTCCTGCTGTTTGTGTCTCTTCATTCAAATGAAGTCAGCGGAGACCTGGCTGCACCGGCAGTGAAACGTCCCACTCAACTTATTCTCCTTTGTCACTGAAGGACTAGAGAGATCTATTTTATTTTGCTTTAAAAGCCAATATAAGGCAGCTGACTTCCCTTGACAAAAATGTGAAAGCCAAGAATAATTCAAGTATCAAAATCACAGCTTCAAAATGTTCCCTGTTTGAGCACTACCCTGGCAATACCTCACAGCTGAGGGTATGGAGGTGAGAGCTCCTGCAGGGGCTGGAGAAAGATGCTCTCCCATGACTCATCAGCCATCCCTCCCGTGAACCAGGACTTAGAGACGGGATTAGTCAGAAAAATTGTAACTGTAACCAAAAGCAAGAAGAAAATAAGAGGAAAAGATAGGGAAGAGGATGGGAGATTGCACTGGTCTGAAAACACCGAACACCAACTTTCAATTCTAAAACTATTTGCTACTAACTCAACTCTAGACATGTGATTCTTGACATGTTTCGATCTCATAATCAGAATTAAACACAGTCTCAGATCCTCATTCCGATTAATAGTAACTACATTTTTTTCTTGTTATGTATGGGAACATGTATCATACATGGCTGAATATGAGCCAACAGTGTGCCGAGAAGGCCAACGGCATCCTGGTCTGTATCGGAAACAGTGTGGCCAGCAGGACTAGGGCAGTGATTGTCTCCCTGTGCTCGGCACCAGTGAGGCCCCACCTCGAAAAGTGTGTTCAGTTTTGTGCCCCTCACTACAAGACAGACGTTAAGGTTCTGGAGTGTGTCCAGAGAAGGGCAACGGAGCTGGTGAGGGGTCTGGAGCACAGGTCTGATGAGGAGCGGCTGAGGGAACTGGTGTTGTTCAGCCTGGAGAAAAGGAGGCTGAGGGGAGACCTTATTGCTCTCGACAACTACCTGAAAGGAGGTTGTAGCCAGGTGGGGGTCGGTCTTTTCTCCCAAGTAACAAGCGATAGGATGAGAGGAAGCGGCCTCAAGTTGTGCCAGGGGAGGTTTAGGATGGATATTAGGAAAAAATTCTTCACAGAAAGGGTTGTCAAGCATTGGAACAGGCTGCCCAGGAAAGTGGTTGAGTCACTGTCCCTGAAGGTATTTAAATGACGTGTAGATGTGGTGCTGAGGGACATGGTTTAGTGGTGGACTTGGCAGTGTTGGGTTGATGGTTGGACTGGATGATCTTAAAGGTCCCTTCTAACCTAGATGATTCTATCATTCTATGATATTATATTCTGCTTCAAATACATAGGAAGATTCCCCTTATTGCCATATTTTTGGGGACAATCCTTAATACTGCTGCAAAAGTCCAAAAAGTAGATGTTTAAGTCCATTACAATATGAAATAGGTTTCCTGAATGGGATCTGGAATTCAACCTGAGCTGCAGTTACTTACAGCAAATCCCAAACGCATTTCATGCAATACCTGTGCTGTGCAGGTGACTTGGAAAATAATGGGATTATATTTTGTGAGGAATTTACATGAAATTGTGAGTGGGTTTTTCACTTTCTAGAGTCTGTCTCAGAGACAAGGGACATTATTTGCATGTAAGAGCAAAATACCCATTAGCACCATGAACACACAAAACACTATGGGTGAGGCTTCTAATGGCACTTACAGAAATTGGGTGCCAACAGTCCTTTACAAAGAGAGACATTCCTTGTATCGTTCTTACCATCTAAGAGCCTGTAAAGGCTGCTATGAGTCTTGAGATTGGGTACTGAAGATGGGGGATGGCAGATTTATGAATCATATTCCATTTTTTAACCCAAAGAAGCTTCAGTACCTTTTACTACCCTTTCCCTTCATCAGAAAGATAGCAGTTATCCTTGACAACAGATAGCTCCACCTGCACTTTTATTCATCCCTGGTGAATACACAGATTTTCCTTAAACACAGATTCTCATCTGTCTAAGCCTTAAGGAGTAGCAAAATATTTTGGGAGAAAAACTTGGAATGATCCAGATCACAGGATAAGGAGGACAAAGAAGGAAGACAAGAAAAGAGGAGCTTGAGATCAGTTGTGATTAAGTTTGTTAAGCTTAAATTTGATTAAATTTGTTAGATTAAATTTGCAAAATTACTTAGAGTATTGAACACATCAGCCCTGAGTTCACCATCAGGTCAATCTCGTTGTAAAACAAAGGGCTTCCCTTTTGAAGAGGTAAAATAAAAAATATTAGACGACATCTCTTTTAAAACCAGTTTGTGCAGGAGGGGATGTTCTGGCTGCAAATGACACAATTAATGCTCTTTTTGCTGAGTATTTGGGGTGAGGTTAGCTGTGTATGTCATCATCCAAAAGGTTTATTTTTAGACCTACATCTACTACAATCCTACCTTTCCTTTTCCTCTCTGCAGATAAGGTTTTCACAGGTCTTACTTAAAAAAACGCATTAATTCCGAAGTGAGACACAAGAACTTTTCAGATGATTACCATTAATACGGATGAATTACAAACATACCTGGCCTTGTTGCAGGCTGAAAGCTGAACACCTCAGAGGTCAGTTGTCACTTTTAATATGCTGAACGTGCCTGTACCCTGATGGAGAAGTGCTGTCGTTACAAATGTTTTTCCGGGCACCAGTGCTGACCTCTCCTGCTCCGTCTGCCTTCCCGTGCTTGGCTGTTGCACTCATCTTAAGCTGTTCCAGCCACTGTTGGTTTGCTGAAATCTTTTTGCCTGACTCTTAAGTCACAACTGCTCCATACACTCTTCTGCCAAATTTTCATTCCATAATGGCACGATCCAAAGCTCATTGAACTCAAAGGAAAGATTTGCACTGGCTCCTAGGGATTTTGGATCATACTTCAGCTGCCTGCCTGCCAAATGCCTTCCTTGAAGACAAAGCAAACGCTGTGTATGAGCTCTCTTATGAAAGAGTGACAACAGCTAGGGGAGGACACGTGAGACGTGAGGAAACGTGGGGAGAAGCTTGAGGAGACATGAGGAGGGATAGACCACTGAGGACACAGGGCTGGAGATGTGCTCTTGGAAGGAGGGACACCCCTGATGGACTGTGGCCCATGGAGGACTCACACCAGGGCAGGGACTCTCCTGAGGGACTACAGCCTGCTGGCGACCCGTGCTGGAGCAGCAACAGTGAGAAGAGCAGAGTAAAAAGAAAAATCAGTAGGGCTGTGGAAGAGGGGCAGACAGAAACCATTACACCATTACACATTACAACAATCACACACGATCCTGCCATTCGTGCCCAAACCCTAATTTAGAAGAATAATCTCTAGGTAAATGAGGAACTTGTATCTCCATGTGGTTTCAATGCTGGGGCTTTCTCAGCAGGGGACAACTAGGACCCCAATGGTGATATCGCCTTCCTGCGGAAAGGGCAGATACATTTTACTGAGGATGTGCAGACCCTTCCCAATTCATGTTCAAAGATAGAGCTTTTGAAAACTATCAGCTGGAGCAACTTTGCTTTCTGTGCCCCCAGCAGTTCTCTTAGGCTATGTCTATGCCATCAGATCCAGGAACTCTTATCCAGGTGGGATAACCAATTTGTCCTGACATCCAGGGGTGACCCAGCTGTCCCATGCTGTGGTTTCAGTGGGCTGGAGGAGAGCTGTGGGCTGCTCCAGGCAGGTACCTTATTAGCTGACAGAGGGATCAGGGTATAAGGGATTGCCACAAAACACACATATCCCTTACCTTAGACAAAAGCAGAGTGACCCACATCCTTTGGAAGGACAATTTGTGAAAAAAGTAATTGTCAAGCCTCAATTAGAGAGACAAATACTGTTTTCTCCCCAGAATTATGTCTTATTTGCCATTATCACAATGTCAACCTTCTGTGCCCTTTGTCACCTGGGACTCTGCTGATCGCATTGCCGTCAGCAGAAGCACTGGGGACTCCCAACTGTTCAACAGCAGCCAAGAAAACTAAACACTTCTCCCTTGCTAATTCACTAAGAAGCTAAAAGGTGGAAAATAGCCTTAGTAGAAGGTTGATGCCTCTTACTTCAGTCAGTGCTCTGCCATGAAAACACCAGCATCTCTCAGTCCATTCATGTGGCATCTATCGACCCCAAATTCCCTCCTGTCCACATGTACACGCAAAGCAGGTTTTACACTGTTTGTGGCTGAAGGTTATAAAAGTCGAAAGATTTATGAATTGCCAGATTCTTGCATTCAGAAAACTTGACTCAGGCCCCTGGAAAACCACCAGACCAGCTGAAAAATTCCACCGCATTAAGCTGACCTCATTCTACATACCTCCAAGGACTCTGGCAGTGGAGCCCAGGATCCTTCCAGCCCCAAGTCATTCGCTCTAGCAACTACACGAAAGCTGCAGGAGGTGTCCTCTGCCAAACCTCCTTCTCTCACAGCAGTGATGCCCCTGTTCATCAGCAAGCAGTCATGATTTCTGTTAGTTGTGGCCCAGTTCTGGTCTATTTTAGGATTTCTAGAAGCTGTTAAAAACTAATATCCTCTCACTCTCTTCTCCCAGAATCTCATTTATCACTCTGCCTCCTGCAGTTACACTTCTCTTTCTCTTAGCTGGCAATTTCTTTCCTATGATATAAATTTTGGATGACCCTAAGGGGTTGTAAGCACATGGGTGCAGTGGACCAGACTACAAAGTGACAGGGAAAGATTTAAGCAATTGGGTCTGCTAGGCAAGGGGGAATTGTGCTAATTAAAATGAAAAGGAACAATAAATAGCCAGAGACAAAATGCAAAGATCCTCAAGCAGGAGCACCCCGGCAGTAGAAGAGCTCCTCGTGATCTGTCCTGCTCGCAGTGCAGCTCTCCTCTGAAACAGGGCTATGAAAGGCATCAATTTAGTAATAGATAGATTCATTCTCCAAGTGTATTCAGTGTCGTATCTGCTGACTTGGGGTACATTTTTAGTATGTTTTTACAACTGTTTGCACTACAGTCACCTTAATTACACGCACAGCAGTTGAACTCAACTTTGTTTTGTGTCTAATAAATAGAGCTATTGTTAATTAAGCTTGATAACCAAGTTCTGTCCCAAATGGCGCTTGGTTAGCCACATGGTGGTGCAAAGATGAAAACTGCATGTAGAGAGTCTGCAAACACGAAATAAGGGAAATATTTTGGCTTACAGAATCTGCACAATAAGGAATGACGCTTAAGACAGTGTGGCCTGATGATCAAATACCAGGCTGCACTTGTTGGGCTAACATAAGAAGGGCAATCGCAGTGGACCCACACATAACTGCTAATCTCATTTATAGATGTTTTTAAATGTAAGCAAATGCTGACTACAAACACGATGTGGAACTAAGAATAGGTGTCTGGAAAGGGAGTTAGTACAGGAGGAAAGGAAGCTTTCCAAAATGATTGAACTGATTAGACTACATTGTTTCTAAATGTCAACTAAAGTTACTGAACTCTTCCCATACGAACAGCTCAACTTTGCGCTAAAATATCTATTTACCTGTGTACATGGGTATAACGGTGCATGGACAAGGAGGACCTCAGACAGCCTCGTCCAGGGCAGCTGCTTCTCAGGCTGGACTCTAGCGAAGTCAATTAACCTCTCTCCAAATTTCACAGGGGCTTTTCTCACAAGTGGCACTAGTCTTGATAGACTGACAACCCACTGGTTCAAAAAGCCAAGGAACACAATTGCTTATGGGACTGTCATTTGGTATAAAGCATTTGTACACCGTGAAACACAACCAATCACCAACCTGCTCTGCCTCCAAGCGCTATGGCGCGTCCGTGGCTACAATCAAGAAATGTGTAGCAGAGGTCAAGAAAGGGCCAGAAGTAGCTGCTGAATGCCACTGATCCTGAATCTGCCTTATGCCTTGTAGAAATGGCAATAGTACAAAAGTTGGCTTAAGTTTATGGGCTGTCAGTGGCTCCTGTGGGCCAATAAAGCACCAGGAGATCAGCGGTAGCATGTAGAGAAACCCACTCCGATTCTCTTAAATTAACACTGGGGAGTCACAACAAAGACTCCAGGATGCAACAGGGTTCCCCTGTGCTGAGATGATAATTCAGTGGTGAGTTGCACTGCTCTAAGTCCCCGACCTAGTACCAATTCAGATATCAAAGTTAACACCACGAGAGTTCCGTCTCTGTCTGGAAAGGCAATGGAAGATATACGCTATATAGTCCACCTGGTGGTCCACGGCATAATGCCTAATAGACCGATTATACCACCAAACATCACCGAGCATCCCGTTTCACGCACAGCTCACTGTCGTGCTTTCAGACAATCAGTATTCCTTCTGCTTTTTTGTGCACATTCACACACAAACAGCAAACAAACAGACAAAGCCAATTTTTCCCTGCTTCTCATCTCATTACTGAAATTTTCCTTGCAGCTCACTAATTTTATTCTCTCGCAGGTATGAGTACTCCCAGCAGCAGGTTTCCAGCAGCAAATTAGGCAAGCCAAATTACTGGAAGTTTACCAAAGGAAAAGGAAATAAAGACCTCAAACACCTTGTGGACTTTTCTCTCCCTCAAATCAGTAGCTTGTTTATTCTAATAATAATAAAGCAGCAGAAGGATGTAATTAATGTCAAGCACAATTCATTCCTGTTACTTTGAGGTACTAAAATCAAAACCAGAAATCCTGACTTTGAAGCAACATACACACAAAAACACAAGAAAACTTTTATGCGTACGATTTTCTAATTTAGGAACATCCATGTGCAATGTGAGCTGCTCAGCAAATTGAGCCAGGAAATACATTAACTGGAAGCTAATTTAGGGCAGAACTATTCTACCTCATGTTTGAAACTGTTCCACCAGGTTATTTCACTGCAGAAAGGCAGAACGTTTTGGAGAGGAGAATGAGCGCACTAAGGGGAAGAGAGAAGGGAGGAGATTTTGAACTGTGGATTTTTGACTCAAATGGAAAGCAAGCTTCTTCTGGCGAAGTGGACTCTCCCCCCCACCCGATTAATGGATAAATCGTGTAAGAAAAATGTCTCCATCCCAAGGCAGACCCAATTATGTTCTGCATTAACTGAAACATATGGGAACATTTCAGTATAAACAAAAACTGCACTGTATGAGCTTTTTTTCTATGAGCTTTCCAGTTCATTTAACCCCTGCTATGGTGCGCATTAAGTACAGCCTGAGATTACTGATATAACACTCTACTGAGTATTTTTTGGCTCAGATAATGCAGCAGCAACTCCCGGCTTTTATATTGATAAACTGGAAGCCTACTTGCATTTCAAAACACTGTAGGCCCTCTTCTTTAAGCCAAATTTTTCAGCTGAAGGAGGTGGATGTTACAGTGGGCTTCCTGAGAGCACCCATGTTGAACTAGAGCTAATTTTTTGAACAGAAGGATGGCAACGCTTCAAAATCATCTATGAGAAAGATGATCCTAAATACTATTCGTGGGAGCTTGGGCTCCCAAATTACGTGTGTGCTTTTGCAAATGCTGCCACTGAGTAATCCCTACTTTTTGCTTCTTCCCTTTCTTGACTGGTGCCCTTGTTCACCTTCATGTTAGGTTTTTCCTGGTTGCAACACTGAATACCAGTGGTTGTGGGGAATCACCACAACCCAAACCCTCACAGAAGTCCATGCACCTCTGGGGTTCCAGAGCAGCCCAACCTGAGCGGGCAACGCAGCGAGGCAGCCTGCTTTTGTCTTGCCCTTTCGTGTGCGGGCCTTCCTTCTTGAGATCTGCCCTGCTGAGAGGATCAGTGCACCATTGCTTTTTTGTCAGGTCGATGAGGAGCTATCAAGATTTAGACCATTTTCTTATGTTAACCAGTCTACTTATGTTTCAATACTAATCTTTACTATGTCAACTAGTTTACTTTTCTCTTTAAAGAACACACTGACATTAACTTAGTAAATGTACCTCCAAACTCTCATATCCTCCTGACTGCCAAAACAAGCGAACACCAGCAGCTCAGACATAGCTGTAATGAAAAGCTTCATTTTTGTATTTTCATACTGTGTGTGTGGCAGGAAAGAATCCTCCCAAATCAAAGTGGAAAGCCCTTACGCCATGGAAAACAAGGGGAGATAACTCTCCAAGTCAATGCCACGGTATTGAGTGACAGGATATGCACTGATTTTCATTTCCTGACCAAATCTCAGCAAACCCAGGAACTTATTCACTTCACTGTCATTCATAGAAAGTAAAACCACAAAAGACTATTGCAATTTTGACTCCTGCATTACAGGGGCCATTGGGCTTCTGTGACTTAATTTTTCCTTGAATTCAGCACGTATTCTTGGAATAATCTTATTCCAATTTAACTATTGCCAGCAATGCTTAACCCAGTACAACCCAGTGAATTTTCTACGATCTTTAGTGTGAGTTTGTCTAGCTTCATCCTTCTTTTATCTATTAGTCTACTGCCAGCTTGCTGTTCCCCTTACAGACTGCAAATCAATGGGCCTTTACACTTAAGCTTGAACTCAACAGACTGTGCTCTGCAAGTTTCCTCTTGAGCCCTGGTTTCCAGTCTTTTCCTTTCATGTAAGTTTTTCAATGAATCCTCCCCTATTTATTTTCCGCCTTCTCCAACTGTGGGCACCAGACCTGAGGAGGGATGCTACACTCAACGCTGCAGGAGATGATGCAGTCACAGCTCCCGTGTGGATACCTGTTGCGTGTCTATAGTACAGCTCACACAGGAGGATCCCAGCAGCAAATCCCACTAACATCCCCTGGGCGGCTTCAGATGTTGTTAGGATGAGCCTCATGCTCCTGTGTTTGGGATATAAACAGTGTTCATAAACTGATCCCATCTCAGCAAATAGATTGATTTTCTCAAAAAGAGTATAAATGAAGTAACCACACAGATGAAAATACTGACAGGGATATTCTGGACAAATTTCATATTCTGGTACACTGAGAAACAAGGACCTGATATTGCTCAGGACTGAAAATGAGATGTTACAGCATCTGGATCAGGAGTTCAAATCAGATGGAAGAGGGTAACGAACAAAACCTCATTATCATCTAGCAGCCACTAATGAGTGTCAGTAGACAGACAAATACAGGACTTTGTGGACTGGCAGTGGCAGCTCCCGTTATAGCGAGAGCTGTCTTTGTAAGAAGGTCAGGCAAACTGAGTCAGAATTCTGAATCCAAGTAATCTTGGGGTACAAAATGACTTGCAAGCGAGGGGCGGTGACTTTAATTCTAGGTTATGTGCTTATAACCAGACTGGAAAAACAGTAATGGGAAGCAGTTAATGTTTAGTAGCCTGGGTGTAAATCATTTACCGCTTCAGCCCAGAGGGCAAATACCCAGGATGACTATCACAAGTGGCAGCTTCAGCGAAAGTGAAGCGAAAGTGATGGAGCGGTCATATGCCCAACTCTCCACACTGGAGTCAGCGGGGAGGCACAAAACTGGTATCTTCTGAGGAAACCTCTGGCACCGCTGCCAGTGCTACTCTGAGCCGGGAAGTCCAGAAGCCCGCGGGCTTTTCAGGATTTCACAACCATCAGCTTTGATGGCTGGGAGAAGGGAGGACAGTGTGTAGCTATCCTCTAAGTAACTGTCTCATAAAGACTATTGTATTCTCACTTTTAAAGAGGACTTCCATTCCATAAACAAATGTCTTTTTCAAAGATTTGTGATACAAATGAGGTGGGTGCCTGTTCTCCCTCCAAAAGCTTGGACTGCTGTGAGTGCTGTGACACGGGGCAAGTCCCCTTCCCTCTCCCTCTGTGTGCTCCACCCTCACTGTTTGACTGCCTGAGAGGTTTTCACCTTTTTTCCCCCAAACATGTTCTCCTCTTTGGCTGTTTTTTCTTTCCTACATAAAGCCCAAGCCCAGTAATATGCAAGAAGATGACAACTGTCAGGCCCATGGTGTTTGAGTCAGCTAAAATACTGAGGAAATGATTTTGCTTGTCCCTGATCTCCACTGCTGTCAGTTCTGGTACTTTTCACACAGTTTGAGATTCACTTTCCAATGTGTCATCTCGGCTGGGGCGGGCTCTTAGGCCTCAGAATGACACCCAGCCACCTTAACTCGTCGCACCCCAGAACAAACCTGCTGCTATGGAAAAGCCTTGCCTGGCTTGCAGGCAGAAGCGCTGGCCGCCCTGCTCCACCTAACTCCCACCAATACCCCCGGCGCGAGGGCTAACGGAAGAAGGGACCGTGCATTTCACTGCTCTGCCATGGCAGCAGTGATAAACCAAGAGAAAGATTCAGGAAAATCCCTGGGCAGAGGAGCCCCAGAAGGAAGGACGTGGGTGAGCCGCCTCACAAAATTTGCTGGAGAGGATGGAAAACGGAGGGAGAGCATACGCAGCCCGTGAAACTCTGCTGGAGCACGGGGACAGGCTTGGGAAGAGGAGCAGAACTTTTTCTAGATATTAAAAACGCGCTATACTCCTTAGTTAAACTTTCCTTGATGACCTTCCCCACTTCCTTCTGAGGCATGGTGTAAATCACAGACATAAAATTACATGCAGTTCTGTGTGAGCAAGCATTTCTCCACTGCAAGTCCGGCTCGTTCTCTAGGTAGCTGGAGATATTAAGAAGTTAAATCCTTCAACCTACTGTTGCGAACAGCAGCACTTGACATGGTGACCCGAGACCGGAATAATCTCGGACTCTGATCTAGTTAAACAGCCTCGTCTAATAACTGCCTCAGGCTTTCAGACTGCAAAACCAGGAAAATAAAGCAGCATGGCAATACAAAATCTTACTCGTGTCATTCCTGGCTAAGAACCTGCTCACCTGGAGCTGCCAGGTCAAACAGGCAGGTAGGAAGAGCTGGGGGTATTGATGGCCAGGCAGGAACGGACAGTTCGGGCTGCAGTTTGGCTCTGAATGAAACCAATTACCCTTCCAATGCTCTCAGTACTTTTGTTTCAGCCCCCAGTGTGCTTCACTGCTCAGTGAGGTGGGCTTCGCTGATGATGGGAGAGGGGCCCTTTGTCCCGGGCCTGCCAGGCTTCACATCTACGCTCACCGCCTGTTTCTGAGAAGAATTTTTCTGGAGTACGCACAGGAAATCCCTGGACGGTGACATTTGGAAACGGGGTCAGGAAATGCTCTTATCTGCAGGTCTGGGAGCGCACAGCCCTTTCTGGAAGCAGCGTGCTGCCAGCACAATTGTGGAGAGAATTGCAGGATAAGCAAGAGCCTCCAAGAAGAGCTATGTTACACATCAAATGACCCCTAGAGAGCCTGAGAAAGCATAAGAGTAGCAGTTCTTAAATAAATAATAAAAAAAATAAGAAATCTGGATTAAATGTGCAAATAAACTGAGGCCACGCTCAAGGATGGAAAAAAATTCATGACAATAGGCCATGTTTCCCATTGGTGGCAGCCGTCTCTCCCACATCGCTCTGCCTTTCAGTGCCACAGTGCTTCTTCCTCTTTAAAACGCCATTTCAGCAGATTAGCCCTTTGATAGCTGCTCCCAGCCCTGCCAGCCTTGGTTAGTATCCGCCTTGCTGTCAGACAGAGATTTGCAGAACTGGAAAGCGAAGCCGGACCAGACACATGCCACCCCACCGGCCTCCTGGGCCCCTTGGAGGGGGAGACTCCAGGACACCCCTTTCAGATCCCAGTCCTATGCAGAATACAGTACAGTGCCATGTCAACCACTGGGATAAGATGGAAAAATTAGAGCCTTTGAGGTTTATTTAGCGCATGACAGGTGTAATATTCAGAGTCGTTAAGAGATCTTTCTTTTGCTTTTCAACAGTGGCAGCAGTTCAAAAAGACCCTTAAAAATTCTTTTTTGTGCACCGTCCTAAGAGCTGCAACTATACACACCCGCTCCTGGACGGGATCCAGAAGTGTCAGCAACAGCCTGAGGGTTAAGTCCCTTCCCTTCTCACTGAAAACAATAGTCTAAAGCTCACCATGAAACTCTTTGTTCCATATCCTCTACAATGAGGCTGAGTGAGACCCCAGGGCATCCCACAGCGATAATCCAGCCTCATGTAACTTGCCTGAGGGTCTGTGAATTAACATTTGCAGTGACTGGGTAGGTAAAACCCTTCCTCGCTGCCATTTTTGGCACTGCAACACCCATCAGAGCCTTGAATATTCCTACGGTGGCCACACATTGTGCAATGTTTATTATGGCCTTTTACTCAGGACGCACACTTTGGTAGAGATCCAGTATATGATTCCTCCTACTTCCTCCGTGTTTTTCTGGTCTTCTATTTCTGAGAGAGATATATATCCTGCTTCAATGCACTTCTTTAATGGAGAAAAACCAATATTCCTACCAAGTTTTTAGTCCATAATGGGCATGAACAGCCACCTCCTCAACAAAACCCAGGAACCTCAATGCAGTTGATTTAATTTCTTGTGACACACTTCCAGTTTCTCTAATTTTGCCTCTGGCGCTGGCAACGAGCCACGGTGGTGAGTCATTGACAATTCCATTTCAAGGGTTAAATTTACATGTTTTACATAATGAGTACACACATTTTTCCGTTCCTACTAATTAAATTCATTGAGTCTTCTGTGACTCCACTGTCACTATGTAAATGGAGGTAACCTACCATTGTTGAGAGAGGCGCAAGGCGACCGGCTCCAACCCTCTCCGTCAGTCACTCTCTGGAACACAGCCAGGCGTTTGCAGGGCTGCAGAGATGACCCAGACACTACGGCACGTATTTCTGGACCTCTGAGAGAGGGGAAAGTATAAAGTCTGGAAAAAGAATAGTATCTTCCAGATCTGTCAGAGACCAGGACTGTCTCCGTGCAAGCTGGGAAGCGTCAGGACTTCACTCTTTGCCACTTGCTGATTCTATATAAAAGTGCTCATTAAAATAAAATTTCCTACTTTAGTTTCTGTTGCTTGTCTTCAGCGAAATTCTGTGCTCGGAAATTGTCAGAAAATACACAGCCCTTCCTCCCAACATCTGCACATTGCTAAATTCCTCCTGCGAAAGGTTCTCATCCCTAAGTGTCCTGGTTCCTGAGGAACAGAAGGTGCTGAAAAGGCATTACAAGGCAGCAAGCTCTGGGAAGGAGATATTTCACCTCAGATTTGGCAGACTCCCGAGAGTGGCAGAAAAAATGCAGTCTAAACCAAAGACATACTTGTAACACAGCGATAGAAAGCAAACACTGCAAGCTTTCAGGGAAGAGACAATGTCCCTGCCTGTCTTTGTACACCTACCACTGTACATTCTGATCTTGATTGGCATCCCGTCTCTCTATTGTAATTCAAACAAGCACATATACATATGTATCTTTAAGTTCACTGAGCCCCCTCTCGACAGCCAAAAATTCCCTGGAACTCCTGTGTGAAAGGAAACATCGAGTGACCTTGTCTTGCTCCTTGCAGTCCTGGGCAGATTTGCTGCGCCAAGGCTGCCCCAATGCCCCCGCTAACCTTTCGCTTGCCTCTCGGTTGCATTCAGGGAAGCGCTGGCAGAGCTGGGAAGCAGCAGGAGGGAGACAAAGCGCAGCATGGCACGGTGGCACTGCGCACAATGTCAGGGGGCTGCCCCCGAAAACCCGAGCCTCCTCTATTCAGAGCATCGCTACTTGCAGCCAATGGTTAGTGAAGACAAAATATAAAATGTACTTCTTAATTGGACTTCTTGCACTCCAAATGGCCGCTAATTATTTTGCCTCCTTACTAACCTCTTCCCCAGATGGCTTTCAAGTTGTATTCCTGTACCTCTGATACATGCATAATACTGACTGAGGAAATAATGATCTTACCTTTAAAGTAACGAAGAAGAAAGGATCACGCAGGGATATCAAAGCCACCAAAAGACAAATCCAGGTCAAATGAAAATAGGAAAAGAGAAAGAGAAAGAAAAAAACACAGTTAGATTTGTATTTCGCTATGAGCATGCCAGCTAAACGGGGAAAAAAAAGACATTGTAATTCAATTTAGTCTCTTTCTCCAAGCAAATGATAAAGTAAAAACAATGGAGCAAATGAAATAGAGTGACACAAAGTGCTTTTGTCAGTGGATAAAGATTTCAAAGCTTTATGCAAATAATTTTTCACCAGCATTCCTTCGTGACACTGATTTGCTGTCATCCAAGGAGTAACAGGAAGATCTTTTGTGTACTATAGAATTTAACACAGACACATACCATTCTACTTTTGAACACTAAGTGTAAGTAATGGATGCAGATATAGAGAAAAGGTAGGGTATGTATCAATATATCTGTCTGCACACACTTAACAATATTAACCCCTTGGCAAAACTCCAGTTCTCAGTGGTACCAGCCCAGCTCATTGCATTTGCCATGTTATCTCAAAGCCCCGGGCGCAGTTTTAACATCCAGTAACTTTTCTCTGTATTTGCAGTATAGTTCCGGCACTCAACCAAGAAAAATGCTTTGGAGACCTGTTAAAGCTAAACCAAAAATCTATAAAACAACAGAAGTTTGGCACAATGAAGGGATAAAAAGGGGAGGGGAATAATTACTTGCAAGAAAGGAAACAAAGACTGTTTTAAAGTCAGAAATTCTGTGAGTTTCCTGGGGAATTTATCAGAGACTGAAAGATTTCTAGTGCTACTGAAGGAAGCAAGCAGGAGGCTCACATCTTTTAACTGTCTGTTCATTAGAGCTCCGATATTGTGGTGAAAGGTTTGACACAGGTGGCTGTGAATAAAGGAAAAAACACAAGCAAATGTGAAATTGTGTCTCGTGTTGTGTGTGTCCCCCCCATGCCTGCATATAGGTTTCATGAATTTGTCATGGCATTTTTGAATTATTTTTATAACGCTTTCTGTTTTCACTGATGATAAAATTACAACCACAATTTTTTATTTTTTTTTTAAACATTAAGAGGAACATTTTTCAGGAGCTGCAAAATCAAGTTTGCGTTTCTATGGAAAACTTTAACAAAATAGTGCTATACCTCTGTTTTTCTACTCGAGCTGCAATGCTTGACCCTAAATGGCACACATATAAAGAGATCACAGTATCACAGTATCACAGTATCACAGTATGCTAGGGATTGGAAGGGACCTCAAAGGATCATCTAGTCCAATCCCCCTGTCGGAGCAGGAACACCTAGATGAGGTTGCACAGGAAGGCGTCCAGGCGAGTTTTGAATGTCTCCAGAGAAGGAGACTCCACAACCTCCCTGGGCAGCCTGTTCCAGTGCTCTGTCACCCTCACTGAGAAGAAGTTTCTTCTCAAATTTAAGTGGAACCTCTTGTGTTCCAGCTTGAATCCATTACCCCTTGTCCTAAGATGTTCTTCCAGAGAAATTAAGATCATAATGTAAGAAAAAAGACCACTGACAGATACAGAAAGCAGCTGTCATGTGCTGGGGTAGTACAGCAAATGTGTCCGCTGTGGTGGATGGAGGAAGACATGCACTCACTCTGTTCATCACAACTTTGCGGGAATACGTTAACTAGACACCTGGTCCAGCTCGGTCGGGGCTATGATTGCTCAACGCTGCCTCCAAGCTAATTAGCCCTACTGAGGGCAACACAACGCTGCCAGGGCATCTCTGCGCTGGTTCCAGTTCACAGGGTAGAAACACTCCGTGATAACTACGAGCTGTGAAACTCCTCTCCTCCCCCGGGCCCGAGCTGGGTGCTGAGAAACTGGCCCTCTAGCCACCAAACACGCGTGGGGACAGGCAGCAGGCAAGTTGCAGCTACGATGCTCGCTCTCCCTCCTCGTGAGGCTGTGATGAAAAGAAGGGCCTTCTGCCAAAGCATTTCTGCCAGCGTATTCTTCCATCCACCTTTTTTTCTGTTTATGCAAAAAGACAGGGAGGAAATGAAATCTTGGATAAAGTCACTCTGCTGAAGGACCCAACAGGGTGGAGAGACCGTAGCTCTTATTTATAAATCCCAGTTATGATCTCATTTCTCAGTAACTACTGAACAAAGATGAATGGGAAATGAGCAAGCACACATGTAAGGAGACATATGTTTCACTGGGTTCATACGGTCACCAAAGTGAGCAGGAATGCAAACTGCCTCTGACTTTCACCCCCAAACCTTTACAAGCTGTCTGTTACTGCCTCAGTACTCATCAACGTATTGAATTCACTCAGTCAATTCCCTTTTTGAGAGGGAAAGCAGTGAGAACGGAGGAAAGCGGTTCAAAAAAACACGGTAAGGGGAAGAGCGAGCTCCTGTAAGGCAGGAGAACCCAAAGGATCTGGAGTTTGGGCAGAGCTGGTCTGAGGGCTCTCCCTCCCACTGAGATCTGCCCCCAAGAGATTTCGTCTCCGGGCTGGGGGGGGAAACTGCTGGATCAGATGGTTCTCTGAAAGCAATAGGGAGTTTTGCAAGAACTTATTCTACAAGTTTATTTGTCTTTTCTTCTGACTGAACAGGGCCCTGTATCTCAACGAGAGGTGGAATGAACTACAGAGCACGTGTCCTGCTGCTGCAGGGGACTGGCACAGTGCACCAAAATCATGGAAATTTACTCTCTGTATTTCCAAGATACTCTCATGCCCGGAGGTGCGATATTAAGGCTGCACTACACAATCAGCAGAAGTGAGTCCTGCACAACTAACTCCAGAAAAAGATACCATTTTCTAGGGGGATACATACTACTTTACCAGTTTGGCTTTCAATTGTGGGTAATACCGCACTATTGGAAGATGAAATGCAAAGACAACATGGAATGACTAGCCCTTATTCCTGTACCAAATGCTAGATGAGTTGCGTGAACATATTTGTTTGTAAAGCTAACAATATAAGCGACAGCTTCTTGACACTTAAGAACACCTCCTGCTGCAGGGTCAAAAAGAACCTCACAAACAGTAAATACAGCCCCACAGCATCCTTGGGGAACAGGCAAAGACCGGTAATTCCAACAGGCAGGCAGGAAAACTGAAGCGTAAGAGCCATAATTAATGATACATAGGAGGTGAGTGTCGTATAGCTATATTGTGGGCAGCAAAGCCCCTAGCCCCAGCCCTGGCATCCGCTGGGCTCCTGGGGCTGGTGCCGGTTGGGCTAATGCCACCTGCTAAGCAGGGAAGGGGCAATCGGACTGTGGTGAGGGGCTCGGGAAGCAGGGAGGGATAAGCCACGGTGGCAGCTGAGACCTCCCACTGTAACCAGTCCTGCTGCCCACATGTCCACTGCATACAGCTTCCTCTGCCTGCTGCCACCCTTGTGGCTGGAAGAGGCCAGAGGAGACTGGGGAGCCGGGAGCCCCCAGGATAGGTGTGCTGCTCCCATAGCGACCTCGCTGCTGTTCCGGATGCCCCCCTACAAGTTGTAAATGAGTAGTTGACATAGAGGAAATGGGTGACCCTCGCCACGATGGAGTTCAGGCTATTTTAAGCATCATCCCTGCGTTCGCCTGGTCCTGCCACACGAGCCAGCGCAGGTATTTATACCGCAGCCTTGATCTCAAGAGGACTGTAGCATGACCATAAAGATGGCTGAGGGGACTTTTAACTTTTTTCATCTTGAATGGCACAGTACTGACAGATATATGTTCTGTTAGTAGAGATGAACTAAAGATAACGTTGTTTGTATGGAATCGGACATGCACTCTGTCTTCAGCGCTTGGTCTTAAACAAGAAAGCGCTCTGTCTGCTGCACTTCATTCCCTGCTGAGCCCAGGGCAGATTCCAGTCATTCCAAACCTAAAGACAGTTTTAAAGGTCTAAGATGCAAGCACATCAAACCTCAGATTTCCTTTTAATTTATTTTCTTTTACCCCGTACTGATGGGCACAGTGTCTCCTATCAGCAAAATAAGAGCGTCACCCAGTAAATCTCTTTCCAGGGGTCAACATGAGAGCACAGAACAATTGTCTAGGGAGAGCAAGATTATTTGCTTAATTCAAAACCACTTTTTTCTCATTAGCTGGCAGAGAAAGGGAAGGGAGTAGAAAAATCAATAAATATAATAACTTTAATAATAATCACATAGGGAAAAGTTGAAATGAAGTTAAATAAATGAAGTTTAATAATGAATTTTAATTACAGGGGCTTTCATTTCACTTTTCAAATGGATCTTAAAAACCTTGCCCTCGGAAACCTCACTGTATTTATGAAATAATGAATAATTCAACACAGCTGCAGTTGACACTTTACACACCACTGATGGTAATAGCATTGCTGTGATCAATCTGCAGAATGCCTTTCTTTAAAGTTCCTACATCTGGCTGTTAATACAGCTCTGAATCACAATGCCTTTTACAGCCCCTAATTTTGTGAAGAGATGCACGCAAGCAGAACTGAACTACTTCCTAAGCTTCTGCGTGCCAACTTACAAAAGCTGGATTGCTCTGTGCGACATCTCATTCAGGGCTGGAGTCGGAAGAATGAAAGAACGCTCTTGGAAATTACAGCAGGATGGTATCCTGGCGGTTAGCTTTGGGCAGGGAGAGGAGAATGCTCAAGAACGTGCCTGCAGGAGAGAAGCGCTTAGATGTGCCCTGGTATGCCAGCTGAACAAGTAAGACTTTTGTCTCCCCGAGGACGACAATTTCTGGAATCCTACAAAGGCCAAATTTTTCTTAAGATCTGAACAGGAGAGTAAAGCAAGAGGAACTGCCTGCTCATTTACCATAAAAGAAGTCCGCCCCAGCCCCTTTTCCTGGAATATGCCTCCACCATCAATGCACTGAAGTACTGTTTGTTTGCATTCAACAAGGAGAAAGCTACATATTGCTGAAGCGAGCTCCTCACAGGCTGGTGGGACCGTTAGCAAAGGACCAGGGATGTACAAATCCCTAAGCCTAAAAGAAACGAAAAGACTACCATTAAAAAACAATAACAACAGCAAAGCAACCTCCAAAAACCAAACAACAAAGACATTCAAACTTCAGAAGGAAGTTTTCCAGTGAGTGACAGAGGTGTCACTATGTTTCACGACAGTGAAATAGGATACGGCTTTAAAGTTCTGCCTTAATCAGAGCAAAGCAATGACTTGAGAGAGTATCACCTGCACTTCATGCTATTGTTTTTAAGGAACTGCAAAATTATGAAGAAATTCTGTCATGTTACGTATTAACCCAGTTTTTCAGACAGTGGACTCTTAACTGTGCGAACACATTCAGGGGACAAACTCAATCCTTTATGGACAAATATTCAGGGGACAAACTCAATCCTATATTTGAATCTGTGGACGATTGGAAACCCAAATGCACAGGTGATGCAGACGGTGCTCTGTAAACAGCCATGTGGTTGAATAACTTCATTCACATGAGTCACTTCATTAGCAAGTTAATGTGCAATATATTTTCAGTCATTTTGACTGGCAGGATTGGGGTGCCTTGCCGTAGACATGGAGGGAAACAGAGTGTGATTGTAGTTCCTGGGGTTCAGAAAACTACTCACAGCTTATTAGCAAAATCTGTGTTTTTCCTTCTCGTTCTCCTTTGAAATGATGCTTGACTTTACAATGTTGTTTGCCATGCAGAAGTGCCAGAAGCTGTGCTGTCTGCACACACATCGTTTCATGAATCCCTTCCAAAACCACATCCCGCAATTACCAGGTGAGGAGGAGTTCAGATTTCTTTCAGATCCCACTTGTCTTCAAGTCTTGTGCCCCACAAGTCTTCAGTTCTGCTCAAATTTGGTCACTCATTCCTTTCAACTCACTTTCTTGACAACTAAACAGAAAGGCCCTTCAAAATAACTTGTACACTTAACCTTCAATCAAAATTTTTAAAAGCCTCTAGAATATACTTTGGAAATATTCAAACAGTAATGGCCTTTTCATTTGAGGCTAATCCTAGGGAAAAGCCCTAGGTCTCTCAGGAGATTTCAGGTTTTATTAGTCATTTGGAAATTAAGACATTTTTTAATGTAATTCGTAAAAAAAGTTTGGAAGCTTGTGCTCTCATTTACCTGCCAAACCCAAGAAAGTAGTATTAAAGCTTACCACGCAGTAGAAAAAAATATCCTTAACAGCTACAGGGAAGAAACCTGTGCTGAGAGCCCTTAGGCATGCTGGAGGGGGATGAGAAGAACCGGCTTTGTGGTGGCATCTATAAGATGTCCCTGTGGCTGACTCAGAGGCTTCTGTAATGTTCCCCTGTACCCAGCTCAGGGCGATCCACTGATACCAAGGAGAGATTGTGGCTTTGGGTCCTTCCCTAAAGCCACCTACATTGCACCACCAAGTCCAGCAGGGCAGCGGGAGGCAGAACCAACTATCTTCCTCACAAAGATTTTGGATTTAACCATTTCTGTTACTTTTTGCAGAGTTACACGCTAGCAAAACAGGATTGCCTCCGTAACAGGACAGGACTACGATCTTGGCCCTAAAGTTGGATAGGTAAAGGTAAGAAAAGGTTGGAAATGCTTTATTTGCCTTTCAAAATTTACAAACAAACAAACAAACAAAAACCCACACCAAAAAACCCCAAACCAACAAAGTGAGATTTAAAAATTAATCCTGCTTTAGGTGTTCTGCCTGCTATTAGCCTTACTCGTCTTCTGCGCGAAGTCATTGTTACACTCCAGGGGAATGCTTTCAAAGCATGCAAGACTAGATGCTAACTGGTAATTCTGTCATTAATTAGGGATCTTATTGTTACAGTTTGGGTTTGATATTTAGAAAATATCTCAGAAACCAATCTTAAATGCTAATAAGAGAAAATAACTCTGTAGAAAGCCTTCCAAGTTGAAGATCCTGTATCTGTTTTGCTATAGTTCTCCTCAAGAGCCGATACAATAGTCTCTTTCAGGCAGGGCTTTAATCTTACAAAACACAGATGTGCTATTCCATTTGCTAAGTTATTTACCTAGTGATGCAAAACGCGGGCACGGACCTGACGTCCTACTGCGTTTAGACAGATCCACGTATTAAGCAAATCTTAGTGCCGTGTCCCTGAAGTCACTGAGATAGTGCAAAGCACCGAGGTCCTGTGAAAGCTGAGTGTTGTATCACTTACAAAGAAAACACTCGCTTTACAGGAGTGCAAATTTCTGTAAAACTGCCTTTAGATGGAAGCTGAGCACATGGAAACTCCTGCTTGGGAGGCACGCTTTAGTTCTGCAGCACGAGCTTCTCTGCAACCCGATTTTTCTTAGCCAGAGAGAACAAAAGCAGAAAATCTTGACTGAACAGATTTTGGTTTGTTTCTTTTTTCTCTTTCCTTCAAAAGAATTGCTGATGTCAAAAAATGTCAAAACACAATTAGGGAGGCCGTTCCTCCTCATCTGTATGCTTTCTGACAGTATTTAATCATTACCTTCCAAATTAGTTTCAGAATGATGGCAAATAAACGGGGAAAAAAAAGTACAAGCAGGGGTATGGAGCCGACAGGGCTAATGCTTAAGTTTGAGGCGGTGTCTCACCTTCACTGATTTCAGCGGATCTTTGACATGTACTTCGGCACTTTCCCAAGAGGTGATGGACTGCTCAGTTGAGATCTCATCTAATTTTGGTATTTCAGTAGAGCCCATCATTATACAACTTACACGGACATTGATCCAATCTACAAAGAGCAAACCTTACCCTACAAACCCCTTATATTTTGAGAGACAGAAACAGAAAGAAGGACCTTGCCTTTAAGGAAACTCTGAAGGTTTCAGCCCAAAGGTCGCGCTAGTGCAAAGATCAAAATGCAAACCTAACCTATCGCAATGTCTGACCTTTGATTGTAAGGACTCTGGCAAAAGCTGCCAACACAGGAAGATCTTCCATACAATGGAGTTTCAAGAAAAGCTAAAATAAATAAGTAGGAACGCACTGACAGGAATTTGGGGCTGGAGCCAGCGTGGTGTGATTGATGTGGCTTTGCCCACGTGGAGCAGAATAAGAAACTATATTTTGAACAAAATCAACAGGGAGTTGAGAGCCAAGTAGTGCTCTGTTTGGAGTTCATCGTCACCACTGAGAGTCAGGCCAAAACGCACGCTGCAGCAAATCTCAGCGAGAGAAAAAGAAGTTGACTTTCACCTACTTTTATTTTCCCCACCTGCAGGCTGAGGCTGCTGCAGACAGTTGCAACGAGCCACCACTCGAGGGATTCCTTTCTGGCAGACAGGACTCCCTGACAGCACTGAGCTGCTTTCCAGCAATGCCTCTTTCCCCACCTGGAATGTCCCCGCAGTCCGTCCTCTGGGCTAGCACAGCTTGTCACATCTCGTGCATCTCGCTAGGCTGTAAGCAGTTGGAAGCTGGAATAGTGCTACATGTCTTGTAAAGTACCTAGTCCATCCAGGGTGCCATATAAATCAAACCAATCACTTCGTTTGATGTAACTTTGTCTTCTGCTGCTACGTGGAAATGTCAGGAAGAATATAAGGGGGGAAGAGGGTTGGGGTTTTTTAACACCATTCAAATTGCCTGGGTCTGCAGGATGGCACGTAGCTTACTCTTAGGGGTTGCTGAAGCTCTTCTCGTTCCTCCTACCCCTTTAGGGGGTCTTCAATACTTGCAGCTCCATGCTTCACGAATGCATTAGCTGCCTTCTATGTCCTCGCCTCTGCAATCCTAGTTAGAGAAGAGAAACCTACCCAAAGACAGAGCAAGATGTGCAGCTGGAGGGGAGCGAAGCAGAGGAGCGTCCCCCCCAGAGCTGCCTGCCCTGCTACCCCTGCCTCCGCTGCCTGTCGGCCTCCAAGAGGGCTGCCTGCACAGCTGAGCTTGCAGTACAGGTGATGACAGTAACACCGCTAATAATAGATTTGCTATTAAGGAGCTTTGTCACTTAGCTCTCAAAACCTCTTAATTTTACAGAGTGGGGAAAAGATAAAATCTGATCAGCTGGATAACGGCCCTACTGCTCACCACCGGGGAGACTGGTGCACGAGCAGTGACTGGATTTTTTTTTTTTCCCCTCATATTACTCTACCATATCGATTTCAATGAGAATTTAGGCAGATGAGATCCCCCCACTGTCTTTTCTTTGCACACCCACGTACAATAGTGCCAGGCCAAACACAAAAAAATGAATGAGTTAGGACCTTCCACCTACAGTCATAGCTTTTATTATTTAATAAGCCCTGAGTTTTGAAACTGTTCCTTCCTTGCAACAGGAGGAGTCAAAGGTGATAACATAATTTCAGCAGCTGAGATTTAAGGAAAAACACTACAGCAGTACAAAAAAGACTCCAATTATACTGCTATAAACACATATATTAGTTCCTGGTTCTTGTGCATATTTCACTATTCCAAGTCAATTTACTGAAATTCAATATAACCCCCCCTCTGTGTACAATATATAATGATATAACCAGTAGTTCTTACAGGTGAACTTGGTGTAGTGAATAATTAAACAAATACCTATTTTTATCTGCCATCCCCCCCATTTGTAAAATGTTTCTGCATGTAATTTTGTTTTATGGATCACTTGCAGCCATTTTCTTCACAAAAGAAGAAAGCGGACAAAAGAAATATACTGGCAGGATAAGGTGACTTTTTAAAGCTGAGCTGTAACTTGCAGGAACAGAGTTTCTCCGAGTTGGTTCTTTAATCAGTTCAGCTGCAAATGCTCATTCACCTCCCGAGCTCAAGACCAGCCTCAGCCTACACTTCTGGGGCCTCCTCTTCCTTCCATAAATAAGGCAGGAGAAGGTTCCTCAAAATGAAACATCAGAGAGGGAGGAAGGGCAGGCAGCTGGGTCACCAGGTCTACCTTTGCTGAAGTAACTCCAAAGATGAGGTATTTACCCTGCCATACCCAGGGACACAGACTCTCCGGCGTGCAGTACCTTACAGGAAGGAATCTCCTCTTTGGAGAGTGGGAAAGAGCAATATCAGCTCTGTCAGTCAGACTGATTGTAATGTGGCTCCTCCAAATGTGGCATCTGACCTGGCTGCCGTATGTAGTACACAGTGTTCAACAAAGGTCAGGAGTTAGCTGCACGTATCTGCTGACCAGAGCGCAGAGATTGGCATGTCTCTGAAGCAGGCGGGAGATGCCGCCTGCCTCCCCAAGGAAAGCGCTTTGACATTCAGAGAGAAGGGCTTGCCAGCCAGCTGACGGCACTGTAAAAGAAACCTCAGGATCCATTTTGAGATTCTCCGGGACAGGACAGCTTGACTTTCCAATTTCCAGACCAAAAAGCAGGGAAAAGACTGGCCCATTGAGGCAACAAAGAAAAGTTTGGGCTATGTCCTGACTACACGCTTACAAAGATAAGTAATGAAGTGACAGACTGCTCAGGTGGCACTGCAAAGAACCCCACGTGGGTCAATTTTTTGGCAGTTTCATCACCAACTGGTCACTGCAGAAAGATACAACGAAATCATTTTTAGGGGCAGAGGACACAGAAATCATTTAGCTGTTTGATGGGGACACTGAAATGCATTTCACCACCAGGAGACTTCAGGGGTTTGGATCTATTTTCATGGATTGCTCCGGGATCTGCCACTGCATTCTTCCATCTCTGACAAATTATGGACATATTATGCATCTCTTGTTTCAAATCCAGGAATCTTGCACGTAGAACAGGCAATGAGAGTTCCCGTTCTCCCATGTATTGTGGGACAGTGAGCAAGTCCCAAAATTTGCATGTTTAGACACTGCTGCTGGGGAAGCAGCCAGCACGTGTCACAACAGGAGAGCGAGAACTTCCCGAGGATTCTCAAAAGACATTTTGAGGGAATTTGGGCCAAACATATATAAAAATTAGATCAGCTATCAGCGAGGCTCTGTTCTGAGCTCATCCAGAAAGAGAAAGCAGAGAGAGGGTCAAGGCTGCCTTGCACTTCATGACTTCATTTAGAACCATGTTGCCTTATGAACCAGAAAACATTGGTCCTGCACGGGATTCGCAAAGCCACTTTCTTGAAGAACCTCCCATTTGTTTGCTAAAGGACTTTTATCTGCCTCTTTCTGTAACTCTTAGCGGGCAATGAGAGGGGATGAGCACGTTGCATTATAGCTTTTTCTTTTCCTTAGAGAGACTTTTTGGGTTAGTGAATGATGACACGACAAAATATATGGTATGGAAGAGTGATCTGCTGGCACCAAAACATGACCTTTCTGGCAAGTTTTGATGAAAATTAATGAGAAATACATGCAGTAATGGTCATATTAGCCAATATTGACTCTCTTGGACTAGTTACCAGATGAAATCATGCCCTGGAATGCAGTCTGCTTTGCCAGAAGCATTATTTCTTTCTGGAATTCAGTTTTTCAACCCCAGAAACAACCACGTTCTGTCTAAACTGAAAATACCAGACACGAGTGTCACATTTTAAGCGTGTACTGAAAGTTTGTGAAAAAAGGAAAACAAACAACCTTTTTTCCTCTTTACCTAGCTCTGTCGGTTTATTCAAATATTCCTCTCAGGCTGCAAAGAAAAAAGGACTAACATTTTTAGAGACCTGCCTGGCTTCCAGCATTGTCAAAAGTCAGGCATAGCCTATTCTGCTGCCACGTTTCCCGCAAAATGAGGGGTCTTGCAGCACTAAACAGTGAATTTCTCTCAACCCTGATTCAGAGAAACACTCCGGCTGACACCAAACCCATTCCCACACGGGCTAGGAAGCCTTTAAGCAGATATTTAAGTTCAGGTGTGTTCTTAAGCCATTTGCTGACCAAGAATGCACCACCTAACTGGAAGAATGTGCATGTGCACGCGGGGTGGCCGGCGGTGCCAGGGCTAACGTTTCAAAGTCCTGGCCAAGGGCTGGCACACACCTACACCGGCCGGTTTAGAAGAGGCAGCTCCCGGGTGTCCTGTATCAAAGCCAATGCACCCCCACAGCTGTCATTTAGCAAAGACCTTGGAGCATCTGTCAGCCAAGGCATCAACAGGATGTCACCTAAAGGTGTAATGCCGTATTTTATCCCTAAAACCTGTATGGTTGTATAAGGATATATGTTTGCACAGGGAATGACCGAATGCGAGCGGGTAAGAAGTAGTGTATCATTTTGCTAATTGTAAAACAGAGAAAGATGAGTGAAAGCTGGTGATGCTGGACTTTTTTTTTTTTTTTTTTTTTTTTAAAGACTGCAGGTAAACTGCCTGTGAACCACATTGCAAACAGCAGCAAGCTGTTTCTGGTCACCCGTTCGGGAGAATCAAAGCCCAAAGGTTTGCCAGGTTATTCTCCATCTATTTGTGTGAATGAGAATAAAATTACAGGTCAGAGAATGCGCAAGCTAAGAAGCAAAGCAGAGAGCAACCAGGCTGCTGAAGGACGTGCCGATCCACGCACCATGAGAACGCTCCCCTGGGCGAAAATGAGCGTGCTTGAATTCCTGCCGTACATTCACAATTTCGTTGGCTTGTCCCGTACCTGAGCGAAAGCTACTAGAACATGAACAGAGAGGGGAAATCACTGACACGGGCCCTACATCTATTTTCAGAACAGTATTTGTTTCTTTTAACTGTAGTCAGCACATGCCAGTAAAACTAGGACACTTTAGTGGGGAGACAGTATTCAGAGCCTGCCAGGGAAAGCCTGAGAGCATGGGGAAAACCTATCTTACACTTGTTTAGACTGAGCACAGGGATGTGAAGAGCAGCAGTGTCTTTGGGCTGTGGAAGGAAATGCATATCCCTGCAGGAGCTATTTGTTTGAAGGATGTGCTGTAGGAGCTGGGAAAAAAGAGGCTTTTGGGTTTCCAGCGAGGTGGCTGGCACTGACCTGAGAACATGAGGAAATCTGCAACGCTTCCGCTCTTGCTTGAAGTGAGTGAGAAACGAGACTGGGGATAAGACAGCCTAATGCAGGATTCAGAGGCGCTCTGCCCTGGCCCAGTTCAGCTACTGCTGAACTCCGTGGAGTTCTATCAGTTTTTTATCAGTGAGAGCGAAGCCAGTACTGAACGTTACTTTATTTGTGGCTGTGCCTTAGGAGGGACAGGTCATTCTTTACATTTACCTCTCTGTACTACAATAAAACCTCACACAAAGGCGCTTAATCTTCACTTGGGCCAGCAGGAGCTTTTTTGCACTGATTGGTATGTCAGAAACGTGCTCCCTTTGATATTGAAAGGGCAGTGATTTCCTTGCAGCAAATATGCATATATGTCATGGAGGTGATGTGTCCAGAATAGGGAGACAGGAAGGAAGGAGAAAAGGGAGCCAGCAGCAATCTTGCTTATCTGGGCCTTGCTGTGTTCACAGTCCAGGAGAACTGATATCTGTATCACCAAGATATGGCCTCGTTCCTCTTGGGATTGCAGTAACCATCTTCACATGGAAAATAGCTAACAACATGCTACATATAAAAGAGCTTGCCACAACTGATCCTCAACTGCTCCACTTGAAGACTATTAATCTAATTTCTTCATGATTATCTTTTCAGAAATTGGATCCAGCTGTTCAGCAATCTTCAGTAGGAGGTTAATGAATATTGCTGAGCTTGCAGAACAAAATGTTGAGCTTCAAAAAACTTCTTCTGGGTTCATTTTTAATGAAATGTTTTAAATTCTTGGCTTTTATCTATTTTGCAAGCTTCAGAAGTAGCCCTGGCACTCTTTTAACTTGCTTACTTGGTATTTTTCATTAGAGGAAACTCAAAGCGCATGTATTAAAATGCATCATGTTGTTGCCCTTTTAGCCCAAACAGTATGCAAAAGTCAAAGCCTTCCTGTCTTATTTCCATGAAAAATTGATATGGCTGCAATATCTCTTCATACAAGAATCTACAAAATGTCTTTTTTTTCCTGAACACACAAGGGAAAAAAAAGGAATAAAAATACTGGTGGCTGGGAGGGTGTTAGGGGCAGGTAACCGACGTTTTTGACATCTTCCTGGCCATCCCTCAGCACCACTTCTGACTACTACTAGGAAAAGGTGGATTTGGCTTGACCTGGTGTGTCTGTCCTCCGCCTTCTCCAGAACTCACCCTTTCCCTGGAGTTCAGCCCCAGGAAGCCCTGTGACAGCATCCTTGTATTGGGTTTGCACAGCAAGGTTTTGGTAGCGGGGGGGCTACATGGGTAGCTTCTGTGAGAAGCTGCTAGAAGCTTCCCCCATGTCTGACAGAGCCAGTGCCAGCTGGCTTCAAGACTGACCCGCTGCTGGCCAAGGGTGAGCCCATCAGTGACAATGGTAGCACCTCTGGGATAACATATTTAAGAAGGGGGAAAAAACACCTGCACAACTGCAGAGGAAGAGAGGACTGAAAAGATGTGAGAAACAACTCTGTGGACACCAAGATCAGTGAAGGAGGGGGAGGAGGTGCTCCAGGCGCCGGAGCAGAGATTCCCCTGCAGCCTGTGGTGAAGACCATGGTGAGGCATATTATGATTTCATTCATAATAAATTAAACTGATTTCCCCAAGTTAAGACTGTTTTGCCTGTGACAGTAATTGGCGAGTGATCTCCCTGTCCTTGCCTTTTGTCGTATTTTCTTCCCCTGTCGAGCTGAGGAGGGGAGTGACAGAGCGGCTTTGGTGGGCACCTGGTGTCCAGTCAGGGTCAACCCCCCCCAATCCTTCACAATGAAACTTACCCAGTTTTCTTTCTCCCTTTCCTTCATGGATGCTTTCACAGAAGGAGCTAAAGAGAAGCTGAGAACTTGCTAACTTAAGTGGCCCTGCCCCTCTAAGCAACATCCATGGAAAACATTTGGGACTTAGCTTTGGCTCTGGCCTTCCTTGCTGGACTGCAGTGTTGGCAGGGCCTTCTCTTATTAAACTGTTACCCAGAAAGGAGCATTAAATGGCTTCATTATTTAGCCTCAATGTAGAACGCTTACTATATATATATATAGATGCTTGCCAGGTCTGTGACTGATGGCTATTTTCATCTTCCACCACCGCAATATATTTTTTCCCCCCAGGAAAAAGGGAACGCAGCAGTGTAACCACCTCCTTGTGGAACATTTTGCTTCTTGTCAAGTACTGCATGCTTTCTTCAATGCCCAGGTGCTTCACGACACGAATACACAGCGAAGGCGGTCCCTGGCTCGGAGAGCTTCTCACACTAACACACAACACGGCACAGCGAGATCTGTTCTGAAGATGTCAGAAAGAAACTTCTGTCTGAGGCCCCACACCAGATGATATCAACTCTACCTCCAAGAAGCCATTAGTGTGGGTTATTTGGCTTCATATTTTATGGGTGGCTTCTGCTTCACATCTCCTGGGTATGCTCAAGCTACAACATTCTAGTGCCCAAAGTTTTACCAGTAGGGTCTAGTTATTCACCCTACTTATTATCTGCTGTTGGTATTTCACCCTGTTCATCTCCTCTAGGGAAATACTGGTCAGCTGACCTATTATTATACACTCTCATTACAACTCTGTTTTAATTCAATATTTTACTCATTTGTATCTCTATGTGTGAAGTTCAAAGTAAACTCTTAAGGGTGGAGACAAACTTTTATACAAGGAGCATCGCTCCCTCGCTCGCCTTCGGGACCAGCTCCAGGCACAGCAGCACAAATGGCTGTTCTTGTCTGTTCTCTCAGGCCAATTTTTCATGTAGCTGTCTTGCCAGCCTTACAAAATCATTTTTCCAAAGAAGTCAAGAACAGATCTAATCTACGATCATATGTATCGCTTTTATATTTTCCAGCGTTAGGCACTTACAGATGGACCTTTGTGACAAGTTTATTACTTCCCATGTTTATGGCCTAAGCAAATGCCAGCAGGATAAGTACGCTGTCTGCTGCGGTCCTCACTTGCCTATTTCTTGCCAAAATAGTTTTGCAGGAGCTGAATGCCTTTGGGTCAGCTCCACAGCTCTCTATGGCAAGCTGGTTCTCTTGTCTGTTTATCCCCTAACTAAACACTGGCAAATACAAAAATGACACACCGCCTTTTTACTGGGAGAAATAAACTGACCTTCAGTCTATCTTTGCCCTTTGCTATGTAAAACAATAAAAAGAGTAAGAAAAATATGTACATGGTGCACAGTCCCAGTGACGTTTAGGCAAATCTTAAGCAGATCTGTAGTGCACAAGTGGACACAGTTTATTACAACTTTGGCATTTTTACATCGGTTTACTATCAACAGGAAGCAAACTGTTTGAGAAGGGCCAGACAAATGGCTTTGCGAAATCTCGCAGCCTCCTAAAGTAATGCTTTTAAGCAGCTAAACGGGGGAAATCTCTCCAATGAAACTAAGCAGTAGCTCACCATCAGATGCGCTGACAGAAGGACAGAGCACTTTTTCAACCACAAGAAAATCCACCCTACTATCGAGTTAAAAGCTGCACTAGGCTAATTATGAATCCGGATAATAATTGCGAGAGGAAGCAGAAGAGACTGTTCCTTACAAGCTGTAAAATGCATTTATCCCGCACAAAATTCCTCTTGCAGCTCTCTGAGCACATGGGCTTGCATTCAAACAGCCTGGTTTCCAGCGCAGACTCTGGGGCCTTTGCTGGCTCGCTCCCCCCAAACTTGTACTCTGTAAATCGCCTTTTAGGGGTACAGCTTTCATCAGCAAAACCAAGACGCTTAAGAGCCAGCTTTACATAATTACCTTTGAAAGATAAAATACTTCTTACATTCAAACTACAAGTCTCATGCTTTGTTGGGCATACGCTGCATAACACCCTGATGGACCTCACATATGGAGAAGTAACGTCCTTTTCCAAGTTTGCAAAAGTCAGGTTTTGTAACCTCTTTCCTCTTTATCTTGGACTGTTGAATAGCAACCGTGGGAAAGGGTGAGCTTTAAAATATTGCAAAGATTTGCAATAGGAAGGTATCGTTAACTTGCATTTCTTTCTTGCAAGTTGAGAAAACCAGTCAAAGCCACCCCTGTATGTAATATTCTCCTCCTTTGTAATATTCAGGATATCTGTACTGACTGGTGTAACAGTACTCAGCACTGCAAATTAATTCTGGGTGATACTGTGGTATTATAAACATTGGCAAGGACATCACAGGTGGAAAAAGCCTCCTCATATATAAGGCTTAAAAAGATCTTACTCTAAATTGACATTTAACTCCTTCATAATGTTAATAAAAAGCTTCACGAGCAGTATGTATTTTAAGACCAGCTCTGATACTCAAGAGTAGGCGCACGCATTTAGAAAGATATAATTTACACTTTGATTCTGAGTACATGCAACACTTACTGTATAAAAGAGTTGACTTGTCCTCTATAAATATTTTCGAGGTAACTTCAAAGGCCAACTGGAATCTCTTCTATGGAAAATACTCAAACTCTAGGATTACACGCACGGAGAGGGTGACTCGGCTCAGGGGAAAGATAACGAACAGCCAGGCTCTCCTTCCAAGGTCACAGTCTCACGTCCAGCCTTGATAGATGTTTCTACCTAGAGACTGATCAGTGCTCGACGTAAACTGGAGCACTCCTAATCCAGTCCCTAGGCAACAGATATTTATATTAAAAAACAAACCCTTACACAACTTGGTGGACAGTAACTGTCAAGGCCAGGAGAGATGCAAGGGAATGAGGACATGAGAATTAATGACCACTTTGACCTACATGCATCCTCATCATCGTAATAGCTCAGCTAATGTTCTTAAAAGGGCTTCTTCATGCCAGAGAGGAAACTCTCTGCTTGGGGACTGCGGGAAAACTATTCTTCTTCTCCATAATGAGTCTAAATGGTGAAGAGGGGAGCCCATGCTCCCGTGTTTTCAAGGCAGCACTTCTCAGTTGTGCTGCACGTAGGTGGAAGAATGATCTACACTCCTTTTGGCAGCAAGGTCAACTGAAGTAGCTCCCACCATCCCTCCTTGCCCTGCACAGCGCTTGCGCACCCCAAAGCATTCAGTTCAGCAGTGCCACAACAACTGCTTCTCGGGGCTGAATGCTGGGCTTGATCAGGTAACTGAGCCAAGTTAAAAATAACCCCGCAAAGAAATGAGCCCTGACTGCTTTCCTGATCCAGTCCAGCACGCAGCCCCGGAGCCAGCAGCTGCAGGAGGCAGGAGAGACAGGAGGGGACAGCAAAGGAACTGTTAGCCAGCAAAGCCACCAATAATCAGATTTCCAAACCATACTCTAATTTGATTCCGACATCCTCCAACGTCATCCAATTGCACTATTTTTTGGCCTATTTTATATATTAAGAAAAGAATGAGTTAGTGAAATATCCCAGTGCCAGTGCCCTGCCTGCGTAAATGGAGAGTTGGGAGCTGACAGGGTGAACGTCAAACATCCCTAAACACCAAGCGCCGAGGGTCCTGGAGGAGAGAAGAGCGGGTGTAGGAGGGAAGAGACGCAACAGCTGATCCTCGGCACCAGGCCCAGACATGGCAGAACAGCTCTGATGGGGCCATACACCACTAGAGAACTGGGATGAGGGATGGGATGCTGCAGTACCGGGCAGCATAGCCACTCCATAGGGCCTCACCACAGCCCTGAGCGTCTCTGACCCTTATTCACGTTGCCTCTTTGGCAAAAAACGGCCTCTGCCAGCTGCCTGCTACCTCAGTGTACGTGATTTCTCCATAGGGGCTTCTCCAAGCTCTGATGTGCTGTATGGGGGATGCGAAACTGCCTCTACAGCCCAGACAGCTCTCCTGCGGGGTGCAATGCCGTGGGGGTAGGGAACAGGCAGGCTCCTGCCCCAACAAGGGACCAAACAGGGAATTAGAAAATTCACCTTGTGCAGCTCCAACTTACTAACCAAAAGATAACTCCAAAAACATCACATGAAACTACGTTCCACTCCTTTTCGCAACGCATTGTGTTTTTCCCAGTCAGGAGAACTGTCTCTCTCCTCCTTGCATTTCAGTTGTACTTCCCCTATACACAGGTTTCCCACGAGTCCAACCAAACTCATGGGACAATCACATTATAAACATTTACCAAGAAGATGCACAAATTCTGGCAAACTCCACCATCAACCTGCTATAGTATTACATCCCTTTTATAGGTTAAAAAAACAGGATCAAAATTGGTAAACAGATACCCAAGAGACTGTGTCAAGTAGAGAAGACTCAAATATCCCAACACAGAGTATAACAGTCCATCTTAACACAGAACGGGTCTATTAAACCTCCAGGGCTACATACCAAAACACAGCCATCCACCCAACCCATGCTCCCACTTTGCCCTGTATTTCTGAGGTTTGCTATGAAATCCTGTGCAGAGTAAAGCAAGTCCCAGTGACAGGATAGTCTGTTGTGGGCAGGTATCCAGCTCGTAGCCAAAGTGACCACCCACAGGACCTTGAGGATCTCCATTGTTAGAGGTTTTAAGAAGAAATTAGGTAAATATCTGTCAGGAGCAGTTTCATCGGAATTGATCCTGCCTGGGGCAGCAGGATGGAGTAGATGGCCTCTTGTCCCTTCTAGGTCGATCTTCTGCAATTCTGATGAAAGCAGAAAGAGTAGAAGCCTGATTTCAATCCTGTCAATGTTATTGGCTTTTCATTCATCCTTGCAATTATGATTAGCTTCTCAGACTGCTCTACTTGCCATAAAAGAGGGATTAAAGCACTCCTAGTTTACATGAACATGTAAAGTACATATAGACACAGACAGAAATACATACATGATGTAAATCTCTAGCTGTATTTGTATCCATTACCATTTACCTACAAAATATACATATACTGTTTCTATAAACAAGAGTAATTCCAGAGAATCACGAAAACAGTAGACGAATATGAAAATGGAAAAGCAAAGCATTAAGGCTGAAGATACCATAACAGTATTTCCAAAGCTGCTACTCACGACTGTTATTTCTAAAGCAGGGAGAGTTTCCGCGTCAGACCAGTCAAACTTTTCTTATAATACAAATGAGTGATTACAACTCCTGAAGCCAGAATAAATAACCGGCTGCCATGGTATGCCATAGCCATCATATTCCAAACCATCATGTGTATCAGTAATATCTCCCTTTTGTGCCAGTATGTGCCAAACTGAGTAAAACGTAAGCTCTAAAATAAAGGAACATATTCCAGCTCATGTCATACTGAGAGATGGCGTAGGAGAGGGACAGACTTACATGACAAAACTTCTGCCTGAAGGCCCCAGAAGGCAGAAAAAGCTCGCTGCGTTTTAGAGTTTGCTTTTCAGTTAATGCCTGAGTAGAGTGATGGTTTAAACTTCACTAAATAACACTACAGAACAGAAACAGAAAACAGAAAAATCTTTCTTGGCTTATCTGTTCAGCTATTGCTTCAATGTGCCCCACGCCAACAGCTGAACTAGAATATATGGGTTTGCATCTTACATATAAAATCTAGTTTACTAAAATATATTTTACAGGTAAGCGTACACAATATAGGATTCATACATAACAACTGGCCTCCGCTTAGGTTTTCATGACATGCTGGGCAGCCAAACCTAATTGCTGCTTGTTGATTCACGTTCATTATATCTCCAAATATACTTCTGCTCTTTGAAGAGGACGCATACGCAGATACTGCAGGCACATTCATCAGGGCCAGCTGAGATATCTGGTGTCCTGCGTGCATCTACATACATTATCTATGACTGTGCAATAGCTGAATATGTATAGACAGGTTTTAAACACCATTTAACTATTACACACACACATTTCTGCAGAGATTAGACGTCTCTTCTCAAGAAATGACAGGAAATGACTGGGGAAAATTTATGAAAACTGAAATAATCACCATGCAAATCACCAAAGTGGGTTTGAGATGCAAAGGGATTTAATTCATCAATTTGCACAGATTAGACAAAACTGAAATTCACTGCATTAAGAGCTCCTATTTATTTCTTAAAACCTTTCTTGGCTGGGAGCCATTAGGTACTTGTAAAAGATTAGAATTATTGGTGTTTGATGGGCTCTCCTAAAAGGAACGGAAGGGAGAAAATGGCAGATTTGAGTCATTAGGATCATCTTCTGTTAACTCCTGTATTTTACAAAAATATACTTTTAAAAGCATAAATAGATGACAAATTGCCTAACTACCACCTAGCATGATTCCTGGCCATTTCCACTCGCAGAAAGCACGCTTCCAGGCAAACCGCCTGCACTTTGCAAGTGTTCCTCCCTACTCACGCTGACGCATACCATAGGCTGAAAGAGTCGTTTTATAAACTGTTTTGTTTTGTCCTGCCACGTGAACACTCAACAACTCTTCCATAATAGCAAACCAGCTAGTAAGACCAGTAAGCTAGCTCCCTTTTTCTTTTAAATAATGTAAGTGGGCTGACTTTATTCAAGATGAAGGACGAGACATCCTGACAGCAAGACACCGTTCCTTAGGCTGCCTGCAAATCTTCCTCACGCAGCATCTGCCAATATACCTCCAAAGCAAGCATCAAATCTCCCCTGCTCTTCTTATCCCAGGTCCACTGCTACTCTCCTCCTAGGCACCCCTTACTGGCCTGTGTCAAACCCAGCGTGGTTTTGGTAGGCTTCTGGGAAAGAATTCCAGTCAATTTGATTTACAAACTAGGACTTACTCTCAGGTTTTTATTGGGCAAGAGATTAGCACCCAAATGCATTTCATTAACTGTATATCAGCAGACCCAGTTTGTTGATTGACTGAAATTATCTGACTTGCAAGGCTTGTGGAAAGACATGCGCGTGTTGACCTGGTAGTCTAATAAAGAAGAAAACCAGCAAGCTCTAGGACAGTTCTACAACCCAAAAATATGCCCAGAGTAGACAAAGAAGTAATTTGTGGTTTTAAAGGTAATTAGTTTTCAAAATTACATTTATACAGACCTGCTTTATCTCATACTTCAAGAAGTCATAGAATGGCTTGGGTTGGAAGGGCCCTTAAAGATCATCTAGTCCCAGTCCCCCCTGCCATGGGCAGGGACACCTTCCACTAGACTTGCCTTCAGTGCTGCTTCTGCCCTGGAACAATGACAAATGTAACTTGAGAAATAACCAGAACTCAAAGGGCCCGATCCTGCAAAACCAGACTTTGGTAGCTGAGACGTCTGCTTGACTTCCGCGCATATGGGATTACACGTGAGACTGGAGTTACTGCTTATTCCAGAAAAGTCGGCCCCAATTTAGTTCCTTACATTGTTTTTCCTTTCCATTAATCTGTCTGTCAGTCTGAAAAATGGTTTAAATTGTTGTTACGCCCACTTACAGGATTCCTTTATTTTGTCAGAATTTTGTAAAAGAACTGAACGTTTGGTATGTCCCGATTTGAGTGAAAGCCATTGCATCCCAACAGAACAAATTTTAAAATTCTACTGGTAACAGGTTACATGGCATTTTAAGATGTTAACTCCTCTGGAGTTCACCCATCTATCTATGATGCGTTCAAAATGCACTGCTTATCACAGCTCATACAGGCACTAAAAGAGGCTAAAAATCTGGGTAAGACAAAATGTATTCGTCAAGAGTAACGTTAGCCATAGACATGTGGCTGCTTAATTCCAGTATTTTGCAAAAAATAACTGTATGTTAACCTTTCCTCCTGTTTTAAAATTTATATCAAGTGCTAATAGTGACTATAACTAAAATTTGCTTGAGTCTTTAAGGAATGGGATAAAACGCAGTACACAAAGAAGACAATGGCAGCAATGCAGAGTGCACTCAGCAGTAATCCGTCAAGGACCAGTCGTGTGCAATTTGTTGTGTCACTGGAGGCTCAAACCTGCAGCTCTTGTAGAGTCTGACAAGACTTTTAGTCCTGTCATCCACGTACATTTTATAACATCAGCCAACAGCACAGAGCACGAAGGAATCTTGCATGAATTAAAAAGGTGTTCTCTTTCTTACCTTGAGAAGTTGCAAAGAAACCACATGGGGCTTGTACTTCGTACGATGACTAAACAAAGCTTAAATGATAGGGGGTTCTGAGGTTTTCTTTGTTGTTTTACTAAGTTTTCTTCCCTGCTTTTTACGTATAATACAGATTTACACCTTGCCTACTCTGAAAGGCCATGCTAATGCCAAAAATTATGACAGCTTGAGACGTCCTTGTTAGCAATTCAATAGTTCTACTCGTTCAATTATCAAGTAGCATAACACTCATGCTTGAATACCTAGGAGCAAAAATGGGTACAAGACTTGAGCACAAGACCGTTCTTTGAAAAGGTCACTTTTAAAAGACATTCCAGAATGCAATATAGGGCAGTTGTGCCACCTCCCCCAAAATCCTAGCAAGTTTTCACTCCTTTTAAATCTAATTCTGGGGAAATAAACAAGGCCTCATTTTTCTCTCGGCTTTACACAGATCTGCATGCAGTACTCAGCTCTTGGTACCCATGTACTCCTGTTTCACAGCACACGCAGCATCCAAACTTTGACATTTATTCTAATTGCCTGTGTCGGGAGTACAGGATTCCTAGCCAGTCGAAGGAGAGAAAGACTCCCCTGGATGGTGATACAAAGCATGTGAAACAGAAGCCTACCTTTCTGTTAACGATATAGAAACCTTGAAGTTAGATGCTGTGCTGTTATTCTAGCTGCGATGGTCTACAGTTGCACATTACCCCTTATTAAGAGTGCGTTAGTATGAATATACATCACTGTGCTTAAGCACCTTCAAAATCAAGGACATTTTGGAAAATGCTAGATAAAATTCAGTTATGATCTACAAATTGTATGTTTTAATGCCCTATGTTCATATATATATATACACACAGGTATAGCCTCTGTGTGTGTGTCTTTGAAAGCTTTCCCTTTGTCATTCGCTCACCAGTGTAACCGACGGTGCGGGCTGGGGCTTCACAAGGCGCAGTGGAGGACAGGAGCTGGGTAGCCGAGGGATCAGCTCGCTCCTCCAGCCCCTGTGCTGCTGGGCTGGAAGCAGCGCAGGGCTCGCACACCTCTGGCAGTCGCTCTGCTTGGCAGCTTGACGGAACCTCTACCTACTTACTGAGCTCCAGAGCGGGATGCCGTACATTTCTTTTAAAATTTGGCTTTGCATCTGTTCTTACCTTTTTTGGATTCTTCCTGACAAAACATCAGTGTTGTTACTGACACTCGGCAGCCAGCAGGGATGGCTTGTGGGTTTTGCCCCCTCTCCCCCAGCATCTAGATCCCCCAGCCCTGGCAGAAAATATGTATTTTTATTACTGCTGAAATCCCCTTCCCCAAAGTTGTCTTTACTCAGCGCGCTAATAACATTAGAACTATTAACAGCAGTAGTTCAAGGTAGGAGTTTGCTGTGCACTTCAACTCCTCTGCTCTACAATTATGGCAAAGGAAGAAAAGAAACACATCTTTTGTTAGAGGGAGATGACAGTGAGGTTGGGAGGCACAGGGCTTTTTCATCTCAGCTATTATCTGAATTTTCATAGAATCATAGAATGGTTTGGGTTGGAAGGGACCTTAAAGATCATCTAGTTCCAACCCCCCTGCCATGGGGCAGGGACACCTTCCACCAGACCAGGTTGCTCAAAGTCCCATCCCATTTTGGAGTTTGTTTCTATAAACTGTCACAACAGATAACATACGAGTCACAGCGGAAAAAAATCACAGTATTTTGAAACTACACAGCTTTAGGAAAAGCTACAGTCACAGGGATGACTGGTACCTAACCAGACCACAATTTAGGAAGAAAAAAAACACAGGACTTTTGAAACGGTGTTTCACATTAGGACTAGACGTTACACAGCAGGACAATCAACCACTGCTGCTTCCAACAGGGGACTCGTGAGAAACTGCCCTTACTGCTCTGAGTGATGACAGGAGAGAAAAAGCAGATGATGCAGGGATGTTTGCTGATGCTGTGATAATGTATAGATTCAGAATATAAGCCGGGTAGGGTTGTTTTCACTCATCTTGGAATAGTGGAAAAGAAGAATGAAAAACAAGGAAAGGTTGTCTGCATTAGGGAACCCTCTCGTGTCTCTCTGCAAGCTCGCTTGCTGTTTCCCATTGCAGAATGTGGAATAAAATGATCTAATTCAAAAAAATAAACTCATGGCAAACAACGTTCAAAGGAACAAAGCCAAAGGATGCTCGTTAGCCAAGCAGGGCTCCCTCTATTATAATGCCATATCCACCGGGAGAACTCACTTCTGGCATTGCTGCTGCCCTGCATTGCAGAGCTTCGGCTGCGCAGGGCTCTCGCGCAGGGCTCTCATGTGAGCCCATGGGGTCCGCTCGGAGTAAAACCCTTAGAAGGAGCTGGCAGATCTTCTCCTCAGGAAGAAGGAAACAAAGCACCACATTTTTTTGTTGTTCCTTTGCCAAAGTGTGACATGCAAACAGGCACATTGGGGAAAGGAGGCCTTGCCAGGAAACTAGCTGTCGCTGCTTTTCTCTGCTGTAGAAGAAAGCATGTGTATTCGTGCATATGTGTGCGCATGGCCTTGGATGGAGAGAGAAGATGAAGTAATGATTTCCTCCCCCCACGGGCCAATTAACATTCCCTTGGAGGTTTTTAATTAAAGCAAATATCCGCCCCACAAAGAAGGCAAGTCTGGGAGGTTGACATCACACCTCCTCAAAAAACACACACAGACACACCTCCCAGATAATGGCTATTTATTATCTGCTCAAGAGACTTTCTGGGATTCATTCCCCTCTTTTGGCCTCACTGTGGCCAAAGAGTCCCTTTCTTATCTGTCTGACAGGTCCATACAATGCTTAATTGACTCGCCTGGGGTCTTGGGTTTTCTTTCTTTGGGGGAAGCAGGGCCTCGGGTGGTGATGGAGAGAAATCCCATCCTTTTGGCTTTTAATGAAAAGACTCCCATAATAATGCCAGCCATTTGCAAGCATGACCCCCTAGAAGATACTGTGGGGACAACCGTTTTCCACGCACAGTTAGTGGAAGCTGGGAAAAACACAGTGCTGAATTCTCAACTACTTTGGCTTTTGTTTTCCTAATACTATAAAAAGTACAGCCTTCAAGAGATGGAGCTTCCCTTACGCTGAAGCTGGATTTCACAAACACCAAGAACTTCGAGTAAGTCAGCCTTCCTCAGATATAAGCATGGAGGACTGCAAACGCACTTTTGACAGGCAGGACAGTTTGAGAAGGGTCACCGATTGCTGAAAGCCCATAGAAATCCTAAATAATGGCCTGAAGGTGGCCGAGATGCGTATTGAATGTTCATAGAGCTGTAGAGCGCTCAGTCCCAAGTGGCGGTAACACTGTTGTTACTAATGACTAGGAGATACGCACCTTCTGTCCAAGGAGCTTGGGATTAATTACATTTTTCCCCAGCAGCACTGGACGGCAGCATGGACCCTGCGAACGTGGTCCGATGAGAGGAGCGGAGCACTTTAACAGCCTGCTGCTGCCAGCAGGAGCCATGTTGCTCTCTCCTCACCGTTTTGGGACACGTGGTCTTGCCCTCTCCTTTGGCCCTGCTCTGGCACTCATCTGGTGTCTCTGGAGCCAAGTCAGCACATCAAGCTTTTATGCAAAAAAAGCACATCAAGTCAGCCTATAATTTGCACCCAACCTTTTCTTCAATATTGTTTTATTTTGCAAGTTTAGTGAGGCAAATCCACTCACTAAGATGCCAATCACACCCCGAAGCCAGTGCAAAGGAAAAGACATGCATGGAGCGGGGAAGGGAAGACAGATGACCACGTCTGCCCCTTCGGCAGCTGTTAGCTGTCATTTCAGCTCAGACCTTCTGTAAATGCACCCCAAGCAGCGAAGGGTGGTGGGATGGGGTAGGGGGTAGGGTTCGAAAATACTTCTTTTACGTGAAAGAGCCAATATATCTTCCTCAGTGATCAAATATATCAGTAAGTGTTCCCAACCAGTTTACCCACCACAGCAGTCTCATCCAAACCTTTGCCATAAATCTAGTCTCAGTGGCTGCAGATGAGAATACGCATTTATAAACTGATCAAGGCCGGCATCAAGTGTCTGCACAGCAGGTAGCTGCCCGGAGCGGCAGCCTGGATGGGCAGCCCCGCAGCCCAGCTGACGCAAACCCAGGCCTGTCCCCCACCCTCCCGGCACAGCAGGGCAGCAGCCAGCAGACGCTGCTATCGCCCTCAGCAGACCAACCTGCTGCCAAGCTTGGCCCCCCCGGCCTGGGCCAGCCTGGGGAAGAAGTGAGATGATGGCGTTCGCATCCTTTCCCCTTTTTGGCTGCTGCTGTAGCCAGACCTTGGTGAACCCACTGCACGCGGTGAAACCTGGCTGCTAAAAATCTGTTTCTCTTTCCCAGAAGAAGAGGGAGGTGGCTAGCCCTGCTGGGTGGGAGCGAAGGTGGGGAGCAGCCCACCTCATCCTCATTCACACCTTGCCCCAAGAAATGATTTTGTCTCTGACCCTGTGGTTGTGAAATTCAGTTTTTCCTACACATCCTTACTGATGGATCTAGGAAAGGATGTGGAAATGGTGCAGCAGAGGAATAGTAAATGAGCACGGAGGGAGCGCTCGAGGGAGCCTTCCCCTTCTTAACCCTCACAGCTTTAGGGCAGCGCTTTGGAGAGGCTGCTGACAGCACAGGGAATGAGCCATGTGTTGCCACAGGGAAGGTGAAGGCAGAGCACTTGCCATCTGTGAACATCTGTGAGATTCACGGGCCTTTAATGCACCCTCTGGCTGGGTGAGGTCTGCACGCACTGCCAACCCTGTGGAATAACGTGCAGGAAATTCTCAACAGAAAACCAGGAAAACCGGGATTCTTACAGTTACTTGCCGTAACTCTGCTACAGCAGAGAACTGGCCCATAATTAGCGGTTTGTATTGGAGACTAAGAAACTGTCCCTGTGATTTGCGTTCACTAAATATACTTAGTGTCTATTTGTTGTATTAAAATCAGTTTCCATAATTAGATAACAAAAAAGTGAAAATAGAAAGAGACAGGAACTGTCTGAGCGCATGCTAGGGAAGCATCCAGATAATGTAATAAAACCAAAAGGAAATCTGCAATTGAGAACTAGGACATTCCATAAACTGTTTCTCTAATTCGACAGCTTCGTATCTCTTGTCTTGCGTTCTGAAATTAAAAGATGCTGCTTTTGCCTCCCACCAGTGCTTTCGCTGCTGTTCTCAGGCAGCAGTGTAATTCAACACCCTAGACCTCTGTCCCGCGCCCACAGCTGTACGCTGTGTGCATACGCTAAGCAGTATGTTCCCAAGGTATTAAAATATAGCAGAGCCTTTCTGAAGGTCCCCACAGGACCACATCACACAGGATTTTGCTCATACCTAAAGGCAGACAAAGTATACCGAGATCCTCCGGTGAAAGTCTTCAAATGCAAAGAATAATAATTATAAACAAAGTCAATAAACAAGTCCATTTCGAGAGAGAAACGCATCATATATTCTATGTTTATATATTAATATATTATAATTAATTCCCTCTAGCACTAATGCCGGCTTGGCCCGGAACCAAAGCAGCTGTCTTGGGGGATTCTCTGCATGGTACTCCCTCTTAAATACACTAGAAGCAGACACTTATCCACTTTTAGGCCTTTTATAATGTTTGCACGGACAAAAATAGAAAAAGAGGCAAAGACGGGAGGCGTGGGGAGAAAAGAATAAAAACAAAAAAAGAAATGCAGCCTGGAAGTCAGGAAAAGCGAGTTTCCCGCAGCACAGCTCCGGGGGTGCTTTCTAAGTCTCTCAATAGCGATTCAGAGAGCTGACGCTTACTGGAGGAAACCAGGCTAAAGAGATTATCCGAGTTTGCAATTGTATATTGGTTTGGTTATTTTACATGCGGCTTCTGATGTCCATTTCTATTCCAGAGACAGAGCTAAAAAGCTCGGCTTTGTTTGCTACAGCTCAGAAAAGGGGATGCAGGGAGGCAGCTTTTATCAATGCTGCAATGCAAAAAAGTCCATAATCTCTCCAAAGTCTAGTGTTACTTTTCTTTGCGACTTGGCTTTTGTCTGCTGGGATATCAAATCTACAAATTTCAAAATGGTTTCCAATGTACGCTTTAATGGGCACTGCAATGTATTCCAGTGACCTACTGGGATCCGACACTCTGCGTTAGCAAAAAGTCCCGTTATTTAACCTCCTCAGCTGCACCTTGACCTGAGCCGGAGGCTAGGAGAGCGCAAGGAGCCAGCCACAGCGAAAACAACCGCTTCATAGAGAGACAAAATGATCTTTGCAGAAAATACAGAAAAAATACAGCAAACGAATAATGAATAATGTATTACTAATTTTGCATCAAATAACGTATGCAGCACTGCATTCATAAATTTTGCAGGAAGGAAGGAATCTTACCACCAAAAATGTCGAAATTCTCAAAATGTAAGGAACATTAACAGACTGGCTGGCCTGTTACAAGTAAGCAACCTAGCTTAAGAAAATAAATCGCTTGGGTAGAAGGGGTCTCATTACAGGTGAGGCTGAGAACTGCCTCCCGCAAAAAGATGTCAGTGTCAGAGAAGCACCCTCTCTCTGACCATCTAAAGACTAAGGTACATCTAAACGAAGTACAGCAAAGGGACGTTCCTAACTTTACGACCTGGTCTTCAGATGGGTCAGCCCTATCTTTAGCCTGATGTTGCGATTCTGTGGGTAACTTGACCTGCCTGATTGTGCATCCTGTGGTTAAACTAGTTTCTTTGGAGGTGAAGAGTTCACCATTTCTAAAGCTTCTCACCTGTGACCATTTCCAACTCTCTCTGACCTACTTCTCCTAAAAGCCTCGGTTAAAAAGCATCCAAAACCCTACTAAAAGGGTCCGCAAGCTCTACTGGCATTACTCCCTGGCTTTTGTACTGGCCTTCCTTGCTCTGCTGGATGGGTCTGGGTCAGTCCATCCCTGTGTGCAGAAGGCCTGGCCTATAGCTGAAAATACTACTTACTACTAAATGTTGATGTTATTTTTCATATCATTAAGGGCTGTCAAAGTATCTTCAAGTATGTAAAACAGCAGTACTGGGGCAAGGGATTTCACGGACTGTCCTGTCACATTGTTTCATATAAATGGATTAAATTAGCGCAAGCTGACTCTGTCAATGAGATGTTAGTCCAGCAGCTGCATCCATATGTGTAACAGAGCACAGGAAGATACCGTGAGATTAAGGTCACATTGAATAAACCAGCATAAGCACAAAGTCCATAAACCTCTCTTTGTCTGTGGACGGCTATTTACAACACTGCAAATTGAAGCAGCCCTGTAAGAACCACCTGATACTCGGAAAGTCAGGCACAGCCCCAAGTGCAACACAGAGAATGCCCAAAGGAGGCGGAGGTGATGGTTTCGTCTTGGCTATCGGGGCAGATCAGGTGTCCCTGCATATACAGCTCGTCGTAGCGCTGCCTCGAGGCTGCTAACCACACCATCCTCGCAATTGCTCTTAAGGTCCACAGCAGGACGTTTTGTTTCTATTTCAGCGCATTCCCCAAACCTGGCTTTGAATGGTGCTGAAGGAGGGATGTGCTGACATCGCTGGTTCTCAGAGCACCGAATCCAGGCAGGTCTTTGGGGTACCTTGTTCAGCATTTGGAAGAAAATGGAGCATCAATGAGAACTACTTGGTTAAATCAGGATCATGGACAGCAACATGGCAGCAACAAAAGGCACAGCAAAAACAGCTACCAACTTTTCCTCTCAGAGCATTTACCATTCATTGGACAGCAGAGCTGTGACGCAAAGCTGTTGTCACCCCCAGGAAGCAACAGATACCGGTGTCAGCTGTGGGGAAGGCATTTTTCCGTCAGGCACCAAAGCTTCTGCATGAGGGAGGCTTGTTAGGAACGCCAGTTTCAGGCAGAGCTTTCCAAATCTTGCTACACCAAAAAAAAAAAAATATCAATCCACAGGGCACAACTCTAAGAAACCAGAGTTCATCGGTTCCATTGCTCACAGAGTAACTTCTGTGCAAAAGCACGTAGTCTGGGACAAGACTTTTGACTCATCGAATATTCTCTAATGCTACCGCTGGCAGCTTCTGCTGAAAATGGCAGTGCTTCGTTGCATCTTCTTCACCACACAGGAAAAAAATATTAACTTCCACTGAAGTCACAGTTCCTGGAATTTGAATTCTGTTTGTCTAGCGTGCACTGTAGATTAAGGAAAGTGACAGGACGGTGTGTCAAACTAAACTACACTAACACAGCTCAATTCTTTTTGCATCTTTTACTATAGCTTCAACTAAAAATAAACGTCAGCCAGTGACATACCAAGCACTAATCAGAGCCTTCCCTTTTTTTATTTTAGGAGACCATACAGTATTTTGTTTGTTTTTTGTCAGGAAATTTCCAATCTTAAATCTTACATCTGCTACGTTTAATAAATCTCCCCATGTCATCCTGTTCTGCTCCTTATTTCTCCTTTTCGCTCTGTGCTCACGCACGTTCGGAGAGCAGTGCCGTTATTATTTATGACACTACCAACCCTCTTGCCTGTTCAGACATTTTTATGACTCGTGGCCACATTCCAAAGCACAATGTTAAGGGGCTTAATGGCTGTGGCAGAAAACTTTTCAGTTATCACATATGTGTCAGCCTAATATTTTAATCATTCTCTGCTTCAGGTAGAATGCTTTGCCCTCCGGGGTTTGCCAGGTTACAGCATACTGATATATGTTTCAACAACTCTTTGCCTCAGGAAGGCTTCATCCAAATTTATAGCAGGGCACAGCATTCTGTACGAGGGCATGAGCAGGCATGAATCTTACACCTTCATCTGCATCATCTTCCCTCGCCTGTAGTTGGCTTTTTTTTTTTTTTTTTGCATGAAAACAGTTAATACACCTGACCAAGCAGTTGTTTGTGAACTTGCTCCCATTCCCAGCACCGCCTATTAAAATGTATTTACTAATCTGCTTGCAGCCGGTGTGACAGGGACCAGTCGGTCCTCAAGCAGCGTGTGAATCCTCCTGGGTCTCCCTGTGCCGGGAGCGTGCGGGATGGGGGAAGAGGCAGCAGAGGGGTGACGGGGAGGAAGGCACGTTGAAAGTCGGGGCTCCTGGTATGTCAAAGGGGTGGGTTTCTAGGACTTCTCATTTAGGTGATTCTGCATGTGTCTCCAGTACTTAATACGACATTAAAATAGAAGTAGACTAGGATTAAAAACCTGTCAGTTCAAATAGAAATACAAAAGACAGCCTGAGTGGGATGCCCTGGAGCTGCAGGCAAGGGCCTTACTTGACCCTTTCAGTGCCATCTGGCCATTTCTAAGCACTGGTGCCAGAGAGTTTTCAAAAAGCGCCTTTTATAAGGCAACTGACACTGTTGAAAGCCTGAGGCACAAATACATACCCCAGCTACTGCCCCTTCAAAGAACTGAAGCACGGCTCAAATTATGCCAACCATCTTTTAGATGATGGGGGTTGTTCCCCAGAAGTAACCAAAATACCTCACACGCATTTTTACCCTGCCATCTGCCCAGCCTGCCACACTGAATAATTATGCTCTCTCCTCAAAGGTTGGCCTTGGTTGTGCAGAGGTGAGGCATGAAAAGGAGGATTAAGTCTCCCGACTCGAAAGCTTTGTAGGAAGGACTGATCCAAGGTCAGGCACGCACATCTCTTTCCCACAATGCCCAATGGAAAAAACTGAACTGCAGATGAAGGGAAATGGCAAAGAGAACAGTTGTTATCTTTTTTTTTCAATCTTTTAAAAGTAAAACCCGCACCAAAATTAAAATAAAATATGCAAGCAGGATAAAAATGTCTCTGGAGCATCAGGAATCATTTGAACACGTGCTTCACTATCTAAACTCAGACTAGCCTGAAGGAGAAGCCCGAGTACAAAACACACCCCTAAAGAGAAGACAAGCATGCTAAGACAGGCCACATCTGGAGAAAACCTTCCCAGAAACTAGTTCCTGGTGCTGACTGCATTTAAACCCAATATGATGACAAAAACTTACACTCGCAAAGATATTTTCTGCCTCAGGACGCAAACACACCTGTCTGCAAGCTCCCGTGACTATCAAAGCCCAAACCTGACGCTCTTTCAACTGTACAGTCCAGCGTAAATTCACGTTTCTTAAAAGTATTTAAGAGATGAGCTCCTAAGGGAGAAGCTAACATACCACTTAATTCAAAACTAGATTAATATACATTTTAATACAAAAGAAACAAAATCAAAAGGGCAGCGTTTAAATATTACAGAACAAAGAGGTCCCAGTTTTAGCTGTCTTCTATTTTTAACATCCCTCAAATTAAAAATGACTACAAGAATATCATAATGACCACTATCGGCTCCTTGTGTCCTTGCACACCAGCCTCCACCACAGTAACAGTCTTGTTCCGCTGCCTGGGCTCCTGTGCAGCGCTGCAACGTGCATGCGAAGCAGGACTAAAGCCAACATCAGTGCAATGCAGCTCACATAAGCACACATCTCAGCATCTTCCTGACCTAGAACCTCTCACAGTGCAAGATGAATATCGCAGAAATAAATGTAAGGTAATGTGTTCTTTACATCTGTGATATTAGGAACTTACAATGAATGCTCCAGACCTAACGATTGTTCCTCCAGGGGAAGGAGGAGCTGGAGGCAAGGACTAGCAGAGGCTGAGAAAGAAGGAAGCCTCAGAAGCAGCACTCCTTGCTGGGTAACTGCTTGGCACCAAGGTGGCATTTAGCATAGCTTGAGTGCAACCGCCACTCCGACTCTGAATATGTCACAGAAAGACCTTCTGGTCTTTGAGGGGAAAATCAAGTAGCACCTCCAGCCTTGAAGGGACAGCCCTCAAAAGAACATCAGAAACAGGCCATTGATCAGCGCTGCTCTCTGCAATGCTTGTAGTCCTTATGAAAAACTGAAGGAAAAAAGAAAGTAATTCTTGCAGCAGGAAGACTTAGAGAAATGCAGCATTGCAAAACCAGCCTCCCTCCCCCCCCGAAAGAAGCCTGCCATTCTTAGTCTCGTCTCAGATATGCCCTTTCCCTGTGCTGCCTCTAAGACGAGACGCTTCTGCCACCATCGTCTTGATGCAGAGAAACTATCTCTGCCAACAAATTGACAGAGAATTTCAGTCTTAATAATCATCCTGCCCTGCACTTCAGCCTGATCCACATCCCAGAAGGAAGATTAATCCGCTAAGCCTCTCAGCTCCTAGAAACGATACTTACGGGCAAACAACTATCCCCACTCGTTCTCTTCCTCAGATGATAATCAGAAAAATGTCTGTATTTGGCTCACTATGACAAGCTGATTTTAAACCTTCTAAGGAGCACGAGCTTGTTGGCTCTAGGGATAACCTTGCTTGCCCCTCTGCTTTAGCCCAGCAGCCTGGGAAAGAACAAAGCAGGCCAAATACGGAAGGGTTAAGGCAAGCTGGTTACGCAGGCACACCCTGAGCTCAGCGCACATCATGCAGCGTGTCAGGCCTCCACAGGCAGGTAGGGTTAGCGCAGAGATGGAAGGCCCCCGGTAATCCTTGAGCTCTTTTCTTCTCCCAGACAGCACAATCACAGGTGCTGTTCAACTTGACTTCAGTGTATTCATCACTATTAATGCATTCTTTTGATTTGCAAAACGACAAGTAGATATGGAGACGTTATGGACATCTTGGCACCTGGGTGAACCAGAATCCATTTACAATTAAGTTTGAAGCTAGACGGCTTGTTAGGAAGCCAGCTAAAGCTTTCCCTATAAAGAAATCAATACCTTTGAAGCTTCATCCTGCCACACCTTAGTTTAGAATAGGTATTTTGTAGTCCTTGCAAGGATAAGAAAAGCAGTGAAGAAAGACATGAAATATCGTGGTCACAGCATTTAAGAAAGAACTGGGAACGATTTTTTTTCTGTTGTTTTTTTTTTTTTTTTTTTTTTAAGTTTTCCATTTTGAGGCAGTTCTCTATAAATTATGCTTTAGCCTACAAACTTCATGTTGATTTTTCTTATTTACACTGTAAACCATGTGAATGATGAACCTTCATTTTTTTATGCATTTATAATACAATCTACAAAGATATGACAGGAACTGGAGCTAGCAAATGATACATTTTTTCATATGTAGATAATATACCCAATTTCTGGCTGAAGAAAATTGCCTTTCAGTATTTTATTATCCCCTGGAATCAAAAGGGGCTGGAAGAAGACAGGACAGACAATAAAATATATGTAACACAAACAGCTTGTGATAGTCTATGGCTGCTTCACATTAAGAAGAGGTCAATTAAAGCAGTGATATAAAGGAGGCAGCCGTGGAAACCAGAAGTAGCCCTGCGGGGAGAAGAAATAACTTGCCTAGCCCCACTAAGCCCTCGCCAGGCACCAAGGTACGCGGAGAGGCTGCACAGCATAGAACAGACGGCCAAGGAGTTACGTCCTCTTAAGTCTTAGTAAATCTTTCTCTAGCTTTGGCTTCAAATGCCCAGTATGCATTTCCGGGAGGGAAGGTGAAGTTGAAAGGCACAGGTAGTGCAGGTCTTCCATGGAAAGTAATTTGGTTGCTCAGCATCGCCTGCATCTAACACTGGATTTAGAGTCTATGTGTGGTTTCATTTTCGATTCAGGAATTTTCTCGATTTTTGCCCACTAAAGCAGGTCATCAGTACACTGGCCACTGTTTCTAGGGGATTTGGCAAACGTGACATCTGCAAGGAACCTCACGCTTGGAGGAATCTATGTTCTCCATTTGACAAGCGTTAAGAGAAGCCCTAGGAAGAAACTGTAGGCACCTCACTGCAGCAAAATGAAAAAGAAAGCAGGTGTACATGGGAACAACAGCAGCAGCAGCAGAATTTATTGTTAATGTTTAATTATTTGACAGCTAAGCAAGTTGGGTAAAACCCCACAGACATAACAGGTCTTCATCTAAATGTCTGCCAAAAGAAACACGCTTCTTTCAGCAGCTCCACATTTTGTTCTCACTCTTTTGGCAAAGTGCTTAAAATGTTTAGGGATCATACAATGTCTGAAGGCCTCAGAGCATACAAGCCAGGCAGGTCATTCAAGAAAACTGTGAACTCACAATTTGCTCTAATTAATTCATTTCTTTGTAAATCACTCTGAGGAGCCTTGATTACTTCAACACCTTCCTAATCCCGCTCTCAGGCAGCTTTCGCAAACTCACACCTACATTTTGTAGTCTTAACAATGATCCATTCTGCAGCGAGCTGGTTAGTTTCTAACACATTCTCCCACTCAAATTGGGCTCTTTTAAGGATAAGAAATCAAATCAAAGGGCTGTGCTGTAACTAATCCTTCTACCCTTCAAAAAATAAAAATCAACTCAGCAAGCTCAATAAAACTAATGGTAAAAAACCATAAGCCTGGAACAACCGAGTTAAACAGAGGATTTTATAACAAACCCTCAGCCCTCCAGTGTTGAAATTCAACTACGCAGGAGGGCTCCTTTTTTCTCCTTGCTTTTCTGACGGCTTTCTTGATAAAGTTCTGTGACAGAACTAATTCTGTGTAACCAAAGTGTGCTAATTGAAATGCAACCCATCATTTCCTTCTAGGTGATTTGTTCTTAATATCTGTTCTGCATCAGCGTTTTGATACTTAGATGCACCCACTGTGCCATTGGGAGGGAGGAAAAAACCCTATTAGCTGTAGCAGCGATGATGAAAAGCAGAGAAATCAAAGGGGAAAGAAGACAGAAGGCTTCCTCTCTTTAGTCAAGGCCATTCCATATTCCCCATGACTCTCCAAAGCTGGGCCAGCGCAGACAAGTTGGCACTTGGTGCCCTGAAGGAACAGGCTGGCAGTTTGGCACGCGGCTTTGAAAGGCAGCCTGGGTTTGGATCCCGTCCTTGCTCTCCAGCTGACACCTGACTTTGGACAGAGCTCAACAGGAAGCAAGGCATCTGGAAAAAAGCCTGCGACTCCTTATCTAGGGAACAATGAGAAGCTAATACAGCAGCCTAAATGAGACATGACTCAATTAATGAGAGCTGATGGGGCTAATGACTAAACAGATGGTATTCCTAAAAAAAGATGAGGGAGGGGAAATATAGCTGTGATAATCGACCTGCTGCAGCGTACGTGGCAACTCTAACGCCGTTTCTTGCAGAGCATCGAAACCACTGAGAAAAAACGAGCGCTGTCTGCCTCAAGTGCGATACAAAGCAAACTGCAAAAGGAAGCTACCCTGCATACCTGGACTAAGGCATCGCCTCCCTCCTTCCGGCAGGCAGATGATTTTATTTAAAAAGCCTCCCACTACAGTCACCAACAGGCTGGTAGGAATTTTGTTACAACCACGATTTCTATCTCTACATCCACCCGTTCTTTATTTTTGACAGACAGCAGTAGAAACACTTTGCCCGAGTCTTCAAAGACAGAAGCGCTTAGAGCTGAGACACGGCTCGAACTGAAGGAGCTTCTAATTGCAGAGTGCCATACAGTGTTGTTGTCAGCACCTTTGTACAACGGTAACTCAGGGACAGACAGACTGTCCCCTCTTGAGACACCCTCATTCGTTCCTGGAGCCGCCTTGTGAAGGTTTGACTGGACTTGATCCTACTTACTGCCGTAACTCTGTGGAGATTACAGGTCAAATGCTATGGGTCACTGGATTGTCAAGGCGAGTCAACATTAGGGTAAAGAGCGGCCTCTCTCCTTTTTGATGATATGTCAACTACAATTATATTTGTGACATTTTATCATAGGCCTGAGAAACTGTAATGAGCACAAACCTACAAATCTGATCAAAATACAATGCTTCCAGCTCCAACTAGCAGCCTCCTTTTAAGCATTACCCATATGTTCATTCATCAGCTATTCTTCGATTAAGCTGCTGTGATCAATACATACAGTGTTGCTGAAGCTTCCTGTGGATTAAATATGCCACTGTAGCATGTCTGTTCTGATAACAGGTTTTGCAACAATGGGCCCCTCTATGGCGCTTGCCAGCAGGAGGGAGGAGGGAAGGTTCATCTTGCTCAGCGATGCGTTATGACTGACAGGAGTGTCTGCTCTGGGGTGAACTTTTGATTTCCTCCCCTATACACTGAGATAGCACACAGCTGTCTCCCCCCACGACAATCAGCCTAATGCGGCGAGCATTAGAGGCACTTGCATCTCTTTGGATTTTTGACATTTAGAAACAGGCTGGATGAAAAAAAAAAAGAAAAAGAAATTAAGGAAATGAAATTTTCTATTCCTGAACCTCCAAACATACTTTCCTAAAAAGAGTAGTGCCCAACGCATCCCTTTGCCTACTTATGGGCATCTCTGATTTTGACACACTCACGCGTCACTTTTCACACAGGTCTTGGTCCTGCCATCGAAGGGCACCTTGCTGTCACACCCAGCAACCCAGCAGAGCCCATTCATGGAGGAAGCACCACCACTAGCAAGCCTTCCCACTACATCCAGTATTCTGTCGAGAAGAGAAAAGTCAGCAACAGTTGACTGTTAAGTTCTAGCCAACAAGTGCAGGATATTTCTGTCTCTGTAACAGGGGGATGAGGACATTTGTGAGATTTATAGTTGAGCCGTATAACAACATTTTTTCAAAGAATATTTGAACAGCTGCCATCCATCCTAATTTCTAAATGCAATCATCTTGATATGCCTCGTGACTAAACTGCTTTTGTGATGTGCCTGTGACAGGAAACCGCTTTGAACACAAATGCCCTCGCAGATTGCCAATGTCCAATACATATTGGACACAGTAATGAGTAATTTTATGGTTAAGATGGGGAAGAGAGTTACTCCTCAGGGATGATTCTGGGATGACCTGCTGGGTGTACGACAAGCTAAGGAGCCAGGGCTGAGATTCTGCCCTCTTAGCTCTCCCCAGCTCTGACCTCTGGGATGAGGCTAACGGGGAGGCTGGCGCCCGGGTTCTGCCCAGCTTTGTAATGTCTGGTGTGGACTTTCAGCCTCCTCTTTCAGCTGGAGAAAAGAGAAACAGCAGCACCGGCATGTCTAGTTTTAAGTTCTTTCTGACAAAAGAACATTAAAATATGCTCATTAAATTCAGAAAGATTCAGGGGCTGATGCAGATACAATTTAGGAAAGAACAAAACCAATACAATAAAACGAAATTCTCTGCTTCTGTTTGATATCTTCTTTTGAATGAGTGCCCAAAGCTAACCGAGGTTGATCTGGTTGAACCTTTCTGCTGACTCTGGCAGCAAGAAGCGGGGCCTGCCTGCCTGCCTTGCAGTGAAAGAACATGTCCATAGAAATTAAAAACGAATGATTGTGGGGGAAGGAGGACGAAAAGAAAGCTCTCACGTGATAGTCTGAAATTACACACAATAATGCAGGATTTGTTATTGTTTCAGCCTTAGCTACACTAAACAATTAGATAATTTTTCTTTTTTTAAGAAATAGGATGTTTGCTTTGTTTCTTTGTTCCTGTTCAGACTACAGAAAAAGGTTCCTCCAATCTCCACTTCCACAAAGCACATGGTAGCACGGAGTATGCCAAGACTAGTTCAGATCAGCTTCAACAGTTCAAAGCAAGAACGCATCCCTGTAAGATAGGTGAGCCATTCTCCTAAATCGAACTGAAGAATCTTTCTCAAATAAACAGTGCCATTCCTTGTACTGCAATGGAGAGAACGATTTACAAATACAGAGAATCTTAGGCAAAAAGCATAGAGGGGGATTCTTAGGCAGAAGCACAAGAGAATTAAACTGAGCATACTGGCACAGCATCAACAAATCTTTCAGAGTAAGGCTGACAGTCCTGCACAATAAATCTGCTCCCTCTTCGTTACAAGCCTGTCTGCGAGAACACTCTCCACTAAAAGCATTGCTATAGCAAAGGTCTATTTATAGCAATTCTCATGGCAGTTCCCTACTTCTCCCCTTCCTACCCCTTTTCAACAATCACAATGATTATCTCTATTGGATGGTGTTAAGACAAGGGTGAAGCTTGTATTTCCTAATTTTAAGAAACAGTACGTATTATACAGAAGGACCAAAGAAAAAGTACCACAACGGTGATGTTCAGGTTTTACTAGTGTGAAGTCAGTTCATTTGCATAAGATTTTTCTTGACTTTTGTCCCCCGCTCTTTTTTTTATGATATCCTTCCTGGAGCAGAAGCAGCCACAAGGCTGCTTATCACCCTCTAGGGAGAACACATACAAGTACATGTCATCTTGTGTGTGTGCTTTCAAGTGAGTTTTAACGCAGAAGTTTTTTAAAGGACTCATAAGAAGTCCCTGATTGACAGCTGCAAAATCTGTGCTCCTTTCCACGCAGGTACAGGTACAGCAAAGACAACAGCAGCACAGTACCATCTCCCCAACCTTCCCCGAGCTGCTGAAAGGCTTGCCTATCTGAAAGCCTGGCCACTTTTCCAGCTCTATTAGTTAGTCCAACAAAACAAACTAACCATCCCTACAATCCTTTTTTCTCTTAAATCTTTTGATCATTACGGCCATAACATTATCACTGTTGCGATTGATGCTGCAACATTAGAGATCGCATCTCATCAAGGGGAAGGTGGTTTGTGTTCTTTATTTGTTCACTCCTTGATCTCCGAAAGAGAGCGGCAGTTGTGAGAGTGGCAGGTGGCAGGGGAGTTGCACGCAATTCCCACATTTGTTACAAAATGGAGCACTTCTTGATCACTGTCTTTTTAATGCGCAACGAATCATCCAGGAGTGAGGCTGTACGTGTGCTGTGGGACTCTCTGGATTTCCTCTCTTTATTCGCCTATTTTCAGAATCAAAGATTCTTCCTCGCAGTCATATTCTCCGTATGTGGTTTGTATCTCTGGGCCAGGACAGCCTGCATTTGAGGACTGCAAAGAGCAAACCACCATTCTTGTGGTTCTGACCCTTAGGCACGGGTTATTCAATTGCTGGGAGAGAAAACAGTGGAAGCAGAATACTCGTTATTTTTGTTCCCAGGAATTTACGCTTCTGAACAAAGATTCTGCTGACACACACAGGTTGCTAAGCTTTCAGTTTGCCGGTTGCAGCTCCAGTTTTAGTACTCCAACAAAAGCAGCTGTGTCTAAACATCTTCTTTCAGACATTAGCTGTTTCCCCTAATTGCTCTACCCCCGATGAGCGCTGTCCCCCTTACACCTGCTTCCAAGCATGTTCAGGGACCTCAAAAGCCATCACAAACAGCATCACAAAGTCCGGGCAACATGAAACCAACCCGCGCGGCGTATGAGCAGGATCCTAGTTAGCCAAAGGGCAACCCAAGAACCAGAAGCCTCTGAGAGAAGGGTTAGTGAGGGATTTTAGTGGTATCTAAAGCATCAATACATTGAGACAAACCAGGGAATAGCTGCACTACCTATATATCCCTCCTGATTCAATTCCCACTGTGCTATTTCAACTCAATCAGGCTTTTCATAATTTTCCCCCTTAAATTAAAATGCAAACAACGCCCTTTAAAAATATTTCAAATAAGCAACATTTCAACTTTCGTCACTGTCTGCTACAGGCAGGTATCTGCTTTTATCTAAAAGTCTCCAGTCTGATGGTTTCATTAAGTAACTCGAAACCGTGAACTATTTAAGTTTCACTGTAAACAGCAAAAATGAGGTGGTGACACCTCCCTCGCTGACTCCAGCTGTAGCGCCAGTTCATTCTTAGATAGGGATTACAAACACCTAACCAAGTGAGTGTATGTGTTATTAAAAGGAAACTGGCCAAATGCCAAGTACCCCAGCTCTCAATGTCTTTTTCCATCCATCTTTAATGTTGCTTTACCTCAGATTTGTAAATTTTCCAAAAACTTTCCTGGTCTTAATAGTTTTCAATTATTAAACCATAACTGAAGTCCACAGAAACAGACATGCGATATTCACAATAAAACTCCAGCACCTTCTGGAGTGTGAACAATTTGCCTTGGGGAGCACTGCTGTTATTACAATGTGGATTTATTCTCCATTTACAAATAAGAGTGAGCAAATGCTAGTGCAAAATTTCCTCCTGTCATCATAGTTAATGGAAAACAAACTGTCATGAAGGAATGAGGTGTCTCTGGACATTGATTATGCACAAAAGGACATCCATTTGAGTTTTGTTTTGGAGTTTGAATGAGAAATTATTTAATAATACCAATGTTTTTCAGTAACCTCCTGGCAAGCACTTTGGAATTTCTTATCTTTCTTACCATAAATAAGACTGCTCAAAATTACCTGCTTGTTTTTTTTTTTACCAAATGACAGTATTTGGTACTACTGCTTACAGATGATAGAATCCGAAAAGTAATTTCTTCCACTTTCCTGACTCTTTATGGGAAAAGTGGTCTTTTGTGTTTGTACTCAGTAAAGCACGCAGCGTCGGATCAACTGTAACTGACACATGAGCCTCCAGCTGTGAATTCCTATATTACAAATTTTCACTTACAGCTTCAAATGCCAAGTTTAACAATCCCAGATTTAAAACAGGATCTCAGAAGATGAAGAAACACACCGAGAACAAACATATACAAGATTAATAAACATGAAAATGCTCCTTTGCTGAATTTCTTTTGATGCTCAGCAATTGCATATTTGCAATCAGAAAGAAAGGTACTATATATGATGTTACACCTTCCTTTACATATTATACCTATATCTTCTGTATACATAAGAAAGCATCATATTAATCTTCACTCTTTTATTTCAAACGCTATCCCTTCTATTTAGGATCCTAATTCTCAAAAGGGTTTTGTATTATTTTCATGGAATCATAGAATGGTTTGGGTTGGAAGGGACCTCAAAGATCACAGAGTTCCAACCCCCTTGCCCTGGGCAGGGACACTTTCCACTAGACCAGGTTGCTCAAAGCCCCGCCCAACCTGGCCTGGAACAAAAGTTGCATTTTTACTGCCAGCAATCACTGTAACAAGCTCTCCAGCCAAAGATGGGGGTGCAAGTATCAAAAAAGCTGCCAGACCTGGTAGCCAAAGTAGCTGTGGCAGCTTCCTGACCCCCAGCAGGTACTGCTCATCCAGCCAGAGCTCGCTGCCCACTCACACGAAAGGTGAAATAAACTGAATAAACTTGGGTAGGTGTGAATGAAACCTTCTGAAACATTAATAAATAAATAAATAAATAAAACCAAACAAAAAACCAACCAGGGCTGTATTTTAGTCTTTACAGTGCTTCAAAGCCTGAAAAAAAAAAAAAAAAATCAGAATTCTAGACAGTAAAACCTGTTAAGATAATGAAGGATTAAGACCACTAATATATGGAGGCTGCCCACAGCTACTTGGCACAGAACCCAAACTGCTGTGTTAAACGCCCCGTCTCAATGGGGCAGCAGATGAGAAAAGGAGCAGTGTTACGGATAAGGCCAGCTAATGTTGCCTCCCTCACAAAAAAATGCAGTATTCTAACATGGAAGGTTGACTTCTTGCGTTTAATCTCTAACCAATTTTATTTCCTGAAGAGTTCCTTTGAGAGAGGTGGTTAATAAGAAAGGCGCTATAGAAATAAAGAATACAGTTGATTGCATATGCAAATCTGTGTGTGAATTTTCTTTGGGGAGGGGGATTTGCAGCTGAATGGGTTAATGATAAAAGTGATTGCTGGTTTTTTTTGGTTTTTTGTTTTGTTTTTTTTTTTTTTTTTTTTTTTCTCTCCCAAGCTCCACAGCTGAACGCTATGGGATGTGAGAGGGGGAAGGATGGTTAGGGACCAAGAGATTAAAAAGTACAAAGCCATTTTGACTGCTTAAAATATTTCTGGCAAGCCTGATAGCGCCAGTGGCAGAGAAACTCAGCATTGCCTCGCAGGAGAACTTGCCTTCAGACGTGACTCTGAGACAATGTTTTTCCTCAAAGCCTCCACTTTTTGTTAGTTGGAAATCAGACAAAGAGCAAGAGAGGAGCAAGCTCGTGGACAGAGCGGAGCGGTTATGCTTCTCTCAGGCGCTGGGGCGCTAACGGGAAGGATGCCTATGTTGTGAAAGGCTGGAAAGGAATAAGGAAACAGAGAAATAAACAGAGAAATAAAAAGGCAGGAGCCCGAGCCCTCCAGAAGCAGTAAACCTTCCCCTCTTTTCTTTTCCACGATATCTTTGGAAGCTGCTGCTAAGGCATACTGAAAGGCGTTTTTGTCAGAAGCCCTCTCTCCAGATGTCTTCTGATCCCCTTTGGAGGCATTTCAGCCCCTAATACAGCTGTCACTTTCTCCCCACTGCTCTAACAAAAAAATGGGGGAAAATATAATACTAATAAATTTCTGCCTAACCGACCGAACTGCCACTGACAGCCACCCACTGGGGACTTTGGCCTGCATGGGACACCCTGCTGACTGAGAGAGGGGCCCAGGGCTTTAAACTGCTTTCACGCCACATTAACACCCTGCCTGGCAGAAGCAGGATGGAAGAATCCAGGGCTGGCTGATCCCCTGAGCTACCGGGAGCTGCTGCTTTCTCCCACCCTCCGTCCCTCCTGCCCGTCTCCGTGCAAGTGGAAGGGAACAATACTTTTCTCTGGATGCAAATGCAAGGGAGAGGGGAGGCGGGAGGCGAGGAAGCACCTTCCCCTCGCCCCTTTCCCTCCCTCTCCTCCCCTTTGTGAGTTCAAGCAGATAATAGTGAAAGCCAAGGCCCATCTGTGGCTTCCCAGCAGACTTTGTCCCAGTTACTTAGGCTCATCTCTAAGCCTACTTTAGGCTCCCTGCAGTTTAATGCATCTTTAAGAATTGTCATTCCATCGCTCCCTCGCTCTGCCCCCTCTTTGCTCTCTCCTCTGTTCCTGTCCCGCCTGCTCTCAGCCTCCCGCTCCCCCAATTAAAAATTCTTCACATTTGAATGAGCGTGTTTTCACCACTGCTTAGCTCAGAAACGGGCCCTCCCCCCGGCTCCTTCACATCCATCCTCCTGCTGAATAAAAACTGGGCAGGAGGAGCTCTTTTCACATATTATTTATTCAAAAGCTCCCTTGCATTTCATACCAAGCCATCAGTGTGTCAGGCTGCCTTGGGACAGCTTCTCGCTGCTTACTAAACCGCCATGTTAAAATTTTCAATGCATTTGATCATCTCCAAAATTCAATTCTTCTGCCTTTATTCCTTCACTTCCTGCTGTACAGGAGGGTGAGGATCAGGTAAGAAAGACAAAAAAGTGCATTTTCTGAGAATTATTTACTTATTTTACTCCTCCCACCCCCCACCCCCCAGTGCTAGTTGGAGAACATTGAAGGCCTACTATTTTTTAAAAGCACTGAACACGTGGAATTACTGAGAGCCGTCGGTTTGTGCTCAGCGCTTCTGAAAGGCAGATACAAGTTCAGCATGAAAAAAAACTGAATTACCTTTCTCTACACCTATTAATATTTATTTGTAGCAGGACAGCACCAAGACAGACACAAACCCTGCCACAAACAGAATATATAATGCCCATCCCTCTGGTCCCTGATGGGGGCAGGGACAAAGCTTTCTCTGTGGCTGAAACCAGGCTTTTGCCTTTGTTCTGGCCTCTCTAGCAGGGGGCACGCTCCCCTTTTACAGTGACCTAGGGTTTTACTGGGCAAACCTCTGCTTGTTCAAGGGTCTAAAGCACTGGTGATGCCCACAGTTCTGGGTTTTGTTCGTCAGGGAACTGGAAAGCATTTGGCAGCCCAAAGATACATGTATATTTGAAGCAGGTGTTTTACAGACTCTTCTCTACTAAATACTTAGCGTATGACTGCTTGCACCTACAGCTGAAGAGGTAATTTTCAGTCTTCGGTTCCTAAACAGACAAAGCAGGAAGAGGACGGGAAGGAAAACAGCTACTTAAGGATGTGAAGTGACTTGCTGAACGCCATGGCAGATCAGGGGCAGGGCAGGGAGTGAAAGTCTCAGTCCTGTTTTTGAAGATTTCCCCTCTGATCAGGATCATTTCAGTTTCAACGGAAGGAGGCTGGGAGGGCTTGAGCACAAAGGCATCAGATCCTTCAAGGGCAAAAGCTCTGCTATATGCAAAAAAAAAAGCCTTATTTCTTGAAGCATTAGAAATCTATGAAGGAAAAGGCCTTTCTCTGAGGCATGAAAGTCCTTTGAGCTGTTACGCAGATGGCAGACCCACTTCATTCTGAAAGCTGGAGAGCCAACTTCAGCCAACATCTGACCACCACCTCCGATCTTCCCTCCCTCACATGGAGTCAGGCCTCTGATGTCATGCCCTGGTAAGCGACAGTGGCCCTGAGCTGAATCTTGTGTGGGATTAAAGACAGTAGTAGCTTTTTGTAACTAAACATTGGAAGGTCCGTTCCAAAGTTGGGGAGCACAGCAGAGCAGAAACAGTGCTTAAAACCTAACCGCAGGATTTACTTTAGCTAACAAGTCACTCCAAGTAGAAGAAGAAACGGAGCCATTTGTCTCCCTCCCTCCTGCTGCCCGACCGCCTGCCTGACACCGATACAAAGCACCAGCGACTCTGCCAAGTCCTAGGTAAATCCCAGACTGGATTTCTCTACTTCCTCAGCACTATGGTTTTGACAAACTTCCCATGACACTGGCAAGACATGACATTTGCAGAAACCCCCGCACAACATTTCTCGACACAAACAAAAAATGTAATACTCAAATCAGAGAGAACGACTCGGTGTTGGCATGGAATAGCACAGCTTTCTCAGGATGGACTGACAATGCTGTTCGATGCACAGAAGAAGTCCTGCTGGAAATGCACTGGATTTGCTCATAGACCTGATGCTTAAGTCTTAAGACCTCTTTGTATTCAGGACAGATATGAGCAAGAGGATATTCTTCTGAAAATAAAGCCATTTATAACATTTCTTGCACACAGAACAAGACTGACAAGAAGTGGAAAGATCTTTAACTGCTTTAAAAGAATTGTGAAAATTTATGGTGTGACGTTGAAGAAGGAACCTGTGTGATGCCTGTATGCTCACTGTCAGAACATGCAATAACAGCGATCTGTTTTCTGTCCCCCATTTCTGGGCTGGTTGAAAAGAAAGTAACTCCCAATAACAAATTATAAGCAGTTATGGCTGCGCCGAACATACATGAAATGAGGCTGCTGTTTGTAATTCACACATATTTTGTACGCACGTATCCCATGACATATGCTAGAAGAGGGGAAGCCATCCGAGGCCGCAGTTTCTAAAATGTGGCAGCATGACAGATTCTCTGAGCAGAGTTTAGGGGCTCAAACGCTCCATACAAATGTTTTCCCTGGTAAGCCCAGTCATAAAGCACCAAATCCTCACTGGGGTGTAAATGAGCTTGTTTCACTGAAACCGGGGTGATGTTGATTCGTATCAGGGATGATTTGGCGCACTCTGTCTGCAAACAATGTAATGAGGATTACCTACCCATACAAGTGATCAGTCAATACAAAGACAAGACTGTAGACCTTGAACGAGGCTAAGAGCTACACAGAGTAAATCTCAAGAGCCTAAGTCACTAAGTTCACTCAGACACTTGTGAAAATTTCATCTACTGAGGAATACACTCTCGCATTGTCCCTAACAACATATACCATGGAGTGAAGCAGGTGGGAAGTGTATTAAGAGGCAGGGTTTAACAGGTTTAGCAAGGATTAATAGATAGAGCGAGAGTGAGAGGCTGGGGTTCATGAAGAGCACTGTGCCACGCTATACTCCACATCACAAGGTCTTTTACAAAAGTGGATGAATAAACAAGCTCTGCTGAAATAAGGCCATGTATATACCATAGGCTTCTGCTGGCACAGCCCTCTCTGTGAAGGGTGAGAAGAGGTGGGTCTTTGCGGGACAGTGCCTTGCCAGCAGAAGGCCCTCTGTGCCGACATGTTTATACTGGCAGCACATGCTTTTGGTTGGAAAGCTTATTTCATGTGTGCGCACTCCAGGGAGAAGTGTTACTAAAACAGTACAAAGAACAGCTTTGCCAGTACAGCTGATTCCATAGCAAGAGCACTTTGTCAGTATGGTGTTTTTTTCCCTGAAAAAGCACTTCTGGTGTAGCTTTCTTAGTGATTCTTAGGTTAACCTTAGTATTGACTCCAGCTTTCATCCAGGACTCAGAACTTGAATTTCGAAAGTTAGAAAAAGCTCCTTTAAAATAAACCACCTCAACTGATCGTGCCTACAGGTAGAGCTCTGTGTCTTTGAGCCGTTACATTGCTGGCTGATCTTCAGCAGCTGTGTGATGTAATTAGCACTCAATGTTCAGACACACATAGTGACAAACTAAAAATATAAACCCATGAGTATCTGTATCATGGAAGTACCAAAGGCAAATAAATGAGGCATGGGATTTAGTTATGGCAAAGGAAGGACTGCTGTCAAGACATCAAGCCTACTTTCCAGATGAGGATGTCTGGGCAAGCACTGAATCAGACTGCTGTGCTGCCTTGTCCAATACTAATTATAATCATACTTGTAGTTCCCCACCCTGGCAGCAAGCACTTTTGGGGGGGGTTTAGGCCAGAGAATGGATTAAAGCTGACACTGAAATGTAGTATTTTGCTGTCTGAAACCCCAATTTCCTTGTAAATAAAGTAACAGGAACTCTAAATAATGTATTTCAGATGCCAACCCTTTCAAATGGGAGGCACTCTTCAGCGCAGCCTCATGATGGAGAAAGAAGGAACAGCTTCTAAAGACAGACTCTCTGTGGACTACTCCAAACACTGTCCCAGTCTCATTACCTCTCCTGGATTGAGGAGAAAAATGCAATTGGCCATCAATTAGGAAGAGTTCCCACTGAACATGCAGAAACTCAAATTCATTGTTAGCTCATTAAATGTGCTAACATTTGTAAAGGTTCAAATGGGCTTTTCAGGATTCAGCCCAGCAAGAGATCTATTCCTGTTGCTTGTTAGATAATTGTCAATTAATGTGTTTAAATGCTTTGTGGCAGTCTAAATGAGGAACTAACAGCTCCTCACAATCCAATAAAATCAGGTGAAATGAAGATAAATCTAAATGTTTTACACAGTATCCCAAATAAACGACACCTGGGAAGGCACATGTGGATTAAAAAAATGTATGATCTCAGAGTCTTTGCATGGGCACACTTCATGGCTATAACCACTGAGAAAGCGTCTTAAGAGATGGCATGCAACATTTCAAAGTGGCAATGCAGCAAGTAAGACTTTATAAACCTCTGGTAGCTCCTTAATCTTGTTCTAACAGACTGTTTTAAAGACTTAGAGTTGTAGCCTCATTTACAATCCTAACCACGTGCCCATTTCCCTATATTTTTCTTCTCATTTTCACAAAATGATAGTGAGAGGCGGCATTTATTCAGAACTAGTCGGCAGAAGTCTGAAAAGACCACACTGTATTTGCCACCCATCACTGCTCTTTCATTCAGTGACTACCTCCCCTACCTGCGTTCACCTAAGGATCCAGCGCCACGGCAGGAGTAGGGTGCACAGAACAGGGGAAAGCAGACTATAGTGTTTCTTTAGAAATAAGCATCTCTGTAACACAAAGAAAGGTAAATATTTCGCCTGGGGTCCTGGCAGAATACACATAACTTCCCTAAGTACATCTAGGACTCCAACTTCTAGAGGAGAAAGGTGCCGTAGTTTAAGTGTGTATATTTACCATCCGTTCCGCCACGCTGCTTACCCCCCTGACTGACGGCTGTCTGAAGGGTGCTGGGAGAGGGTGAAGGGCAGGCTGACTTGTTGCCTCCCCCTCCCCAACAGAGATCCTTACCATGCAAAGAGGGACATATTCTGCACATCCCAGACATTCTTCATGGTGAATTTACTACCTGACAATCAAAAAGGAAAGGACTAAACAATGGGCGAAGCATAGTACAAGAGGGAGAGATGGGTTAGAAATGAAGGGAGGGAATGTATTTGGGCTTTCACTGCTTAAAAAAAGTTAGCTCTATTAGATTTTAGATTTTTAACCATTCTTAGGTAGTTTCAAAGAGCAGCATATTTGGGGATATAAAAACACAAAAGCAAAAGGGCAGCTGCAGCACTCCGATAATTTAAGAAGAACTCATAAAAGAGTATGAGTTCTAACCATTTTGGGTTAGATAGCTTAGCTAGTAAAGATACAAGAAACTTTTGGGAAAAAACTAGACTAGTTCCTATCCTTAGATCAGACCTTATCCAAAGGTGAACTGAGATCTCAAAGTGGACGGCAAGGCTACCAGAAATTCAGTAGTTTCTCTCATACATGGTATCCCCTGTGCTCCTGCAGCATATTCCATATTTCGCATCACTTGTAATTTGGAGACAAAATGTAGTCTAAAGAGAAAAGCTGTCTAGAAACCAGCTGCAAAACTGTCACTGGCCAAAGAGAACTAGAGACTATGCTGAACTTCTGCCTAAGCAGATGGGGGTGAAAATTCAGCAATCCTGTCCTAAACACTTTTAACTGTTACAGAGAAGACCAAAGGACATGTCTACCTCCGCCATTTCATGCAGTCAAGTTTCAAGACCACCAGTTAGTATTCCTGTTTGGAACAGCCACAGGATGCCAAATCAGCAGCAGCATGGAGAGACGGATTGGCAGAGACGACCGGCACCATTCCAAACTCTCACACAGTTTTTCCTGGTATCATCACCCCAGGCAGGTGCCTCTACATAACCCAAACAGGTCCGTGGTTGCCAGTTTTCAAATACTACTGTCCTCCAGGACCCAGGCATGTCTGTCACCTTAAGCAAATAACTGCATGTTCCAGCACTCTCCTCTGCTTCAAATGCTGTAAAAAAGCCAGCTATCTGCCTGCTGAACTCGAAATGAAGATGTATGGTTCAAGTCCTAACAGCCAGTCAGGAGCTGTAACAGCAGGCTCTAATGGTTTATTACCTTCCTGAAAGCTGGAGTCACAAGACCTCATATTCCCAAACCCTCTACTGACCTGCTACACGCAAAGCACAGTCCTTCAGACTCTCCAGCTCTTTATTTCTCCTCCTGCCTCTGGTCTGTTTTCCCAGTGGTTTGCACCGGAGGTTGGTTCTGCAGAGAATCTCCTACTGCACCCAACCGGCAGGACCACCTCTTTCTGGACTCTGGTTGTTACTGTTGTTGTCTTAGTGTAACACTAGGAATACCACCCAGAAAGTTTAGGATTATTAAGCGTGGATTTCTGGAGTAAATTCAATCATCTTTCTTAGGTAGTAATGTAAGTATCAGCTGACAAGTAGTAAGTTGTTAAAAAAAAAAAATCTCAAAGTAACAGGACAAATGACTTTGAGATATTTTCTTTTGCACAACTTGCAGCTCAGCAGTGGTGATAGGGGTGAATTAATTACTTGAGTTCATTTGATTTCTAGAGTTTAATACACAAGAGCTCTTAAGTCTGGACTCCTCGCTTTTTGCCTACAATACTTGAGGAGGCTCTGCCCCCAAAACCACCTGAAGGTACAGCTCTATAACGGGGCCCTTCACGCTTTATATTTTGCTTCCTTACAGAGAGCTGCTACTATATACTATTACTAATATTACTAGCACTGAACCTTTAATCTGCTTATAAACTGCACAACAGATCAATACACCGTTTTCCCTCCCACCAGAGTACCATGTTGCTTATCCATTGTCTTTAATGCCCCGTTTGGCTTTAATTACATGTCACAGAGCCAGGAAAAATAAGGAAAAAAACAAGCTCAAAAATCTGCTTGATGAAAATTACTCGTTATGGATATCACACCTCCAATGCTCATGCAAGTAGAGATACAGTGAGTTCCTAACTGTCATTTTCTGCTTTCCTCTCATAAGCACCTATGAGCTTATTCCCCTTGCAGGCTGGAGCCAGCCCACCAGGAACGATGGCAACTCCAGTGGTGCTGCAGGTGGTAGAAGACAGTCAACTGGGGCAGGTGCCAGCGCCGCACAAAGCCTGCTAAGGTGACACAGCACATTCACCGCGATGAATGAACACTGGATTAGTCCTGCCATCTGTTCGTACGAAAAGGTGATTGTGCTTATCAAGGAAAGTTCTTGATTTTAATGCGGGCTGAGTCGCTGACTGCTGTGACCTGAGATGAGCTGTGTGATTGATGCAGCAGACAAGGCTGTAAAACTGGCAAAAAGCCCATCTCAGAAACGATTGCTGAGATAAGGCTATCAAGCCAATATGATTAAAAAAAAAATAAATCAAGGAACCAGAAGCAGTTCCACGTACTTCTCCCTGCCCCAGTACACATCGTTAAAAACAAGGTTGCCAACTCGCTCAAGATGGGCACAGCAGAAATGCTGTGGTATTTTCAAACCTCAGTTTGTTAATATTTTTGGCCCCAGCAGCAAGTGTGGAATCCAGGGGATAACGCCCCCTCGGGCACACGGAGGTACATCCCACAGCCACAGCGACTGCTTGGAGTAAATGAAAGCGCTACAAGCAGAGGCTGGCAATCCCACATCGCTACACCAGTGGGTGCCCACGTCGATGTGGGGCTGCAGGCGGGACTCCACTACACTGAAGTCACGCACGGCATTGGAAGGCTGGCTAGTGCCCAGCGGGGTCAAACAACATCCGACCGACCAAGGCCTACGTTAGAGTCTGGGACAAGTGAACAGAATTTTGACGTACAAACAAACAGCAGTTTCTAATCTTCTCACTTGCAGAATGGCACCAGTCAGTGCTGTTTACTTGTCTTGATGGAGAACATCTAGGGACTCCCCTGGGCCTGCTGAGAAGGGTTTCATTAGCAACAGATTAAAACAGTTTATTTGGAAACTGTGAGCAGCAACGTTAATTTGTGTTATCTCACAACATTTGCTCCACTCAAAACATTTCTTTACTGGCTTCTTAGAGCAGGATGCAGAGGGAACACTGAGCCTGACAGCAGTCTGAGGAGTGGGCAGGGGAATTGTGGCCCATGTCAGTTCAAAGCTAAGCCTTAGGGCATAGCTGAAGAAACCCCAAAGTGAAATGCTTGCTCTCAAGTATGCTGTATTCCTGCCTCAGTGACTGCTGAACCCTTTAGCTGAAACCTGTGTCTGGAAACTTGAATTTCCTTACTGTACATGGAACTGATTATCAGTTTCTGTCCTCTACTAATGGCACTAAAGACTCGAGTACTGAGGCATCGTGACCAGTATTTTAAATGCCAAAGCAGATAACATAATCTGAAATTAAACTGTGGCTTCATACTCAGCTTTACAAGCTATGGCTAATTCCCAGCAGCAGCCTTACAATATAAACAATGGAGGATGTCTTGCACTATTTGCCATCAGGATTCGATTTTGTAACACACTTTCTCCTTTATGTTTTTGGACATACCGATTTAGAGCCTTAGAGGGGATTTTCTCCTGCTGTTAACAGGCATGTCACAATCTTCCTAAAAGTGACTTGAATTAAATACAATTCTGTTGCGGATACTTCATGAAGGTAATTTTACTTAGTCTTTGCAACAAAAGCCCAACCAAATATTCTATGAGCTGCCTTTGCTATTACCCTCCAGCTGCTGACTGCTGAGAGAGACAGATGAGGTTTATACTTGGTTAGATCATCTCTGTAATAGGCTTAAGTCAGGAGTTCCCTTGAAGAACTGAACTGGCCCTACACAAGAAACTATGTGACCTTATCAGGAAGGTCGAAGGTTCAGTGAAAGACCACAAGACCAGGTCTAATAGGTTCAGGCAAAGGCTTCTGTGCCCACATGCAAACCGGTCAAATCGCTATGCAAAAAACTCCCTGCAAAACAGGACCTAGTGTCAGTGCTGCCAGATTCCACCTTTCCTAAAGACTTTAAAAAAATTAACCCACTCCCCATATTTTTTACTAGTCAAGCTACTCTTCAGAAAGAAATGAAACTGAAAAGGGGAAAGCCCAACAATTTCTTTATTTAGAGATCCAAATATTGCAAAAGCGAACTAAACTGAGTAACACTGAACTGTACTGCCAGCCGCATTCGCTTCTAAGAACCCTAGTGAGATCTCTTTCACCATCCTTTAAAACCTAAATATTTGCCAGTTTATATTTGCTAATCAAGTCCTTTTCTACACTAAGTTACTTACTAGGTTAGAAAGATGAAACAACATCCCAAGGCAGGAAAATACTGGTAAGAGACTATACAGTAGTAGCAGGGAAATGAGAGAAAAATCCATCTGGGGCTGGAGCAAGACAAACCGGGTCACATCCCTGTCAACTTCTTGCTATAAGAGCCTGGGAAAACTGCAGCTGGTACTATTTTGCTGATAACGATGGCTGTAATAAGAAAAGAAAGAGGTTTTACAGGGAACTGGGAAATAAAATTACTAAAAAGGTGTTTGTTGGTAAAATCAGATCTGTGCACAAATTTTGAGAGTGGGTCAGTGTTTGACATGGCAATTCTCAAACCTTTTGACAGCCCTCCACCCTTACAATATACCAGGGGCAGAATGGTCTTTCATCTTCTGACTGGCATCGGCTCAGAAACACACTCTCCAGGGGAAGAGTACAAGGGCTAGAGACGCAGTATCAGAATAATTTAAGCCTTTGAGAATGATAAGTAATGGGTATGATTTTCTATGAGTTAGCACAGATTATCTCAGATGATATCAAGGGAGTTATCCTGGTGAAAAAGGGTAAGACGCTGAGTCCACTGTTTTATTCTGATGGCTTACAGTGCTCATTTGTTCCCTCTGGACATTTGAACTCCCAAAGCATCTAGTAAGAAACTCTAGATTTTGGGTTGATGTTCCCTTCCCTTTCTTTATTCTTTGGAAAGAGATGGATCACTCCTTTGCTTGTCTGACTGGACCATCTGCTGATATTGCAGGAGGATGTGTGTTGGTATTAATAAACTGTACATTTTCATGTAATAATTTCACTTGGGAACCTAGCTGAATTGGTTTGGTCTGTTCTCAATATGATGCTGCCAGCCATTGATATTCAGAAGGGAAAGCCGTAAATACTTTTCTGAATCTGGTTCATGAATTTTTTTATTTTTTTTTAAATCAGAATGATTGCCATGGTTTTGCCTGGGAAACAGCAACTTGCAAAAATGCATTCTAGAGGGATGTAGGAGTCTTAAGCAATGTCAGATGTGAATGCCTTGCGTTAGCCAGTGTACTGCCAGGCACTTCCCAATCTCAGTAATTATCTTCAGGACCACAAAACCCACAGGATGAAGAAAAAATTACATTGTACATTGCTGTGAGGCACACAAATGCATGCCAATGTCTGTGGCCCATTCATTGATGCAAGTCTGAAGAGTTCTCATTTTCTTTTCTCTTAAATTCTTCTGTCCCTCCAGATCCAAGGCCAGCTCAAGTCTCTCCAAAAATTAATAAAAAGAACTAATTTTGGAGTCTAGACAAAAATGGCAAGGAAAGAAAGAGGTGAAACTGTATATCCACCTATTTTTAATTCAGCAGAGTATCTTTAGGAATTGAGAAACACCGTGGTAAGATATGGCAAAACTGTTCATCACCCAGGCTCAACTCCACTGAGACCTCACCCAGGGCGAGGGCAGAGAGGGCCAGTGAAAGACCAGCGTTGCTACCCTGTAGCTCGGCAGCGTTTCTCCACTTGGACCTTCTCTAGGTTCAAAGCTTTCTACAATGAGGTTTGTGGAAACAAAGCAGCCTTGCTTTGAAAAGGCAAGAGGCTTTCCCTTTTGTGCAATCAGTGGACACCCAGTGATCTCCCAGCAAGAGGGATTTAAGTGCTGCTTTTTTGCAGAGACCACAGTCACCAAAGTGAAGTAGCAGCCTCTAAAACGGCAGCCGGACCCAGAGCAGTAACTTTTACTCAAGTGTTATGATTTTCTTCTTTAACCTAATAAAGCACTTTTATCATCACGTAACAGTATAGGAAAAACAACATGATCCCGCAACACAGGCCATTTGTCCACCACGTTATCTGTCAGATACTTGTTCAAGTATCCAGACTGAAGAGTTGTTTGCAGTTTCTCTCCCTCCCACCACAACATCCATCATCAGGATAAAAGGACCAAAGCTTGGGAGCAAAACATCTTGCTCTACAGGCTGCATAGGAAAGGCCACTCGCCAGCATATCTGGACTCACGCTGAGCCACTTGGGTCTTCAGGGAAACAAGCTTAGTAAGCAAGCCTGCTCTGTCTTTTAGGCATCTTTCCAACATACCATCTCTTTTTCCCTTTACCCTGTATCACCACAAGCTTTACAAGCCCCTGTGCTTCCTCCTCCTGAGTGTTCTTTTATTTCTGCGGTTTGCAGCCAAGTTAAATGCCAGAATAAAAGCAGGAACAGAAAATACAGAGGTGATACAACAGCATGAAGCCAGTTTACCCATTCTTATCTCGTTGTGATCACAGCTCTAGATCTGCTTGCAACAATGCCACTAGAAACAAAGACAATCAGGAGTAACTCTGCCAATAATTTTTCAGACAATTTCATGTAAAATATAACTCCGTTCAATTTATAGAAGTAAATTTTTTCAGTAACGCTTGTATTTTGAATGCAAGGCTACGAAACAAAACATATTAAGAAAGCGTTACTGTTGTATAATTAATGTTCCAAAGAAGAAAAATATTTATGCTAAGGAATGACGTTAACTGCATTCCCACTTGAGTGTGTGTTATGCTACAATATTTAATTGCATGCTTGCATTTCTCAAATACCTATTACAACATATCTTCTGTTGGACATGATGCACGCGTACTATTTGGTTAAACAGCATGACAATATATCAAAAGAAATTGTAAGAATTGTTTTCTGGTCTTCAAAACAGAATGTCAATTCCCTTCCACCACAGACTTCCACCCGAACTGATGAACCATGGCAGTCCTCCCTCCCACACAAGCCAGCTTGGAGCAGGGATACCTTAGCCCGAGACATTACATTTTCAGAATGCCACAAGCAACAGCAAAAAGGAAAATATCAGAACTACTGAGCAACTTTTAACAAGCAGACTTGCTACTGATACAACCGTATCGTAGCTGCAATGCAGGCAGCAATTCATATGCCACTTTGAAGTAAATAAAACAGAAGAAAGTCCAGGGAATTCCGTAATTGATATATGCTTTGTCTACACTCCTCATATCAATTCCAGAAACTTAAGCCAACTATGCTTAATTCACTTAGGAACATATGAAATGCTCAGCTGAGCTTTCAGACTTATTCAGGTTTAGTAAACTACAAATTCCAGTTGAATTTTCCTATGAAAGGCTGAGAAGTAGCTCTGCAAAAGTATTTAACATTTATGCGAGCCCTCATACACATAATTACATACGTATATCAAAGTTTAGTGTGTAAAGCAGCAAGGCTAATATTTCACTTCAATGAGGTGTTAGTACCTTCGATATGGCTTTAAACTAAGACGGCTGACATTGTGCTACTCTATCACTGTAGGCAATGCAGGCTAAGACTCAATGATGGTACATACGAGATTGGAAAAGCTGTAATTACTTACAACAAAAGAAATGAAGAGTTAAATAAATAGAGGAAATAGAAAACACCTTTGATAGATTTTCTCTCCTTTATGCTAAATTTCATTCAAACCTGCAGGATTTATACACAATGTCTTCATCCTGCTGTAATTTGACTTGATTTCATCCACCTTGAGATTTCTGTTTAACTCAGATCTACAGTTCCTTACTAATTGCTAAGTTGGGAAAAATTTGCTTCAGTTTGAGATGTTTCAATTTAAAGTGTGTTAGAACACCAGAGACTTAAGTGTGTTCAGCAACTAAAGAAAAAGAGGACAGGGAAAATTTCAAGGTCATTAAACTATCTGAGAGCCATTGGATTTCTAGTGAGGCAAAACAGAACCTGGTTATGAAAAAGTTTGTTATAAGTCCTTCTAAACAGGACTTCTATGTATTTAAACCTCCCAATCACAGCTGACAACACCCCAAGGGCACAGTTTGCCAAAAATGGCAGACAACATTTCTGGAAACCTTCCATGTGTTACAGCTGGCCAATTGACAGTTCACATCTCATTCAACCCCCAGCAACGAGTTCTTATTCTGACATCAACCAAAAGTAAACCAGAGCTCTGTTCTTTTCAAACATATTACCTTCCCAAATTTCTCTGCATATAAATACATGCACATATTGCAACAAGAACAATGGTACTGTTAGTAATACTGCTACTTGATTTTTCCTGCACTTAAGTCACCCTTACCTTTACTGCTTCTCTGAAGAAGCCTCTACTGAGCATTGTCTTTTCTAGAATACAGCCTTCAACTACTGTATTGGAAAACCTGGTCTTTCATTTTCCAGAAGAACTTGAAAAAAACAAAAAAAATCTACCATATAAACCTGCAGATTGCCATTGTGAATTGATACACAACAGGCAAACTGTATGTGAGAAGCCTCCTTCAGGAGAGCGCAAATCCAGTGATTTAATTTCCCACTTTTGCTGTAATACCACAAGCATGTCCAGCTCCACTCCTCTAACACCTGTATGTTGCCTGCCTTCAGCTACGTTTCAAAATATAACATTTTGTAACCAAAGTGAACATTCTCTCCTAAGGGACAACAAATTATTTCTGAAATACATAATTTCACAATGATGACCTAATATTGCCTTTCTGCAAGGAAAGCAACGCCCGACTATGGACTTGAGAGTATCACTGGCACTGGAGGATTAAACTGGGGCTCACAATATCCCGTGTGCACCGGGAAGGACAACGGGTAGATACTCCTAGGAGATTTACTTCTAATGCTCCATAAGCCACCCACAGTCACGAAGACCTTGGCATAGACACAGATTCCAACTGTTCCATGTAACTGAACAACCCCAGAAGGAATATTTATTAATGGCAAGACTGGAAGATAACATGTAAAAACCACAGAGAAGGAATGTAATGACCTCTAACACAGCCCTGTGTAGTGCCTTTGACATGAGCAAGAGAAAAGCCTCTCTCTTCCCCAGATACAGAAGAACTGCTTTGAATTTTCCAGCACCAACTACAATTTCATTTGCTAACTATCATGTACACTGAAATAATTTTAAGAGTGCTACATCAAAGGAACCTGTAAACTGGTGCGCATTATTTGTTTGCCCTCTGAGAGAAAGCTCACATGGGTGGGAGACAGGGCTGCAGCGCTGGGAGCCTCAAGGAATGGGGGACTTGGGGAACAAAGTAGCATGTTGCTGTAAGTAATGTTTAAATCCTTAGGTGAGAAACTCCATATTCTGTCTCACGTTTGTCTGGTAAGTTTAATTTTTAGCCTGAATGTCCTACTTCTGCGATACTCAGGAAGTCACTAAACTGAAAATAATCGTAAGCTGGAGAACTATTAGGGGGAAGTATCACATATGCTTACCCTGTTTTACCCTTCCCCGGACTACCAGACTAGATAGATTTATCTCCTGCTTGAGTACAGTTGTTCTTACTCTTTTTCTTTCAAGAAGGGTAACATCCCACATGAACACAACTGAAGTCAATATATAGTTGTGCAAGTGTATCAAGATTACATATGCATGTGTGCCCATGAGCTTACATAGCTCGATCGCTTCAAACTCTGCTTTTATAGACACCATTCAGATCTACAGCTCAGATATCCGTATGCTCCATACGTGGTAGATGCAATATTGATGGTATTTTCTTACATGTCAAATTTTAAAACTGTAATATGCACAGTTTTTGAAACATCCAGTTTACACGAGTGCTTTTATACGTGTAATTACCCTTTGCTTAGTAGTTCACTTATGCGGCAAAACAGCTTTTCAAACAATGGGAATTTCTAAGCGTCTTGACTGCTCTATCATTTTGCAGTACTGTATTAAAAAACGTTTGGAAGTAAACACATTTAAAACAAACTTTAATCCAACTTAGACAAAACTATGACTCGTGAGTGAGCAGCAGCACAAAGACAGCAACTCTGCCTTTGCAACATCAGCAGAGTCACAGATAACCAGGGGAGGAAGGATGCAGAAAACATAAGGTTGAGCGTAAAACTGAATTTTTACCAGTTGCCTACAAATTGGTACGAAAATAAATTACAGTGCTGGTAAGAGCATTAGCGGGGGAGATACCTGCAACACCTTCCAAACGACACAGTGATCACTAGCGAGCTTCAGAGCAACTACAAAGCTCCTTGAGAAGGGTGTAGCTCAGGCCACACAGAGGATGGGAGAAGCTCGGGACGCTCCTGTGCTACTGAACTCAGGTGCGATAGCCCAGGCTTCACACACCGCTCCGAAAGCTCCAGTTTTAGAGCTCACAGACCCTTTTCGTTCTCCACGTATCTTCAAAGGTGGGAAAAGTGAATAGTTTTCCAAGACTTGAGAAATTAATTATTTCTTATTCCCTTTCATGTACTGGGTAATCAGAGGCAGGGTGGGGGAAAGGATTTGGGACTAGGTTTTAATTACAATAGACTTACAGCAAACACTTTGTGGAAGCGTGCAAAGAGTTTTGAGCTCAAAGCTATACTGATGAAATATACAGGTAGGTTTTCTTACATTTAAAATACCACTCCCATTTTGAATGACACTTGGAAATAATCTTGTGATTTCCTGCAGAGGTCCTGAAGGAAAGTAAAGAGTTTCTTCAGACAGAGTTCTGATTTCCAATGCTTTTTCATCACATTGGCACAAAGCGAAGGGTTAGCAATTTCACTGGCAAGAGAATTGTGTTACCTCACTTTATACTGTTTCTGGGTTAAACAGCAAACTTGGTTTTGGATTTTCTTTTCTCTTTTGAAATGGCTCATTGTTTGGCAACATGTATTTATAGAGCACTAGGGATCATACCGTATCTTTCTCACTACTATTTCTCTCTGTGCAACACACCCCTCAAAAGTCACTTGCAATATAGCAGACAACTGGGGGAAAGGCAAAGAAGAAAGAAATACTGGTAATGAGTATTTGTAAAACAAGATTTTAAACTTACCTGTATGTTTCAGTTCATGAAGGAAGATGAAAAGGTCCAACAGCAGTGAAAACATGGAAGAGAAAAGAAAATAAAAAAATATACTGTTAATTCAGAAAAGGAATAATCAGTTACAGCAGCAGATTTATACAACACACAACTTGTTCCTGTAGGAGCAGCGGCCTGCAGATCTTGCCCGCTGTCTCTTCAGAAACTACATCCCATAAACTGGATCTCAGAAGGTGTAAGCTCATGGCAGAATTCCCCCCGTGAAGTTTGGACAGTGAATTTATTTTATGTCTGAATCTGTTGAAATGAGCTTAAGTTGTGGAGCATGGCAGTTTCTTTCTTATATCACAATGAAAGCCTGGTCAAAGTATTTACTTTCCTGAATACACTTTAGATCAGCAGTATCCTCAAGACGATGAGATTTTTGGCATATCTTTTTGTGTGCTCTAGTCATTTTAAGAAGAAAAGCAGAACAAAACACTTTGGCAGGAAAAAACACTAGTTTTCATCCCTGAAGAGGGCCCTTACTCGCCTGTTCAAAGGTCTCTATGCTCAGAGAGAATTAACACTTATTTACCATCAGAGTGCTTTCAAGGAGTCTGAAGTTCAGAGGATTTCCCCCCTTTCCACATGATGAATTTTAAAAACACTGGACAAAACCAGGCAGACAGGACTCTGTCTTTTCTAGAAAATCCTCTTCTCCCTCCCTCCATCCCGCCCTCTCACCATAACCGAGGAAAATGCCGAGATGAAAGACTACACTTTAACTAAGCCCTCTGTCTCCAAGACTGAGGCTGAGTTTCAGTTCCTGCACTGTACACAAAGAGAAGCCATTAGAAGCCCGAGGGTTACGGGAAAGGCACTGACAGGTTCCTTTTAATTAGGTTGAAAACTAACTTGGTGAGAATAGCTTGTCTGTATCAATAGCTCTAATTGACTGTTCTGAAGACAGACAGAGCGAATAAAGCAGGGGGTAATTATTGTCTGTGACAATTTGATTGACAAGCTTGTCCCCTGGAGGAGAATCCAGAGAGCCTATTGTCTAGCGGAGCCCCCAAAATAAAGCATTCACTTTCAGAGGGCTCCATTAAAAAACACACTGGAGGGCTGGGAGATTTGGCATTTGTGCTAATGGGCTAACAGTAATTTCAGACAGGGAGTCTCTCTGAACAAATGGCTCAGGTGTACTGGCTGGGAAGGGAGGGGGAAGAGGCTGAGGAGCAGAGGTGTGGTTCCGCTCCGGGCAAGAGAAGAAAAATGAGAACAGATGACAAAGGTGCTGCCTTGCTCTCCTTGCAATACACCCAGTGATTATAAGGCAGCAGATTTTCAATTCGGCATCATGGCCTGTCTTAAGAGAGAGCACTGCTTGAGGTCAGCCAGAAATAAATAGAAAGCAATTGAAAGGGATGATGTTGTCCAATCTAACTTATCAAACACAGAGGAGCTGCTACCCATGTTTGTTTTCCAGACCACCAATCGCAGGCTCAAACGAACGCAGGCCATGTTTTCAGATAGCATCGTAGAAACTCTACTTCAGCAGAAACTAAAAGCTCCCCAAAGCACTGTGCTACCTCCTGGGCGCCCTGTAGCAAAGGTGAGGGCCCCCCAAAAGACAAAGAAAAGTTGGCAAGACAGAAACAGGAGGGAGAAAGCACCAATTAGAAACCAGCCTGACAGTTAAGTTGGAAAGCAACTAATACAGACACCCCAGTGCTGCCCACTAGTTCATCCACTTCCAGTTTTCTTTTACATATAAAAAAACAGTACTATGGAAAAGTTTCTCTACCGACTGCTGGTCACGCTCGTTTTCTTCCTTTGAAGACTGTCTAAATGTGTGTGTTTAGGGAACAACAGCGAAAACGAAAAGTCAGTATTACTGGAGGTATAAATAGAACTTTGATTTGCTTAACTATTTAACCAATTACATCCACTTTTAATGGAAACCTCTTTCCCCCCCATTTTATTTTTGATGACCGACCAATTTCTTTAGAAGCTCCCAACCATTTTGGTAAGAATAGTCCTGTTGTCCGCATCAGTGAAAACAATGATTTGGGCAGTTTTATTCAAGAACGAGCCTTCAGACCACCAGCTTACTCTTTCACTCAGAACCACAGAGCACAGGAAAGCCTGGAAACGGAGTAACAGTATGCAGCAAGGCATAGCGCTAGGGGGTCTCGGGCACATGGTACGGGGCCAAATTTCACTAAAGTCATGAGGAACAAATGCTATTCGTCACTTCCAGACTGTCACTCTCTGTATTACAGCAGCAGCCAGACCACAGACAGTGCTTGGTACAGGCAGGTACCGCATACTTCCACAGTGAGAGAGGCCGTGTCTTTGAGAGCTTATAGTTTAAATGTCTGAGACAAAGGACGAACTGAAATCGGAGCCACAGGGTAAAGCAGGCCGCCTAAGGGCTCAAAAGCAGGCCAGGGGCAAAACCTGGGAAACCCCCTAGATCTCTTGACCTCAGGTTCAGTGTCTAACCACTAGATCAGGGGTCAGCAGCCCCTCAAGTGTCACATGCCACATAGCTTCCATTTGGTGAAGGAAAAATACAAAGAGGCAAATTGTGTCTGCGAGTGGCGGCACTCCTGGCTCCTGCAAACCCCACTTCAATGGGAGTTTGGAGCTTCCCTCTTTCAGAGGCAGACACATCAAGGACTGCTGGTAGCAGCTTGTCTCCAGAAAGTCTCTTACTCTCGGACCTGCGCTCCTCCTCAGTCCCCATCCGGCTGTGGACAGGCACCTGCCTCATACCTCCGCTGGCATGAAGCAGGGCCAGTGCACATCTTGAGAGGCTCTGTGAGAGGTCAGATTTGGGAGCAATATCCCCTGGCACATGCAAACAAGGCTTATTTTACACCGAAGAGTCCTGCCTCCTTACTGTCTTTAGAAAGAGTGCCACAAGTCAGCAGTCCCCAGACTAGACACCAGCCTCCCAGGACGTGGTCCCAGAAGAGTTAAGAATGACTGAGTCACGAACAGGGGTCAGTTGATAAAGTTCAATCTGTTGCTCTGCCTGGAAGGTCAAAGACGTTACTTTAAGCGCTGGAACTGTGCTTAGAGGTCATTGCCCAAGCACAAATTGCAACAGCACAACCACATAAACCACAAAATCTCAAGAGACATAGCTGGAGAAGTCAAAGGGTTAGTGAGGATTGCAGCCGGGGCCTTGAGAAATAGAGAAACCTTGAGGCATCCTGGGTCTCAGCTCTGAAGAGCGTCCTCAGTTGGCAGAACACAGGCTGAACTGAAAGAAAACTTAAACTTCGAGCTACACAAAAGAATTTTCTTGGAAGTCAGTGACCAAATGCATGCAGAAGTTTCATTTTTGCTCATACCAAAACAATTTCATTTTCTGGATTTTAGACCTTTGCCCCACGTATGCAGGAAAAAAAAACAAAAACAAATAACCTTCTTTTATTTTTTTTGGCTGAAACTTTTTGCCAAATGTAACCAGAGTTTGTAAATAATATTTATTCCCCTCACCCTTAATCATATTTCGTGGCCAATTTACTGTTCACTGAATATTTGCTGTCATCTGCACGTGAACAACTTGAAAGTAGAAGCTCGCCATACTGAGGATGTCAAAGTGAGAAAACACACCCCAAAGTAAATCACAGGCTGGATTTCTACAGGAAAAATGTTTAAGAAACAATTTGAGCAATGCAATCTAGAGAAAAACCCAGCAGGTAATGTGGCAATAGGCTTACAGCGTGCAGCTCGGACTTACTGACCACTGCCACGAAAATGTAAGCCATGTCTAAATCCACAGTTAGGCTCACAGCAGCAGCTTAAAACCGTAGCCAGGTCATAATAGTCCAAGTCAGATGAGCCAGGCTACTAAATGATCTGCACTAAAGCCAAAACAAAACCAGTCTTTAAGCTGTAGAAATATTAGACAAAAATCCCAGACTGATAGCAAATTCACTGTTGACTTCTTCCTACCTTCCAGATGGGGTATACACAATTCAGCCCCCTTCCAAACTGCATTTTTGAAATGACTACGATGTAAGTGAAGTCCCATTTAAAAACTTTCCCGTTGAATGGTACTTTGGTGTTGGCTGAGAATTGTTTAATGAGCAGCGGCTGGTTTTAGGCATTCAGGTGTAAGCAATTAGCACCCTGAGCTGGGAGGACTGGGAAGCCAGTGTTTTCCCTTCACATAGAGCCAGTGCCACCCATCACCCAAGGTACATCTTCTCATCTAATCTGTAGTTCCAGAAGCACCTCAGATTTTAAAGTGTTATTCAATATGCTAACTAACTCAGCAACCGCAAGACAACAGATGGAGCTGAGATATTTCTGTGTCCCAAACTCTGGCTTTGGTTAAATGTCTGCAGTTTGGAGTGATGGTGGACATTTTAGCTGATAAAATGGGCTGAAGCAGCTGCTCTGGTGCTGTGAGCCTTGTTTTTGTCTATAGTTGGAGCTAAAGAGCCAGGCTCTGTAAAAAACCAGGCTCACATCCTCTAGAAGGGGCACAGAAGGATGCATCTAATACATTCACTGCCTAGGCAAAGGACACTGGTGTCTGTGTTGGAAGGCAGTGAATATGGATCAAAAAGCTGCTTCGAAATGGTGGATAAGCCTCAATGTTGCAGTTTTTCCATGGCGGGGGAAGCAGGGGGGGACAGATGGGGGGCGGACAGATGGCTGGGCAAAGGATGAGCCTCCTGCTCTGGAGAAATGAAGAGATTTTTTTCCACAGTGGACCAGGCAAACCCTGATCTATCAAAGCAAGCAAGCAAGCTGTGGGACTTACAAAGACTGATTTCCCAGGGCTTGGGGCTTGATTATCCCATGTCTAACAGAAGCAGGAGCTCTACTCGGAGCTGCTCCTGCAGCAGAGGCATGTGTCCCGTGTGGATTCATTAATGTCTAATAATGTAGCCAAGCTTACCCCTAACCCTCCCCTCAAGGGGGGAATTAATTTGTGTCTCTGCTTTGCCTGGCCACCTATTTTCACTGAACTTTTCGGCTGAGATTGCCTAGTGGATTCAAAAGCTTTTAGAACAGGAGTGACAAGCATGAAAACAGATGATACGATCGCATAAACCTCGCTCCCTTAAGAAAAGAGGCTAGAAGTGGCTTAGGACCTTTCTGGCACAAAACTCCTAATGGCTGATCATTTCAGAGTGAAGATTTTTTTTTTTTTTACACTCTTATGATAAGTAGGGATAATTAGGGGTTCCAGGATTGAAATGTGGTACACACACCAGACGCCCGAACTCGTGGGTGACCTGGGCAGAAAGCATTTCAAATAAGACGACTACGCTAATTGGAACCACGCTGCCACACGCCAAGTAAGGCATGGCAGCTCTTCCTCCTGCCACCAAAGTTACCAGGAATTACTTTCTTCCTTAACTGTTTCTGAAAGGACACACTGCTAATGACTACTGCTAATTTGTGTTGTAAACACCCAGCTCTCAGACCTAGAAAAGTGTAGACGACTCTGCCCGTAACTTGGGCCCAATTATTCCTCCAGGTCTTGCGCTGGGATGCAGGTTTCCAAGTATGGCACAATGACTGACCCTCTAAATAAAGAGCCACTACTGTCTTGCATGTGCTTCATGCTTTGAATCTATTTGCGTTTTTTAACTGCTGGCACCATTAAGGGAGATGCTGTTCTCAATTAAAACCAGCCCATTGCTTCCCTAGGCTTAATTAGAAGCAGGGCTGTACATTCTGGCACCAGCAGTATTTTCTTTTCAATTAATGGACTTAACAGGCAGCAGATGCCAGTGTCTTCCTTTCTCCCCTCTCCAGCAAGCACCCCACCCCTATTTTAAAATCATTGACAATGATTTTAAAGAGACAGCTAATTCAGGTACTGCTTCTAGAATTGAGAATAGTTGTATAAAAAAAAAAAATAAATTCCATGTACATTTCAATGCTGAGAGAGCCCACAGTAATCTGCCATCTTCTGTACACTATAGAACAGATGATAAATACTGAACAAAAACGAGAATGATGAATTAAATAACAGTACAAACCATGACAGTCTAGGACTAATCTTCGTGCGTGATTTACCATCAAGTCCAATGGTAAGGCTAACAGGGAATGGGACATGCAAGAAGATTGCGGATAATTTTTCTTACTGAGAGAATTCACACATTTCAACTTTCTTGTATTGTTTACTTGAAGATCTGATGCAGAGCAATCAGTTACTCCTCTTAGTGGATAACTGTAAAATTCCAATTAAGAAGTACACCAACCATGTTTCAGACTTTTCTACAGTCTTTCCCTGATGGCAGGACATTAACTTATGTCTGTCACTTCAGCTAAACCTCAGTGCTGTAAGCGTAGACTTTGAAATAGGATTTTTATTTGATTAGTAGTGTATGCAAGAGTGTAGAAAGCTGAAATTTAAAACAAAAGGAGATTTTTTTTGTGGACAGTTTCAACTTCTGGGGGGATTTCTCACCCAGAAAACATCTTCACCTGCCTCCTTGTATAGCCCTTTCTCATATAGCCCTATCTTCAGGCAGTAAATGTAACGATTAGGCTGATTAACACGACACAATCTTTCCCGGTAGCTTGGGAGCCAGGTACCAGCACACAAGCCCAGGCTGGAGGATGCATCTCCTATTCATAAAGGGACGGAAACCAGCTGAACTCATGCCTGAATTGAGCAGGTTATCACCAGAATACACATAGCCCTGGCCAACCTGGTGAGATCTGTCAAGTTTCAAATAAATGTTCTTTTACTGGTAGGGACATAAACCAATGAACTATATAGTTAGGGGTTTCTTCTGTGGGAGAATAAAATTGGAACAGCTCCAAAAAGTGAGCCTCCTCCTAACTCAAAATTACTTCAGAAATGAACATTTTAAACCGTAAATGCAATGTGGTGGTTAAAAAACGTCAAACAGGCAACCCTGAAGACACGGCAGTTTCTCCAGCTGTGTGATAGCTTTCATAAAGATAAAAGGCGATCTTTCACAATCTCATGACATCATGCTTCGCAGGTAGCTGTCTGAGGCTACCACTAAGAAATGTCACCTCCATCTCTGCATTTACTTCAAGTTCAGCCGGCATATTTGCTGAGAATAAAGTGCTACCTGTATCTTTATGATGTACCTGATCAGCAGCACGTTGGTTGGACTCCTCTGTCGTTAGGCTCTGCAGACAGCAGGGAGATAGTGCCGGCTTCTCAGACATTAACATCTAAATGACATTTAATCTCTACCTGCAAATTGTTGTGCCTACCTAACACTTTGCGAAAATCCTTCTGCAGGTAACAGACCAACGAAGCCTGGTTTACAATACATTTGAGTATCAGTTTTATGAACTGGTGTTGATTCTCTGATATATAATAAGAAGCTGTAGCCATTACCCCTGTGAGATTGTTGCTCCTCTCTCCTCTACGTTGTTGCCTACTTTCATTAAACTTTCTAGACTTTCCTCTCTTTAAGATGACTAGTGGAATTTGCCAGACTTCTCCACTGCAGATACTTTGGTGGGGGATTCAACAGAAATACAGCACGCTCTCATAAACCTTGTTTGCTCAAAACTTAATTAAAGACAGTGTTGGGGGAATAATTTACAGCTCAGGATGATAAGCAGTCTGTCCAGTTAAAGGGGACTACAAGCAGGTTTCAGAGACACCTGATAACAACGTTGCCTTTTTGTCAGGCCTGAGCAGAAGGATATTTCAGAGGCACGGATGAATCACATGTAAAATCCCAGAGGATATTTCAGAGGCACAGATGAATCACATGTAAAATCCCAGAGTCTATCAGACAACTTTCTTTTCAATTTCAAGGGCTAATAGTCATGGGGTTAAAGGTTGTTGTCATAATACAATCTGAGAGCTGTCCTACTCCTGTTTTTCCCCTTACTTGTAAGTAAGGAGGAATATATTGCCACAGAACAGAAGCATCAAAATCTACGCATTGAATTGCGGTGCCCTAAATCAGGGCTTCCATTTTACAACAGTGGGCCACCACTACTTAACAAGGCAATCTTGAAACCTGACCATATTTAATGCTCAAGAACATCTATCTGTCCCAAGTGCCGTGATGTGTTTCGTGATGTGGAGGTCCCTTTTTTACTGACACTTGTGAGCACTCATCTCTCTCTAAACTGGCTACCACATCGCTCTCAGACAGCAACTCTCAGTTACTGTCCCCTACAGTCAACTGTACCTGGAAATAAATGGCAACATATGGCAATATTAACCAGGTTGGCCTACCTTGTTCAGCATTCCAAACATCTAAAATCTACAAAATCTCATAGAGTTCATTTTTGAGCCCTGTAGTACAAAAGGTCCCGTGTCACTCTTTTCCTGTCTCTACAACCTAGGTCAGTTTTGGTGTTCATTTCATGGCAGAAGGCCAAGAAAGAGGAAAGGAACAGTTTGCTTTCCTTTAGTCTAACAAAACTAACTTGTCTCTCCATTAAGCAGCTGGATCAGATCAAGTTTAAGAGAAACTGTCCTTAATTAATTTGATAAGACTAAATTTAATTTAGAAAAAGCATAGAAGCTGCCCAAGGGAAAATCTCCCTCTCCACTCTATCAACCAAACCAGTTTCAACCCTGTACTCCATTTCATGGAAACTGTGAACGTGAAAGATAGGGTCATGCATAGTATTTCAAAGGGAAATATAACATAATTGTTGCTGACACAAAAATCATTACTCTTATTCAAAAAAAGTAGGGAACAATTGGAAAAAGAACAACCAAAGAGAAGGGGAGGAGGAAGGCAGATGGGGGAGTTGTTATGTGGATTCTTAAGTCTGCTTTTTGGAAACTGAAAGGAATCTGGGACAGTTTTGCAACCTAAAAGTACTGTTTACATCAGAACTATGACCTTCTAAAGCTTTTTCATGTCTACATTTATTTTTTTACTGAAAAGAAAGCAAAGTATGTAGTTATATCCCTGTACAAGCAAACAAAAAAAATATAAAAGAGCATTTCTCACATGGACAGAGAAGAGAGCCCAGAATTGTCCCACCCAACTTTTAGACATTTATCTGAGCTGCCTAACTTGGAAACTTGGTTGATGCCTAAAATCTGAAGCACACACCGGGAAGTGTCATTCTGTTTCTGTGGACTACATTCACAATCTAAGTAGTGAATACCTCTTAACAAGGACACCCACGATAGAGATCTCCAGTTAGCTTGGTTGGGCCTCAACTAAGTGGACTGAACCAGACACTGTACGGACAGAAGGATGCTGTACTGGATCACAAGGGTGACTGCAAAGAGTCGTTTCTGGTTCTCTCACCCAGCACTGAACTACTCCCAACTACTTTCCTACCACTTGTACGATAGAAACTGGAATGTGTAAGTTCTGCCTGCTGGGACAATATTAGAAAAGTCTTTAAGCATAATTAGTGCTGATAGCAGATACAGAAAATAGTTGATTTGCCTTTTTTTAATGATCCCTTTACATGCCTCATTCTTCCCGGCTTTCTGGAACTCCCTTTCCAAGCTGGAAGACTAAGAAATGAATGGTATTTGCAGTAAGCCTCCTGACCAGCACACCAAGAATCAAAAGAGGCAATATAACTGAAAGAGCCTACTTTAAGGGAGACAATAAAAGCTTCCTTGTGCAAGATTTAAGGGAACTGAGGAAGGAGAAGAGGAACTACTCTGACACCAGGCGGGAAAAGACTCATTCTGCCCAGGAAATCACACTACATCAGCCTATGGTAAGTCTGGCTCAGGCATCCTAACTCAAGCACTTTTATTTGATGCGATCCATTTGACATATCCTGGTTTGATTTAGAAAACGCAGCTTTGTCTAGATGAGATTTATGGATATTTTGCCTGACATCCCCTAAGACTCCCAGTTTCAGAGCTGTCTGATATGCACAGAGATGCTAGAAGAGATCCTGTGACTTATAGTCCAGTCTCAAAGCCAAAAGCTTTAAATAAAACCCCCTCTAACTGCCAGAAGCGCGAGGGAAAGGTCTTGAGAAAGACCGTTTGGCAAAAGTCCACTTCACCCGGCCAAAGTGACTTTTGTGTGAGCGAGATTAAAGCAAATAGTTCACTAGAGCATTTTCGGTTTTGTTTGATGGACCTCACCTTCTAACATCACTACCTACCACAGACTGGGAATAGGCCAGCAGTTCTCACCAGCGGCTGTTTTTCATAAAGGCTGGTTTCACGGGCTCAGGCTGGCAAGCAGCCTCTCTCCCTCCATTCTGCCTCTACCATATGCAAGCAAGCAGGGTGGACAGGGACCCTACAGTTTTTGGGAGTGGGGGGATATAAAAGAACAGTGATGAGAAAGGACAAAGGAGTACCACAATGCAACCACGTGGTGAAACAGCATGTAGATGAAACCATGTGTTAATCTAGATAGTCTTTTGTAATCTAGTCTTTTTACTTAAGGTCGAGTCTTTTATTTATTAAAAAAGTTACAGTAACTCCCTTGGATTATTATGAACAAACGGTCAGGGACAAAACTCGTGGATTCTTCCCCTACTCGCTGCTTTTCTTTTAAAGTAGAAATGCACAGAGACCCAGCAGAGGACCAACACCCCAGTGAAGCCCCACTGCAGCACCAGCTGGAGACCGTAACAGGACCTTACATAGAGACTGGCTCATTACACACCTGTTAATTCTGGGTATTGTGCACTGAACAGCTTCTGGTTTTTATAGTCTGCCAGTTTTGCTGTTTGTATAGACAGTTTATGCAGCAGGGAAAAAGGTTTTAAGATGGGAAAACAAGTACAAACCCATAAACACTAACAAAAAGAAGCTCTACAAGAGACTTGAGACAGACCGGTTCCAAGTGGCTGACGTTCCTTAAAATATTGCTGTGAAGAATGAGGAGCTTTGGGATTTGAGCGAGGTTAGACTGTGCTACTCCGAGCTAATAACATTCTTCCTATTGTAATTCTCATCTCAGTGATAATAAGTCAACTCAATTTCCTAGCTTAAACAGGACCTTCTGGGACCAGTATTTATATGCCATCCAAACACAGAAACCAAAAGGAAAACGAACGTATGCAGTGATAAATAGGACTGCTTAAATATTATATATTTATATATATACTTCGGAGTTCTCAAACATTCAGTGCTGCACCTAAGAGTAACTCAATTTGAAAGGAAGAAAAGGCACATTACAAATTGCTGCTAATCGTGCCATCGTTTTATCAGATGCTAAACATTCCTGCCCAAGAGAGACTGCCTCTTTTCTGCCGTAGATCTAACATCGGGGAGCCCTCATAATAACACAGAAATACAGCCCGAGTGAATTCCCTGGATGGGAATACACTATACATCCTGTTGCCACACTGGGGAAATGCATTTGGCAGCTGACGCATACAGCTTGCCATTAAAAGAAAGGCCAAACACGCGAGGGCAGGCAGGAGAGCTCCTCCTGGAGCGAGCAATTTCTTTCCCCTGTACACGATACCACCGTTACGTTGTTCTCATTGAGTCCATTCATCAACTTGAAATGAGCACATCACTGCAGTACCCCAGCTTACAAAGCACTGCTGAATTTCAACTAGTTTCTCCAGTAATACTCCAAAAAAACACGTACTGAAGAAACCTTTCAGACATCTCCCAAGCTCACTTAGTGAGCCTGTTCTTAAGACTCACCTCCTTCTTTTGGCAAAAACTGTAATTCTTCATTCCCACCGGCTGATTGAAACACACTTTAACAGGAGTACTTAAAGAACTACTGAATCATCATGAAAATCTTAGAAAACACGATCTCCATACTGTACAGATAACAGAATGTGCTTTGATATTTCAGACGATTCAGACTGTCATCAAAAGCTTGTCCTGCTTTCCCATGCATATCAGTTAAGGTAACAAAAGATATCATCTGTCTTTGAAACTCATATACCCTTAGACTTTCATCACTGCAAGACTGCTGCTATTTCAATATATTGTCTTCCAGTTACCTAAAAAAAAAAAAAAAAGGCATTTGAATGAATGCAGACTAATCCAACACTTCATCTGGCTACTCCTCAGTTGCAAAAAAAATTCACTGCAACATTAGCTTAAAAGCGGAGTAACCAAGTCTGCAGCTTGACTATTTATTGTGCCCCAACAACTGAAACGCAGTAACTGACTGAGTGCATGCTCTGAGCTCCTGGCAAACACGGTACAAGTTCATTTAATTCTCAGAAAAGCAGTAACATTTCACTGCTTAGAATATAGAAAATGGGTGATTATATGACTTTTTTTTTAAAAAAACAAAACTAAACCCCTCCAGACTAGGTTTTCAAAACAAGTCAGTAGCCAAAAGCTCTTGGACTTTTCTGAAAGATGAGATTTTGTTTTTCTAACTAAATCTAAGGGTTGCTTTAATATACTCTGCTTCTGATCTTGTTCTTTGTCCTCTCCATCACAAATAAAAATGGACATTTGCCCTAAGACAAGTATGACAATTTACGTGAAGTTCACTTATCTCTTGTTTTTGATGTGGAACTCAAACCTGCATTGATTATTAACTTACGGTTATAGGCGACATTAAATGAAATACATTATCCTGAGGAAAACAAGTAAGAAAAGTTAACATAACAAAGCTTGTGTTTTTGAAGTTTCTATTACTAAAGGAAAACAAACAGCAAAAAACCAACAAAGCAGCATAGCAGCGAAACTATGTTTTAGTGTATCTACTTAGAAATGGAAGATCTGCATTTTCAAAAGATAAAGGCATATTAGAAAGTTTTACTCAGACTTTTAAAATATAACACCAGCAGTATCTTAAGGGTTAGTTGTTCAGCTAGTTAAATACTACAGGCTACTCGAAAAAAAAAATCCATATTGCCTAACCAATAAGGCAAATGCACCTCTCGAAGGGCATGCCGTGGGATGAAAGAAATACGGACTCACTTTGCAGTATAGCCCTTGCAGCCATATTCTCATGTTGTAACAGAGAGCACCCCGAGGTATGTTAGCAATGCACCTGGCTGAAGTTCGTCCAGAACGTAAGGTCTGGACTTGCTAAGTTCAAAGCTAGGCCAGGCAGCTGCCGATTTTTGTTCCTTCTGTAAGTTTTGTAGCAATTCCTTTTAAGATTTCTTCAAGACTGATATATGCTCGGGCCATGACTGGAGCATCATCTTGGATTAAAAACGCGCTTACCTCTGTGTGTAACCATTCTGAATCTTTCACTGCACTCTACACATTGGAGAAACAGAGTAATGCAGAATGTAACGCGTGAAAATTGTCACCCCATCAAGTTAAGTACGCACTTGTTTTGGCAGGACAGAGGAAACAGGCTGTGATCAACAAAAAGGAAAACAGCTCCTCTTTTTTGGTCAGTAACCAGGCTTTCACAAGTTAACAGTCAGTCAGCAAAAAGTTTTTGAAAAAACACCACCTGTGCAAAACAACAGTTACACATTAAATGGGCTAAGTCGGTTTAGACTGTTTGTATCTCTCCCATTACAAATCCGTTCCCTACAGTAAACTAAGTATTTGTATCAGGCGAGCTTTATGCATCCATTTGGAGAACTATTCAAAAATTAACTGATTTCACTGTCAGGCTGTTTGCCTGCCTTCCTTCCTCCCAGCATCCTCTCAAGCTTTCCTCCGCCTTGATTTCCTGTTCTAGCTCTATAAATCACTCTCCTCCTTGCCTATCTCACATGTTTGTCTTGAAACTGCATTCCTCTCAGCCACTAATTTTGTAAATTAGCAAATGAAACAATAGGATTTCTCTGGCAAGAGTTACTCTACATAAACTCTGGCTGTTGACTGTTTGTGGTTGTGCTGCTCATTAGGACCAAAGCGCTGGCAGTCTGTGCACCGCATTCACCTCTACGTGTTCTTTCCCTCAAAAACAGAGCAGCGTCGTCTTCCAGCTTCCTCAAGCCAAGCCAAACCAAACAATATATCCTTCATGTAAGGTGACTAACTGAAACCAAAGCCTGCAGAGATACAGTAACCTGCACAAAGAAATTCTTCTACAGCATCCCTCACCATACAGGTGTAATATTCTTCTAATTGTTAAATACAATAGTTGAATTTGAGTCCACTACAGGGTGGATGCTCTTTACATGAAAGAACATTTGAGCTCCGTTATCAGCACCCACCCTGTGACAACCAGTAAAGCGTGGCTAATTTGTGAAAGAAGATTCTTCACAGAAGGTAGAGCTAATTAAAATAATAAAAGATACGACAAGATAAAGACCTACAGAAGGCAAGCAGATAGCAGGTCTAGAACAAAACCTGCTAACGGGCAAAATTTGCTGCAGAGACCTTCAGTCAATCAAGGTAGTTCAGGCCACGCTGACTCCCAGAGAGCACTGGAACCTCACTTACGTGTACTCTGGATTAGACAGAAAAGTGGAAGAGAAGCACTCCCGCCTAAGATTTGGCATTGCTGCTATAACGTGAATTGCTCTGACAGTGGAGATCACTACAGAAGCTTATTTCTCTCCATTCCCCTTTAAGTATATCCCTTGAGCAAGCAGAGAAAAATAAATGGTTGTTGATAGATGTAATTACTGCCAAAACTATTCTTTGGAGGAATCAGAAACCCAACTTTATCCTATGTGAAGACATGCGTACACATGCTTTATTAGCCACCCCACATAAGGACAAAGTAGACAGACTGAATTTCATTTGGTTTTCATTTAAAGCCCTGTATTTTAAACGCTATTTTCATGTCGGTTCAACTGACCGCGACACTTTTATATTCATGATGGAGTTTAAGTAGAATTTAAAGATAAAATTCTCTTTTTGGTTTCCTGCTCCCTGTTCCTGTGATGCTCGCAATCGGCGAGTACAGAGTATCTCTGTGGTAAAGCATTACAACAAACCTGTGTGACATTTTTTAGATAGTAAGCCAGTATAAATGTGTACATCATAATCTGCTTCTATTTTATAGCTGCAATTCATACATATTCTTCAGGCTTAATACCACAATATTTTACTCTCAACAGTATTATCTGTATGGCAGATAAATAAGCACAGGAGGATATAATTTATCTACATTTTCAATGAAAGTTTCACAAAGTCCCCACTAAGAGGCCATTAAAGTAACACAGAACTAAGAATAAGAAGACCTTGTCACAAACTAAGCAATGGGAGGCATAAAGAGGAGACCAAAAAAAATTCTTAAATGAGCTTTTCACAGCACAGAAAGGCCACTGGGCTCAACTCCTGTATTCTTCTAAGTGGCAAAATTCCCACGGGGTTCAATAGTGTTCTGTCCGGCATTTGGAGATCTGGCAGTGAGGGGGAATACTGTAGCGCACCTTTACTTATGACCAACTGACTTCGAAAGCCTCCCAAGTGGAAAAAAAAAATGGGGAGCTTCAGAAAAAGAGCTAGCTAACCAAACACTGTGCAAGAAAACCTGACCTCTTGGAAGCACATTACTAGCAGACAGACATCGAAATGCCTGCACGGATCTGTGGCTCTTGGCTTACGCTGTGATGGATTAGCCTTCCAGAAACAAGACCTGGACACTCTGATGGGCAGCGCTCTGCTCAGTTTGTAGAGACAGAGTGAACACAACTAAAATTGATAGCAATGAAATTGAAAATGCTATAGGGGGTAAGTCAGTGGCCTGTCCTCTACATGATTACCACTGTCTGATGGGGTCTTATTATCTAGAAACCAAAAAACACCTAGAAAAAGCTCAATGAGAAAGACAAAAACTGATTTTAGTGAAGATCTGAAATACATAAACAAATGCAGTCAATAATACAGTACACGATTACTTAATCCACTCCAGAGTTGAACAGGGGCTATAGCAACAAGGCAGAGCAGGCTATGCCTTTTTCATGTACAATTCTACAGTTTAGGGAAAAGTACATGAAATGTCACAGCAGCAACAACCAAGCTGAATAAGAGTTTACCATTCCCAAATCCCGTCTCTTCTCCATAGCACACATAAAAGGGATAAATTCCATGTGTGGAGTTATTAAAAAAAAAGGTACTAAAAAGTTTTTTTAAAAGAAGCATTTATTTGAATCAATGAAAGACACCAAGAATAATAATTAATTTACTGTCTCAGTATAAAAGGATAGAGGAGGCATCTGACTAATTAAGCAGTACCACTTCTACAAAGAAGGAAAATCTAGATCAGAGAAGTGACAGGAGCCAGGACAGCCTTCTCTGAACTTTCTGGTGAAATAAACTACCACACACAATCAAACGGGTTAGTAAATGTTCACAAAACCTCAGACGCGACCATAATTTGTCAAAACAATATTTTTACCGAATGTTATATCCGATACAGGGAATTCTCTCAGTGTGAAAGCCCAGAACCTGGCCCACCTTGTTTGAGAGCTGGGACTGACTGCACAAGTGCAAGAATTCAAGAATACCTTGACTAAAGCGCACAACAGACTGCCCCTGCAGGGAGCTGATGAAATCCAATAAAGAAAAAGTAATGAGAGTCCCTTGATATATCCTTTAAAAAAAAGACAGCCTACCTACCTGCAAGCAATCCTCTGTGGCTCTCAAAGAAAGCACACAGTGCATGTTTTCAATCTGGCAATCTACCCCACCTCACCTACGTGCCCAGTAGCGTTATAATACTCAGCTCTGCTTCTCCTTCGTAAATGAGGAAAGCAGTCCAGAATCTGTGAGAGATGAGATTTTGTATGTTTAAACTGCCTAAAGGTTATCACAGACATTTGGAAGAATTGGCCAGATCCTAACCATATGTCACTCTATAGACAACTACTTTTCTTTTTTAAAGAAATACATAGTCTTGAGATAGTAGCTATTACTGGTCCCTGACAGGCAAGCACTGATAACAGCAGGACCTTGCTCTACCATTGGATTGCCACACAAAACCATCATTTGCAGGGAGATGGAATGCTTCACTTAACATTTATTTGTCTCAGATTTATAGGTCTATAAATTAGGAAACCACCTGCAGCCAAAATGTGATTCTCTGCAATTAAGAAAGAAGTCTCCTGTAAATGCACTGTGATGTCAACAGCAACATTGACTGCATAAATAGAGCCAAAGGATTACTAAATATGCTTCATGACAGCATGAAAAAACCCAAGACATTCCAGACCACAGCTCATCTCCTCCTCATTTTAAAAGGACTCAGTAGCTGCCAAGGTCTCTACCTGCCTTGCCCTCTCAAGGATTTTTCAGCCAACACCACCATTTCTGAGAGCCACGGGCAGGGTCTTGCTGCCGAGTTCAGTACCAAGAGGCTACTAAAAACCTGGAGGAAGGGGCAGCTGGTCTTTGGTACGTATTTATACAATGACTTACAGAAGGGATTCTTGGTCCACAGGCACTATGGGAAACATCTACTGAAGTGAAGGTCATAGATTTATCACCAGCGTGCCTCAGGGGGTGATACAGGGCACGTATTACGTGTAAATCCTCAAGACTCTATCCCTAAACTAAGATGTTCATAAGGAACTATTTTTCCTTAATGTTTATACTGTAGGAAAAAAAAATATTGCATGAACAGTAGCATACTTCAGCCTTGAACTTAAAAAGACCTTTTTCTCTGGCTAGGGGGAAGATCCCTTCAAACAAAGATGAGCAGACTGATCCAACTCTGAAACTTCCTCTCATTAGCCACTGTGATTTCCTATTTCCGTGAGTAATGTATTTCCCACAAAGATCAGACTGTTTTTCAGAGCAACGCTATTAACAGACATCCTTTGGGGTTTTTTGTGTGTGTGCTTTTCATTGTTATCCTTACAAAGCTAATTTCAAAGCATTAGAATACGTTGTCTTCACAGCACAAAACTGACAGATGTTCCACGTGTTAAAAATAAACCTTAATGCTATTCTTGTGCTGCCCTCAATGGGTTTTTCCTTTTATTTTTCATATTTTTGGAAGTTACATACAGAAATTACACTGGGATAAGCAGTTATTTTAACAAGGCAGAGGAAATACCTGGGTTGAGGTGCAGGTTTTGAGGATTCAGCAGATAGTCTATAAAATGCTCATCTGGATATGCTCTTGAGTTGGGACTGCTCAGAGTGCAGTATAACAGCAAGCAGCTGAAAAGGAGCTGGAAAGACACGTGGCATATGAACTGACATCCCAAAGTGACATGAGAGTAAAAAATACCTGCTTGCTCCAATGACTGAGCAAAAAACAGGCAAATAAAAAATCTGCATCTGTATGTCTGAAGATACAGTTGGTGATAAGCAAGATTCAAAGCAAAAGATTAGGCTGTGTTTCGCCCCTTGTGGAGGGGCTGTGGGTGAGCAAATACCACTAAGCTATAGACAGCACTCAAATACTTCTAGCTTTGACGTTACATACAACTTGGGGTTGTCGTGTTTGATAGAACTGCAAGACAAGCTCTACATAGCTCCAATAACATATTTCTGGACCTCAAGCCCAGCCTGCCCTATGCAGCATTTGCCCAGGACAGCACACAATCAGCTCCACTTGGGTACAAGCCAGCACGCTGCTCCATGAAGTGAGACCACTCGGTGCTCACAGATCACATCTGCAGGAGATGGAAGCTGCCAGCCGTTGGCCAGACACTGAAAAGAAGTTGAGATGCTGAAAATGAGGTAAGGAAAAGCATGGCTTGCATCCAGCTATGCGAACATGTGTGCAGCTGGAACACATTCTCCTGGCACACCAGGTAATGTAGTGAGCAGGGCAAAGTACATTGCTTGGAATCTCAGAAAGACTCAAAAGGAATTCCTTTCCCAAATTTATCTCCAGGCAGCACACAAAACCTAAGGCCTAGGACACCACTCTTCCGTGCAGAATTTAACCAAATGTTAAGGAGAGATGGTATCAAAGGCAGCCAAACCAGTTTTAGAAATCTTGTGGCATCCCATGTTCAAGCAGGGATGGAAACAGCAAAAAGGTCATCCCTACCTGGATTTGCAGTTCATCCCAAATAAGTCAACAAAGTAGGGACAAACACAAAGATTCATGCTCGTGGGCAGAAAACAAGCAAACACATGTTATACCTTCCAAGAACAGTCACCCTACAATTTGTTTGCCTGCAGATCTTTTGTTCAGAAGTAGCTCAAAACAGCTCAGCAAAAGCCTCACTAAACCATTCACCTTTGAAACTGATACGAATTTTATTCCATCACACTAAGTTACAAAAACCAGGGGATTGTCCCACAGGAGAATCCAAATTCCAGTATTCTTATTATTAAGCAACACTGACAAAAATAGTAAAATCTATGAAAATTTATGGTGAATTTTCATTTGCCCTGGAAAGACCACGAACCAGCCACATTTTGCAATGCAAGTCTTGATGAGATTATTCCTTGCCAGCATGACACCAACTGCTCATGCCAGTTTGTGCCCATAATCTCTACCTGCATAAGTATCCAGATAATACTATTTCTACTATTAATAATGATAATAAAAATACCTCCCCCACATCAGGCCCAGTGAGAAATCACAATCTGAAAGGATTTCAAATGCTGTCAACCATGAAAATCAATCAGCACTGACAACCTCAGCTGAAACGGGGCTCACTGAGGCCGTTTTCAGCATCGCTGGAGAGCTGCCAGCCTAATCCCCTTGCTGTAAATACAGCGCTGCGAGCGCCTCCTGACAAGGGAAAATGAGCAGATTACATGGGGAGGTAACAAGCTTGAACCGCACCACGTAATGAAGGGGGGGGGGGGGGGAAAGAGGGGAGAAATCAGCCTCCCTTTGTAGTCCCAAATTATTTGCTTTTGACCAATCTTTTGAATGAAACTTCCAGCAAGAGAAGCTACCCCTACACACATTACTACAGCCTTACTCTGAAAAGAAGGTGGCAGTTGTAAGAGGCACGCTATTTTGCTCAGTCAAACAGAAAAGAAACAATTTGCAAGTTCTCAGCTTCTCTCAACCTTACAATACCAGCCTGATCTCTGCACCTGATAGCTACCACAAAGCAGGTTTGCTGTGTGACCCCAGGAATCCCTCCATCCCACACAGAACACTACACCCTGGGATGCGCACGTTCTACTACGTCCTCTGATAAGGAGGAGGCGGTTGAGGGCTTGCACTACAGCATCCTCCGGGCTCTCACTTTGGCAGTCCAGGAAACAGTACTTAAAGGGAGTAGATGGTCACTGAAATGGATGTGTAATCAAACTGGTGACTCACCCACATCTTTCAATATTCAAGGTACTCTTAAATGAAACTGGCGCTTAAGTCCCATTTGTTCACCCTTTCTTATGCTCGTGACTCCTTTGAAATGTTGCTCGCTTGCTACCCCAAGAAACTAAATCTGAATCCAATATTGAAAATCCCATTGACAATTCACAGATTTGTATCTGTGAATCTTAAACCCCATCCACGAGTGCTCAAACATTTCTTGACTTGGGCTTTATCAGTGCTATGACCTGAGTCAGTAACTGCTCTCCCTTGCACACACGCAGCCTTTGGTCTGTTGTGCAAACAGCTGGCAGTTGTTCTCTGGGAATTATCCCACCAGCTAGAAATTGCAAATATTTTACAAAACTTCCTCCTTGCTTTAAGAACTTCACTGAAAAGGAGTCTGCTCAGAGGTCTATACGCTACTGAAATCAGCCACGCATATGCGCAGGCGTGCACGCTCCCATGGGTTATTGGAGAAAATGCTTAAATTAAGTAAGTATCAAAACCCTCAAACATTCTCCAAGTTTTTGACTTCGTTGTTGGACAACAGGGCTTTATGATTTTAATGGCTGTAAGTATTCAAAAACTTCATACTCTTGAACAAAGAGGTGAACGTTTCAAAACACTGCTTTACATGTTAGTTCTCACCAAACAGCTGTACAGATAATATTGATGCCTTATTATTATTCATGAATGCCCAACTGAACCATTTTTTTTTTTCCACAAATGTTAGGGAAATGGCAGCTTTCTCCAGAGCTGAAAGGGTGTTTGTGCAAGAACAAGAATCCCTATTATTACCTTGATGTTCATTATTCTCAGCTGTTCATTTCCTCCCTTTAGAATTTGAAATCATGCAATGAGAACAGAGCAACAACATCACCTAACTTGTAAGAGCACTCACTCACTACCATTCCAAAGAGAAAATTATTCAAACAAGCTATTTCTAAATAACTGTTTATCCAAACTACTCTGCGAATTAATGTCATGTTTGCTGAAATCAGAAAGAGTAAAAAGGCTTGGAAAACAGTTCAGTCCACAGTGAACCCTGGCATATTTTTTAGCAATAAGTCACTGATCAGCCTTACTTCTGAGCAGCTCTACACAACTAGCTGTATGCATGTGGATACTGGTGATGAAAGCAAGAGGAACATCAACTCCTTGAGAAGTCTGAGAAAATCTTGATACTTTTAGCCATAAATATTTCCTTTTCTACTGCACCTTTGGTGAACGTTATCTATCTTAGGGATTTTAAATTAAATTTAGTAGTAAATTTTGATACAAGAAGTTGGCATTCTCCAATCTACTTATATGGCAAATGGATTTATGTGATGTATAAACAGCAGATAAAGTACAGGCAACCTGTAAAACATCAGTAGGAGAAATGCGTATGTATTTTTCACCTCCTCTTCAAACTTGTTTTCATGCTTTCATGCTAAAGGCTTCCCTATTTGAAAAGCTTCTTTAGCATCGAGACCATCCGAGCAACAAAGTTGATCCTTGCTGTGCCTGCAAATCAAATCTTACAACTAATTCTGAAACTGAAAGGGGATAAATTTAGATTAGTTATTAGGAAGAAATTGTTTACTGTGAAGGTGGCATGACACTGGAACAGGTTGCCCAGAGAAGCTGTGGCTGCCCCATCCCTGGAGGTGTTCAAGGCCAGGTTGGATGGGGCTTTGAACAACCTGGGCTGGTGGGAGGCATCCCTGCCCACGGCAGAGGGGTTGGAACTAGGTGATCTTTAAGGTCCCTTCCAACCTAAACCATTCTATGATTCTATGAATTCATAGAGTCCCTCTTACCTGTGCCATTGGTGTTTTCAAAGTGGAAACTGCAGATTCAGACAAAAATCTGCCTCAAAAAAGAAGCTTCTGTGGGTGTGGGGGAGGAAGGACAACTGCTTTAAACACAGGTAAGAAAAGATAAGAATAGTTGTTTCTCTTAAAAGCACAAAGGCACACAGAAAACTGCACAAGGATCTGTGCTGGGGTCTCTCCCAGACAATATATTCCCAGATGATATGAAAATAGGTGATCAATAACACAAAGTTCACGTGTACCACTATATCAAGACAGGAAAGTCAGACAATTTCAGAGAGCTGCAGACAAGACCTCATCAAACGTGTGAGGAATAAAAGGGCAGAAGAAACTTAGGTAGCAAAATGTTAAATCACGCACATAGGAGAATATAATCCTAACTTTACGTATGCAGTGATGGACTACAAATTGGTCATTTCAGAACCCAACCTTGGGAGTTAACAAGACTGCTGAATAAAAATGCCAGCTCAGTGCTCCCTAACTGCCAAAAAAGCTAAGAGAGTGACTGGAATTAAGAACTTAGTCAAATCAGACTTAAATTGGCTTTTAATATATGATCTGTGTACCATTTGAACCCTTCAGTGCAGTTCCTGTAGTGAAAGGCCTCTAAAAGGAAAAAAGCATGACAGGCCCTTTCAACATATTTGTAGATCTACTCTGTCGCACTTGGATATAGGAAGGGTCTTACCTGCAGAATGAGAAAAATGCTTTTACATCATGAAAGGTAAAATCAAAACATAAGCCTAGAGAAAAATAACAATATACATATTCCCCCCCTTAAGTCCATCACAATAGCGTTGCTACAGTCTGAAGCACTTAGCAGCTTTGGTGGGCTGGTTGAAAAAACAGGAATCATTTTTTTTAATACATGTACGAGAGATGAAACATAGTTTTACTGTTCTCAACTGCATGACCTGACGTTCACCTTCCATAAGTCGTTATCTACCCACACCTTGCACTATCCCTTCATTAGCCATGTTGTAAGGATACATGCTTATTCTGGCGGGAAAATCCTATCCACAAAACACACTTCTGTTCTTCCTACAATAACCTGAACAAAATTCCCAACCACAATGAACCAAGAAGCTTGTACTGAGAGGATTTCCTATAGTCTGTAAATGCAAATGGCAACGATAAAAGGGAAATTCAGAATGAAAAACCCAATCCCCAGGACCCTAATGGTAGAAACGACAGAGGAAACTGAGCACTAGAAATTGGGAAAAATACCTCTGTGATTCAGAGAAAATACATAATTAAACAAATTTGGGAGAATCCCATGCAATCAAGGCAAGAATCAATTGTGTGTGCATCGGGCAGCTTCTCAACTCACAGGAGGATTCGAGCTGCCATTCATATGCTGAAGAGATTTCCAAGAACCAATTAAGGCCTCCCAGAGGGAGGGGGACAGAAAGAGAGGGAAAAGGAAACGAATACCCTGAAACTTTTCCGCAGTTTTCAATCGCGGGCTACCTCACATCTGCAAAGGTGGCTGCAGTGAGGGAGGGTGGGCAAGGCAACGTTTGAAGCTGCAGCGCAGGCCAGGCTGGCCAGGCTGCGCGGCTCAGGCTGCCGGCTGGAGAGCAGGAGCCTGGCATGAGCCCGTCAGCCGGAGCATGCTGCTCCCCATTAATCATCTGGTGCAACCCTGGGTTTCAGCAGTGGGTCTGACATGAGAGCCAGGATCTAATAAAACCCTGACAGACTGAAAGTGAGACAGCCTCCTGCCTGTCTCTCTCCTTCCCTTTGAAATGTGGGGTAAAGGTTGGGAGAGAACAAAAAGACACCGATGATTGATAACAACTTAATATCTTTGTGCAGCTTTATCAGGCTTTTTAACTAATGACTAAAGCAACTCCACCTCTACAAAATCAATCATCATGTCATAAAAGTCTGAAACACTACAAAATTAAGTGCCTGCCCCAGGGATATAGAGTATGTGTCACGTTTAAAGTGAACCTAATTCCGCTGGGGGTCCCTGGATGTTATTTTTGACTTTTATTTCCCTAGGAGACACTCAGAGATGGGGAGAGACACGGCAAGAGAATCCAGAATCAGTCTGTTCCCTTAAAAAAAACTATTCAAGTAATCCTTTAACTCACTTATCAGAGCTGTGTGCTCATCAGAGAAGTGAACTCAGTGATCTAAATAATTTAACCACAATCACATCCCAGGGAACAACCCCGAAGCAGTTGAACAGGAGGGACAATACAACCTTGTGCTTCCCCAAGACGCTGTCTTCAACAGAAGGGCAAACAAATCCCCCATATTGGATTCTATGTCCTTACTTTAAGCACTACAAACCGCCTCTTCTTTTTAATGTCTGGAAAATATCCATTTCGAGCCGCCATCCTCAAATACAGACAAGAGCAAGTGGGTGAAGATGAGCCTGTAGAGTATTTGACACGTACAGCATGCCTGCGTAAGGACAGACGAGCAGAACCAAGACTGCTTCTCCAACGGGTGTGTGTAGGTACAGAGCACTCCTTGAACTTCACTGGGAAACTTTCACTTTCCCCATGAGACTGAATTGCGTCATCAATAGTCTGTCAAGTCGCTTTTGAAATCAATATATTACTCTGGATTGCTCTGGTAAAATGATTTAGTCTTTGTCACCCAAAGACGGAGAATTAGAAGTAAAATATTGAAACTTAGTATCCGTTTTTAAGAGGGGAAAAAACCTAGGAATCTTAAGGAACTGATTGATGGAAGGAAGAAGAAGGGGCCAATTAAAAAGAAGTAAATAAAAAAATCCCAATTCCTAATTGAGGACATTTCCTTGTTTTCTATACGGTGAAGAGGAAAAGAAAAACTTCTGCATTTTACCTCACATTCTCTGCAGCCTCTTCCTGTTAGCAGAAGAGGAGCGCGAGCGCTCGCAGGAGCGTGCGGCCCTTTGTCTGCTTGCTTGTGCAGATGCATCTTTATCACCACTGCTCTCCTCCTGCACACTGAACTCACTCACGCCTTTCCTTCCCCTCCCATCTAGTCAAAATCCCACATCCCGATCTTTTGGAGGCAAAACCCCATTCTTCTAATTTATGAAAAGGAAGATTTTTCTCAAAGTGGGTCAGACACCTAAAAGCGTGATCAAGGCTTAATTTCCTAAGCTATTTAAATGCTTCAGGAGAAAAATAACATCATATTCTAGTTCAAGCTTTTGTAATCCCTGACTGCATATTTATATGACAATGACTTAAATCACCATTATCAACAGCTGTTGCACACTGCCAGGTGAGATCATGAGAGCTTTTCTCTATAGTCAGAAAAGGAGATATCTGTACAGTGCTTGAGTTTTAAACTGCTTCTATTTCGATCCTGTTTGTAACCATACTAACCTTTTAACAGGCGGGGCTCCTGCCAAGTATGAATTACTTGCCAGGGGATTTTTTTTTTTTTTTTTTTAAAGCTCAAATTTGATACAAGCCTGGGGATTCTTTTTCCCCTTTCATAGATCACATTATTCTAACCCCTCCCTGTTCACAAACTTTCCAAGAACTCTATTTAGACAAAATCTAAAGCGGCATATTTTTCATATACTTCATGGAAATATGCGTAACTACTTTTGCAAGCAGCTGAAGATGTGCTTTTATCTTGCCATGAAGTCATAAAGTTTGATTTGCAACATCACAGTTGCTTCTATGGTAACAGATGGTGACATCAAACACAGGATCGTGACTTCACTATAGGATCAAGAAGGATTAGCTTCGCACTGAGGAAGTTAAGATCTAATACAAACAAATAGCTACAACAACTGCAAAGAGAATTTACAGCAGGATAGTTTACTCATTGTGTAAATGTTCTTCTTGTTTACTCCAGTATGAAAATCCCTTTAAATCAACCAGCTGTTTGTAAATTAAGCACAAATGGATTAGCTTTAAAACAAACTCAAAGGTTCAAGATGGGGTTTGCACACATACCCAGCTATGGCCACACTTGGGCCTACAAGTTCCACCTACACTAAGAAAGAAAAGAGGCCAGAATTACAATAGCATTCCTTCACCATAACCTCAAGGACTTTCACCTGCCCTAAGCATGTTATAGTATGAGTACAGCACACCTGCATATAATTTTTATTGAAGCATCTGCTTTGAGCACTGCTCATTATCCCTGAAAACGTTGTGGGGACAGTTATTTAATTACATGACATACTCTTTTTCCTAAGAGAATCCTTAACTGGATGAATTCCCTGGCCTTTCGCCTTTACGTTACCAAAACAGGACCAAATAGAGGGTCCCAGGCTTTAATAGCCTCTCTAGAGACACCTATTTATTTTGAACTGTCCCTAGCAAGAGCCATCCCTGGGTGGGACAGCACATGCAATCAAGGAATCAGCTTCCCCTAAGGAGAAATACGGAGATGGATCTTCCCAGGACACAGCTGAGTCTGCTGGTGGGATATGGAAATCCACATTCTGCAGCTGTTTCAAGGCCTCTGGCAGGTGGGAGAAGAGACAAAAGCCTTATTAGCAGCAGGAACTGCCCCTTGGGAACCACCTTTACAAAAAGCTCTGAACAGATTCTCCTCTCTTTTGTTGGGTTCCTGGGTGCGGGCACTCAGCACGTCGATTCTACTACATACAAAAACCCGATTTGCCACATACGTGCACTGGACCGGGCAACTGCTCAGTTACAGATACACATTTTTTCATTGCAGGAGGTGCCAAATCCTTTCAACAAGTGGCATTTAACTTTCTGATAAGTATTCAAAGGAATTCTGCTGGACTACAGCATTCGCTGTGTCTCCACAGACAATTTTTATTTTGAAACTGTGCCAGCTTTGACAGCTTTCCTGCCTCCAGAAGCAGTAAGTTCGCAACTGCGAGCATGCCCTGCCATTGCACGGCCATGCCCTGAGAGAACCACCATCACAGGATATAAAGGTAATTCTGATTTCATGCCCAGTCAGTCTCATGCCTCTCTGCTGAGATGCCAACTAGGGTATGAAATTCTGTTCCGCTATCAGAGTTTTCTTTTATATGGACACATCAATTAGACTACCAGTCCTGTTGCATAAAGCAGATTATGTTGATTAGCACGGCCCTTAAGGGGGGGAAGACTTTGAGCAGTTCTCCCAAGAATTAAAGCCAGGCAACAGCTGAACCAAACAGCAGGCTAGGAGAGCAGTTTTAAATCTCACAATCCGTTTCCAGAGGTTTGTAAGTGCTCTCTACTTTTACTGCTAGAGGACTCGTCAGACTTTGCTGGGCTATCCTTATCAGCGTTAAACAGCATTAACTTATAGTGAGTAATGGACTTGCCTAGGTAAATACATTCATTTTGCATACGCACAATTAATATACCAGCAACATAAATCGGAAAAACAATAGTATGAGGGGCACTATGGATACTGACGTAGTGGGACACATCAGTTATACCCACTTCCAGCCACGTTTAGTTTGAAGTGACAGATTTTTTGACTTTCTTCCACACGTACTCCTGTGACAATGAGAAATCTTTCAGACTACGTTGTCACCTCTACTCTTCTTTTCCTGTCGCTTCTCAGTTCCAACCAGCTTCCCTCCCGTTCCTACTGAGCCCAGCTACTATCTCAGTAACACTATTAGATACTGTTTCCTCCCCAAATACTTCTAAGAGGAAGCCAAAAGCTTTTCATTCCTAAAAACTCATCTGCCAGAACTAAAAGCATTTCACCTCAAAACAATAATGATTTAGTGAAAGAAAAGACTGAACATAGAGAAAGGAAAAAACACCAACCACCTGAATGCCGCAGACATTCGAGAAGCCATTTAAATTCTGCGCCTCAGTCACAAGAGGCAAACCATGGCGATAATACACCCTCTCCCCGACTCCTTGCCTGTTCAGCTATTAAACAGGGCACTCGCTATATGATACACAGCAGACTGCCCAAAGAACCCAGTAATTCCTCTGCCAGCTACGTGCAGACTCACGACGCGGAGCAATGGCTCCATCCAACACTGCCTTTGAGACCAGAACAGTGGTGAGCCTCCAGAAGCATACATGCTTCATTGCTGTGAAGGAAGAAAAGACAAGGAGATGTACATATTTGGATCTTTTAGCAATTGGCCCAGGCAACAGCAGGAACAGTCACCAGGTACACAGTTAAGAGGCGCTGAAGGCTGCCTCCAGAAAGAGCCAACTTGCAGGAAAATACTTTGCAGTTAGTTGAATGGCTGCGAGACCCAGAAGCATTAAAACTAACATGTAAATGTTCCCCAAATGGCAGGCAGGTTCTGGGATGAGCTATGTGCAGGAGTCTCTGGTCCCATTTATCTCTAGTCTGAAGAGGAGAAGACAGAGCAGGAAAAATGACAGTTCCTGCCGAGAAAGGTCGGAGGGGTGAAGGACAAACTCTTCTGGGGGGGGGGGTGTTAAAGAAATACACTACTAAAACCCCTTCCTAATGGCAACCAGGACTGGGCTATTAGCAGAGAAAGCGTAGCATTTCATCCGTGTGGTGCTGCTGTTGATGAGTAATGGTCAGTAGCAGCGTTGCTCTGGCTGTGTTTAAACACTCTCGTAAAAATTATTAGGACGGTTTGTGGCCTCTGGTCTTGCTAAAAAGACATGTTTAAGATCCAAGTTCTCTCAGCCTTCCTAAAATGGCTCTTAAAATAAATCAGGCGGCCTGCATTTGACCCACTTCAGCTCACTACTCCCAAAAAAGCAATGCTTTCTCTTGAGTTCTGACCAGCAGATGAACCCAGGGCCCAGGCTCGTTTGGATCCACCTTGTACAACGCTGCCTATTTGAGCATGACCTCCAGAGGCTTAGATCCCCATTCGTATTTCATATTCCACAGATGTTTTTCCCCCGACTTTCGTTACCTGTTTTTAATGCACCACTGGGTCTCTGTACAACCCCTAATTTAAATATATCTTATTTTTGGTTGTAAGAAAGCAACGAGGTGAAAAGCAAAACTGAAAGGCCTGACAGTCCCAGCTTCCCACTGACATACTCCCTTGTTTATGTCAAAAAACAGGGGCTGTAAGTGACAAGAAAGAAGCAGAGAGCAGAGGGAGCACAGAATCATTTAAAAGGCAGGGGAGACATGACAACCTTCAAAAGGCCAGAGTCGACGTTTGTCAGGCCAGGAGGGTGGGATTGCATTAAGCTGCATTTCATTAGGAAAAAATAATACTCAGAAACTATTAAGGGGTCCCATGTGGCTGCTTCACCACATTTAATTTAATGTCTTTCCTCTCCAGTGACCAATCCACCCCCCACTTTCTTACAAGCGATGACTTGTGGGTCTTAACCTTACAAGCGAAGATACATTTGACCCATTAGTTACCCTATTTAAAGGCTTTTGTTAACCTATAGTATAGAGCTTGAGCCACGATTATACATTGAGGCTCCAGATCACAGAAGCAGATGGTGTCATAAAACCCCACCTCCCCCTACCCTATTTATTCAACTTCTGTTGTGTAATCGACGTTCATTCTTTATGCAGCATTTTCCAGGCAACATGTTATCCCCGCAGATCTCAAGCTGGGGCAGCGGGTATCTGAAATGCTGGTCATGGGGAAGGCCTCGGGCAGCGTATGCGTTTGAAGCTGGTATTTCTGGCCTATTTCTTGGGAAGAACGCCCCAAACATCAAAACCCAGACTCCAAATGCAAAAACATCCTTGAATATGTAAAAACTCCATTTGCATTTGGGGAATTAGAAATTAAATAAAAGACAAACTATTTCATCTAAAATACAGCCTTGATGCTACAGCGCCTTCTATGTCTGTTTTAATTTTTGAAGCTTCCTATTCTCATTGCCCAGAACCAGTTTCCCCACCAAATGTATTTATTTTCTCCTTCCAGAAAGAGCTGCAGGAAAGATAATAAATCCTGACTCTGTTGGCTACAGAAGAGGATTTCCCAGTAAGCTGCAAAGTTCACAACCTTCAAAATTCATCTCCCAGGAGAGACAGATGACTCAAAAATAAAGTATGCGGAATTAAGGAATGGGAAAAAAAAAAAAAATCCAAACACAAGCAAGTCTCTCTTTTACATTACTTTTCCGAAAGAAACTGGAAGGCTAAAGGAGAAAAAAACCCGCAAACCCAAGCACTCAGTACTAAGGAACTGTCAAGAGGCACGATACATGTGCATTAATAATAATAATTAATGAATGATGTGGTTAGATATCCTGTCTTATAGTCAATGAGTAAAATCCCTGCAGAAAAGATTTCCGAAGACTGGCCTGTTTGATTTTCAGAAGGCAAAGAGAAAGATTAGTATTGTGACTTGATGGTAAAACATGTAAATTAGAAAGCAACTCCATTGCTGCTTAGCACCAGCAGAACATCACTTTTCCTTTTGTGCTGTGGGGTACTGGCCCTAAACCCAAGGAGCATGGTGGCTGTCTGATAACGGGCTAGAAGCAAGCTCCTTCCCACCAGAGTCTCACTTGCTGAGCTCTAATACGATGACATGTACGGCAATGAGCTTTTATTGATTTTGCATTTGGACTTGGCTCAAACACTCAGGCAGCTTCTCTACAGGAAAAAAAGATTATGTGGGAGTGTAGGAAGGACAAATCTGGTGCTAAAAGTAGAAGAAACCGAGCAAATAGTAATTCAACTCTTCAAAATAAATCAGGCGTTTCTCTAAAAACAGGACAAAAGCTCTAAAAAAGTAAAATATACAGGAGAACTAAGAGGAAGTAAAATACTGAAACGCAGAACACATTACTGATAAAGGATATTGGCTCAAATTTTCAGTTGAATCTGTTCCAACAAACTACCCTCCTTTAATCAACTCTTCGCACCCGTAGTCAATTCTGCTGGGCCGTGGGTATGCATTTTCACCAGCCCTGCCCCGCTTGTTTCACATGTAATAAATACCTACCCCACTCACCGTAGGGAGACCATCCTGTGAGCATCTTTCCACACTTCCCAGCACAGGTGTGCCTTGTGGGAGAGTCAGCGACGCCATCAAGACTTCGCAAAGTGTCCTGGAGCAAGGGCTGTTCTGGCAACCACAGTACCTTGCCCCTGTAATTTTCTCACAATGGAGACTGGAGGGAAAACCTGCACCCCTTCAATGATCAGATAACATGTTCTGCAGAAACCTGGGAAGTGTCGTTGCCAAAAATCTCAATGGCCAGAGAACCCAATGTACAGCCTATAGACAGACAGCGAGCAATGCCATCAGCTAATGGAATCTGTGTCAGGTCTCCAGGATGCCCTTGGCTGTCTCTCAAATTATGGAATAATCCACTCCATGGAGTCTGTCAGCAGCGGAGTCCCAGGGGCCACTTGGCGCATTGGTACTGGCTGCTAGGACCAACCTGCTGCCCGTCAGCAGCTCAAGCAGAGCTGATGTAACCACACAACTTCAAGGAAAGGAGATTTTCCTGTGTATCTAGACCAGACACCAGCCTCGACATGCAAGTCCCAGATTACCAGCGGAAGAGTCTCTCTCATAGCACAACAATCAGTGGTGATTGCCCCGGCTGAAAACCACGCCACCTCATCCTGGTAAGTCACTCTGTGGAAACTGGTTACTTTGGACAGTTGCCAGAGAGCTAAGTGTCCACAGGTGGACAGACACACTCATGGACCCTGTTCTTGCCACAATTGCTGGGAATCCTGCGTTCCCCTTGCTCCTGGGGTTTGCAAAGCCAGGCCTGGATCCTGCACATGCAGCGATGCAGCTACAGCTGTGGCAGGTGCAGAGCAATGGTAGAGTGCTCATTTGGAAGGCTCAAAGCCAGCCTCAGATTAATGACCCACAATGACAGTGCAATCAGCGGCAGAGGTATCATAATCTCTGCCTCTTTTCTACACACCATTTATAAAAGCCAGGGCGAGGTATTTAATAGCATGTGGGCTCAAAGGGCCGTGAGATTTGCAGCGCAGCTGGAATGACAAGCAATGCTACCTGAAGCAGTGATTTACACGATGGCTGCCGGTGCTAGGCAAGCAAACCAAACTGGAGTGCGTACACTTTACATGACTGCATAGCAAGATGGAAAGTCTCAAGGCCTGAAACGGGCTGTATGCAGCAGCTGTATTTTTTAAGAGTCAGTGTTTGTGATCTTGAGGTCAGATTTCACCATTTGTAAAAAAGCAATCTTTCTCACCCTTTTTGTTTTAGTTCGTATGAACCTGTGAGAGGAAGTTCACTAATTTGTGAAGCGGCGATGTATAGAGAACACACTGCAGGCTACTAATAGGCTATTAATAGAGCAAAAATTGCTGCAGATTAGAGTACATAAGCATACTGCCTAATTGCAAATCAAAATGTATATCATACTAAGTATGTAGCACTTGAATTGAAATACGTGTCCTGAAATTTGGTTTTCTTTGCTCCACTTATCAACTTGGTGAAGTGCCATGGTAATCCACAGCAGGAATTGCGCAACAGTGGGGAAATTCAATAGGAAGGTTTTAAAGAAGAGGTAACACAGTAATAACACAATCCTGCTTCTGTTCTCTCAGGTAATCTGGAGTCTTGGAGCCTCTGGAAACGTGTTTTATGCCAAGCAACTGTTTGACATTCCCTCCTGCCCCACAAAATAGAGAGATGGATTCAGTTCACAACTGATAAAGTTCACCGGAACTGACCAACCTAGCAGAGGACTCTGCTTTGACTTCAAAGCTGGAGAAATCAGACCATGTAGAGAGAGGCTGTTTCCTCTCTCAGGACTGTGTTTGTCTTTTTGCACAAGCAGAGGTGGTTGGGGAAAAAGACTTAGGAAAGAGGACAGGAGGAGAGCATAAAGAGTGCTTAAAGACCCTGAAGAGACCCTGCTAACATAAAAAGACAGATTCAACTCTACCTAAAACTTTTTTGATAGAACATTTGCCAAACCAGTCCTGAATCTCTGAGTAAATTCCTCCCACACACCCTCAAGAAACCCATTCCCAGTGTTTGCCTAAGCTCACCATTGTTTCTAGTATCAGCACAAACTCTCTGACTGAAATTTAAGACCATTAATTCTCGGGTCATGTTTCCTAAGCTATAGAACATGCAACACCAGCCCCTCACACCACCTGCTAAAGCTGCAATGATCGAGCTGAAAGCAGTTGCTGCTGTTGTCTGTGGATGGTCGGCATGTTACCGCTCCTCCTTCATCCCAGCCCTTGCCCGTTTGTCTCATCCTTGAATGAGATGACAAGCTTAAGCTGAGGCAGTCATTAATTACATGGTTCGTTTTGAATCTAGCACAACACAGGAGCTAAAATAATCAAGTCTTTTCAGCACTACTCCAGCATAAATGATGCATAGCTCCCTTCAGAGCGGTCTCCTGCCCAAATGTTACTCCCCATTGTCTCTGCACGCACACAGCCCCTGAGCAGGGTTATGAGACTCCAGGATGGGTTTAGGCACACTGTTCTGACACTGGACAGCATGGCTGATGACCTCTTTATCCTCATCCCTTGCCAGAATGGCGCTCTGCTCCTCAGAACTGCTCCACACGTGGGACAGGCAACAATAGGATGGTTCAGTCCTTTTAAAAGGGAGTATCTTTTCTTTAATAACCTAGAGTAGCTTCTGCTCTTCCAAACCACCCTGTTAATAGGAGCTATAGATCTTTTTGCTTTCTCCCTGGCAATGACTTCTAGCTGGTGATATGCCATGGATATTCAAACCGGCTGCCACAGAACAGGGTGTTTCAAATTACAGAAAATGGCTGTGCTGAATCTCCCCTTCTCTCCATATGTTCACAAGTAGCCAACCCACAGTCACCCGAAATCCTTCCCTGCAAGGCAGCTTCTGAGAGATGGGTTCCAAAGAGGCTTTCTAGAAGATCATACAACAATGGGTAATAAGTTGGAGCTGTCAAGAAAGTGCAGGTAATGAAATATTGTTCGTTTAATGCTACAAGAACACGTGGGGTCAGAAATTCAACAAGCTATGTCACCTTGGCTGTAGCTGGGGAATGTGGGACTGTGGGAGTTGGACAGCTGAGACAAATGAGCAGAATCTGCTGCTACTGCTTGGGTAGAAAATGACATGATGGCGTGTGACATAGCATTTAGCTTCGCTGAAGCAAGTACAGTCCCTGCAGAAGCACTGCATAAATGTGCGTGGTTAGCAATACATTTTTCCATGCGTCAGTGTGATGTGTTGGGGCTCAATTGCCAAACTTTCTGTGGTGAAGACAAAGCCCTTCTGCTTTTGCTGTTTCTATGAGCACAGCGAGACAGATGTGGTTAGCACTATGCCTTCTGCAGAAAACTCTTTCATGGTTAGAACAACTATCCCTGAACAGAACCATAGCAATGCTCACAGAGCTGCCAAAAGCGTCACTTGCTTCTCTGCAGACAGCTAGTAGCCAGCTCATGTTTGGTTTCCCAGTTGAACCTGTGCAGAGGCAAAGAATCCCATTTGCCCCTTGCAAGAGGGCATGGGCAGGTGCACATCTGCCTCCGGAGCTGAGCTCCCCTCCTCCCTCTCCCCTCCGCGCCGGCTGCCTCAGCCTTGCGCCCACGCCAGCACACAGACACGCGGCGCGTGGGGAGACGTCAGCCGGCACGTGAAGCGCTTCACAGGCTCCAGGGCAGCCTTGCCATCTGTTTCTGTGAGCAGCCACTCTGCTGATGGGCTGGGATTTCTGGAACGTGAATTCTGAACTGGTCTGTCCTGGTTTGCCCATAAAGACAACACTTACAGTCGGGAAGCTGACCCCCTTGGGAATACTTCTCTCATCACTTTTTTTTTTTTTTTCCCCTCACCTCACAGCCTCACAGAAGTGAGTAGGATAACTAGCAAGTTTTGCTGGGCACAGAAGATCTCAATGTTAAATCCACAAGGTACGTTTCCTACACAGGAAATCTAACAAGTAGTCTGTCCGCTATACTTTCTCTTTTGTCAAGCATATGGGATCCCACATTATGCATGCAGGTTTTCCATAACTGCATGTAAAGTGATATTGCTCACACATAAATACTCATGAAGGAAAGACAGTTCATGCATCCTTATTCTGCAATTCAAATTATGCCTCATTTCTATCAGTGGAAATCCACTGTGGTTCAGTGAACTCAACAACTACTCTGTTACATCATGGAAGAGTAAAATCCTGCCCTAGTATGTCAATATCTCTACATTCCCTATTTTTCCTTACCAAAAAAATCCATTAAAAAGTTGCACGCTGATCACAATTAAAGCTGCTTTCAGCAGTAGATTACAGGTTCGTAAAAGTCAGTTCTCCAACCATAGCAAGTGCTTCACTTGTCTCAGTCATATCACTATATTAACATCCTCAATAGATGCCAGCATACTGTCTACACCTAGATATGTTTAAAGCCTAAAAAAAGCACTCTATTTTGAACAACAAAAAAATAATGGCTATGTATAATGATGTCATCATCAGATGGTAGCCCTATCGTTCAATAGGAAAATTATTTCTGTCTGCATGCTGATACAGATTTCTCTTCAAAAGTATATACATTTCCTAAAAGGGTGAGATTTTTCAAAAAGCCCTTCAAGGAAGGCTTCATGAACCACTACTTATTCTTAAGATTTAAGTTTTCGGAGAATTTTAAAAACTCTCAGCTCCTATTTAGCCTGCAAGTGGTGCAGACTCTGAATACATGTGAATCCCCCATAATAAACAACAGAAATCTTTGATTTGTAGACACAAAAAAGGGGAAAACAAATGACAAAACTGGAATTCTAGGTAAGAGAAGGTGGCTTTTACACAGCAATCACTTAGGTAACATTGTAAAGCTTTTCTTGTCAGCTGTAAGTGTGCTAACCCTGTGTGATATCACTTCTATATTACTCTGAGTGTTTTATCTAGAGAAGCTCTCCTTGCTCCAGCAGGGAGCTGTTACCCTCACTAAGGCTGGAAGCCTAATGATGGCATCATCATAAAGAGCCTATGAGGTCATCTTCCTTTCCAAACCTGGAGCTGAAGGGACCTGGAAATCGTAGCATTACAGCTCATTCTGTGGAACAATAATGTCACAGATTGCAAAAACTGCTTCCTAACCACAGGAGAAACAGTCAGAAAATGCTGCGTGATGTATAACAGAGAAGAGGAGGGGAATAAAAAATCCCACAACAAAACAACACTCCTTTAGAACATATACACTCACCTAAACCGCATCAAATGGTGAAACAGGTTCAGGACATCCAGGAAACATGAAAAAAAGAGAAGAGAAAAAAAAAAAAGAGGGAATAAATTAGTTCAAAGACAGGCAATTCCAGTTAGCTTCATGATAGGAGCTAAGAACACCCCAAACAAATTAGACCCAACCTTTATTTGAGTGAGCAAAGTTTAACAAATTCATTCTATGCAAGTGCTGCCTTTTGCTATGTGTTGGTTTAGTAGCAGCATGATGCGTGCAGATGAGTTGATACAAAAAGCAGAGAATAAAACCAAACCCTTAGTGCACTATGGACAGAATACAACGCCACCTGCAAGGCTCGCAAAAGCTGCCCACCTAAGACTTTCTGCCCAGACTCAACCCAGCTGGCTTGGGCACACAAAGGCCTGACTTTGCCTTCGGATCTCATTGACTTTGGCTAAGCAGTTTTAGGAACTTGTTTTCTATTGAGCCCATTAATTCTTAGCTGTGCTAAGCCTGGAGCAAATTTCAAGAGCAGATAATCATCAGGGAAAAAAAAATTGCTTTAGGACGAAAGGAAAAAAGATAGGAAAATGCGTAATGTTCAAAATATCTTTATTTTGCACTGTTTTTTTCTTACTGAGGCTCCTGTTACAATGATATTTATTTAATACAGTATAAACTTATTCTTTCATCTTATTGCATGGTGAAAATCTTAATTCCTAACAAAGATTTTGTAGGGGAACGGTCGGCACTCAGTTCCACTAGCTGCAGTAACTCACCTCACAATAACCTACATTTCTGTTGCAACCAACGCCAACTGGAAGAAGGATGTTTTTTATTTACCTCAACTATACACATTTTCACTTCAGCCAAATCTACCTTTCTGCTTTCTTTCCCTAAATCAGGGATGGACATTTCTAACAACCACATGGCCGTACCATTGCTCCCCAATGTCTTCTCTTCCATAGCGTTTCATTTTCATCACCTTATTCCTGCCAAATCTTACTATGATTTTATCTTGAGTCTTGCCATTGCTATTATACAAAAGTTCCTTGTAGCCTCACTGTTATCTCAAACAAATGAAATTATCCTTGTTAAAAAAATGGCCACTAATTCTCGTCACGTTCAGCCACACCTTCAGCGAACAGAGGAGGATCAACTGTTTTCCATCGTGTCCATTCTCAGAGCTGGGGTGGCAGATGAAGAGATTGTGAGCCAAATTCAAAATAAACAACAGTAAGTAAATTTGTCATGCTGTGGGCAATAGAGAAACAAGGTCCTACAGAAAGCACTGACAGAGGAGTGCCATACTAACAGCAGACTGGGAAAATTCAAGGAAGAAAAATCCACTAAGAAGTACTAAATACAGTAGAAACTGCATCTAGTTCAGGAAGTCTCTTGAGCTGCAAGAGTTGGAGACCAGGAGAGTTTACTCAGGGGAAGTAGCACACAACCTTGCCTTGTTTCAGGTATCTGTAGAGATCTCTTTATGATCAGCGCTAGAGACATTGTGTTAAGATGGGCTTTTAATCTGACCTAGGACAGCTGCATCCTAGTATTCAAAGGTTCAAGCCTGGCTGTTCTCCAGGAAGACTCTATGGCTAGAAATCAGGGCAGGTGCTTATAAGGACAAAAGGTGCTGTGGGGGGGAAGGCTTAAGGAGGAAAGAAGAACAGCTCCTCTTACTCCATGAGACTAATCAGAAAAAGTTAAGAAAAAAAACCCAAACACTAAAAAATAACTAAATAACCTCTGCATGTTTGGCTTAATCAATTATGTTTGAATCTTGAACCAGAGATAATCCAGAACCCCAAAGTACAAAGCTTCCTTTATGTAACCATACACACAAGACGAGAGCCAGGGATCAGGATGAGGCCCGCGCTGCCTGAACAGCACGGGCAGCAATACACCACCAGTGCTCCATCTCGCAGACTTCAAGCGCTGCCCAGGGAAGAGCACTGGCTTCCTAATGTGCCTTTTTGCATAACTGGGACTGTGTTCTCTGGGGCCAGAGGTTTAAAACCAACCAAGCAAATTGTGACCCTCTCCTCCTCAATCTGAAGGATTTCCTCCACTCACTACCAGCCCACATCATACTCTGTGTCACTCTGGGCTGACAAAACCAATACTTTCTTTGCTTTTTTTCTTAATCTTAACATAATTTACACATGAACATGAGCAACTCTTCAGGGCAGGCTACAGCTAGCTAAAGTGCAGATGCTCCTTCAGTACCACTTGGTCTTTATCAGCAATAACATTTTAGTCACTGTATGGTTCTGCTGACATAACTCAGTACCGATTCGCAGTTCCAGACCTGCTGCCTCATTAAGGAGGATAAATGTACCTTTATCTTTACAAGTGAGGACTTCTGCAGGATTAGAGCTGCAGAGTTATAAAGAAGAAAGATTGTTGCTGGCCACCTTCCGCAGTGTATTAGAGAAACCTACATACGATCTGTGAGCCAGACAGTAATAGGCATTAAGATTAGAAGTATGTGGCATTGCCAAGGAAATCATGTAAGCTCTCCCAGGCTGACAGATGCAGCAGAAGCAACAAGGAAACAAAAAAGGAGAGGAAGCTATTGGTAAGAGGAAGACACAACAAAATTAAACAGATACAATGTGAACTTTTTTCCCAGCTTAAGCTCTGACTTTAATAATTACAGCATAACAGAAAAATAACACAATATGATACTCCATTTAAAACACTCTTTGCCTTTTTAAAATCCTAATTCCTACGGCTTGAGGACTAATGAGTCCTCACGCCCAGATCAGATCATCAGCCAACTACACTATAAGGGAGCAAAACCCAGTTAGCGTTCTCCACTGCAAGGAATCTCCTATGGAAGAGAAATAGAAGGACAACCTTTTCTGCATACCTGGGCCTTGGCTGGGTGTGCCAAGACAGCAGAGTTCCTTGTTTCAGCTTTTTAGCAGGGTTTCAGTTCAAAGCATGGGGATGGAATGACAGAGGAATACAGCTCAAATAATTTCGTAGCTCAGACTCAAATGATATCATCACTTGGCATTTACACAGAGTGTCCCCTCAATCCCAAAAGCGCAATTGTACAGCAATATCGTCTACCTTCTATAGGCAGGGATGAATAGAGCAAAATATGATATGATCTGGGCAAGATCTCGCACAGCATCGGATGCAGATGCAGAAATCAGTGCAAGGCCAGCTGGCAGAGGGACCCGCTGAGACCTTATCACAACAACCCTTGTGCACTCTGAAAAGAAGAAGAAAACCAGTTCCACTAAAAAAAAACATTTTTCAAAAGCCTTGATGAGTTCCACTGCTTCTAGAATAAGCTAACATTTCATTGAAATAAAACATATGGTAAATGCTCTGAGTTTTTTTTCACTTTACTCATAAAATGATTGCGTGGAATGAAACTATAATGATTCCTTTTAATTGTCACTAAAGATTTATCATTTTCTGTTACTGTATAAACTGGGCTGATTTTATATTGGTCACTGATGAAATTACAGTTTTCTCTCCTATACATACTTAGAGAGCATCCAGTACTACACTTTGGGAGTTACCATATTTAGGAAACCGAAAAACAGTAATCAGATATCTCCAAAAATGTTACCTTTTCAAGCAATAGAAGGGATACCTTTTTCATGGAATTGGGTTTTAAGTACAATATTGGGATTTTTTTTTTTTAAATAAGCACTAAAAAGTATTTTTCAGAACCAAGAAGAAAATCACGACTGTGATATATCAGCCATTCCATTTGGTCTTTGAAACCAACAGGCAGATTTGAAACCAACTGGCAGTTTTGAGGGACTGGAATTCTCTTTGTTTTCCTGAAACAAAGCAAGCACTGACAAAAACCTGCTGTTACTAAAATCCATAGTTCTGACTTCAGTGACTGTAGAATTAGATCAACATCCCACACTTTTTAGAATCTTGCCCTGTGTTCAGTGCAGCTTGTTCTCAAGGAGCAGGACAGAGCATGACTCGGAGAGTTACTTCATTACAGAGACATTTACTTTAGAAAACCAAAAATATTTAGTACTATTTTTACCAACTTTTCTTGTTGTATATATTCCTTCCAAGTATATATTGGGATTAAGAAAACAGTTTTGTTATGAGAAAGGGGGACCAAAAGTTTTGCTTTGAATGAAAAGGAAGCAGTACAGCAAGGCAAACGCAGCCCTGTCTAGTTGAGAGAGTGCTGGATCATAAAGCACAATGGTTCCCAGGCCCTTGTCCTGTTGTACAGCTACAGCAGCATCATTTCACCTCCCTGTGCCTATTTTCCTCCCACCTTTCATTGCAGGCATCTGAAAGCAGGAACTGTCTGTTCCCATGAGCTTATATGATGCTCAGCAGAAAAAAACCCACCCACGTTTATTGCACTTTGTTCCGCCAAATTACAATGATTTTGCAGATTTCCCTCAGTGTTTCTTCTCAGAATCTCTGACTACAGCAGCAGACTTGCTCTGGCATAGCCGGAGCGAACAAGCACTTTAGTAGCCAAAGTGCTGCCTGATTTCAGAGAATTTGTCACTGTCCATGAAATCATAATCTTACTTCAAGGGCAAGTAAACTGTGTCCTACATATGCTCTTCTCTGGTTTCAAGATACTGTCGCTGATCAGTTGAATAGGTGAAGCTGAGCTCTCAGCAAAGGTTCAGAAGGAGACCTCTCTGCTGCTGTTCGCTCACACCACCTCACTGCCTGTCATCACCAGTTTAAAAGGTCAGCATGGTCAGCGCTCAACAACAGCCAAATGCCCTTCTCTTCTCTCTTAGTTGCCTGTGCCATTTCCAAACTTTGGTGCCAGACCTGCCTTGAACAACAGAAGCAAAACCCACCGTGTGACAGTAGCTATATGGGGAAAAACTCAATCAACCAACCAAAGAGAAGGTGATCCAAAGTTCACTTGCTCTTCCCTCTACCATAGTACTAACGGCTTAAAAATTATAAATACACACAGAGTACACACACATAACAGCGTAGCACAATGGTCAGGACAAAGGAATCAGTGCTGAGAACGTGGCTCCCCCACTCATGGCTTGTCTACAGTTGCTCACAGCTCTCACTCGCTTTCTGGTTGGCAAGGCGGCTTAAGCACCAGCCTGGTTTCTCTCCCAGCCCCATGAACTGCATTAAAATAAGGCTTTTCTTTTTCCGTTTGTCAACTCCAAAAAAAAAAAAAAAAAAAGAAAGAAATCTTAATTAACAAAGGGCCGTCAACTCCTGAAAAGTATATTCTCTGCGGATTCTGTGGTTACAAAACCCTTTCCAGAGTCTTTCAAAAAGGCTGCCTGAGTTTTACTCCCCTCTGCTCTATCTTTACTTCACAAAGCCTTTTGGTGATGAACCTGTATTCACACACAGACAATCTTTAGCTAAACACATATTTACAAATCAGAGATAAAGTAGCATAAAAGGTTTAGAGGTCAGTAGGTGTGAAAATCTAAATAAACTGGTAAACTTCCATGTCATGACACCTGCATCCAGCTTTAAAACTTGGAGAGAGAAGGAGTAGTTATAACATCGTCAGTACAGAACTTCACATCCACCTAGGTCTCACTACCATTTTTGTTTACAAACTAGGGAAATACAATATAGTTGCAAATCCTCTGACATTTTATCAGAGTGAGAACCATGAATTTTATCACTCTTATTCAAAAAGCAAATAAAAACATTCCTCCCCCTTCTCCTTCTATCGCTTCCCTCAAACTACTCCTGCCGTGACATACAAGAGGCCTTGCCCAGCACACCCTTTCATGGTAAAAAACCCCCATGGGACTGCTGGGACGTTATTATCCTGTTCACTTGATCATGCAGCAGAGAAGGGTCAAGTGGCCAACTGTAACATTCCAAGATACAATATGCCAGAGCAGCTCACTGCTTCTTGTGTCTAAAACACAGTCAAATCTTCACTGTTAAGAGCACGGGTGTTTCACTCAAGTCACTTTTTACGTTGGGAAAGGAGAAGAGGAAGGCAGTTAAAAACCAAAATCCTCTTGGGAGTCACTCGGCTCACAGGCAGCACAGCAGACATCACTGCTGGTGGAACCAGGAGAAAATGGAAGCTTTGGGGAGCGGGGATGTTTATGACATACTGAAGGAAGCAGGGAGGACAGCTCAGTCCAAGTCAGCATCTAATGGCCCGTAGTGGCTGTCCGTAAAGATGACCGAACTGTAGTCTCCAAGGAAGTTTTCTATTCAGACTGAGCATAACCCCAAACCAATTAAGTGTGTCTATCAGCTCTGCCAAGGGAGAAGGACAGCGAGTAGGGACAGAAACGCTGAACAGAGATGAAAACACTAAGGGCCCTAGTAGGATAAGGCATGGCTATGGTGAAATGGGAAACACACAAACATACACCCCTTTATGAATAATCTGCAAGGACACCAGTGCCTGCGGTGGTGCAAAGGCAAGAAAACAGACACATAACAAAATCAACACATGGGAACAAGAAAAAAAATTACTGTTCCATTCATGCGTATATAAAAAGTCTAAGTAGTGCTCAGACTTTCTGTGCAGACACTCCTGACCCAATGGCAGGAGCACTGTTACCTAAGACACATGCAATTTTCAGATCCCAAACAATACTTTCATGCCAAAGTGATTTATAGGCCAGCTACTGTCAGAAATGAAAATGCTGCTCATGAAAATATTGTCCTGTGCATCAGCAACAAAAGGAATAACACAATCTTGCAATAATTTCCCTAGGGCTGGAAAAAACCCCAGCTAACTGTTCTTTATACTGTGGTAAACTCATTTTGAGCACTCCATATTGATAGCGAAGCATAACACACCTCCAATTAAACTCAACACAAAGTTGAGGGACATTGATCTTGTCCTTCAGCCAACAGTGATGAACAGGATATTTAAAGGTCCACATATAAATCTCAGCCAAGTTAAAAAGAACACCACTATTCCACTTATTTCAGTAAGTTTTTGATCAGAAGATAGGAGTGGCTGTGGAAGCCCATCTTTGCCTGTTGAAGAGGAGTATAACAATAGCACCTCCTAAAATTTAGGAAGGCATCTCCACCAACACATCTAAAACATCTCAAGCTCAGCCACTCAGTACACGAGCTGGCCAACTGTCTGTAAACAGTCGAGCATCTTTATGCTACTGTGTAAACAAAGAGACATCAATTTTTCTAAACATTGGTGCAAGTCAGTAGATTGTATTTCAGCAGAGCTCAAAGCAATGGCAAAATGACAGCTGCCTTCCTTGTGAAAAAGCACTCGGAGAGAAAAGATTTTGCATCCGTTTGGGGCGTGTTAGAGGTGCACACGGACACCCTTCTCAGCAATCCAGGTCTTTCAGATTCTGTTAGGATAAGCCCACCCTCCCCTGTAGAAGCATAGAGGGATTTAGATTTGGAGGTGCAGTTTGTTGCAAGATCAGACTGTAGGTAGAGACACCTTTCTCCCACTGCTGGGGTTTTGTTTGTTTTGCCAATCAGAGCTTGACATTTATTAGGTTTGAAGAAGTATGTTTGTGGTATAGGAGTATCAGTTGCATAAGGAACTTCAAAACACATACAATTCTTTGACAAGTGAAATGAGCACAGAGGTGCTCATTTCATCCCCTAGGATTTAATTTGCTGAATTCAAAGATAGAAAACTCCCATATTTTGACCTTGCTTCCCAGCCCTTCAGCTTGCTGGCTGAGAGCAGCCCTGGCCCACAGTCAAAGAGCAGCAACATTTTTCCTAGCCCAGGCCATCGCAGGCATTCCTTCACACCCTCTCTGTATGGTGTATGGGACACAATCTGGCATCACAGAGCTCTGGATCCCAGCACAGAGGAGAATTATCTGGAACTGGAGGCTACAGGATAAACTTTTGCACAGGTGTGGGTATTTATCCCAGGGAACCTTAAATGAATTTTTATCCTTCTAGGAAGAACCTGAGACTGATACAAGGAAGCTTTGCCATGTCTGTAAAAGCTGTAAAAATGGGAAAACAGTTTTCAGCTCATGGCCACAGCGCAGCAGGGCAAGGACTCCCTCTTGGCTGAGGGGAGAGTGCTTTACTTTTCCTACGAGGATTTCACAAGCCCCAAGACGTGCTGTAGCTTCCCTCCTGTTTTGTCTCCCGACCAGAAAGGTAGACATTTAATATCCAGCCTCATTACTCGTCCTAATGAAATGTCAGCAGCAAATGCACAGGTGTTTAACTGCTGCTGGAATGCCTGCAGATGCCAGTGATCCCTCAGGCAGGGAAATCATCACAGTCAACAGCCTTAAAAAGGTCACGAAGGCAGTGCAAGGTCATAGGAGACCTCTGACCTTCATTTGCCGCACTCAAGAAGCTTTAGCTCTCCCTCCCTTTGCTTTCCCAAGCCCCGAATGCATTCCCTGCTCTCCCCCGGCCCTCTTTGGCAATGCAGTCTCTCAAGGGTTCTTCTACCTTATTCAAAGCAAGTGCAAATGTGTGACCTGAGGCAGACCTGACTGGGACTTTAACAAAGGCGAGTTACAAACCGCTAGACGGCTCCTGAATGGAGACACAGCTCTGCTTCCCTCCCTCTCACTGCTCTCCCCAGCATTCCCGGGAGAGCCTGAAACGTTAATCTGCATTACAAGCCCCGAGCTCACTGAAAGCATCCTTCTTCCCAGCACACAGCAACGGGCGTGATTTATCGCTGCACTCGGCCCTGGGTTGGGAGCCGCAGCGTTGGCTGTAGGCAATGAAACGATACAGAAACTAGTTGACAAGAATCCAAGGGGAAAGGAAATGCGAAAACCAGGAATAGAAAGACGGCAAAGAAAGAGGAGAGCAGTGGACTAATTTAGTCAGGTTCCTTCCACCCCCAGCTTAAAAATTGAAGATTTTAAGAGTGCCAAATCTCCTACCTGGCTTGCCCTTCCTGAATAAGGGAATGGGGTGGGGAAAGGACTGCATTTCTACACAGTCTTTTTTTTTTTTTTTTTTTCTTTCTTCTTTCCTGCTATAAGCCAGGCATCAAAAAAAGCCTGCAGATAGTTGGAGAGCTAGAGGCTGCCATTGCAACTGTGCAACATTGTTACAAAGCAAGACAAAAAGGAAGGAAAAATACAAAGCAACATTTTCAATAAGGCAGCCAGAGCCGCTGGGTGTTTTTTAGTTCTGGCGGCAATCGCAAGCACACAAGTATTTGGCAAGTCCCATCCTGCTCCTTGGTTGCTGCAAAATCACACCACCTTTTGGCCCAATTGGCAGCGTCTGATCAGAGCTTGATCAGGAAGAATATGGCAGGTCACAGAAAGAGCTTGTTAACCTGCACTTACCTAGCCTGGCTCCAATCAGTTCCCTGTAAAACCGTCTTAAAACGTAACTACTAGCAGATGGTTTTATTGTTTACTTCAACGACACCTGCACTATCTTGGACTCTCAGAGAAAATACTACAGTTAAAGCTACGAATTCCAGTTTCTGCTAATTTATGTCTGCCTGAAAAATTCTCTAGTCGAATTAAGAGTTTCTGTGTTTAGTCTCACCTAAAAAGTGAGATGAGGAATTGCAGAGGTTTATGAAATCAGCTGACCTTTTTCCAGAGTAAAACGAGACCGGTACCTATAAAGTCACAAGACTCAAAACTAGGCACAAAAATCAAGTGCTTGTTTTGGAATAAACAAACAATAAAACATGATAAAGAAAATTAATAAAAAGATTGTGATACAAGGCATTTAAGAACAAATGTGTCAATGAAAAGCCTTTCTGATTCATGTGGGCTTTGTTTTTTTGTTGTTCAAGCTTTTGCTTGGAAGTGTTTTTATTTCATTCATGGCACACTGCAAAGAAACCCGCTCCTTTGCAAACATGAACATAACCTTTCTGGATCTATTTCATGATGTATTGCCTTTGGACTTCCCCTTTTCTTTGTCCTCTTCTCCTCCAAAGAGCCACATGCCAAACATTTTAAGACATTGTGAAATCCTTGGCGACACTTCCTATTTCTCCCTTCCCAAAGCCAGAAGAATATGCTGTGCTGCTGGTGGAGCTGCACCTTTCTGGGATCTAAGTAAAAAGATCTTCGCCAAATTTCTTGGAAACAAGGGGTAAATGCTGAGGGATTGGTATAGCCACACAACATTCAAGCACATCTCGGAGTTCCCCAGTGCTCTGGAGAATAAACAGTGCTTCCACCCACCTCTCCCCAAAGCAGACCATGATGATCCTCAGGTATGAGAAGCGGCTCCCTATCCTGGAATGGCCAGAGATCAGGATCTCAAAAAAACCCATCTTTGTTTTGTGCTCGCTGGTGTGCAGACATAAGGAATTTCAAATAACTCTCCCCCAGCTAGCACACCTGAGCTGGCTTGGTGTGAGCACTGCGGGGCTGGCACTCCTTCCCGCTCCGGCTGCCCAGCGTACACCCAGCAGGTCAGCAGGCTGCGAGGGTGCCGCCACAGTTGCAGTGGAAACTGGTATTTATACAAATAGATAGATGAAGTCTCACATGCATGCTGAAGTGTTTCCACAAATTGAAACCTATTTGGGCAACTGCTCAAAGAATAACTAAGGATTATACTAAAAACACTCCTGTAATGCCAGGGCTTTCACTCACATTCCCCCTATGACAGCTTAATTAACAGTTTAGTTACCCAGGCTAGGTTGTTACATTCTCTTTGCAAGAACCACATCAGGACTGAGCTGTGTACATGGCTGCTGGACACGGGATTTCCCAAGTAAATGGGGCTGCCAGAACTGTTTTAAAATTCTCCCCTCCTCCCCCATTAATCCTCTCTACAACTCCTTTTCCCCCTTTAAATTTCACCACCTCAGTCATACAGCAGCAGGCAGAAAGTGGCTCAGTAAATTATTCTCAGCTCAAAACACTGAGCTTTCAAACGTGAGCAGATTCCACTCCAGTCCTGAATTCCCCTGAAGTTTATCAGGGGTCAGGGCAGCGCCAAGCAAAGCGGGGAAAAAAAAGGTTTAATCCCACATTCCTGGCTAAGAATACTTTCCCTTCCTCTTTACAGCCCCCAGCACTCACACTGAAAAAATCTCTGTATTTCAGGAGCAGAGATAATAGAGTAATTAGAAGTTAAGTTGAACAGTGACGAGAAAAGTAAGCTGTGCTCTCTAAAAATCCACTCTAGCCCTTGCTACTCCTCTTGGGAACGGGAACGCAAGGTGACAAACACAATGAGGGTAAACACTGTGCAGCTAAGGCCACAGACTGTACTGCACAGTTAAGTCATCTCATATGCAAGCAAAGCAACAGAAAACATGGTAAGTGCATATAAGAGGAAGTTTTTACCTCTTTATTGAGCCGCTTTTTTTTCCACAATCAGTATGAAAAAGCATAGCAAATTATCTGTTTACTTTGTTTGCTTTTATTTCAGATTTTTAAATAGTTCAAATCATTCACCAAACTCTTGTATGAAAGGCAAATTTATTTCTAGAGCAGAGAATAGCAGGTGGTTGTGTTGAGATGTGCACACTTCTGAGATATGCAAAGTTTACTTTTAAGATTTGAGGTTTCAAACTAAGGAAAAAAACAGGAAGCGGTTACCTACAGCTAGCTGAAGCCCGGGGAATGAGCAGCAATAACTGCAAGGTGAAAAGTTTGAGTTTCTACATGTAAAGATTCTCTCTTTGGACCAAATTAATATTTTCTGTAGTTGTACAAAAGACGTCACAACGAAGACTATGTGCAGCGCTTACACTTGTGAGCATTTAGCTTTTAGAGGTCTGATTTTCATTTATTTGTTGCTGTCACTGTTTACAGCATTATCTTGTCTTCACATGATTTAAACAGACAGCATGGGCAAGTGGGGAAATGCAGATCTGAACCGTGGTTTTGATTGCCACAAACTTCTTCCATAGCACTGTACAAACCACATCACTTTGTGTCTCTGTGTAATTTGGAAAGTCTGTAGGGCTTGGGTCACGGCTCACCGTTTACACAGCACCCAGCCAGACCCCACTGTCACATTAACTCCTCACCAACCTAAGAAATAAACTCCTCAAATTCAGCATATAAATCACTGCTTTACAATAAAGATCTTAAAATACTGCCACTCCTGAGCCAGCTCAGTGAGCGTTGGTGAGCCCAAGGGAGGTAAGCGCTGGAGGACTCCTGGGCAACTCATGTTTTTCTCTCATTAAGGTTCTGCTCCCCGGTCGAGGCCGCACAAGACGGTCTCTACCAGAGGTCTCCCTTCCCCTTCTCCCGTTCTGTGGGTACTATGAAATCACACTTGCTGAAGACAAACCTCAGACCTAGCCTCATAAAAATGTTTCTCAGACACATTTTCTCTCTTTGCCATATACCAAATCGCACCATTTTCCAAGGATATCTTTTCCCAAAATTTTAAGTGTCCACAGCCAGGCTAAATCCAGCTCTTTCACAAAACGTCCACACGGTGCCTCAGGTAAATCCCAGCTGGATGTCAGCTGGCACTACACCATTTCTTTCTGCGTATTTATTTTTAACCTAGATACAACTAATTTTCTCAGAAATCCACAACAGAACTTAAAAACACAAGGGTACCTCACTTTCTTTTTTTGTTTGTTTGTTTAATTGCAGTGGGGGAATTGTATGGGAAGTGTATCCCTCATCATCGTGTTCCCTCTCTCAGCACGTATTAAGGAGTTTGTATCAGCATTTCCCTGATAACACAATACTGACTGCGTTTCAACAAGGACAAAAATTCCCTACACAGACTTAGCCATTGCTGTTCATTCCAGTATCTACATCACCGTTCTTCCAGCTAATGGCATCTACTGAAAAGATCCAAACATCAGATCATGTCGTCATTTTGAAAGTTGGCTCACATATGCTAAAGAACAGAGATGAAGCTCAAAGATACTGTTTTGCCATAAGAACTCTGATAGGACCTGAAATACTTTCTCTAGGAGCAAAGTTTATGTATCAGGGAGAAAAGAGTACAAAAATACTTTTAACCCCATCACTGCACCCTGTGTTTCATATTTCCTGAAAAAAAAAAAATTAGACCATTTTTCAAGGTACTGATGGCAATTTCTCTGCATTGGCAACTGGCAAAACTCTTCAAACCTAAGACAAGTCACAAATATGGCAATATCCTGAATAAATAGGAAATAAAAGAGATAAATGATTTCCTAAAGATGGCAATTATATCAATTCTAGCCAGCAGGTGCTGCTCTGGCAATAGGAAGGGAAGTTAAGATTTACAAAAGCTACACAAACACACCTGAACCACATGAAGACAAAGAAACAGCATATAGATGCGTAAAAATGAACAATTACAACTACAACAGTTACCTGGAGAAGAAAGCCATCAATATTTCATCCCTGTTATTACTGATGCTGCATACCACAGTCACATTCTGTGCTATACCATTACATCTTCACTGGCTAATTACACAAATAGCATCCTATTAACAACAAGATGACTTCAAACCATTGTTATCCCTCCTCTTCCACTCTCTGATATTTGACACTAAAATTGTTCCAAGGACATTAGAAATGTCAGGAACTAAATAATAAAATAGTTTCTTGCCCCACTCCAGTGTAAAAAAGCAGCCCAAACATGCTGTAAGTAGAGGGGGAAGGAAGGAGAAAGACATGAAGATTATTTTTTTCTTTCTTTTTAAGAATTAACTGAAGAATTGCTTAGCATTTGCCCCATCCCCTTATTCTGTAACCTCTCCTCTTTCTCAACCACTTCCAGTCCGGAGGGGAAGCATATGGGGCTTTCTAGTCATGGAATATTTATGGACCTGGAGACCTGGGGGCCTTGAAAAGAAGGAAGATTCATGCATAATACAAGGATGGGACTTGCCATATGAAAGGATGAATTCACCACACTGGCAAAATGAACTAAGAGGCAGAAAACCCATTAGAAACAAAAGCTATGGCTAAAGTTCTGAATACTGGGTAAGAAACAAATGTCAGAACAGGTAACCAGCATACACTGTAACTGAGTAATAACATTTCCTATCACAATTTATTAGCTGATAAATTATCAAGCTTATTAAATTAACCTTTCCCCACTAGCAGTTGATCGAAAAGTTCCATCCTCTCTTCATTACAAGTAGATTAGGAGAAACTAAAAAACAATCAGAAGCAATTTATACAATAGAATAATCCTCAACTCTTCAATATTACATACTATGCAAAAAAGGTCAATCAGCAGGCACTACTGTTCACTACCTCGAAGTAATGAATGATACAGGACCTGATCCACTGACTAGCAAAAAACCAAAAGAAATGTCTTCATACCATCCTTTTTTCTTCCTGAGCTTTCAGTGGCCATTTGCTCATTCCTGGGGTCTTTATAAAGGCACTCAAAGAGCCTCTCGCATAATTCCAGCCTTATAATGAAAAGTTATACGAGCAATATATTTTTTTTAACCTCAGCACATAAGAAAATTATAAATTTCAAGCAGACAAGGGGGTGTTTCAGATGACAGAAGTAGGAGTGTGTACTACAGACCAACTATAAAGCTGGTCTATAAATAAAGAGGAAAATGTGAAGGTACACTGACTTCCTTTAGCAGTCACAAGCAAAGAAACAGCGAAGGAAAACCTACTCCTCTACAAAAAAGGACAAGCTCCTTCAGAGCCTCAACTCTTTTCATCTACTGATTGTCCGTGGAGTTCCAAAAGGAAGAGAGTAAAGATTTACAACTACAAAAATTCCCACATGACCGTAGTATGTGCATAAGACTCTCTGCTGCATGAATGCAACTTGATGTCCTTCAACATCGCATTACAGCAACCATTACAATATCACACATCTTTTCCCAAGAACATTCAGTGTCTTCAACTTGTCTATCAGCATTTTATGGGGAAGGTTTCTAGAAAACTTGTTGAAAGAAACAGCTGTGGTATTTCACTTTTTCCAATTTGTGCAATTGCTATTTCCTTAATCAATTGCAAAAGGACATAGGGACTTTTTTATTTTTTAAACTATAGGCAAGCTTCTCCGCAGCATATTCAACCTCAATTTTCTGTGTCTTTCACAGCCCCCTCAGAAGCAGGCCACGGTATACAACAGGAGTGGACAAAGCAAAGGCTGAAACAGCACATGAAGCAGCAGTAGTGGTGATGTTTTTAAAAGGGATTCATCACTGCAGATGCAATGGGAAACTGCAGAGTCCCCAGTCGTGGTTCCTTCCTTCAGAGGCTTTCGAGTGCCTGGTTCTGTGAAAGCTACAGAGCGAGCAGAAAGGGCTGTCCCCCTGTGCTTCGTCCAACGGGAGATACAGCAGCCTTGTGCACGATTCCATGTCGCTTTACTAGAGGGCATGGAAGTACAAACAGAGTTAATAAAAACACGCTGGCACCAGGCCTGGGAAGAGGGAGCAGACGGGGTGGGTTTTTTTCTGCTTTGTTCCTGCTTTTTTTCCAACTCTGAAGCAGCACTGAGAACATGAAGGCAACATCATCATTTCAACTTTCTCTGAGAAATAAAATTAGAGCATGCCCTTCAATTCTCTTTGAAAAGCATCTGAGTTCAATAAACTCTTTTATCAGGATTAGAGGTGAGGCTGAAAGCAAATGGTCTCTTTTAGCTGATAAAAAAAAATGCATTCCATTTCTCAACCTCCCCACCCCCTGGGCTGAGTTTCATGCATATTTGACGTGTTTTCCAGCTACACAGCAATACAGCATTTCTACCCACTTTCTCTTTTTCTTTCAAGTGACTCAAGTCCACAGTGTTTCTTCCCGAGAGCCAATTTATTTTTTAATTGTATCTGAGTACTCTGGGATTTTTATCTTGACTTCACATATTTTCATTAATAAAAAAAAAAGGTATATATTATGAACAAAAGCTGTTTGTGGTAAACTAGAAAGCACTTATAGGGTTGTTATTTACTATTTATGATTTTCATTACTATTACAGTAGAACCCAGAGGTTTTAAAGTAAGATTGGTCATTCTACCATGCTGGGACCATACACAGAGCAGAAAGGCTGTTCCTGGCCCAAGGCACTTACAATACTTACTAAAACAAAACAAAAGAAACAGAAGGGAGAGAGAACATGCACGCTAGTAAGAAAAACATGGCAAGAGGGTGAAACGCATACCCAGTGCCTGAGACAAGTCAGGAGAAGAGAACTGGAATAAGATGTATCATGCAACACTGTAAACTTATGCTGTGATTTTAAACAACCTTAATTGAAGTCCTAGTGACAACCTTAGGGATAGACTAGAAAAAGTTTCCCTGAACAAATTTATAATGCAATAAAGAAAACTTTTAAATACTTATAGTAAACCACAGATCAACTGTTCTCCAATTCCTCAGCATTTAATTGTTTGGGTACTACTGAATTTTGTTTTAAAAAAGTCTTTAGAAAAATTCAGGCAATTTAGGCTCAAAAGAATTCCTTGATCTAAGGGAAGTGAATGCTGATTTACAGATGCTATCCTGCTATTCAGAAAGTATATTTATTGGTTCTAAAAGACATTAACTATTTATTCCCGTTTTAAAAGTTCAAGTGTTTGGGTTGTGCTTGCAATGATTGCTTTTGGTCAGTAACGAAGTGCAAGGTTAAGCTACAACATGTAATGACAGCAAACAGTGATCTAAGTGCAAAGAAAGCAACTGCAGTAAATGCTTAGAAGAGGGTAAAGAAGGCAGAAAAATGCTTGTTAGACCATTTCCACTGTGATGTTTGTATTCAAAATGTCATCTTCTCTTTTGCCAGTCCATATTACGTTTAAAAAAAGTTAAACTACTCTTTTAGTTCCAACATAAGAAGGTCATCACTATCTTTTGATATCTCCCTAAATATATCTGTACATTTCTGTAATACTTTTTGTAGAAATTGAAAGAAACATAGTAAAAGCAACAATGCATTATTTGAGACCCATTTGATCTTAACCAAGAATGGTGTTCCACATGTGTAAGCAGCTGGTAAGGGCTATGAAAACACGAGGTACCTTGCTTTTACCGGAAGCCGCTTGCATGTCAGTCAGTATGCAGGGCAGGCAACTAGCAACCCAACCGCTACACGCTGATGCTCCCTAGGTCATTCTCTCCCTGGACCAGGGCTATCTGGCAGGTCTGAAAAGCACAAGTGACTCAAGCGCCTGTGAAAGCATGCCCCTCCTCCTCCTCCTCCTCAGCTACTCTTCTTACACTCCTTTGCTAGAGCAGAGCATAACAGCACTTAAAAATTAAGGGGGAAAAAGTAGAGTACTACATTTTAACACAAAGAAGGCAACTGGAATTATGGAGTTTACCCTGCCCCTCCACAAAATTTCAGGATAGAAACTGAGCGAAAATGAAACTCCTGCTAAGAATTAAGTTTCCCAAAGTCTCTCAAATGAAACAGCGATCTAGGATTGAAGGAACTATATTCTAAAGTGCAAAAGTTGGAAAACAGATTAAAACACTTGAAAATGTATTCCACAACCATGGCAAACTCTCTTATTTTCATACTAATACAGCTGGGGAGCTCACAGGGCCACCAAATGGTAGGTTAAGATGATAAAACATAAATAATAACACCCCCAGCAGGTGCCAATTCATTCTCTATTTCTTTTTTACCCCCAGGTAAACATGCAAAAAGCATAAGCCATACATACAGGCTAGCTTCAATAGGCTACACCAAATTTCAAGATGGCCAATACTTGGCTTTTGCATACTGAGGCTTCGGAAGAAAACAGTTTGTACCCTACAAACAGGCAAATGCAATGAAACAATTTTAGAAAGATGACAAATCATGCAGAGATATAAGTGCAGCTGTTGTTCACACCAGTTCTACCTTTCTTGTTTTTCTCACTTACATCTTTTATCCCTCTGCCCCATCTTTCACCAAGAAGGATTTTGGATCCTGCTGTTAGTGACTTTTCACGGAAACTGTAACAGAGGCAGACAGCAAGCAAATGGTATATTTTCCTGACTAACAACAGTCAGATGTGTTAATTAGCTGCTTTGGCTTTACATTTTCAAAGCATGTGTAAGAGTCAATGCGATGACTCCAGTCTACCGTTTGAATCAGTGACCTTGTGTCTAAGAAAGGTGGTCTCCCTCTCCTACAGTTAATTTGACTATGAGAGTGAAAATGCTGTATTCTGGTCTAAAATTTCTTTTTGCCTACCCGTTTAGCACTGTTCCCCTTTCCCATTATGGTAATCAGCAAACCTACTGTCACAAGCAAAAACAATTGTTACAAACCCCTGTCCCCCAGAAGGTAACACAGAACCCTTCAAATGATTCGCTTTTTCACATCTTGCTCCCTTACACTGTAAGGTCCAGCATGTTCAGAACTAGATTTGTATCAACAGATGTCAGAAACAATTACGTTAAAGAAATCGGTAGTGGAAACAGGAGAAAGAACGTCACAGGAATAAATGGACTCCTTAGGCATGGAGGGGCCTTTCACCAAATTAACAAATTTAAAGAAATTCGAGCTAATATATTCCATGCTAAACTTGCCCCACATTTTTACAAAGCCTATGACTTTATGTCAAAGTGGTATCTAATCATATTCTACACCTATTGCACAATTATTTTAATATACACAAAGTATACATATGCCCCGTCTTCCATCACTGGCATAGCAGGAGCACTTAGTACATGTTTCTGTTTGCAGAGGAATTCATTATGGGAAACGGAAGGCTTTTTCTGCAAGGAAATTTGTCTTAATGGATGCAGACCCTCTCCCCTTCTTTTGCTATTACTCATTAAATGGATAATTTCCTTTTATAAACAATGGACTGTATAATATGCAGGCATATTTGGAGAGATGATTAATGAAATAACAGTTTCCTTGTTTCCCAGCCCGAGGGATGAAACCTAAAACCAGGGCTCCCAAGGGCCAGCCCTTTCTCTGCTCCCCGGAGGAGGAGGCTGGACGACAACAGCACCCAGCTCCTCCCTGCCCACCCTGCAGAGCTCCGCTCTTCCGAGCGCCATGCAGCAGCTCGACTGACCTCTTCTTTTAAACGCCTGTTAAGCAGAGTGATGATTTCATCAGAAGCTGCTTATATGTGGCCTAGAGAGCATAAATCTTTCCCGTTTCACTGTTAGAAGTATATTTGGAGACCTCCAAAGAGATCCAGAGAATATTCCCTCTGCAGTTTACCTCGATTATACCGTTTCTTATGGAAGCTTGCCATGGACAGATTTTGTCAATGAGAATTCCTTAGAAATCCATCGTGGTCTCTGAAACATCAAGCTCCCAGAGCAAGCCAGGAATTTCAATCAGTCTTGCAATATCTAGCTTTTTGTGTAGAGAAACAGTCAGGTGGGCGCTAAGAAGTTGGCTAGGAAAAATGAAAGAACAACAGGGAACTCGTCATTTTGGGAATTATTCATACGACATGGCTCGTCACTGGGGGAACTCCCAGACTGAAAACATAGAGTATCTTTGGGAATCTCTTACTAAGTTTCAGTATTCTTTAGTTAGAAAGGGCATTCAATGTTGTCAGAATCCATACTGTGTTGTTCTACAAAACACGCTTTGATTTAGTTTTCAAAATGAACTAAGAATTAAACCATTCCAGCATTGAAAGGTGCTCATAAATCACCAAATCAGGTAAGACAAGTGCCCAAAGAAAATACACGAAAAATACAAGGGTATAGTATATGCAGTTTCTCTTTCACAAACTTGCTCTCTGCTGGGAAACCTATCACAAAATACAGGACTCTTTCCAGCTTCTGTTTGTTTTTAACCTGGGATTATCCTCTCAAAAACCAGGCTATTACAAATTACCAATTGTTACTGACTGGAACCACAGAAGGGCAGATTGTGCCTGGCCCCCTAAAGGGGAAGGGGAGCTTTTCTTCCCGCCTTGGAGCGGGTCACATACAGCTTGGGTGGTTTTAGCTCCATGACCTCTTTCTGCAGAGTGTTACCACTAATCCTTTTCATTCCACACATACATATACTTTCCCACCAGGACACAGTTCAGATAATTGCAATCCAATCAGGGTTTTGATTTTTCTTCAAATCACTACCAAGTACAAGTGCTGGAGTTCAGCTCCTCAGGGAGGCAGACGGAAGGGCTCAGCTCATTGTGGCCACCAAGAGGGGTGTGCTGAAGGCTCCTGGTGGCTAACTGCTCCCTCTCACCAGACACCGCTGGCCAAAATCCTCAAGTGGAGGCTTAGATGCGCACACAAAACTCTCCTACCTCTACTCTGCCTTCTTTTTTGCTCTTTGAAATAGGGCATGCTTATTCCCATTTCGCTATCCTGTGAGTAACCAAACTAATCACACTGGCTGATGTCTGAAAGGGAAGAGGAAGAAGATTCACTGAAAGGGGTGAAAAAGTTGGTGTGCTCCTTCCCATGCCCAGGGATGCTGGAGGGTTCTCCTCAAGACAAAAATTATCTTTTAGGGCCTTTGACAGGCAATGGGATGCTCCAGTGTTCCTGTTCTGATACTTTCTCTCTTTTTGCTCTTTTACTTCGAACAGAATCTTAGACATTTTTAAATAATGCAAAGCTCAAAATCAAGTAATTCCTAGCTGCAGTTAGGAATGATGAAATCTCCTGCCTTTAGCAGCAGACACCAAGGATCCAAACTCATTCCTGCCCGAGTTCTTCGAAGGCATTTTCACTGCTGTCTGGACAATTCTACAGCATGAAACGGCACTTAAGAATAGGTATAAACTCAGACTTATCCACTAAACTTTAAGGCAGAAAATTCTCAAGCAAATGATGACGAATGATGTAAAACACAAGATCTGTGAACAGCAAAAAGTAATGAATTGCACTGTTTTGTAGCTTTTGGCATCTTTTGCATTGTGTTTTATTTGATTTCTCCCTCCACCTAAGTTTCTTTTATTTGTACATATACACACACACACATATATATATTTGTCCAATACCATGTGAAATTTGGGAATCTAATACTGAGCACAACAAGCTAGCTGGCTTGTGCAGGAACACAGATGTGGCAAGATAATACATGAGAAGTTTTAAGGCTCTCCAAGTGCTCCTGTCTTTGAATCACTTTCACCCTAAACTTGCAAATGGATCTATGCAGCTAAGACCTAAAACTGCACAGCCCAGCCTGTGTTAGCACTGAGCTCCTTATATACAATGACTTGAAAGATCATGGATTGCGCCCATTCCTTGGAGTCTCTGTTTGGGACAATAGTTAACTGTCAGCAATTAGAAGGGCAGCCACTGCATCCCCTGTGCCTGGTAGGAAACACAAGGACAGCATGAGTTGTTTACACTGGAAAATCATAGCCAGCATGAGTGGAATTAGATCACTTCCCCACTTATGCAAAGTATTTACAGTGCCTATTCTCAGGAAGGAGGTTGACAATGTGTGGACAAAACAAAAAAACCTTTTTTCCCCAAAAGGTTTATAACAGCTTTAAGCATTACGCAGGGAACACTGCTGTCTAAAGAAGTTGAGGACCATACTTTACACCCATGAAGCGTATCTGGGCAGGCTCTCAAGAGGTTAAATCTCTTGGCAAAGTACCAAAAAATGATCAAAATTCAAGAGAAACTTCGGCTCAAGAGTTCTTCTAAAAGGGCATATCATGAAAACTGCGACTTTAAAAAAGGATAATGAGTTAAAAAAGGAATTGTGAAAGCAGGGTCATTCCTTCAGGGCAGTTTCTGGTTTCTGTTGTCCAGCCCTTCATCTTTCAATACAATTTAAATGTTTTGGCTGGCTGCTTAACAGACTCTGATGAACGACATTATCAGCTAAAGATCTTTGTCTCATTATGCACTTAAGAGCTTAAGCCAGCAGAAACAGAGAACTTCAAGGAAGAAAAAGCATTTGTGAGCTTATTTAAGACATCACTTAACCAGAAAACTCTCCCCTCCCCAATATCCTCACCAGCTTTTGCTAATTTATCAAATTTTGATAAATTTTCCATTTATCAATCATTTTTCTCCAGGCAAACCTACTGGGATCAGTTTATTTTCTCCCCCTTTTGATTCAAGACACTGGCTACGGAGTTGCTCTCATCTCACGCCTGACAGCACCAGGTGGTTGAAACTCAGATCTCAGAACTGCAAACAAGACATTACACTTCATGTGTTGATGCTAAAAAGAAATAGAGATTTTAACCAAATCAGCACCGTTTTCATTTCACTTTAATTTTACAAGCTCACCACTCAAATCAAGGGCAGAGTCACTGTTACTGCAATGGAGGCTACACGGAGAACACAAACTAGCCCAAAGCCTAAGCGGTCTAACAGGCCCTGACTCACAGGGCTCAAACAGTCCTATCAACATGGCAACAAAGGAAACGACATTTGGAGTCTCTAGTGAGTTTCTAAAAATCAGGTTTCTGGCACAACTATCTTTCAAGAAACAATTTCTGATGCTGCATGTATCCCTGCATCAAAACTCCCAGGTCTTCCACACAGAATACTTTCGTTAAAGATGACTTTTACAGCTCTGGAAAGGAAGTGAAAACTGACCATAAAGGTAGTACTTTTCCTCTTTTAAATTCACTTCTTGGGAATTATCCTTAAAAATATACCTTGTCATTGTTAGGAATAAGTAATTTGTCCACACATCAATCAATTAATATGAAAAAAATAATTCCCTGGGTGAAGGGAGGGTAGGAGGGGTTGTGTTTGTGTCTGTCCCCATCCCAGCAGCTTACCATCCAGGCAGCTAAAACTTTTGAAAATGAAAATTGTCAGGACCACAGGACGGGGGGGGACACACAGTAAACAAAACAATGCACAAAGGCAAATATAATGTTTTTCCTGTTTACTCCTATATATTTTGAAAAATAACTCTTCTTTCCTCATGATAAATGATTTAATCTATTGTCCTCTTAAGCTTATATATAAAAAAGGAGGAGCTGCTGACTTCGGATCCTGGTAAAAAACAGCTCTCTAAGTTCTGTGCAGAAACAGAGCTGGGTGCTCGTTGCAGAGTTACTGACAGAATTCCCAGCGCCTTCACTTGCTCATATTAGATCTACAGACCCCAGATATGCTTCTTACAGTCAGACTTCTTTTTTGATGCAGTATTTTGGCTATATCTTTCACCCTGATTTAATTTCAGGAGTAGTCCTAGCAGAGGCGAGGAGACACAGTTTCCTGGATGGATCCACAGTGTGCAGCCATATGCAAGACTAACTCAAAGGCTTATTTTTAGAGTCTAATTCTTACAGAGAAACAATATCATCCACTATGTTTTTACTTTCCTTTCATGCTTCGCTGGCATTAACTCATTTGTTAATAATGTCCATCTGTGACGGTCCATTTTTATATTCATATATTTCACGGCACATTACAGGCTTTTAGGGAGCTCTCTAAACTTCACCTTCTTTACAGAGAATAGTTTTACCCATACCCTGACATAACTTGCACTCTGAACACAAGTAAAGCTAGCACGGGAAATGGTTTTGCATCTGTGTGCCCCAACCAGAAAGGAGAAGCAGTGACCCCCAGAAGCCTTGTGAACGCAGCCACGGCCACGGCAGGGTAATGCCGACGGAGATGACACTCACCACAGTCAAGCCAAGGGTAAGAAAGCACGCTCCTGCTTTCCACATGCTAGCTGTTGCATGGATGCTAAGGGAATAAAGGTTTCAGAACCGTCAGTCCCCTACCTTTCAGGATCTCTAGATTCAATAAGCAGTTTTAAACAGAGTTGGAAGAGGAAGGGGAGAAAAGCAAGTAGAAGCAGGCAAATCACAAAGCAGGAATGAACGGAAACTTTGTATAAGGAAATTTTAGGGTCTTCATGCTCCGACAAGTGCCATTTGTGCATGCCTTAGCTCAACTACCGAAACAGATTATCTGATCAACAAGGATGGAACAACAATAGAAAATCTATTAGTGGCTGGCTGTGGAGCATCCCGGGTCTATTAGCAATTGACTGATTAGCCTGTCGGGTGAGAGTCAGACTTTCTCAAATCTCATTTTCAATAAACTGTTAAAAGTCAATACAACACAGAATGAAAATTCAATTCAGGGTAACTGGGAAAAAATAGCTAATTATTCTTTTACAGCCCCATCACTCCTTCCAGGTCTCCCTTAACAAAGGATTAGGCATTATAATAGACTATTTATATATATGATTACCAACCAAAATAATCTGGGAAATAATTTAAAAAAGTAAATAATAAAAGCACCTAAAGAACAATTCCACATGCCAGAAGTCACAGAATTTTAAATTCTAAAATACAAACAAATGGCTCTCATGCTACAGAGTCTCTGTGGAAGATCAAAATTATTACAGACAGCAGAAAAATACCCAATTTAAAAAAAAAAGTGGTTTTTTTTGTTTGTTTTTGTTTGTTTGTTTGGGGTTTTTTGTGTGTGGATTTTTTTTTTTTTTTTTTTTTTTTTTTTTTTTACGCAATGTATCATCTTAAAAATGGCAGAATACCAACTGTGGAACACAATGATCATTATTATTTTAGCGCTTTACATATAAAATAAAACCAAGTCTATAAAAAGTATGCACACACAAGGAAGTAAAAATTCAACAACTATGACTGCCCGAGAAGAAATTTTTTTAAATGAAACTGCAAGAAAGTATTCACAGGGGTTTAGACCAGAAATCAGAGCTGTAGATAAAAATCTGCCTACGCTGTGAATAAGCATCCTTCAGCACAATTCTGAAGGTTAGAACTCCTTAAGATACACCACAGGTGTGGGATGATGTTCATCAGCTCCTTTACATTAACACGCTGCTAGAAATAACCCTCCAGTTTTACCTGCTGTGCTAACGATCATATCGCGTGCAACAGCTGGCCCAGCTTGGGACGCTCTGGATATATTGCAGACGAGGTGAATAACGGAACGGCCAGAGGGTGTACACATTTTAAATTGCATGGGCAAATGAATAAGGCAAAAAGGGGCAACATTTCTAGGAATGACAGGCATCTATCACAGCACTGCCGGCCATCACAAAGGCAGATTGAACAGAGGCTGGAAAGGTACCAAAAAATGCACACTGACAAAGCCGAGAGCCTCGCAGACATCACTGGGCTCACAGGTTTGCTTTAGCTATGGTAAGTGACTGTGTGCAGGCGAAAAAGGCAAAGCAAACTTTAAATGCTGTTGATTTTCTGTGAAGATTGATAACAGTAGCAAAGAACACATGCAGGGAGATGCACAGTTTGTGTTTGGCTTGTGTGCACTGTGGCACTCTTTACTCTTGCAGAGCCAAACGTTCCTGCTGCACTGCACTAGGTCCTGCTATACTGTTTTTGATGAACAGCCGTGTTAGTGGTCTTGGGACATAACAACTCTACAGCAACTGAAAACACTGGGTAGAGGATGAGAAAAAACAAATCAAGATTTTATCCACACTTCAACGTTATAATTTGGTCTTTCTCTCAGCTGTGTTGAGGTGGACATTTGTGGGACCTTGTGTAGAGGTCAAAGTGATGTGAATTAGAGAAAAATCTATTTAAAGCAGCTCTCTCAGCAACATTATTTTAAAGTCTGGCCCCCAAACACTTGCACAAACACAACCAAGATAGTTGTGATATGGCATAGGATAAAAACAAGCTACAAGAAGAAACTGCATAAGTCAATTGAAAAATATGCATAGTTGTCATTTGGTCTGAAGTTAAAGTGAACCGTAAACTGGAAAGTAGAAGTAACAGCATAATTCTGATTGCAGAAACCTCAGCATGAACAGTAAAATCTATTCATACTACTGATACCTTGTGCCAAGCAACACGAGGTACTTCCGATACCAAAAATAAGGTACTACATAAAGGCAGCTCAGCGTAGGATCCAGCAGCTGAGATCATGATGGCTGCAGTGCAGAGGTACCTGCAGCCTGTGTCTTTGACCACAGCATTTCACCTCACCCCACTCAACCGAAGGGCTGTAGGTGGAAGGAGTACAGAAAATGAGAAGGAATATTGAATGCCAGTCCAGAACTTGCATATTTTGCAGCTTTTACCGTCTTACCTTTGACACAGTAGAAATTGTTTATCATTGGCATGCTAAAAAACTAACATACCCTGATATTAACTCATCCTAACTGAAAGCAATGTGAAAACATATAATTAGACAGAAAAAGTAAGTGAATGAGGAAAAGAACCCAGTATCAATTACATGTAGTGTCATAGATTCGGTGGAGTAAAGTGGGCAATGCACAATTTTTAAAATGACACCAGCACTAAATAGAGGGACATGGGGCCTGAAATTTCCCTAGCTTTATAAACTCACTTAAAGATGTCTGGATGACTTTTCCCTGAAGTCACAGAAACACCGAGAGATCCTTAGAGATCTGCTTTTTGTTGGTTGGTTTTTTTTTGTTTGTTTGTTTTTTTTTTTTTTTTTTTTTTTTAAGAATCCAGTGATAAGCAAATAAAAGTAATACAAATACTCTTCTAAGCTGAAGGCAGACCACAGAGCTCCTTCTCCTCTCCCAACACTTTCAATCAACTGGGAAACAACAGGGCTGCAAGACAAAAGCCTTCCAAAAGAAACTCCCGGCCAAACAGGGTTTGCTTCCAAATTCCTCAAATTAGATTTTCTTCAGAACAGAAACAGATTTCTAGAACCGTGCCACAAATTTACAGGCTGATGATGAAAAAAAAAAAAAAAAAAAAAAAAAAAATCAGCCCAGGTTTGGTACATCTTACTGTGGGAACCAGTATGTTTTCTTCTGAACGACTCGGTCTGAGAACTCTGTAGTCTACATAGCCACGGTCACCCCTTGCCTAGGGAAAGGCCTGCATATATCTGTCCAAGGGTGGGGAAAGCACATGATGCTGCATTACAAAGATGTACGATCCTTCAACTGGGCAGAATTTCATTGCCTCATGTTCTGGAACCACTCTCTCTTTCTTTGAGACTGAGGTTACACATTCCCATCTCACAGACACAACTTCCTCTCTAAAGGGGGAAAATGGCCATAGAAAGAACCGAAATTTGCCGGCAGCAGCACTTCATAGCAAGATAAACAGGGCTATAACAGGAACTAAATAAAAAGAACAATCAATAAAATACAGGGAGAAAGCTCTTGAGCATGGGATCACCCTTGCAAACATTGAAAGGCAAGTTTAGTCACCAAAATTTCATTAACTAATCTGAAAATAGGAAACAGTGTAAGAAGCAAATCTTTGTCTTTTAACACCCCACCACCGCCAAACTAAAAAAAACCCAAACCAACCCCAACCAACTCTTCTGCCCATTCTTGCCAACACGTACTTCTTGCTCTTTTCCACCACCTCCAAATACACAACAAGCAGGGGGCAATTGCATTCCCACCTACATAGGAGGAGCATGGAGAAACAGACTGAATTACTTAGTATCAAGCTGCTTATAATAACGAGTAACATGAATCCTGGCTGCACCCAAGGAAAAGGAAGAGCAGCTGCTGAAGCCAGAGGATACCGATTCTTGCAGTAAAACAAGGGTGTGGAACTGGGACTTAAATCAATTAGTTTCCTCTCAGCTCTCCAAGAACCACCAACTCCCATTTCACAGCCCAGTATCTGTGTGTGGCTAAACAGAGTTGTTTCCTTCTCTCTATTTTTCTCAGAAGAGCGGAAAGTTTTCAGATGTAAGGCAAAAGCAAGTCCCAGGGTGGCTCCAGCCCACTGAAAAGGGAATTGGTCTGTGGGACCGTTAAGCTCCTCCTGGGACCCATGAGCTTTTCAACGAACCATTGCAGCTTGCGCTGTCAGGTATGTGTCTGTTCAAAGCCTTGCCATAACCCATTCCCTCCCTTGGTGTCCTAATGCAGTGAAAAATTAAACCAGGGTTGCATTAACCCAGTCTTGAGCCAGTACTGAAGGTTTGGGTTTGTAAATATAACTGAAGACAAGAAATAAAAGTTAGCTCCATTGGAGAATTATCACCGCTCTGCTCAAGTTTATTCTCAGGAGAAAGCAAATGAATCAAAAGCTTTGGAGTGAAGAACACATTGAAGTCATTTTTCATCACTTTAAAACTGTTGTTTAAATTTAAAAGCTTTCTACTTACAGCAAGGCATTAACAATTAAAAAAAAAATTGTTCTTTTCTCAACATGTATTCTCATGTCTTCTATTTCAAGGGTGCTTATAATGACTTTCAGTTGCTTTTTAACAAAAAAGACACAGACTGATTACTTTTGTTTTGGTGATTATTCACCAAACAGAAGAGACGTGGACTACATAAACTTTGGCTCAGATACCGTAAAACTCGAACGGAATTAGCTCTACTTCATGCCTGCCAGCATGAGAAGCAAGCACAAATTTAAAATGCACTAGTTAGTCTCCATTTCCTACCCCGCACAGGCAAGCTTTCAGATAACTAACCTCATTTAAAACCAGTGAGCTCTGGCACAAAGCAGCACGGGTAGGTTGCTCAGACTGGCGTCCCAGTACCTGGTTCCCCTCCACAGCTGGGCAGAACTGCACTGACGTCCTCCTTCCCCCATCGTGCTGCAAGCCTGGGAACGTGCACAGATAACTTGACTTGCCAAGCTGGGACACCCACAAAGCTTATCTAGAGACAAATTAAACTATACCATCCCAAAACCACACACCTCTCATTTTATGCTTTGGAAATGTTAATTTTAAGATGTTTGCTACATCTGTTTTGAAATAATTATTTTCGAAAGAGAGACTTCTTCCCTCAGGGAAGTCTTTTCCAACAATCTGTTATTTTTTACTGATCACTGCATGTTTTCGGAGTCCACTAGCATTGTTTACTTCCCCTAAAATTGTTACCAGGCCCATAGATACGATATCTGGATGTTTTTGTAATGTTTTTCCACATTTTTGCGAATTGTTTTTCAATCCCTTGGCTCTGAACACTCTTTTCACTGTCACCAATCAAGTTGATCATAGCATCTCCTATTCCCAGCAAGAGGACAACCCAGTACTCGTTGGAATCAATGACAGCTTTGCCGCTGATGGCAATGCAAGTGGCATCACGCACTCAACCTCTGTAACAAAAGTAAATAAACATTTTCATTTTCATGTCTGAATCAGTAATGCTGGAATAAGGAATAGCTTTTTTTTCTCCTTCTAATAATATGAAAAAAATTCCAAGTATAATTGCAAGTCAGCTGCTGCCTGAAGGAAGGAAAACAAAACCCAATGAAGCTTTTTATTTCATTTGCTGTTTGCAGATAGGATGAATCAACCATTTGCATCTTCTTACTCTATTTAGGAAAGGTGCCCAAGTCTGGTAGAACATCCTTGAAATTCCTCTATTTATTGCAGACATTATTGCCCTAGATCTTACCCACGTAACTTGCCAGGGAACACACCGCCTTGTTCCAGTAGCATTGAAAGCATGTTTCAATGGAGTTAGTTTATAACCCTAAATAGCAAATCTCACTGTCAAGTTTTGATTTTAATGGTCTCAGCATTGCCCTGGGTAGAAGAGGCATCTTTGATGAGAAATCCAGAATTTAATGCTGATGTTAAGGGTGAAGGAAATGGCTTAATATGGTCAATCTGTCTTTCCCTACCTCAGTACCTCCACCTCTTGTTTGCACCAGACCTCTGTCTTCCTAGTTGCTGCAAGCTAAATGCACTAACGATGTACTGAAATAGAAGCTGGGATACTTTTTTTTCCACTCAGGTAAGACCCTGACTCCAGGATATCAAGTACCAACCCTGCTTCACTAACTTGTAATATTTGTTTGCTTCAAACAAGGAATGCAGCTGCAAGAAGCACCCTCTCTCTCACTGTTTTATTTCTATTAGCATACAACAGTCAAAAGCAGTAAAGTTACACAATATTTTATTAGATAACAATAAAAGCTTCTTTCTTTTTTCTTTTGGAAAAAAAAAAAAAAAAAGACAGGAGACAGCCTTGGATCCCACGCACTGCAGTGCTACCACTTCCTATTAACCCACAGGATACAAGACTCAGTGAGCCTCACTGCTCCCTCTTTCACTATGAATACTACACAAAGAAATTACCATCCCTGCCAGCTAGACTATGCCAAATTTGCCTTCATGCAACATGAGAGCATCAGGCACTGGGCATGTGGCAGAGGAGCACTCGACCTCTGCCACAGGACAGCTCGCCGGTGCAGAGTCTTCAGCTGTGAGTAACTGGTTAATGATGGGATACCTACATCAATTTATAGAAACCGAGAAAATAGCTATTTTTCTCTTTTCTTTCTTATCCTTTTTCTCTTTTGAAGCATCAGCTGTTCTGCTGCACATACAAACACCCAGTAAGCAAAGTGTTTAAGAGAAAGCAGAAAACCAACCAATTAGCACTGTTTAAACCCAACTTCCAAAGACGCTCAGCTGTTTCAGAAAAGCAGACTTCTCTCTTTACATTAACAGCAGACAGGACAATCTGTGATCAAGCAATGGATCAGATAGGAATGAAGGGTATAAATTATTTTATGCTTTCAATTCTATTTAGGATCTGATGAGGCTGACTATGCATTTTCCCAGTGCCACCCAATCGTAACCTCTAGCAGCACAGGACCATTCTCTATATCCAAGAGAGCGTTTAGGATTTGGTTTAGACTGCAAGAAGATACAAACTTTGCTTCTTTCCAGATATTCTGTAACCTGTACAAAGAACAAACAGCAGTAATACAAACAATAGGCTTTTATGGATCATGATTTCAAAGATAACCATCACAGATTTTTCTCATCTTGAGACACCCTTCACCGGGTGCTTAGCAAGACACCTTATCAACAAATGCAATGGCATAACAAGACCAAAAGGATACACTCAAAATAAGCCAGCCGCATCTGTTAATAATACCACGCAGACACAGTGTTCATGTCACAAGTACCATTGCTCCTTCTTGCAGCCACTTTAGGTGTGTTTGAGGTCATGATTCCTGTCAGAACAGATAGTTACTGACCATAAGGGCTGGCTGTTTCATAACGAAAACATCCGCTTGTTGAACTACTTCTTATAATTTAAGTGGTAAGGAGCCAGTTGGGATTTTTCTGAATCAATATAGGTCTCTTCTATAAACTCAAGTCTCTGTAAGGCACTGATAAAAAACAGGAAGCAACTTCTAAAACTTTGCCTTCAGCCTATTAGTTTTCAATTCCAAGACAAAGCCATTCCCAGTCCAGTAAGGAAGATTCGCTGCAGAACTACAGCAGCAAGTGAACTACCGAAACATGTTAATTCAGTGCTCGCAGCTAGATGCCCAACCAGGGGAAAAACTGGTAACAAGCAAAAGTCAAGACAACAACACAGAAAATTTCAAGACAGAGTCCATCACCATTCTTTATCACAAAAAAAAAAAAAAAAATCCAAACAAAAAGGTCAGTGGTATAATCAGACGCTGAAAAGAAAACATCCTGCATAAGCAAAATGACAGACTGCTCCATCATTTGAAGTACTGCAGTGAATAGAGAAATCAAAGATAGACCCTCTGTCATTTACTCCCACTTGTATGGCTTCCATTATGTGTATTCACTCTCACAGATAGGCAAGAGACCCAGAGCTAAAATACTGTATTTTTAGATGCTGTCATGTCCAAGGCAAACAAAGCCCTTAAGGACTTTTATGAGTTGACATCAAGCTCTAATGTAATTTCCAGTGCAAGCATCTAATACTTATTCCTAAATCAGGCATTATAAAAATATTGTTTCTTCTCCTGAAAGCATTAGATTAATCCATGCCAACATATATCTACTAACACTCATCCTTCAACTAAATAACCTGTTGACTGACTGGAAGCATACTCTTTCTACTGCTCTGCACTACACACCAGGTGCATGTGGGCTCATTTACGTCAGAGATATCCAAGGCTGAGCACTGACCACATGAACGACTAAAGCCACTTTTTTCTAAGCACCGTATCCATCTACCAACGGGCAAGGAAATCCATTGTTTCATCCAGTTACACAGAACAGTCCCTTTCTCTTTCAGAAGCTGCCTTGCTAACAGGGAGCAGAAATGGAACAAGCTATATATAGCTCTCCAAGTGCACAGCGTGGCACAATTGTTGATGAAAAATCACAGTTCAGCACAAGTTTTTAATAGTCAGTTGGCACAGGAGAGCTTGGTTTTCTTCATAAAGTCTGCATTTCTTCCTGTCCCAGTGAATATTAAACAATCCTTTGGTGATACTGTGTTAAGAACTCATGCATGGCATGTTGATTTAATAACTCTGTCCTTGGGATACGAGATGGCATGTCATATTCAATCTACCGCAGAAGCCACTCCAGTCAGGTGGAAACAGTCATTGATGGGAGTGTTGATATGTAAAACGATTGCACTATTTCACTGTGTCTCATTTGACTGCTTTATCGAACTCCGGGTCTTCCACCAAGTAGCCTGGACTTCAATTATCTATACTGAGAAGAATAAATAAAAGGCAAAGAAAAAGCAGGAATCATACAGTGCATGTGTAGGATTCACTCCCTGTTTGTGTTTACTATATAGACAGGACCTAAGGGTTTATTTTTACTTTCTTTCACCTCTTCCTTTCTCTTCCTCGCTGTTTCAAAGTACCACTATTGTGGTTTAACCCCAGCCAGCAGCTAGAACCATGCAGGCACTCACTCGCTCCCTCAAGTTGCAATGGGGGAGAGAATCAGAAGAGTAAAAGTGAGAAAAAATTCGTGGGCTGAGATAAAGACAGTTTAATAGGTAGAGAAAAAGCCACGCATACAAGCAAAGCAAAACAAGAAATTCATTCAATGCTTCCTACCAGCAGGCAGGTGTTCAGCCATCCTCAGGAAAGCAGGGCTTCATCACGCCTAATGGTTACTTGGGAAGACAAACGCCATCACTGCAAATGTCCCCCCTTCCTCCTTCTTCCCCCAGGTTAAATGCTGGGCATGATGTCACCTGGCATGCAATAGCCCTTTGGTCAGTTGGGGTCAGCTGTCCCGGCTGTGTGTACGTCCCCAGTCTGCTCAGTAGCAGGGCAGTGTGAGGAGCAGAAAAGGCCTTTATTGCTCAGCAACAAACTAAAAACACCACTGTACTATCAGCAGTACTTCTTCCCCCAAATCTAAAACATAGCACTACACCAGCCGCCAGCAAAAAAGTTTACTCCATCCCAGCTGAAACCACGACAACCACATTTGGTGGAGGTTGTTCACTGCACGTACCTTTGTCCAGAAGATAGGCAGTAACAAGGGCCAGTAGAGAAAGGCTGCTTTGTTCCCTTGCAGGATAAAGCACTGCATGACTGATTCCCTAACCTCAGCTCTGAAATAAATTACTTTTGCAGTGTTAAGAGTTTTATGCATATTTTTCAGTCTCATGTCCAAGATACTAAAGAAATGTCAAGAGACCATCCACCCTTAGTATTCTCTCAATACCATCACTGAGCTATATAAAGAAAAAAGCACTATACCTCGCACTTCCCAAGTTTAGTCACAAAGAGAAAGCAAGATAGTGTCACCTCCTCTAAGGCCATTGCTCCTCCACCACGCTCCCTCTTCCTGACTTCTTTCAGCTTACCACAGTATTTCTCTCTGTGTAGCACACTTAACGTTAAAATGTGACAGCTGTAGGTGAATAAGCTGTGCAACATTATAATTAATGCTGCTGACAAGATCAAAATTAAAACCAGTCTTCAAATATATCATATGCCACGTGAAGTATATCAACTATATTCATCCAGTACATGCACTTAGTATAAAACAGTACCTCCTTAAAAGGGTGAACTTCAATTGATCATTCCAGTTTTTCTGCTCAGCAAGCAAACATAGCTAAACCAATTCCTCCTTGTTGGGAATGGGAAGTTAAAGGACTAATAATGAAAATTTTCTAACACACGGATTGGCAACTTGTCAAGAAATACATCTATTGTATGTTCAGGGTAATTTTATCAAATTAGTCTTACTTCACCATTTCCTCTTTCCCTACTCATGTAATTACAAACATCACACAGTCGACATTAAAACTTTCTTCTAGCGTAAATTCAAAGCAAAACCAACTCAACCACTGAAGATTCCATACATCACTATAAAAACCTCAACCCCTCCAAAACTATTTTTGCAAAGGCTATTTTTATCATCTGGATGGGTTTACCATCCTCACCCCAGTTTGGTGTAACTCTACTCCTATAGAGCAAATCCTACCTCATACACTTTTTTAGAGTAACAATTGCCAATTTCAAGCAAAGTCTCTACTAAACTCTGTTTCAAGAGTTGCCTTTCCAGTGTCAGGGTCAATACAAACTTACAGAGCTCAGCTTTAAACTCCTTACAAGAGAAGACTGAAATCAAGCTGCAGAAAAATTAAATGAAAACATAAGCCAGTAAGTCCCTACATGAGTATTTAAGAGGTATCCCTGCCCCATCGTTCCAATCTACTTAGACAGGAACAAGGAGTTTAGCTTAGGAGATGGAACCTATGCTCTCCGCTCATTCTCTGCCCTTTTCTATTTCTCTTTTGTTTTCATCTCCAGTGTCTGCAGTAAGAGCCGGAAAATCTCTCATATGGAATTGATAACGGACCTACTGGAATTCAAATATTTACCATAGGGGAATCTGTCATGCAGTGCTTTTTCCTGCAAGCAATCAAATATTCCCAGCACAGATAACATTTTCACATATACATAAGGCCACATATCATTACTGCTTCTACTTGGAAAGCATCAAACTTTCAGCTGTAGCAGCCATGGAAAAAATACACTCACAGTGCACCAAAACCCACCCAAACCTTCAGACTTTCATGCTAAAGTTTTAACTTAAAGAGACTATTCACATGCTTAAAGTCATGCTTGTGCAGTAATATCTGCAGATTTTAAATCTTTTGGTACTACAGTAAATCATGTAAGATACTACCACCTATAAGCACTGAGGCTGTAAAGCCAATTTCTATTAGTTCCGGTTCTGACCAAGCCATTCCATGGAAATATTCCAATTGTTTGTACTGCTCAAATTATCTCAGTCAGATACCTAAATGCGTTTGTTGTTCACCCCATTTCAGCATAAGGTGTCATGCTACGCCAACACACTTGGGTCCTTACAGAGGGAAATGGCATATCAGTGACTATTTCTTTCAGCATGAAACAAGCAATAGTGGAAACTGCAAACCAATTTAATTTAACAGAAGGGATTCACATCATGGCACGCAGTTGTCCATTAACAGAACAAACCCCTGCCCCCCCCCCCCTTTCTCCAGTTGGCAACTGCAGCAAATCTTCCATGAAAATACATTTCCTGTAATGTTCTGGTCATGGTTGGCAAGAGCTGCAACCCATTTCCATAAAGCCACCATGTGGAAAATTGCCTTGGCTGTTAAAATGGACTAATGCAAAGGAATTTTTTTTTTTTTAAATGTTGAAGGCATCAATCCTTTTTAAAAAACTCCAGTTTCCAGAATATTAACAGGTCACCTACCAGCAACAAGGCAGAGCCCTCAAACAAGAAAGACAGCAAATCAAAGAGCTTTGAAGAAAATAAGAAAAAACCGCTTCATCCAAGTATCACTTACAGACTGCTAACCCAGCAAACATAATGAGAAAAGAAGACTGAAGGAACTTTGCAACAGCAACTCTGCTCTCACCGGAGTACAATCCTCATGCTGCAACTACTACTAATCCACAAACTTCCACAGCATTAGTTTGCCCCAAAAAAGTTAAATCCTGAGTCTGCAGACAAGTGACTGTGCATCACAGGACAAGTCAGATCATTAAAACAAAGGAGATGCATTAAAGTTTTCAGGACTGAAGTCTCATTCTCCTATACTGTCGTTACCTGGTGCAATTTACTCTTTAGCTCTCAGTGGACTCGCACAGATCCTGTTCCTCGCTCTTGCCCTACAGAGCTGATTCGAGTCCATAATGCTTACTTAAACCCATCAAAGTCCTCTCCTACTCTGTTTCTGCATACGTGAGTGAAACAGATGTCTTGCACACTTCCCTCCCTCATCTGTTCAGCTGTGCTGGACCAAGGAAACACACAAATTTGGTACATAGGGTGAGGGCTTGAAACTTGCACTGTCCACAATCTCTCGTTGCACATTATAGAGTTGAAGGAGCTTTGCATTCTCTCTCTGACTCTGGAAAACCCCCCTTGAACTTCGGGGACTTACAAGACTAGAAGCTGAAGAATGGGATTGCCCGATCTGGAGAAATTTACAAGTAGGTTTTATAGAAATGACTGCGGGATGAGACACAGGTATAGCAGGTATCTCTTTTTGGAAAGGGGAGACTCTCAATGTGCAAGACTCCAGTGGCACTGATGGATTTCAAAGCAGTTTCTAAAGTGGTCAATGTAAACCTGCAGGCAGAGCCCTGCACTGACACCTGGTCCTGTTTTACAAGTGACATAACACAATTAGCTACCTGCAAAAAATCAAACTGTTGGTTACAATATTTTTGCACGTCAAAAGCATAACAAATAAAGTGCTATCATTGTGAAACTATAAAAAAAAATATCTCACAATGCTTACGCAGAGAACCTTGAAGTGCAGGACAGCAGTGGTATTAGTGATACCACTTGCAAAACTGGGAAGCGAGACAAAGAAACTTTAAGGAAAACGTTCAGAAAGTTCTGTATAATAAAAACTGAAACCTCTGGACATGCAACACATCCACTGGAAGCTTGGGTACTTCTCAACATCAGGCCAAAGGTGTCTCAAGTTGGGCACTATATTATAGTTATATTAAAAATAAGGACTTTTTAAAGATATAAGGCTTGTGACAGGCTTTGCAAAACTAAAATACAACAGAAAATACATCCTAGAAATTTTTAATCCCAAGGTGCTATTATAGCACTAGGTCAATTTTGGATTACTCTACCAGAGGGAAAGGTGAAGATCACTGTAAGCCTTAAGAAATGGTCATCAAAGCAAAGGGAGGAAAAAAAAAATTAAGGAAATTAAATATTTATGATGAAAATAACTAATAGAGCACAGAAACATATAAGTTTGTGAGCACATAAATTCTTTGAAATATAAACATTTTTGTTGTATATTCCTTGACTACTAAATTCTCATGGCTGTGGTTCCAGGCTCAATGATGTATCTAAGGCAATGGATCTAGAAATACAACAATGAGCTTTCCAATTTTGTCCTTGCTTGCCCAAGTAAGAAATGAAGAGTTATCTCAGCTGTATCTACATGAACAAAAAAGCTACTTTACGATGTTCTGTCTCTTCAGACTTCATTGGTTTCTTTTCTGGAAAAAGAACTCTATCATACTGTAACCTTTTTTCATTCTTGAGAGGAAGCAAGGGAAAGAAATACATGAGGAAAGAATCGGGAACAGATGAGTGTGCGTGTATATTGTACATGCAATCAGAAGGGTGCAGCGTTTTGTCACTGTATATGGTTAAAAGACGGATACATATTTCAGAGTATAAAAAATGCAGTTAGAAGTGTGCACGAGAAAATCTACATAATGCTGGATTCTTTCTGTATAATCTTGTTTTCTATTCTTCATACTTACTACGCAAAAATTTAGCATGTGCAGGGTCAGTGAGCAGCTAAAGTATCTTTAAAGAAAAGTCTAACCTTTCCTACTCATCTGTGCTTCCTGTAACCACTCTGTTAGCCTTCTCCCTGATTTATGATTCCCACACTGCCTCTGTGATTAAAAGCCTGACAGTTTGTTTGCATTTCTACTTAGGCTGATTATTTTTTGCCCTTTCTCCAACTTCAGACACAACCCTGCAGATGACAGGTCTAAGGGTCCCATACTCATTTCAAAAAGATATGTACCATGAACAAGGAAGCTGCCCTACAGCAAGAGGTCTCCCACTCATCTCCTCCCTTCATTTCCACCATACTAGAGCTGAGAGAATAAGCACTTTATAACTGTCTGAGAGTTTTAGCACTGACCACTGGGTTTTACTGTAACTACAAGTAAGCTAGATTCAATTTCTTCTCTGTCTGAACTTGGAAAATCTAAAGTCTCCAGAAATAATGGTTAAACTAAAATCAGAAGACATTTTTAGATTCAGGTCCCTGTAAGTCCCAACCTGAAAAAAAGCCACGGGTTTTGCCTGCCTGACAAAGTAGCTGCTAGGTACTTTTGAAAAGACTGCCTCCCAGTCATGCTAGCAACTCATGTGGGGCAGAGAAGTAAGTCACTGGTCAGAGAGTTACTTAATACCACAGTGGCAGAAGACCAGAAACTATTGTTCAATGGAAATGAGGTCCCATGATATTTGCAAAGGAGAACAGCCGCAGTAACAACAGGGAGGTTCAGCCTGAAAAATAATATTCACACTATGTAAGAGACTGCTAGCTAAGAAATTCGTGTGCATCCCAACTAGCAAGCAACACAATGAATTTGCTGCTGTGAAAACATGAAAGAGGGAGCTATATGTCACGACCAAGACCAGCACCTCAGTTCACTATGGCATGCACTTCTCCCCTCATTTCTCTTTCGGCCTAGGTCAGAGCCTGACTTTTCCTCTGGAAAAATCAGCCCACTGCTCAGCCAGCATCTGTTCGCTCCTGGGGCTAGTTGGGTTCAGCAGAGCTGTCAAGATTTTTGGTTGAAAGGGATGCTTCAGTTGTGGAACTTACAACTTTCAACTGTAAACAAAGCTTCAGCTTTGAATGCATCAATAGACTCTAGCCTGGTATTTAAAGTAGTTTTGCAAATGGTCCGTGTTACATTTTGCAAATCTCTGACTACAAGATTCTTGTCTCTTGCTGACCTTCCAGTGCTCATAAACAAGCAAAAACCGGTCACGGGAGCAGGTTAAAACTATGTTAGGTTACAGCAGCTGAACAATTCAAGTCAAAAGACACTGGCTTCGACAGTTATGTGCACACGCTTTTTATAAGCTTTTACTGGCAAATCTGCTGAATTTCAAAGCATTTTTCAAGAAAGCCTCTGAAATAAGACATTGTATTGTTAATGAAATAAGCTACAAAACTGGGCACATAGTCAGTTTCACTGCAACATACTAATGCATCTTAGCCAGCATTCATTTCGGTTTGCTGAGACACAGACACAGAGCAAAAGAGCAGGTTGGACAGCAGAGATTACAACTTTCTTCAGCAGCTGCTCAAAGTTTTTATTACATTTAGGAAAATGCTTATTGTGCTGGAAATAAGCAGACAAATGGGTGCCTAGATTCCTGTCTTTTCTGCCCTCTCCCATGCCCCCAAATCTTTTGCAGCTATGCAGTTACAGAAGATGAACGAGTTCCTGGAAGGCTAAAAGAACATGGTAAACTTGCTACTGGCTGGTCGCTATTTTCTTACGATCTTCATAGCTCCGTGAGTGTACATCTGTTATTGCACCATTGGAAAATGCCGGTGTTTCCACGCAGGAAGCTAACCATTGCAGCTCCCCCAAAGCAAAGTGCATTCTCCAGGCAGGTAGCTTGTGGGTCCAGAATGAGTAGGTCAGCTCACGTATGTTTAGTGTCAACATTTGTTACAAATATTCACAAGGGTATAAAGACACTTCCGTATACAAAGTGCGCCCATTTTTGGACAGTCAAAAAGAAATTACCGTGCATGAAAAATGAATATAAATCTGACTGAGTCTTGGCAAACCTCTATAATGTTAAATAACACAGTAAAAATGCATACTTTCTTGTTCAGACACATCTACCAGCTCATGTCTACAACCTGCCTTAACATCATCTGTTGAAGGTAACAAGAGAAACAACACGTTGATGGGGTTCTGTTAATAGTTTGGCTAAAACAACAAAGTTATCTTCTCTTTCATAATCTCTGGAATCACAGAAGTCTTCCTTTCTTTAGAAAAATGGCTTTCAGTATTAATAACTTTGAGATGAGGTGTGAGACTAAGAAGTCTCAGCCATTTTTACTGTGCTTCCTCAACCTATTGTCCCACCCAGTTTTACTTTTTGGTTTTTTCCCCCCAAGACAACAAAGGCGCTACAAAGAATTTTCTTTCACGTTTCTTTCTTCAAACCCCAAATTGACAACAATCCTTTGCTGTCATCATGACATGCCAAAACAACAATACATCTCCTCCCATCACCACTGTTTTTCTCTCCTGCAACTGGATTATCACCGGGTGGCACATCAAATGGTAGAAAAACACCATAGTGAGTTTCTGCCAAGTTCCATGATGTTATTCCCCTTGCATTAAAAGAAAACAATGAACTTTAGTTTGTACTGCACTAATAATTTTTTTTTTTTTGCAGTCACAGAATTCCCATGTATTTACAGTTCATGGCATTTCACAAACCTGTGAAATCTTCTGTGTTCCTTTCTGAAGCGAAATACAATAATTTTAGCAGAAATAGGAATTTCATTATGTTTGACTGACAAGCTCAGGCCACATAACTGACTTAACATGCACATGGCATGCTTCCTTTTCTTTTGATTTATGAGTCTCCCCTATTGTTATTTTTTCTGTAGAAACAGAAGCAGAGTATATTTCTGTAGCGATGCTTCTATTTTTACCCCACTACTTTTAATCTGAAACCTTCATATAGAACGTCTGTTGTTGCAAGAATAACTGAAAGTTACTGTGAATATGCTGCAGTAACAGACCTCTCGGCAGCCCAATACCACTACCAAAGAAACAACCCTTCACAGGCAGGATTTCTGACAAACACCAACACCTTTGAAAAGGTACTGACAATTGCAATAACACTATTTTCTATATTAACCTACTGTTAAATCATGCCATCTCTTACATTTCATTTCAGAATAACTAGTAGAAAGAGAAGGTTATGATGTCTTTTTCAACGATCAGTAAATTATTTCAACTATGTATTTTTTTGTTCCATGATTTAAATTTAGACCTTCTTTTTCATTAGGGAATCCACACCTAATACAGAGCAGCCCTAAGGAGAAGGACCTGGGGGTGTTGGTGGATGAGGAGGTCAACATAAGCCAGCAATGTGTGCTCGCAGCCCAGAAAGCCAACCACATCCTGGGCTGCATCAAAAGCAGTGTGGCCAGCAGGACGAGGGAGAGGATTCTGTCCCTCTACTCTGCTCTGCTGAGACCCCACCTGCAGTACTGTGTCCATAATCTCTATCCCTGACTTAGTTCTAACTCCAAATAGTTGGTGACTTCTGGTCATCGACCTTATGTGCAATGATTTAAAAGTCCACTAAAAAAACCCACTTTAAATTAAATATAAAAAATTCAACTATATGAAACACACAACAGTGGAGCAATAACCTGTGGCAGAATCCCTTTAAATCAACCACACAAAACAGCGGCGATTATATCACACACCTTTCCATGCAAACAATGGCTTTGAAAGGAAGCTGACATAACGCCCAAGTAATGAAAACTTAAGAAAAACCAAACACGAAATTTCCACTTCCTCTACACATGGTTTCAGCATGGAAAAGGACACAGTCAATAAAATAACATGCTCTGGCTACCTTCTGCTTGTGAAACAGGCTCTGATGAAACCAAACAGACTTCTAAAAACCTCATCATGTCCTGCTTGCTTCTCTGCCTTCTCCCTGTACATCTGAGAGGTGACACCAGTTCATGTTTGAGAGCATGGTCCTTGGACACATGACTGCTAGTGCAACCCAAATAAAACTTCAGACATGACATTTTCAACATATATTATCAAAAACATACTTGCAAGAATTTTTAAATGCTTCTGATTTTTCATATACCAACCTGAAAATCCTCAAAACAGTGACTGCCAGTGTTTCACGGATGTAAAAATCATATTTTGTAACTCTAGGGTGAGGAAACATAATGGCAGTTGTAACGGGTTTACTATACAACATTGAACTAGCTTATTAAGATAATAAGTTGTTTCTCCTATTACTGTTCAATTAAAACAAACAAAATGAATCACTGAGGCTTTCTTTCCTAATGCAGCTGTATGGCATACTCACATTTTCTTTTTTTTTTTTTTTTTTAGGTAGTGAATCAGTGAGGAACGAAAGAACATCTCCCTTAAATGCTTCCTTTTCCTCTCTCGCTTCACTGTTCCTCCCCAACCTCCTTAGAAATAACCATGGATAAAAGTGTTCTGACTATATATATGCACATCTATATATACACACACACTCTGCATCCATTTATTTAAAATGCTTTGCTTTGGGTAACTTCTCTTCAATACAAAGAGTCCCGCCATAACCATTGGTTCAGAGGGGAAAATCAGACAGAAGCAGCTGCAACAACAGATGAAAATATGCCAACTTTTGGTTGTGAGCTGCAAGGTATCCACTTTCAATTATTCCATTTTCTCTGCCAGCCTTTTTCTCTTGACCTCCTCCCATTTCTTGATCCAGCTCATTTCCTATTTAGTTCTTCAAACTCTGATTTCAAAAGGACAACATTCATAGCTCTCAGTCCGTACTCAACTGCCTTACACTGACCATTGCTGAACTGTAAGTGTCAACCCATAAAACAGACCTTTAAAGGACCATTCAACAGTACCAAGGACAAAGATTTTCATAGGACATAAAAGGCCAAGATCACGGAATTGCACAGATGGGAAGCTTTATTTTAAAGAACTTTAACTTTTCTCACTCCTACCAGCTAATGCATCTGTCCAGCCACTAAACTTACTCAAAATAAAAGAAAGTTGCCTTTACAAATCTGCCAGTGACTCAGCTACAGCTCAAACACTTTTTGTAAAAAGATAGTGGTATCAGTGACCTAATTAAAAAGAGGAAATAATGCCTACCTCTTCTCCCTATCTTCCCCACAGCAGTCTCGGGGAACTTGAATGAAGAGGTAGAAAGCACCTTTCTCCTTGATCTTTTAGCTACAGAAAATCAAATGTCTTACAAACAAAGGGGGATGTAGGGAAGGTGCGACAGGCAAATAAGAATCACCCGTGAGTTATTTATCCCGTTCTTTCATAGAGGAGCTCCCAATCTTTCCTATTAGGCACTACTTAGAGGGCACCTGTCAAAAACCTCAAGGGTTAACCCGGGGCTTTATTGGAACAGGAAAGACATTGGTCCCATTCCCTTCTGAGTATTCTACATTAAATTAAGTGGTATTTTACACTTTCATATGTAAAATTCATTGACCAAAGACAGACCAGACAATAAGAAGTGACAACTTCAGATAGCAAAAAGGAAAAGGAAATTAAAGCAAGGAAAAGAAAAAAAAATAAATGACCTACGTATCTAGGATTTCCAATTATTAAGGACTTGGCCCTGGTGAGATATTCAGCAGTCTTCCAAGGCAGGAAAAAACATGAGCTTACTGTGATTTGGGTGGTGTAAGTCCAAGCTTATTCTCAGCAGTAATTCTGCCTAAAAACATATCATGAAGTTAAACTGCATGTTTATGATATTCTATGAGTAGCAAGGAAAATGTAGTAAAAATACAAATTAAATTATTCCTTGCAACTCACTACTAATGTATCTGTTTCCAAACTGCAAATACTCCAGAATGCCACAGAAAAAGTATAGGAGACATTTAGGAGAATTTTAACCCACTGTTCCCAATTATTAACTTGAAAAAAGTGCCCACTAAAGCAATAGTCCCTCTTATGCCTCTTTTCAAGACACTGTCACTTTATTGCCATTACAAAATGGCACTTCTTAGCATACCAATTTATTTTTCTACATTAGACTTGTGTACTTTTTAAGAAATCCAGATGAAACACACTAATTTTTAATATTGTATGCAAATCTTAAAAAAAGTGACATAAGCCCAAACTTAATCTCTTTAAGATTAAAGGTCTGTCTGAGCCTCTGTCGCTACTATTCTCTGTGATACCCTACTTGTTGTATCACACAACAGAAAGATTATTTTGACCTGATTTAACAACCAATAAATTTTCATAAACTGTTTGAGGCATCAGTTCCATTTCTGATAGGCAGCATGCCTTTTGTTTGTCTTCAGGAACAAAATGCCATTGCTTGCCATATCCCAAGTGAATACCCAAACCTCCAGGAGCCTTGCTTCACCACTTCTGAAAGCAGACAAATGGAGTTCTGCAGCATAGAGCTACCGATTAGGACCCAGCATGCAGTCTCAGTACACTTCGAGAACAACAACTCTTGACTCAGACTTTCAAAATGAGGTAGGAAATACACGATTACTTTCCGTTTGCCCACCATCACTTTGTTTTGCAAGAAAGTACAGAATTTTTAATAAACCGTCTGAGGCAAAGGCACCGTTTAAAAAGGAGCCACTGACTATTTAAAAGGTTGTCACTGACACGGGCTTGGAAAATACCTGCTCCTAGACAGCCAGCCAGCCAGCAACTTCTGCCTACAAGTAGTATGAAAAACTCCCCACTAGACCATACAGAAGGTGACAACATCCAGAGGAGAAGATTTAATTCTGTCTTACGGATGCAGCTTACCACTCTCAGGTGAATCTCACCAAAGCACTCATGGTTCGGATCAGCTCCTGCATAGTCTGTTAAAGACTGAATTAGGCTTCCTGCTTCTGTTCTCTCCAGGAGGGAACCTGGGTATGTTGTAGCTCATTTCACAGTCTGCATATATTCACTCATTTGGTTATCGAAGTATTAGCCAAGGCGATATGACAAGTTTGTTCCGCTGACAACAAATGAGTAGATTACATTGAAAACAAGACATGTCTGCAGGCACCAAACACTGCTGCTTCTATTAGGAAAGCTTTTCTTCCTGACTGCTCCTTGCTTGTTTCAGGACCTTCAGTCTTTTGTAAGTGAAGAGTGAACAACCATAACGCACTAGGAAAGATGAGGAAAGCTGCTCGTTTCCCATTTAAACACAATTTTATATATGTTACGTATATATGCATAGCATATAATGTGCCTATTTTTGCTTTTATGACTTAGAAATAAAAATAAATGTAGTGGATTTTTACTGTGTACTTGCACTGATCATTGGATGTCACAGAATATTTTGTTAGGCACAGCTTTGGAAAAATCAATAACTAGGCAGGTGCCAGCTGTGCAGCTACATGGTGCCAGGCAGTCATGCTCCTTATTGCCTCCTAAACTAGAGGGGCAGAAAATGATGGCTCTAGAATTGAACTCCATGAAATTTACACTGGGACAAATGGAATTTAGTGTGATTAAGTGTCCTAGAAAAATTAACTCCTTTTATATCAACTCCTATTCTCTCCTTATTTGCAGCAAGGTTACATCACCGCCTTCAGCTAAAATATACCCAGTTTGGGCCAGTTAAAGGTGAAGTTGAATCAAACCCACTCTGTAAACACTAGTGTCTCAAGGAAGCCCAAGCAGACACAGAACCCATGCCCGATGGTTTGCAGTCCTCACAAACATGCTGCGCTATATCACATTAAAACACTTGCGAGAGAATCAGCTCTTCAGTTACCAATGCACCAATGCTCCAATGCTGCTTGGACAGGTTTGCATAAAATAAGTTATTTCCAAAACAAGTATCAAAACACAGCCATTAAAATCGTGAGAAAAAGGCAGGAGCAATATTATCCTTCCTGGTGCTGGAGTTCCCATTCTGGGTTGACAATGTGATATTTGTGTGTGCCTCCTGAGAGGCCAAAGGATGGGGCAGGAAGGGGCATTCTGCAGCCTTGCATGTGGTACGGGGTTACTTAGTGCTTGCAAGGTGCCTTAGGGATCTGAGGACTCAGTGTACCTGCCATACAGATGCTGCCCAACGAACAGGACATAAAGTGTTCCTCTTACTCCTTGAAACAGGAAAACAAACAAACAAAAACCAAGGAAACCACAGGGCAGCTTCCTGTTCTTGAGTGTTGCAAACAACTTCCCAGTTCCTCTTTCCTTGTTCCAAAATCAAAGACATTTCAGTAAAGGAAGAAGCAGGCAGAGTTAAGAGGGAAGAAGTGGTGATTAAGCAACTCTGAGATTGTCCTGGGTTCTCATGCCCTATTATCATTTTACTTGAAGACTCCATCACTGCTGTTTTCCAAAAAGATCAAGACTGCTCGATTAATTTGTCATTGGGACACGGAGGAGGTGCGGTCTGCTCCTCCTTTACCTCGATAAGGAAGAGCAGCAAGGAGTCATTCAAAGTCAGGGAAAATAAATTCATTCCTAAACCTCAGAAATGGTGCTGGACTGCAAAACCTAATGCTAACTTTTTCCCTTTGTGCATCATTTACTTCCTCTACAATGAAACCCCAAATCCCCACTCTCAGAGTTTTCTAGAATTCCTACAATCGTTTTGTTTTCCTTCTAAGGAAAGGTGGAGCCAGAAAGAGAGACGCAATACTAATCTCAGCTTCCAGTTCAGTTACTCATCTCCAATTTCCTACAGATGGTTGCTTCCTTCATCGACTAGCCTCTCTGCAGACTCCCAGTTAGGTATGGGACAGCCGCATGGCAATGTAGGAAACAGAGAAGATAATAGGGCACTTCCCTTCTAAATCCCTTAAATATGCACTGCAGATGATGCACGCTATACAGCGGGGAGGAGGAGGAGCGGAAAAAACTACACACTTAGATTATGCCACCCAAAGAACATTCCTCTATTGCACTGTTCATTGCTGGTCCTTGGTGTGATTTTGGTCCAGGCCAGTCAATGATCTCACAAACAAATTTTGGGCATAGCTCAGGAATTAGCAAGGGCCTGCGACACTGCCAACAGACAGCTTGCATGCAGTCACTCTATTTTGAAGGGTGGGAAGAGTTGAACATTACAGACTTGGCTGTTTCATGTCAATTTACTATAGTGCAAAAGAAAGATCTGGGAACTTCACATTCACTGTTAGATACTTATCACTAATAGTCTTACCAAGTCTTCATCTTTAGACCATGACTGGTTTTGGTCAGCTCTGAGGACCTTAACTCATGTCTAATAGGAAAAGCGGAATAGGGAACAGGTCTGCTCTACAGTGATGTCTCGTGGGAGTCTTGTAGAATGACCCCTTTTGAGGGTGAAGTTACAATCAGCAGCAAGAGAAACGTTTGAAAGTAGGAGAGTAGCACTGAAAAATGAAATTTTTCATATAGAGGTAAGGAGAGAAACAACCTTCAAGAGAAGACCGGGAGCAGCAACTCCTAATTCTTGACCAGCAGGTTACCTGCAGAAAAGATATCAAAGCATCCAGATACCTCAAAAGGAATTATGTCGGATTTCCATTTAGTCTGGGAGGTTTATTTGTAGTGTTTATATGTAAGGTTCAAATGGCACTTACTAAAACTAAATCCCAGGTCTGCATTTCTTGTTAACAGCCTAGCAATAACAGAGATAAATGTTTATAACTGAGGAGTAGTCAGGCCCAGATTCAAATTTATGAGATTCTCGCCAATTTAATTTGAGGTACCTTTGAAGCAGTTTGTGCCCTTGGGTTCTGAAAGGACGACTGACACCAGGAGAGAGTTCAGCAGAAGAACGTGAATGTTATCACAGCACTGGTGACGCCTTCTGTACATAGTTTGAACTGTTCATAGACGAGAGCATGCAGAAAAGCTTCAGAACAATATGACTCATTATACGCATATGTATACAGATAAATGGACTCATATAGCAGACACTACAATTAATGTTGCAGGTGCTTAATTTCAGTCCGGTACACACCACAGAACACACAAATCCCTGTGGAAAAAGCAGGGTGCTGCATGCCAAAGTAGACTGTGCTGGAGTTGAAAACGTTGCTTTATTTTGTTTCCACCACCTCCATGCTCCCATTCAGCAAACACTGACTGTTCTCTTGAAACGTCAGTGTGCGGGGCAAGAGGCAACAATTGGCAAAACATATAGATGCTCTCACCGCTTGGTGAAAGCTCAAGCACCTTTCCAGAGTCCCTTGCCAACATGATTAAATTGTGCCGTTACAGGTTCTTTGGACAAGGTTTCTAATAAAGCATTTCCTGCCTCATTTCCTGCCAAAATTTAGAAATGCAAGTCAACATTCTGCAGTAATTCACACGTGCTTTGTGGCATGGCATAAAACTTTTCATTCTTTTTCTTTTCTTTTTCTTTTTTTTCCAGTATTGCTGCTGCTTATGTCAAGGCAAGTGTTTAGCACTGGGATGACATAAACATAATTCCAACATCTGCTCTCTGAAGGAGAGGAAAATGAAACAAAAGAATAAACCACGTTCTTTTACTCCACCCCTTCAAATTCCTCTATTAAAAAAAAAAGCAGGAAACTTTCTTGCTACTGAGAGCATCACCATCTCTTCCTTTACTCAAAAAGGACAATGAATAGAAAACCAAACTCCTCAAACCTTTGACGTTTCTTGCTGAGGCTTGATTGCACAGGTAAACAAGTATCAGAGCTGCTGAAACTGATCACGCTAAACGTTATGCCTATATACCATCACATGACAGAGCTAAAATACTTAAAAATTAGGCAGTGGTCTGCTCATGTACAGCAATTCTCATAAAGGTCAACCAGTGTCAAGAAGGTTTTTCCTGAAAGCTATTGTTCCAAATCTACTTTTTCAGAACCTGACATGTGCATGGTGCCTGTCAAAGCTTCCCACAATCTAAACCTCCCACATCTCTCTGTTCGTGGAAACAGAAATGCAGATGTGGACTAGTCAAACCCAGGAAACAACCTGTCTGAGACAGCACCCTATGAATTAATTGAATAACAGTGCACCCTCACTGAAGCCATACAAAATTAAGCCAGGAAAAGCCTGAAGGCAAATGGAGATTCTTGGCTAGTGAACTAAGGTACCTTCCAGTGTCCTCTTGCTGCCTTCCTTTTCTACCAGGATGCAATCGGATGCAGCACATAAACCCAAGCAGTGTTGCAACACAAGGCCAGGCAAAGATTAATTGCACCAGTGCCTCTGTCTTGTTGCCAATGAAACCAACTGCTCTGAGCTACAAGTTTCCACGAACAGCCCAACCCTTTTTTTCTGTCAGAGACATGAATCCTCTTTTGTCCACTCCAGATTACATCAATACTACAACAGCGGTCTTCAGTGCGACACCTGATCTCCCGACAGCTGGATGAGCCACAGCCCAGTTCTGAGCTCTCCCACTGCCGCAAGAGCTCTGAGGGTAGAACTGGAAACTAAGCCCTTTAGTGTATCTCTCCTGAGACCGTGAACCACAACTGTTATCCGTGCTTGAATTTCATTAATAAATTGTTGAAAGTAAACCCAGACTTTTCTCATAAGTGGCTAAGAATCCTCTGACAGGTTCACTTAGTTCTGTGGCTTCCAGCCAAATAAACCAATTCCATCTTTCTCAGGTTGAGAGTTAGCTAAGTGCCTGCATTTACAATTCTTTTTCTCCTGATATAGAGGAATAGACATGAAGAGGGAAGGGGAGGTGGCACCAAATGGTTAAAAGAGAAAAAAATAAATTAAATATTGTTAAAGATTGTTTGCTCCAGTGTGTCAGAAATGGAGTTAATGCATAGAGGCTTTGTACAACATTTGTACCCGACCTCCTGACACTGTGATGAAACAGTTCCTACCTCTGGTGAAGACTGCTGCAGCAAGCAAAAGAGTGAGCAAATACTTTTGACTCAAGAATATGGCAGAGATTCCCCTCTGAGACAGGCAACCAGCTGTAGTACTGTAGTTCCTCTCAATCCAAACACAATAGGTTTTACATCATAATATTTGAAGGTATGTTGTCACGTAAATTTACAGCATGCCACTTATGCCATGAAATCAGTGCATGTGTCTTCGTCGCACAGGAGGCGTGAAGCAGCTTACCCATTTCCACTGGGGCTGAAACACTGCACTTTACCATGGGAGAGGAGCAAGCACCAGCCAGGCCGAGCAGAGCAAGGACCTGCCAGCAATCCACGCCCTCCCCTCGCACTAACTTGTTAACAGAGTCATGCCCCTCACAGCTCCCACTTCAGACACCCCTCCCTTCTCCCAAACTAGGGGAACTCTAATTAAACAGGAACCAAAACTACGAAACTATACAAATGTTGAGAAAGCCCAACTCCATATTGAAAGCCCAGCCCCATGTTTATTTCTGGTGCTAATGCGGTGTCTCTTTCTGTCTCTCTGCCAACTGGTATCAGAAAGCTGCTCCTGCCTCTTGAGCGAGCTTACAATTCAGTGTCTTTCTAAACACTTCTTCAGAGCTGTATAGTGCCGTTACAAAGGAAAGGAGAAATAAGAACACCCAGTACCTGCCCTAGCTACTGAAGGGACTCCTGCTGTGACTATGTCCAAAAGTTCTCATTTCAAAGCCCGGGCATCTCCTACTGCCCATTTTGTGTGCCTTTGAAACAACTTTTCTAATCTGAGTAAGTCGAAGTTAAACATTTTTGGTCCTTGTGTCCCAGGACCACTTGAATACACGTTTGGATACTCCTTGTATCACAGAACTAGAGGGATATGATTCACAGAGGTTAGGATTGCAGTTTTGACACTGCTCTAGATATGCTCCAACAGCAGTGACATGCTCTGTACCTGTGTCTCATTCTACCATCACTATTTTATTTACAAAGAGCAGAAGAGCACTCTGGCATGACAGAGAGGCGAGCTGATGAAATCAGAAATAATCAGAGGAAGCCTTAGGACATCATGAACGATCTGCCCATTCACATAGCTCAGTTCCTCAATTTAATGCAATCTTACATGCTCAACTAAGACTGCAAAAGAACCAGAGGTCTATTTAGTGCCATACAGATAGCTGCATTTGTACAGAGGACATCTGTCACCTAAGAGCAGCATTTAAAGTACTGACCAGATGGATATGAGCTTTTAGCACATTAAGCACGTTCTGCATTGATCTAGTGACCTGGGGGCAAAAACCTCCAGATACCTCCTTACGTGACCTCAAGGCACTGGTCCCAACTCCATCTCTAACCAAGCAGAGCACTTACGAGTACCATTCTCATGCTTATACTCCTCCTCTCTCTACTGTGACACCATCAGCTGTGTGCTGAACAATATGAAGACTGAATTTCTCAAAACTTGCCTGTAGCTTTCCCATACAGGCTGGGAGGTGTGATTTAAAAGCATGGCTTAGAAGCATGTGAACTTTTATAGATTTTAAAGGGAGCTTAAACAACTAGGCCTTTGTTTCAACTTGCATCATCAAGCGATGTGAAAAAAAAAAAAAAAAATTATGTGACATGTAGTGGAGTTTTAGCTTTAGCCATTAGTCACGTTTAAATTAGTTACAAATAGGAAGGGGGAAGAAAGGCCAATAACCGGAATGAATTGGTATAACCAGCTCCTACTCTGAGTTCCCTCACCACTATAAACACTCGCTTAATTATTTTCTGGAGCACGAAGGCCTGTATTCTTAATTGCAGAAATCCACTAAGATTCAGAGTTACTACTCACATCCAGTGACTGGATTTGTTTGAAGGGAGGACTGTTTGTGCTTTATCCTGTGGGAAGTTGTTAACGCCCAGTCATTTCCCCCTCATATTCTCTCCTCACTGACCCCAGAGAGACCACTTGACATGAAAGAGTTTTTTCTTTTTGAGACGGGGATATTACAGTATGCACTATACAGTAAAACCTGAAGTATCCAAGAACTTAATAGCTGACACCTTTGGAATTCACTAGCTCTGGTTCCAATCTGTATTAGGTTGTTTTGTTTTTTGTCACAGATTACAAAATTATTTTCAGAATAATTCAAGATGTCAAGGTTCATGCAGATATAGCACCTTGCTTGAGTTTAATGCATCTATTTTAACTTGGTTCGGTTTAAACTTTCACAAACATCCAAACATATATTCCCATGAAAAGAAGGAGTAAAGAGCCATACAAATTCTTTGTTTGTAAGTAATTCTACTGACTTCCGTAAGAGAAAGCTGTTCTCAGATCCTTTCTGCACTAGGCAAGAGTCTCTAAATCTCGCTTACCCACAACAGTATAGTTGACAAATATAACTTTTTTTTTTTTTTCTCTCATGAGCAGTTATTTCCAGATTTGGGATTGGCCAGGCTTCAATCCAGAAAATAGGCTTTTCATTACAATCCCCAAATAACTTCAGAAGTCAGGAAATGTCCTAGTTAGGAAAGGGGTGGATTCATCCTGCCTGAAGTATTTGGCAGACCAAGCATCCCACATCTCCCAAACGTTCAAGGAACCCATCCTTCAATTTCTGCAAGATTTCCAGCTGGGTGTTACACTGACAACCAGTGCTTTATCATAGCCAACCGCTATCCATGCGGTATTACAGGAGAAACGATTGATCATCCAGCAAGCTTTATAAATCGCAGTTGCACCCTTCCTATTGTGATTTATATTGTCATCATAGTCCAACTACACCTCAAGTGCCAAGTCCTCCCCCTCCAACACTAGCTAGAGCACAAGGAAGAAAATGCTCTCATCAAGAAGGCCTTTTGAGAGAAAGCCTCAAGGGGAAGTTATTCCCAAATAGAAGTAGTCACGCTGTGGACAGTCTGGAAGAAGATTTAGTTCTGCATTTGTCTCAGGATATTTAGAAAACTGATTTAGAGGATCTTTACTTATAGCACCTGATTGAGTGACAGGAAATCTTCTCATGGTTACCTTGTTACACAGTCCAATCCAAGCTCACTCCTTCAGCAGATTCTGCAACAGGAAAGACGGTACTGTAGAACCCTCGTTGTGGTGAGGCATAACCTACTAGTGTAAGTACATGGATGAGCACTTGGGATGCACATATTGTAATCCTAGATTTGGTGTCCTGGCATATCCCATAGCAAGCAGTTTAACCTTTACCTCTGTTTCTGCACTTATGAAAAGAACACATAATCTCCCAGCTCAGCATGGCACAACAATTAACAGTTATACTGTAGAGGAATCTGAAGAAACAGACTATGCACATATACACATCCCACGTATACACTCTTCAAGAACAATAGCCCCTACATACCTGTCCTGGTTTGAGGTAAAACAGAACCAATTTTCAGTAACTTCGCTTCTTAGCTGGGCCTCTTCTAACTACTGAAATTAACTGCATATTGTGCAGTCAGCGTTCGCTCTCTCAGAGCAATAAGAGCAATGTTTATAGCTGATGCCCAGGCATGGGATGCAGAGACACTCCTGCTTATACTTCCTGCTATAACAGCCAAGGCCAACCAACTTTGTTATTTGCCCCGTTGGAGGGTCGGAAGCGGAAAAGCGCAGTGGGGTCCCACCTGTGGGGAGGAGCGGACAGGATAGGTGACCCAAAACTGACCAACAGGGTATTCCATCCCATCTGCCTCATGCTCAGTGTAAAAGCTGAGGGATCAAAGGGTCAGCCTTTCTTCCTTCAATGGCTGACGTCTGGGGAGGACTCTGTTCGTCTGCCTGTGGTCCCGATCCTGAATGCTGATCCGGAATCCAGTTCCCGTCTGTCACTGAGTCCAGCCTGAGACTGCCCCAGTGCCAGCTGGTGTCGTGATTGTCATCTCGGGAACTCGATACGGTTTTGTATATATTTCATTATTTCTTTTTATTTTATTATTAACATTTCATTAAAGTAGTTTAGTTTCTTCTAAACTCCTAAGTCTCTCTTTCCTCCTCTGCCTCTCTCTTTGAAGAGAGGTAGAGGGGAGCATCTGTCAGTCCTATCTGGGGTCCCCCAGGTCCCCAGTAGCTGATTTGGCCTAAATCACGACAATACCTTTGCTAGGTAACGGCTTTGTCATCTGTGGTTTCAAGACTGGGAAAACTAATGGGATACACGCATTTCTCCATTTTTATGCAGGCAACCTACTTCAAAAGAGCTCCAAGGTGATATATGCAACAGAAAATGCAATAAAAAACCCCTGTTATTAAAATACTTGAAGTCAGGTGGTAAGTAGCACTTTCCCTGGATATGAAAAGTAGGCAAAGTTCTCTGCTGCCTTTTAGAGAGGATGCCTGGGCTATTCACAAATACAAACTGACATCCAAGTATAGCAAGAACCATTCCTTTTTATGCACCAAAGAGTTTGCTGCCAGTGCTTCTTCCTTCATGTACTGCTGCCACGGGCCAGTGTCAAAGGAGAAACTTGCTTAACAGCTTTGGTGACAGGGGGTGGGGAACAACGCATGGTTCCCCCCGGTGTTATGAGAGAAGCAACCCCTGCACTCGAGAGCTCAAAAAACCCTGAGTTGAACAGTCACAAAGCCCAGCACTCCCCACATGCATGTATCACCTTACAGTTTAGCAACATAAAAGCTAGCTGTGCAAATAGTGTGCATAACCCAGTCTCAGCACTGTCAAACAAATATAAAAACTTGTCTGAGCAAGCTGGGACAGACAGACGGCTTAAGAACGGTTTCTACTAGCTTTCCTGAAGTACCTAGTAATATGGGCAGCCATCCAGCTTTTATAATATGCAACTTCCACGCCCCTGGCTGGGCCTTTTGCTGGGATGGAAACGGGATGGACAATTTCCTACTGCTTTCCAGTTGGTGAAATCCTATTAGAGTAAACAAAACTGCTTTCATCAACCAATTTCAAAGGCTCAGACAAAACAAGTGTATTTCTCCTGTTGACAGCTACTATTATAAGCACTGTGGAAACATTCCATCTAACTATGGGAATATTTCTTCCCAGGAACTGCTGTCATAGGCAGGTTAACACCTAGATAAGAACCACTGGCATAAACATAATCCAGAGAAATCTTCAGTAATGTTTCTGAGAAAAGGAAGTTCAAGGAAAACCTGACAGACAAACACCTGACTGACAGGCCCATGAAAGCGATACGGCTTCAGACCCTGCTTGAGCAAGCGGGATACTCCACGACACGCCAAGCCAGCCACCTCCAGGCAGTGAAGATACGCAATTTTTTTCCCCTCATGCAACACTATGTTTGGCCACGCTCACTTACCACGCCACTAGCTTATCACACAGGAACCCGTTTCCCGAGCTGAGGAAACTGAAAGGACTGTGTAAAACTTCTATGTCACAGCCACTGCAAGTTAATCCATTTCAAAATTATGCAAGTTTAAAAGTTATACAGAACTTGCCAAATAATTCTTCCAAGGAGTTGCTTAAAACATGTTATTAAAATATATTCTTAGCAGTTGCCAGTTAAAGATCTATATGTTTTAGAATGACTTTAAAATTTACTAAGCTAGTTGTCTCACACACTATATTTATTCACACTAGACTTTTCAAGTATTTTTCTTGCATGTCATAGTCGTAGTATTATTCCTTTAAACAAGTACACACAGTTTCAGTGTCAAATCCTACTGAACTCCCAAGGCAAAGAAATTTGGGGGAAAGAAAGGCAAGAAATTCAAACTATGTCTTCATTAAGATCAAAGACTTTATGGTTATTTAACAAAAAGCTTTCCTGGTAACTAAAAAAACCATGTAATACCTGAAAATCCTAGTCAACACAAGGTATGTTTCTTCTTTTTTCATCATCCTCAGCTATAGATCGATTATCTCATTTTTCTTCTGTCCCCAACCTCAGATGCTCCTTTTACAACCAGAAGTTAACTACAACTTCTCCTGCCATTAAACAATTTCCTGATACTCCCTCTTTGGTGGCAGTCACATCAGTCCTCGTGACATATGACCAAACCCGAGTTCATACTAATGGAACTGTGGCAGCTGTTTTTCAGTCCCTTTTTGACATATCCAAGTCACAAGTAAAAGATCACCTATAATTAGCCCTCTCTTGTTAGAAACAGCCAATGACAGGGTTATTTTTAAAAATAAAACCTCATGTATCTTTTGGTGATTTTAATCATTTAAATATTTGAAGCTGGCATTTCCTTCAAAAAAAAAAAAAAAAAGAAAATAATGCTCTCATATAAACTGCTAGCCCACTTGTTTGCTTAGAGCCTGGCTGACTTTTGAACCCTCAGGGCTGAAAATTGGTAACTTGCTATTAAAGTGTAACTGCTGAAAATAGTAATTGGCCGATTTTGAGTTTCTGTAATACATGTGTTGCTACATATGACTGGCTGCATAAACAGGTGTCAGCTTCATCCAATTTAGTAAAAGTCACGAAAACAACCCTTTCTGAGTACTGTTAAGAGGCTCATCCTAAGATGGCAATACCTCACTCAAAAGATTTGAGCGTATTGACTGTATTAAATTTGACTGTTGAGATTAACTGTTGTTTCTGATTTTGGCATAGTTACATTTTGCAATTCTAAAGCTTTCTAACCTATTAAAAAAAGGGGCTCCTCAAGGATCAGAACAAAAAGAAAACTCAAATAAAAATCTCAAGACGCAACCAGCATTTGAAAACAGATGGATTCCCCCCCCATATTCTGGAACACATGGGGTTCACAGTGCTGGAGTACGACTATTCTCTCCATCAAAAGAAGTTTACAAATTAAATATAGAAAACAGGACATTTTTGTGTCTCAGAAACTCTTACATGCATGAGAATGGTAAGAGGACTACATTCACACCATGACTAAGAAAGGTGGAAAAAGGTGATCACACAGAGCTATGGGAGGAAGCGTTGGTTAAAAAAAAAAAAGGAAAAAGGGCAAAACACAAGCAAAATACAAGCACAGCTTTAAGTAAGTTATTTCACCTTCTTCTAACTTACCGTAATTTAACAAAGCACGTGATGTCTTGCCAGAGTGTAAAGTATTCAAAGACTAATACATCCTATTAAACACATTTTCCCTTTCTAAGAAAATATAGCTGATTTCACTGCTTTACTAAAGGGATTATTTCAGAAGCACCGAAAAAGTGATCAGATGGTTTGGAGCACATCGTAGGACTTTCTGGGCATACGGGACTACTTTGACCACGGCTTGCACAGCACACAGGATGAAGAGTCAAGTCATGGGCATCTAAACAAAGATGACACATCCTTCAAGTAAACTAAGCTATGACAGAAAAGGACCCTAGCATTTCAACTCCTGCTTCAGCTCCAATCGTTTCTGAGGATGTCTAATCAAAACACCTATGCTAACCTTGTCCGTTGATAATAGCATTCATCATGTGTATAACAGTGCAGGTCTATGAACTCTCAGTCATGAACAACAACCAAGGAACACAGGAAGCTTCTCCCTTGATATGGGGATAAAGCATATTAGAAAGTGTGACTGAATTTGCCCAAAAATTCAAGACGTGATGGAAGTGGAGACTACTGGCTGATTCAGAGTTCAAGTCCTACTTCTAGTAACTTACGAGAGTGAGAACGGTTAGGCAGTAACAGATCTCTAAAGTGACAGTGGAAGATTTAATTTATCAATTTCAGGAAGACAGTATTGAAGTAATCAAGGCCCAAGAAGATTCTGGTCTGCAGGAAAGTGTTAGGTTCAGGGGATGGAGAATAAAGGTTGTTCAGATATTATGCAGAAATAACACACAAAGCCTGTCTGCAAAGTATAAGAGGAAGAGCAGAATTAAATACTCTGCCCAAATAACGGCGTGAATAAAGAAGGGCAATATTGAGTCATTAGTCTTTAGCATAATGTTACATTTCAAAACCAAAGCTACCAGTAGCAACAGTAGGAATCCTGATACATGTAACACAATACGATTGTTAAAAACACAGGATCTCACTACAATAATGGTGAAATTAATGGTGAAGTCTTTGGCCTGGTCTAAGGCTCTACTGGAGTCATGCTATGTACACACAAGAAAGATGCCATCATTTTTAAACATATGGAATTGTGGTCAAATAAATCAAAGAAAAACTTCAGGACAAAAAAAGGCTCAAGACGACTTATTTTGGATGTGTTGCAATAACACCAACCACAACAGTCTAACCAGTAACGGAAACTCCACTCAGATCCTTGGAACAAGAAATTCCAGTTTTGTCCCCCTAGAAGAGATGCTAAGTTTATTTCCTCATCTGAAAGGGCTCCTATGCGTGTGTGCCAGCTTTCCTGTACAGTATACAATGGATGAAGTATTTCCCGTAATGGGGTTTTTCATCCAAATGACCCCTACTGTACTTGCTTCAGCAGACAGGACAAATCTGTTCAATCTTCCTCCTTGCAGAACTACCCCAGTCACATCTGTCGTTTCTCTTTCAAAGACCTAAAAAAAGGTACAGGTGGCAAGAAAGAGAAGAGAAGAGAAAGAGGCAAAGAACAGAAGAAGGTAATCTGGTCTTTTATGACTTAAGGCATGTTAACAGAAGGCATGGTTGACTGATTATGATTATACTCTGCGATTCTTGTGCTCCTTATTCTTTCCCCATCTCCACTAGGAAAGCAAAACCTGTCAGGAAACTGGCGAGTCAGCATGCTGCTGCTGTTTGTCTTAGCTACCAGGCATTGATTTTTTTTTTTTCCCAACGCTTTGATATAGGGTCACAGGTATCCTAGCTAAAATCTTTACTGAGAGCAAGGGGGTCATGGCAGCAAAAGCTGTAAATTTAAACAAAAAAGTCAGTTCTATTTTTACAGTATTTGTTTAGACATTTAAATGTTCTGAGAGACCTGAAAGGAAAAATACAAAAAATACTTTTTTCTTTAAGCTGTTTAAGATAAAAAGGAAAGAACAATGCATGCTCTTCACAAAATCTTCTTTCAAAAGTCACCATTTCCCTGTAATCAGGTATCTTATACATGCATATGTCACAAGAACTAAGGCTGAAATGTACAGTAATTCCAATACATTGAAGGAGTTTTTAGAAGGCAGCACTTCTACCTCTTTAGCACTTGTCAAGAAACCAGGCCCCTTTCAACTCATCTGAAACTAGACAAAGAAAAGTCACCAGGCACTTTGAAACTCTAAGCAATGCCATTTGGCCAGAAAAAACTGAAGTTGTCATGTTAGTACTTCAAGATTAACATTAACCAAAAAGGAAATTTGGTATATTTTAAAAACAAAAATGCAAAGGTGGCTCAGGAAGCTCAGAGGTCTCCCCCCTCACACAGAAGAGCTCCATAAAAGGAATAATAATATCTCAATCTGCAGTGAGGTGTAATCAAAGAATTTCTGCTTAATAGGCTGGAGATTAGTTATGAAGCAAAACACAGAGTCAGACCATAAAAAGTTAATTGCAAATCACTGTTTTCTTGTTTAAATTGGCAGGAAATTGTGAAATATTTCCTCTATAAAAACATAGGTGAGCTATTATGTAGAATCTACCATTAATAGGGTGGAAGGAAGGGAAGTACAGAGCAAAGTAGTAATAACATGCTAAGAAACCAATTGTTTCTGAAAGAGACAAAGTCACTGGGCAGGAGAGGTCTGTACATTAACATGTAAGTTTGAGATTTATGGTCAAAGGCAACTTTAAGACAGACCGCTTAAGAGCTGTTTTAGGTTGTGAATGAATGTAACATCAGTTGCTATTTACTATATACTTTGTAAGAGGCTTTGAGATACACAGGTGAAAGACCTATATAATGAGGACTGCTAAGAAATTCAGGTTACAGTTAGCAGTGGACAACAGGAATCTCTTAATGCTTTCTGGATGCATCATTGGAACAGAAATGCTCCACAATATTTCATCTCCTTAGCTCTGCTTGGCAGTTTGTAGGGATGAAGCAACATTCAGTATAGTATATCATACTTCTCAGGCTAAGCACAGAAATGACAATGAACGTATGTCATTTAATACAAGTAGAAACAACTAAGCCCTGTTAAGTATGTGATGTGCTTTTCATTTTATGACCTCTCTCTGCATGGACCTTTCCTGAAAACACTTTTTCCAGTCATGAGATCCCTCAGGTTCCACTCGCCATGCATTGGTAAATAGCTCCTCCTTTGGTAGTAACACACAAGACTATCTGAAGCATCCTCTTCAGATCTGAAACTTGACACGCTACAGTACAGAGGTGTTCAAGGCTCTTTGTGTCTTTGTGGCAATAATCTCCAAAGGACTCTTCAGAGAGATTCTCAGACTGGATTTTCAGCAGAGTACTCTGTTACGGAAATAGAAGGGTGAACAAAAATACATCAAACAGCGATTACAGAAATTGTGTTGCCTTGAATCTGTGCTAGTGGTTATTTTCTCCTCATCAATTCTCACTTAAATTCCTTTACAACAAGTAAAGATTTTTGTTTGTTTGTTTTTAAGGTCAACCACCATTTCAGAAGCAAAAGAATTTATAACGGACTACTTCTGGGTTCCTCCTGTGCTTCATATACTCTTTCAACACACCAGCACTAATATCTTTGTTAAGGAAGCCATTTGCTTCTCGTGTTTAAGTATCATTCCTCTCCATCCACATCAAGCAAGACTCCATCAAAAATCTTGACTTGGCATCTATCACAATTGTGAGTGTTAGGAGGACCATGCTTCGTCTTTGCTTGGCAAAGCACAATTTCAGTCAATAATGGAAAATTTCTCTCTGCTGTAATACTTCCTGGAAATACAAGTACAAAGAGAGATAAGCTTTGTGGAGTTAGGCTATGCCGCTTTGGCTTTCTAAAGCAAGCACAAGCTCAAGTGTTCACAACATTACCTATTTAAAGCATTACTATGACAGATTTGGTAAAGTTACTGCCAAATAAGTGGAAGTCGAAAATGAGAGACACAAAGCAGTGATCTTGGTCCTATGACTGACCGAAGGCACTTGTCCATGCTGCTTTCCCACTTTGAGATGTTCAAAAGCCACAACCTGTAAAAGACAGCAGGATTTACAGCAGGGAGACTCAGAACATGTGTAATATAGTTGATAAGCCAGATATTCCTAACTGAATTTAAAATCAGGTGTGTTCTCTCTGTGAAGTCACTCTTTGTTTCCAGGTCAAAGTAACTAGAATACCACAGCCACACCACAACCCCTTTGACTAATCTGTATCACAACTCCTCTGTGGCTCTGCTTGTCACTGTTGTGACTAACATTTGGGTTAGAACATGTTGGCAAGGAGTCATCTAGGACTCTGATGAGAGCAGGAAGCGCGGGCAATGCATACAAATATGACTCAGATAAGGCACAATATCAATTTCACCTATGAAATGAACTCAAAGAAGTTTTCTTAAATAACTCCAGGCCTGCACATCCCGAATTACTTTCTAGAAAACAGGTCCCAGGTTACAGCCAAAAGCTTCTGCTGACTACTGACCAAACCCAGTAAGTCTAACCCTGCAAATCAATGAAGGAAGAGGCCACAAGAGGAGGCTAATCTCTTCTTTCTTCCTAGAAGAAACAGATGGCCAAGAGGGAAGGCAGTATCGTAATAATCTCCAAGTTATAACATAATCTCCTCTAGCAGTGCTTTCTTAAGAGGCAGTATGACCTCTTCCAGTTCGCGTCCTAACATCCACCTAAAGACCTTCATCGGTCCTCTGCAGGGAAGAGGCCTCAACACGCATACCCAGGCATGTCCCACCCAGTCACACCAGGTAAGTCTGCAGCTGTTCTATCAACTGACATCAAATTCACCTACTTGCAGATCACACGTTATTTTTCACCTAAAGCCCCTACAGCACTAATGAACTACAATTTTCTTAAATTGCAGATTTCTTTCAAGATACGACATAAAGTTCACAAGGTGGCATTGCTCAAGATCACATTAGTTTGGAACAGCAATTTTAGTGTGTGTGTATCTCAATGAGTGATAGAGAACAGGAGCTCTATTCGGCATTTCAAACTGACAAACCAGGACCATTCAGCAGAGCCTTGACAATAGGGCATGGCATCGGTTTGGCCAAGATGTTCCACACAAAGTGTTACAAACTGTAATCTCTAAGTAGTTAACCTGAAAAACTTTACATGCACTAGTGTGGTAGAATATATCAGCTGTGCATTTAGAGTGGACCATTCCTTAAAGACTGTCCTTACACTGGGAGTATATATCAAAGCATCCAGTTCAGTCATTAATAAAATTCAAGCCAGCTCTTTTAAGGTAATTATTTCTGAATTGTTGGTTACCACAAAAAAAAAAAAAAAAAAAAAAAAGGTGATTATCAAAGGTTTTACTCAGAATAACATACATTTTTATTTATATATTTATATATTCCCACTAGAGTGGGAAAGGATAAGGGCAAAAAGGCAAAATCTGAGATCTGGGTAAAGAGTGTTTGCAAACTTCTAAGCAGAAAAACAAGATTACTATGTTATGACACAACTTTTCTTTAAAGATTAACGAAAAACAGCCAAATACATAGTTTTGCAAAATTGGGTTAGTATACGTATATACTCAAGTAGGGACATATCTAAGGACACATCCTTTTGCTTTGCCAGCAAAATTAAAAAATACTAAGAGTAATTAAACTTGGTGTACTAGCCAAAAGTCTTAAGCTCAGATAAATACAGTACCTCAAGCTTAAAGCAGCTATTTGAAGAGTTCCAACTTTCAGCTACTTTTAGTTACTACATCAAATTTAAAGATTTTCACTGCAAAACTATCTGGCCCTTCAGAATATCCAGCCCTTGGCTCTGAAAGACCAACCTGGCTTTATTGGTGCATACAATCGGGTGCAAAAACTTTCATATCAGACTAGCAGGTTTTAAAATACTCCACATACTAATGATTTGAGAGAAGAATCACGTTACTGAAAATAGGTTTATATTGATACTTCCCCACCAGTCCATAAGAGAAACTAACCTGAGTTGAACTGGCGAGTGGAAAAAATGCCCCTTGCTCCCTGCAGACAGGTATTTCACAACCTCCAGCACACACAGATCCACAAAGGATGATCAGCCTAAGCTTTTAAAAAGTGCTAATATTATAAAAATCATTTGGTAAAGCCTTTCATTCTCAAACAGTTGGTCTCTTGACAACGTGTCTCTGCAGCTCCTAAGCACACATATAATAAAAACCTCATCAAGAACAGATCCCTGCAAAGGGACAGATATGTGGTTGGAAGCTGTGAAAGTTCACACTTCAGAAAAATCGAACTAACAAACTACTGAGCCCTGTTAATTGTTTTTTTTTTTTTTGGGTTTTTTTTTTTTAAATACACAAAAAACCCACCCAAAACACAAGTTGTAAATAGCTTATCAGACAGATTCTAAAACTCGGACTGATTTGTTTAACAGCAGGCTTTACTAACCTGCCATAGATTTCTTATATAAAAGTATGTGGATTACATTTTTTTATTTCTAAAGCATGTGAAATCTAGAGAAAGAATATTGAAATTGGCAGCATGCACATGCTTTTAAAAAATCACAAAGAAATTTTTTTTGTCCATAGATGAACTCAGAAACCAAACTTCTATGACAGATTAGTACAGAAACATGTACACAAAGCCAAGACTAAGCTAGCGTCTTGAGGTGGCTCATTAAAAGTACTACTAATAAAAAAAAATAATCTACCCAGTGCTTGAAAGAGCATAACAGAAGGCAGAGCACGCATGTGAGCTGGGGGAGCACAGAGCCAGCAATGCCCTTCCAACACTCTACCAAGTACATGGGTTCTCCACAGCAACTGGCAGCTGGCACTAAACATATTTTTAAAGGAGCTGTATGCCTTAAAGTCCTCTCCACGTGAGTAATGTCTCTTCAGGAGAACACCGGCTTAGACGCTCTTGTTTTCATAAGACAGAAGAAACCAGCAGGACAGCAACAAAGCCTAGGTTGTTTGGTTGTGGATTTTTGTTGTGTTTTGTTTTTTTGAGAAGAGGTGGGAGAGGAAGCATGTAGAATTCCTTCAGCGCAATTTATTTATTTTATTGTTCCTGCAGCACATTACATTAGAGTCAAGCTCACGCATGAAGTGTTCTACAAGGACAACTTCAGAACACCTAGCTCTGCTCTTGTGTGGGCAGCACAGAAGAATGATGCAGCCAGAAGGGCACTGAATCACATTTCCTCCAGGGGCTAACAAGGGAGCCTTTCCAACACCTCTAAGGGCTTTTATTCAGTCCTTTAACAGAGGAGATGGACAAGTTACTAGCGGGTCGCTTTACGGATTTTTGTAATTCTGTAAGCCAAATTAAAGAACTCAGCTGACGGGAAAGTTTGGCTTTTTTTCAGAACCAACTGAAGAGATTAGATCTCTTGCAGTTTTAGGTGAGACAAATTTAAGGGAGCAGTTCACAGACACTGCTTAGCCTCTGCTTTCTGAAATATCATCATGATGACTCAAAGCACACAGCCTAGTATTAATCTGCTTTTTAAAAAAAAAAAAAAAAAGAGTCTCTTCCAGCATTTATTCGTGCCTAACAGTACAAGGAATGAATAGGCCTCCATTCCCAAAATCTTGGAATCCACCCTCTCTAAAGCCATGAAGAGAACTGCAGCTAAGTGACTTAACTGATAAACACAGCCAGCTTCAGAGTTCCTTGGAGTCCCAAGTTTTACAGCCCCCAAACAAATCAATCTCATTCTTTTACTGGCTGTGTATAAAACATAACATTTGCTTCAAGAAGTGCTTGTCCAGAAGTCTTCTGAATACAAAACAAGGAAAGTCACTAGTGGGGGGGCAGGAGGGGGATGAGAACCAGTACTTCGTTGGGTTTTTATGCTTGGGTTTTTTTTTGTTTGTTTGTTTGGTTTTTTTAAGAGTGCTAACCCATTAGAGCTAAAACACCCATCTCCAACTGCTTACTACATCAGTGAAAACAAAGAAAGAAAGAAGGCAAAAATAAAATTGCAGTCTTTGGCAATCTAGGGCTTCTAATCATTAAGTCTAACACAGAACAGAAGAACAATAAAAATAGCAATTGCATTGTAAATTTATGTACCATGCACAGGTTATGGAATGTAGTGCAATAGGGCACTGTGCAGTGATAAAACTGCATTCCTTACAAAGTTAACAGCTTTAAGCTCATGATTTGTACATGTGGGCAATACTGAATGACCTTCATGCTTTCCAACATTCACTAGAAGGCAGATTTATTTGTAATCACAAGTCAGCTGTTTTGTTTTGGGGGATAAACATGTAGTTGGAAGAACAAAGGTTTAAACTCTGAATTAAGTAGTAAATGCAGAGACCAGTACATTAGCTTTAAAAGCTGAATTTGAAGACTGTACTCCAAAACCAAGAGTGGATAACATTAGAATCTGAGTGAACCCTGACAGAACAGTTGTTTGCTGATCCCTTTTTTTTTTTTCTGAGAGAGATTTTCATAGTTCAACTCCATTATAAAACAGTAGCCTCTCTAGAGTATGCCTTATGTAAAAACATGTACTGTTTCAATGTAAGAGATCCAACATTCACAATGAAGAAATAGTTATATTACTCTTAGCGTGACAGACATAATACAAGACTAACAAAGAAAATCTAACAATTTTTTCTTTTAAACAAACATTGCCTGTCTCTTATTCCCAATTTCTTAGACATGAAATAAATAACAGTTTGGAGAAGGTACCTACTAAACTGGACTGCAGTACAACTGTATCCTAGGACAGTATTATGGAAATAACCAACAGCTGTTCATTGCACCAAAACCATCCCCAGGATACAATGAACAGTAAATTCTGTTTTGTTTTGGTTTTTTTTTTTTTTAATGAACAGACCAAAGCAATAAACCTTAGATTATCTAAAACTTCCACACCATAGTTCTTACACTGCTGAAAACCAAGTTCTAATTTAGATTTAAAGGAAGGAAAGAGACTACATTAAGCAGAACTATTTCTGGATATGCAGAGATGTAAGGGAATAGGACAGGATTAATCATTTTTCCTACACATCCAAAATCAAGACAGTGAAGAAGTATATAGAAGCATACAGTTCCTGATGTTCCAAGACAAATGGCAAAGAAAATCTTATTTACAAGCATTTGAGATGAGGCAATAGGCTTTGGTTTTCAACTTCCTATGAGTTGCCATAAGGAATTTAATTACTACTTCACAATCTGAAGTGCCCCATTCTCACGTACCTATACAAAAAACCCAACTGCTAAGTGAGATGAGACAGCTAAATACTGAACACATAGCAGTTTTAGTACAAAATTGCCAATGGAAGCACACGAGGCTCTGAGACAGTTTGTAAAACCATGCAGGTCTTTAAATAAAGTTAATGGTTTGCTAGCCAAGTGCCAAGGTTCACAAAACGGGTTATTTTTTGTTTCTTTTTTAAATCTGATTTGAACTTTGTGCATTTTTCCTTACAACACTTCGCTAAAATCTCAACAACAACCAGATGGGCTGAGGATATTTTACTTATAGGTGTTTTCAAGCACCTTATTAATAAAATAAGCAAGCATAGGAAAGCCTGAATACTCAGCCCTTTAGATTCATACTCCAGTTTGCTGCACCTGGGTCAGGCAGCATGACAGCAATCTGAGCACAGTACTTGGATGACTAACACTGAAACGGGTTGAAAACAGCAGCAATCGTGACAGAGACAATAAAGAAGCCTGGCAATCACACACAGCTCCAATGAAAGAAAAATTATTAAAAATCACCTTGAAAAAACATTTATGATGCTAAAACATACTTTCCTAATGACCACTTTTCACTAAAGGGATTATGTATGGTCTTAACAATATGCATATAAATAAAACATATGGCATAAGCAAATGTTAGCATAAGATCTTGGACACCTTTAAGAATGAAACTTTAAGGCAAACATATTACAAAGTGCTGTAATAAAAACACTGATATGTCAACGACTGTGTGCGTGATGTTAAAAAATAGCGATAAATTAAAAAACCTGTCTCCTGAAATGAAAGACACAAAGGTATATTCAGCTAAAAGAACACAATCTTTAGAGATCTTAATATAATCCACTGTCTTTACTAAAGTACTTCGAACAGAAAATTCCTCTGAAGCTGATCATTTATACAGAGACCAAGGCAGAGAAATAATGGGATAAGAGGACGGAAATGCACTGGGTGTTCAATGGGGATGCACTGAGGGGTACTTTAGGATGGCTCTCTCTCTCTCTCCTGGTGCACAGATGAGGGAGACATACAGAACATGTACGAGGTAGCTCCTTTTCTCAAAAGACTTTACCTCATGTCTCCCGGTAAGATAAACAGTAAGGGACATATGAAAGGGTGTTCAAGGGATGTTTTCTGTGATGTGCAAAAAACTATCAGGCAGCCTAGGGGGGTAAAACATGGGGATAAACATGACTGGTGGTCTGGTGTGCCTCTCCTCAGTTGCACTGGAGAACAATTCCAGCTGGAGGAAAAGAGGTGCACAGGTTAGGGCAAAGCTGATTACAAAGGCAAGCTTGAGACTAGGGTATGGTGTAATGGATACTAAAAGGTTGCGAGCAAGGTCTGAGATGAAGACTAAATGTTTAGAAAAAGAGAGTAAGTGGTGCAAATACATAGGCTTGCCAAGGGGTCCACAGAGGCTGCTAGAGCAGAAGAACATGGGCTGAGGGTGCAGTGTATTAGGTACGTGGGAGGGAAAGAGCAGGATATTTGCCTGGGAATGCAGAGGGAAGGTGCAGGGCACAGCCTGGAGGGCGGGAGGGGAGGACAGGTGAACCGACTGAGGAAAGGTTCTGGGCAGGTTGGGGCACAGCACGTTAGCAGCACGCTGCAAGGCACAGGGAGGGGGACCCAACAGCGGAAGGGCTCGGGCGAGCGGCGGCGGGCGGACGGGTACGCGACCCGAGGGGGAAGGGGGAGACGGCGGCGGGCCGGTACCTGGGCGTCTTGGCGGCGGCGCTCTCCCGGCGGTCCAGCACTCCGGGCACGCAGTTGGTGAGCTCGGTCCAGTCGGCGTGCAGTCCGCAGCTCCAGCCGGTGGAGAAGCGGGAGAAGAGCCAGGTCTCCCGGCGGTTGGGGCGGTAGCAGGTGCACTTCTTCTGCCCGGGCCGGCAGTCGCAGGGCACCTCCAGCCGCACGTTTTGCACCAGGTGGCGGCCGAAGGTGGTGCCGCCGGTCTTCTGGATGTGCAGGAAGACGATCACGTCCTCACCCTTCATGTCGAAGGCGAGCTCCCGCTCCAGCTCCCGCACGGGGAAGTAGTACTTCTTCACGTAGTGCGGGTCCGGCGTGGGGAAGAGGTCCAGCTCCTCCGAGTAGGAGCGGCCGCTGGGGGAACCCAGGCTCAGCCCCGGCCCCACGTACTGGTACAGGATAAGCATGAAGCACACCGAGACGGCCACGATCAGCAAGAACTTGCTGGTCCTCTCAACCATGGTCCTTCCCGCACGCTTCATGTGTCACCATCTCCCGGGGCTGCCAGCGCTGGGCAGACGGCGGCGGTGCCGGGGGGCGGGCGGCGGAACCCGGCGCCTGTGCCAGCCGCCTCCCCCCACTGCTCCCCGGAGCGGAGCCTCCCCGGGGGCGGCGGGACCGCTCCCTGGGTTGCCTCGGCTCCCCGCTGTCCCCGCCCGCCCCGCCGCGGGCAGCGCCGGGAGCGGGGCAGGGGCAGCCCGCAGCGCAGCCGCTCCGAGGGGCCGCGGCAGAGCGGCGAACTTGGGAGAGAGGGGCAGGAGGGGGGCGGAGTGGGACCGAAATGCAAAACCAGCCCCCTCCCGCCCTTCCCCCGCCGCTTCAGGAAGCCAACCCCATCCCGCCGCTGCCTCCGCCGCGGCACTCCGCCGTGCCCCAGCCCCAGCGGCACCGGCACGGCAGCGCCCGCCCCCGCCGCCGGCTGCACACGGGCTGGGCTCGGCTCGGCCGGCAGCGAGCGCTTCCTGCCCGCGCCGCCCCGCGCCCGGCATGCACAGCGCCGCCGCCGCCCGCGCCGCCCCGAGCCCGCCCGGCTGCGGGCACACACCGAGCGGCGGCACGGCGGGCCCGCACTGCGCTCGGCTCGGAGGCTCCGCCCGCAGCCTCTACCGGCCTCGGCGGCTCGGCCCGGCGCTGCGGGCGCCGCCGGCAACGCTCCGCTCGCCCGCGCTCCCCTGGCCCCGGCTGCAATCACTCGCACTGCAGAGCCGGGTGGGCTGCGGCGCCCTGGTCGCTCGGCCCCCGTCAGGGGCAGTCTTTATATGCCACCTTAACCCCAAACAGCGAGCCTTGGCACTCCTCGGGGGCTAGATTTCTACTCCCTTTTTGAAACAACAATTATTAGTAAGAAGGAAATTTGCATGGAAATACGAGTAGGTCTTCCCACATGTGTCTGCTCCCGCTGCAGTCGCCACATGGGACACCACAAGCCTTTAGTTGCAATGTGGCAACTGGATGCAACAGGAAAATGCTCTGGTCACACAGGGGATGATGGCATCTGTGGGCAGGCAGGAGCCTGTGCACACCATTAGCCGCATCATTTGGAAATAATAATAATAGGTGAAGTTGAGGCAAAAATCAACAGAGGTGTTATTTACAGAAAACTTTCCCAGCCAAATGCTTTCTGTGGATCTGTCAGGCAGCCTTCCACCCAGCAGCGGTGCTGCTGCAGAATTCCTTTGCGATACAGTAGTCTCACAAATGAAGCAACACACTGGAACAGGCAGGAACTGCCGGGTGCGCAGCTGCCTTACAGCGGTATCCTCTGTAGGGCAGTAGTTAGCAGGTTGAGAAGCTGCTGCAAGGAGTGGTACTGGAAGGCCCTACAGAGGCCGGCTGGTGTGCTTACAGCTCGGCTTAACCACCTTACCCCAGCAGAGTCCTCTCCAGGAGGTGCAGGAGGGTCCAGCGCTGGTCTGTCAGCCGGGCACCAAAAGGCTGGCCGAGTTCACTGCCACAAAGTGTCCAGGCAACCCCCGAAAATCACCGTCCGGTGCCTCTCCCCACTACCTGTAAATGGAAAATGAAACATGGCCCCATGTCAAAGAGCACTGGGAGGCTCAGTGTAATGGCAGTCATGCTGGCACTTGACCTAGACATGAGTTATTGTCTATGCAGAATTAGTACTGAAACTAATTGTTAATTTCTAGCAAAAAGTCTCTAAGTGCAACACTCTATCTCCTGTAATTACTGCTATTGGTGACAGTTCTCTTAAGTTTCTGGTGCTCTTTAAAATAGAAGTTACAACTAGATTTTAGCACTCCAGCACTAAAGTATTCCCATCAGATTATACATTTCAATCCAAATTGTATCTTATGTAAGTGTAAGGCAACACATGCAGATGAGCCATTGTTAAACACTGGGTCAAATTTATAAAGGCTTAGGAAGAAATGAGATCCCAGATTTTCATTTGAACACCATGACTGATAAATCTGCTAGATTTTGAGATGGCTGCATTACTCACAAGTTGTGGAGCCCCAGTGAGTTATGCAGTTCTTCCCAAACAAGTAACAATAAAATGTTTATAGCACCCAAAAGCATCATATATTGTGTTCAAACCATTTATTTTGTTTGATATTTTCCTCTTAAAAGTCTGCTTCTGATTTTCCTCTTTTCATGCAGGCTAGTAACTCCAGAAACCATGATGTCATTCTTATACACAAAGTTCAGCTACATCCAGAAGCACTGTATAAACCTCATTTAAAGGTTTGAAATTTATATTATGATTTGGGAAATACAGGCATATACGTGAGGTTTACATACATGGTTGGACTATATACCTCTATATATACCTCTATATACCATAAAGAACGCTGGGCAGATTTTAGGATTGCAATGCGTTTGCTTGCAGTTATAAACGTATAAATATCTAGAAATGACAGAACTATGAAGAAATCAGCCATTAAGTTAATTCCAGTTACACGAACTATTCATTGTCAATGAATTGTTTTAACTGTAAGAAATAAATTTTCTTGGCCTTTTTCTTTAGTTATACAGATGGAGATATTCCAGTAGATTTTGTTACTGATTTATATTTGTGGTAAGTATAGTGCCTGTTTATGAAAGAACATACTAAAACACGATCCATGAAAGATAAACAGACCACAAAGGAAAATAAAGAGTTATGGCTGAAAACGTGCTGTTTTCTTTACTGCAGCACCTTCCACCTAGAAGTGGTGGACGGCGAATGTGCTGGAAGTGTAGAGAAGGCCTGTGCTCTTCGCATGTACACCCACCCACCCAAGTACACGACAGCTTGCCTAGGAAACACTGCAAAACCAAAGCTCTGGGATCAATGCTTTTATTTTTACTGAAATGCTGTGGCATCCTTCCCTGCTAATTCTATATGCTGCTCTGAAATGTGGTATTTCAAAGGTGCTTACAGGTGTGACTCACCTAAGATGATCACTTAAGCAAACACTTAAATCAATCCTTATTTATACTCAAGGTAAAATTCCACTGAATACAATGATAGAGTAGTTCTTTGCTGCACAGGGAGTTAAACATCAAGTACTGCATCAGTGCCAGTTTAGACCAGCATGTTTCTTAGATCAGAGACGATCTGAGTGGAGTTAAAATAAGATCTATACTTTCCCTAGCCTTTCCATTGGAAACAACAGTGGAAAGGGATGAGAAATCCCAAACATATAGATTACTGCTACCTCCTGTTACCTACTGCTACGCTACTGCCTGCTTATTCTCTGAGTTCAGCTAGACTGTGCGTTTATCCATCTTTCCAAGCTGAATCTTCCACTCTCATGCCAGATGTCCCTAGGCTTTCCTACGTCTCATCTGGGATTCATCACGGTAGGTCTGACTAGCTCCTGGAGCAGAACTCTTTCCTGTGAGGCAGTGAGAGTGACAATCTGCAATCACTGAGCTGCATAAAAACTAAATGTTTGCATAGAATGAAAGCATTTTAGAGAAGAAAAACATTTGTATTTTTCTCTCTAACCCATGGACTGGGGGAGATGCATTTCAGACTTCCTCTCTCTGCATTCTTCCAGGCAAATGCAAACAGAAGACCTCCCTTATCCCACTGAAAATGTTCTTTGACATTTTGGTGTCTATCTGATCCTTTGCATCCTAGTTTGGAAAAATAAATTTTGCAATCCTTTCCTGGCATAAATCCTACCCTCAGTCATCTAATGGCTTAACTTGCAGTCATTCAAGTGTACGCTGGGATCTGTTGTCTCTCCCCTGTTTGTACAACCCCCAGTAAGTCACATGGAACCTCTCTCACTGCACTCTGCCAAATGTCCCTTGTTCCACTACCAAGCGTCAGAGGGCGATACTCCATCTCCGAGTTCATAACATTTTACATCACCTTCATGTCCAGTGCAAAGGAGGTTACATCAGCCACATAGTTAACCATCACAAGCAGTTCAGGTATCCATTTAATAATCATACCAAAAGCTGCAGGAACTCCAAAATCAACTGACTGAAGGCCATGTTGTATGTAAATCTGCATTGATACAAGCCAGGACTTAAAAAAGTGGTGGGAAAAACAAACCACATCTTAGGTGCTGAGATATGGAATGTCAACATGGACTCCATGTGTTTTATTTTTTCAGTATCATTTCCTTCATTCTGTGCTTGACACTAGACAGAAGACCAGTTTCAGCAGTGGCTCAAATTCTGCTCATTTATATTAGCATAAAACTGAAATATCTAGTGACTTTGCACTCCAGATCTATGTCAGACTGAGCAGAATCTCTCCTAATACGAGCAAAGGGAAGTACTATGTTTGGCATTTTCAGAGGAATCCAGTTGATCTAGGAATATAAGTTGCATTGATTTTCAGTGATTTTCACATGACTAAGTCACTTCAGGTACATTTGAAAGGTCTATTGTTTTTGTACATTTCCTCACACTAGCCTATATTTGTGAAGGCATTAACTTTTAATTCTCACTACAAAATAAATCAGACTGAGGTCAGACTTACACTAGCTAAGTTACCTACCTAAGCTTGATCTACACTCAACCACTTGTCTAGTCAAGAGACCTAAGCCAGCACTTATGGTAGGACATTGCTAGGAGTGAGAGACAAAGATTAGAGATCCTTTTACAGATAACAAGAAATAAACACAAATTTTGCAAATGCAGTTGAAAAGTATTTTACCATTGTTTGCTGCTGGCCATTGGATGCCTAAATATTTACCTTAAGATCTAATAATAAAATTCTGCTTTATATCCCACAGGGGCTATGCCTTCCCTGCAGAGAAGCTAAGAGTAGTGGCTTTGGCTTGACTTGGAGTAAGCTCTTCCGTTACAAAGCCATACTGGCTTACAGCAAGGTGCAATACTCCATTTTCACCTGGGACTTCTGAGGGCCTTGCTCTGGTTCCCAGCACAGCAGCCTGTCCCTTTCCCAGTCTTTCCAAGTAACTGCAGAATGCAGGCACTAAGGGACTAAGCCTTCAGACAGTTTAACCGGCATCCACACGGTTACCAACAGTGAGAGCAAGCAGCATTTAGGCTTAGCTCTTAGACCTCTATGATGGGGTGAGTCCACTAGCTTGGGCGTAAATTACTAACACACACCTGAGCTCAAGGTTTATGTATCACAGTTAGAAATCAGATGAAGAGCAACATCTGAGTTAATACTGAAGTGAGGACAAAATCAGATATAGTGAGACTACAGCTTATTACAGAAAGCATCCCATGAGAAAACAGCAGTAGAAAACATGTAAACCACATACCACCTTCTGCCACCAAAACCTCAATGAAATACTTACCTCAAAACCTCATAAATAAATAGTAGCTTTCTTAGGTGGGGGAAGCCTAAGGGCTTCTCAGTGCAGAAGTTACACCAGATTGCTGTGAACTAGTGTAACTTAGTTAACAAAAGCAGTACAAATTCATCTTTAAACACTTGCAAACGCTAAGAAATATCTTATTAAAGGCACATAAGTAAAGTTCTATTACTCACCATTATGAAAAAAAGAAAGTATTTTCTTTGTTTCCCAAGCTCCCTGTTCCCCCAAATAGGTTGAAACAAACCACTTTGTTTATTCCAGTCTGGGGGGGTTCTGCTCCTTTAGCAGGAGTGGGCAGGTGGTACTCTCATTTGCTTTGGTGATACGCGTGTGTGCGTACCACATACTGAGCGACTGGTGAGGAGTCATGAATCATAGGATTTAGCAGCTGACCTGTAATAGCAATGCTCAGACCTACAGCAAAGTGTAGAACAGGGGTTTCTAAACTTATTTTGCTCATCCACCCCTGTTGCAGCATCAGTAGCAGCTCCCAGCCATTTGTACAGCGCCAGCAGTGTCACACCATTTTCCTGCGATACTTGTATTCCTACTTTGAAACTTGTAGCAATTTGGAAGCACTGGTGTAAAGACTCTATAGCTTGAATACTTATGCTCTTACAGCCACTGAGGCAACCACTGCTGCCCAAGTACAACATGGTTCCATTTCAGTCAGGGAAGCAGGTACTGAAGATGCCAAAATTTATCAGACCTGGCAAGCCTGGTTCTGATTTCAGGCTCTTGCACTATGTTTTTAAGGCCACTGGAAATGTCTGTTGTTTGAAAGGTACCAAAGATGGTCTCAAACTTTGACAGGAATCAAAACAGTGAAGCTACTAACAGCTGTCCTAAACAAAGGAAAGCCTAACTTCAGCAGCTACAGAGATGAAATCTGAGTTTTAGAACTACCTTCACAGACCATGCGGTTATGATATCACCGCACTCCCTCTTCTCGTGTGGATGCTGTGGATCTAAACATCTGTATCTTAGCAGGAGGTCAGCTTATGACTGGTAAGACAAAGCTAGTTACCTGTTTGTCTTTTCTCTCTTGCAAATGGAAGGTGGTTGAAGTAGATCCATCCCATGAGCCTCAGTTTGGAGCTCACTGCTTCAAGACCTCCTGTGGGCAGACACAAACAAAAGTTGAATTTATCAAAGCCGTCAAGTACATGCTGCTATCTAATAACTGCAGATGGCAGACCCAAATGTCTGTCAGGATCTTCAAACATTGGAAAGACCTTAGCTGATCTCTCAAAATATACAAATGCCTACAAGTTTAAGCAGGGAGTTGGGGCTGCAGCTGAAGCATATACAATTTCTAAGGTATTAATCCATCTAAGGGAGGAGTTCGTGGGTCCATGGAGAAGGCACAAGGTGCCAGCTGCTCCTTATTCAAGCTCTTTTTTCCCTACTTACACTGCAACAGCTGCAAGATGCTGTCTGGGCTTGACGGAAAGGACAGGCCTACTTGTTGGTGGCATATTATTAGCATTATTACCCATTAGTACATGGGGATTAAACAAATGTAAGCAGAGCTTGGGTTCTACAAGATTTCACTTCCCCCGGACTCTCTCTCATGCAGCAGCTGTCCACTACGACATGCCTGTTAGCAGGGAACAAGTGTAACCCTTTCAGCCTTGCTCTGTAAAACCCCTCAGAACACAAACGGGACACAAACACCACAAACACTTGGCTTCTGGTAGGGACATTAGTGTTACATGTATCTAGAAACACCAAGATGGCGGTCTCCTCATGGAAGGAAGTCAGTGCAGCCAGCAAAGTTTCTGGATGTTGACTCTATCCATGCCTGTAACAAGTGTCTAGACAGTCAGAAGATGGTGCTGGAATAATTTCTGTATGAACAGCTTAGTAACTTTCTGCAGTGACCTGAAGCTTAAGATTGGCTTATGGCCAAGCTTGCTGGCATGGATTTCTTGTGTCATACTTATTAATCTAAATATTATTGGAAATACAATTTTCCTTTATTTTTACTCTCTTCAGTAAATGCTACAATGCACCAGGAAGGTCTCTTTGCCGTTGGGACTTACATAAACATATAAATGTTCTGTTAACACATGCACTATTTCTTAATGTTTTATACCATTGTTTCCTTGATCTTGATCAAAAACGTGACAACGCAGTTTGGAAATTGAACTCTAAAGCAAATGTGCTTACAGGATTTTGACTTGAGATCTCTGTGTGATCCTCCAGGGAAAGAACTAATTAGAACAGGCATTCATCTTTCCTTGCCAATGTTGTAACATAAATGGTGAACATACAAAGCAGGGATGCTAAAGTTCATGAGAACTAAGATACATGCACAAAAGTAAGTAATCACTTTGCCCTTTAAGCCCCAAATTAAGAAGATATGTAATGAAGTGAATAAGCTGAAAGCTATAAAATAAACTGGCTATATGGTAATCATATGCTTAGAGATGTGCAGCTAACCTGGAAATGTGCACAATTCAATTCTTTGAAAGCTTTTAAACAGAAGTCAACCACCTGAAAAGTGCAAGGAATTTGAAGTGTACTGCTTAACGGATTTTTTTTTAAAAAGAAATTGACTGGCAAAGCCAAGCTGTGGATAATCACACGCTCTGTCTTGTGTCCACAGGATCAGCTCTTTCAATTATGCTTCTTCGACAATCAAGTCTGCAGAAGAGCTGCAGACTTGACCAACAAAAGTCTGAATACTTTCTGAACAAATAAAAGCCACTGGTTTAAAAATCCCCTAATGTGAAAAAAATGCAGAAATAAAAAAACCTCCTCCATTTCACAACATTTGGAGCACCATCAAATTAGCTCAGTGGTAAAGGAAATGGGAAGAAGTTCACATTCCAACTGCCTCTGTGTAGTAGGAGCTGCATGTCTGAGAACGAAGAGATGGGGGGCTTTCCCATGCTGCCACCTGTATGCCCATGCAGTGTGGGTGCCCAGCACCAGGCTGTGCGCTCGGCCGTGGCTCCAGGCACTCCCAGACCTGTTGATGCTGCAAACCGAAGGGATTTTCCACAGTTGGTTTTATCACAGCGATTGTGCTTGTCAGCATCTTATCAAAACAGTCCTTGTAAAAGGGATCAAGTCAACACTTGAGAGGAAAAGGAATTCCATGAAGATTGCAAGACCAAAATTAAGTCCACAACATTTATAATTAAAGAAAAGCTACTTTAAAAGGAGCTCTTGAGTGTTAAACAATTTTAGGCAACAGCAACAAGAAAATTGGGAGAAAAGGCTGAAATGCCAAACAAATTCTTGGTCAAAATGAAAACAGTGGGGCCAGCGTAGAGTACTAAGGCTGTAGTGTGAGGCTGCTTTCCTGGAGACTGAATTTCAAGTTCACTCTTCTGGGCTGTTCAGCCCTAGGTGGCACTTCAATCCCTTTTTGAACCTTGCCAGAGGGTAACTTAACAGATATAAGACCAGTGATCTACCCAAACTGTACCTGATAGGGGTGACTTAAAATTGCATCAGATAAAGCAGTGGCCAGCTCCAGAGTGGATCGTCAGTTAAGCCTGATACAGGCACACAGGGGAAATAACCATAGGCCCAGCACAGTCTCTGGAGTGAGGGCTTGTGTAATTCAAGCTTGATCTACTTATGGCAATATTCATAGTATATCAGTCTCTTAATTCTTTTTTTTTATTATTTGTACACTGAGCATCAGTGATACCTGGTGGCACAGAGTTTTCTGTCTCTTCAATTTTTATATGAATAAGAAGTCAAGAAATAAGCCTAATACATACAAATGCAGTACACTGGTATTTCAGTTGGTTGGGATGGAGGACTTATAAGAATATTAACAGGAAAAAAAAAATAAATTTGAGCCTACTAGTCTATACATAGCCAAAATAAAGAATTAAACATTAAGCCACCATAAAAATGTATTATTTGATTTTAGTGGAAACACAGAAGCCTCAACTACCCTTTCACTGAGTCTCACAAGGCAGGTAAGTAGTAAACTTTGTACAGTTAAAAAAAGCAACAGAGCTACACTGAACTTGTGCTGAATTTTTTCTTAGCCTTGACTCCTAGACACTGACAATTTCAGTTAACTGATTCCTTCCTCTGTCACTACAATTCATCGAGCTCTGTACTTCCCTTTAAAAATGTTTGCTGCAATAAAAAAAAATTCCTGCTTCATTCTCCTTTGTCAGGAGGAAGAAAGGTTATAGTCAACAACTGTTCGCAGCCAGAATTACTGGAGAGAATTCCACATCATTCCCTGAGAGGATGCAGTGCTACTTTCTTTACCGTATACCACTTTCTAACGACTGGATGATGCTGGATGAGAACAGGAGAAATTCCAAGACTTCCTCATCACTAACAGTAAAATGGGACCTAAGCAAGACTAGTCAGTCCTGCCAATTTGTGCATGTTTTAAAGAAAAACAGAGCATGTGTACTCTGCTGTAGGAGCCTATTTCCTGTAAAATATGTATCACCGAAAAGGAAAGAAACTGAATGTATAGATAGCAACTTTCTGTTAAGTTCACAAGTTTTAATCTCTCCCTTTGATATATTCATTGTACAGTTTTTAAAACAATTGGAGTTTTAATATGACTAGGGCCATTTCTTTTAATTAGCCTTTTTTATGTCAATTCCTGTTTCCTCCAAGTGGATAAAGTTTTGTCGCCAATTAACTTCCTTACTTAGACTGCAGAGAAGATTAAAACATTTGTGACAGAGGGTACCTTGCCAAGGCTTTGTTACAGACAGTGCAATGGGTCTGTAGCGATAAGATGGGCTTCTGCATGCTGCTGTAGGACAAGATACTTGTTCCTGCCATTTTCTCAGGTGGAACTGATGTGCGTATACTGTGCTCTGTAATGAAAGCCTAACTCTAATGTTGCCATCCGTAGTCCAAAGAGGAGTAATTTGTACCAAAAGGAAATGCTTTCCTCTTGTTTGGAAAAGCGTTACAGGAATATTCCTAGTTAAAAATGGAAAGGGCTGAATTTATGAAAATACGGAACATTGTTCTTGAAGAACAATGACTATTTCAAACTTAGTTTGCTAGATTTAATGAGAATTTTTATGAAAAGGCTACTGAAGCCAGAAGCTAGAGATCGTTTTCTGTAACATTGGTTGAAACAGATACAAGTATCTGTTGTGTTTTCCATAGGAACTGGACAAGGTAGGGCAAGCACTTCCTAACAGTACATACGATTGTGTTGTAGACCAAACAAACTTAAGGGAAGAGTATGCTGTCTAAGAAATTGAAGAAGAAAAATTTCTCTTTCCAGCCAGAATATTAAAGCTTTCCACATATCTGTCATTTTGGTAACCTCTTGGAAAACAGCTTTTGAGAACACTGAGATAAAAATCTCTGGGCAGAAACAGGCTGTCTAATACTATCCTTACAATGGAAATAGCCTGAAATAAAATGAGTTCACACAGGTTGGATATTGTTTGAAATAGAAGTATTATTCTTTCTACTTTGTGCTTCACAGTATAGTGAAATGTATTATAATAGCTCCCAGCGTGGACACTCTTCTATAATAAAAATTATTTATTTTGGAATAATCAGTTTTCTTCAAATGCAGAGTAATTTGTTTTGGTATAACCCCCCTCTCCAAGCTATTTTTCTAGAGCAGTGTCCATACAGAAAACTCTTCTGGAATTCTTACGGTGGTCATTTACTACCTAATATAGACATGCTGTTAGCTTATTTCAGAATTGGAAGACATTATTGAAGTGCTCCACTTTGAGGGAGAACCATTTTATGAGTGACACGTCTTCTGTTTTAAGGAGTATAGCCCAGAGTTGGGGCTTTGTATCAATGTTAAACCATTGCATCAGTTCAGAAAAGACACTGACAGTTGGCAGGATATTTGCATTATTAAACATTGAAATGCAAAACAACAGGCAAAATTAGGGCTGTTGAAACGCAAAAGCCAAGATGGGTAATTGTAATGCATTGGAGCATTTTAATTCAGAGCTTCCTCTGCTCCTGCTGCTGGCTTGCCAGGTTAACAGTGAACATTTTCTTGAGGGAAGAGGGTATAGGAAGGAAGAGGTTTAAACTTTGTTCATGATAGAGAAATGGAAATTGGAAAAATGTATGTTGTATTGAAGCAAAAGCTATAACAAGGCAGTGCAAGTGCACGTGTCCACAGCATTTCTTGGAAGAATATATGAATCTTACTGATAACTACTGCTGCCACCTATGAAAAGCATCTGAATATCCTCAGTGAAGCAGAAACCAAAAGAGGTTGCGAGTACTTCATTACTGTTCTTCAGATAATCCAGCAAAACATACTAGAAAAAATTCCACATCATTCCTGGAGAAGGTTTTGTGTTGGTTTTGCAGAAACCTGACTATATTGCGGTTAGCACTTTACTCTTCGTAGCTTCAAGGAGCAAACAATTGCCTGCTGATAAGTTCAAGCCTCTGTATAATATTTGTTGCCACCGAACTAGCAAGAATTCCTTTAGATAACTGTGTGCAATGTATTTCAAGATAGTCACCAATTTCACATGCAAAATTTTAGAAACCATATGAGAAATATATATGCATCAAGCTCGTCAGCAGACTGCTTTGGTTTTGATATACAACAAATTCTGATCAGCAGAGAATGCAAAGTGCACGGTGTTTTGTTACCACAGCTTTTTATACAGCCGTGAAAAAAAAAAAAAAAAAAGGTGAAGAAACTTGGTACAGTCCAGCCTTCCATTGTCTGCATGAAGCACGCAAGGTCACAGTTGACACAGTTACCAATGAAGTGCCAAAGTGGATGCACTCCAGCAGCACAGCCGTGGCAGCAGCTGTAAGCCCTGGACTGACGCTGCAAGATGTCTTTTGCCAATACAACCTCTGACAAAGATGCTCTGCTCTAGAAAAAGTAGCTAAAAGTGCACATATTCCAGCAACAGATCAACAACAGCAACCGGAAATCAACAAAACAGATGTGGTCTCTTTGCTGATAATAGTGGTTATACCACGAAAATTCCATCTTTACTAGCATTCATGTAGGCACGGTGGGAGCCTGAGTAGTTGAGTGTCTCTGGCTTGACAGCAATGCTCAGAGCAGATTTTATGCAATTGTACTGAAAACAGCTGTAGAAGGCTAGTTCTCAGGCACAGATTGGCCCAGCAGCAGTCAGGGGCAGCATATGTGCATTTTGACCAGCAATGTTCTCTGGCAGTAGCCACAGAAGAAGGATGTATTGTTTTCTGGTACCCTTGCTCTGCTGAACTGCAAGGTGCTGTGGAGGGGAAAGTCAAAATGGGAAAAGCAAAATACCCTTTCATTATCTCCGCTCTTAGGTACCTTAAGACTATTTTCTAGAAACTACTGTCATTCTGGGAAAGGGTCTGGTGCAAGAAACACACATAACTGACTGGCAGGAATAGCTGTTAGGGTTTCCATATGCAGCTGCATGTCTCATTATTCCCTTGGATTTTTAAAAGGTACAAACTGAACTGTAATAACTTACAGAATGGTAAACTGCCATTGATTTTAGCTTTCCCTGTTATGTCAGCTATAATTTGCAATGGTTTGGAAGCTCTTCAAATAACTGAACCTTCCTGCACTGGGGTAGAGCAGGAACCTCTGTGGAAAAGATAACGTTGGCAAGCTAAGAGTGGAAATTATCAGACCTCTCCCTAGGTAGGCCACCCCCCTAAGAATTATAGGCCCAAAAGACAAGCCTAAGAAGTACAGTAATTTGTCTCTATGGAAAAAGAATTCAGACACAACTTTTGCGGCACACTAGAGAAAGGAGCTGGGAAGGAAAATCAGCACCTTCCTCCCACTTCAGATAATCTGTGGAGAGGAAAAAAACAAGGCCTTGGCCCTGGACACTAGCCTCCATGAGAAGAACAACTTGTGTCTGCTCTGTGCTACTCTGTCCCCAGACCAAGATGAGGATATTGACGCTCTGCAACACGTTTCCCTTCTCACAGCGCTTCTGAGGCAGATAGCTACACATTATACGATAAAAATATCTTGCTGTAAGATCCACATACTAACAATTCTCAGCAGTAAGCTTCATTGTATGCTTTTTAAAAAAATACAACTTGAGTAATGTACATCTAGGAACATTTTAAATGTGTTGATATGAGAGTGCGTAACCACTCATAAGCGATCGAAAAGCCTCTTTTCTGAAATGGGTTTAGAAAAACACTTGTTCCTGAGAACTCAAATGTATTATCAGTGGCTTATGGCCTTGGCTGAAGAATGATAATCACAAGTAACAGACAGGGGAGTTTTGAGAAAGTATCATATTAAGAAAAGTATTTGAACTAAAGCCATATCATAGTGTACTGCCATATCCCGTATGACTCCCTTTTTCACACTGTGGTATGTTTGATAATCACTGGACCTTGTGCTCTTAAGTTTACTAACTCAGAGTAAATTTTATGAACTTCACGCCACGAGGCATGATCTTCACCTACAATGCTTAGTCTGAACAACTGCCGAAGTCCCAGAATTTGTGCCATCTCGCCCTAGTCCTACACAAAGCACAAGCCTTTGCTCCCTGCACTGTAGCAGCTGTGTGGATAGAAAATGCTGACACATATACAGATGTGGCTTAGCTTTAGTCAACTGAATATCCAGTTTTGACCATATTTTACGCAAATTTACTTTTGTCTTATTACAGAGACTATAATGGGAGAGAATAAAGGGATGGTTAGTTAGTATTTAACGCTTTCCTACAACTACCTCAGAACACACAAAGCTGTTACTGTAGTCAAAAAATGTAAGACAATCCAGTCCTCTCAAATTTGAACTCATCCCGTCTTTTGAGTTGGCAACTAATGTAACTCACTGAAGAAAGAGACAGTGGAAGATTCTCAGGGGTCACTTGAAGAGAAGAATTAACTCCAGTGAAAACAGAGTTCTATCTGTGCCAAAGCCTAAACTGAACACACATGAAATTTAGGCTATAACAAGGCAGATCAGAGTTCTATAAATTCCCCTGATCTTTACAGTATGGTGAACTAAACCACTGCAGGCAAATGCTCTCTGATCTGGCGTTCTTGAAGACAAATTTATTTTTCCTGTGTTTCATGGAGCTACAGCAAGCTTGTTTCCCCTTTCAGCTTTTAATATTATCATACCAACCATCTTTTTTCCTGAAAAAGAAAATGAAGCTATCTCAAATTAACAGATTTGTGTGAATACAGCCAAAAAAATTTACGTTTATGTTAAGCAGCCTGGCAATCATACAGTTTCAGCAAATTTATTTTTTATTATTCTTGCTTTATAAGTAGCAATGCTTCACTCCTTACCATCTTTAGATCTTGTTCCAAATTCTCTTCAACTCTAACTCTTAAAAGAGTTCTCTTTTGTTGTCTAGAGTTTTGTATCACTACTCATTTTTAACAGTGCATCCTGCTGATATATTAAGCTGAGATCATATCACAGAATCACAGAATTATCAGAGTTGGAAGGGACCTCTAGAGATCATCCAGTCCAACTCCCCTGCTAAAGCAGGATTGCCCAGAGCACATTACTCGGGACTGCATCCAGGTGGGTCTTGAAAATCTCCAGAGAAGGGGACTCCACAACCTCCCTGGGCAGCCTGTGCCAGTGCTCTGTCACCCTCACCGTAAAGAAGTGTTTCCGTGTATTTGAACGGAACTTCCTGTGTTCTAACTTGTGCCCATTGCCCCTCGTCCTGTCACTTGGAACCATTGAAAAGAGCCTGGCTCCATCCTCCTTCAACCCACCCTTTAGATACTTGTATGCCATAATAAGGTCTCCCCTCAGCCTTCTCTTCTCCAGGCTAAAGAGTCCCAGCTCTCTCAGCCTTTCCTCATAAGGGAGATGCTCCATGCCCTTAATCATCTTAGTTGCTCTTCGCTGGACTCGCTCCAGCAGTTCCCTGTCCCTCTTGAACTGGGGAGCCCAAAACTGGACACAGTATTCCAGTTGTGGCCTCACCAGTGCAGAGTAGAGGGGGAGAATGACCTCCCTCGACCTACTGGCCACACTCTTCCCTATGCAGCCCAGGATTCCATTGGCCTTTTTGGCAACAAGGGCACATTTCTGGGCCATGGATAATTTACTGTCTACCACAACCCCCAGATCCTTCTCCTCTGAGCTACTTCCCAGCAGGTCCGCCCCTAACCTATACTGGTGCCTAGCATTCTTCGTCCCCAGGTGCAGGACCTTGCACTTGCTTTTGTTGAACCTCATTAGGTTCTTCTCTGCCCAGCTCTCCAGCCTGTCCAGGTCATGCTGGATGGCAGCACGGCCCTCTGGGGTCTCAGCCACCCCACCCAGTTTGGTATCATCAGCAAACTTGCTGAGGATACACTCTGTCCCCTCATCCAGGTCATTAATGAATATATTAAACAAAATTGGACCGAGTATTGACCCCTGGGGGACACCAGTGGTTACAGGCCTCCAACGAGACTCTGTGCCGCTGATCACAACCCTCTGCGTTCTGTCCCGCAGCCAACTCTCAGTCCACCTCACTGTCACCTCATCTAGCCCATACTTCCTCAGCTTCCTAATGAGGATGTCATGGGAGACAGTGTCAAAAGCCTTGCTAAAGTCAAGGTAGATGACATCCATGACTCTCCCCTCATCCAGCCAACATCATAGAAAGCTATCAGATTGGTCAAGCACGATCTACCCTTGGTAAATCCATGTTGACCACTTCCAATAACTTCCTGTTCCTCAACGTGTTTGGAGATGACATCCAGAATGAGTCGCTCCATTACCTTCCCAGGGACAGAGGTGAGACTAACCGGTCTGTAGTTCCCTGGGTCTTCCTTCTTGCCTTTTTTGAAGATTGGAGTGATGTCAGTCTTCCTCCAGTCCTCAGGCACCTCTCCTGTTCTCCATGACCGTTCAAAGACGATGGAGAGTGGTCTAGCAATAACATCCGCCAGCTCTCTCAGCACTCGCGGATGCATGCCATCAGGGCCCATGGACTTGTGAATGTCCAGCTTGGCCAAGTGGTCTCTGACACGGTCCTCCTCAACTGAGGGAAAATCTTCCTCTCTCCAGAATCATGAATCAGTTAATTTTCTATCCAAATATGCTTGGCATTTTCTTAGCAGCTTATCTGACTTTAGACACTGCTCTAAGTCACTGATATCAAGTTTTCATATGTTGCTTATTTTTAATGTGTTTTGTATTTCATTAAAAGTGTAAGTCCTCCTGCCATAGACCTCAAATAAAGATGTCATGGCTGGACGGTCACACTCGTGGCTGGAGACGGTCGCACTCAAAGAGTTGTGGTCAACGGCTCAATGTCCAAGTGGAGAGCAGTGATGAGTGGCGTTCCTCAGGGGTCGGTACTGGGACCTGTACTGTCCAACATCTTTGTCGGCGACATGGACAGTGGGGTCGAGCGCAGCCTCAGCAAGTTTGCCGATGATACCAAGCTCTTTGGCAAGGTAGACACGCTGAAGGGGAAGGATGCCATCCAGAGGGACCTGGACAGTCTGCAGAGGTGGGCCCAAGCCAACCTCATGCGGTTCAACAAGGCCAAGTGCAAGGTCTTACATCTGGGTCGGGGCAATCCCAAGCACAAATACAGGCTTGGCGGGGAATGGCTGGAGAGCAGCCCTAAGGAGAAGGACCTGGGGGTGTTGATTGACGAGAAGGTCAACATGAGCCAGCAATGTGCGATCGCAGCCCAGAAGGCCAACCGTATCCTGGGCTGCATCAGAAGTGTGGCCAGCAGGTTAAAGGAGGTGATTCTGCCCCTCTACTCCACTCTCGTGAGACCCCACCAGGAGTACTGCATCCAGCTCTGGAGTCCCCAACATAAGAAGGACATGGACCTGCTGGAGCGTGTCCAGAGGAGAGCCAGGAGGATGATCCGAGGGCTGGAGCACCTCTCCTATGAGGAGAGGCTGAAAGAGTAGGGGCTGCTCAGCCTGGAGAAGAGAAGGCTCCGGGGAGATCTTATTGCGGCCTTCCAGTACCTAAAGGGGGACTACAGGAAAGCTGGGGAAGGACTTTTTGCTCAGGCATGTAGCAATAGGACGAGGGGGAATGGCTTAAAACTGGAAGAGGGCAGGTTCAGATTAAACATTAGGAAGAAGTTTTTTCACTTTGAGGGTGGTAAGGCACTGGACCAGGTTGCCCAGAGAGGTTGTAGAGGCCCCATCCCTGGAGGTGTTCCAGGCCAGGCTGGACGTGGCCTTGGGCAGCCTGGTCTAGTGGGAGGTGTCCCTGCCTATGGCAGGGGGGTTGGAACTCGATGGTCTTCAAGGTCCTTTCCAACCTAAACCATTCCATGATTCTATGATTCTATGTCATGATGATACTAGAAGTGAATGTATTTAATTGTTTCAAAATATTATGTATCATTGGGAAAGCTGAACACTTAACAAGCTATTGTGTCACAGGGTCATCACATTGGATCCCTGGGCCCTTCAGCTTTCCTCAGTTGCTTTAGGTGTGTCACTAGCTTCTTCCTTAAACTCTCTTTTGAGCATCCTGGGCACAACTCTTTCCCTCACCTTCGCAGAAGTAGGACCCTGCTGCCTAGATGGTACTCTGATACTTTCAGGTAGCTTAAGAACTCAATTTCTTAGGGCTGTAACCCTGTGAACACTTAGGGTTTTCTGTCAACCTCTTTGGGAACATATGGTCACCAAAGCAAAAGGGCACCCAAGATTTGAGAGGGCTCCAAAATGCCACCACATTCACTTATTTAAATCTGTATACCTAACTTGTCACTAGTTGCTTGCATTTATTTACACACAGCTACGTCCTTACTGCTCTTCAGTATTCCTGGCTTTGAAGAGTCAGGGCCCTGCTGGAAGTGAGTATTGCTTCTCCTCTCAATAATGGAAACTCCTCCTTTTCCCTATGCCACCATTTTTTTCGAGCTTTTGCTAATGAAACCATAGTTCTTCACAACAAACACATAACTCTTGCATCCCTCCCCTCTGCACAGCCTTGCTGTATCTGTAGGTACTTGTTTTGATTCCAGCTCTTTATGGTTACAATACCCAGATAACATTTCAATCTTACTTCGATATTGTCGATTTACCAAACTCCATCCTCCGTGTTGCATTCCCTCCATTCTCACATCTGACTGCTTTAGTTCAGCCTCAGTCATTCCTTGCTCACTTTGAAAAGGAATCAGCTTGAGGCTGTCCTTTTAGCAGTGTTTTGATGAATGGACTATGACTTGCATTTCACACTTAATGCAATTTAGGAGGCAGCAGTTTGAGATACTAGAAAACTTGGCAATAAAATGCCAATTAGCTGTGACTTAACACAGTGCATTAACACAGTGTTTGAAATACCCAATACTCTCCTACTATTCCCTATTACTGAATTGTATCTGTTTAGTCCCATTATGACCTCTTGATAAAGACATTATTCAGTCCTTTCCTTGCCTGTCCAACTCCATGGTTCTCAGGTGGATTTTACAAGCTCTTCTTCGCTCCACACTGCTGTAACCAACTGCCCTGATACCAAACCCAGCTCATTTAAAGCAAACTGATATATCTATACCATAGGTATACTGTAGCACAAAAGCTATGAATGAAGCTGAGGCATATCTATTGATGTAAGAAAGTTGCAACAAGGGAAATTCCAATTGGATATTATAAAAATTTGAAAAGACCGTGGTGAAATACTAGAACAGACTGGTGGTTGTGGAATCTCCATTCTTGGAGGTACACAAAATTTGACTGGACTGACCCTGAAAAAGCAGATCTAACTTTGAGGTTGGCCCTGCTTTGGGCAGGGGGTTGAACTGGATGACGCCCAGAGGTCCCTTCCAGCTTAAATTATAAGATTCTACTGTTAAAATAGAATAAACCCACCAGGAAGACAGGTATATGATTTTTTTTTCCTATTTGCTGTCTTTTAGAAGTGTTTTCAACTAAAATATACTGGAGTAGGAGACATTTAGTGTCTCTAACCAGACATCCAGTTTAGGCATGCTGCATCAAACTGGAGTTTCTATTTTGACTGTATCATAAACTTAGGTGTCTGAACATAGATACTGCCAACTGCTGCTGAGATACAACAACAGCCTAAAGAAGATGGGAAAAATACTCATACTCCACCTTTCCCTCATACTAAACAGTCATATTTCAGACTACATCTATAACACCATCAATTTAAAATTGTACCTGACATAACAGCCTGAAGTACACCCATAGCCAAGCCCCCTTACACGGAATATGGAAAAGGCTCTTCAGGAGACACAGAACACAAAGGCATGGCCACAATATTCCTAAGTAGTAAGCAAAATAAAATCCTTGTTCTTCCTTTTTATTACATTTCCACAGATAAAAGAGTCAATGCAAAGCAAGATATTCTTTGGCTGTAAGCGCCCCACTTCTGTAGGCTGCCTGGGTCCCCAAAGAATAGTTCACATGACACTGAGACACTTCTCTCTTAGTAAATCCACACTCATTTCATTTGTTGTAATTACCTTCTCCTCCTGTAACTCAACCTGTTCCTCAAACTGCTCTTGAATAGGTTTTGTATCTATCTTCCCCACTTAGTGTTACCATAATAGTACCATTTAGAGATAAAGCCTTAGAGCAGTACTGCAGTGCACTATACAACAGATGGATACCTAGGGATAGGTACTGGCGCAGTGTGTTTCTGGACTTTCTAGAAAAAAAGCACAAAGCAAGTGCTAGTTGTACTCTCTGAGAAACCAAGGCACAGAGATGTGGTCCTACCAGTAAGGACACCCTACTGTTATCATCCCATTCTTGGTTCCCTTGTATTGGTTTCTCCAATGCCTTTTCCCTGTTTCCTATTCCCAAAAGACGCTTCTGATGAAAAAATAAAATCACAACACAGAACCTTTTCTTTTGAGGCAGAAACCTCTCCATACCCGGCACAGCCTTTAATATTAAATATTACTACTGTAAAGAAGGTGGTAATATTCTTCATTCATGGGAGTTTTGTTGATTTAATGGCAGTTTTAAAAGCACAGAGTTTCCTTATGCTTAAGCCATGGTTTGCACACAAGGTTTCTTCCTCACCCCTACCCCTGTCTCACAAGTTTATTTTTGGTTTAAATCAAAGGCTTTTTTGTACATATAAGCCAGAGCTCTGGGAAGTGTTTTACATGGGCATAAATACTTAATTTGGCTCCAGTGCCAAGCTAACTGTTTGGCAACAGCTGGTATGTTTGCATAACTTGGACCAGCTCACAGCACAGTGGTTTGCCATGCTACATTTTAGCACTTGGGATTTGGAGTTATCCTGTTGAATGCTAACACTGGAAGACAATTAAAAAAACTGGAACTGGAAGTTTGGTGGAAGACAAGAAAGAAGGCTAGTACAGCATTCTTTGCATGTGAATAGTTTGCTATGGTGCAGGGAAAAATACACTATTTTTATCATGAGCATTTAATGAATTTTGAATAAGACAGCCATGAAGTTTTAGGAAGTGTCTTTCCTAATGCATGGAAAACCCTTCAGTTAAGAATGAAATACTTTTGACTTGTAACTGGGTCTTTGCAGCAAGGGGACAGCTTAAAAGCTAGGTCACCTTTTAATTTATCAGAGTTTACACTGGATTGCGGCTTTATAAATCTCCTTAGAAAACAGTGTCTACCCCTGTGCACTGCCCTTATTCAAAGGCACTACAATTTCTCAAAGCTTATTTCTTAATTGCAACCATTACATACTCATGCTTACCAGTTTATGAAGAATAATTGACTTGACTGCCCCCTAAAATTACCATGCTCTTGCTGCAGAAGAAAACAGATAACAAAAGGCACAACACACAGGTTTCACTGGAGAGTGTGATGGATGCACTCAACCCCTTAACCAAACTAGCAGTATTTTGGTACAGGCTCCAAAGGAAGTAAAGGGCTGATCCATAGTCAGGTCAAGAACTACTCTAGTTTCAATCCGTTCTCTGAAAACCCACAGAGGAGTATAGTGACACAGTAAGCATCGATGCTCGTGAGCCTGGAACACCGATCATGCGATTAACACATGAATAGCGGGTAGCTTTTCCAAGACTCATTTATCAAGGAACTAAGGAGGTTGTGGGTACAAGGAGTCCCACTCATAGCTTTCCCATTGCTTATAATTTGACTACAAGCCAACCACTTTATTTCATAAATATGACAGCCTGAGTGAGCCTTTTTTGAGCTCTTCCTGCTAGGCAGTGCAGCTGCATGGCAGCGATCTCCCCTTGACCTGGAACACCTCTCAAGGTTGCTCTTCCAGGCAGAGAGACCTTTCACCAATGGCAGATCTTTGGTAAGTGACTGATAGCACACTCATTTAATGCTAATGAAACATGACTAACCCGTGTAACTATTAAATGTTAATTATTATAACCTATATAGATAGTTCCATTAGACATAAACCCCTGTCCAAGTCTGAGACTAAGACTGGACTTGGCTGCACCTAGGCTCCATCAGGAGTTCAGAAAGCAAGGGGGTCCACTCGGAACTTCGTGACTTAATGAGAGGGTCTTCCTTTCTTCCATTAGATAAAAACTGCTGATCAAGTCTGAGACTAAGATTGGACCTAGCTGCACCTAGGTTCCATCAGTAGTTTAGGAAGCAAGGGGGTCCACTCTGAACCTCGTGACTGAATGGGAAGGTCTTCCTTACCCTTTTCCACGTCTGGTCTCTGTATGAATCATTCTATCTCAATTCTAACTCAAATTTCCATTGTATGTTTCTTCCATGCAGTAATTAATAAGGTGAACCTTGCCATCAAACTTATCGAACCTTGGTAAACCACTGTTTACCAAGGAATGGTAATACATTCCACCCATTTGTGACAAATTGGCATAGTTGGCAGGATCCTAAATCAGAATCTGAGACAGTCAGATTTTAGCAGATACAGTTCCTGATGATTTCTTCCTCCCTGATCATGCTCAGAACACTCTCAGCTCCCTGCACTGATCTAACTTGACAGCCGTCCTCACAGAAAAAGACATAGACCAAGGAGTAGCAAGGCAGCAGAACAGCACAAGCTTGGAGCCTCGTGACAAGAGCGACTGAGACAGACTGGAAACTGGACAACAGGTTTGAGAAGATGAAGGAGGAGTTGCTGCAGCTTAGGAGGTGTCTGTAACTACACCTGATATTTTCTTAAACTGTCATTTCTTTTTTGAAAGCAAAAATTTCTAAAGGCAATACAAAAACCTTTCCCCTCCTATACGGTCTGGCTATATAGGAAATGCTACCGTAACATACTAGCTCAAGTGATAAACTTTCTAATGGTGCTTTTTGGTTATGTCAATGCTTATATGATGGAATTTGAGGAGGGAGAGGGCAAATGGTCACTTATACTATTTTGTAAATCCAGGAATCTACCCATTTAAAACCACATTTAAGAAAGAAAAGAACCTTATGTTTACCAAGTCAAACATTTGAAACTTAAATACCAGAAATAAAAATTGCTTGTGTAATGTCAGTTTGGCCCTTTTTTGCTATGAAGGATATAATATTGAATTACATCATTACAGGTGTACTTTTTACCGCATAGCCACATTTTATCCAATACACAAAATGGACAGTGTCTATGAAACAAATGTCTTTAATAGTTTTAATCTTCATTATTATCATGAAAGACCTTATTTACTGAACATTATTCCCATTTTGATCTGAAGAGAAAAATAAAAATGCCCTTTTGAATTTTCTGTTATACCTTTTTTTCAAATAATAAAAAGCATTTGTATACATGAACAAAATATAGCTTCATGTGCCCATCTGAGATGACTGGGGACATTACCTACATTACAGAAAGGATGTGAGAAACTTTCAGATTAAGGTAAAATCACATCACCTAATACTAAATGTCCTATTTGTTATGACAAAGACCTATCTTCGGGAACATTTCTGCATCACAAATATACTTGCTAGTAATACCAGTACAATTGTTAAGGCTTAACAACAGTTCTGTAACTAAGCCTCAAAATCTCAGCTAGCCACCAAGAAAGAGTGGAACATACATTCAGTTATTACTGAAAGGACTAGGTCAAGCAATGATTTCTGCAGTTTCTAATACTGAAGCATTTGACTTCTCAACCTTACTAATATTTTTAATTAGGCATGTACATAGCATCACAGAAGATCTCTTGCTGTCCAATTACATGACGCTACCAAACATCCACTATCCAGAAAATTTTGGAAATAATATCCAGAGACCTCAGTGCAAAAAGTTTGTGGTGTTCTAATGCAAAAGTTCCAAATTAACTTTGCTTGTATTCTACTTTTTATCAGAATTAGAGTACATCTCTTCTCTTAGGAAACTGCAGGAGCTATTAAGATGGATACGTGACTCAGTGTCTTGAAGCATTATGCAAAGGCTTCATAGAATATTCATCAATAAGAAAATAACTCTCAAAACATCCTGTGCAACTGATGTCAGTGTTTATATAACCATTAAAGAGTGGTCTGGGAACAATCACATGAGTGATTTATTTCTGATGCACAGTCCACTTATCCTTGTCTGGCCATCGTTCTGACTACCACAATCTGGTCCCCAATGTGGTTCCTAGGTGAGCTCCTGGCTGATTTACTAAGTACCTTCAGTGACCCTGGGTCCTGGAGGTCCCTAGCACACCACTGTTCGTTGGTCATCAGGTTTTGTTGCCTGAAGAGGAAACAAATCTAGCCTCAAGGGACTAGGCAAAAAAAAAAAATAAAATTAAAATTAACTAGATGACTCGATGGCTGAGTAGATTCATGCAGTTCTTCACAATTGTCAGCCTCCTCTCCCAAATGTCTTCCATGGGTTTGTGGGCCTCATGGGCCAGGCCTTGAGTAGCAGTTGTTAAAACTGTCAATAACATCAACATCATCAGGAAGAGGGCATCGATTATGTTAGCCATCTATTATCTCTTGAGTCTGACCCATAAGAATTTCTTTGTTACTGTGAGAACTTTGCAAGAATGCTTCTTAAAATCATTGGCCTTAGCTTCTTTATGAATGAGACTCCAGGTTAACAGCTATCTCTGAAGGTTAAAGTGAATACCAGGTAAATGACATCCAGATGCAAGGGCCACAAGAAAGAAATCTCTTTACTATTACCATCAGCTGCCTAGCAATGTACAAAACATGAATCCAAAGCAGGAGCCCAGATGGAGTGTTCTGCCTTCAGGACAGGCAGAGGCCAGTGATCTCACTAAATCTGGGGTCCCTCACACTTTGAGTACTACAGAAAAATGTTTCCAAGAGGTTTTAAACCCTAAGAGAATACAAGATGAGGCTAGCATGCCAAATCCCTCTAAGGCTACAAATTCAGAGGATCATATGTCCTCTCCCTGAATGCTTTTGATATTAGAGAATTAGTAACTATCCAACAACAAAACAAGACTAAAGTTTAACCCACAAACCAAAAAACCCCACAGTATTAGTTGTAAATGTGCCCCATATAAGTTTTACTTCCACTTGGTGGAGGTTTGTGAGTTTAGCAATTACAAATCTCACTGCTGCTCAAAAATGCTTGAAATAATACAGATTCTGGGCCCAAAAATATATCACAGAAATTTGTTAAATAAAAAATGCAAATGAAGAATGCAGATTTTTGCACCTGGAGCTCATCAATTCTAGGATGCCAGACACACTTTAGTATTATTTGGATTACTAGGAAAACTTCAGAGGATCTGGATGTTTCAATACATCAAGAATCTTGAATAAATACAAATCAAATTTATCAGTACAGTGAATATTAGTGTTTTGATTTTGGACTTATTATTAAAGATGCAAATATTACTAAAAATATAATATTGACAAAGATTAAGTGCTTTTCTTCAGAGAAGCAGATTTATAGAAAAGTGTGTGTATAAAAAATATTCCCACTGTCCTTGGATCAATCAATAAATTAATTTAATAAAAAAAGAGGATCACACTTGTAATTCTGAGTACAGCAAAGGGATTGGAATTCTACGACTTGCCTTGAGCAAGTAATCTAACCTTTCTCCCTTCTTAGTTTTCCTCTTGGTAAAATAGGAATAGCTTACTTCAAAAACATGTTGCAAGCATTATCAAGAAGAAATTTTATCATAATTATTGAGGCAGGTAAGGTACTGTCAGTATACAGTAAAAAGCCTTCACAGCAAGGGGTGCTGTGACAACCTGGCAATCATGAAATTGAAGATTCAGCATTGTTAATATAGTGAGATTAGAGAGGTCATAACACTGCAAGCTGGCATTATTTTCGTATTTGGCATCAGGAAAGATTGCCTCCATAGCACATTTGCCTAGCTGAATATTGATTTGGCTTCACTGATTACAAACGGAACCTAAACTGATTAGAAAACAATTAGGAGTAAATCTATATGAAAGGGTTTCTCTTTTCTCTTTTTTCTTCTTGGCCAGTTAACTTGAAGTGGCGTGAATGAATTTGACTAACTTTGCCACTGACTTGCAAAAGCAGGCAATGAGTTCATAAATTATCATTGCTGATTCAGCTACAAACTGTGAAAATAAAAGTCTTTATTCATTCTATTTCTCAAGCATGAAAAGCTCCGCCATCTTTAGTTGCCTCACAAAGGGATAAGAAAAACCTAGGTATGGCTTCTTAAGAAAATACTCCCTTATTACATCTGAACTTTGTGCCGTCTTGCTGACGCTGTACTGCTTAATGCAGCCTCTGTTTGTCCCTTTAATCATTTGCTTAAATACTAACATAACAGTCTAATGGAAAAGTTGCCGCGGATTCTCAATAACTGCCTGATCTGAAAAAGAGTCTAATAATGATGAAGACTAAAAAAAGATTTGCTTTCAAATTTTATCACCGGGAAGTAATGCTTAGTGCTATTCCACTCACTGTTTGTATGTACTCTACACTATGTGAACAATTTCTCTGGACAAATAACACTTTCTTTTTTTTGTTCTGTGAACAGCAAAACTAACAACACCTGGGTTTGTACAGATTTGTACACTATGTTCCTGAATTCACCCCAGCTCCACAAAACTCCCATGTTTTTACCATGCTCCCAAAGCTACCTGCCTCCCTCACATCCTGTATCTACAGTTACACAACATTCAAGCTATACCAGGGATGTCTCATCATCTCTAACTACTATATATATCAGAATAGATAAGAATATGTGTGTATATATATAACTGCACATATCAGAATATTTAATATTCTATTTAAGAATCTGCATATATCAGATTTGTAGGTAGAATTCAACCTACTTAGCTTTCTTGCAGAAGCCAGTAGCTTTTCTCTTTCCTATATACAGCTAATGGTTTTTCACAAAACTTGTAGGAACTTTATGTCTTTGGAAATACTGCTCATCAATACAAATTAATTGAAATTGCAAGGAAGGCAAGAACAGAGGCAAAAAAACCCCAGCCTAATGTTAAAATACATGGCATAGATACACATGTAACAGAGCTGGTTTATTCTGCTGTTATGGCTCAAAACAGACACAAACCCAGACAAACTGGTCTGTTACAACATGATGTTTGTTGCAGCTGCTACTTATCCCTGGGTCATAATGGCTATGTGCCTTCACTCAACCTGGATATTTGCCACCCATACATCCTTTACCTTGAAAAACTGCTAAGCAGTATAACTGAGATAAGGAGAGGCAACTGAAATCCTTAGGTTGCTACATGAAGGAGCTACTAGCAGCTAGCTCTCAATCCTTTTCCTTCCTTTCTTAGACAGTATTTAGACACGATTTCATTAGAGGTGTCTTGCAAGGAGGGCTTGATGGTTCTCATGATGTGAAAGAGTGCAGAGTGACTATAAGATGGGTGATTCTGTCTCTCTAGTCCAGAAGAATTAAAAAAAAATAAAAAAATATATATATTCTTTGACACGCTGGGAAGGCTCTTCTTCAGGAGACATAAGAATCTAAAAATCTTAAAAAGCCCACTACTTTGTAATTTGTTTATGGGAGAAAGCCTCCCCATCTTATAGCCTATGGATTAAAAAAATCTAAATAACTGTTACATCAGCTCTCTGCTTGTCATGAATCAGCTTTTTACCCTGTATTTTCTCCACAAGGTGATAAGAACAACTTTCAGATGTTATGAAAAGATGGTAGTTTTTGCATAGCTAACACATTATACTGGTTCCCTCAAAAAGCTGGACTCACATGCTCAGCTGCAGTGAACCAGGATATGGCCTCCACTTGTCAGACATTCTCCTGTGCAATAAAGGAAGAGGGCTCTCAGGTTTCACATTTGGCAATGTAAGTATTTCTAGACTAAAAATGCTTTATAATTATTATTTTGTTAGAGCTTTATGTACCACTAATGTTTATGCTGTGATGAAAGACATGTATGGGAAGCTTGGATGTGTGATGTCCTCGGTTGTTTCTTTACTCTTATGTTCCCAGTTTTTATGAGTGATACAAAGTATCACTCCCCCCTTAGCTTTATGAGTGATACAAAGCTTCACTTTATGAGTGATACAAAGTATCACTGCCCCTTAGCAACCTTGAACAATTCTCAAGACAAAGTATTAGCTAAAACCCTAATCAACATAATACAATCAGAAAGTGCTGATGCAGAACATTGGCATGAAACACTTCTCTTGGCCTTTTAGGTTGTCCAAACTTAGAGGCAATAGATGACACATTCCTACCTTTGTAACTAATAACATTTTGCTTGAATGATTTTAAACCTACGTGGAAGTATTATTCATCTGTCATGGGGTTTATCCCTCAATTGCAAGGCAAACACTCTGTTTGGGTGGTGATTGTATTTAGACATAAAAGCATAGGAGCAAAATAGAAGAATCTCTTTGTTATTTCTGTACGGGGAGCTCAGGCAGGCAGACACCATTTTTCAAGCTCAGATAATTATGGTGCAGGTCCTGCCACATTATCGAGTGGGTCTAGTGCTCTTCCAGAACTTATTTTTTGCAAAAATGTCACTGGAATGGCAGAAGGCAAAGCAGAATAAAAACACTCCTGGGATACATTTTTAATGCTAGTTAGATGAAAACTCAAGCTTTAATTATTTCTAAGCTTAAATATTTTTTTCTTTTTGGTCCACCTCTCAGAATGGTGTTGTATGTTTGGGATATATCCCTTGGTCATACTATGCTCTTCCCATCCTGGTTTCCAGAATGTAAGAGGTGGTGGTTGTTGAAACAATGTTAACCAGAACTGAAAACGTAGCCTGAGGTGAACACACCAAATATTTTAGCATGCTAAGTTTGCCACTTCTGGAGAGGCTTGGGAGGTTTAAGAGTAACTACAACTTCTGCAGTAAAGACTTCATTGAACATATGGAACTTGTGATGCTCTGATGTATTGGTGCACATCATCACTATTAAACATTTTCTGTTAGATTTCCAGGTTGAAACAAGAATACCATTACTTCTTTGGCTATTTATTGGAGATGTAAGAGCAACAGCAGAATACAGAAATGGTAATATTTTTGTAAGCATGTGAAAGAAGAAGGGGAGGCATAAGTTTCATTAACTGATGTCCCTGCTTTCAAATGTTTGGGTGTGTGAGACATGTCCTGCTATTTTGCTAAATCTAGCTTGCTTCTTAAGGTTTATTTACTAACAATCCTTAGAGAGGAATTCAAATGTGAACCATTTACAAGGAACTTCTCAATATATGAGAAACTAAGCCACAGTTTGGTTTATCTACATCTCCTTTCACTTTGTGAACATTCAAGTAAGTCTTGACTGCTGATTGTTAATCTATACTATGTGTTCAAATTTCAGGTATGTAGCAGAGAAATATACAACTCCTTTATGGAAAAAGAAATGAACCCAAATAGAAAACAGAGCAGCTAGGGGAAATAGAACTGAAAGTCATTATCCCAAGTCCTCACAGGGACAGTAGTGTAGGACTACAGGTGCCAAGGAATTCCTGGATGATGTTTGCAGCTTTGCTTATGTTATTCCTGGGAAAATGCCTTTGGTTTGCCAAAGGGTTCAGTTGCATGAAATGTAGTAGGAGCTTTACCTCAAAGTGCTGCTATAAGGTACCATATTGCAAAAACTAGATAAATGTAAAGAATAAAAGATCTTGGCCTAGTTCTGAAGCCTTGAACCTCCAGTGATAGCCTCTATGGATGAGTACTTGCTTTCTCACGGGGAAGATCTGTGCTTTTAAGCTCTTCAGTGTGTTTTCATCCAGGAGATTGCCTCACTGCTAAGTTTTAAGGCTTTCTGGGGTAGGCCTAATACTGAATTGCAGACTACATATGCATATCTGCTTCTGTCCTAACACTGGGATTACTTTCCATAGCTGAATGCAGAATACCAACATTAAGCATTTGGTCCCATTCTCTCTCCCTCCCAAGCACATAGCTTCTTTGATGGCAATTCTGTACATCTGCCTGATCCCTACAGACACACAGAAGCAGCATTTGGGAATCCCAGTATGGGATTTAGCATTAAGAGACAAATAGCTTTGTGCGTGCAGAGCAGTAAAAATTGGCAGCAGGCAATGCCTGTGAAGCCAAGAAAATAAATGTTTCCTAGATACCTATTCTTCCCCTCCTCCTTATCTTAAAGGCTTTCAGGGACTTTGGATGCTCTGCACTGTAAGTGATTACCTAGAAGTCCCAAATCCAGCATATGAGAGGGAAAATAGTCAAATTGGTTACATGCTCATCACTCAAGTAGCTCATGTGCTCTTTCACCACTAAAATAGCTCTTGTATTTGCTGTAGAGCCTGAGTGGTGCTCACCAAATCATATCACTTGATTAGCTGACCATACATGACACAATACATTTGTAACACCCTACTAACTACCAGACTGCGTGGCTTATGTGGTCTCTTTAAATCGACTTCTGCAACCATTCTCTCAGTATCTAAGTAGAGGTAGAAGCTCATAAACTGTTCTAGCCTTTCAAAGCTATAAGCATAGGTTAATAAAACTTGAATAAATCTACTTACTGTAGCTGTTACCTGGAGAGCAGCTACACTGTGCAGTCTGAAAATCTTGAGGGCAAACAGCCACGGCCAACAGCAAAGTGCTCAAGAGCTTGATGAAGTCTAGAGGAAGTGGTATTTGTATTTTGGTATGATGTTCTCCCTCTCTTCATTCAGTAATGGACCTGTGCTGTCTCCCTGCTATGGAGCTCTGTGACCATTTGTGGTTACTGAAATTACCATAATGTAACCAAAAGATGCTGTAATATCATAAACAAATGCTAGCTCAGGGAGATGCACTTGGCACTCTTCCATTTTCTTTCCCACAGCTTGAGGTATCCTTGTTCCTTTGTCTGTTCCATGATAAAATGCTGTGCAGTACAGCTGACTACTCCATCCCCAGACAGCTTTTTTTAAGAATGACTTCCCCAAAGTGACCTTGTGAGGGTCCATACAATGTTTGCCATCTGTGCTCCAAGCCAAAGATCAAAAATACTATGTAGGTATTTCATTCATATTGCACAGAAATGAATTCTGCTTACTTACAAAGAAGTAAGCTAGAAAGAATCACTGGACTGATTTAATACTGCTACAGACATGCCCATTGTTGTCTTGAGAGGGAAGAGTCCACATTTATCACACTCTTCCAACATTATCTTTACTTTTTAAATTTGTGTTCTCAGAAACTCTTCACTACCCTCATCTTAGCTAAGAAACATGGGACAACTGAGCCATGACACTTTTGAAAATACCTAAAAATTCTGGCTTCCTTCTCCCCAGTGTTCTTGACCACTCAGGCAAGTACTCGTTAGTCATGCTGTATAGAGTGAGTGATGGGGCCTGCTAGCTGAAGCAGGAAGAATGCCTGAAGCATCCGAACAGCCTGGAGGCCTGTTCATGCATTTCCCTTTTGGCTAAAGGCAGAATTTTGCTTTTGGATGGCTTTGACATGTCTCTGATGTTTACAAATCACTCTGTGCAGATTGGTTTCTAGCTGTTCTACTGTGCCTAGTCCAATGCAATATGCCAGTTAAACGTATGACCTTGAGCTGAAAGGAATATCTACCCTCTCTGTACTACGAGAGCAGTGCAAGTTGGAAATGTACATGCAGGGAACTGCTCTTTATCCTGAACATACACAACCACCCCAGTGTGTTTCACAGGCATCTCTGCTTCTACTGGATATAAAAAAGTCTGGAGTGAAAGCACCTGGGGCATTTGGGGACCTTATTTTACCAGCTCCTCCCGGTGGTGAAAAGGAAGTAGAGCACAACAAAACTTGCTTTAAACATCTACATTTTGCTCTGAGGAGAACCTAATCAAATCTACTCTCCACAAGCGTTTCTAGACAGTATCTCAAACACCTGAGCTCCCCTTTCACCTGCCACTTCTGATTGTAGCCTCAGACTAGCAAACAAGATGCTCAAGACAGAGACTTGTAAAACCTCGAATATGTGTGTGCATTTCACCACAACTTGTCAAATCTCATTCAGCAGAGATACATGCAGTTGCTTAATCTGTGATGCTACACACTGAATAGGACAAGCAGTCTGATCGCTTTCCTACTGCAGATTCTTTGCAATATGACAAATGAAAATACTACAACACTCTTGGATGTTGTGCTGTCCAAGGAATATCAAATTGGAAGAGGCTGTGCTGGAAGGCACCCTCTGCTCTTACAATATAGCCCTTCCATTTTCAGGTGACTGGAAGTACATGACAGGTCCCACCACTGTGGCAATGAATATATTTCAGAGCTCTGCTGACCTGCTCCACTGCAGACAGAATCTTTGCAGCCAGAAAATTTAGCAGCAATGAAGTGACCACACTGTGCCCCACACATTTTTCCTATGCAAAATCATCCTTTCCATCTCTACAAAGAGTAGGTTTTCTGCCAGCCGTTCAGCCTCATGCTGCTGCAATGCGAAAGTGAAACTACTACTGAATGGAAGAGGTGGGTGATTTATGAGAGGTTTTTCTATGAAAAAACTATAATCCAATTAAAAAGACCAGTGATGGATGTGTGGTTAAAGATATTCCGAAACTTAGCGTCCTTTGACTTCTCTTGGCTACTACATTTGGCAGCTAAACAACAAAAACAAACCCTTCGTCCAGGCTAATGGCTTTAGTGGTCAAAAGCTAAAGAGTGTCCACTGCCTTCTCCATGGAACTCTAACTCCCAGCACAGACCACAAAGGAGTGCTCAGCCCAGCCCGGCTCACTGGCTTGCAATTCCAGTTCTCAGAGGCTGAAGGGGACCTTGCACAGGGGAATGTTGCAATTAGCAATAAAAAAAAACTCTTAAAGATGATGGCTCTTAGTGTATTTCACAGTAAATTTAGAAATTGCTCTGATTTGAAGCCACTGGCAGCCTCATCCACAGTACAACTAACACGAGAGCACCATCCGCTTTTGCCTTGACCTGTCTGTCAGGCAAACACAGCACCTGAATTTGTTAGGAATTGATGCCATCCAGTTCTCCTAGAAGTGACCTTAGAGCGTGGTTATAAGTTTACAAGAGGGAGAATTTTTTTTCTTTCAGTAATTTGAAAGAATTCCTATTAACTCAACATGCCATGCTTGCAAATGTCTTATCCCACTACTGAGAAGAGGGAAGAAGTGCATTAGCAGTAAATCCATATGACAGTATGGATAGTGAGAGCCAACCTAGTCTTCATACCTGGTACAATAATGTCTGTGCAGTCAAGGGAAACTGAACTACTTCATACTTCCTTCTTCCCTGTCTACTAAGGAAATGTTGTCATCTAATCAAAGCTGGGGACAGTTATTCCAACCAAATCCCTTCAAAATAGAAAAGGGAGGTTGTAGCACTGGTCAACAGCTGCAGACAACGTAGAAGTTGTGTGAAGGCTCTGGTCTTGCTCACTGAGAGCAACATCTATTCAGCTCTTGCGGTTTCTGACACATTGCCATAAGTTCTGCTGGTATTATGCACTTTAGCACTGTAGTCAGCAGAGAAATAAGCAGGTCTTTCATGCCATCAGAGGGGTATGCTGAATTTCCATAAGGATGCGGGGAAAACACATTCCAAACCAAGTATTTAAGAGTCTGGAAAAGACCGTGGTCTGTAAAATACTTGGAGATAACATCCTGTTCCATTCACCACAGTAGAACGAGACTTAACAAAAAGTGAGAGTCAAAACAGGGGATGAAACCCTGTTGCCAGCAAGGCTAAAGTAGCTGTTGGCCATCAAACCAGTCAATCATTTTCTGACAGCCCTACTTTGGGGGAAGAAGGGGAAGCTTCCAGAAAAGCAGGACTGCTTGGCCCTAGTCCTGCCAAGCTTGCTGTTCTCCCCCAGTCAGAGCTGAAGGGCTCTGCTGCCCTGGTTAGCTCCCAGGTGAGGAAAGGTCTCCCTTCCTAGGGACTATCAAGTGCAGTTCCCAAGAGGTACTTGGGCCTCAGCTGTTACACTAACCCATTTATGTCTGTGCTCTCACACAAAATGTAGTAAGTTTAATTGGTATTCCAACAACAGCATCATTACCAGATTAAACCCCTGCTAAAGTGAAAAGGGAAAACCACAAATTTATAAAAGGATGCTGATCTGAAGGCAAGGCACTCTCAAGGTAATAATAAAAGAAACACAGATGTCAGCTTGGACAGGTAGGACCAGGACTGCAGCACAACTGTGCTTCTTGCTAGGGTAAGGCAAATTGGGCAGAAACTTCCTTTTCAAACAAGGTGTCAATTTACCTTAATAATTCGTGCAACACTTTCTGGTAAACTGGAAATATGATTACCGAAGGTTTGTGCCCAACTTGAAGTGCACTCCTCATGCTGAGAGTGAGCAGATGCAGTAAGGGATAAAAACTGCAGGAAACACAACTTTACAGAAATCAGGTGGCACAATGCCTCCTGGTAAAACTTTTTACTTGCTCCCAGTAAACAGTCGCTGAACATGTTGGAGCAGGCTTTTTTTTTTTTTGCAAGACAATGAAAATACACTTCTAACTGTGCCCATTTTATACTTCACATCAGAGTATTTCCTGATGCTCTTGCCAGCCTTTCCTTTATTTCACTTCTTCAATCAATAAATCATCATGAATCTCATTTCCATTTGTAAGTCCATTACTGCAGTGACTGACACTCGGCTGAGCTGAAGGTCTGAGATATTAAATTGTACTTACTACTGCATTTCTGCTAACACTGTGCCTCTTTTTTTGGAAAGAAATTTCCACTTGATTTTGAAAACGTCTGCCTGGAGCTTCAAAGACTGGCTGACTTATAGCATGCCAGTTAGTGGTGTCCTGGCACATATGTTTGGTTGCCCTAGTGAAATAGCATCCCTTCATCAAGTCACTGGAGGAATTTTATACGCCAAGAAGAAAGGAAAGTCAACAAAAAGAAATGGGAAGGAAAGAGAAAGTAAAAAAAAGGAGAGAAAGTTACAGCTGTCAGGAAAAATTGTTGCATTTTCCATATATAGGCTGTTTTGTGACAAATAAAACTTTAAATTCAAAGTCAATGTCCCAAAGATTAAGGAAGAAGGTCAGAAGAGAATGAATGCAACTAGTAGTACCTCATCATCAAACCTTAACATCAGTAAGCCTTACTGTACTCATCATATCTTCATTCAAGGTTCTCTGAGGCAGTGCAGCACACTGGAATGGCACGTTATAGATATCTCCTCCTAGGGTTGATACATTATAATCCAGTGAATACCAAACTGCCAAATTCAGTGCTTGAATAAACTAGATTGTCCAGCCTATCTTCAGGACTAAAACCTCCCAATGGCAATGATCAGAAAGCACAAACAAAATGCAATAGCTTAAATCTAATAGGAATATCATCCAGTTAGTACTGTAAGCTTTACTGAGTAAGAAAATATTACAACATGTTTGGAAGATTTTCTGGTAGACCAGTTTCTAATAGCACTTCCAGGTCACACGCCTACAGAGCTTAGTTTTAAAATTACTTACAAGCTCGGCAGAATTTGCTTGAACTTCAGGTGCAAAGTTAGGTTCCCATGTGCCATCAAAAAGACCTACTCTGCCCTCAGCAACTAGGTGAAGAAAGAGAAAAACAGAGTAAATATTAATCCTATTCAAGTCTCATGCTCCTGACTTCTTTCTTCTTGCCTTGCCAAACATGACTATTTTGGGGAACCTGAAACTAATCTCAAAATAAGACCAGGGTATTCCTTTGTATTCTTTGTACCATTAGAGTTAGCTAACTACCCTAGATACAACATTCTTTGTCCTATTTTGTTTTGAAAATTTCAGAGTAACTTTACTCACTTAAAACTTTTAATTGCTGTTGGATAGAATCATAGAATTATTTAGGTTGGAATTTAAGATCATTGAGTCCAACCATCAACCTAACACTACCAAGTCCACCCACCACTAAACCATGGCCCTCAGCACCACATCCACATGTCTCTTAAATGCCTCCAGGGATGGCTTACCTGGGCAGCCTGTTCCAACCCTTGACACCCCTTTCTGTGAAGAAATTTTTCCTAATATCCAATCTAAACCTCCCCTGGCACAACTTGAGGCTGTTTCCTCTTGTCCTATTGCCTATTCCTTGGGAGAAGAAACCGACGCCTCCTCTTTACACCCTCCTTTCAGGTAGTTGTAGAGAGTGAAACAGTCTCCCCTCAGCCTCCTTTTCTCCAGGCTAAGCAGCCCCAGTTCCCTAAGCCATTTTTCAAAGGACTTGTTCTCTAGATCCTTCACCAGAATAGACACGATGCTCTTCTATGATTTTAAACCGTAAGAAAACCATCCTCAGGAAATTGATAAGTGAGCTTTCAAAAAGCTCAGGCCTTTACACCAGAAACGCAAATCATTAGGTTTGATAGGCTCCACATTACTAACACACAAAACAGCCATTCCAGATTGTATAATTTTTCACAGGGTCTCAGTCACTCGTTACCTCTATTTACTAGTTTGGACTCAGTTACCAATTTGTTTACTGATGAATTTAGGATGCAAGTATCCTTAACAAGGTCCAGACATGCCATCCATTAGCAGCTTCCATGCTGGAGATCTGCCAAGAACAGGGTCAATGCTGTCTCCTGCACTGGACAGGGAATACACTGTTGAACTAATCCATGTCTAAGGTTAAAAAGACTTCCAATTTACAAAAGTGCACTGAGAACCAACATACTGGGGAGAACTACTGCTATTTCAGCTTCTCTATTCTCCTCCCTTAGCAGAGGAACATGCAAGAAATATGTTTAATTCCCAAGTCCATTTGCTACTTCCCCAACTGTTTTGTATTCCTGCATCACATTGCAGTTATTTCAGCACCTATGATTTCCACATCTCAAGTTTAGTGCTAAGAGCATAAGATGTAACAGAAGGACTTTAGAAAGACTACTTTCGTACAACTGTCCATGATAATTGAGATTTAAAACTATCATCTCACTAAACACATGACTAAATTTACAAAGAACATTTAGTTATGCTTACCAAATCATGCTTATGCCCAGAACCCTTTCAGTGACAAGTGTCACAAAGCAATTGCACACAGAAAGCAAAATATGTGTTCAAGTAAAGTAAAAATCACAAGTATGCTTTTTATGGGTACAATGAACTCTCTCTCTCACTGCTAGGCTATGCTAGGATAGGAGTCCCAAATACCTAACCAAAGAGAGCTGACCAGAAGTTGCCTATACTGATAAAATATCCTATATGCCATACTCGCAGGGGCCTACAGGGAAGATGGGGAGGGACTCTTTATCAGGGAGTGTAATGATAGGATGAGGGGTAATGGTTTTAAGCTGGAAGAGGGGAGATTTAGATTAGATATTAGGAAGAAATTCTTTACTGTCAGGGTAGTAAGACACTGTCACAAGTTGCCCAGAGAAGTTGTGGATGCCCCATCCCTGGAAGTGTTCAAGGCCAGGTTGGATGGGGCTTTGAGCAACCTGGTCTGGTGGGAGGTGTCCCTGCCCATGGCAGGGGGGTTGGAACTAGATGGTTTTCAAGGTCCCTTCCAACCCAAACCATTCTATGATGCAAGTCAACCTAATCCTTCACATACCCCCAGTGAAGAGAGAAAGAAACAAAGGCAAGCTTATAATTTCAGGTAGACACTCTATCTGATCTTTTCTCCCACCTAGTCTCTCTGTCCATATCTGCTTCTTGTTCCACTACTGCTGGATGCCCACACTCATTTTACTACATGGTTCTCATGTTGTTTAACATTACTCATTCATTGCTGTTAACCCCTTTCTCACAGCAGTCTTTGGCTGTTGCTTTTCTGTTTTCCACTTCTCTTTAGCTGCCTACCTCTGCTTTGCAGAGCAGTTTGATGGTAAAAAAGTTTTTGTCCTAAAGTTGAAGCACAAAAACCTTCCCTGAATACAACCAATTTAGTCAATGTTAGCAGTACATATGACTCAAACCTCTAAGAATTCTACTGAGGGGAGGGAAGTGATTCTGGCTTCTTTCCCAATAACATAGGAAATTTAATATCCTCCTTCAGTACCTACAGTAATGCTGCAAGTCTCTGCTGCTAGTTCACAGTTTGCGAGTGTAAATAAACACAATTTACAGAGTTACACTTTGGATATTACTAGGAAATCTGGGTAAATATGATAACAAAATATTTATATTGTATGTTTATATAATCCTGATCTATTCTTGGAATATCCTTGGAAAAGTCCTTTGTCTGTTTCCTTACATCCTCCAGTGAATATACTGGTAGTGACATATCTTTCAATATGCCTGTTGTGTGTGTGCTTTGCTTAGGACCTGCTGCCAGCATTTACTTAAGTCCCTGGGCCTGGGGCACTCGCAAGCAGGTCTGACTCCAGGCTGTGGAAATGCTGCAGCTTCCACCCTATCTCTCAATACATCTTCTCCTTGTGCTATTACACATAGCTCCAGCTACAAGGATGGGCACGTGTTAGAGCAGAGTAACTTGAGAGCATACAGGAAAATAGCTTAAGTTCCCTTTTTTGTTCAGCTACATTAGAACAACTTTGTTGGTTATTGTCTTTAAGTAAGGATAGCATTAATTCAGTATCCCCACTTCAATTGTCTCCCGAGATTCTCAGGATTTCTTAAAATTCAGTTTAATCTCAACCCCAACGTTCAAGGAAGGGCGGATTACAGGCGCGCTCTCCCGCCTGCGCGCCAAGAGATGGCAGCAGAGAGCCCCTCCGGGAGCCGCAGCGCTCCGGGGACCGCACACGCCCCGCTGCCGCCGCACAAACCCTCGGGCACTTTCGGCCTATTCTTTTCAGATCGATCTGAGAAGGTCTAGGTGCATTTTGAATTTAAAGCTAATAGGGCAAATCATCTTAAAGTGATCTGAAAAAAATCTCATCCTCAGTAAATGGCTTGTAAAGACACCAGCACTCACCCCTGGAAGGATCCCAAGGCTCTTCTCTCCTAAATTTTTTATCTGGCAAGGGAGGAACTATAGGAATGACCAGGACTAACTCAAGCAAAAAGTCCTGGAACATGCCAGAGCTGTGCAGGGAACCGCACAAAAAGTAGAGGTCCTTCAATGCTACAGGAGCCACCCTGAAGGTAAGTGATCTCTCAGTGCTGAAGTGAACTCCCCCAGCACTGTCAGCGCTTGCAGACAGCTTCAGTGCTCTCCTCCAACATTAAAACAAGTCCCACATTCCCCTATTTTGGCTCCTCAATACATTTCTAGTCTTGTTATTTTTTGCTTGGGAAAACAGTTCATTGTCTTGCTCTGATACGGAAGTCAGCTGACTTCTTCCTCACTTTAGTTGCTCAGTGGCTGATAATGCTTGGCAACACCAAATCATGTGCTTCGGGTGGTTTGTCTATCTGAAACACATTCACTGTTAGAGGAAGCACATGGGAGACTGTACCCAAAGTTCTCACATCTTGACACAGAACGGGCTTGTGACTCTATGTTCCTAGCTACAAGGCTAGGAAGGGTTGCTTGCCCAGCCTTCCACCTGCTTTGGGTTTGAGTACACGCTTGGAGAACTAGGGCAACAAATCTTCTCTTTCCCAAAGCACAAAAATGAAGACAGACACAAGTATGGAAGAACTAGGAGGCATCTTTTGCATGTCCAGTTGCCTCCAAATTCCTGAATAACGTTTGTTGATGGAAAATTTGCTTTTCTTGCATCAGCTTTGGCAGCAGTTAATATAATGGAAAGGTATCACAAAGGATATAAGTGACATTAAGATCTGGAATGTTGCTGCTGTTAAATCCGTAACTGCACTTTCTTACACAGCATTGTGAGTTTATGCCATACATTAAAGAGCATGGTATCTCTGCCATTAGCATGCGCTCTTACTGCTCTGATAGCTGGACTTAGAGCTACGTTAATGAATACTTTTATTTGCTATTTAACATAACAGCTGAAGAAATCATCTTTTCTGTACTACTCTGTAGGGCCAGCCCTACTCTGTTTCTGTATCACCTCACACAAAAGGTTCCAAACATGGTTAACTGCTAGGATTGACTTCTAACGGGCAAGATTTTTCAGGAGTCATTTGAAGAATTGTCAGGGAAGGGCTTGCTTCATTTATCAGTCTTCTAGACTAACCATTCCCCGTGGATGTAATACAGGGTAAAGAATGGGGACCAACTCTAAGTATGAGGCCAAATATATCTCAGAGTGGCTGGAAAGCTCTGAGTACTAAAGAACAGTAGCTGGGGCCTTGAGAACTTTTAGCTTCACCAAAGGTCAAACAAGATGAGCATTAAGCTGTATAAAACTATCATCTGTCCCACCATCTGAGTATCTACTGATTTCCTCCAGACTTGTCAAAACTTTGATATTGCAGGCTGTTTCTTCTCTGATTACACACAAATAAATCTCCAGCTGTGTTAGTCTCCAATTCTGACTTGGGTAAGATAAGGCGAACATCACTATTTATCCCTGCAAGTAGAAGATGGACTACTACAGGACAATGGAAAATGAAAAAAAGCTTGTTTTTTTTGTTTCTGGGCCACTTAACTCATTTTCCATTTTGATTCCATTTTATCAGCCTACGCACCCTGACACACATACATACACACTGTCTCTCTCTTTTTATCCAACTGTCACAATCCAGTGTTGCAAGACACTGACCTTTCATTGTATCCAAGGTCTGCTCTTGCAGGTTTGCTGTCTTTGTTGATCCGCCATCTCAGCCACCTTCTTTTGAGAAGATCCAACATCAAGGGGCTAATTCTGTCATGTATCATTCCTGTGAATTGGTAAGAGTGAGGCTTGTGCATGACAGACTCCAGAGGTTTCTGCAAGATGCAGATGAGGTGGATATTCTAGTTAAGATAGTACCACATAAATTCTTTTCTAACAAGTCTCCCCTTGGGAACTGCAACCTCATTTAGAGAAACTTGTCATCAAGTATAAGACTTTGAAATCCTGTAAAAAATTAACCTAAAAATAATACCTCAAATGTCATAGATGCAAAAGTAATAAAAAGTTAAGAGATGCAAAGCCTGTAGAAATCAAGCTATTATAATGCCAGGATAATTATCAATCCTTTCTGAAAGTCTTTAAATGGATTATCAAGCACAGCAGGCTTTTTTTTTTATTATTACTATCTTACTGATACTTTAATGTCCTTGACTTGCCCTTAAATATCAAATAAAGGTACTGTTTGATTTATGAGGATTAAAAATCTCTTCATTAATGGTATTGTAAGTGTTTCACAATAAACGTAACAGCACATTGCCCAGGAATAAAAAACAGAACCTCATTCACACTCCCAAGTGAGAGTTACCATTACCTTTTAGCCATCAGACCCAGCAAAGTGATGAACTCCTTTAATGAACAGGTGAATCAGAGGTCAAACCAATTAGCAGATAAGCTTGTATTTAAAAGAGAGGTTTAAAAGTTCTTGTGAAAGGGAAGATAAAGCTTTTTCTGTCAGTTATTGCTGTCACTTTGAGAAAGGTTTCATCAACAGGAACACTGCATTGAGGCTGGGTGATGTGTACTGTCAGTTTCTAACCCTGCTAACACAAAAAAGGATTTGTTTCTTCGTGTAACCTTGCCAGGCCACTCACCACAGCCCTAAAGGGACTGAATGTTACTGGGGTGGTAGGATCCTGGTAATTGGACAGAGTAAGACTGAGAAAACAAGACGCAGTAATGGTTGGAAACTTAGAGATAACACAAGTGTGAACAGAAACACAAAACTGTTCATTATAAAAATGCACAAACCCTATCTTTGTAGTAAAACATCCAATGAGGTATGTGGACATGTGTGATTCAATTTGTGCTTCCTACCTAGGAGAGCATTATTGAGAAAGGTACAAAGACAAGAACTGCAAACCATTCTGCAGAAGCAGCTCACAATTTCCCAACACATGTTTTAATGTACTCTTAGTCCATATGATCTAGCTCATTACTTCATAGTGAATGCGCTTTGTTTGCTTTAATTACTTCCACAAATTGTTGAGATGTTAAATTTATTTTTCTAGCTAGCCTAGTTTATATAAATTCCTTTGTCCAAGGGATTGTCACAAAGGACTTTGCTTGTTGCTTTTCAGAATACATTTTCAGAAAGAAACGCATTGGTAGGAAAGTTAAAAATACCTGCAAGATAGTAAGCAGGAAAGCTTTATTTGTAATAAATGCAACAACATATTTAGAATTGAAAACTATCTAGCACATTCAGCAGCCATGCAATCAAAACTTGAAGGATAACCTACCTGAAAACCACAATTACCAACCTAGAACATATGCAAGTTCTAATCCTCTTGAAAAGAGGGATTTAGTAGCCTAAAAAGCCATATTCCAGTTCAGCAATTTCAGAGTGACATTCAAAGAGATTACATAGAAGACCTGAATTATACTTAAGTGCTCTTAGGACCAGGTCACAAAACTCTACTTTCTCTCTTGCATTTCTGCAAAGAGCTTGGTCTATACTCAAGCTTTGGTTTCTAGAAGCTCTCTCCAGGCTTGCTCTTCAAACTATTATTCTTTTCCCTGGATAAAACAGTTTGAGTTTCATAGGATAATATGCAACTATTAAAAGGAAAACACAATACCTACTGTATGTAGTTTAAACTCCATTTTTTACTTACCAGTGTCTCCCATCTATTTTGTGTAGGCATTCACACTTCAACATGCACAGCCTCCAGAGTGTACTTATTTTCTTCTTCCTATTAAGTGACACAGAACAATGCATTGGTCATCAGCCTGAACCCTGACAAGAAATATTTTTCATCTATTTCATAATTTAGTAAATAATTATTTCACAATTATTTTGATTGCAACTTAATCTTTTATCATTACAGAGAAAAGCCATGTTATTCAAAATAACATCTGAGCTGTCCATTCAACATCACTAGCCCATGGCTGACAAATCGGGAGCATGGCCAACAAAAGCATGAGTCCTTATACAGACCTTCCTTTATCTACACTACACGCTTCCAGTATTTTCATTGCATCTAGGCTTTCCATCATTACAGGGGAAAAAGAATTAGATTAGTATTGTTACATCCCAGTTCTATAATGATTCTTGAATTATTTGGGAGACATTTCTTGACATCACGAACTGTGGCATAATCAGATTACATTTTATTTTATATACATTTTCAGCATTTGTAGTTTTGGAGAAAAGTTTGAAGTTGTTCACAGGCAGAATAATTTAAAAGTGAGGCAAATAAATCCCCCATTTGGAGTCCTGAACTTTTAAAACAATCTCAAGATTTTTGTGAGAGCTTTCCAAGAAACACAACAAGGATTTAGGTGGAAGATGGCCTTTAGAAAACACTAGGGCTTTGCCAATAATAGTTCTGCAGTCAATGCATGACACACAAAAGTTACACTTGCTTCAGCTTTTCCCTGCTGTAAAAAACCCTCAAAGTGCTTTCAAGCACTACCTTTGGTAGCCCTGCTGCACACCTGGAATCTCGGCTCTCACCACAAGAAATGCATTGTACACCTATCAATTACATGACCATCTATTCTACTTTGTGTCATATCAGCAGTGATGCTAATTAAAAGTAAATCTACATATCTCAACCTCTTTACATTTATATTTTGACATGACAGTAATTCACTCTTCTGCATGAATTAAGAGTCTCATCTGCCTTTTCAAAAATCTGTCTTTTCAAAATCTTTTTCCTCAGCCACCTGGTCACTTAGCTGTAAAATAAGGTCTTGAAATATTATCACGAGATGTCATAATACATGCTGTAAAGATTATTTTCATGATTTGAATAGACAACAGCCTGATTTATTTCTCCCTTAATTTAAATATATGACCTGTTCATTGTTAAAGTTCCAACTAGAATAATGTTTAAAAAGTGATAAAATGAGGAAAAACTGTTGAATTTCATCCAGGTTCATTACCAAATATTTAGCTTCTACTGATTATTACAGTAAGTACAGCACCCTAAAAGCTGGCCCTGTTAAAGACAGAAGAATGGACAGACTTTTGTTCTTCTAATGCTGCATGCAGTTTTAAAAAGGTCTGGGTCTTGTGGTGTGGTAAGGAAAGGCTAATGTGAAGTCCACCCTGCAGTAGAAGTCCTGAAGTATCTCCATTGGCATGGTGAGATAGTTTTACATGTTTAGGCAGCAAGACATTTCTCTGAAGCTTGTGTAAGGGGAGATGACACAAGAAGTGTAAAAGATCAGCAAGTGCTTTTCCAGAATAAGCTAGAATGGAATATAAATACACAAGCTGCATAGTACCTCTGTATACACCAGTGTTGGAAGTTAATTTTGTCTCTACTTGCTATCTGTAAAAAGTCGTTATGCTCTCCTTTTATAAGGAAATTACACTTGCACTATTTCATCCATTTATTTCATCCAAATACTAATACATCAAAGTTGAAGCAATGACTTATTTTACCTCTTAAGCATAATGAACAGGAAAACAACACAGTGCAAATTCCTGTTGACGTGGTATAGATAGATCTCTCTATATAAGCACAACATTTGATATGAATGTGTTTTCAGGCTGTCCTGTTAAGTGTTTGGGTCTCAAACTGTACAGTCCAGAGCACGTGCTGTCTCCGTAAGCTACTACAATAGCAGAGTAAAACTGTTTGTAAACTAATGCAGTTACAAATACTTCAGGTTATTGAAAGTTTGCCTCTACCTGCAATCGATTACAAGCAGCACTTCTTGCAAAGAAAACATAATAGAATATTTCATTATAAATTAATACCTTAGACCATCTTAAGACTACACATATCAATGCTCCGTTCAATAAACAGCTTGTGGATTGAACAATATTGCTGGTTTTTATAATTTTACACTTGAATTGTCTAGGAATTAGAAAGAATATTAGACCATTTGCATACAGGAAGGGCCAAGAAAAGTACCAGAAACAATACAGAAATAAAAAGAGACAAAATTGTACGTGTGAATCAGCACCACCGGTACCAAGTAGAACAAGAAACTGTAACACCTGAGGTGACTCATGAGATTTCACAGCAGATATTCAGAATGAAACGATAGGGAGACTCCAAGATACACCTACTTTGATTTCCTTCAAAAAGGTTTTCTTAGAAAGTGTTCAAAGGTTAATGATATAGTGACACATTACAGCAGAAACTAAGTTGTTCTGTGCCACTGGACTATTAATTGACATATTGTTTTACAGCCTAGGTTGCAGTAAAGCAAAGTATGAAATAATATATTATTCCATGCAACAGTTTCTTTCCTGTGTTTCCATCCAAATCAAGATTATTGGATTATTGCTATCAATTCCTGGAAAAGAAGGGAAACTGAAAGGAAGTAGCACTCAGCTTTTCTAATGAAGTACTTCATCTAGTAATTCTAAAAGGCCGTATAAAACTAACAATTCTCGCAGCAATTACACCTCAATCTGTTTTGGAAAAAGAGGCATATTAACAAAAGTGTGAATTACTTTCCAGTCCATTGTGCTCTTATCCTGCTGCAACTCCCATTGACCACAAAGAAACTGACAAATTACATGCTACCTATGCTCTCTGCATTCACATTCACAACTTGTTTACAAACCATTTTCACAAGTTATTGATAAAACCTGGAGCAAGCTTGCAATGCTTGTAGTAATATCCTACCTCCCTAGCATCCTTTTTGTTCCTTATGCTTGAAATCTACAGAACATTTTTCTTACCAAAGTATAAAAAGCAAATGACAAAAAGGATTAACTCCATAATTTTGTTTCAGCTGAATCTATATTCCTGTTCTCACTATCTGTATGCTGATTTTTCATAACAGCCCCCCAACTGTTATAAATAATAAAACATGAGAATCTAAATATTTCCTGCCTTTTTGTCTTTTACTTCCATTTTAGTTATGCTTAAATACTTCTAACTTCCAATCAGACACTCATTATTTAACAAAGTCATGCTAATGTCAGTAAGCTTCAGATCAAACTTCTGATGTTAACAAAGCAATTAGAGAACTAATAATTTTGCCCCATTTTTTATGTTAAATAATTTTAGCTGATTTAAAAATTGTTGGGCTCAAGCCGTGAGCTCCATCTGATTTGATTTAAGCATCTATAAAAACAAGCTTTTAAAGAAAAACTCCCCACTGAGACGCCGACACCACGTCCACAGACTTCAGTGAAAACTTTCACACTGACTTTAATAGACTTTGGACAAAGGCCTTATAACTTGAGGAGCTCTGCTACAAATGGTTCTGTCCAGGGCTATCTGCCAACGTAATTCAGATGTGAAAAAGGTTGCAGCCTGAGAAAACTGACCTTGCTCATTGGCAAAGCCTGAGAGGAACTGCCTTAAAGAAGGAAAATAGGAGTGCTTTGTGGCTCTGTCCTTGCTTCTTGCAGGAGAATGAAAAGTATATGTTGGTAAGAGGAAATAGGTTGGCCAACATCCAACTAATTCCTTTTATTTTTTATGTCTCTGATGTACAATTTAAATGCAACTTCCTTCCCTTTCTGAAAGGCTCAACAGATCAATGTTTATAAGCACACATTCCAAAATGCTACCCAAAACTATTTCCTAATTATATCTGATACCTATGTGTGCCAACCAGTAAGAAAAATCAGTGATATGCTTCCAACATTAATAAAAATGTTCAGGTATTTTCTCTCCATCGCTGTTGTTTGCCTAGAACACAAGTTCAACTCACACCTACCTGAAATACCCACGAACTTCAGCAGACACACACTGTTTGTATAGTATATTATGACTGCCATCACTGCCTCACTATGCTAGGGTCCTATAAATGATATAACAGGAAAGAATACCTTCTTCAATGTTAGTACTGAGAACAGAGTGGTGGGAGCAGAAGTAGTTTGCTCATTTTGCAGATGAGCTGGAAATCATCTCTCGTCCTTGTCCAGCACCTTAAAGAACCAGATGGTTTCCTTCTAAAAATCAAACTGGTGTTCCTTGTGTCCCATCCCTCCCCCGGCCTTTAAGTCATTGCATTAGATTGATTTTGATACAACCTTCATTGGAGGCATGGGAAATTTAGAGGCATTAGCTGACGACAATGGATACCATGCTATATATCACAAAACAGATGTTCTTGGTACTGCAGTGACTGGTAGAAGCTCTGATGACAAAACCATAGGTCTTGGTGCCACTTGGGAGTTTAAGGCTTCAACACTTGTTGCTAAAATTATTTGCAACTAGAATTCCTGGTGACAGTTACGTCCCTAGGGGTATTTCACTGTGAATGCAAATCTCTAATTGAAAAGATGGCTATATGACAAGCAAATCACTTCATTACTCTGAAAATACAGTTTCACACCAGTCATTTTAATACAGTAGTATTTCAGTTGCATTTGGCTTGCAAGGGTCACATCAGCAAGGAAATAGTCATTAGGTGATGGGTGCACAGCCTCCTGTAAATACTGGAAACTATGCACAGAATTCGTATTTTCACTGCCTTCCCCAATGCGTTGGGTATGCAATAACAATTCTTTCTGGTTCAGATGTTCGGCCTGTGTCTTCTTGACCTTTTCACAGCCAAGGCAGGCCCTTTCAGCCCTTTGCAGCAATGAAGCCTTGAACTAGTTCAGTAGTTTAAAATGGCCCCAGGGAGTTATGTCTGTGGACCTTTCCAAATGGTTCTCCTCTCTTTCAAAAAGGAGGAAAAGGGAGAAGCTAGCATACAGTTCAAGCACATATCTTGTGGTTAGCTGATGAGTTTTTTTAGGGAATTCATTGGTGAGCATTTCAGGGTGGTCAAATACATTGTTTCGGTGGCTGCCTGACAGGATATGGAGGAGGCCAGATTTTCACTGATGCAATTAGTAAAGCAATGGATGACTTATCTCAGATTTTATTTCATGAACAATCAACTAGTTATGCCCATCACATGTTTTTTAATGGAACTGTTTCTCACCTTGTGCTTGCTGGTGATTTGTTCCAGAGATTGCAGTATGGACAAAAAGCTCATCCTTTCTTTCTGGAAGAATGTTTAACATCCCCTTTTGACATTTCCCTGCCTACTATACCAGTCTCGCTTTGACCAGCATTTTTCTTCATGCCAGAATAGATGCTTACCCTTCACAGTATTAGGGAATACAAAATCATTTGAGCTACACAAATTCATACCCTAGAAGACTTAAGACCTTATGTCATACTAAAGGCTGAGATGCAATGAGAGCAATTCTGGTGGACAGCATGGTGGTAAGTGTTTTCTGTCATCTGTGTTTAGAAGTAAGGGTCAAACCTCAAAAATCTGAACACAAATCTTGCCTGCTAGCGTGTTTTCTGTAATTTTCCATGTTCTATCACAAGGTGTTGGTGGTCCACACTCTTTTGGTTTCACTTCCTTCCAGTAAGGAACTGAAGCAGCCTAGCCTCTATGGAATTACAAATCTGAGTTAGCATTTGTATCAAGAAGCTGCGATGAGCTGAATATGGAAACAGTGTGAACACAAGAAGCTGGCAAGGCTGGGGATGGCAAAAGGAATGGTGGTTTGCTAATATGAAGAGAAGAATGAGAAAGAAAGAGGATGGCACATGTAAATAGCATCATAAAAGTGGCTGAGTATCTTGAGTTGCCCTACTCTTTCTTATGATTCCTCTTGAGTTTTCTCTTTTTGCCTCTGTAAAGAGATAACAGAAAATTATTTCCTTATCCTGTGTAGAGCTGGCCTGTGACTGGAGAAATTCCCATTGCAATAACAGTAAAGCAAGTGGCTGTTTCATAAGGGCCAACATGAATCACTGTGAGCCCAAATAGTCCTTTCATTCTGCTTGCAAAGTGCTTGACACAATAGGCTTGTCCACAGTCAAGATCCTAGATATTGCAGTAAAATAAATGATAAAGTCAATGGGGTTTCATGAATAGTAGAGATCCATTAGTATTAAAAGCAGCTGCAAAATGAGATACTAATTTTGTCAAAAGCACAGTGAAGACATCACACACTGGGATTAATAGTCTTCTGAAAACTGAGCTATTCTTTTCAACTTTTGAAGCAGTTCTCCAACTGATGGGAGCCTTAGGACAAGTTATCTGCCTTACAAAAGAGACACTAGCAGCCACCACAAAATACTGTAAGGAAAAAACAACCTTCGGTTGAAGGTTGACTTCATTGCTCAGCAGCATAAACTAAATTCTTCTTCCAAGGCTTCTCATGGTTATGTCTTTTAACAGCAGCATCAAGACAACCTCAAAGAACATTCACCTTAGAATCATAGCTTTTACAGTTTGCCAGCATGTACTATGCCTTGTTGTGCTTTATTCAATTAGAAGATCCCATTTCAAACACCGAGCAACGATGGTGAGTAACAGTCATGCAATTAAGGTTTAGTAATCATATTGTTAGAACATAATAGACTAAGCTTCAAATTTAGTACTGTAACTAAAAAATGTCTTTGGTCAGCTAGTAGCAGCAGTGCTACTAGGGTGAGTAAAGAGGACAGAGCTCTTGAAACAAGAGATACTGCTGCATGTTTCAGACTCCAGTCTGGTTTCGATGCCCATGACTTGTATATAGCAGGCTTTCCAGTATCTGAAGGGGGCCTACAGGAAAGCTGGAGAGGGGCTTTGTACAAGGGCATGTACTGATAGGATGAGGAATAATGGCTTCAAACTGGAAGAGGGGAGATTCAGATTAGATATCAGGAAGAAATTTTTCACTCTGAGGGTGGTGAGGCACTGGCACAGGTTGCCCAGGGAAGTTGTTGAGGCCCCATCCCTGGAAGTGTTCAAGGCCAGGCAGGATGGGGCTTTGAGCAAGCTGGACTAGTGGGACATGTCCCTGCCCATGGCAGGGGAGGTGGAACTAGATGATCTTCAAGGTCCCTTCCAAGCTAAATCATTCTCTGATTCTATATACAGTTGCATCCCAAACAGTTGTAGATACTGTTTGATAAAACTTTCTCACTCTCCCTCTATAACACCATACAAGAAAGGTGTCATGTGATAACATTAGACCTGGAATATGTGTTCTGATCCTAAAGAGGACACTAACAAAGAGAAGGAGATACTATCATCCCTAACAGCATCCACCTTTCCCTGATTCACTGCAGAACTCATCTGGAAATTTCAGGCTTCCAACTAAAGATTTCAAGCAGTTTCCTTGTACCAGGGAAGCTGCCTGGAAGTCTTCTCAAGGATGCAATCCTAAAATGCAATGAAAGAAAAGATTTCTTTACAGAACATATAGGTCTTCAGACAAGAGACCCACCACACGATCCTTTAATATCTGTCAGTTCCAACTGTCTCGTGTCTTAGAGTCTTGTCAAGAGACAAAGTGCTGGGGCCCAGTGTTCCATTCTTGTGAATGGCAACATGAAGCAAGACATGATCCTCAGAAACGTTGAGAGCAGATGGGTGTCTTCTCAGCTCCCTGCTATCAAACCTACCTATTCATAGGAACAGAAACGAAGGGTGCTAAGTTGCATCTGCAGACAGAGTTGAAGAGCTTCGTCAGGTAGATGCTTGTGGTAGTGGCTAACAGAAAGAGGCTTTTGTAAAAATGTGAAAAGAACATTTAATTCCAAAGAGCAAAGACAAAGAATGCTAAAAGCAGACTGCAGGTGGGCAAGCAAAAAAGATTACTTACACATCTAGACTGTCAGCATACAGTTCCAGTATTTTGCAGGGGGAATTGCAATCTAACCCAATAAATCTTGGGCTACAATCCTGATATGTGACAAAGTCCCAAAGTTATCAGTGGAACCTTAGCCATTTGACAGGCATGGCTCAGATGAATAGCACTGAAGAACTGGGATTTTAAGACTATGGGAAATAACACGCTCGTGCTACCACCATTCTTAAACATAGTACCAAAACTAACACCAAAACTTCAGTATTTGACTAAACTCCAGTAATATGGGCCTTTTCTGTAAAACTAATGGAAAAGTCTCTACTGTCTTCTTAGTCATGACATGTAATTTTGTTACCTTTTTACTATTATAATAATTCAGTTAATAAAGGCCTTATTCCTGAACCTCTCTCTCCATATTTTTTTTTGTATCTGAATAAAGTAAGAACCTTTAGAAAGGGTGGTAAAAAAATAAGTGTAGTTTCTACTTCCCTCATATGTACTCTGTCCCTGTATATAGCTATATTAAACAACATTTGTGTCTACAGAAAATATTTTTCAAAGCATTTTTAAAACAAAATAGTCCATCTCTTAGAATGAAAACAGCTCTGACAGAAACCTATATTATAGTTGCAACAAAACCCGTTGGGCACACTTTACTGCACATTACTGTGCTTCTTGGGTGGTTGAAGGCATGAGACCATCATAACACCCCTGAGGTAGCCCATTATGATGGAATAAGGCATGCCCTATTGTGTTTTAGGACTCAGATGAACCACACAATTATCAAATTAACACTTCAGTCACTTTGTTTTATTGAACCTAAGCTATACCATACTTTACAATTCTACAGTGACTTGAGCTACTGTGGCTTAAGAGTATATTACAAAACAGTAGTTTTATGAAGTTCTATTTTGGCTAAGAAAATATAACTTGGTTCTGCTAGCTATAAGATTTGCAGGTTAAACAGAGTTTCATTAATTCAGTGTATGAAGTCAGTAAGGCCTGTTGAGATAATTTAAGGATTCAGTGTGTAGAGAACAAATTTCCAAAATTGTTTCTGGAGCAGTGAGATGGCACTTTTATGCCTTTTCTTCCCTCTGTACATGAAACCATTGGATCATTTATAGCTAACCTTAAAATTGATTAGAAACTAAAAATACAGGGAATAGCAGAATCAAATTCAAAATTTGGAAAAAGTATAATTAGGAATAATAATTATAATTAGGAAACCTATTAGTGCTAAATACATTAACAAAACTGTATTTGATACTGCTTTTTTTACTAAAGATTACACAGCTTGAAAGGCTGAGTTAACTGGTTAAAACCAGCAACAACTGTAAAATTCTCCACAACTAAATTTCTTGTTTAATAGTATCTCAGTTCTGCTATGAAATTCATGGCCTAGTAGTGAAGACAGATGCTTAAAGAAGGCATCCTTTTTGCATCCATATGTATATTACACTGAATCAGGATTTTAGCTGCTACTAGGGGGTTCGCTCAGCTGGGAAGCATGTAATATATTGCAAGGTTTATCCCAGGATTTCCATTTATAGTTAGACTCTTCACCTTATTTGAGTCACAAGTTTCATTGTCGAGGAACAAATATGGGTTTATTTTTCTCTGGTAATGCGAAAGTTTTAAAAAAAATTATTCACTAAAATATTTTGTTAATACACAGATACTTTTAGGTTTGTACCTGGATAATCATATTAAACAGAACGACATGTCTTCCTAGAAGGCATGGCACACTGGACATGTGACAAAACACTGTACACACTATTCACAATTGAGATTATTAGCTACTTTCCTAGTGTTGTTGAAGGAGTGAATGTCACTGTCCAAAAGCCAGGAACTGTGCTCTTCCTACGTGTGCTATATAGACCCTTTTTCTGAGTGTGCTCTCCCCAAGGATTAGGTGTCCCCTTATGCAATTACACAGTAGAAAACATTTATACTTTACAGTAAATGCTAATTATTATGATTCTTAGGCAAACACCATAACTAAAGAGGGCAGTTTCTCAGCTGGTAAAGACTTTCTGGAGCTGTGTTGTCATTAGCTGAAGTTCCAGCCTTGAATCCAGAGAGGGACAAGTCCAGAAAAACACAAAGTGCCTTTATACAGATGTGTTCTACCTTTCAAATATTTACAATTCAAAAAGTATTTTCTTGAATATATCCATGAATATTCATTATTTAAATATTTTAAATCTACTGCAAGATCAAGCAGCCAAGGGTGGGGTCCATAATTAGTAACTATAAGGACTTACTCTTGAAAAATGAAGGATTTTGTCTTTCAACACAAGGTAAGTGGTAATTTGCCCTTGACACTGGCATATGCAAACGTCAATTTTCCTCTGTGGCTAGAAGTTGTAAGATCACTAGTTGAGTGCACTAAATCTCTCAGGATTCACACAGCCCTCTTTGGCCCTCCTCCCGCACGTGGACTCAACTATATTCTCAATTCCTGAATAAATTAGCTATCAAGCTTACATTAAAGATATGAAACCTAATTAGAGAGAAAGATCAAACTGTTTCACTCTGCAATTCATTCAATATTAGCCCCTGATGCTCCAGTAGCACCACTGACCATAGGACAGGCACAGCTCACACTCACCATGCAGTCAGCTGCGCGCCTCCAGTAACCAAGCACAGGTCTGCCAGTGCCAGTTCTGGTTCCTATACATCCCTGCTGACCCTTCTCTTTTATTCCATACATGTCTGACTCAGTGTCACGCTCTACAAGAGAAGCTTTATCCTTTTTTTCCCAGCTCGCAGGCCAGAAAGGTCTTTAGCTATGAATTTTCAGAAGTTAACAAACAAAAATGTTGATTTAGCAAAGATTTTATCACCTTTGCCTTAATTGCTAGAAGAGAATAACTAGTGATAAAAATCATGTGCCTTATTAATATATAAATAAATTATGATAGCAGCCTTCCTATCTCTAGGAGGTTGGCTGAAAAACAGCTTGTCATGGCTGGGTGGCATTTACTTTTCTATCTGTCAATATTTGGAGGATTTTATTACTTTGCAGTGCCAAGTTTAAAATGGCTAATGGAAATATTAAAATGGAATTAATCTAACTAACTAAATAAAACTAGTTCTTTGTGTGTTATTCCCTTGGAAGTGACTTAATGTGTTTTCTGAAACAAAGCCATGGTAAGAAAATGGGTTATATTTAAGTTTATATGTTGTTCATTTACTTTGTCTCAGAAACTTTCTTTTCCAAGCAGAAACAAGCTGTGGTGCTCCATAATAACTATACCTCAAATATTGACACTCTGATATACACAGAAGAGAAGGTTAGAAATGGCCAGAGGGCTCCCAGCTCCACTAACTGATGAGATGTTCTGCTCTGGGAAAACAACAATACTACAGTGGCAACTAATGACCCATGCCAACAACATCGCTGTACTGCAATAAGTCAATACTACAAGGTTTTGCCAGTCTAACAGTGGTGGCCTAACATGAACATTACACACACCTCTAACTGATACTGAAGGTTTAACAAAACTCCAGGTGTCAACAGAAGACCTTTATCAAAAGAAAACCCTCTTGTCAAGTTAGTTTTGCTGCCTGCAACTTCATCATCTGTGGAATGGATGCAGCTTGCATTTCCTGTGGGGGACTCCATCATAGTGAGAATAGTTGCTGTTCAGAGCCAACACCATAATATTTATAAGCAATTTATGAAAGAATCCGAGAATAAGATAATCAATCTTCCTTTACACTTCTCATCGCATCATTTTTTAACTTCATACACTGACTCCTGTCTTTTCCAAAAGAGTTTAATGAGTTACTTGCAATAAAGAAATATACAACTCTCTTCATTTCCACTTTAGAAAGCAGAAAGCAAAAGACCCAGGAAATGAAACAAAACTTTGAAAGCTCTGCAAGCACTGTCTGCTGAAAGGAAGCCTAACTGAAGAATCAGCAAGGAACCAGAAGTTGGGAAACACAAAACATGATCTCATCTTCAAAGCAACAACTACTCCAGCCAAGAAGATTTAGGGAGCTGTGGGAGGTGGACAGACATGCATCAGGTATCAGCAATAGATCTCCTGTTCCATAGACACACACACGCCGGTTGTGTCTCTAGCAGATCACATGGTTGTTACCAGCAAAGCTCTCTTGTAGCTGTTACAACAGATGCTTAAATAGTTTCCAGGGGGAGCACAGGCAGAAAACAAGACAAACTAATAATACCCAAGGAACTTGAAGATAAATGACCTTTCTGTTTTAGGCACCAAAATATGCAGTGGGTGTTTTACAAGTATATTAAGAAAAAAGGGAGTGGGAAGACAGTATGGTACAAATTTTCTTGGAGTTCACTCGTCTTGTTCTTGGATTGTATTATCCATACAGTTAATTCCAGGTCCCTGCCACTTACTTCCTTCCTACTTACACGTTAGAAGCATGTCAGCTTTTTCATTAAACACTCAGACTCAATCCTAGTGAAAACACACTATAAGTGTGGGAGTTTCTGGCACCTGGGAAAGATTCATGACAATTCCTCCGCCCCTTCCAACAGCCTATATGAAATTTGATTCACTTCTTCATTCTGATCTTTTAAGATACCACTATCAGTATCAGCATCTCAAAGTCTTCAGTATCACTGTAGGGAGCCTCCTGCAACTATGCAGAGACATTATTAGCCCGCAAGTGATAGATGCAATCCATCTATTTCTAATTTAATAGAGAGAACCACCTAGAACATTCAATTCACTAGAGAGGAATATGGTTGAGACCGAAGGCAGAGTTTATGTGAGCCAAACTCCATCTTCGGGCTTCTTCACTTGTTTCTTTTCTCAAAGGCCCCTCCTTAAAAAAAAAAAAAAAAATCAAGAGGATAAATAGGAATCATAACTGTATACAGTTGTAAAGGACAGGTATTCACTGGGCTACATTTTGCAGATTTCTAAGTGATGGTGCTGGAATCAGGGAGGAATTATTGAGGTAGAACTATGCGTTTCGTGATCTGCTTTGACTTGGTTAAATAATATGCTGTTATTCTCATTTTCCTAGAAGAGAATATGGACACAGGTTAACAGGGATTTATCACGCGCTGATAAAACTGCCATTAAAACAAACTGTAACTTTTTCTCATGTTTTCCGACTACAGAATGATGTTGTCTCCTGCCATCATTGTCTTCCATGGAACCCTTTCTGCTCTTCCCTTAAAATTTTCTCCAAGCACCAGGCCAACTGACACACACATTGGAGAGATCCAAGCACCATGACTCATTCCAAAAGAGGTGTAACAAAAAGGCCATAACTGACTCACTATCAGATAAACATAACATTTTTTCTCTGGAGACAGTTATGGTGCCAGTACATTACCTTAGATAAGAATAAGGCAAAGCCAGGCGTCTTAGTCATTGCTTCGCAGGGTGAAACAATCCTGAGCCGTACGGATTTCAAATTCTGGCAAATGCCTGCGGTGACTTTGAAGACTATAGCATAAATGAGTCATCAATTTAAGCATGGTAAAACAGTTCCAGAACTTGGATATATGAATCCAAGATGCTCATCCACATCCAAAAGCCTTGAAACTTTTAATGTCCATTTACAGTATGTAAGGGCAATAATAATTCTGCTTTGTAATTTCTTGCAAAAACATGCAATTCATAGAACAAATTAACATTTTTAGCCATAAACATTCTTCTGACCAAGTCTCACTGTCAGCAGTACAGCATTAGCTGGCTAATCTGCCAGGACCAGTCTTATTAATACAACATCAGTCTTGGTCTTAATTCCAACTTTTTTTATACCTTGAATTGGTATGCAAAAGATCTCATGTCTGCACTGTTTAACATAAGACTCAACATTCAAGACTACATAATACAACTGCTCAGAAGTTAAACAAATGCACTCGACCTCAGAATGAAATGCAATGGTTAGTGTTAGTTTTTGTCAACATTCTCCCTTGTGCATTTCCTGGCAGCATCAGCTCCTCCTGTCACTCACCTTTCAGGGATATTTGGTTGTCAGACTACTTGCAGAAACACTTTGTCATAAGACTCAGCTATAACAGAATGCTATCTCCAAAATTACACATGTAGCTCTAAGAGTAAAATCACGAATCCTGGCACTTGTATCTAGGATGCTGGACTGACGTTGCCAAAAAGGTAACAGCATATAATGTTATACTATTTGCAATTAAATGGTATTAAGACACGGTCACTGCAAGAGATATAAAGATCTCAGTCAAGCTAACATTGAGCCATGTCTTCCCCAGTCTGCAGTTACAAAATAAAGAAGTTAAAGGAGTGCTGAGCCTACAGAAAGATTTATATACTAGGTATGGCCTTGCTTTCTAAAATGATTTTTCCACAAACTGATGAAAAATGTGTTAACAGTAATTATTCATAATCATTCGGTAAATCAGTTTTTCCCTATAGTCTCCTGGGTTGTAATGAACTTGTTCATTCTGAATGCTCTGATCTTGCAGATGGAAACATGAATCTTGTTGGTGTTGTGGTATGGCTTCGGTATATGCAAGTATAGTTTTGTGGGAATGAGCTCTCTCCATAGCAAAAACCCCTGAGTCCCTGCTCTGGAACGGAGCTTGTTTTCTGTCAGGTTGTAGCTGAACCAGCTCTCAAATCTGGGTTTTTTATACGAGATAGCCTCTTCAGATCATAATACTACTATCACAAGTTCTTTCAAAAATATCCTGCAGTGTAGGTTTTCATTTTGATGGGACAGCACCACTTTTGCTGAATTAATTTAGCTGAATGTGTTGAACTGAACTGTAGATCTTTAAATTTATTTCTCTTTACTTTAAGAAAATTCTTTGATGCTAGAATGAGTTTATTACATTTATACATTTGTTGGCCAGGTAAGATAAATATTAAAGGTAGGGTCTGTAAAAGTTTGTGAATTTGCTTCTGGAATTTAAAAGATCAGCTGTGCTTTGAAAGCCCATACTGCTGCAGATGTGGTGGCCTGTGTTCCACGCATCCTTTCTTCTTCCAGAAACCGTTCCAAGTATTTTTTTAGCATGCAGGTACCATCAAGATGATTTCATGGTGTTGATATTTCCAGGGGGATTTGACTCTCTGCAGCTCATAGCCTGGAACACTTTCTCAAGCTTGTCATTATGAAACTCTAAGTCTCACTCCCTCCTCATCACTATGAAGGAGATACACTGACAGCAGTTTGACATGCGCTTTTTTGATTGCCTGAAGTGCTGCTTATGCACTTCCATTATCAAGTCATCCTTATTCGTCCTGTTGCTTTGCCGTCAAATTCAGAATCTTGTCACTGACACTGATGAGTGATCTCCTTTTTTGCCTGGCCATTCCTTGACAGGTCTAATACTGTTGCGCTTGTTCCTGCCAGAGGGGGTGGGATGGGGGGGAATAGCTAGTACCCTTGAGAATTCATCAATACTGTTTTCTGTCTACGGGGTTGCAAGCAGTACCATTGTCACAGAATCACAGAATTATCAGAGTTGGAAGGGACCTCTAGAGATCATCTAGTCCAACTCTCCTGCTAAAGCAGGATTGCCTAGAGCACATTTCTCAGGACTGCATCCAGGCGGGTCTTGAAAATCTCCAGGGAAGGGGACTCCACAACCTCCCTGGGCAGCCTGTTCCAGTGCTCTGTCACCCGAACCGTAAAGAACTGTTTCCGTGTATTTGAACGGAACTTCCTGTGTTCTAACTTGTGCCCATTGCCCCTCGTCCTGTCACTTGGAACCAATGAAAAGAGCCTGGCTCCATCCTTCTTCAACCCACCCTTTGTGTGGGTGTGTCCTGTTCCCTTTTCTTATTACTGTGCCACAAAACTTTTTGACGCTTCTGTAGAGTTATCATCCCAGCCAAGGAAATGGCAGGTGAACTTCACCTTCCAACTATCCAAACATTTTGGTGGACTGTGATGGAGATGAGGAAGCAATGAGCAGAGGGCCAATAGAAAGACAACAGAGCAGTAAGTGGGATTCTGTGGCAGTCTCTTTCAGGCTGATGCAGCACTGCAAGATGTTACAATGGTTCAAGTACCAGAATGAGAAACAGATTACCTATTCCAGGCACCTGAAATGGGATCCTCTACGACCAAAATATCTGCAAACTTATAAGAAACTAAGCAATGACTGAAGATAAAAAACAGTTGCCAAGGGATGTTTGCCTTATGAAATAATTTCAGGGAGTAGTTGAAAGTGTTATTGAATTTATTCTGTAATGATATTCCATTTTTATACTTTGGAAACAGATAAAAACTATGATTAAAAAAAACAGCTCCTGCATTACTGGTAGAATACCTCAAGAAAGGTGTAGGCTGACATAGTGGTGGGTGTCCTGAACTGCATTTATATAGTGACAGAGGCTGGGACATGATTATAACCATTTTTACTTTTTATTTTTAAAGATGCTCTTTTGCATTAATTCCTTGAACTATCACTTTTATCCTAAAAAAGTAATATCCTACAAGCTAAAATTTTGCTGTTTCACACATGAAAATGGGCAAAGCCAGAAAGATTGCCAAGCACATGCGGGAGAAGCACAAACAGTGAAGAACAGCGTACAGAAACATGTTTACTTGTGGTTCTTCCAGCTCTACACAACCGCAAAGTTGCAATACCTAATTTATGCCAACAAATATTGCAATACTTAAACGAGTAGAAGCCATTAGATATTCCTAATTAAAATATAAAAGTGTTCACAAATCAAGAGCTAGGCAGTAATTCTGCCTCGTCGTGCTATTAATCTGATCTTTTCAATACTATCATTCACATTCAGTTCAGAGGTGGCATTACAGACATTATATCATACAAGTTATTTGTGTGTCTAACAAATATTACCTTGACACATATGATCAAAAGCTAACTGCCACTTTTGATGAAGACACTATAAGTCTGCTTAATCTGTTCTTCAGTTCAATAAGTGTGGTACCAAGAGTATTCCACTTAATTGAGATCAATCCTGAGACACAAACTACATATAATTGAACAAAAGTGACACACACAGCCCCACACCCCCCAATTAGGACACCTCATTCTCGTGTTATATATGCCCAAAGTTTATTGCCATGAACTTTTTCTAAAAGACACCACAAATACCTGGAGAATCATGTATGCTGTTGAATTATACTAAGCCATCTTGCTTTGTTTACATTCTTCAGATGTCGCTGTTGAACTCTCCTCTAGGCATGAAAGATATCTTGAAATTTTACCAAAGGCAAAAGTAGTGTTTGCAGTTTGCAAAATGATTTAATTACTGTGCAGTTGGTTGGTGAGAATGATGCTGAAAAGCCAGACAACTCAGTAATCAGTTGTATGGAAGATTATTAGTTCCGTTTTACCTCAAACCAGGATACAATGAAAGGAAGATAATATATGGCTGATGCAAAACCAAGACATTAAAAATGCCCAGACTACTGAAAACTAAGGTCAGAGTTTCTGAAGCTATTCAGGCAATGAACTGGTCATATATAGACAAGACCAACTTTGCATAAAGCTCTAAGTGACTATATTTTATTTCATTTATGTCCCAAAAGACTCTTGTAGTAGAATAGCTTATTGGTTTTGTCTGCTTTTTCCTACTCCTTTAGATTGAGAAATAAACTTCAGATTTTCTGATTTACAGTAAATAGTGGGGAGGAGGATGACTACAAGGATCTTATTGCTGCAAAACCGGCACATCAGTTATTTGGGAAGGTATTTGCTCATCTCATCAGCTATCTTGTGTACTAATTAAACTGATGGATTATTGGACAGGGAGATATCTTCAAAGCTGTTTTACTAATGCTGGAGGCACTTTGTAGAATCAGATATGCAAACAGCGTGATGGTTAACAGGATATAATTAAATGCACAAGTGATGTTACAATACTGCGTGTGGGTTATCACAGAGCCCTCTCTCCCTTCCCACCCCGAATCTAGGTATATTAATGGCACTACATTAAGGAACTCTTAAACACTTAACTTCAATATGCAGCTAGCTTACGTTTTGGAGAAGTCTATTCTTTAATGACATTTTTATGTGCTTAGCATATTTTACCTTGAATGCAGTGTTGACATGACACCCCAGCTGAGTACCACTTGCATATGGAATCACATGCCAGGTCACATGTAGTGCAATATGCACATAGACAGCAATTGCTCTCTCCAGTATTGTATTTTTAAAAAATTAGAAAAGTCTGATCTAACTGGAAAAGAAAAGTCCTACCAAAAATGTTATTTCTATTCAAGCAAGTGTACAAGCAGTCTTATATCATGGTGATAAAAAACATGAAAATATTTAGTAATAACAGAACTTATTTGAAGTGTCTGGGAGAATAAAGACCTGTGCATTCTGGCAAGATGTAACTAATCAGACAATTTAATCTTTATCAGATTACTGAATTTGTATTTAAAGGCTATACAGTCAGTATGGCTGCAATAAAACTATCTTCAGATTTTCAAGTTTTCACTGTGCTTGGGAGTATAAAGTCATATTTCAGAGCTGGCCACCACTAAATCAAATGGGACACGACACCTTTCATTCCACCCCTATATCACAAACAATACCTCTGGTTCTGGAAGGCATAACTGCAGCAGTCCCTTGGTCCAAATTCAGCCTTGTTAACCCATAATAAGAAGGAATAAAACGATTTTCTGAAGTTCTTGAGCAAGAAAACCTTATTCCTGAATAATGTTTTGTCTAGCCCCAGAATCCAAACTACAATATGTAGATTTATCAAACATCTTCATATTTATGAAAAGAAGTTAGACTAATGTATTTATAGTAAACTTAAGTTTCAGCACCCTGTAGATCATGACTCACTGAATAGTTCTAAATTCACTTGCTCTAATAGTATCTCATTTCAAGTGTGATTTATTCCTAAATACCTAAACTACACACACTTCACACCAAAACACTTCTGTTGCATGTTTCACTTGGCATTTTCCAGCAAAGTGTCAATGAATGGCACTTTGAATCCTGAATGGAAGTGTCTAAGGGCAACAAAAGGGAAATAGACAAGATAAATATAAAAACTCCAAAGAATCCTGTCAGGACAGTAGATTTATCATCCCAAAGTCAAATAAGGGCCAAAAACATTTAACACCACCACCCCAAAACTGTAGTATTCTGAAAGAATGATTTTATTTAATATTTTGGGATTCATTCTTGGGAGAAGAGAAAGATTGTCCAACATGAACTTTCTGGTTGCCCATGCGATACAGAAGCGATTCCATGCAGATTTGACCTTATGATGGAGAGGGAATACTGACCCTCATGTCTTCCCATGTTCTCCCATAAGAACAGAATTCTGTAACCTGAGAAAACCCCAGTAGCAAGACGAGACTTGCACTGACTTCACAAATAGCAATTCCACACTTGAACTTAGCCAGGGAGATGAATGCTACCAGCCAGGAAGGAGATGGAATGTGCCATCCCTGCTGTGTCCCTGAACACTGCTAGCGTAGACCACCTTCACAGCTTCAGAGCAAGGCAGAGAGGTACAACCACGTGAGGCAGCGCAGACACAACTCGGATACTACAGTGATCGCAGAATGGTTGAATTATCTTTTCATTTGAATACCAGTTAACAATTCACTTTTAGAATCTTGATTGTGATGCCACTTGTCACTCGTCACTAAAAATACAAATCTTGTAGCAGTGATTTGGAATTAAGTGAGAAAAGAGGCCCAAGGCTACACAGCACATTCATATCACGTGATCGTCAATAAACAGATCTGGGAATGCATGAAAATTGTCTCTTTACTACTACTTTTAAGTTTCCTCAGTATAGTATCTCCAAACACTAACAATTTCCCCCTACTAGTTGAAAACAATGATACAATGTAGCCACTACAGGATAAGAATTGAAAACAGGAAAATTTCCTAAACTAATGTGTTTTTGCTATCTGCCCTCCTCAGAGCAAAACTAAGCAACACAGGCTTATCTGTTAACAGGTATGTATAGACTAGAAGTTGCAACGGTGTTAGAAATTATGTACAATGAAGCTGAATACTAGTTTAGATGGACCTGCTTCATGTATTCAGCTAAAAAAGAAAGCAGAATTTTAGTCAGCACTGGCAATTGACTTGGACTTGCTTATTCGCCAAAATGAATTTGAGCCAAGTATTTGATGGCATTCAGCAGTTTACTCTGATTTTTCAAGCCTTGTTTATGAACAATGGCAGCACTCCAGTTTTTATAAAATAAAGTGACATAAAAGCAGCTAAATTGGATTCTATCTGCCATTTTGTAAAAATATAAAGATAATGTGAATGCTATTAATGGATTTAAAGTTTGACGTGTTGGCTCCTGTTAACAAACACCACCCATCTAAAAAATTCTTCTTAATCATATCACTAGCACAAAGAACCTCCCTGTAAATGATCACTGTTCCAGGAACTTAATATATTTTGGAGGAGATTTTGACAGAAGAATAAGTACTGCAGGGTGGGTTTTTCACTACCATAGTTTTTGTAAAACATAAAGCTCACTGAAAGAAGTTCCTTCTGTTAAGCTGTTAGGTCATATTTAGGTCTTCCTAATGTTAAAACAGGAGTAAAGCACAAGAAGCCCTCCACCCCAAAACTACACCATACTTGTAACAATTCAGGTGTATTGTATGATTTGTGATTCCTTAACCTACACAATTTGATCTAAATTCTGCTGCAATGTCCCATATGAGTAAAGCTGATATTGCTTCAGAATTCCCAGGATTGGGACCATTCTTTGTACCAACAGAATGACTGTGGAAATGGAGAACATCTACAATGTCTAGCATCAGTTATACGAGTTGGCACTTCCCATCTATGGACTGATTTTTTTTTTTTTAGGTTGCCACTGATTCATGCAGTCCCAAAACATATTTTGTACTATAGAAATGGCTTCCAGAACCATACTATGCTTTAAACAGTTTATTTCCAAGAAAACGCAAAACAGAATTGCTCACACAAACCACTAAGACACACGTTGTTATACTGTATGTAAACAACCAGGTCTTAGTTGCCCATCCCATACACGAATAGCAATGCAGTGGTCAAATTCACACACTGTCTGCATGCTTCTCCCTAATCACGCATGGGTCCAGGAGAGTTACGAAAGGCAATTCCAGCTCTTTAAGCAGACATGACAATGCCCTTACTCCTTGACTCACTAACACTGATTTTATTCACAACCTTATACTCTTGAGGAAATACCAGCATCTGGCCAAAGAAGACGTTGTTACATGAAATTAACTTTCCATTGTGCAGTATGCAGGGGCAGAAACTGCTACAGGAGGGGGGAAAAAAAAAAAAAAAAAAAAAAAAAGAATATCTGCTTCCCAAAGTCTGATCAGCATTGCCTACTGTGGAGTCCTTGCTACCAGAAAGTTAGAGGTTTGCCTGGGTGCTTTACCTGAGAAAAAGCAAGCTGCATAACTCCAAGGAAAGGCTGATATGACTATACTGGCAATGCCCCCAGTGGAGACAGAATGTATCTGGCAGAAACAGTACTTTACAGTATATTTAAATCGTGATTTAGGGACCGCTTGCCTAGCTCTTACTGCTAAAATTTACCACTGCAAAGGGAAAGGTAACCTGCTGCTATACTACTGTGGTATTGTGTACTGTTTAATTTTGCCCATGTTAGCAGTACACTGTCTGAGGAGACTGTATTAGACAAAACTTACTCCCATCACAAAAATCTTTGGCTCACTGGAGAATGGCCCTGATATGTTTGCTCTAAAACAACTAGTATCTGCAACATGCTGAAAAATGATGCTGAACAAATGCTTAAGAAAAAACTTGAATTGCTCTCATTACCTTTCCTATTAGGAAATCAAATTTACTCATAAAATGAAAAGGATCAGCACAAGACAACACTGACATGGGTACTGATTACAGAAACAGGCTCGAGCAGATATCTTCCCTCATACTCAGGCTTCTAAAGCCATTTCACAGTTCACAAATCACTGCTGGTGTTTGGCACTTCCACTGATCAGAAAGAACAGCTGACAGGCCAAAGGAGGGGCAGGAAAAAAGATCAGGACTATTTGTGGTCAGAAAAATGTTTAATGGTAATCAACAACATTGTTTTTCCCTTTCCCCCTTGGTAAGAAGCAAAATTTCTGCTGAAATAACTCTTTTTGGCATGCGTTGCTTCTTTAGGCCACTAACACAAGAAACACTTCCTCTCAAAAAGCTGGATTTCTAATCTTCCTCATGTTCTTTAACAGTAACCAAGAAAACAAGTAGTCCAGGCCATTTTCTCAGGCAACTAGGTTACAGAAGCTGCTGACAGCTTGCTGGAATAGAAGCCTTTAGCAAAAAGCCATATGCAGTATCATTCAGACTTCAGCAGCCAAACAAATGCATTTTTTTAACCCTGATATTTGAGAAATTCGTACACTAGCTACATGTTAAGGGACTGTTGCCTGGATTGGAACCCAGAGATACCCCTTCTGCTTGAACCACAAATTAAAGCAAACATTTTAAAGCAGTATTAACATAATAGATCATAAAAGGCAGAGAATGTAATTATTCCATTCACAGTGGGGAGGACTAAAGTAAAATACTCTGTCCATTTTGAGATATTGCTTATTAAGAAAAATACTGTTCTTCTCAGATGTTTTCCTACGTTTCTCATATGGGTGGTAGGCTTAACAACTCTTTTGTCCTGCAAGGAGAAGTACAAGGAATGTATTTGTAGGAAACCACATCAGTAATTAAACTGCCTTTATTTTTAAATATCTAGGTTCTAGATCAGGAAAAAGAGAACCTATAAAGCCATCCCTGTGCTTAACTATCCTTACATACACATTTTAATAACATTTTTATAGGAGATTACCTTGCATAGACTATAAGATGAAAACATACAGTCAAGTAGGTATTGGCAAACAGTAAATACTGTAGCACAAGACACCCAAACTTTGATTACCTGTAACAACTTATTGTTACTTACACCTGAGGCTTCGAGAAGAAGAATTAATGTATCCAAATCCTACATAAATCCTTCATTATTCTTCTCCACCAAAGCTTTCTGAAGGGCACTTTCCCATTTTTAACAAGGCCCCAGTACCAAGAAAGTTAATATTCCACAAGAAAGTTGGACGAAAGTTTAATTTATTGCTTCTCGATAGGCTTTGCTTATCGGTATTCTCATTTCAGCAACTTCTGCAGTTTATGGCAGCATACGCAGTTCTGTATTGTAATAAGCCACTCCATGTTTTTTTAAGAGAATACGGAGTTAAGAATTAGCCAGTAAATATTACTACTGGTACCAAACATCTTTCAGTGCCACATGACTGACGGTTTGGCATAATCTTTCCTCTCCTGCCTGCCTGAATTTCATGGAGATTTTTTATTTCAATTCACATCGAAGTAACATTTTATTAAATTCTGGGATTTACAGATAAGAAAATTGGGCATTTTTTCATAGCGTTTTTTGTGTGTAGCACTCAGCATGCTTTAACCCATTTTGGAGACTTGCTGAACTGAATTCCTTATCTATTGCGGTCTGCAGGCTAAACTGGTCTGCCTTTGTTCACACAGAAACAAATACTGATCAATGTAGCAGTTTTACTTTTTCATCAAGCTTCAGTCCTACACAAACGTCCATATTCACCCAATTCCCATGGGCAGTCCCACTAAAATGAAGGTGGTTTCTTTGGGACATAAGGAAACATCTGTAAAATTGTTTTGACATCTGCCTCAGAGTGATTTAATTTTTATTGTTTTCCTTTATTTTTGATTGCACAACAAGCAACCAGGAAAATTTTACCGAATTTTTCTAGTCACCTAGACTTTAATGTGTTCTCTAGAGCTGAGGAAGCCTCAGGTAAGCTGAACTGAAAGGAATGAAAACCTGAATTGAAACACCTTTTAAAAGCTCTCCATCAGTTCAAGTGTTGTGAATGATGACTCAGTTACTTCACTAATCTATGCAAGTATGTACTGCATAGGTTAGTAAAATTTCATTTACATTTTTTTCAAAATATGAAACACTTACCTTTGAAAGGAACTCTGGGGCTGTATTTGAAGATAATGCTTAAGTACTTTCTCCAGAAGATCTCTTGACTTCATGAGCCTCTAGTTACTTGAACTCCTGCTCCTCTTCTTGAGCTCATGGCTCCAATTATTTATGATCCTCTACCCTTTCAAGGGGGACTCCCCTAAAGATGTTCTGATATTTGCCTTTCTGTTCATTCATACAGCAACTACAGAGCATGCAGGTATCTTCCCAAACTTCCAGATTCCTCCTTTTTTCTCCCCTGAATTGTCCTTCTCATCATTTTTACAGACCCCAGATTAGTTTCTCATAAGGAGTTCAGCATTGTAAAGGTATTCATGAGACCAAGCAGTGAAGAAAGTTACTTTTACTCCACTGAGTCAGGAAATTAGGCTTAACTGGGCATTGTTTAAAAAAAAAAATAAAAATCTCTGCTTTAAGGATACACATATTAAATGAGGCTTAGGTTTTTTTATATATTTTGGGTTGTGTTGTTGCAGTATGAAGTTGTGGCAGAGCCTTCTGCGGTTTCTGAAGAAGCAGAAGTGTTTCGTAGGTGTGGCTTATCTGTAATTCAGTTCCCTTGAGTTCACTGACTTTGATTCTCATACTGGATTTGGAAAGCCATAAAAATGAAGCTCTTATTAAAGTATTAGGCATATTTTTCTACTTGGTGCTCTTTGTAAGAAATGCAGAGACTCAAGAGGCTCTAATTTTACAGGTTAATTACTTTACCATAAAATAATATGTGCAATTCAGGTGTTGGGAAGCTTCAGAATGAGGGATACAGGAATGACCCATTGGTCTCTAAATCAGAAAAATTCTATCAAAATTTAATTCACCATATGCAAGAAGCACTGGATTACTACTAAATATAGCCACAGCTGCAGAATAAATAAGGGGGAAATGGTATTGTAAAAACATTTAATTTTTTTCTTATGACTGATATTTTAGTCTATATTTAACCTGTACTTCTACATGCTTGCCAAAAATTGTTGATTTACAAACATTCAGTATTGTTAATAAGCTACAAGAGAACAGAGTAGGCTATTCAAAACATTAAAGCTTTGAATATTTTTTTTAAACATTGAATAAGGGTAACTTGTGATATTTACTGTGTTTTTACAGTATACGTTAGAGAGGTCTTTGTGGAATACATTAATCCTTTTTTCTATTAACTATGTACCTTCAAAGTTCACTCTGGCATTTGTCATATACTTGATGATGTAAGGTCAGGCAAGGAGGAACAAACTTCATTAAAGAGTTATGAAAACTGCACAAATTCACAATCAAAGCAGGGACAGTACAGTTATTCCATCCTTGCAGCATTCATCCAGTTTAATGTAGCTTATTTAAAGGAATATAGTTTTCAGCAATAGTATGACCTACACAAAAAACAGTTTCCCATGCTTCTATAACAAACATACACTCTAGAACACTCTAAGGTTCTCTCTGCCTGTATGTTTGGTATGGCATTAACCTTCTGTCCAATCTGTTGCAAAAATTACTTTGCTTCCTGGTTTTGTGTATTAACCCCCAGAAGTGGTAATAAACCTTGTAGCTCAAACATTAAGACCTTATGTAACTGCAATTAGAGTGCTGATTCTTTACTGACAGGTCTATTGCACAGCTGCAAAGTAGAGAAGATACCAACAACAGCATTTTAAGTTTCCAGGTGACACAGTAGGGATTTCTCAATTATATAACAGACACTTAGAATTAATTTGCTGAAACCTTTGCACTACAGAGCTATTCCCTTCATTATAAAATTTAGCCAGACTTTAAACAGTACAGCTGACGTTTTCTAGCTAGTTTTTTCCCCTCCCTAGGTTGTTTGGTTTTGGGGTTGTGGTTTTTTTTTTTTTTTTTTTTATAATCTGCTTGACTTGAATTATTTTTAAAATAGGGTTGAGCTATTTTCAAGACAAAGCCGGTACTGTGTTTCTCTAGTATTACATACCTAACTGTTCTTCCCAAGAAGGCTATACAGCTTCTTTGTCTTAGATGAGGGGCTCTGAACCAAAGGGAATCTTCCCATTCTCATAAACGCAAATGCCTTTTGCGCAGATCCTGCAGTCTCAAGGGCCTCCGTTATAGTTTTAGGGTTTTCTTTGAGATTATTAAACTCTCATCCAGGGACTAGTCAAGGTGGGTAAGTGAGGTGGGTAAGTCAGAAATCCATCAGTACATGTATGCCCCCTTCCTAAGGTCAGCAGTGAAAGGGGGAAAAAAGTAGGGCTGTTCATTCTTGGTCAGTGTCCTTCTCAGAGAGGGATTAAGCGACACAGCCATGGCAGCAGAGAACTGACATGCTGTTCTCCACATGACTGAAAACTTGCTCTGAGTGGGGGAGGCGAAGTTTTAAAATCAGCTGAAGAGCAAGGGTGAGCTGCTGCTGCTCCTTTTCAGGGGTCTCTTGTGTGGTTGGCCTCCACCATCATGAGTGCAAAAATGGCAGGAGAGAGGAAGAGCAGAGAAGCCAGATCAGAATAAAGGAACTTTGGCCAAGGACATTGAAATAAGAGACACAAACAAAGGTCACAAGAGCTTTCCCAACCTTATAGCTAGAGGCCCCACACTGTGCTGCTTCTGCCTTCCAGAAAGTTTCTTTTCTGTATCAAAGAATATCACTTTGCTTCACACAAACAGCTCAGTACATTCTCCAAAAGTCAGAAATATCACTTTTCCATTTGGCATCATTCTGACATTTCAGGGCCAACTTCACTTGCTGGAATCCAGTCTGACAGTGAATAGCCCTCTCCAGCAGTTACTGAGAGTATTGCTATTTTAAATGCAACTAAATTCAAATATTTAATCAAGCTGAAAATATGCATGTGGGACAGATATTTTAAAATCCAATTTAATTGCCAGTAGTTTGTAATCCTGCAGGGTTAGACACTTCATTATCAAAAAGTGGGAAAATTCACAGTTCCCCAGCAAGAGGTACTGCACTGTGCTCAACCTGAAAAAACTGAGAAACTGAACTTTTTAAAAGTGATCTAAAATAGCTCCTTCACAAGCGCAAGTGCTATCATTAATACTTCTAGTCCTTGTCCTTAAGTTAATTTACTTTTGCTTCCTGTAAGCCTAGCACAGTGAAGTTAAACATTCATCTTGTATAACAAGCCAATCCTACTAAGGTAGGGCAAGTTACACCTCAGGATCCAACCTACATCAGCTGTAGCATTACAGATGCAAAGACAAACATGATCTGAAGAACTGCCTTAGTCTATACACGCACTTCATGTGGGGAACACAACACATGTTTAACTCAATGTTTTTCAGCTTGTTCTCAAGTTTTCTAACTTATCCCAAATTACTAGCAAACACCTTATACTAGACACAATCACTGGGAGCTTGCATAAAATTACTGCTTTTAAAGTATGGGGGCTTGAAAGATGAAGTTTTCTTTGTGGGGTTACATTCTTTAAATTTAATACCTTGGTTAAATTGTTATCACCAAAGAACAGCTGTAACTTCAAAGGCCAGTTCCCTAGACAGACTTGGCTCAGTACCCCACCCTTTGAAACTACATTGGGTTCTACTGGCTGGGGGAAGAAGCAGAAGACAGAACAGAACTTTAATTTCAGCACAAACCTTTCCAGCACAAGAAGGTAAGCACAGCCCTCTTGAATGATGTGACCACTAATATGTTGGGAATGTACTAAATCTACAGTTGCCCAGCTAGGATTAAGTCGGAGACTTAAAATCATGACTAAAAAGAAATTAAATCTTTTTTCTTGAGTCTCCTTTCTTTAAATCTAATTCATTAAGAAAATATTTTGGAGAAAGGAAGAGACTGGAAAATTCATCTGTAGCACAACAGTATGTTGAAGTAGGAAACAAATGTTCACTCCCTTCCCTTTTCTCAAGCACAGGTAGACAGCAAATGTAGTTATTTCATTGCATAGAACCTGGGATAGTTCTCTGCCAAAGATTCTCTACTTGATAGGAAAAAAAGATCTTACTTCACAGTTGCCCAGGAGAGACAGATGCAAGCATTTGTTTATTATGTTAGAAACTGTACATAATGCATAATTTTCAATATTTCCAAGGCAAATGGTATCTCATTTTAAGAACAGAGTATTTATGCATAGGCTATGTTTGCTCAGTAACACCACCTTTTTTCCTGCTTGGTAACCCATTTCTTTGCAAGTAGATGAGCTTGGGTAATCTTCCTGCCTTTTGGGAGTTGTGCTATATAGCCATTCCATATGGTTTTCATCCCCTTCAGTCTAAAGGACCTTCTCTGTGAAGGTCCTATGTGAACATCTAAAAGCTGAAATAGAACTTTTTATAGCACAGATATGAAGATATCACATAACCAATATGTATAAGGTAGGGGGAAGATTTTATTAAGAGCCATACAGACCATTTGTTTTTATTTTAAGAGCCCATATTTGTTTCTTTTAGGTTCCATATAAGGCAGTTACAATTATCCACTATCTGGGTTTTGATCAGATCAGAAGAGCCCCTTGCCAGCCCTCCTGATTCTCATTCTCTCTGGGTGGGCTCCCCAGCCAAGTTCTCCAAAACCTTGAGTTCATAGTAAATATTTAGGCTTTTCCTAGCTGTTTTACAAACAACTTCTTCAGTTAGTATAATCCCATAATACTTCTGAAAAACATTTAACAGTACCATTTTGCATATTATACATCAATAGAGCTTTTCCAAAGTTTCCTGATTATTCATGAATGTGCCCTATGTGTGACAGTTATGGAGGCAACTTTGCAGTCAGGCATACCACAAATCAGGGATGCTAGGTACCCAACAGCACAATGACCAGGGATAAAAAAAACCAAACAACCCAACACAAGAGCCTGCAGCTCTTCCCCAGCTTTTCCATTATGTGACCAGATTATGTCCTGCATTCCCAGAAGCTATACTGAACAAAGGTGAAAATCTATGCTTGTCTGCATTTGTCATGTTGTAAACCCTTAACCTCAATAGCAACACTAAAGCATTAGTACCACTGTAGCAACTCAGTATTACACAGGCAGCATAATCTTCCTTCTGTACAAAAGAACTCTTCTGCAAGGCAGAGACAGTGGTAGTAGACAATATCCAAATACAAATAAAATTATTTTAGTACTATAAACAGTGCCCAATTCTAAGCAGTGATGTACTAAGGACTTACAGAGACAGAATATACATTTAGTTTGTTTTCCAAATGCCAATTTATCCTGATTTTTCTCTCCCTTAAAAATCTACCAAAGACAAAGACTTATCTAGAGAGATGGATACTACAGCAGACGAAGTCAGCTTTATGTAAATTTTTCCCCAATTTTCCTGACTTTTGGCTGTCTCCAGTTTGATAAGGCACCCCAAGTCGTGTCTGAAATGTGAGTCTCACATATGATCCCACCTGGATGATGGGATCAAGTGTACCCTGATGAAGTTTAATGACGCCAAAGTGTCTGGTAAAGCGGACTCTTCAGAAGGAAGAGTGACCCTGCATGAAGACCTAGATAGGCTGGAAGAGTAGGCTCACAAGAGTCTTATGAAGTTCAACAAGGACAAGCGTAAGGTCTTGCACCAGGGAAAACATAATCCAGAAGTGCAGCACAGGCTGGGATCTACCCAGCTTGGGAGCAACTTTGTGGAACAGGACCTGGGGGTCCTGTTGAACAAGCAGCTCAATATGAGTGAATAGTGTGCTGCTGTGGCAAAAAAAGCCAACTGGATGCTGGGCTACATCCACAAGGGCATCACCAGCAGACAGTTTAGTCATTATCCCAGTCTACAAGGCACTTGTCAGACCACACCTGGAATACTGTGTTCAGTTTTGGCCCCCACTATGCAAAAAAAGATGTGGACAGGCTGAAGAAAGTCCAGAGGAGGGGCCTTGAGAAAAGAAGGCTTAGAGGAGACCATGCTCCAGTATTTAAAGGGTGGCTACAAAGAGGATGGAGACTCCCTTTTTACAAGAAGTCACATGGAAAAAACAAGAGGTAATGGGTATAAGTTACTCCAGGGAAGATTCCAATTGGACACAAGAGAAAAATTTTTCACAGTGAGAACAATCAGTCAGTGGAAAAACGTCCCCAGAGAAGTGGTGGATTCCCCAACAGTGACCACTTTTAAGATTCAGCTAGATATCTTGTCCAGACTATGATTTTGCCAGATGATCCTTGAGGTCCCTTCCAACCTGGTACTCTGTGATTCCATGACAAGATGATGTTCCACCCTTCTATGAGGAATATCTTGAATAAGCTTTCTAAAATATCTTTCATGCTGTCAGCAGTCCTTATACCTGTCATCCAGTGGCTGTAAGGCTGGTATGCTGTCAGCTAGAGGAAGTGCATTTATTTAAGCCAACTTCTGAAACCCTATGGCCCATCTTTCATTCCAAAGTAGATACAGAAAATTCAATTAAGAATTGACTTCACAACAGAACCCTCAGGACACTCTTACATACCCTATATTGCCATGAATGAAGTCCAGTGTTCAAGGTTTTCAACTTCAATAGAGACTGTAGCCTTTCAATTCCAGTGAAGTCAATGGGAAACAAAAGCCCTCTGCAATGAATTGGACATATCGTAATCTAGCCCATATACTTTGCTGGTAACATGTTGCTTTGAAAGTCTAAGGTGAGTGTTAGGCAAGTTTTTATTTGCTAAAAGTCAATTCATTATCTAAATAAGGACTTTTCTAGCTATGTTCTTTGTGGTCCTGTACTTGGGTACATTTAAGTGAACGTTTACACATTAGAAAAGCCAATCCTTTGTGAGAAATTAGAATCCAAATTTCCAAGCTTTTAAGGTAACATTCTAAAAATATACATATTTCCTTCTAAGTGCTAATAGGAAGATTTCCATGACCTTGTTCTTGTCAGCATGCTATTTAGAAATAAAATCCTGATTTGCAAAGTGTCAGATAAACACAGCTGTGCACATGTGCTCACTTGATTGCAGACTGCATGCACAGCTTTGTTTACATAGGCCAAATCAGCTTGCAATTGCATGTCTCAAATCAGCAGAGGCTTTACAGGGTCTGCTGGCTAAAAACTGCCACCACAGACACATTTAGCATACTTAAGATGACCCTACATAAGGCTATATGTTGTGTCATTGAGATTTGATCCCAGTCATGGTGTAAGTTTATCACTAGGTTTCTACCCCCAGTTCCCCTTCCACAGAGTGTACAATACCAGATTTTTCCTTCCCTCCTTTTAGGGTATTCATCTTAACACAAGGGAAAAAGCTCAGCAGTGAAAGAATTATCTTACTAAGTTTACATACAGCTTCATACCCTACCCAAACTTCAATCTATTTTAACAGGCTAATTTTCATACACTTGATGTGCAGAAGAAATTCATGCAAACTTAGCTATTTGTCTGCAGTCGTCTTTAAAGAAGTATGCTATACACTTTTGAGCCAAACAGTAATCAGCACAGAAATGTTCACTCTCTCTGCCCCATGCCAGCACAGATCTACACTAGAAGTAAGCTGCTTTTTAATTATTTAAAATATAGCTAGAGTCTTTATGACAGTTCAGCTTTTTGTACAGAGAAAGTTTTTCCAGCAGGGCTGAATTTCATGAAGGAACACGGCAAAAGAGTTGTGGGACCTCATGCTACTTCACCAGGTCATTTTCTTAGACCACCCCTCTGTCTCTCTGTGAAACACTCTGGCAGCTCCCCAGAACAGTGGTAACTAAGTCAATTTGCTAAACTTGGTCCTTGTGGTTCAGGCTGTTTTTCTGTACCTGCCAAACTCCCAGATGCCAACAGGGAACAAGAAGGGCCTTTCTTGGTAAAAAAATTCATAGTCAAGTTGACAGAAGTCACAATATGCAGAGGCCCTGAGCTCTCTACGTTTGATGCCATACAACAGGGACTTCAGAAAAGTTAGTGCTGTTTTAGTGTTTCTTGCCAATCTGTCTTTGAAATCAACACAAATCAACAAGGATGTGATAAATTTGGGAAGTGCTACTTGCTACTCTGAAATAACTTTTAGTTAAAAATACATGCTGCTCTGTTGTCTGAGGCAGAGGCTTAAGTATCTTAAGATTTAAGGTTCAAGTTCCTCATTTGCAGAGCAAGGACTGAGCAGTTCCTAAGGAAAGATGATGGTTAATGGTACTCTGGAAGGTACTCATGCTCCTCCAGAAAGGGTGGTAGCAGCAGATATAGCCTAACAATAACAAGAGATTAACTTTGCCTTCATTCAAGGCAAAGTTTGACTCTAGAAGTCATAAATAAACACAGCTGAAAAGACAGGGCCAGATAAAGGATTTTCATGCAGAATGTTTAATCAAAGACACATGTGATAGTTTCATAGGTTTTAAGGTCAACATGAGCCAATAAATCTAACCACCTGTGGAAGCACAGGTCATTAAGTTTCTTCCACACATTCCTGTATTCAGTGTAGGAATTCAATACATTCAGCCAGTCCTCAGCAGGCTACCAAGTTGCTACCACAAGGACAGAGCAGGAGAGGCCAAGGTTGGACACTGTACAGGGCAGAGTCTACATAAGAACATTCATATCTGTCCAGCAAGTTTGTCTCCTTGCATCTTTATAGGAGAGACAGTCCTACTTTAATCTGGGAAAAAACTTCTTCCTGATTGCAAGTTGAATTAAAGGCATGGCCCTAAAGAATCATGAAGACAAACCATGCAGGCATGTAAGGAAGACTAGTGTGTATGATCCATTTACTATGTGTAGGTCTTTCACTATGCACCCTTCATTCAGGATTACTTTGAAAACAATCTACTCCAGCCCTTGGAGTAGAGGAAACCTTGGCTCCCACGTGCAGGTGATTATCCAGCCTTGCTGCATTATTTGCACCAAAAGGTATCATCTAGTTCTGTTTTACTCTGAGCTGATAACAATTGTTCACAAGGGTCTGGAATTAGATGAGAACAGGTTTTACAGAAGAGTAGAAATAGTACAGAGACAACTGAATTTATGAATTGCTAAGGAAAAACTTGCTAGTTGAACCTTGATGCTAAAGTGATTCTTTTGAAGGTCTCTAAAGGTTAGGTGCCCAGTTTCCAATCTGCTTGATAACTCAGCCAAAGTTACCAGGTGTTGTTTAAGACAACACAAAAAAAGATTTTGCTCTGCCAACTGCCATCCCCACCTGCCTGTCAGCAAGTCTACATTCGGCAACAATGTGTACACAAAACTGATTCTTCTCTTTTGCGCCATGCCTGCATTTAATAGTTTCTGTAAGACCGTCCCCTCACTGAACCATTTTCAGAAAGTTACAGCAAAAAGCTTTTATGCACCATCAAAAGAGAAAGATTCTTCAAGGTGCTTCTAATGAAAAGATATTAAAGTTAGTTCTTCTGTTTATATCCCTCCAAAAGTTTCTACTTTGAAAAATTGTTCAACTATAACAACGATAGTTGCAGCTATAATCTGCAGGCCAGCTAGGGAGGCTCCTTGATGTTTAATAAAAATGGGGAAAGGTCTTTGCATGTAAAAGAAACTACTACCAAACTGGGCATGAGATCTCAGTAGATCAAGAAATGTACTTGCCTTCTCCTCAAATTCCAGAGACATGAGAAATCTGAAAAGAAATGCAAGTTTTGTTGCCTTTTTTTTTTTTTTTTTTTTTTTTTCACTCAAAGTTATACAAGGGATCCCTTCCCACAGTGGCCTACACCAGAGACTACCAAAGAGCAGCTTCATACTTTGCTGTGGCTTTGTGGAGAACTGGTGTGGCCAAAGGAGTCTTACTCTAGCTGTTAGCTTCCAGCTGTTCTGATACATTACTTATAATACTCCTTTTCCACGCATGCAACTAAAAGGCCTTTAAAGGTCTCCGGAAACCACCACTTGAACAAATAGGTCTCAGAGCCAGGAGGGCGAGTACTCTGAAGGCAGCAGCAGTTTAATCAGCTCAAGCACAGGCACAGAATGAAGTTTGGCCGCTGTCCCTTTCACAGCTGCACGACCTTTCCTGCCCAGCCCTTCAGCACAGAGCCTGGGAATGGAGAGAAATTTTATATTTGAGCAGAACACAATAGGAACATTGTTACAGCTCTCAGGAGGCAGCAGCATTTCAGAATATGCTATGTCCACAGTCTGAACAGACACTAATGCTGGCCAGTCAATTTGTTAGCATGCATTTTCCCTTTAAGAGATTTTAGGCTAAAAAGTAGCAAAAATACAATTTTTGAGTTGTGTGGCCGATCTCTATCACTTTCAAACCATAATTACTCAATGAGACTTCAAATAAAGCATACTTATTTCTGCATTATGGTGCAGAAATAAGTGAAAGCTGAAGCTATTAAAACAGCAAATTTCCAAGCTTGCTCCTCAGCAGGAGGAACAGAAGTTTAAGCACCTTAGTTATTACTTAAGGAATTCTAGGACCATATATCAATTAAATATCAAACAGGTTCACAATTCAGTCTCAGTTGCAGCATATGGAGGAAGCTGTGTTTGGGGGCAGCTATAAAAGTGATAATTTCCAGAGGACTTAGAGCTATAGCAGAAATCCGTCAGCTTGGCAGAGGATCTCTGCCACATACTCTGATGGGATCTACATAGTTGAATTACTGCCAGGTGACCCAGTTGGTAACCATCTAATTCAGAAAATATTTTAATTTTTCAGCAGTAATTATAATAATCTGCCAGTCTACTTGTTTGCAAGCAAAGTTTTGAATAAACTAGGCAACTCTGTTCTCTTCCTTCAGAATTTTGGTGAAAACAGAGCATTCCAACCCTTTCAAGGTTATGCTCTAGCGGAAAGAGGGTGTAAGTATTGCTCACAGTATGATCTAGAACAATCTAGCAGACCAAAGTCATCCATAAATATGAGAATCAGTTTTATAACTAATCTTACAAACTAAGGCAAACAAAAAATAAAAAATAAGAATGACAAGACTAATTTGCTTTTGTAGCAAGGGCAACTCTGGCCTTTAGAAAAGAAAAGGACTAAACATTCAGAAAGCTCTGTTGTTATAAGAATGATTAATAGTGGTATTTTCTTTCTTACTGAGTTACTGTAAATACTGCTGGCTCGATTTGGAAACTTGAAATAACGTGAACTTTAAAGTTCATTCACTGGACAAGGATCCACAAAAAGGTTGCAAAAACAGAGCCCCAAAGACAAATAATCTGTGGCTTTTGTGCATACAATTGGTAACTGATAAATTCAACTGGTCACTAGTGAGAATGCATCCTATTTAGTTTAGTAGTCAGATTTTTAATAATGGTAAGCACTTTCAGGTAGAAATCCTCCCAGACTGCCAGAGTCCAATTCTATAGAAGGAATAACGAGGAACATTTCAGGAGAAAGTCTGATTCCATTTGTTTAATCTATAAGAATAACCAGACTTTCCAAACTGACCACACTGTTGTTGAATTGGCATTTAACACCCCGGTCCCCTCCAGAAATGAAGGGGTTTGGTTTTTACTCTATTATAGAAATCCTTATCACTTAAGAAGATACTCAGGAGTTCACACCACAACGAAAGACTATGCTAGGCAGCTGTACTTTTGCTGTTTAAGAGTCCCTTGCTGCTCCAGTGAAACTACTGTTGGCCATTCCTGGATAAGAATAATCGTTTAAGTATGCTTTGCTATGAACCCTTATTGAAATGAGTAAATTCATAATTCATGCTTTTACTAAACTGCTGATCAAAATGTGTTTCACAGATCCCAAGATAACAGTCCACAAAGGTCTGGCCCAAAGCCCTTACTACAGATAGAGGAGTCTTTTCTTGTAGCTTGGTTCTTAAACTGTGGATACACACTGGTACAATTCAAGCTGAATTGAAGGAGCAGGATGGGGAATGGAATATCTGCTTTACTTGCTTCGCACAATTGAGGAACCACAATACCTGGAAAAGTAGTTGATGACTTCAAAGTTAGTGGGTGGTTCAGCTATGTAGCTCCTATTAAATTTGTATCCTTTTGGGAAGATATTAAATCTCCATCCAGGACTTTGGCAGATGGTGGAGCAACATTGTTTCAAGATTAATTTACAAGGGGGATGCTGGGGAGTTTGGCTTCTGTAGCCTTTAACTGCTTCCAAGCTTAGTCACTGTATATTTAGTAATGGGCATGACCAAAGGTATGCAGCACGAAAATACCACGTTGTTGCAAGTCTTCAGGCACGTCAAAGCAAAGCTGGAAGAGACTTGAATATGCTTTTGTGTCTTGACAGAAAGCAGCCATTGAGACCTGACTCTACCCTTGTAATCATACACATTTTAGGAAATGCAGTGAAAGTGACCTGTGACAACCAGTACTCTGCATAAATGGGTTAAGGACAAAACAACAGATATTCTTACAAATTCACTCAAACTAATTCTCCTGTACCTCTGCAGCTTGATCCATATACAAAACTAAAAGTGAACACAGAGGGAGAACAGGCAACAACTCAGATACCCTACTGATAAGCGTCAGGTGTAAACCATGTAAACTGGCACAGAGTAGAGCCTTTTAAAGTCACTGCTGCAGGTGATGTAGGCAGCATCACTTTATACCTTAATTATCTGTGATTAATCTTTTTGTGCTTCAGACAACTGGTGCATAACTCAAAGCAGCCCGAGATCAGTGACATAAAGGGCCACTGCAGATCAGTTCTGTTCCAGGATCATAGGAATCAGAAAAGGCCTGGAAAGTCATCTTTGTGGCTTTCAGCTATGTACTTACTTCAAAACAGCTATGAGTGCCAGGCTGCAGGTTGCTGAAAAATATGGTGGAAATGCTTGACTGGGGGGTTCTGACAGAACTCAGGTGGGATGCACTCCTAACCTGGCAGGGACAGATGCACTGTCACATAAGACTTCTCTGAAGCAGTACACCACAGTAATGTCTTAACAGGAGACACAGAAAGCTGAAAAACCTGGTAAAGACTATTCATTCAGTAATTTCAAGAATGTTCAATACCCATTGCACTTTTATGGTCCCTTTTGGCCACCTAAACATCGCAATGAAGCTTGATCAGAACTTGAGATCAAGCCATACATCTCTTTACATAAGTATACTCTGAATTTACATCTCCTCAATATCTGATAATCATTAGAATTCATCCCAGAATCTGACCCACAAAAAGGGCTCCTCTCCACTGAACTAAAAGAAGCAGCCTAGGAAAAGAGAAACAATTTGTTTGTGCAGGCCACTTCAATTAGTTTTGCTGTTATAATTAAAGCTTATTGGAAGACAAGTATAATATACAGTTTAAAATAAAGACTACTGGTATTACCTAGATATATGGAATATTTTGAACTGCTTCAACAGGCATCAAAAATGATATCCAGTATCCCCAACATTTAATGATCTTCAGAATTTAACTTATATATAAAAATAGCAAATAAAAGGGCTTTGAGTAAATGACACACACCTAACTTCTCAAAATTAATATCAAAGAAGCTCCTTTGCTATGAAGTTTTGCCATTAGATAGAGGACTTTGCCTCCATTACCAGTAATATTAAAGCTTTTAAATTAAGCTACCCTGGAATTTTTTTTTTTCCTAGTAAACAGCATTGTTCATATTTTAGTCAAGGTAACAAATCATAAATACTTCATAGAAAACCCACTCTGTAGTTCTCTTGATGGTTTCACCACAAGATAACAATGTTTTAGCTCCCAAATTAGATTTTAATCCACTGACACTAATTTCTAGATAAGCATTACCTTAAAAAGTGGTAATTGCCCTCTCATTTACACCAATATAATGACATAAGCTTCAGTGATCAATCTTAATCACAACAGGTTCAGCTAGCAAAGCTTGGCCAATTCATTAGTTCTGTACTTTGTGGAGTCACCTAGACTTGTGTCAAAAGTGAATGGCATACTGCCCTGTTAAAATCTGCACACTTTTTAATTCAAAGACGTTTTACACATTTATATTCAGAAAACTATGGAAACTATAGGAGACAAAAATCCCAGTGGATAAACCATCTTAGTTTTATCCATTAAGCAGTATTTTGGCATGTCTGAATAGCTTACTGCCACCACTGGAATCCTGTCTGTCATTTTAAAATGCACAGCTACCAGCCAGGTGCTAGGATATTGCATCATCTTAATTAACAAATGGATTAAGAAGTGGTCAAGGGAGACACCTATATCATGCGTGTTTATTTAGCTTCAAGTCAGAGGATTCATGATGAATCTTTCTACAATTCCCAGTATAGTGCAAAAGAATTCTCAATAGATCAAAGCTTTCCTCGGGTAATACTTAACTACCTAACCCCCAACACTAACCACCTTACCTGATCCCTCTACATAGGCTGATTATGCAGCAAACCACAGTAATTACACAGGCAAAAGACGGAGTGCCAAAAGATTTACATATCTGTTTTTCACTTCCTTTCCCATCCTGGTATTATGACCAGATTTGTGGATATTTCACTCTTATTCTTAGAAAGTAAGTCAGCTCCTGGTTCCTCCCCTTTCGTTTTACCCTCTGTGAAATTTCAGGTTTAAGGCAAAAGTTCTATGGGGGCAAATCCTCACCCAGTAGATAACTAAGCTGCCATTTAATGCTGTCTGGTCTGAATGACCAACCTCCTATTGGAAACAAGATACGAAGATATGCAAAATCATGACAGTCAATTCTACCTACTGCTGTATGTGATAAGGCAAATCACTATTATTATTCAGACTGCTCAGTTTCCTTATTTCCTCTTGGGCAAGCTTTGCATTTTGTCCATGCTTTTTATAATATGCACTATAATTTTCATGTTTACTTCATCTTTGCAATAAAATTAAAAACATAAAGGCTACCAAATACAGCAGGATGCAACTGTTAGTGAAACCTTTTAACACCATTTATCAGCCTTTTTTAGTTATCCCCCTTTACTCTTCAAAAGCTCATATCTCCCTACAAACGACAATACCTGGTGTCAACCTTAAAAAACATTAGACCTTATCTTCCCAAACATTCAGTACCAAATACAGTACTACTGCTTGTGGTTCAGCATCACTGCCATATGGGAGATCCTCAAAAAAAGCTGATTTTCTAATTCAAACTTTAGGCATAAGGTAATTTTTTTTTGGCTCATCATCATTTTGGGTTCAATCTGCTTAGGGGAATAATTTATCACCATACTCTGATTCCCAGGTGCATAAGACAGGAACTAATTACATTAGTAACTTACAACAGTCTTGGCCACTCCTTTGCAACTACACCAAAAATGTGGTGAACTGCAGTGTGCAAAAGATCACTTTGTGCAGAAATATTCAAGTTGCTAGCTGTATCCCACTGTCCTTCACTTTGGCTTTTTTACTTTAGACAATTCATCTGACTCAAGCAGTGACATACAAACACTGATACAACCTGGCTCACTAGTACCACAGCAATTTATCCCTGCTAAAGCTCTGGCACAGTAACTTCTATATTAGAAATCAAGAATGCGTGTTTTCTCATTCTGTAATTAATGGAATATATTGTGATTCATAGTCACAATGAAAATACCAAGAGAGGAGTTTAACCTGATCCTTGCATCCAACTAAGCTATATTCCGGGCAAAGCTAAAAATATGGGTTGAAAAACACTTTGTCAGCTGCTCCCAGTGACAACAGCTGGTAACAACACTCTAGCATCTATCTGAAAAGGAAATAAAACCTGGGGCATCATCACAGCCAGCTGTTCACCATCTGGGATTTCCCTCACATTGGCAGGATCATTTAACTCTATTTCAGGGGGCTTTGTAGCCCCTTTGAGCAGACATACACAATCTAAACCAAAACTAGGTTGCAGAAGTCAGAATAGATCTGTCATGTTTTGGATCCACAGCTTGCTCCCCCAAGTCTGAATGAGCAGTTCAACAACAGTCTAGACACTACTCCATTAGCTCTTTTCTCCCTGCTCACCTTCCTCTTCTGTCTTCCCATCACCTGCATCTTTCCCCCCTCCTTGGCACTACATTACGACAGTAAGGTTGCCAAGATTAGTCTCAGAAACAACAACAAAAAAACCCCAGGCTCAAGCAGATGTTCAGGTATGGAAAATTCAGCTCAAACAGTTACATTTTGGCAAAGACCTTATCTTTAATTGTTCACAATAGGAAGTCTCAGCAGTAATAAGCAATTCTGTCAACCTCAAGAATAGTAAGTACATCAGTAGTGCTGTGCATACACACACATGCAGATCTATTTTCATACTGTGCACAGATTTCCTGCACAATAGATTAATTTCAGTTTTCCCATGCTTCACAGCTTGGTTTTGATCAGTTACAGAAAAGTGGATAAAATACCTGTGTTGAATATTTATCTGCTAGCTTATTTCATTTCAGTGGTTAAGGGGAATAGCCTGTGGTTTCCCAGACAATACTTTCATCAAATTGCTTCTCAATTGGTCTGATGTCATCCAGAGTTAATGTGTTCATAATGAATAATGCATTAAGAAAGGATATTTTTCACAGATACAATAAGGAAATAATTTTAACTCTGTATCAGCACTGTTTTAGACTTTTCAGTATCTTTGCAGTTTTTTTTTTTTTTTCCGCTATTGCAGCGTAAACAAGCAAGAATAAAAATCTCTGTTGCAAGATGACAATACACTGAACTCAATTTAATCAGTCTGAAGGTTTGTGGTTTGAAAACTATATGCTCATGGTAAGCTCCTAAGAATTGACTGTAGATGCTTCTAGCCATGGACCTCTATGCATGAAATCCTGTAACTCATAAAACCACTCTACTAATGCAAATCACAGCTGTGCCTTCTCATTGCTGGAAACCCAGAACACAGATTTGGCCTTCCTGATTCTGAAGCATGCTCTGAAAACAGCTATTTTGCTTGTGAAATAATTCATAACCTGCTTTCAGGAGCCTCTGTGATAAAGGTTTTTCTTCCTGATGAACAGGGAAACTGTTCACCATAGTTAAGTTTCACCTGAAACTGACACATTTTTTGGAATGAAAAAAGATTAAAAGCCACATTTTTCAGCTTGTGCTTAACATTTTAATTCCTACCTTTTTTAGTATCTACTTATGAAGAGCTAGAAATTGCAAGTTGTGTGGTTTGGCCATCTTTAAAGGTACTCCTCAGAGCTATAATGAGGATTTGATTTACAAGTTCTTTGAATTAAGCACTTTATTCAGATTGGCTTTATATTAGTGCAATACATTTATAATAAGGAGCATTAGTTTATACATACAGCAAAATTTTAAGCTCTAGCTTGAATAAACGCTACTTGGTTTTTTCTGCCATGAGTTTCAATGAGATTCAGGAAAATTTACTAACAGATTCCACTGGTGAAAACCAAGCCAAAGAAGAGTTTTCATGATCTTATAGTTTCTGGGTCAAAATTCTTAACGTGTATACACAAGGAGTAGACTGGAATAAATTAGACCATTCACACCTTACAGGACAAATTCCTCCTCTAACAAGGACGTTTGCAAAACTCCAATATCTGGTATTAGTCTTCAGAAGCATATTGATTTTAGAAAGGACAACAGCATGACAGAATTGCCTTTGGGATTAAAGTTTCTCAGCACACAACTCAAGTAACAAGTTTCCAAATAGTACTCCTAAATTAGGAAGAGGTTTTCAAGAAAGCCCTCTTTCAGTCCTCCTTTGAACCAGGCTACTTCCAGGCAAATATTCTGTTTCTGGAAAGTTGGTAGCATAGCTAGTAAGATATAGAAAAAAAAAAAAAAAAGTTTAGATCTCTCACATAGGCCATCTTAAATGTTTTACTTGAAGTTGATGGCTAGCTGCAAGTGTTTCAGCTTTAGGAATTAGGTGGTGAAAAGACACTGCTGTATGAGTGTATAAAAATCCAGAGTAAATACTAGCTAAATGCTGCATGGTCAGGATATAGCAAGAAGGACCCAAACACAGGCCTTGTAATCAAGCAGGCACTCCTGTGGTGTAACAGCCCTGACCTGAATTTCCAAGAGCCAATAACATGCCTTCATGTCCCTCAGAATGAAAGTCTCCCATTCCCTCTTCAACTCTTCAGCTTCTTGCAATTGCTGAGCACGCTGTGCCTGAACTCAAATGCTAAACTAAGTTAACTGACAGAAGGGAATTCTGTTAATCCATTCTACGCAAGGAGTTCATTACAAAAACCCAAACTGCCCCCTCAACATTCAAAACCTTCTCCCAAACCAATTCTTTCGTATCTCTCAGAGGCATTAATGTTGCATATGGATTTCATATCTTGCTACAGACTGCCTACAGGGACACTGCATATCACTCAGTTTGGACTGAATTTGGACTTTTAACAGCTTATTGCTATATATTAAAAAGAGATATGTTCCAGAAAGAAGAGTCTTAATTTCTACAGATATATTAATCTGGCTGCCATAAATAACACAATAAACCAGATTTTACAAGACACTACCCTAACTAAGTACTGCTCACCCCAAAAAACCTGGAGACTTTCTCCATTTCAATGAACAACCAAATTCTTTACAGTCATCCAACATTCCAACAGCAACAGTGTCTAAGGTGCTTGTACTCTACATTCATGATGCAGATGTTTTCAAACTGTTATTTCCCTTTGGAGCAAAAAATCCTTCCTGGAAATTCAAACCACATAATACACTTCTGTTCTATACTCCACTTTGATTTTTATTTAACCCTTTTAACTTGGACATCTCCAAACTATCCATCACAGGGGAGACAAGAAGCTTAGATCAAACTAATGAAGGTGGTCATACCTCTCTAGACTGACAGCTCTCCTGGTGTCAGAAACCTCCATCTGTAGCTTTCACATTCTGATATGATGGGAAAGCTGTAACTTAATTTTATTAATATCTTCATTTTTTCTCATCTCTATTACAAATATAGATGTTTTTGAAGATTCCAGCCATTTTTCAGTCAACTTCTCTAAAAATCATAATTAAATTGGTAGCTCATGAGTAGAGATTGCTGGTTTGAATGGCTGAATGTATCCAGACTAATGCATCCAAATCAAGAAAACATTTGGTCACATTTAAATCTTACCAACTGCAACTGGATGTGGGTCTCGAACACCAAATCAGGATTCCAAGCTTGTTCAGGTACATACCCAGGGCAATCGGGATCTTGTTCATTCTCTGAACACTCAGATATACTATTCATCAGGCGAAGAGTTATGTAACTAGTATTCTAGGAAGTTCCCATAAAGCAAAGGAAAAATGAAATACTTTATATCAAAACAATCAAACCATTTAAGCAAGGAAAAATATTTTAGATGCAGAGGAATAAATTGTGTAGAACAGACTACAGCACCAAGCATATAATACACAAGAAACCCTAATTTAGACGCTAATTAGCCCAGATGTAAAAATTACGGGGTTAATTAAGCAACATATCCCTCCCATAATTTTATCTGCTGCAGACACAGGTAAAAGGAAAAAATCTTACCATTTGATCAAATTAACCACAAGCCACCATGGGAAGTTCTGATAAACATTTTTGGAAAGCATTTAATTTTGATTCCTAAGTAGGATGGATTCTGCATTTATATTACATCCGTTTTTATTATTGAATATGAAATACCAATTGATCAAGAAAACGCTTCTGCAGCACTGTTGTTAAACTAAAACATATATTTCTAATCAATTTAGTTTTAACTAGCATGCAAGAAACTCATTAAGTTTAAATTAAATCCTTATTTCAAGTAGAGTGTGACCACATCTTCATACAGTGGCTTGCCAGTTTTCTTTTTGAGCTCTGTTCTCAGTTATCCTGTTCATTGTCTGAGACACCACCCCAGCTACCTGAAAAGCAATATTCTCTGCTTAGACTCAGGCAACTACTTTGTTGGTTAATGGTAAGAGAAGCCCTATGTGTAGATAAGACTCTTCGCTATCCTAAGTTTATTCTTTGGGAACTGGGAGAATTCCATGAAGTTTATTACCACCTTCCTTATGTGACTATTGATTCTGCAAGAACCATCAACAGCTTTCCTTTCCTAAGAAGCCACTCTACAAACAGAAACCGCAGGCACATCTTTCTAGCTGGCAAATTTCCATTTTTACCAACTAAAGAGTACAAAGGTAAAGGAACCAGGCAGGGAACCTTATTCCATACCTTGATGTCATGCAGTGGTATACAATACTTGATTAGAATAATGGTTAGAAAAATATCATTATAGGCATTTAGACCCAACTGATATCCGTGGCAATCAGGTACCTCAATATTTTTTAAAAATAAGATCTAGAACCTCAGTTATTTTCTTAGCTTATATTCTCAGCTGTTTCATTCCAGAGATTCAGCAAAAAAGGGCCCTGGCAGAGAATTCAAAGCACAACTCATGGCTGACAAATAGTACTATCCAGCACTGTAAATCCCTAGAGGAAAAAAATCCTCATTAAGAAACTCAGAATGCTGCACAGGATTTTCAGATTAGTTGAACTTTGTTATTTAAGTGGTAACTGCTGAATTTGGCCTCTCAATACTTTACCAAATGACAGCGGCCTAGACTCAGGATGCATGGGGGATTTTACAGGAAGTCAAAGACAATACCTGATCAAGGAAAATATATAAGTGAGCAAGCCAGCTCAATGTCTCCAGTGAAATGGCTTTCTTGGCAGATGGGCCAAGGCCCCTATTTAAAAAGACAGACACAGTTAATTTTCCGAAGATCATCCTGCAGAAAAGGATAAAGTAGTACTTGTCCTTCGTGGGTTCCAAATCCAAATATTTAACAGGATATTTTTGACCTTGCCACTGTCCTGTACCAAAGCAGCCAAGATAGGAAAAAAATAATTTCCTTGGCTGAGATGAAACAGGCTATCACTTGGGACTGCCAGAATTCACATTGCAGTATTTCCTTCAGATGTAAAAATCACTCTTCCATGCTAGTTGGGACAAAATACTTCACTTTCATCTCTAAGTGAGGCATGCTCAAGACATACAAGTACAGGGCTGTAAGGGCATAATAGTTAAGCCCCACATCGTTCCAACGACTTGGTAAACTCTGAATGTGTCTTCTAGCAGAAAGTACAGGTTGGAAATTCAGGAACGTCTAAAGTAGAAAGGCAATACAACTGAATCTTCCATAGCTGCTGGTACAGAACGGTCCAGGCTCAGGCTATTTCCCCATGGCTACGGGCAGTAATAAAATAAATTTGAAGTGTTCTTCCGAATCTGTCCTCTTGAGCAGCAAGTGGAAAAATACACGAAGCATGCATGAAATAAGTTGTACCTTAAAAATAAATACTGATTTGTTCAGAACTAGCCTTCAAAATATTGTGCGTTACTTAGAACTTAGTATTTCAGGTTAAACTGCATGAAGTTATTAGAGCTTTTAAGATACTGTGCTAAATACACCAATATAGTTGTACAGCACTGTTGCCTATAACAGCAAATCCCAGACAGACACTAGGGGAAAGTCATGGTAAAATCTTTTAAAAATTTAAGGGCTTCATTGGAATCTTGGGATATTGAAGTGACAAAATTTTCAAGTGTCCATCTTTTTTCCCAGTATTGAGTTCTGGTGGCCACGCTGGAGTAACAAGTACATAATCACAGAATGGTCAGGGTTGGAAGGGACCTCTGGAGATCATCTAGTCCAACCCCTCTGCCAGAGCAGGGGCACCTACAGCAAGTTGCACCAGACGGCATCCAGGCAGGTTTGGAACGCCTCCAGAGTGGGAGATTCCACAACCTCTCTGAGCAGCCTGTGCCAGTGCTCTGCCACCCTCAAAGTAAAGAAGTTCCTCCTCATGTTAAGATGGAACTTCCTATGTTCAAGTTTGTGCCCGTTACTTCTTGTCCTATCACTGGGCACCACTGAAAAAAGATTGTTCCCATCTCCCTGGCACCCTCCCTTGAAGGATTTGTAAGCATTAATAGGATCCCCCTCAATCTTCTTTTCTGTAGACTAAAAAGACCCAAGTCCCTCAGCCTTTCTTCATAAGAGAGATGTTCGAATCCCCTACTCATCTTTGTAGCCCTTTGCTGGACCCTCTCCAGCAGATCCCTGTCTTTCTTGAACTGGGGAGCCCACAACTGGACACAGTACTCCAGATGCGGCGTCACCAGGGCAGAGCAGAGGGGGAGGATGACTTCCCTCCACCTGCTGGCCACACTCTTCTTGATGCACCCAGGATGCCTTTTGCCTTCTTGGGCACCAGGGCACATTGCTGGCTCATGGTCATCCTGTTGCCTGCCAGGACTCCCAGGTCCCTTTCCACAGAGCTGCTCTCCAGGTGGTCAGCCCCCAACCTGTACTGATGCATGGGGTTATTCCTCCCCAGGTGCAGTACCCTACACTTGCCCTTGTTGAATTTCACAAGGTTTCTCTCTGCCCACCTCTCCAGCCTGTCCAGGTCATGCGGCACAGCCTTCTGGCATGTCAGCCACTCCTCCCAGTTTCGTGTCATCAGCAAACTCACTGATGGTACGCTCTATCCCTTCATCCATGTCATTGATGAATATATTAGACAGGACTGGACCCAGTACTGACCCCTGAGGGACACCGCTTGTTACTGACCTCCAACTAGACTCTGCACCACTAACTACAACCCTCTGAGCTCTGTCTGTCGGCCAGTTCTCAATCCACCCCACTGTCCATTCATCTAATCCACACTTCCTAAGCTTGCCTGTGAGGATGATGTGGGAGTCAGTGTCAAAAGCCTTGCTGAAGTCAAGGTAGACAACATCCACTGCCCTCCCCTCATCCGCCCATCCAGTCACCCTGTCATAGAAGGCTATGAGATTAGTCAGACACGACTTCCCCTTGGGTGAATCCATGTTGAGTACTTCTGATAACCTTCTTTTCTTCCAGCTGCTTTGAGATGACACCCAGAACAAGCTGTTCCATCATCTTTCCAGGGATGGAGGTGAGGCTGACCGGCCTGTAGTTTCCCGGGTCATCCTTCTTGCCCTTTTTGAAGACTGGAGTGACATTGGCTTTCCTCCAGTCCTCAGGCACCACACCTGTTCTCCAGGACCTTTCAAAGATGATGGAGAGCGGCCCAGCAATGACTTCCCCCAGCTCCCTCAGCACTCAAGGGTGCATCCCATCGGGCCCCAGGGACTTGTGAATATCCATGGACATGCGGATATCCATGGACATCCCCCATGGACTTGTGGATAACAATGCTAACAAAATAAAGCGTTCAGAATTGCTATGAGAGGGGGAATCTACTTTACAGAAAAAATAAAAACTAAGTAGATTTTAGAGTTACTTTGCTGTGGATATTGGCACATGCTGGTCATAGTACAGAACCTGACTAATCTTGTTCACACTGAAGGGGCCAAAGTAAAGGTTAAATATCCATCATCCAGAAAGTCTGAGTACTATCTTCTTACAACAAAAACCATCTCCTTAAATTCTTTCCTGGTGCACTTGAACAGAAAAGGAGACAGCTCATTTTATAATGATAATTTTTAAAAGGTTTAAAGATTTACATGCCCATGTTTTATTCACAACCACTTTCACTTACCATGTTCAACCTCTGCACATCAAGGAAGCTAAAATGATTTATCCTGGCCAGAAATACTCCTGTTATCACTTTGCAATTCAGAGCACTAGTTCTATTTTTTTTTTTTTTAAAGGCAAAATAAGTTTGAGAAACATTATTTAAACTTCATGAAATCTGTAATCTAAGCCAGTATTAACATTGATGCAAGTTTATTTTGCAATACTGCTGAATGTTGAATAATGCGGCTTCAATTTTTGATGGTCTAATTGTTTCAGTATCTTCGCATCTCTTAAAATACTGATGTTCTTGATGTTACTAAAATCATGCATGCACTGTGTAATGATTTTAATTTTGAAAGTTTACTTTTTGACCTGTTTTGTAAAGTCCTGTGGAGATACCCTTCCAGTTGTGGAATTTGAAGAAAATGGCATCTCAAAATTTAAGTCCCATTAGATGAAGTTTCAAATTTGGCTTTATAAAGCCTTATTTACTATCATTCCATGTTTCTGAGCCAACTAAAAGACTATAGCTTTTCTTTTACACCCTGTCAAGATGCACATGCTTAAGGATGCATCTTGCATGCTGACACAGGCTAAGTCACAAAGCCAGTTTGTTGCTTTAACATGGTTCTCTCTTCATATTGCAGTCTGGTAATGTAGTACCTGCTTTCTTCTTCACTCATACTTAAAATCAGTCTATTGAAAGAGTAAAAGACAGAACTGACATAGACCTTAACTTCTGTATGAGTTGCCCTGAAAATAAAACCAGCCAAACTTCATTCAGGTTGCTCAGAAAGCTCAACACTCCTTTTTACATACTGATGTCCATTTTATTTTATTTTCCAAATCTGTTATACATTTTCTAAGCTGTTTCCTCACCAGTCATTTATCTCAGTTGATTTAAGACGGAAAGTTCATTAGCATAACACTAGAAATTCTAGTTTAGTTTCTTGTGCTTTCTGGAAATGCCATGCTCTGCAGGAAGGAATCAGCAATATTTTCACTGCTGTTCAGTGGAACAGTTGCTTCAATAGTTTGCCCTGAGCTTAAATCCTAGATCAGTGCTGCCTCCAGAGAACAGACTTATTTGATAGAGTTCATCCTGCAGCTATTGGTTCCCAAAGTGACCTAGATTAATATCTTTACAATCGCTCAAACTACCACACATCATCATGCTTAAATCAACTTACTCCAAAAGTCTTAATGACAGAAAAATACTGAATTGAAAAGCCTTATCCTTTTGACAAAAAAGCAGGGTAGAGAGATAACTTACACCAGGGGAAAAAGGAGAGCCAAGACATAGCAGACTAAACCTCTCATTGTATTTTTCTGTCAGTACTTCAGAGCTCGCAAACATTTACCTACACATTTTATAGGGCTCAGTCACTTCTCAGAGCTCTCTCATAAGTCAGCCATTTTATTGTTAACCAAATATTGAGCTCCCTGCAAGTCAATAAAAACATTTATTGACTATAAGATTCAGTCTATAAACACACACAATTAGAGGACTTCTGTTATAAAAGAGTGACAAAGTAGAATGAAACTGGCAGGTAATGGATTTGTTTGGCATTAACTTAAAAATAAAAAGTAATCCTCTAGCATTACTGTTACTCACATACATACATGCTAGAACAAAGCTTCAGGAATGTCAGATAGTACTTAATTTTATATTCACTAAAATAAAGCTTATCTGCTATTAAAATAGATGTAGAAAACCATGTATTTACAAAAGCACATAAGGTTCTACTCTGCAAACCTTAGAAAGAAGTGGTTCTTGGGTCTTTTTGGAATGCTCAAGTTAGCTCCCATAAACCTCTGTTTGGTTAGCATTCATATTACATAACCAGATGCCTCCAATTAAAACCCCATTGCTCTATGTCAGCAGCAAGATTCTGCACCTGTTGAAGTTTAATCTGTGAATATGAAATGTAAGAAACAAATGAAGGGTCCTATCTCTGTTTAACAGGTAAGAAAGGTGTAGAAAATCACATAGTCTCTACGGTCATACAGACACGTCTAATAGACCCAAACCCCATTTATGTTCCATCAATCACTTGTATGTTTCTTTTCAGTATCTTGTCTTCCATTTCTGGTTCTTTAAGGTCATGGAGCTTGTTGCATGGTGCTCTTGGAAAGCGAGGGCCACTGCTGTAGCAAAACTTCAGCCCATTTGAAATTTGGGCACAGAACTAACTCCATGTTACTCCCACTAAGTGCTGCAAAACCACATCTTCCTGTAATACTACAGATGTCATACAGACCTGATGAGATGATCCTAATGACAAAGAAAGTCTTCAATAGAGCACGAAAGGGAAACAGTGCTTGCCAAACACCAGGCAGTTTATTTTTAGCCAAGGGTGAACATAACTTCTTTACCTACCATAAAAAGAAAAACAACAGATCCTGCACTCCTAACTGGTCCTCTGTATCAGTATTTATTAAAGCAAAAGATTTCCCCTACAGTTGAAAGGGTCTCTACAAAGAAACAAAAATAACTCCCCTCTCTTTTAAAACCAAAAAATGAAGTTATCCTTCTCTGTTGAAGCACCTTTTTTTGTGCTGTGAAATCAGTAATTAACAGTAAAGCTATATCCAATTGTTTCAAGAAGCCACAGATATGTTAGCATGCTTAAAAAAACATAGAAAAGCATTGCTCCTAAAGTTTTGTAACCATTAGAAAACGTTATCTTAGGGTGGATATCTGTGTGCTTTTGCTTTATCTAGCAATTTCAGATTTCCTTCCTTCCCAAAGCCTCAAGTATTCAAGACAGACCACTTTAAGAGTAATTTGACAAATTTATAATGTATATGAACCAACTGTAATAAGGGGAAACATTAATCGGTATTTTGGAGTACTATACAGCATGAACCCTGTCATGGAGAAAGCAGAAGTCAATTGAGATTTAAAATCTTTCTAAAAGCAGCTTAATTCATTTGTGATTTCTGCATAACAGTTATTAAATCTTCATTTGCAATGTAGATTTCCGTACCTACAGAAAAGTTTTATAGATTCTATATGCCAGCACTAGAATCAATATAACATTCTGTAATGCATTGGCAGTGAATCACTTGCTCTTCTTACAGACATAATTCATCAGGATTCTGACAGCTTCAAGCCACACAATGGATTCCATTAAAACAGGGATTTATGTTTTTCTTCCTTGGAGCTCTCCAGATCCAGTCAAAATTGGCACAATCCCAGTAATTACTCTTGCAGCCAAGGAATGTCTTAGTCTAACCAATGAAATTGTCTGCTTTTCATGGAAGTGTTATTAATCATGATGAATTCTTTGATTATCCACATAAATGTTGCATATTCTTCTACAGAATCTTCAGTATGAATGTAATATTCTCAATTGTACAAAGGACCAATCCTGTCTCTATTGAAGGCAGTAGCTGTTTCACAATTTAAGCAAATAGCAGCAGATTCAGGAATTAAATGCAAACTCTACAAACAGATAAAGTATACTGCAAGATTCTAGGTTTTTTAAGCTTCGTATAGTAGACTTTATAATACTTAAAATTAAAATTCTGAGAAGCAACCTGTACTGTAAAAATGAGAATATGTTTGTTCTAGCAGAGTAGAAACTACGTAAGGAGTTTAGGCTGTTCTATAATGGAACTGCTTTGTCTTGGCTGTGAAGGTAAAAAAAGTCAGGTATTCTCTGCATAGCCCAACTGTATTAGCAAAACAAGAATTTCAGGTACATAAAGAATTCTGCGCAGTGTAAAATCTATTTGAAGCTTCTCCTTAGCCTCTGTGATATCAGATCTTTTTTACAGCTAAACCTTCACAGCTCCAAGAGTCAGACTTCAATTTTCCCACTTCCTACCATCCCTCCCTGCACCTTTTACTAGTAATTACACAATCTCCCAACCACTATCTCTAGGCCTGCTGAAACTAACCTTCGCTTTCATCTAACATTTGGCTAAATTCTTCTACAGCTAGTCATTATGTTTAGCTACAGAGTCTTTGGGAAGCATTACACTAACTTGAGGCTGTTAAACTACACCTAGGCATCTGGCTTGTCAGAACTTAGGTATGAAAATGCACCTGACACAACAAGGAACAATTTAACTCCAGAGGGGCCAGGCTGTAACCAACTACTGCCTCCTCATTGTGAAATTTACAGCATGAACATGCATAAAAGTAAACTATACAAACCAAAATATTTTTAGGGCATATAACATGAAAGGACTTGTTTGGGTCAGGAACCACTAGGTGAATTTCTATAGCACTATGGTAGCAAAATGACAACGGGAGCATTATGACCTTAAAAGGCCATAAAGCACAGACTTTTTTTTCTTGACAAATAAATTTCTTCATCTGATAAGCTTGTGTTATCAGTGTGTCATATGGAGTCAATAAAGTTTAATGTCAGAAAAACAACTATAAATAATAACTACAAAAGAACTATAGCTTTATATTCCTGGTTATGTTTTATGGTGAATCTTGAAAATTAATTTTACAAGTTATACACATGATTAAAATAGCTTCAGCTTTATAATCCTGATGAGATAATTAAAGTAATTAGAAATTACACCTACTTGAAAGCTCAGTCAGTAAAAGCACCTTTAATCACAATCAAAACCTGAAGAAAGAATCTATTTTCCATATTACAGCTTTTTTTGGTAGCCTCCCATTCGTTTTCTTCAGACAGTGATTAGAATAAGTTTTATCAGTGGTTCTAGAGAACACATTAAGAATGATTTTACATATATAAGAAAAAAAAAAATCAATAACCCAATTCCTGGCACTTAGAACTCTCTTCAGCTGACCTTTTAATCCCTTAGCCTGCTTTTCCTTGTTTCTCAGAAAAGCTTTCTTCCCAGAAACATCTGCCTCAAACAAGACATTTACTTGTACACTTAGAATAAAGGTATGAATTTTATAATACAGTATACTACAAGCCAGTATACCAGAATTTGTTTACTCTGGTACTGTCAAAGATTGACTTAATACTGTTGCAAACAAACACCCTGAACACTCCTTTCTCAAGCATTATCTCCTTTTCTCACCGCTGTAACAAAGACGCGCAGGGAATATCATTTAAGACAACTGCAAGATTCTGATCTTGGTAAGTCTTAGAAAAGTTCCAGAAAGAATGCAGCTACTAAGATGGATTTGACGCAAAAGCAGACCAGACGCTAATGCAGTTCTCAGAGGGAAGGTGGCTGATATTTCATGTTCTACTCTGAAGTTCAAAAAAAAAAAAAAATCTATTCCCATTTTTCTATTTTATCCTTCTTTAAGATGTCAGCTTCTTGCATTTTATTTTAAATTTTATTTCTGGTCTGAGAAAAGTAGTTTGCTAATACTTATACTGTACCAGCATATGGAGGTGCCAGACAACTCAGAGCTTATTTATACTGAGTACAAACATCCTAGCCCAATGTTTAATGAGCAGTTAAGACAAGAAAATATGTAAGGGGTTTTACTGTATACAACTTGGGAGCACTGAACCTAGCTCTGCCACATCCCAAATTCAAAATGATCCCTATTGAAAGGCTTAAAAGTTGGCCAACACTTCTGCAAGTAAAAGCCAAAGCCCGGAGAAAGCAGCACCCACCCACAAAACCACTTCTACATCAGCTTTACCTTTTTCTTGCCACAGACAGCCATTTAACTGTGAAGCTGATTTGATTTCACCAGGAGTTCAAGCAAAAATTTGTCTTGATTATTGGTAACTGCCAACTACTGGCAATTTTGTGGGCGCTTAAGACAAGTTTTGCCAGGTTAGAATGCTGTACTTAAATTCCCTCCCACAAATCCATTACGGAAAGTCACCATTAGCCCATGCTAGGGTCAAACTGCCTAAGCCTCTCAGGCTGGCACTTGCTTATGTCAACATGTACTAAGTCTTCAGCAAAAGTTTTCCAAGAAATGGGACAGGCCCTGAAACAGAATGTGCAGGCTGTAATTCAATCAAAGAACCACCTCTTGCTTTTCATAAAATTGACAAGGACAATGGGAAAGCTGCTTTAGCTTTCAGACAAGACAGAGTATTTGCTGTATGATCTTGCTGGGAAAACTTTACAAGCATAGAATCCTTTAGTAGTTCAGACTTCAAATGAAAATTCTTACAACATTACAGAAATTCTGACAGGAATTTTCAAATTATCAAAATATATTTTATCATCTGTTGGTACCCTCACTTTAGAGGCCTTGACCAGGATCAAGAAGGGACTTATTTTGCCCTATAATACCTCATGGTACCTTTAAACCTAATCACAAATACCTTGGAACTACAAAACTGTCTGTTACATGCCAACCACTCACGTAAGACTGAGATCACACCGGAGGACCTGGATATCTGGTGCTTCTCTGAAAGGATTACTTAAAATACTGATGCAAATATCATTAATAACAGTAGATGCCTAAGGCCCCAACCCAGGCCTGTGAGTATTTCAGAATATTTTTCTTCAAACTTTCACACTTAAATGGTTAAAACAAGGCCCTAGGTGTGTCATTTTCAAGCATGTAAGATTCTTACTATGAAAAATTCTTACTAAAAAACCCTCCAGTGAATACGTTTTACATTACACAGAGATTCTACAAAAAAGTTGAAATACTCACTGAGGCTATACACCAATGGGTTTGCAGTCTGAAGACAAGTGATTCAGAAGCTCAGACTCTATTAGGGATATGAAGTCAGGCTCCTATTCCTGATAGTTTCAGTCTGAATTTAAAATAATCATACCATATGTTAGCTCAGTAAAAGACACATTCTTTAATTGAGGCAACTTTGTTTTAAATGCAGCTAAATATAGATTCAAACCCAGTTTTAGCCTTTTTAAAAAAATGCTAAAGAACCCTTTCTGAGAAACACCTTTACAAAACAAGGCATTTACTTATGACTAGCTCATTCTAAAATACCGTAGTTTCAGTTGCATTAATGTTTCAATAGCAATGACTTTTCAAAGCTATCTACCTATTTTCAAATAAATCAAAGTTGGTTTTTTTTTTTTTTTTCCTTCTTCCCAGACTTATGAATCACTTTATACATCAGCAAAATATGAGGAAATCTCAAATGTGGGAAAGGTAGCATCAGGGTAGATTACATCAAATTTCCTGTCTATTGGTACGACCACTGTATACCACCTTCTACTCTCTCTTTCATAGCTTTGGAAAACATTATGAGTGATGCATAGACCTCTAGCTCTCCCCATAGAATCCCTACTTTTCCTCCACCACACTGGCTTTTAGAAATCCAAAATAAAATACATTTACTATTTTGCAGAGAACATGTTGCTTTTTACTCCCTGGAGTCTAATGCTTTTGTTCCTCATTGAGGGTTTTTTCATTTTTAGGTGTACATGAGGCACGGTAGCATAACAATAGATACAGAAATACCATCAAATTAAGAAATTATATATCAAGTCAGCCACAAAATATGCTGCCAAGCTCTAGCTGCAGTGACTCCTGCAGGTTATAGTAGTAGAGACCTAACTAGTCTTCACTTGCAGAAGCTCTCAACTATTTGCGCTCAGTTGCGCCATGGCTGAATGCTGACATTGATTAGGAAAGAGTGAGAAGGAAATGAACATTTTATACCAAATTAATAATTATACCAAATACAAGCCTTTATTGAAGAAGGGATGTTGAAATAGGGTTCTTCAGCTCATCCAGCTCTCAGTACCACTTTAGAGTTCAACTTTAAGAAGATAAGATAGTCTTCCTGCGTTTCCTTTTCAATGAATGGAAAAAGTAAAAGTTTTCCACAGGATGTTTGCTTTGAACCCTTTCCTGCCCCTATCCTCTTCTTCCCAGCAGGATTCTGCATTTCCCCACTGCCTGTACAGGGCAGATGCACGTTCCAACATCAGCTGCAAAATACCAGATGACTTCCCCTCAACAATGTAGTTTTGAAGGCAGACAAGAGCCTTCCACTGTGCAGTCATGTAATGCTCACTGAAGAACAAAGTGGCCATCAGTAAAGAAGTCAGCATTTTCCAGACAACCTCTTTCATTCCCCATTTAAGGAAGACTTTGATATTAGACTATTTATTCAGATGTAAGTCATGGTTAAGAGGGGGCACTTATTTCTCATAACACTACTTAGTAAGCGGTATTTACTTACATTTACTTACTTAATAAGCAATATTGAATTATGAGTAGAAAAGCACTATTGTAAGGCAGATCTGGATAAGAAATTCGATCTTAATCATACAGGAGTACAGAATAATTTACACACTATTTTTCCCCCCACTTATTTCAGCCTCCAAAGAGCTGTTGTTCTTCACTCATAATAGAACTAAATAACCAAACAGGTCTAAAACATACAGAACAAGCAAAACAGTTAAGCTGACACTGCCAGAGCAACTTTAACCTCTGAGATGTAGGGAATTCCAGTACTTAATCTTAAAATGTGAATGTTAAATTAACATAACTGCTTGGTTGTGGGGGTAGGGCAATGCAGAAGAAACTAGCTTCGGCAGAAGAAACTAGCTTCGGCAGAAGAAACTAGCTTCGGCAGAAGAAACTAGCTTCGGCAGAAGAAACTAGCTTCGGCAGAAGAAACTAGCTTCGGCAGAAGAAACTAGCTACCACCTGGAAAGCAAGAAAGACTTTTACAGAACATAGATCTAGGATTACAGAGTTTTGCCTTGACCATCAAAAAAGTTAATTCAGTATCACAGTAACAACTTTTTCAGGCTCAAAGGTGCATTTGATATACAGATCCATTTCATGCTATATGCCTCTTCATAGTGAGGTTAACAGCACTGTCTACCTGGAGGGTCTCCTTTTCCTTCTCCACTTGGTGACAGAGAAGTTTAACAAGACTCTGACCATAAAGCCAACAGATCTCCTGCAATTCATATGCAAGATCCACACAGGGCATGATAGTGACCTAGCCATGTGAGCATATAGATGGCCCACTGACTTACAAACTCTCATGGACGAAGGCTTCTGTGCAACTTTAGGCTGCCTGTACTCTAGAATACGCTAAGGGTATCTTCCATGTATCAAATAAGTACTTTTTGAAATTATTCATGTAGCACTCTAAAAATACAGCCAGAGCTACTGAAAAGGGAACTTAACATGTATAAGGTTACCTAACATTCCTGTATAGCATGTTTACATTTCCTTAAAACCAATTAAACTGTTTAGATGTTTACACTCCTGCTATGTCTTTGCTTCTAGAAAAATTATGGAACATTTTTGCAAGTAAGTTTGGACCACTTTAGCAAGTAAGCTTGTTCCCTTTAAATAATAAAATCATTGGGGAAAAAACAGCATTTTGCCCAGCTTGAAGAAAATTCAAGTCAGCTCCAAGCTCCTCTAGTCACGCACCATCCCATGCAGCACAAGGGATTCCTCTGACACCAAATAAGGATAATGATTTTTTTTTTTGCAGAAGTGTTCTGACTACAACTTCATTACTGAATGAGGACTCATGCTTCAGTGATTATCACTACAGTGAAGCCAAAGGGAAACTAATTTCTGAAAGCTAGACCAAGTTTGAGAAGGACAGTACAGTGAAATCAGGAAGACCATGTGGCCTTACACACTTACCTAAACTCAAACCAGCAACTAGCTACTGTTTGGGCCAAAATTTTTTCATGTAAATAAGGTTACATTATAAAAACTAAGTGAGTAGTCAGCTTAGATGGCACTTCTAAACCAAGAGCATCTAATTTCCCACTCTCTTTGATCTCAGAGATTGTAATTTTTTAGCGTATTTTTTACATAAGAACATCTATAGAAGAATAATACACATATATCAAACTGCAACCTGCTGCACCCAGTCTCCTGTGTGGCATAAAGTCTACAAAAGCATCAAAGCTGAGACTTTTCCTCCTCACGACAGAACCAAGTTCCTATGGGGTGACAATCAGAAACACAGTTGGCATCCTTTGGCTATGACACAATTAAGCCTATAAAAAACAACCTGTCACTCTTTTTACATATTATCATCAACAGCTGTCACATTTCCAGATCTCTGTTCCCACCATGTTTGCAGTGGTTATAAATGTTTCAGATGTAGCTGGAGTACAAAATTAAGTTTCACAAGCCAGAGATGAAAGGTGAAAACATAACACAAGCTACCACACTACTGAACTAGAAAAAAAAAATAGTATTTTTTATATAAATCTTGCACTAAAGGCAATGATAGTGAGAAATCCCACAACCCAAGTGTGGGACATTTTGAATCATAATTAACAGCACTTCTAAGGCAAGCAGGGGGAATTTTAAGCTAAGCAAACCTGGAACTCATCCATAGTCATACCAACTTTTCCCACCAAGACATAGAGTCATTTTGCACATTCAAGGTATAGCTAGCCATACAATAGCAAAAATGAACAGCACTTGGTTGCATTTAGAAACTTTTATACAGTTTTTACCTTATAAAAGCACACAATTATATGTTTACACTGAAAAGAAAGACATGTGAAACAGTTCTCTGAAAAATAAGCATTAGTCAGTTCTAATTTTTAATTAGTGCTCTTTGACCAATATTGAGGAGTTGCTTGATAACCTACACTAGTAACTTGCGAGCAAGTAATTTGTTACCTTCGTAGAACCTCTCTGACGTGGCTCCAGCATCCCCCAGCAGGCTTGCGTCTCAGCTCACATCCTCACCGCCACAGCAGCAGGCACGCCCGGGCTGAGGAAAAACATCTCCCCTCAAAGCAGTAGAACGAGGCCTGCCATCACCTCAGCGCCATCGCGCGTCGCCCTGCCTGAGGCGCAGCGCGCCCGCCCCTTCCCGCCCTTTCGCCTCACGGCCCCGCGGGCGCGGGCCCGCCGGCAGCCACAAGTTGCGCGCGCAGGCACTATCTCGTGCTGGCCGTTGCTGCCTGTAACGGTCGTTTACACCAGCTGCTTGCCTAGGGGCTACGTTTTCTGTTATTGAGGTAAAGTTATCTGAGTTTTGCTTTCTATGTGGTTCTCTTGGGGCTTGCTGCCCAGTCTCTCTGTTTTTCAGTTTGTTTGGCTGTTTTTTTTTAGTGTTTGTTTGATTGTTTTTTCCTTCCTTAGGCTACTATTACTGTAGCAGTCCTTGCTGTTATCCCAAGGGAGCCAGGTGCTCCCTAAGGAGTCCGTGTCCTCTCACTGGCTGCAGCTGTGAAGCTAAGCACTCTAATTTGTAGTAATAACATACTTACTGCTTGTGATTTGGTAGAAAGGCAAATGTGACAAGGGATGTTAGTTGCCTTGAGGCCCCTGCTAAGTTGTCCATGAGAGAGGGCAGGGTCTAGGTACAGAACAGCCTTTTGCAGTGGCCACAGGTGGGTCCCCCTGCAGTCAGTGGTGTGGTTTGGCTTGTGCTGGGGCAAACTGCAATATTCTTCTTTTTGGATGGTGGGAGAGAGCTGAATAGTTGATATTTACTGTACCCTGAACTTTATTGCTGGTAGCGTAGTAAGGAGCTGTGGCTGAAGTACTGTAATGTCTCATGCTTTTCACATGTAGTGTTTGATGTTTAGTTTTTCCACTACAGTGCATAGGGAAGTAGTAATGTGTTTTACACCCAGCAGTGTGAAACGCTTACTTAATGTAGAAGTGACCATTTCCTTCTAAATGGAGAAGTCACAGTGATTAAGAGCTGCTGTTGCTTTGACTTGCAGGTTTGTTTATGTTGTACTTGGACCAGAGTTTCCAAGCTTGTTTTGCTCAGATAGCGAAGAATAGCAAAAGACACTGCTGTAGCTGTGTGGCTAAAAGGGTGTGGAACTTGCAGTGTACTTCAGCCAATGTCAATGAAAGTGAAGAAATAAAACCTTAAAGTAGTAATTGTAACTAAACCAGTAACAAGGATGTGTTTCTTTAGCGCTAGTCTAAACTCCTTGAGGGCTTCAGGTAGGTTGGACAGTCTTCTGAGGTGCCTTTATTAAACATTTGAGTAAAAGAACTAAACCACAGTTGCCACCACATGGTTTGAATGTATCCCAATGTGTCACTCAAATAAGAGCCCTTACCTTTTTCCATTTAATGTTGTGTGTTTTTTTCTGCTTTTCTTGAACCCAGTTTGAGTCTACGAAGCATGTCTATTATTCTATTGCTAGGAAGACAGTCTACACATTTAATTCTTGGTCTTGCAAACCGCTAAGCATGCTGGATCAAATAAACCATGCAAATAGTTCACTGATTTACCCATTTTGCTACAGTTATACATGCATATGAATATTGTGCTAAACTGAAATTGCATTACTAGGTAATCCACATATAAACATATCTCTTTGGAAAGCAGTAGAAAATGTTGACCACTGCTGCTCTTCATTCTTGAAGGAGCTACTGAGCATTTTCAATTACATCAGTTGGGTGATTTTAATATCAATGTTAAGGATATTAATATCAAATGATGTAGTTATGCTACTGTGAGCAATATGATCATTTACATTAATGCCAGGGAGATCTTTACTCCCTCCCCACCAAAGTGCATAGTAATCATATCCAGAGCTATGCATCTTTTACATGTATTTTACATGGGTATTTTGCCTGAAAAATTAATGGATATTGGTTTTTGCAGTGCAACTGCATATTTCTGGCAAGTTCTAATTTTCGTAATGTAGAAAGTTGAAGGTAATAGGGTCTGCTCTGTAAAGTAATGGTAGCAACTATGTTCAGAATACACAAATCATGAGCTAAAACTGAGATTAGAAAGAAATGGGTGGAAGGTGGTGGTGGTGGCGGAGGGAAAGGTCTCCCACTTCTATCTGTGCATTAAGCTTTCAAATGTCTGTGATTAGGAGGGTAGAAAAGCTCAGTCTGAAGCAGGTATGAGGAGCTTGGGGCCAGGCATATGGCTGTGAGCTATATGAAGTAAAGCTGTAAGCTGTGTTTTGTTTTTTGAATTCTGACTACAGAATGTGTAAATGACTGTCAAACGTGTCAGGAAAGGTGTGTGTGGTGCCTAGTGAGGAAGAGGTTGTTTACCTTTATTATAGTGCATTCATGCAACTTTAGAAACTCAATCCTTTATTCATAAATGTGTAGTGACCTAATCTTATATTGTAAATGGTGATTAGGTTACTGCCCTTTGGAAAATGTAGTTTATGTTGATTTAGAAGTCTTAGACATCTAGAAAATCCTGCAACAGCTATCACATGACATCTATTATTTGGTGCTGTTGGATGTAGAAGAAGTATTTCTAAAGTTTTGAGTTATTCTGATGAATACTGTCTTTGACTATACTGTATTGTACCATCAGTGGTTAAAAAAATTGCACATTAGCACTGCCTACAAATACACAAAACTTTAGAATGCAACTTTTTGCAGTCATTTTTTTCCAAATTATAATGAATAATTACAGCTTAACATTTAATAAAAGGAAAAAGTGCTTAACAGACGTTGTATGCCTTTGGTATGAGTGAAGGAATTCAGTAATGCATAAGGGAATTTCCTTTTATAATGTCACTTAGCTAATTTGCTCAAATGTGAAAATTAATGGCAATTCAGCTGTACAGTCTTAATGGCCTAATCATTAATTTGTATGGGAGTTACTCTAATAATAATTAGAGAGAACTCATTTGTTATTAATATGGGGGCAGTGAGCATGTCTTTAAAATAATAATCCAATTAACATGCATTAAGTGGAAATTTTGTAGTTACCCACAGCATGAGTGGCTGCTGCTGTAATTTGAAAGTACTATTTCATAACATCAGATAACAGGTCTCTAGCAGTTACTACCCGGTCAGCCTGGCCTCTGTAAAGGATTGCCTGTAAGGTTGTCCCCATAGTTTGAGGCTGGGCGTGTGTTCTGTAGAGATGCTGTCCTTCATAACCCCCTGACTCAGTACAAGCAGATGGCTTGCAGCCTCAGAGTGGTTCATCTTGAGCATCTATATTTTGGATCTGACAATGTTTACTCCTGGTTTTGAAAGCTCATGTGGTTTGCCTGTGTATTTATATGAGCAATAACCTGAAATCCTGTGTGTTTTAAAGCACAAGCCAATGAATTGTATTTGGTGTCAGAAACTAAGTGTGCTAAGCTGATGGCAGGAGGGGGGAACCAGTGGTGGTTGGCCTTTGTGGCAGCTTTTTGTGGTGCTTAGTGTATCTCAAGAGGCCGGAAAAGGGTGCTTACCTAGAAAAATCTTTATGCTTCCATGCATATCAGACATATTAAGTACTGACCAGGGTAGAAGGGGAGCGTAACCGGTAGATTAGAAACTTTGCATTGATAATTTGGTAAAGGAGTTTGTGTGCCTCACACTAGAGCAAGCTCTTTGATACCATGAGTAAAGAAGAGTTGTGAGAAGACTCTGTCCAGCCTGAGACAGGCTAGACACATAGGGGCAAATTCAGGCAAGGAGAAGGTATGTTTCATAACTTGTTTAATGTTATATTTATAACTTGAGTGTTTTAGTCAATGCAGTTTAAAAGATCCTACTGTTGTGCTTGGGTAACAGGTTTTTCTGATACTGTATGAAATGTATGAAGCAAAAATATAAAATCACGTATTACACTGTGTGTATTACAAATACAATAAATCACAAGCAGAAGTTTTCTAGGAAGGTGGTTGATTAAAAAGCCTGGGTATGAAGTCTGTCCTAGTGAGGCAGAGTTGGAAATGGAGCCTAGCTGTTGCCTGGACCTGCCTGGCTTGATAGCCCATAGGAATAGCAAACAGATCCATGTGTAATAGACTGCTCAGTGTATGGCTGGGTAGGCAGTTAACCGTATCTGGCTATTATACTGTAGCAGACTTGCTGCAGTGATCTGTGGTTGGTTTTAATAAAGAAGTCAGTCTCCCCTGTCACTTAGGGGGTTTAGACCTGGCTCTAGGTTTGTGTGCTACACTTAATACTTGCACTGCATGCCAGAAGCAGGTCTGCACCCTTTAGGAAGAGGTAACTGGCAGTGGCTAGGAAGAGCATAACAGACTAGTCCAACTGCAAGCAAGAATGAAATGACCTTACCTTTTGTGTTGCTGCTGTTAACTGGCTGATCACATTAAATCCAATAGGAGCTTTTGGCTTAGTCATTCAGTGAAATAATGATGTAAAGGCAGGCTTACAGCTAGATTTGCCCTGTTCTAAGTACCAGAGGTGACCACATTATTCAAAATCCTGTGCCATTATGAGTGGATACAGCACAGTTAACTAGACAGGTAAGTTGCTGTTATACTACAGAATGTAGTTGAGTTTCTTCTCTTGCATCCTTTCTGATTCCCCTTTATTTATTTAAAGGGAAAATTACTTTTATTTAAAAGAATAAATGCCTTAAAATGAGTGTTCTTTTTCTGAAGTTATTATGTCTTGTGATAGTTACAATCGTCAGACCTGCTGTAGTGAATACTGATGCTGTCTTAAGCCTAGTTACTTATGCTTTCAGATACCTGTTCAAGGAGGGAAGGTGTGATGTACCTTTTTGCATTACAATAGACAACAGAATGGAGTGGTCATGTAGCCTACACCTTAACAGGAGATAGTCTTTTCTAAATCTAGTTATATCTAGAAGATCATTATTATGTTTCCAGCAGTACAGGTCACCTCCACATCCAGGTGACCAGGATGTGTCCTGAAAGCCCATGTCTTAGGTCAGGATGCCTTTAGACAAAAGAGGTCACAGCTGCATGCTCTACTGATGGGCACATGCTTTGTGTGAGCTGGGAGGAGAAAGGTTACTGTATTACAGTATGGTTTGGGGTGTCTTGCAATGACAAGTCCACCTGAAACATGGTGTTGTTGCTATTGGATTTGGCCAAAAGTCCCTCTGGTCTTTCCCAGTCCTGAAGGGTAAAGCAGAACATTGTGTTAGAACAGGATCTCAAGCAGGAATTGTGCAGTAGCTTGTCTTGTGCAAATTAAACAAATCTCTGAACCTGGGAGATTTTCTGGGGAAGGTGGCATTTTTTATTCTGGAGGAATGAAAGCAAAGGAGTAGGGGATATTAGAAGACTACACTAATGCTCATAAATAAATGATAGAGTTGACCTGTGGCAAGACCATTTTTAATAAAGCCTGTTAGAATTCAGGCTAATGGTGTACCTGAAAAGTGAATGAAATATCCATGTGAACTCTTGCTGTTTCCAGCATCCATACTGAAAAAACATTAGCTAGAGGGCTAAAATTTGGGCAAGCTAATAGAGAAAGAAATAATGTAGAACAGTCATAAATGTTGATCTCTAACTGGTGGAAACTAGTGTCTGAATTAAATGAAAATGTGCTTCCTTGAGATGAGCTGAAATTTTTGCTACCAGGTCTTTTCTTGATAGAGATACATATTCATCCTTGCCCCTTCTACTTTCCCATAAGCCATCTTTTTTTTTTTTTTTAATCCAGGAAAAGCCAGGCTAAAAAACAGAGCCTTAATATGTTAAAATTCTTCCATCCTTTCCTATGGATATGAAAAAGTAGTCAGGGAAAAGTGCACAGGTTGAAGAAATAGGCAAGGGGCGTGTTAACCTCACTTTTCCGAGGCCCGCAGAGCTTGTCAGATCCTGCTTATCCTGATGTTAAATAGATGCTTTGGGTTAGCGCCTTTACAGTCAAATTCCGTTTCCCTGTGCCTTACTAACTCCTTATATACTGGAGGAAATCCTGTGGACTCAGTTAAGTTTGAGGAGGGTGCTCTGAGCTGTATTGCAGCATTAATAGGGCAACATGATGCATCCTAAATCAATGCTTACTTGCTTGTACTATTTTGAATTGTTCTTGGTGTCTTGAATGGCTCAGGATTTTGTGCTCGAGTCAGCTCTCTTGGTTTGACAAGTACTTGGGAAGCAAAGATCATTGCAACTATTGTTTGAAGAACCAGTGTTTGTCTTTGGAGGTGGGCTGGCCTTCCGTGACTTCTGGAATATAAACAATAGCTCTTTACTGTATTGCCATGTGTGACCAACAAATAATGATGATTACTCTGGCTACTTTTTACTTCACAAAGCCTGATCAATGAAAACACTTTTATGTTAACAAGGAAGGTTTGACATGGCTGTACTTAACCACGAGGGCCAACCTGCTTGCAATCCTTACCTTCTGTGTTGTAGTGCTTCAGACTTAATCTGAAGGATTTTGTGTAAGAAGAGCTTGAACATAAACATAAACGTGTTCTTAGGTTAAAGTGGCATGTTAATGCTGCTGTAATTTAGCAACGTCTGTGAACAGCTTTCTCTGACTGCATTGAGGAAGGGAGGCAAAGAGCCATCCTGGAGTTCTGCACCAGTTCCCCAGGGAGCTTGCTCAAAGCTGGTTCTATGAGTAAAGCATGCATGTACATATACAAAAAACAAACAAACAAAAAACCAAACCAAAACCCTTGCAGAAGAGCAGCTTGGAAAACAGCAGTGAGAAGAAGTTCTACGCCAGTGACTTCTTACCTACAGAAATTACATTTGGTAGTAGAATTCAGCTTGGCTAGTAGTGCTAGCTTAAAGGCTGGCTGGCAGTGTTGTGAAGGTAGCAAGTCATATTTGTAAAGCCTTCTCAACATTCCATGATGAATGTGCTGAAAAGCATGTTGTTGAACTCTGTGCTGAAAAGTATGTTGAACTGTGAATGCTTTACCAAACTCTACATTGCATGAAAATAAGGGGATTTATTACTGAAGAAATATTGACATAAAGTGAACAATAAGAGTTGAGGAGAGATGTTCCCAGGTAGACTGAAATGTTTCTAGACCAGTGTCACAAACCACTTGGGTAGTGCAAAAATTCAAGAATCATAACTATGTTTTCACATTTCTCATTCAAGTGGTAGGTGGGTGGTATTCAAGTATCTCATTTTTGACCTAGCAACAGTGTGGCTTTATTACCTGTTTCCTTCTGCCTTTTAGATTTGAGAACAAAGTAGAGAGGACACTTTTCTACTAGGACTACCTCACTTCTGGAGAAAAGCACTTGAGAGAGAAGAGGCTCATCTGCATCAATCCTATGTGTGTTCTATTAGGCTGAGCAGGGATACCATATCCTGCTTAGCTGAAAGAGGTAAAAGTACTGTTCTCCTGTTAGGTTTACATACCTCTCTATCATGTTCCATGAATGCAGTAGTGAAAATACTTTGGGTTCCTGGCTTATTAGTATTTGCAGCAGCAAAAGCAAGTGCATTTTGGAAGCACTTAGCATTCCCAGAGGATTTTTAGGTAAAACTGTTGTAAAGATAAGTACATGCCTTTCTATAGTAACCACCTATAACTCTTCCTCAAGCCATCTGTCAACTAATTTGCAGCTAGATCCTGAAGTACTTGCTAGAGATTAGGGAAAAATTGAGAAGTGTTAGATGTAGGCCTATCTTCTGCCCAGTGAGCCTTTGAAAATTGTGTGTAGTGTCCAAGGTCAGAGCAAAGGTGACTTTGCAGGCAGCCATCCATATCCACCTCTTAAGGAAATTCATAGCCTTAAGGTGAAGCTTTGGTGACTTTGTGCTGATCTCTTAGGAAGCTTGTTTGTGAACCTCAGTTTTTACTGCTAGATTTAATGTAGGAACTAGAAGGTTTCCAGCTATAGCCAGTTTACAGATATTAACTACATGACAACATTACTCTAAGAATAGTTTTGGTAATTTAGACCAAGCTATTTAGGACCAATGTAAAAGACTAGCATCCTTTAATCTGTACGTTAGGACTGAATGTGCAGAGATGGTATTTAAGCAAGGTCATGGAAGAGGGGAAAAAAAATAATGCAAGCCTTTGATATTCACAAGCTTTTTATGGCAATACAGTTCAATGGAGTTACGGATAGAGTCAAAAAGTGCTTTCTGAATTTTTAAACCTTCTGCAATAATAAGAAAAAGTAAAAGGCATGCAGTAAAATTATGAAAAACTAGTTGTGCCTTGTTGAAGTTGTTCGTGTACATTCTCATGTCCTCTTCTCTCCAGCTGTCACGTTCTTAGTCTAAAATCTATCCTTATCCAGGAATTCAATACATATCTTTCATCCTTCTTGCTTGTCCTGTACTGGCTTAGTTATGTTACACACATTTTGAAATAAGGAGAGCTGGAAAGGCTCAAGATAAGATTTCCTCCATGAATTTATACAGAAAAATTAATATATCACTTTATTCTCCATTGGTCTTTATTCCTCACAGCATTTTCCAGATCACTTTGGAATACTTTGAATAGTATATATTCCAACACAGGTCCATCTGGGACCGTACTAGTAAACTTCTTTTTATCATGAAAAATTGCTTTGCTTCCTACTTTGTTGCTTATCTTTCACTCAGTTATTAATGCTTGAAGGCTCTTGCCTTTTATCTGCAACAGCTATACTTCTTTAAGAGCCTTTGTGATATCTTGACACAACTATTTGAAAATCTGAGTTTGCTTTTACCCTTGTCCACATGCTGTCTGACTCATTTAAAAAAAAAAAAAAAAAAACAAAAAAAACAAAAAACCAACAAAACCCCCCCCAAAACAATAAACTTTGTTTCCTTCCTTTGGCAGAAGTATGCCTCTTTTTTCAAAGTTAGTTTAGCCAAGATATCAGATACAATGTAGAATTACTATACCAAGCTTTGTAGTGTTATGTCAGCATTCAGAGCAGGTGATGGGGTGGGGAGTGTTACACTTAGAACTACATGAGTTCAAAAGCCTGTACAAAAGCAATCAGAACTCAACTTTTTACTTTTACCTCTTACTATTATGATTTGCAGCTTTGGTTCTGGTAGCGCTTTTACTTGGGACAACTTGCTATTCATATCATATACTGTTTCCTTCCATCTGGGAGGCAGCTGAGCACTCTAGGGAGAGACTTTTTGTGGACTTCTCTATAGGTTCTTGTCATCTACCAGTTGCCCTGCTGTAAAGTTCCCAGGGTAGACCCAAAAGAGATTTTGAGAAACACTGTAATGCAGAAGAAACACCTGCTTTCATAGTGGTATGTTCTGTGCAAGCTGAATGTATAACCAGAGTTAATTCAAGGGTGTTAAGAGAAAGTCATCTCAGGTGCTGTTACCCGAACATGGAGCCATGGGTAGTAGTTATACTCAGCCTTAATAAAAATTACTGCCTTTGAGTGACTTACTCAGATTGTCAGTCTAGCTGAATCCCATGACCTGAAAACTAATTGCTTTTTCTGAAGTACCTAGTTGTGTACCTAACCCTTGTAGCTTGCTGTCTTCAGCTATCTGCTGAAGAGTGAATCTGATCCTCAATAGTATCAGGCTTAAGTTGCAGGTTTAAATTTAGTCTAAATGTCTGGCTGGGTAACATACCTGGATGCAGAAAAGCAAGGCATTTGAGGCTTATTTGAAAAAGGTAGTAACTCAGGTTTATCACTATGTGGATTTTTATCCATTAGTTCATCAGTTTGTGGTGGTGCTGGCCTAGTATGTCTTTATTTTTGGTGTACTGCACTGTTTTCCTGGAAACTCCAAAGGCTGACTCTGTCTTTGTCTGCTCTGGGTTGGAAAAGTCTGTTTTCTGGTAGATATTTTACTAGTGTTTATCCTAAGTCCCAAAACACCTTCACATCCTGAGTCTGATCCTTCTTACCTAAGAGACAGTGGCCAGAAGACTGAGCTTGCCTGCTTGCTGTACTCACCAAATGCTCTGTCATATAGCTGGCTAGAGCTCTGATCTCTTCCCTTACTTGTCTCATGAGGAGATACTATACTGTGACATCGCTTCATCACATATGGAACAGCTGGATGCAACAGTCTTTAAGGTCTTGGCAAATGATCACATCTGCCCAGTGTCACAAAAAAGGAAAGTAAATATTTCAAAGACAGACCTTTAATTAAAAAAGTTATAATCTTATACCTTCTGGCTAAGGAGGATTTCTTGTATGTGTGTTTTGCAATGAATATTGATATTGGCAGATGTTTTTCTGCAGGAGAATTGATGAGGCATCTTTCTAGAAGAAAAAATGATTTGCTTACATGCAAGACCAGCATGTTCATTTGCCCTTGGAGGTAAATAAGGAACCAACCTCTTTGATACAGAGCTATTTTTGTCTTCCTCTGAACATTGCTTATTGTGCATTATGCATGTTTTTTAAAAAAATGCTGTCAGCAGATACAGCCAGCCATTAACCTTAAGTACTTCCTATTTAGAAATAACACCTGTAGTCAGTTTATTCAATTGTGTGGGACAGAGGCCTTAAGTCACTTGCTGATGATGTCAGAGATCTGATCCTGAAATGGCATATCAGCTTTTTGCATCCTGCTCTGTTGGGAAGAGTACAGCTCTGTACATCTGGAATCTACGTTGATCAGGGCCTTCCTGTTCTTGATGCTGCAGCGAGTTTTTGCAATATCACCCTTTTGTATAATAAGGGTAGGAAGAGGGGACTTGTGTATAAAACACTAGATCAAGTGATAGAGGGAATAGATTTGCACCCCTCAGGCAGATTGCCCTTGCCAGAGAAGGGATAGTGCTCCCAGTTAATGTAGCATATTTGCCATTGGACAATGGAAGCAACTTCATAGCATAATTGTCTCTGCAGACTAGGGAAGATCTATGTTGAGTCCTTCTGTCCTGCTTTGTAAGGATAATAGGCTAATGTAGCTGGTTGAGTATTTTTAAGGTAGTAAAGTTTGTCACTTTTATTTAGAAAGATTTGTCTGGAGACTGATATCTGAATTACCAACTAACTGTGAGAGAGGATGGTGGTACAGAGAGGAAGGGGTGAGCAGTTAGAGAACTTGATCTGTCTGAGCATTTGTTACATAGGTTTTGAAAATACTGTTAGTTCCAATTAGAGTGATCTGTTCAAATTTGTTCCCCAGCATTCTGTTTTACCTTGTGTTAACTACATTCACTGTGTAGACTGACAAGATGTTTAGCAGTCCTGGCAGAATTGTGGTTGACTGATGTAAACATTTCCTGCCAGCATATGTTGAATAGCTTACATTTGTCAAAGTCAATCCATCCTGGTCTCTTCTTGTCTGGATCAGTACCAGAGTGGAGTTGTACTTGCAGGAATGAACTTGCAGGAATGAGTCAGTTTGTGGGAACACGTTCTCCTGAACTATATTTGCTGCTGCTTTGTTGAAAGTATCCTGTAAATTCAGAGGAAGAAAAACACTCTTGTTGTGATTTAGAACTGTTTAATATAATTCTGGTATTGTAAATTTCCACTTGGTACACCTTTTGGCATATGAGCAGTGTCTGCAGCTGTTTTGGTGGCTCTCTACCTTGTACCAGCTGGGAGGTTGACCCAATGATTCACAGACATCTGTTTGTGCAGAAGTATTTTTCTCCAAACTGCTTGTGTAAAAATTTCAGAGGGATGAAACAGTTTTGGTTTTACAGGTACTGTACCTATGCACATGAAATACGAACAGGCCTTTAAAATGTTTGAGAATGGACACTTTGGTAAATTCATTGCACTACGTTTTTAGCCAGTATAACCTGAAAGTCCTGCCATCTCGGATCAGACCTTTACCACTTAGAGCTGTCTAGGGCTCATTTTCAGGGGAAACACATTCTGAAGTGGCTGATAGCTCATTTCCAGGATAATATGCTTTGGGTCTTCCCTGTATGAAGTGGATGTTACTTGCAGTCAGCAGTTGCCTTCACTTACAGGATTAACTTGAAGTCAATGCATGTTATTGTAGGCTACCAAAGCAGGGCATACGGACTGAGGAAATAGCTGATAGTCCTGTGGTCCTCTGCCTTATGGCTGTGTATGAATTTCTCAGATCTTCCTGAGGCCCTCAGCCTTTCAGGATAGGCTGCAGCTAGCCAGTGCTCTGACAAAAGATTAGCAGAATAAATGTAATCTCAAAACAAATTTTCCATCAAAAAGCATTTTTTGTCTGATGCTATTTGTAGTATCACTGTTATGCAGGTGGATGTATAGTAGAAATAGGCTCCTTTGTCACTGTTTAACAACTGCTACATTTTTCCTACCAACCTGGGCGGATTCTGTCATATCTACTTATATGAGTTAGCAAAAAATTGCAAGTTTCTTTGGGAAGCTGTATTCCAAGTACTGATGTTCTAATTTGTGTTCTGCCTCTTCCTCGATTTGTTAAAATCTTAACTGGAAAACTTAAAACTACCTTATTTTGCAGTGGATGTTGCTTTTCCTTAATAAAGGATAGAGGTGTAGCTAGCATTTACAGATGTTCTGCTGTCTGGCTCCAGCATCTCTAATTCATCTTGTGATTTGCAGAAACATGGTACTCAAGCATATGGACTGCTTTACTACTTGCTTTTCCTTAGTTCTGCCATCAGGGGAATTGATGTGCACTGTCATCAGGCCTACTAAAGGTAGACTTTTCCTCTGATGCTTTTTGAAATGCCATTGTACTTCACAAATTGACAGTGGTTCTGGTAGTGGTTTACTTCTGATACAGAGAGACAGGAATTTAAGTTATTGGACTAGTGCATTGCAAGTCACCCTCTGCAGAAAATGACCAGATTGAGATCCCAAGCTACAGGACCATTTCCTTGCATAAACAATGGATAGGAATGCTTGCATCCTTAGTCACATGGCACAGCTAAGTGGGATAGAAAGAAATTCTGGTTATATGTTTTGGGTTTTTTTCCTCTGAAACTGAGTTGAAATGTGCAAAAAAGCTTACTAAGAACTGTAGAATTGGCTGTAGGCCTGGAGTCACGTTTATCTCTTCCACCTGTGGAAAAAGCTTATTGATTGTGATAAGTTACTGATCTTAGATGAATTAAATAAGCATTTCCCCTGTTGCTGGAGAGCAATGATAATTATTTTCAGGACAAGAAAACTTGACCGTGGGCAGAAATTAGTGCCGTGCCACTAGCCTTTTATCTTCATCATGAATAATTATCTGTTACTGCCTGCTCAGGAAAGAAGGCTGTTTTTTTTCCTCCCACTAGGGCCAACACGATGCAGTTCTCATGTTGTATCATGGCAGCCAGCACATCCTCCTGTGCCACAGCACAAGATGTCATCACACTGCCCACTGAATGTGCCAGTTGGCTACATAGTGAGCCTGGGACAGCTGTGCTGTTGATGAAAACAACTTAGTTCAGCACCAGGGTTACTGTCACTACATACAACTATATACTGAGGGAGACGGAAAAGATCTTTTTGAGCTGGAGGTCTGCAGGCATAGATGTAGAGAATTTTGCTAAATGAACCAAGTGATTTGATGAATTATTGGAATGGGAACATCTCTCACCATGAAATTTTTCAATGAAAACTTAGAAACTTAGGGAAAGAGTTGAGTTGTATTTGAGCATTTTTGCTTCTAAAGAGTCTAAACAGTCAGTATTATGGTAGAACCTGGCTGAGAATAAGTTCCTCATTGAATCTAGGTGATACTATTAAAGTAGAGTGGAAATAACTAGTGCGGTTGTATTAAGACCTCTGAGATTCTCATCTTGAATATGGTGTACGTATTTTGGTAAACTATTTTCAGGAATTGAAGTAGAATAAGAATAAACAAGGAGAAAAGCTGTTAAGATATTATAGGGAACTGATTTGATTAATGAAGAGAAGATAGTCTTGTTTGGAATATTTAGCTTAGTGAAATGATTGGATTGTGGACTGTAAACCATTAGGGATAACTCTGAGAATGGAAGAGGTGCAATGAAGGGAACTGGTAAGAGATGGCCCAAGAGCCTGTAAGTGTAAACAAGTATGAAGACACATCTGTTGCCAAGTTAGAAGACTCCTACCTAACGGTTGGTTGACTTGGGAATAATTTTTTCCATGACAAAGTGGCACAAACCCAGATGGTTGTAGTGTGGAATGTTTAGAGAAGCAACTATATTGCATGGTTGCCTGAAACAACAGGACTAGTGATCCTGGAGGCCCTCATAGTACAGTTTCCCTTTATCAGTGGCTCTTGGCTATGAGTTACTTCATTAGGTTAAAAATTATAACTGTCCATTGACTGGACTACAGTTAGTTTTGTCATATGAGCAGTACTCTAGGGAATCTTGTAGCAAGCATAACATTTAAGACATAGGAAGACTTTCACCCTCTTGTAGCCGGAGTTAATACATTTCTCATACTGTAGAGAAAGCTGCTTGGGTACTTACTGTATTTAATTTCCTTACTCTCCTTATTGTAGATGGAAGAGTGTCGTGGTTTAGGCCAAATCCACTACTGGGGACCTGAGGGACCCCAGATAGGACTGACAGATGCTCCCCTCTACCCCTCTTCAAAGAGAGAGGCAGAGGAGGAAAAAGAGACTTACGAGTTTAGAAGAAACTAAACTACTTTAATGAAATATTAATAATAAAATAAAAAGTAATAATGAAAAATATATACAAAACTGTATCAAGCTCCTGAGATGACAATCACGACACTGGCTGGCACTGGGGCAGTCCCAGGCTGGACTCAGTGACAGAAGAGAACTGGACTCCGTATCCGGATTCAGGATCGGGACCACAGGCAGACGAACAGAGTCCTCCCCAGACGTCGGCCATTGAAGGAACAGAGCGTGACCCTTTGATCCCTCAACTTTTACACTGAGCATGAGGCAGATGGGATGGAATACCCTGTTGGTCAGTTTTGGGTCACCTGTCCTGTCCGCTCCTCCCCACAGGTGGGACCCCACTATGCTTTTCCGCTTCCGACCCTCCAACGGGGCAAATAACAAAGTTGGTTGGCCTTGGCTGTTATAGCAATAAGTATAAGCAGGAGCGTCTCTGCATACCATGCCTGGGCATCAGCTATAAACAATCGGTCTTATCACTCTGAGAGAGTGAACACTGACTGCGCAATATGCAGTTAATTTCAGTAGTTAGAAGAGGCCCAGCTAAGAAGCGAAGTTACTGAACAAAATTGGTTCTGTTTTACCTCAAACCAGGACAAAGAGCTTATAAGTTTGTTCTGTTTCCCCTAACATCTTTCCAGTATAAAAGAAGCTAAGGAGAGGATAAACTTCTTTGTCTTCTGCTTTTACTATGGAAATAAGGACCAGAGAAGGGTGGTCTAACAGGAGTATTAGACGTTTGCCTGATGTTATGTTGATCTGATTTTGTGCGCAAGAGGAACTTGAAGCCCAATAGAATCCCAATTAAAGGAGCAGCTCCTCCTCTTCTTATTGTAGAGTTTGTTAGATCCTTGGGCTGTGTTGATGAACTTGACTAACCTTGCTTGCCCAACTACCTTCTGGGTTTGTGTGCTCATCCTTGAGAGCTAGGAATCATAGCAGTTCAAGCCTACTCTGTAAGTGTGGTTTTAGACCTCCCTTAACTACTCAGACTGCATAGAATTTCCAGGTATTTTGTTACTTTTTCCCTGTACAGATCATATTGTTGAAATATTTCAATGATCCATCACAACTGTGTTGCAGAAATGATTCCTCTACTTACAGATTCTCTTACTTCATTAGTCATTGTAGCTGACTTGTATTTGCCTTGATATTTCATATACTGTCAAATACAGATGCACTATATACCCTCTTTAACCATCTGTCAGGGATATTTTTCTGGAACAGCTCTAACTTCAGTCTGTACACTCTGATAGTTGTGACAAAGCTTGCTGCAGAGTGACTAATACCTGTGAAGGCGGTCATAAATTCAGGGCTAGACTTGAGACTTCCTCATCACCATATACTTTCTTTCAACATCTAGGTCAAACTGTCTCCAGAATTATATTAACATCCTAGTCTTATATCCTGGCACCATTCTTAAACCTTCATGACCATTGAACCTTCCACCATTCTCAACTCTGTGTTGCTGTGACCTCAGTCACTGACTGGACTGTTCAGCTGACTGCAGGTGTATAGCTTCCTGATTGTTGAAGTAAGATTTCTAGATTCTCCTCTTTACATTTCTCTTTATCATTAGTTTTAGTAGTTGCACTGCTACGATATCTGTTACTAGCCTTGCCACCTATCTTCTAGATTACCTGATCTGTCAGTAATTTATTAGACTGAGTGGAGCACCTCTAATAAGCCCTTACCTTACCTGGATCAAAGCTGGGGAAAGCATTAAATCATCTTCTTTGGTCTCTATTGCATCAGTTCAAGTAAGTTAATGAAATTACTGGGCTTTGTCATAGTCAGCAGCTACTTTTGTGTACTACAGTTTAGGCCTGTCCCAACAACATGCATTTTCACCATATATAGAAGTGCTTAGAAAGTAGCTCCAGCTTCTGCATAGGTGAGAACTGCCCAGTGTTTCATATTGCCCCCTCATTTCACCAAACAGCTGATTAGATCATCCTGTTGTTGGATGAGCTTGCTATTTTGGTTTGCTTTTTCTGCAAAAAATGATTAGCTGAAAGCTGGAGATGCTTTCATTTAATGCAAAGCTTAGCTTAGCTTAGCTTAGCTTCATGGAGAAATCTGAAGAGTTAGCTCTGAGTATCCAGACACCACACTGAAAAACATCATTGTTCTTGGAATATGTGCGTAATCCCCGAAGGACCTGTGTATTGTGTGTCAAATTACATAGCTCTGAAGCTGACTAATCTGCTGTGGTTCTGCTGTAACTAGATGGGATGGGAAGGGCATATTGATTAGGTGATACATAAACTACAGCAACAAATAATTGAGGAATTAGCACTGGACACTAAATCAGTGGAAGAGTCTCATCTCATGTAACAGTAACAAATGTTTTTAAGGTCCAGGCCATTTCTAACCTTCCTCTTGGTAAAGGTAATCTGTAGTACACTTATCAGGTCTGCATTCCACTTTGCACACAGGTTATATGAAAACCTATGTAAAATTTGAACACTTGAAAAATATTGTGATACATTTGTAAAAAGTTGTCTGCTGCTGGGCTCCCCTAGTTCTCTCCTGGGCATGCAGATATATCTTCAATAGATATCCAAGGAGATTGTTTTTCACAACGATCTGGGCTATTCATAGGGTAGTAAAACCTGTTAGTTCCCTCTGTGCTCCTGCTAACATGAGCTGGGTGGGGATATGCAACTTCATTTTCACCTGTGGTGTTTTCTGCAGCTGTTAGAGCAAAGATCAGATTGCATTCAGGTATGTACATTATTAGCTGTCAAATTACTAGAAATGCTTCTGTGGCAAATCAGACAGCTAATTTACAGTGCTACTTCTGATTAACAGAAATTAGCTTGGCTTCACAGTACAAGGTTCAAACCTCCTCTTTCAGAAAATACTTGCTACTTGAGGGATGATTCAGGAAACATACTGTGCTGTGGTAATTATGTGTGGCAAACTGTTTCTGATGCAATGGACCTAATCAGCTGTGCATCAATGAAGAATCTCCAGAAAAATCTACTTGTATCATGAGTGTTACTATTTATGTATATGGAATGTAATTGTGCTGAATCAGGAGTGCTGTGTTAAAGAAAGTAAATTTAGGTCTTTCTGCATAGAATGCAGTGAGGACAAAGAAACCAGATACACTATATACCCTCAAGAATTTTGTTGAGAATATTTTTTTCATGGGATCTCTGAGGCTTTCTTTAACAATAATTCTGTAAAGCCAGGTGTTTCTTAGGATAGTAGCCCTTAGTGAATGTGGGCCTTGGTATTTGCAATTGTCAAGTGAGCACCCAAGCCAGCTTGTCTGCCCAGTTAAGGGAAACCCTTGCAATGTCTAGCTGAGTTGCTTGAGTTTACCGCAGTTCTTATGTTAACAGTCATTTGCTGGATGATAGGCAACATTGCTTAAAATTTCAAAAAATGCTCGTGATATTAAATCAACATCAACTTCCCCCTAGCAACAGAACTAGTCTCCTATATATTCTCAGATCATTCTTTGTACAGAAGAACACTTTGACTAGAGCCCAGTCTCATATACTGAGCTAATAAGGCTATGTGTCAAAGGTGAGGATAAATTGATATATATATGGAAGCAAGCTATGCAATCTGCTAGGATGTGATACTGTTCTGTCACTGTAATCACAATTCTAGCGTATTCTACCTGTATGTTAACACACATTATTGATTTATACGAAAATCTTCTGAAGGTAGTAGTCCCTTCTTCCTGTAGCTAGGCAGGGACTGAGGGGAAAAGTTGTTTAGGTGTGGAATGTAGCTGTTGCTGTTTATGAAATATCTGTTGATCTTTAATTCCCCCAGGACATCATGTTGCCATGAGGGTAACCTGGCTGGTTGAAGAATTGCAGCATTTTGGTAACGAGGGAACATGACACACATTCTTGGATCTAATTCTAGCTTTACCCTTCTGTTCCCATAAGATTTAGAAGTCTAAGCTAGTTCAAAATTGATCTCTGCAGGGAGAAAAGTGTTTTTTCATGCTTTTCAACTCATTTGATTATAGTGTAGAGTTTAAGATTCCCTTCTGATTTTTCTAGGAGAGCAGCAACAAAGGAATAAGAACTGGAGTTTGATCTCTTGATTTTAGTCTCTATAGGTATATTTTATATATACAATTTCAAGGGAAACAAGTGTGAGAATTTGTACAGAAATTGGTAATTACTGGGTTTTGGTCAGAAAAGAGAACTAGCATTTCCACTAAGTGTGCAAACCTTGGTGTCTGGCAAACTTCAGTGCAGTTGTCCATTTGGAATGCTTAAAATTAAGCAAGGATGATGTTGCTCTGAAGGAGGCCACTGTTAGAAGTTTCAAATATTACATACTCCAAAGGATATTGGATTGTTGGGGAAAGAATGTGGATAACTAGTATCTTTGCTAGGCCAAATCTTTCCTCATTCCATGATTCTGCCTTTCCTTGATACTAAGTAGGCAGTGATTTGACCCTGCAGTTTTATCTCCCTAGAGGTCAGAGGCCAGTAACATGATGCTACTCACTGCTATGAATGGAGTTCTTCATTTTTGAAGAGCCAGTTAGAGTGGCCAGTCATATGGAAGTAACGGAAAGAGAGGAAGGCTTAGCTTTGTTTGTTTGGTGCCCTGCTGTGGCATGCTTGTATGGCACAACTGACAGTCTGCAGGCCAACATTAAGACATTGAGTATTTGGGCATGGGTAAAGATTTTAATAAGTCAGTTTCTACAGCACTGCTGTGTTTCAGAGAAGCAGCGTAAGGGTTGTAAATAATTCTGATTATTTGTCTAAATAAACCTATGATAAATAGTTTAAAATATGTGGAATACAGTCTTTCTCAGGGGATCTCTTCTTGATTACCTCAGCATAGCACAAAAGTTCTAGTTCACCCTGTAAACTAACTACCGATCTCTATCTTGTTTCCTTTCTAAAGAGGAACACTATTTTGTTAGTGTTAGTGATGTCAACACTTGGTGATAGTCAATGTAAGAGCACAAAGGATTGGTGAAACCATCCAAGATACATGACATATGAGAGAGCGCTGAAAAAGAAAGGAGTTAAGATTTAAGGATAAGTTGGAAAGCTTTATTATGAGGGAAAACTGTAAAATATACAGTATGTGACCGTTCATCTGTAGCCTTGTTTGAGAATTTGTCTTTGGGAGTTGCCTGCTTTAACACTTAACATCTCTGCAGTGTTCTTTCAGGTTCTGCTCAATTAATGTTAACAAGCTGTTGTCAGCCTTCATGAGAAGACAACAATGCCTGCAAGGCACGCTTTTTTTTTTTTTTTTTGAGGAATTTTTGTAAATATTCTAACCACATAACATAGGCAGCAATAGCGAATTCTGGTATATCCCCTTCTCAGATCACTGCAGGCAAATTCTCTTTGTTGCCTGATTTCTATTAGAAGCAAATGTTTAGTTTCCCTCATCTTGAGACCAACATACTGAAACAAGTCAACAGCCCCCATCAGATTAAGCCCTGGCAGCGAGGTTATCCAATAGCACCAGGGGAGGAGGCAGAGGAAAGATGTAAAATAAGAATGTTGTATTTGGTGTGTGAAACCCCTGCTATCCTAAAATCTCTAGAAGAAATTTGAAGATAAAAATGGTAAAGTCAGAAACAGCATATGGGAAACTGATAAAATTGTAAGGGGTAGGCTGTTTATAAACATAACCTTGAAGAGCAAAAAGTCAAGCCTAAAGTATATGACTTAGCTGGCAAGCAGAAGTTGCTAGAGCTATGGAACAAATAGGTTTAGCCCTCACTTTCCTCTGTTCCCACCCAGCTCCTACTCCTAAGTGGCTTGTAATTGCTGGCATAGAGGTTTAGAGGCAGAAAAAAAACCACAGGAAAATAAGCAGAAAAGGCATTGTTTAATTCATTTATCAATAAATAGACTAGTGGTCCTCAAACTTTGAGCTGTACATGAAAGCATTTAATGCACTGTCTAAATCTAGTTGGACTTGTGTTCTAAAGCTATATGGTAAGCTGTGCTTCTGCAATAGTGATGAAGCAATTGTAAAACTAAATGGTGGTTTAGATTTTATCACTTCTTTACAGTGCCTTTCCGAGCTAGCATTTAAAAAGTGGAATTTCACCAATACTGTACTAATGGTGGAGTCCCATTTGATAACTAATACCCATATTCTATGTCAGAAACGAAAGAATGTTTACCTTGGCTAAACCAGCCTGTGAGCAGTTACTGCTGAAGACCCATCTCTTGCAAGGACTGATGTCTTAAGTTGGGCTTTTACAGTTTGTCTTTTATTCCTCTTTAATGCCTTTTTGAATGCATGGGAAAGGGGCCTTACTTTTGTAGATAAGTCTTCTGCTATAAACCTGCTGATACTAGCTGCTGTTTTGTTTCCTTTTAAATTTTTGGTTGAATTAGTAAATAGTACTAGTTGTTCTAATAATCTTTGAATTTCTGAAGTAATAAAGCATTTGTCTGTTCAGCAAGGAAAAAAAATTCAGGACACTGAAGTATGCCTGTTTCTTAAAAAAGCAAAAACAAAACCAAAACAACCTACCACCTCTGCTGCTACTGTTAGGAGTAGTAATAAATAGATAAAAGCTCATCTGTTAAGTTATTAAAACTGCCCTGGCAAAATGATCACCAGATTCTGAAGTTTTGTTGAATTACAAATTATTATGACCTGGCCAAAATGATCACCAGATTCTGAAGTTTTGTTGAATTACCTTCACCACTGAACTTTAAGCAAAGCTCTGAAACAGCTTCAGGCTTTCATTGTACAAATTATATAGACAAGACTGACCAAAATGAGTGGAACTTTTCAGATTACTTTTGTAAAGTGGTCTGGAAACTCCTGCTGTAACCTGGGGGTTTTCATTTTGTTATAATTGACCAAAGAAAAGCACAAAGACTCTGAACTGTTACACAAACTCTGAATAAAGCAATATGCCTATCTTTCTAGGGAGTGTTTCTAGCCAACAGACAGGGGCCCATATATGTAAAAGTGCTTTAAGTCCTGAAATACGCTGGAGCTGCCAAGATGCTGGTCTCTGACTTCTAAAGGAACTGTGTCTTACTTGGAATTGGAATCTGACTCGGAGCATGTGGAGGTGGGTGAGATTTTTTTTTTTTTGCTAATTTGGCTTCCAACAGGTTATGCTCTCTGTGAAGTGTGAAGCTGTTTCAAACGAGAAAGCAAATAAACAAAAATAGTTGTTGAAGTTCACCAATTTGATTTCCTTGATTGTCACTAAGGGCTTGCTCTATTATGCTGATATTTATAGACTTTTATTTTTTTAAAGCAAGGACAATGTTGCCCTGGCAGAGAGGCATGGGAATTTTGCATTGTTGCTCATGCCTCCACAAGGAAGGAGGAAAAGTAGCAGGGCAAATGATTAGGATCTCTGAGTTCCAAGAACATTAGGGAAAGAGGACATTGATGGCATCTGATGAAATTTCTTCACTGTATGACCATGGCTAACACTTTGAGGCTTTATGCACTGTGTGTTTATTAGAAGGTAGCGTGATAAGATGGAGACAAACTGCTTGCCTGTGTATTTTCTTCTGTGCTGCTTCTCAGTTTCTCTGTTTTCATTCACTACCACCTTGCCCCTTTCTTCTTCTTTTGCAGAATCTGAGTGGAAATCAAACTTGATGCTTGCATCTCCTTTTTTGAATCAGCACTGATTTCTGTCAGGTAAGCAAAATGCAATTAAACATTCCTGGCACTGAAAGCAATGGACCAATTATGCTGCTTGTATTTGCTGCAAACTGCAGCATGCTTTCTCTGTTCAGTCATTTTCTTAGTTGCATGGAGGAGACAGCTGGAATGAGAATCCTGCCTGTAAATCTCAATGAGAAAAATTCTTCAGGGAATAGTTTTGAACACCTTAATTAGTTCTCTGCAGTAGCCTTTTTCTACTGACTGCATGAAGTCTAATGTCCTGGGTTATTGTGTAAAGGCTCTCTGCCCATGGTGTTTCTAAAGTATTTCAAGAGTTTAAATAAGAAGCTGTCCAAACTGTGGAGAAGAGATTCCTTGAAGGTCAAGTTTCTTTAGAAGTGCCGTCTTAAGACAAAGACCTGTGATCCTGGAATCGGAGGAGATCAGAGCCGAGTTCTCAAAAACCTTCTTGTGTGATCTTGAGTAGGTAGCTTATGGCCAGTCTTCCAGTTGTTGCCTTGCATTGCAAGTAGTGGAGTTAATGAACAGCAAGCTTTTTGAAATGCCTTATTAAGCTGCTGAGGACATACTGTGCTATTAGCAGTACCTATCTTAGTACAATTCATGCTTACTGCAGTCTTGCTGATTTGATACTACTTCCGTCTGAGGTAATAAACTTTAGCAGGAATTTGTGCTGTGTATCTTCCTAATATTCTTGCTATGTAGTTTCTTCCTTTGTCTCAAATACTCTCAGGGTTCACTCTAAACATATGAAGTAATAAAATAATTGTTAGAATACCTGAAGAAAGAGTGTAATGGAATTGTTTGGTCTTTGGGTATTCAACCTCCAATCAGTCAGAACTAGGAATACCACTGGAGAGAAGGGTGTGTGTATATATAAAAAAATAGATATATTAAATAGATATAACTTTTTCATGATGTCAGCTGAAGGTCCTGATTTGCAAATGAAATTTGGCAAGCAGACTCAGGGTCCTGTGCAAATGTACTGGTTAAAAAACAGAAGGGGATTTTCCATCCTGTTCAAGGTATCAGACTGGGACAGACAGGGTGGGAATTGGCAATTTAGGTTATTTGCCTCAAATTCTGACCTTTAAAATTGGCATAACAACACTTTCTTGCCTCAGAGGGATTTGTGAGAGAGATCCAATAAGAGATTAAGGGTCTTTGACGTGATGAGATACCTATAATAACCTATCCAAGTACCTGTTGTTGTAGTGGGTTTGTTTATTATAGGTATGATTGCTCTGTAAATGTAATAGTAAGGGAATAAAAGAAATATGTTCTCTGAATAGTTCAAAATATTTCTAATTTAGGCAAATATGTCTTTGCCCAAAAGTAATTATGTGTGATTAATAAATCCTTTTACCTGTATAGAGTAATTATGGAACATTCCAAAGGGATAATAAAAATAACCTGTTATTTTATGAAACAGTTTAAACTGCAATGACTAACAGACAACATACTTAAACATATGTACAAATGAAAGAAACAATTTTATAACTCAATGTTGTTTGGGGATTTCTTAGTACTCTATACTCAGCTCATAAAACTTCAGGTGTTTCTCAAGAAAGCAAGTTTGCATTTTCTTGCAGTTCAATAGGTCTCAACAGTCTTCCAGCACTCTTAAACTAAAAGTGAATATGTCTGAATAAAAATAGTGTTAAGAGTACCTTACAGCTTAAGTTGATATTAGAGGTTGATGATGACCTGATTTTATTGGGACATTGTATAAATGCATATTAAAAGACAAATTCTGTCTGAAGAACGTACCAGCTAAAAAGTGTATGTGAGGAAGACAAAGGTGTAAAAGTAGAGTGATTTGCCCAAGGTCAGAGAACTTATTAGTTGTCATGTCCAGCATAAAACTGACGCTTTCTGAGCTCCAATCCAGAAAAGATCAATCTGAGACATGTTCAGAAAATTTCAGGTTTTTTGCTGTTTATTGCTTTTTATTTTCAGAGAAGACAACTCAAAAAGTGTGGAGCTTCTCCATATGTACAGGTTGACTAACTGACCTTACCATCAGTGCTAGCACTCCAGCTGTGCATGCTGTATGAATTTGTGCTTGCATTTGCGTTTGTTCTTCTGGACCTTCCAGGCAGATTTACTTATGGGTCCTTAGTGGTGGAAGCATTTAATCTATTATTTCTGATTACCCTTTGGATTATTTTTCATGGGGGAGTAAAGAAGGGGTCTTACATTAACTTGAAATGCGTTGGGTATGGGACCATGAGTTCAGCTCCTGAGTTCAAAAGACCAACAGGGACTGTTTATTTTCAGTGGACAACACTGAATTCAGACTCTTTTCCCTGGTCTGGCCACAAGCAAAGGCCAAAAAATGTGCTGTGCTTCATGCTGACTGTTAAACCTTATAATTTCCCTGAGCTCTTTCCTGTTCTGGACAGGTATGAGTAAGTGATAACAGCTGTAGATCTTTTTTCAACACATAGGTACAAATTTAATCCTACGCATAGAGTGATGCAAGAGATGCATAGAGAACCTAGCAATTCTGGATGCTGGTCCAGACTGTAGGATGTATAGATTTTGTGTGTATTTTGTGTCCTTGCTTAGTCTGAATCCACGTGGGAGAGAGAAGAGGTGTAAATAGGAGAACCAATTTATTCAAAGCTAAAAAATAACCTTGTAAAACACTTTATTAAAGCACAGGAGGCATTTTGGTTAGCTGAGATAGACATTTCTTTCATCAGCAGATGTTACTCATTGCAAGCAAACTCTGTGCTTAATTATGTGCATTGTTTTCATGATGGAAGATAACTGCTATCTAAAGGGGCTGATGTGGCACCATTGATCTCTCATTTCAAAGGACCTGAAAAGCATAGTTCTAGCAGTAAAGTCACAAGAACAGCTGACTTGGAAAATTAGTTTTATTTGTTTGGGGTTTTTTTTCGTAGTTTACCTGGGTTCAGTATTGATAAGGGAATTCTGTAACAGTAAAAGGAATTAGGCAGCTCATTTATGCTCTGAATTTAAAAGAAAAATAATTCTAGCATCTGGAATCCAGGGTTTCAGTTTGGGTTTTGTCCTTTCTTCCTTGTGGGTTTAAAGGAACTTTTCATTATTAGTCTGCCTTTTTCTTCCTGAAACTGAAACTCATGCTTTCAGGAGGTGTTTGAGGACAAGATGTCACTCTAGCCATATTAAGGGTGTGAAGAAGACAAATTTGAGACTTCAGCTAGAATAATATAACTGAACTCTTAAATAGTGTATTTTCTGAAGACTTGCTCTGGAATGAAGTGATACTATTCCATTTTACATAATGAGACCTTACTAATTTTGTCAAGGTATGTGATTAAACAGGAAAGAACTTGCACATTATTCATCCTAAATACCCCGTTGAAAGTTTGTAGGGGCGAAAAAGTGCTGTTTGCAAGTTACTGAACCTAGAAATGAAGCTAGCTGGTCTCGTCACAACATAGTAAGTCTTAGACGTGAAATGGAGCTTAGAGAAAGGAGAGGTCTGACAATTGCTTAGGAAGAGAGCTGTTGCCCACAGGTTCTGAAGTGGCCAGGCTCTTCCTGAGCAAGTGTTCAGAGAATCCCTTAGGAAGAGGAATGGTGGTGAAGTGTTTGCTAACTCAGCTGCTGACTTTCTAGATATTTTGATTTGTTGTGTGCTGGTATCGGTTTTGCTGAGGTATTTGCAACTCTGCTGGTTGCAGGTAATGTAGCCTTGCTCTGTGGGAACTTTTTGTTTTGCTGAGGATTCTCTATGGTGTCTAATGCTGCTCGTGATGGATACAGGTTGATATTTTTTTTTTTTTTTATGTCACAAATACATAATGTGAATGTTATATCCCATATTTCCATGAAGCAGAAAATTTCATGCTTTCGGAATTGTGGACAGGTAAATAACTAGCAACTAATATTTTCCGAACTCCTGTTGAAGTGCAGCAGTTTGAATATCTGGACCATATCTTCCCTTCTCCAGTAGAAATAGGTACAACTTATATAAATTATTATTTTAAAATGATGCTAAGCTGACAGACTTGCTGAGCAATACAAACATAAGCTGACAAGAGCCAATTAAAGTGACTGTGTAATTAGAAATGCATGTTATTGTCATCAATAATTCTGTCCCTGAAACTGTGCATGCACTTAACAGGGTTTAATTGAAGGCGTTAAAATAAAAAGGTTCACTATTGCTTATTTTGTTGTAGAATTCTATTGCGTTTTCAAAGCTCTGACATCTGTGTACCAAACACTAAAAATAGATATTTAAAAATGTGCCTGATGACTTACAGTGTTGTATTGGCATCCATTGCATTAAAGGCAGGAGAGTAACTTAATGTGGTCTCTCTTGGTCTTTGAAGAAATTTAAAGTGATTTGAATGCACAAAGGAATAGGGAGATGCAATGGAGAAAATTAGCTTTGTATTCAGACTCTGATTTACAGTTCATAAAGTCTGTTTTTGAATGGACTTGCACTTTTTCTCCTGTGCACACACAGCCAGAACTTTGATATGAGTACAAAAATGCATAAATCCAGTCCTCTTTTCCTTAGTCCAGCTTGATAGGCATTGAAAGCGGCAACTGTGAGGAAAATGCTATTCAATCTTGGATTGAAGAATGATCAGGGCAGATGGTAATTTCACAAAATCGAGCTGCCAGATTCTAACCTGTCAGTTCAGAGCATGGGCAAGCTGTAGCTTTATAGAGGCTTAACACTGCCAAACTTGAAAGATTTTTATAGGGCTGAAAAAGAAACATTCCTGACAGCTTGATAATTTCCAGTCTCTGCTCAAAAGCAGATGGTTATAAAAGCTTTTTGACTTAACAGTTGTTTAAAAATGTTGACAAAACAGTATTTTTCATTGAGCAAATAAGATCTTTCTGCATGGCTTGAAGAAAACCCCCAAGTCTGTGACAGTCTTTGTGGGAAATGTCATCCAAAATGACTTGGAAAAGGGAAAAGTGATTAAATGGGGCCTTAAACATGGAAAATGTTAGGTTGTTTTTCCTATTAGTGCTGGCAGTTTTGGCTATGTGATAGTCAACATAGTAAAGGGAACCGGGTACTTGTATGTCCATCTCTTGTTGGTTGTCAGATGTGATTTGCCAACCAGCATGCTTTGAATGTGACTTGGATACTTTGCTCTCAATTTATGCATTGCATCAGCTGAGTGTCGGAGGGAGTTTTCTAAAGAAAGAGTAAGAAACAAGTGAGACTGAAATATATCATTATTTTCTACTCTGCCTTTTTCTGTAAGAGGTTCCTACAACAGCAGAAGTTCATGTAGGTGAGATCAGTAAACATTTGTAACTGAGCCCCAAAGCAGCACAATGGTTGTACAGCTGTATACATTAAAATGCTGATTGCAGAGATACACCAGGGAGACTGGGCTCTGGTTCAGACAAAATGCCTGTATAGCTTGATGAAGGTTAAGGGTTAATTAGAAGCTGCCTGCTGAACATGAGCTTGGGCAGTATTCATAGGGATTGTTTTGGAAGGGGCTCTAAAGAATGCATGAGAAGAAATAGCTGCTGTTTAAATATGGGGAGTGACCTAGGACTAATCAGAATTTGGCAGAAGGACATCAGAAGATGGCAGAGGGACACCAAGATCAGAGTTGAAGCCTGTTAGTTCTTCATGGTGACATCTGTGTGTTGTTAATGCTTTCTCCCCTAGACTATAAGGGGAGCAGAATGTTCCAAGATCTACTTTGGTGCAGGTGGGAGAATATAAGTGGAAAATACAAGTCTATACAGGCCTTTTTTCAATGTTGGGACCAGTTTGCATCATTTTCTCCCCCATGCACATTCAAAAAAAAAAATCATGGTTTCTATCACTTGCATCATCCATAACTAGTTGTCCTGTAAGAAACCTAAATATATGCTAACAAGGCTAGACCTTGTCTTGGATTCAGCTTTGTGAAGGGGTTAGCACTATTGCCTTGCACTTATGAAATGGTACAAATAGGTTGCAGCCAAGGTTGACTCATCACATGCTTTCATATAGGTAAATACTCAGCTTTAAGCCCAGCTTATTAGCTGCCCTTTCAAATTCCAGTGTTGTTAGCAAGACATGGTCCCTGAAGTATTCCGTAAAACCTTTGATCTGGAAATTTTTGGCCCTGGGATATGCTTTCTAGTGTTTTAGTATGTAGTCAATTTATACAGGAAAACCAAAGATAAGCCACAGGGTGAAATAGATTCCTGCTTTTAAATCATGTACTACTGCATTTTATTTCTCCGGTACTGTATTTTTTTAATTTATCTTTGACTTGCATTCTGTTCTGTGGATGTGTTTAAGCATTGTCATGAAAGTCATTGTGCTTTGAGATCTATGTGCAAAGCAAAGTGTAAATGGTCTGCTTACTAACATCAAAGTGCAAAATAATTTATGTTAGTAGATTTCTTGCTATTGAATTCTGTCTGTATATTCTTTCATGTCTCTGCTTCTGTTTCTGAGTGCTTAGAAGGGGAGTTGTTCCACCTGAAATTTTTTATATATTAATATGGTAAATTTTCTTCTCATAAGGCAGGAAAATTCAAGAGGCTTTGCTAAGGGTTTTTATTAAGAGGGAGAAGGGTTTTCGCCCAAAAATTAGCAGGGCTTATTAACAGGGCTTTAAACTAGATTTGACGTGGGAAGGGGGTATTATCGGGTTTGCCTGTGACCAGCCAAGGGATGTTGTACCAAGGACAGAGGAAAGGGGTGTTGGTGAGGGCCTGCAGCCATTAGCTCCAAAATGTGCTGGGTACACTGCAGCATGCTCAAAGCCTTACGTAGACAAGCCAGGAGCTCCTGGACCAACAAGAACCAATGGGGAGGCACCGTTAATACACAGCAAAGGAATGCCGCCTGGAGAGCAGCGCAAAATAATTACAGCTACTCCAGCTGAGTCAGCCTCAACAAAGACATGGCTGAAGTGCCCCTATGCAAATGAACAGAGCACAGGGCACAAACAGGAGGAGCTAGAGATGTGTGCACTCCTCCAAGGCTACGTTCTCATTGGCATCATAGAAACTTGGTGGGATGACTCCTGTGACTGGAGTGTTGCCATGGAAGGCTACAGGCTCTTCAGGAGAGACAGGCAAGGGAAACGAGGAGGCGGTGTTGCCTTATATGTCAAGGAGCAGCTAGAATGCATGGAGCTCAGCCTAGGGATGGATAAAGAGCCAAATGAGAGCCTATGGGTCAGGATTAAAGGGAAATTGGGAGCAGGGGACACTACAGTGGGGGTCTGCTTACAGGCCACCTGACCAAGAAGACCGAGTGGATGAAGCCCTCTAAAGACAGATAGGGGTGGCATCATGTTCACAGACCCTGGTTCTCATGGGTGACTTCAACCACCCTGACATCTGTTGGAAGGGTAACACAGCCAGGCATAGGCAATCCAGGAGGTTCTTGGATTACATTGACAACAACTTCATTCTCCAAGTGGTTGAAGAGCCAACAAGGAGAGGAGCTATGCTGGATCTTGTTCTTACCAACAAGGAGGGGCTGGTGGACAGTGTCAAACTCAAGGGTAGCCTGGGCTGTAGTGACCATGAAATGGTGAAGTTCGAGATCCTTGAGGCAGCGAAGGATCAGACCACCATGAGGAAGGTGTGCAGCAGGCTGACTGCCCTTGACTTTGGGAGAGCTGACTTTGGCCTCTTGAAGAATCTGCTTGGTATGGTGCCATGGGATGAAGCGCTGGAGGGAAGGGGGGTCCAAGAAAGTTGGTTAATATTCAAGGACCACTTCCTCCAAGCTCAGGAGCGATGCATCCCTACAAAGAGGAAGGCAGGCAGAAAAGCCAGGAGGCCTGCATGGATGAACAAGGAGCTCCTGGACATGACCAAAAGGAATTAGGTCTATAGGGAGTGGAAACAGGCACAGGTAGCCTGGGAGGAATACAGAGGAATCGTTCAAGCAGCCAGGGATTGGGTTAGACAAGCTAAAGGCCAAGAACTAAATCTGGCCAGGGACATTAAGGCAAACAAAAAATCCTTCTTTAAGTATGTCAGCGAGAAAAGAAAGACTAGGGAAACTGTGGGCCCCCTGCGGAAGGAAACGCAAGAACTGGTTACCCGGGACAGAGACAGAGCTGAGGTATTCAATGACTTTTTTGCCTCAGTCTTCACTGTCAAGGACTGCAGCTGCACTGCCCATGACGCAAAGGCGAGGATTGGGAAAATGGAGAACCACCCACTGTAGGTGAAGATCAAGTGCGAGACCACCTGAGGAATCTGAAGGTGCACAAGTCCATGGGACCTGATGAGATACATCCACGGGTCCTGAGGGAACTGGCAGATGAGGTCGCTAAGCCACTAGCCATCATATTTGAGAAGTCGTGGCGGTCTGGCAAGGTTCCTACCGACTGGAAAAGGGGAAACATAACCCCTATTTTCAAAAAGGAAAACAAGGAAGACCCAGGGAACTACAGGCCAGTCAGTCTCACCTCTGTGCCTGGCAAGATCATGGAGCAGATCCTCCTGGAAACTCTGCTGAGGCACATAGAAAACAAGGGGGTGATTGGTGACAGCCAGCCTGGCTTCACCAAGGGCAAGTCATGCCTGACAAATTTGGTGGCCTTCTACAAAGGGGTTACAGCGGCAGTGGACAAGGGAAGACCAACTGATGTCATCTACTTGGACTTGTGCAAAGCGTTTGGCACTGTCCCACATGATATCCTGGTTTCTAAATTGAAGAGACATGGATTCAACAAATGGACCACTCAGTGGATAAAGAACTGGCTGGACGGCCGCACTCAAAGAGTTGCGGTCAACGGCTCAATGTCCAAGTGGAGAGCAGTGACGAGTGGCGTTCCTCAGGGGTCGGTACTGGGAGCTGTACTGTTCAACATCTTTGTCTGTGACACAGTGGGGTCGAGTGCAGCCTCAGCAAGTTTGCTGATGATACTAAGCTGTTCGGTGAAGTGCACACGCTGGAGGGGAGGGATGCCATCCAGAGGGACCTGGACAAGCCGGAGAGGTGGGCCCAGGCCAACCTCATGCAGTTCAACAAGGCCAAGTGCAAGGTCTTACATGTGGGTCGGGGCAATCCCAAGCACAAATACAGGCTTGGCGGGGAATGGCTGGAGAGCAGCCCTGAGGAGAAGGACCTGGGGGTGCTGATTGATGAGAAGCTCAACATGAGCCAGCAATGTGCGATCGCAGCCCAGAAGGCCAACCGTATCCTGGGCTGCATCAATAGAAGTGTGGCCAGCAGGTCAAAGGAGGTGATTCTGCCCCTCTACTCCACTCTCGTGAGACCCCACCTGGAGTACTGCATCCAGCTCTGGAGTCCCCAACATAAGAAGGACCTGGACCTGCTGGAGCATGTCCAGAGGAGAGCCAGGAGGATGATCTGAGGGCTGGAGCACCTGTCCTATGAGGAGAGGCTGAAAGAGTAGGGGCTGTTCATCCTGGAGAAGAGAAGGCTCTGGGGAGATCTTATTGCGGCCTTCCAGTACCTAAAGGGGGCCTACAGGAGAGCTGGGGAAGGACTTTTTACTAGGGCATATAGTGATAGGATGAGGGGGAATGGCTTCAAACTGGAAGATTAAACATTAGGGAGAGGTTTTTCACTTTGAGGGTGGTAAGGCACTGGAGCAGGTTGCCCAGAGAGGTTGTTGAGGCCCCATCCCTGGAGGTGTTCAAGGCCAGGCTGGACGTGGCCTTGGGCAGCCTGGTCTAGTGAGAGGTGTCCCTGCCCATGGCAGGGGGGTTGGAACTCGATGATCTTCAAGGTCCTTTCCAACCTAAACCATTTTATGATTCTAATATTTAAAGTGATGTCAGCACGGTTCAGTCCTTTCTGTAGATCTTGCGTCTAGTTGACTGCTTGGTCTCTGGAATTTTGAAATGGTCTGTAGCAAAAATGTGTCAAACTACCCTGAACAATATTTTGTAGGTTTCAAGGAATCTAGGAAATCCAGCCAGTATGTGCAATTATGAAAAACCATGACTGCTGCTTAAGGTATTAATGGTCTTAAGTGTTATTGCACTTGCTTAATCTACACTTTTGTATGTATCCCCCTGCCATATGACTGCCAGGTTTCAGCCCTTGAGTATTGCATTGTCAAAGAGCATTTGTCAAAAGACTTTGACTGAGCCCTCTTCTACCTGTTGGTAAACTGAAGCATTCAGAAAGTAATGTAACTATAGTTACATGCCAAATACTGAGATTCCCTTCAGGGCTCTTAATTGAAGTAGTTAAATGAGCTCCTGAAGACAGCCCTGTGCCCAAGGAGCTTTGAAACTTGCTTCTGGTGTGGGTAGGAGAACGATCCAGCCACACTGTGGATGTTACCTTGGCCTCTGCCAACATGTGTGAGGCAGAGTATGTAGCAACACAAGGCCTAGGAAGCAAAACACTGCACCTACAATACTACCTAGTAGAGCACAGGAACAGTGCTTCTGTGTTGCAAGGAGGGAGATGAAGAGAATAGCCATTCAGAGGGTAGACATCTCTCTCCTCTCACTGCCCCCTTGGGGCAGATCTGCAGCAGCTGCTGTACAGTGTCCTCCTAGCTCCACTGAAGCTAGTGTCAGTGACAGCTGTGCAATGACACTTCCCAGCAGCTGTGGATCTGCCTCTAGGGAAGAGTAGCATTAGATTTGGCAAGCTGCATTTAGCGATATTTTGCAAGCAGGTATCCTTATGCAACCAGTCTCCCATCTGGGATGTTAAAATTGCAGAAGTTCCCCTCTGCACCCCAGACACAGATCACCCTGGCAGTTGCCAGCTATTGGTGCTTGGTTACATCTTTGCTGTTGTAATAAATAAGGCTTTTGGATTTGCAGATTACCAATTCCATTCCCTCAGTGCTGGCCTGGAAGCCACCATCTCACCTGAACTGCAGAACATTAAGGTCTGGGAAAGATGGAGCTGGCCTTCTAGACTAGCAGAGAAGGGTGGAATAGACTAGCAAGAAGTGACCAGTGTACCAAAGGTGGGGTATATAAAATGTGCCACCTGGCAGCTGCCCACAGCTTTGTGTAAAATGTAGGTACTTTGATGCAGAGAGGTTATGGCCTACAATAAATGTGTCTTACAGAAAATAGTTCCTAAAAGATAGTGGGCCTAATATTCAGTGCCTTGTGTTTAGTAGTCCTTTTAGCATGTGAGATGTCTCCAGTCTGTTGCTAAACAGGGTAGAGTTGATATATAGTGGTATAAAAATGTGCATAAAGGGTAGTGCGGTTTGGGCTTATTTTCATTTTTTCTTTTTCTTATTGTTAATTACCAGTCAGCTGAATCAGACAATCTTGGAGATCAAGGTTTGTGTACTTCTTATTTCCTTTCTGTTTGCTCCTGTAGCTCTGCAACAACTTGCAAGGTACCTTCTGTCAGTGACAGTCAACTACCTGAAATTTTACAGCACATTTTTTTTCAAGTGTTTTAACTTTTATTTTCCCAAGGGTGCTGCCTACCTCCTGGCTTGTGTTTTTAGTATGTGGGGTCCATCTCTGGCCCTGTTAATGCATGCTCCAAGAAGAAAAATGTGGAAGCAGAATAGGCCATACACTGTGCAACAAATGTCCCCATCAAAGTGCAAATTTGAGAACTTCAGTAAGTGAAAGTATTTAAAGATGTTTAAACTCAAGTAAAATGGTCTGCAGGGATCTTGTAATTGAGCAATTGTGAGTATTTTATGTCTAAAAGGAGCTAACATGACTAGGGAAGACAAAAATAAAATGATATTTTTTCATCCTCTGAGTCTGTGCAAATGCGATTTTGCAAAGGACACTCCTGTGAATACAGTTTGCGTTATTTTCCATTTTATTTAAATTCACTACTTCGTGAGTTGTGCTTCTGTGTGGGCTTCTAATAGAGGATGATTCAAGCTATGAGACAATTAAAGTATGAAAATTACCTTGGAGGAAACAGTGCTATCTGAATGCAGTGCTATTCTGTGGTGATGACCTGGAATTCATTCAAAGGTTTTTGTGGAATATAGGCTTAAATGGCTTCAGAATCACTTTCAGGAGAACAGGAGGAGGAGGCTGTAGCATAATGTGTGCTCACCTAATTGGGGAACTAAGCTGCTAGAGGGGAATCTGGAAAGCAATAAAATAGTTTTGCACTTAAGATTTTGTATTGTAGTTTAGGAGGCCTTAGTTCACGTCTCAAGTTGCCTTGCTGTGTCTCTTGTGACTTAGGCAACTCAGTGTCTCTACTGTCATTCTTCCCCTTCGGTACAGCTAAACACAAATCTGTCTTGTTGTGTAGCACATGTGAAAGGACAGTGATGGAAGTCTTTTAAAGCAGGTCTGAGATGAAACGTGTTTTAGTAGGAGCCAATTAGTATGAGATGGTTTCTAACCCTTCAGTTGTACCAAGGATGAGTCAACTGTGCTCTGTGTGAAAACAGTAATTGGAAGAAAGCTTTTCTGACTTCTTCACAGGCACCACACCATACCTCATATCCACACACCCTGGTCGTCTTGAATTGATTTAAGACCTTTATTTTTTTTATTTTGTTTTAAGCACCTAAGCACCTCTCTGAAGAGCAGATCTAGTGAAATCTTGTGTGGCTTTGTCGTGATCAGATCCTGCTTAATGAACGTGGAGACAGAAAGGAGATTTTTTTTTTTTTTTTTTTTTTTTTTGTCCTGAAATAAAGATGTTTTCTGCCTGCTAAAGGTTTGGCTGAGACTGCAGATTTCCCTTCAGCAGGGATATCTGCCCTATTGCTGCTTACGTACATGAAGTTTGCAGGAACATCATGTCTTGGTGACCTTTCCTCTTTAATCAAACTTAGCTGAAATTCCCTAATGGAGGTAGAATTCAGTAATAAACTGGTGACATGGGATGATTATGTAAGATAAGTTTACCTGAAAAACTGAAGTAAGATTAAAGAGATATATTTGCAATTCTGTTACCTCTTGATTGTTGCAGGGTTGCTGGGATAGTTTTCTGCCATATTTTAGAGCAGTGGAAGTTTGTGTAAGCTAGACCTTCCTCTCTTTGAACTCATGTATTTTTCCTGGAGTTTTTCTTTGCCCTCTTTTCTTTGCATGAGGTTGCGCTTAGGGTATAGAACTACTTTTTTCAGTCAGAGCAACAAAAAGAACAAAAGTGGTGTCAGGGTTTTAGGATGTTGTAAGCATCTTACTGCAAAAAGATACCCTTAAGCAAAGGCTCTCTATTTAGAGAAGAATGTTGCTTTCTGTTTTTTAAAACAATCAGACCTGTTGTTTAACACCGCTGCCTTTCGTTCCCCATCACTTAAAATAAGCATTTTGAGGCTGCAGATTAGCAGGTTCTATAAATAAAAGCTAGTGTCTAGTAAAACTCAATTCATAACAATTTTAGAGTTTTAAAACCTACTGCACAACCTTGGGAGCCTGCCTTACCTGAGTTTGAAGTGAGAAGCTGTGCTGGAAGTATGGGTTGTGTGTGTGGCCATGGTGCTATGAGGGTGCTGGTATCTGTGCGAATACTCCCCTGGTAGTCAAAGTGAATTCCTTCTAGGTCTAAGGGGTTTATGGTTAAGGTTTCATGGTTAGAAAAAATGCCGTAAATCTGGGTAACAACTCTTCGTGTTTTCATCAGGTTCTCTATTTTTGGCTGAAAGTGAAATTTCTGATTGAAAGGCTTAATGACAGATATAAGTAACTTTAATTTTTAAGTAAATAGTTTCTTTTGTTGTTTTAAAACCATAATGTTCAAAAGCTTTGACCTTTTGCAAACTCAGGTGGTCTTACCATAAGATAACCATACGATTAGTGTTGGAAGATATTGGCTGTAATTATGTTTCTTAAAACAGTCTAAATTGGGAGATAGTCTAAAGAAATATTGAGAATTGCTCAATACTGCCTTATCTGCTGACCTCCATTTTTGTGAGAAGGGGGAAGAAAAACAACCTATGTTCAATGAACTTGATTCAGGACCTTAAAGTTTCAACAACTGTTCTGTACATTCTTGAGAGGAAACCAGAGAGAATCTGGGATTCTTCTGAAAGAAATAGCTGCCACAAAAGTGGAGCAAAAAATTGGGCTTAGCTCTCAGACTACAGAAAAGGTTAGTCTTCGTATTGGCTCAAGAAAAAAGGTGAAGGTTTGGCTGAACAGTATTTTATCTGAATTGGTTCTCTCAACCCAGCTATAAATCAAGGCTTGAATAGTGTACTAGTGAGTATAAAATACTGAGATATAAATCAAGACTTGAACACTGTACCTGTGAGTATAAAACACTTGATGTTGTACAAGTCAAGGCTCAAAAACTGTCTGTATGAAACGCTTGGAGAGATAAATGGTAGCACTTGAACACTGGCTGTTTGGAATATAAAACACTGGGGTTATGTGTCTCATTTCAACATTAGTTCCTGAACACGTGTACATCACAATTGCCAACTCAAAATGAAATACTCTAGTCTCCTACCTGCCTGCTGAGACTTCAAAACTTATTTCTTGCATGCAGTCTCCTTACAAATTAATTTCTTGGGTGGGTACTGTACTTTGCATGGAAGAAAGGGAATGTTCTTTTGATACCAGAAGGAGCCTGAGTATTTTGCATTTGTTATACTGTTTAAACATATATCGCATTGAAGGAAGGTGGCTGCTTTTCATCTACTTACAAGGGTGACATGTTTTCAGCTGGCAAGTATGTTGACCTAAGCTTTCTAGACAATCTGTTTTGAAGAGGGGATTATGACTTGGTTGCCAAGCAGTTTACTTTGGCTAATAGTTCTTTTGCCTTTCTGTGGGAGGCATTGTTTGCCTACTTTCATGAAGAATACTGATCAGAGATTTTGTCTTTGGGTCACCCTTATTCATACAGAGTAAATCAACTGCTCCTAAGGACCCCATATCAAATTAGTAGAGCACTGCAATTTATAGGGTGGCATCTGACTGACATATAGGGTCACAGAAGAAATGTAAACAACTCTTAATTATTTGGAGTCTGATTCATGGCCTCATGATCCAGGCATTGTTCAAGTTACCAGTCTTCTTGAGGTGCTGGAAGAATCGATAGAAGAGGCATCATAATTTGTCTGCTTTTAATTCATTATTTCTTTTCTATAAATGGCCCTGGTTTGGTAAGTAAGGCTTGTGTGATCACCTTGTGATTTAGTAGAAATATTACAGAAAAGATCAAATACCTGTGCTGGCAGTCTTCCTGAACACTTCCTGTATGTTAGTTATTAAAACTATTTTTACTTCCATATTGTTGAAAGATAAGTCATGTCAAAGCTTTTAGCTCCCCTCTCAACATCTTGTTCGTAAGCCAGAGATGTTTGCTAGCTTTCTGGTACAAACAAGACTGAGATTTACTGTGATGTGCCATCTGTGCAAGGTAAGAGACTTGTTTTGCTGTAATACCTTGACTCCAAGTTGAATTACACTCCAACTTTAAGTGTTGCAGATATGTGTAACAGTCTCTGCACTGAAGAGTTGTGGTTTAAACACGGTAAATGAGAATAAGGTAAATAAGTCAGGGCAAGTGCTCTTTGTTTAGGTGCCTAACTTCTTTAGAAGACAATTGTCACAGTACAAAAATCAGGGAAGCCTAATGAAATTACTGAGAAGTGTGAAAACCACAGTACTTCCCCGTACATGCGTAATTACATTTTCAACTGTACCTCTTCTCAGCCTTTTCAAATGGATAAGTGATTTTTCACAAAAAGGAAACTTTAGTATTTCCTAAAAGTGCAGAATGGAAATTTAGGGTTAATTGGTTTGCAACAAAATAGAATAGTAGTATCCTTTTTAGATTTATTAATGTGGTAGTCCTGTATATCTGAAGACTCTTTTGCTGATTATGGCTCAATTTATGGACAGAAACAAGTGTATCCCTTCTGTTCTGTAATGGCTATGAAACTAGTATTATCAGTCTTCATCCTGGAAGATGCTGACTAATTTCTAAGGGTGGAGAATGGTTGAAATGACCTTGAGGTTCATCCTTTCCTGATATGCTAGTTAAATGTTCAGTTCTTTAAAGTACTGCTTAGTGGAAGTAAGAACCCCTAGTGCACTGTATAGAGTTTAAGCTCCTGTTCAGCACAGTAGCAGAAAATTCTGAATTCAATTTCTGCTGATTCTGAACACAGAAGTTGTGGGGGTTTTGACTACTTGTTGCTGAAGTTGACTCGCAGACAGTTTGTGTTCTGTGTACAGCAAACTGTTGCCCAGTGGTACAGAAAAAGCCAAGATTTCCTAGCTCCCCAGATTAGAGAGGTGCTAAGTTAGGGAGAATTCCATGTATTGAAAGGGATGGAGCTGTGTTTAGTTATTGTTGAGTAAAAACAGAGTCACTGAAAACTAGGATGGAACACTGTCTAGGCTCATATCTATTCATTGTGCACTGGGTGAGGTGTGGCTTCTGTTAAGGAAAAAGAAAACAAATTGATTATGTAATTAAGGACTAACTTTTTGTTTACAAACAGACAAGCAATGATTTGTAGTTGCATGTTATAACTCAATCTGGGTCTTTCCAGACTTTGAATTCCTGTGTCTAAGTTCTAATATTGTAGTGTAGATTTAATGTTATCCAGATACTTTTTTTTTTTCCAGTAACCTATTTGCGTATTTCTAAATTTTAAAACTTTTTGCTATTTCGGTTAGTTTACTTTTCCCCTTTTGTTCTTTCCTTCATTGTCTCTTAATCTCATCAATGGCTTTGTGCTGAGCAAGTAAGTGTCAAATCATAATCAGTTTCCCACTTTGTATCATGAATGTGATCAAGTTCCTCCTTTTCTGAAAATCTCGTTATTTAAGAGTACATCTTTTTATAATTGCTACACTGAACCCTTTGTAGTAGGTATAAATTCACATACTTTAGTTACAGCACTCTCCTGTTGTGTGTTTCCAACTTAAGAATATCCTAAACTCTTCTGTTTACATAATTGTTTTCATATTATCTGAGATGAATTTAAAGCAGGAGAAAAAATGTACATGTAGATTCATCCTTGCAGTCAGGCTGCCAACCTAATGTCATCTGTGTAAAGTCATTCTAACATTGAAAGGTATCTAAAGAGCATGACAGCAGCTCTCCTGGTACCTTTTTTCTTCCTCTTTACTTCTATTCGTGGTTAATACTAGGGGTATGGCCAAGTTTCTGTGCATCTTGGTCACCTGGACACTAAAAAGCTGCTAGTAACTGGGCTGAAGCAAAGAAACCACATTTTCAGACCAGTTGGAATAAACCCAGAATTTCTTCAACTTCAAATTTCTCAATTCACAAGGATTTATGCTGAACTGTGCCATCACAGTTTAGGAATCATCCTAGCAAATTTAGGAGTCATCCAGCTAGGATGGGATAGTTGTATATGCCTTTAGGTAATGCAGAATTAAAGAAGCCCCACAACTCATAAGTGGTAATAGAAACAACAGTTGAAGCTGAGACTTAAAAATTCATAGCCTGAAATACCCATACAGACCATTCATCATATGACTTCAAATGAGTATTCGTGAAGTATCCAATACACAAAGTGCTTGGCTCTGCCAACGGGGTTGTAAATATGCATTAATGACAGGACTGTCTATAGTAAGCTGTTCAGTTCCTACTGGGTATGTGACGTGTCCTCAGCTGTGAAAACTGAAGTGACAGCTTTTAGAATTAGGTGTCCAAATGTTCCCCTAGAGCAAATTGAACACTCTGGACTTGCTTCATCCTGTTGTAAAAAAAAAAAAAAAAAAAAAAAAAAAAAAAAAAAAAAAAAAGATCTTTCAAAGAGCAATTGAACTTGGAGGCAATTAATCACAAAATGGTAGTTTAGATTAAGTGTACTTCTAAGGAAAGAGCTCATTTGAGGGCGGAGTAAATGAGTGTTCAGTCCTCAGAGGGAGGATGGAAGGGAAGGCTATCTAAGGGTTAAGAGATCAGTGTGCAGATTTGTGGTAAAGTATCACCCTGGAGATCCTAGACTCTTATTTTTGGTCATCACAGAGCAGCAAACAATGGTTTTCATAAGAGGAGGAAAAAGGTCTCAGTTCAAAGAAGTGGTTGCTCTTGTTTTGAAAAAGATAGCTCAAAGAAGTACTTGTATTCCTGCACATTTCACAGAGAGGTATAGTTTTAGAAGTGTGTCAACTGCTGTGTCACGAATTTCAGCAAGACAGGCTCTGAAGTAAGAAGCAAGGAACAGTGGTTATTCCTAGATTGCTCAGAGTTGGAATTTTTATGGTGTTTTCTGAGAATGATCTAGCTTGTTTTATGTGTTATGAAACAATAATAGACTGCCACTGAAGCCATTGCAAAAGCAGATATTTTTGCATTTTTCTGGTTCACTGCAAGTAAAGGGATTGTTGCTGTTGTTTTCAGCAAGTATAGTGTCCTGCTTCAGTATAGTATAGCGTTCAAATAGCGTGTTTCTGCTTCAGGTCTAAGCTTGGAGTGTTGAGCAATTACATGGAGCAATTAAACTCTGCTGCTAAGTTAGTTCAATTCCTTCTGGCAAAGTTTGGTCCATACCTAGAATTTCCACCTGAAGAAGGCTGACCTCCTACTGGCATCCTTATGATGATGATAATTTTTTTCCTTATTTTGGGTTTTTACTTTCCCTGTCAGAATTTTACCAGAGAATTAACTAGGTAGCATTCATGCACACAAATTACAGCTGTCTCTAAACATAAATGTAGGTGTTTTTTCTTGTTTGAATTTTTGAATTCTCTTCCCTACTCCCCCTGGGCTTTTCGAGTATCTAAATTTGAGTTGGCTCACTAAGAATCTATGCTAATGTCATCTTGTATTCATGAAATCAAGTGTTTTTATGCTGTATAGGTTAATTCAGATTAGCCCAACTGTTCCAGCCATTGGTGTTCACAGCTAGGAAAATCTCATTCAGCTAGCACAGTGCAGTTCTATTAGTGCAACTATTGAAGCATGAAATAACCCCCCAAGCCCCAGTTAAAAATGAGGCATCAAGAAAGACTTCAAAATCAAGAGGTTTTGTTTTCAGTGCAGCTTTATCAAATATGTAAAGGCATCACTGGCTTTATTGACCTTATCCTTCCTCTTGTGTGGTTATTAGTCTGAGTTACGTAACTGTTTAGCAACTGTGATAATGCAGTCTAAACACTTTGGGGAAATAAGGTAGGATTATAACTGCATTTTACTTATACATCATCCTAACAGTTGAAGAATAATACACCTTATGGGCCATCTAGTTCCTAAATCATTTTATTTGGAGTCCTTAAATGCCCATCATTCAACTACCAATGTACAGTTCACAGGGCTTGCAAGTCAATTAAGCATCAGGTTTGTTGTTTTTTTTTGTTTTGTTTTGTTTTGTTTTTTTTAACCTCACTGACTCTTCTAACACACTTCATTATCACTTGTGACCACGAAATGAGTGAGCTGAATCTTCCATTATTGTGTGAAAATATTTGACATACCCAATAAGAGGAGATGAAATACCTTCTATTGCTTTAGCTAGTTTAAATGTGTCAAGGTCCTCTAGGTTTAGTGGATGTATCTACCTTATGGGATAACATTGCAAAGGTGCCTGGATGTTCCTGGAAGTTGCACAGCTGCAGCTATACCCCTCTGCAACTGGATTACTAACATATCTTTTTTTAACATGCAGCTGGAGCTGGCTTGGGTATGTTTTTGTAGCACTACTGAGAGATGCCTCATAAGGAAATACTAACACATGATGAGGGGCAACATCTGAAGTTTGTGCCATGCTTGCATGTGACAGCCCCTAAAGACAAAGCATAATACAGAGAGCAGAGTGTATTTGAGTCCTGTTTTCTCTAGTCTTGTATGAAGTTATCAAAGAGTTATTCTCTTGAGAGCTTTGTGCTGCAGCAGGATGCCTCAAGAACATTGGGTCCCTGGTCCCAACATCAGAGGGGGAAGCTCATGCCACTGTTACACAGTGGAGCTGCTTTTTCTTTTTTTCCTAGTGTAGTTTGCATCCTTAGGGAAGACTCATACAGCCTTTCTAGTGCGAATATGAGCACTAACCTGGACAAAGCTTAATTGCTCTGTGCAGGCATAGGATCTTCTGGGTAAGAAGCTCATCTAGGATTTGAGTCTGTTTTTCAGCTTGGATGACATGAGTTGAATATTCTACTGCTTTTATTGTTCAGCCTTTTAAATCTGCTGAAAGTGCATTCTGTGTTAAAGTAACAGGAATCCAGCTTTTTTCCTGCCTTTCCTTTTTCTTGTATAGAATGGACTATTTGTCCAAATTTGCTAAACAAAATTCACATACAGTTCATGACAACTTTTGCCTGTGCATGTATTCCTATGTCTTCAAGTAAAGACAGAGCCATATGCATCCTTCTGAAGGTAAAATTTTCTCTCTGGGGACCTGTCCTTTGTAGTTTGAAATTAACATTTATGTAAGTATGCAAAAAGCTTCAGGAGATTTTCGTTCCCATGGAAAAGTAAGTTTCTTTTTGTCATGGTTTAGGCCAGGACACTTTTCCAATACTGGAAGATGGAAAACAGTGAAGCCTAAGGTGGAAGGATCACATAAAGCCAGTTTTGAATACCACAATGCAAACGATGTGTAATTTCAACTAAAAAGGAGTTGTTGCCTGTAGAGAGTGCTGAGGTAAATATAAACTGTCCATCTGAGATGAACATTTTGATGCTTCTGTTAACACAGCCTGACCTGCGAGGAGGAGAAATGAAGTTGTATGCATCCAATATAAATAATTTTGTTCAAAATTCCATGCAATCTAGTTTGCGTCTACATAGAAATAATTTTCTCCTTTAAAATAAAGCTTGCTTGTGCATAACACGTAATCAGGGAAAATTTTTTGACAGGGGCTTGCTGGTATCCAGATTCTTCAGTTCTTCCCCATAAGCAATGTCTGATTTTTCTGCAAGGACAGGCAGACACAGGGCTAAGCTCAGTTGTCTGTACTCAGTTGTACTTATTTAGAGGTGATAAAAACATGGAATAGGCAGGTTGAACTGCAAGACAAGGGGGTAAAAAAGAAGCAAGCAAGTCTAGGGGGTGGACTGAAAAGCCTAGAGGATGAAATCAGGAGAGGATTGGAGTAGGAAAACTAGTGGCTGTGGAATGGTATAGTGTTGAGGTTCAGGAGGAATTAAAGGGCATGAAGACAGCAGAGTTGGGGGAATCTTTTTCTCCCTTCCTCCCTGCCAAGGATTGTGAAATGGACAGGTATGCACGTCTGCCCTATGCGCTCACCCAAGCAGTAGGACTGCTGCTCCTGCCTTTCCTACTGTCATCTTTTTCTTCAAGCATTGCATTTATGTCTCAAACTATTTTTTGCTGTGCTGTGACACTACATACTATAAAACATCCCTAAATTGTCAGTTTCTCCTGAAAACAGGAGAGACATAAGTGCTCTATGGAAGTTAAGTAGACGGGGATACTTCTCGAGTATCTTTCACATCTCTGAGCAGATGTGTCTCTTACTTGTCTTTTCTTGCAGTTTATGCCTAAATAGTTGTGAGGGAATACAAAACCAGGCAGACTCATCATATATGCCTTGTTTTACTGGCTATTATACTGCATCTCTACAAGGTGAGATAGAAAACAAATAGCAGCCTCATGTCTGATTTTTCTTCCTCTTTTTTTTTTTTTTTTGTTAGAAGTAAGGATTCAAATTAAACCACTTTAATGAAGGCTTTTTGCCTTTTAATTCTTCACCTTGATGTCTTAGTCATCAACACTCATGTAATACAATAAATTGAGAGAATATGAAAAGATCCAATTGGTTTCTCAGATCTAGGGCTAAATCCAGCTTGCATTTAATTATTCCTCTGATAATAAACCAGCCACTACTGTTTCTCTTCTAATGTTCTTTGAGTAGAGTTGGCTTTATCAAGATGTTTCAGGCAAAATCCAGTCCCTAGTACTCCATTTACCTTGGAGAGATGACTAATCACTGGGGCATTTGAGCTACTGTATAGCCAAAGGGAAAGCTATAAGCTGATTACTGAGAGTGCAGAAAATGAATGTTTTTGTTAAATTCTGAGCAGAGAGATAAGGGCTTCCTGAAGATATGCTGAGATGTGATGTTCTTTTTTGGCCTTATCAAATTGTTGGTGTAACTGCCCCTTCTGTACTGAACCATGATGTAATCCTGTTCTGCTGTGAAAGATTTGAGCTGTTGACTTGGTCAGGGTTCCCCCCCCAAGTATTCTCTAACATATATATTTGTTACTGCTACTGAAAATTAAGCAGCTGGTCACAGGTTGATAGGCCTTTAACAGAGTGTCTTAATTCTCCCCAGTCAAGAGACATCTTGGCTTTAGTAACCTCCATGTAAAAGCTGTATAAGTTAATATCCTTTAAATTCTAGCTGTGTAAGTTGCAGCACAAGGAGGTCTCAGACAAGTGCTGCTTCTTGTTCTAGAAGTCTCAGCTAACACTGAATATAGCTATTCTGTGAAGGCGTGGTGGTTCCTCTCATCAAAATGGGAGAGGAAGAGAGGAAAGAAGGGAAGTGACGTACTCAAGGTTGCAGAGGTCCGTGTCAAATGTTCCCTACTAGACCAACTCTTTCTCTATCCTTCCATGTTCTCAGAAGACCTCTGAAACACTAGTTAGAGGAAGGCATCATTATGATCTAAACTGGGATACTGCAGAACTTTTTGTAGGTGTCAAATATTAGCACTAACCAAATGCTATTAAGATGGTGAGTTACAGACATATCCATTGTGCGAGTTGACTGAGGAAAGAAAAATAGCAACAGGACCAAGGCAAAAACTTCCTAGAATTATGTAAGTTCTTTCAACTACAGAAAACAAGAGTCTGTAGGGATAGCCAGTGCAAATTTTAACAAGTGGTAATTGCAATTGGTTATTTATGAGGTTCTGAAACCTGAGATTTAATTTAGAAAGTGGAAGAACTGAGACTTCAGTTGAACATAAGCTTTTTATTGAAGTTACTGATGTTTTTTTTTTTTTTTTTGCTATTACCCATACACACAGGTTCTTGCCTCTGTAAATAAGTTGCTGGCGTTCTGACACTGCATTCCCACTACCTCCTGATTTTTGTAGTGTACACTGCTGTAGTTATTACTCAGAGCCCTTTGCTTCTCTCAATCTTTTAAACTCCAACTTTGCTACTTGAAGTGATAAAGATTGTTTTCTTGTATTTGGGACCTGGGACATGCAGAACATCCTTTCTCATAAATGTGTCTAAATACTCTGTTTACTCTTTACCTTTTTCTGACATTCGTGGATTTACCTTTAAAGCAGAAGGACACTATATGTTTGATCAAATTCTCATCTATCTTTGGAAATACCAGTCATTGATTATATGGGTAAGGGGAATTTGTTATAGATGGCTTGGGTGTCCAAAAATGCTGTGGCCAAAGCCATTCAAGGGTTCCTAGAATTGCTGACTTGTAAGGGGAATAGTCTTCATATAATTAAAAGTCTAGTTAAAGAACAGAAGCAAAGTTAAGTTTTGTGAGCTGAAGGAGGTCATTAGTGAAATACCGTATCATTCTGCTTGTGTTCATGCTATTTTTTTAAACAGTGTTTTGCTTAAGTGTGCTGGAAAAGGAGATTAGTTTGTAGATGGGAAACCTATTCAGGGTAGTCAAACCAAAAAATTTGCATCAGGATGTCATGGGTGCCAAAAGCTTATAAGAATCATTTGAATTCAGTTATATCTCTGGGATAATAATCTGTCCAGGGTATTCCATGAGATCCCTGAGTCTCAGATTCCAAAGGCTGAGAGAATATGTAGGGAATTAGATACTTTCCCAGTTCCTTCATAGGTGTCTCATATTGGCTAATGTTGGAGAGAAAAGATACTGCACGGACCTTTGGTCTGACCTCATGCCGCAGAACTTTCTGTTAAACTTGGATGTTTATTTATCCAAGTTATAGCCAGGTTTCTATTTGCTTTTAAATCTGGGATGTGGAGTCATAGAAACAGGTTGTCAAACTTCTTGGCAGATCATCACTTTTAGATTATCTCATGCTTTACAAAACAGCAAACACAACCAAACCAAACCATCCCACCCTATCCCCTACCAATGCCTACCACCCCCCCAAAACAAATAAAAAAATGAAGACTGCACAACCATGCCACCTTGTGATAGTGACCATTATAGTTTGGATAATCTAAGATCTGTCACAATCACAACTTGAATTTTAGTCAACCCTAGTATCCATGTCAAAGCTGATGTATCATAATAGCAATTTCAGTCCCCTCTCAAAAGCTGCCCTAGCAAGGCAATTTTTCAAATCAGTATTAGTAGTAGCTATTTTCAGGTACTTGAGAGTGATAAACACTGAAGTTTATTACTGAACACTGAAGGGGAAAGGAAATTGTTCAGGACACACAAAAAGAAATTTTTTATTATGTAACTGCCAACTGGATTGTTTCCAGAAGTCATGCAGCCTTCCTTCATTGGTGTTGTGGTTTAGGCCAAAATCTGCTACTGGGGACCTGGGGGACCCCAGATAGGACTGACAGATGCTCCCCTCTACCCCTCTTCAAAGAGAGAGGCAGAGGAGGAAAAAGACTTATGAGTTTAGAAGGAACGAAACTACTTTAATGAAATATTAATAATAATAAAAGTGAAATATGTACAAAACTGTATCAAGCTCCCAAGATGACAATCACGACACTGGCTGGCACTGGGGCAGTCCCAGGCTGGACTAGGTGACGGATGGGAACTGGACTCCGGATCTGGATTCAGGATCGGGATCACAGGCAGATGAACAGAGGAGTCCTCAGATGTTGGCCATTGAAGGAAGAAAGGCTGACCCTTTGATCCCTCAGCTTTTACACTGAGCATGAGGCAGATAGGATGGAATACCCTGTTGGTCAGTTTTGGGTCACCTGTCCTGTCCACTCCTCCCACAGGTGGGACCCCACTGTGCTTTTCCGCTTCCGACCCTCCAACGGGGCAAATAACAAAGTTGGTTGGCCTTGGCTGTTATAGCAGTAAGTATAAGCAGGAGCGTCTCTGCATACCATGCCTGGGCATCAGCTATAAACAATCGGTCTTATCACTCAGAGAGTGAACACTGACTGCGCAATATGCAGTTAATTTCAGTAGTTAGAAGAGGCCCAGCTAAGAAGCGAAGTTACTGAACAGAATTGGTTCTGTTTTACCTCAAACCAGGACAATTGGTAAGAAGTGAGTGAAGCTGCAGCATCTTCCTGGATGGGGATGGCGGAAAGAACTGGCTCTGCTTGCTACTGAGGTCTAACACCTTGTGCGTCAGACTGAAATCTGAATAACAACATGTCTGTTCTCTAAACACAAAAGTGATTTGATGGTGTTATTCTGGCAGCTCTACAGCTAATGCATGAAACAAAAAAAAATGCAAGACATTTTATAAATTAAAGCGTACCACTGGGGGGCAAGTACCCAAAACACTTAGTTTTCGTTCACACTGAATTTGCCCAAAACTTGCAATTCAGTTCTTGTTGCACTGCTCTTCATATGCAAGTTCAATATGCAAGTTGTAAAATTGTTTTGTATTAGTATGGCCTAAGAAACTTGTGTTTGTTCACATGAAACTTACTCACCTGACCAGGCTAATGATATGAGCATTTTACTTCCTGTCCCTTATGTCTGTTCTACAATGCAGGAAATATTTTTTTGTGTAACCTTTGGATCATGTGGGACAGTTGCACTAATGAGGATGTGTAACAATATGCAACAGAGGCCAGTCTTTGTTGTCAGTAGTAGCGTGTATACCTGACACATCCCAGCTCTACTGTTGGGCATACAGCCCCAAAGAGTTCTAAGCATGAGGCTTTTCACTGTGAAAGCACAATCATACATCTGACTTCTGCTTTTTAGAGCCAAAGGCTCTGTCAACTTACTGGAGTGTTAGTCTGAGGGGGGTGAGTGTTTGTAACAAGTAGGTATGTGTTATAGTGTATAGAACTGATTAGACTGGTATAAGGACTGCAAAGAAAAGAAGAAAGGTTCTTACTCTTATGTTTTGCTTCTAAGAATAAGTATTCTCAGAATAGAGATCTAGAGCTTTAGTAACTTTCAGTTCTGAAATCGTAGAGTAGTTTGAATTGGTAGGGATGTCTGCATGTCATCTTCTCTGGCCCTCTGCTCAAAGCAGATTCAGTAAGATCAGGCTGCTCAGCAACTTGTCCAGTCAAGTTTTGGATATTGGCAAGGGTGGAGATCATACCACCTCCCTGGGCCCTTGTTTCAATATATCACCACCTTTGTAGTGATATATATATTTTTTGACAAGGAGTAGACTTAATTTATGGCTAGGATAATTCCAGAGAAATGAATTGCACTAATACTATTTTTGCTTTATTAAAACGCAGATATTGTGCATTTCTTGTTTGAATGCAAGTAATTCTGCAAAACCTTGAATTTTGGTTACTCTGCCAAAAGCAGAATAGTCTGTACTTTTCAGAGTATGTGAATTGTTGATATAGGATTTATATATGGACATCACTGATTTTTGTGCGATGAATCCTTGATTTTTGTTTGGGAGCATTAGCCTATGCAAGTTATTTGACCTTTGATAATCAATATTGGAACAGGTCACAGTTGCTTTTCTGATTGAAATCAAATGCCTAACAATATCAGTTATGTACTTCATTAACATTCGTTAAAGTATTATGAATTGTTTGTGTCTAGAGCTAAAGCTACCTCATTTACTACCAATCTACTTATAGCAAGGGATATTTATGAGGCTTGTGAATTCTTACTTTGAATTCTTAAATATTAAACCAGAACTGATTCATAGGAGGCATTCTGGACCTGTTCTGCTGGGTGTGCATCAGGATAGTCTTAACGTTGGCTGTTTTATTCCCTGTGTTTTGCTGTTCTATAAAATATCCTCCAGTGAGGGAATGAAATCATACATGTGATTTAGGTGACCATTTTCACACTGAAGTAAAATAGTGATTTCTTACGTGTTTTCTGTAACGATGAGGATTTCTTAATAGATTTTTTTTTTTATCCTAATTTAGTTAGCTGCTTCAGAGAGACTCCACCATTTACTGATGCTACTGCCAAAGAGCAGACAGGTAAAAAAAAGGCATGCATTTCCTCTTAGCTTAAAAAAAGAATTTTTCTTTGAGTGAAAGAGGGCACAAGTTCCAGAAAAATAGGCTGGCAAACTAGCCTGATGACTTGGAAAATGTTTAAAAATACTGTGCCCCGCAGTAGCAGAACCAACCTGCAAATTTAGCCCTAAATATCAAACAAGTGATGGAAGAAGCCACGTATGGGGAGAGGTGTCACAATGCCTTGCTGGGAGGAAGGCATTTCCATTAGTTGCTGATTAAGTGACTTATCTTGGAGCATGGGAACCAAGACTGCTGCAGGGATGGACTGCATGGCCAAACAGAGCCCATGTGTCTGGATGTGTGAAGTGCAGTACACTTGTAGAGTTGCAGCTGATTGTCTGGCCATGATCTGGTAAAGGCATAAGTAAGATTCATGTCTTTCTCTTAAAAGCCTGAGTCACTCTGAAGACAAATTCCTTGCTCCTACCCTACGGATTAGGACTTGAAGTGCTTTAAGCTATTGTATGCATACTCTCTCACCCTTTAATAAAACCTTTCTTTAAAGGATTAAAGCATTAAACATGTTTACCATGGTGAAGCATCAATTGCTAGAATAATGAAGCTTGAAGGGTTTGTATTCTGGTAGTTATGAGCTTTCTGCTTCTGAAAAGATAAGGTGCTTTCTTGCTGAGCAGAATTAGCTGAATGTTAATGTGCTTTTGGTAGTGGTGGGTCACTGACCAGTGACTGCTGTCTTCTGGAAAGGTCATTTAAAGTCATTGTAAAAAAATGCTTTTACTCAAGCATAATAAAAAGCATATGAAAGTGTTAGGAGTACAAAATTTGTATTCCCTTCCCCCACCATCTGATTAGGCTCTAACACTATGCTTAAACATCAAAGTGTGTTTTGTTGTTACAGTCAGCAGCCTAGTGGCACTGAGCTGAGAGAACAGAAGTGATCTCCCTGTTCTTAACAAGTGCAAGTTTGCTTCAGCTGGGTTTTCTGCAGGTTTTTTTTAAATCCATTTTTTGGGGGTGTTTCAGTGCAAACTAGTTGTATGGAAGCTGTGGGTAGTTTAACCAGAGGCCAGAAACCCAAGTACTAGCTCCAGTATATGTTCCAGCTAGCAGCTGAACTGTATAAAGATACAAAAAGCTTCTAATTACCACAAAAAAAACCAAACCCAAACCATTCAGTGGTGTCTTTCCCTGCTGTTCCTTCCCTCCAGTTGTCACGAGAAGTCAATGATTGAAAATTATATTAGATAAGCCTGTTGCTTTCAGACTGGCTGGCTAACGTCTAGGCCTGCGCAATAGCTGTGTGCTCCGACTAAAACTTCTAGTGGATAAGTTGAATTTTGGAATAGGTACAACTGAATGGTGGTGATGTATCTCAAGTTTAATTCCTATTCAAGCAGGTCAAGGCCTAAACCTTTATTTTATGTTCAATGCTATCTCTTCCCTCCCACTGTTTCCAGCCTTTAACCTAATCTCCTGCCTTAGACTCCATCCCAATCCTAGATATATGCTTTCAGTCCTGCTTCATTGTTTCTTTGCCTTTGTCCTAGGGTTTTTTCTACCTTTTCTGCTTCTTCTAGAAAGTCAGTCTGCTTTCTGTCTTTACTGGGTCTACCTAGCCGTGTTCTCCTGCCAGAGACACTCTTGCAGTTGATTGCAGGCCTTCCCTGTTTGGTGCACGCTTCTATAGAGTCTGGTTTCTTCCATTTTTACTGCTCTCCTTTGACTTCTGTTTTACTGGGTGAGCACATTTGCTCCCTTTATGGAGATTCCTGCCTACACAGGGGCTCATTTGAAATGTAAGTTATGGCTCCCCACTGGGGAGGGATGTCCTGTTCCCTAAGAAGAGGGTATGGGCCTTTACCACTGCTCTGTTTGTTAACTAGCTTGTGTGTGTTGGTATAATTTATGTCTGGTTGTAAAAATCTATCTTGCCTAGCTAAAAAAAGGCATTATTCTAATATGCATATGCATTGTAGTAAGTGTATTATGTTATGTACCAGCATGTGTCATGTGGAAATACTATGTCCAGTAAGCTATCTGATGTGAAGTTTAGCACGGAGGAAAGCTAATGTCACACCAGTATTATGTTATGTACCAGCATGTGTGTGTCATGTGGAAATACTATGTCCAGTAAGCTATCTGATGTGAAGTTTAGCATGGAGGAAAGCTAATGTCACACCAGTATTATGTTATGTACCAGCATGTGTGTGTCATGTGGAAATACTATGTCCAGTAAGCTATCTGATGTGAAGTTTAGCATGGAGGAAAGCTAATGTCACACCAGTATTATGTTATGTACCAGCATGTGTCTGTCATGTGGAAATACTATGTCCAGTAAGCTATCTGATGTGAAGTTTAGCATGGAGGAAAGCTAATGTCACACCAGTATTATGTTATGTACCAGCATGTGTCTGTCATGTGGAAATACTATGTCCAGTAAGCTATCTGATGTGAAGTTTAGCATGGAGGAAAGCTAATGTCACACCAGTGTTGAAAAAAGGCAAGAAGGAGGACCTGGGAAACTACCGGCCAGTCATCCTCACCTCCATCCCTGGAAAGGTGATGGAACAGCTCATCCTGGATGTCGTCTCTAAGCATGTAGAGGAAAAGGCTATCAGGAGTGGTCAACATGGATTCACCAAGGGAAAATCATGCTTGACCAATCTGATAGCCTTCTATGATGGCATGACTGGCTGGGTGGATGAGGGGAGAGCAGTGGATATTGTCTCCCTCAACTTCTGCAAGGCTTGTGACACTGTCTCCCATAACATCCTCATAGGTAAGCTTAGGAAGTGTAGGTTAGATGAGTGGACAGTGAGGTGGATTGAGAACTGGCTGAACGGCAGAGCTCAGAGGGTTATGATCAGTGGTGCAGAGTCTAGTTGGAAGCCTGTAGCTAGCGGTGTTCCCCAGGGGTCAGTACTGGGTCTGGTCTTGTTCAACACATTCATTAGCAACCTGGATGAGGGGACAGAGTACTCCTTGTGACCTCAAATAGGTTCCAATAATGGGAAGCTGTTGACCAGAACAAGAATAGTTTATATTCACATCTTACTGAGACACTTGGCCAAGTGTTTCTGCCAAGCAGCTGGCTGTGATAATTTTCTGGTACTGTCCTGAATTTCTGAAGATGAAGAAATTATTTCTAAGTATATCAAAGTTGTCTATAAGGCCTCTGCTTGAGCAGTTAGTACCTGGCTGATATAAAAACATTGCCATCTGTTTCCACCTGTTTGGGTAGATGTCAAACTGTGATTTTCTTGAGCTTGTCTGTTCACCTGGGTATTGAAAAGCTCAGAAGTAACTGTGGAAAAACCATAATAATCCCAAGTAGGTAATATTTCTATATAAGCCTCTGCTTTGTTTTGTTCCTGTGCCTTAGGATTAGATAAATGAGATTGTTAAAGTGAAAAAAATGCTCTTAATTCATGCGGTATTGCTGTGTTTTGATCTCAAAAGGAAGAGAAATCAAATAGCAGCAAGTAGGATTTGTGGCTCTTGGGCAAATCCACTTGTGCAGATACAATGTGAAGGAAGGTAAGGTATATCAAGGAACTTAAAACTGTCGAAAAATGTATTCTCTTTCATCTGTACAGTCAAACAAAGTAAAAGGAGCAAAGCAACACACTGCTTATCCTTGTCTTCAGCTTAATGCTCTTATGTCACATTTGTTTTTGCAGCAGGGAGACATTGCTGATAAAACTCCAGTAAGCTGACTGGACTTGAGGTCATTTTCCAAGATGTTTCTTCTTTAAAAAGAAACAGAAGTGATTTTTCTCTAGCATACTGTAAAAACCTGCTTCTGTGTTTTGAGAGTTATCCGAGAAATATTTTAACTGTTAAATTGAAAAACAATTGAATGCAGTTATCTGTCTTGGGAAGATGCAAAACGGCTCTAATGTTTGGGTGCAACTGGGCTGGCAACTGATTCCTTTCCCACTTCCCTACGCAGAACTGAAGTAGTGTCATGATTCTCCTTATAAGCCACTGGCTATCATTTTATCTGCTTGCTGTAAGTCAGGTGAGCAAGATGTTTTGCTTGTATATTCCTAAACTTGAGTAATCTGTGCTGCTGAAATGTCTCTGAGTGGAGCAGCTGAGAGCTGTTCTGTTTTAGATCAGACCCTGAACACTTAGAATGAGGAAAATCCACTCTGTTTTAAAACTACCTTTTGTCTTGTATCAAACTTACTGTTCTGAAGAATTGCTCCATCTTTCTTATTCTTGCAAGAGACTGAGTTTTGAATTCATTTAACAGAACTGAGTTTTCTCCTAAGTAAAAATGGAAAACTAAATTTTCTGATAATCTGAAAAGCTAGAGGGGCCTTTGGGACTCTTCCTAGCTTGCTTGCCTGACTGCCTTTTTAGTGTTATTCCTATGCTGAAGATTTGAGGGATTAAAATGAATTGATTGTGCTATGATTCACCCATACACTGATCAGCTTCTTTCATTGTAGAATGTTGTCCCATGTGAAATCGAAGAATACTCCATTTGCTTCAATTTGTTTGCAGGAAAAAGGTTAGTCTGTAACTGGTAACCAGCCCTTGCTTTAGTAAAACAACTTGTGAGGAAAGGCACAAACCAAAAACGTTATCTCAAATTTAAATGCATTGATTTTAAGGAAAATGTCTAAGTTCAGTGGACAGCGACTAGAGTTTATGGAAACATGCTTCTTTCAAAGGGAGTCTAATTTCCGTATAAATATGATGGTTGGAACACCCTGCATATTGCTTGCAATAGTAATATAGTTTACTCAATGAAGCCCTTGTTTTCCAATATATATATCTTGGTGAAAGTAAAATATTTTGAGAAATAGAATAGGCAAGACACCAGTGATGTCCTTGCTCTGCTAACAAGAGGACCTTAAAATTAGCACTGTAAACTCAGAAAGAAGTGCTCTGATTGTGATCAGTTTTTTTGTAAAAGCAGTTTTGGGAAACAGCTGTTGAAGTGGCACCTTCACACTGAGCTCTCTGGGGCACAGACTGTCAAGCCATTAGTGCAGTGGAGTCCCTCCATGGGACGATATCTAATAATGCAATCTTTGAGATTATGTGAAAGTAAGCAAAACAGACAGCCCATCTCTGTATAACTTAGGGGTTTTTTGTTTTTTTTTGGCTGAAGTGATTTGCATTCGCTGCAAATAAAAATTGTAGTGTAATGCTTGTCGGGGAAGCACATTGTGATGCTTCTGTATCTCAAATGAAATTTAGACCTGCTGCCCCTAACCTGAAGAATTTAAATTTAAGACTTATCATGGGATGGCTCTGACTTCTAGTGATTCCTTGCAGTAAGTACTAATCTAAGGCAAAGTATGCATCTGGCATATGGGATAGAATATACATACCTGAGGATTTTCAGCAATAGAATATGGAAAAATATTTTTACTAGGCTAAGAAAAATTTTGGTTTACATTTCAATCTCAGGCCATGTTACAAACTGATTAACTGAAAGAGTTCTATCAGATCAATTTTTGCTGAAAACTGAGTATATAAAGAATGGGAACTTTGTTGTGCATATTAAACTGAAAAATGATTTCTCTGGGTTGCAGGTCTCACATGGAAGCAACAAAAGATAAGTAGAAAACAATTAGCTGATGTTAAACAGCACAGTGTAGATCACTTAGGTATTTTTTGAATGTTTCCAAGTAACTTAGAAATACAGGATTTGTGTCAGGAGGATCTTTTTAGAAATCAGAAAGGTGCTTTGTTTAAAAGATAACTTGAAAGTTTGAGACTTGTGTGACTGAGTGGGATGCATTTTTCTTTAAGAAGTTTTCATTGAATGACAGCCACTACTAGGTGAGTGTTCCAAATTTCACACTACATAAATTTAAGTATCAGTCTGTAAGGCTGCATGCATCTGTAAGTCACTTATGGAGGTTTTGTAGCTCTTATTTAGTTGGAATATAATATTACTTACTGAATGTCACATTGGCAAGTAGTGGAAATCTGAGCAGTTTGTCTTGTGTATATATTGAAGTTGAACCACTGTAGTAAATCTTAAATTGTAATTTGTTTTCTGTTACTATTAAAAATTATGTAATCAGGTAAATTTGAGTTGAAAACTGGTATGTGCAACAATGTCTTTACATTAAGCTGCTAGCCCTTAATATTTGGAGCAAATTAAGAGGCGATTAAAATATACCTAGAAGGTTCAGGAATTTGCAAGACAAACTACACTTGTAGCTTCCCTTTTAAGGTGCCCATATATGGTTATGTTAACCTTCACATTGAAATAACCTAACAGATTTACTGTAATGACTTATTCAGTGCTTTTCTTTTGAGGAAAACAAGGTTCCATGTGTCCAAGTCTTTTACTAAGAATTTTGGAACCAATAGATTTCACCAAGGAGAGAAACTTTTAAACCTGCGATTAGGATGATCTTTTTAACTTATTAAAAAGTCTACACTGCTGAGATCCGGAGGAAATCGGGCTTCGTGGGTTCTGATTTTCATGTAAGTTGTGCAGCTCTATATTGACCTCACACTATTTATGGTGCTTTGCTGGGGAGCTGTGTTCTGCTGAACTGCTACTGCCAGAATGGCGATTTGTACATTTTTTTAAAAGTTTGGACTAACAACTTTATCTGGAAGTCAGAGCATATCAAACAAAACTCAATACCTTTATGAAATCAATTATGCTGTAAGTGAAGCAAATTTAATTCTAACTCGTGTATTTTTCTTAAAGCCAAGAGGTCTAATAAAATAAATGCATGTAGAGGAAACTGAAGTTCTGTATCTAATTTTGCTTACCTTATATACTCTTGCAGAAGCAACACCTTTTCTAGTGTTGTTATATTTTCATAACGAGAAGTAGAATTGCTAAATCAGATATTTTGGATTAGACTATTATAAAAGGGAAAGTATTTAATAGTGTCTAATTGCATTAGTTTTGCATATATACTTAACAGCTGGTGGGCGGATGCATTTATCCACACTGTTCTTACTGAACTTCAATGGAAACATGATAAACAAACCAGCCTTATACACCACACAGCAGGGGATTTTTCTTAAAATCAGACAGTATTCCCATATTTTTTTCTTTGAAAATGACAAATGTAATAGCAACTGATCCTTAAACCCATTAGATTTTTATGCAAATAGGATAGCCAAACAAATCATACCATATATATAACCTATTTATTTTACATCAATTGAAAGATATACTAATATGTGCTTTATCTGAGGGAGCTGGGCACCTTTTCTCCAAATAAGCTTGCTAAGCTCTGCACTTGGAGAAGGCTGCCTGAAAAAGAAAGTGGAAAAAAATATCTTTACAATTAAACATAAATTTTCTATCCCCTCTGCATCTGTTAGTATTCCAAGTCTGTTTTTAAAGGTGAAGCTTATATAGCTCTGGCAATGCATGGTTAGGAGAAACTGCAGGTAGCTTATTGCAAATTTGCCCAAACTAACTTTAAGACTTGCAGTTTTCTTACCAATACCCTTTCTTTTCAACAAAAGAATAAAAAAAGCTATAGCAGGACAGCAGACAATGTCTTTTTAAGTGTATTAAGTCTTTTAAAGTCTGGCAAACTTGGTAGATGCTTAATGGCTGATTTTAGCATTGCAAAGTCAGAAGGACAGATTTAGTAAGTGACCAGATATCATAGTCCTGTGCCATAAACATGATATTGATGGGAGTTGTTGCTGCAAAGTTCACTGTTTAAACTTGAACTGTTATGAATTGGAGTTGCATATCTAAACTCCTTGTTCATACTATCTGATAAATATCAAAAGCTTCTTGAAATTTTAATTTAGTTGTGTAGAACGGTTATTTGCCATTATCACACAGAACCAGCCTTTGCTGGTGTTGGTCATGTTCATGATTCTGCACACATGTGGTACCTGCAGGTGCAAAATGCTATCCTGACATCTGTTATGCTGGTATTGCACCCTGTTCTGTCTTGATGTGACTCCGGAACTTGAAGGCAGAGGATCTTGTACTTTAGGATAATAGTTTCCAGTATCCGTTGGTGTGTAACCTCTAATCATAGAATGATTTAGGTTTGAAGGGACCTTGTAGACAGTCTAGTTCCAACCCCCCTATCATGGGCAGGGACACCTCCCACTAGACCAGGTTGCTCAAAGCCCCATCCAGCCTGGCCTTAAACACCTCCAGGGATGGGGCAGCCTTCTCTGGGCAACCTGTTCCAGTGCCTCACCACCATCACAGTAAAGAATTTCTTCCTAATATCTAATTTAAACCTACCCACTTTCAGTTTAAAACCATTACCCCTTGTCCTATTGCTATACTCCCTGACAGAGTCCCTCCCCATCTTTCCTGTAGGTCCCCTTTAGGGACTGGAAGGCCACTATCAGGTCTCCCTCGAGCCTTCTCATGGCCCACCTCTCAAGCCTGTCCAGGTGCCTCTGGATGGCATCCCTCCCCTCCAGTGTGTCTACCTCACCACACAGCTTGGTATCATTGGCAAACTTGCTGAGGTTGCACTTAATACCACTGTCCATGTTGCCAACAAAGCTGTTGAACAGCACCGGTCCCAGTACCAACTCCTGAGGAGCACGACTTTTAATTCGTCTCCACTTGGACATAGAGCTGTTGTCCACAACTCTTTGCTGGACTGGTTTGGTTCTTCAGCCATATCGAATCAAGTAGGAAATAGGATTCTGAAGGGAAAGATCTTTCAATTATCCATAATCCTATTGATCCTTGTCTCTAAACATATTCTCCCAAAATTTTATTGACTTTCCTAAAAAAAAGGAAAAGATTCCCAAGTGACGGTATGTAGCTTATACCTAGTACTTTGTGTACTCTGGATGCAAACAGCCCTTAGGTTGCCACCAGCATCAGGTCCTGTCAGCTCAGAATTTTTAAGACTTGGCACTTTCCTTCCTTTTTGAGTATTATTCTACTCTTTAAACCTGCAGGGAAATAGCAGAACTGGTATCACCTAGTAGGTGGCTATACCCTCTGCTAGCCTGTTGCCATAAAAGTTGAACCCATTGTGCTGGTATGGATGCAGATGGCAGATTTCCCATGCCTGGAGTCAGCCAGTCATTCAGACATAAGGTAGAACCACTAAGAGGTCTAAAGATGTGCATAGACCTTTCCAGACTGTAACTGTATTCTGAAGGCTTGTATGTAGTAAAACATGCCAATAGCTAGACTTCCCTTAGTAAAGCTAGAAAACCTCTTAAATGGCCCTTTTTCCATTACCAGCCAGTGCATATTCCCTGCAGGTGGCTAAGGCACTGGAAATGCCATAATTCTTTACCAAGTTCTGGGGCGTGTTTGTTTTCAGAAGCAGCTGAGATTGGATAGTAGGAGAATATTTTTCTCTGCCGTGTTTACAGTGAGTGTGTTTTCACATTAGCTTAATCAAGTATGTCAGACCTGCTTTTGATATGGAAAAGTCCAGGTTCTGAAAGTAAGTTAATCACAAGTAATATATGCTACAAAATTTGTGAAGAAGTTAAAGTATTACATGGTAGCTAGGTCAAGTAGTCATCCTGTGTAGGATTTGCATAGCAAAAAGGGAAACTTAAAATTTTATGACAGATGGTCCATAATGCTAGGAGAAAGACACAAGAAAACATTGTTCAAGAAAGCTGTAGGATCTATCATGGGTGTTTCTGAGGACAGGTTAGACAAGTATCCATCAGGAGTGTCTGAGATCTAGTGATTGTATGGTGGAATGGAAGAAGAGCTGGCTGACCTTGTTTATGAGCACTTTATGATACTCTGCTTGAGGTGTTTGGAAAAATGGCTCTAGTACTTCTATTTGCTTGAGTTCCCATTTCTAAGCAACTCTGCTATACTGCAAGGTCTGCTTTTTGATGCCTATTGTCAAAACCAGCCTTTGATGCCTATTGGTACTGCTCTTTGAGCTCTGGACCTCCAAATCCCTGATTGGACTCCCTACTGGTATGTATAGCAAGGAGGTCAAGTTAATTAACGTCAAATGATCAAACTCAAAGTTGGACACTGATCTTAATTTGTAACATTGTCTATCCTGTTTTTCTCTGTAGCTGCTACACTTTAGTAAGGCTTTGTGAACCATTTTATATATTGTAATAGTATCTTAAAGTTCAGGGATGAGACTTGAAGATAATTCTCACTTCAGACTTCCCATAGCGGAAGAAAAGGATCTGTCAGTGCTCTGGTAGTTGAGGGCCAATCACACAAGTTCTGCTTGTGTATGCATTTGTTCACTAAATATGGTCAAGTTTAGCCCCAGCTCCTTAATCAGCCTTCTGCCATTTTACATCCTTTTTAATTCCAATGCGAAGCTCATATCGGGTTTTAGCAAAAGCTCTTTCTGCACTACTTTCCTTGGCACAAGAGATGGTTGGTTTAATAGGACACTGTCAGGGCTAGAGGACTAAAATTAGACCTGCCAGCTGTATTTTGGTTTCTGGGCAATTATAAGTTCATACAGCTTCTCTGTTCTGCCAGCATGTTTTGTTCTTGTCACAGCAAAACCAGTGAAACATTGGTGAGAATGTATTTTCTAGTGTCAGAGAACAGGTTTCTTGGCTACCTGGCCAGAAGAATGCTGTTTCCATTTTTCCATGTGATTTGATGTTCCCTGCAACAGTAGTCATGTTTTGTGTAGGAGGAGGGAGCAAATGTCTCCATCTGGAGACATGACAATGATGTGGTGATGCTGTGTGATGAGTTTGTTCATTCACCCAGTGTCATGTATGACAGCTTTTAGATGAAGGGGTCAATGCACTCTGTGACAGTGAAAGTTGCAGGCATGGCTTGCGTCTTAAGTGCTCTGAAATTAAAATGTGCAAAAAGCATCCATGCTGACAGATGCACAGAATGTTTCCACCCAGCATGAGACTTAGCATTCAGAAGTAGTTAAGAATCTGTCTTTATTTTATCACAAATAGTTTCTACTTAGCAATGCAACATTAGGCAGCAAGCTTTGAAGAGGGCTTTGTGTTCAGAACAGCGTTTTGGTACATTTCCATCAGTTATAAAGGGAGATGCTTTGGAAGAGTGAAACAGAGGTGAAAGCAACATTAACCCAGCTGCTTAAAGGACGCGTCCATATGCTTGGCTGTTGTGCATTAGAAACAAAAAGCCATAATTACAATTAAGTTGAAGAAATAAAAAGAGGAATAATCATAAGCCACTGCAATGGCCTGCTGATGAGAGCTATTTGATCAAATCCCTAAACAAGGAGAGAGTGTGTCAAGAATTTAAAGATGAATGGCACCTGTGCATTACTGTTCAGGAAGAACCCATGTTTTAGTTTTTTAAAGATTGGGTTGATGCTGAAAGGATGTATGCTGTCTTGATTTTAAAATCTACATTTCTGGTCGATGTGAATTCTGGGCTCTCGGTCTGATGCAAGGCTTGTCTTCACCAGGCAGAACTGGTTAAGGTGCAGTTTGACATTAGTGTCTCCAACAACAAAGCCAGCATGAGAGATTCCCTCCTTCCATGCAGCTATTCCTGCCTCTGTTCTTCTGTTCATTACCTGCTTAGGTGGGCCCCAGCAAGCATTTGTGGAGTTGTGCTGTACAGTGGCTGAGTGACATGATGTGGCCTAAGACATCCCTTCAAATGGGGACAATGGTGCAGCAAGAGTCTGGTAACCTGTAGCAGAAAGCTTCTATCTTTGCTTTCAAATTACTTGAACTGTACCATTACTTTCTTAATATGTAGCCTGGAATAAAAAGAACACTGTGTAAAGCAGGAATTTGGTCTTCTGTCTGCTGCTGTTAAGCAGAAGGAACTTTTTAATAGGGAAAAAATATCCCCTCTTCATATTCAAAGAATGCTGATAAGGTTTGTTGCTAAGGGAACCATTTAATGTCCATCCTTGAATTGGACAGTGTACCTGTCCAAACAATTATGCAGAATCAATGTCCCTTTATTTCTTAGGGCAGAGGCCACCCAGCGACAGAATTGCCTTTTAGAGAGAGAACACATCATACCTTTCAGCATATGTGATTGACTGATAAAATGAGGGCACGTCTCTCGCCACCTTCCTTTTTTTTGTATTGGAGAGTATAATTATACTGCCCTGAACTGCATTTTGATAAACATCCAGGAATGGAAACCAGAAGAGCATTTAATACAGACTTATGTGGAAGTGGAATTTCATATACTGGCTCAATTAGCATTGCTACTTTAAAGAGCAGCAAACTAAAAATTAGCTTTCTGTTCCATAAAGGAAGCTGGCAGGTTGTTATAGGCTACTTCAGGGGTTGGGGGCAATGTGATGAGAATAGGGAAATTTATGCTGTGATTTTTAGCATGAGGACTCAGTCTAAAGAAAGAAATGTTTTTCTATAGAGAAGGCTGAAGTAAAAAAGCCTCTTTACTTTAGTTGGAGGGCTTTGCTTCAGTCAAATGTTGCTCACTGAATTAGGTATGCATTTAAAATTGTTACCACAGTATTCAGTGTGTAGCATTCTGACTTCATGACTTTCAAACTTGTTCTGAAGGCAGGGTTTACTCTAAAGCGTTTCTATAACATGTCGCTGTGGAAGCACAAAAGTAATCTTTAAAATACTCTTTTGCTTCTATGGGATTATTCCCATTTTATAGAAGAGGAAGAGGAGTACAAATTGGTGTTTATGTGAATAAAAGCTGGTCTGTCTTTTTATTTTGTTACTGGAGGTTTAAAATGCAGCATCTGTTGTCTTCAGGCTTCAGTTGAGTGCTTTGTTTTTTTGAAATTAGGTAGATATGAACTTAATATCAAGATGTATTTACAAATTAAAACTTTACTTCATATAGATTTGCACATATTAGCAAAAAAATTACTGCACTAGGTTACTAGTGTAGACAAGGCTTTACCTTTCAGTGTGTAACTGCTGTTGGCTGAACGTAAAGGTTTCTGCAGCTGACATGAGCAAGTCATAATTGCCTTCCTTCACTGGCTGTGTTCTTTCTTTCAGAAAACTCAGCATTTGAAGCAAAAGTTTAGTTGCCCAACTGCAGTAAAACTTGATCCCCAATGCACAAACAGTGCCTGCATTGTATTAAGAATTATAAACCATCCTTTGCTTTTACATTTAATGACTTGTGGGATATGGATGGATATTTTTGCATTCTTTTAATGTATAGTTAAAGGCCAATATAAACGAAGTGATCTAAATGAAGTGACTCAGAATTCAGGAACCGAGTAGTTTGCGGTGGGGGAAAGCTATAAAAATCAGTGATCTCCTTTTTGGCTCATTTAAAGTGGGCTTGACTCAGCTCAGCCACACGGGTTATCAATGAATGGGGACTCATGAGTGAGCACTAGCTCAAACAGGACATTATGTTAAACATATGGAGACTGTTCCCAGGCTTTTGTTCAGATGTGGAAGGCGTAAAAAGTGGGTAAGGCAGATGTTAGGAAATGGTGTTAATTTAATGTTTGGACTTGATGATCTTAAAGGTCCCTTCCAATCTAGACCATTCTATGATTCTATGAAATGGAAGAAACTCTGCTGCTCTGTCTCCCATGCTGGCTGCTGTTTCTTGGTCTATGAAGAGCCAAATTCAGGCCTTAGCAGAAAATGCAGTACAACTGCTCACATTTGCAGAATCAGAGCAATGCTTCAAATGTCAGAAATCATGTACTGCCAGACATTTTCTACAGCATCTGTGCAGGGTGAAATGACCTTGACTTTTTTTGTCATGAAAATCTGACAAAATTAGCTCACCCTCTCCCATGGCCTCTGTCCTCTGGGAGAAAATGCTGGAGAGAAAAGTTAGTATTCTTTAGTAAGAATGGGTCTGTTTGTACTTACTGAAGCAAGAAGGCCAGGTTAGGTCACAGCTCTGGTTAATGTTCATGAAAAACAGAGGAAACAAATCTTACTATTTCTAATATTCCTGTGGGAATTGCTCAAATGATTCATTTTTAAATGACTCCAGTTGTGCAGTGGGAACTGAAGGATTGGTGCAGAAACTGAGTTTTAAAAATAAGCTCTGAGGAGTCCGGCCTTTGGGTCTTTAATTTTTTTAGATTGTAGCACTTTAGGGAATACTTCACAATGAAGAAATGTTGCGCACTTAGACATTCCTTTTGCTATCACTAGCCCTTTCTTCTCAAATTTTTACAGTATTCTTAAGAATAATCTCACTAAGTAATGGTAAGTAGCAATTTTAGAGCTGTTGAAGGTGTACAACAGAGAGCATGGCAAGCATTATTATAAAGCCATTTTCTTTTGCTTTGTTGAGGTATTCATTTGGGTCAACGTTGCTGATGGTCTCCATGGTATCCTTGCCAAATAATTTCACGCTCACATTCTTAGTATGCTTCCAGTGATAGAGACAAACTAGTGATGAAATTGAAGTTGATATCTTGGTTATCTGATATTTCCCTTCTCTCAGATTCACTTAGAAAGCTAGATTAGATCAAGATAACTTTAGTGAGCCATTCATAATCACTGGCTACTAGGTATTTAGTCAAGACCACGTGCTTACAAACCCAGACAATTGATATTAATTCCATGCTCCTACTAAGTTGGATAGCAAAATTTTGTTGTTGCAGATTGATCTACTTAGAAGGAAGTTAAGAGAAGTTGGCTATAGCTCTTGGAGCTGGAAAAACACGTGGCAGAATGTTTTACTTCAGCCTCCAGTTTGAAGGACACAGGAATCAGGTGAAGTCTTGGGTAGTTTCAGAGTTTATTTTTGGAGTGCACCCATGGGACTCCACTTGTCCTTGGGAAGGAGCCAAGGAATGAGCTTTCTCTGCTTTGCCTTACCTAAAAGTTGACTCTTTTACACTTTTACATGCTGACAGTAGTGAGAGATGGGAAAGCCCCAGTTGCAGGTATACTGAATTTTGCAAGAGTTCTTGTTAAACCAAAATTGGTGGTTCTGCAACAGGCCTTTCCTTGTTATTTCAACCTCTTTACACTCTTGGTGAATGTTGATTTCAGACTTTAGGTTTGGTCATTGTATGTTATGATGATCCATGGAGAAGTGGAACAGTGCAGCTTCTAAAACTAGTGCATGGCTGTTGTTTCTCTGTGTGGGTTTTGATGATCTGGTTTTTTTATATTGGGTCAGCTACTTGTTTTCTCTGTGAGGGAGGCAAGAATGATTAATAAAAACTATTAGCAGGTCACTTTCCTGAGAAAACTTTTACCCTATGTTTCCTTGAGGTTTCATGTAGCAGGGAATCAGTCACCCATTTGCACTTCAAAAAAAGGCTCTACCACAACATTCCTGATGTAGATAAAAATAATGTCTTTTACAGCTGAAGATATAGGACCGTGTTCAAAGGAGAGTTACAGGAAGGAGAAAAATAAATGTGAAGACAGCATCTTCCAGTTTCAGTCTTATGTTATTCAATGGAAATTGGAGCTGGAAATACATGTAGTAGGTACAGAAAAGCCCATTCAAAGCAAAAATAGGGCAAAGGAATGTAACTGGGAACATAACAAATGCTGACAGTGCTTGTAGCAGCCTGTCAAGCAAGGTGGCGGAGACAGACTGGATCAGTGCAAGGAACAATTAATTGCCAGCCTCTGAGGAATAGATAACAAAAAATAATATGTGGGAGGTGCCATCATTCAAATGCCTTTATTGGTCACTGCTTCAACAGCCGTAACAGATTTGTATAAAGGTGTTTTTCAGTTCTTTATTTAGATCAAAAGTTCAGCTCTATTGTCTAGTCAGCTGAAGTGAGATTAAAACCCAGGCATGCTGAAGGTGTTGAATTTACAAACCCTGCTTTCAGATGTTCTGTTTACACAGAAAGTTCACTGCCTCCTTGACATCCTGCTTTAAATCTGCCCCCCTCATTGTTTTTGTAGGACTATTATGGAAACTTATTACCATAGTTAGGTTTAGTTCTGCGTGCTTGTTTGCCTATAAGGTAGTAATGCCTGCAAGTAAGACTGTTTAGCCTGGGGGATGGGCACTGAGCAAGCTAGAAAATGTTGGATTGATTTCTGACAAAAAAAAAAAGGGGCAATACAACTAGCAAGCCAGGTTTAATATTAAATTTAATGAGCGTTAGTGCAAATGGTAAGTTTGAGATCTAAAACCATTAACAAGTCATAAAATTAAATTTTCCTCAGGAACAGCAGCTTTACGGCTTTGTGGGTATCCACAGAGGGCCAGATGGTGAATCCTGTGCTTATTCTCTTATTTTATGAGTCCAGTCCTGAAATCAACAGGCCTGTTCATGAAGCTGAGGTATTACTGGGTGCCAGAGGCTGGATATCTGGCAATACTACTTGGTACACGTTTAGCTGACCCCGTTCCTCAAATGTGATGCACGCAGTTGGAGTCCTGTACCCTGTGCAGAGTTCTTGTTGCAGTTCTGAGATGAAGGCAGTGAACTGAGGTACAGGAGGTCTGGGTTTGATTCCTACCACTGCTGATCTTTCTGCATACCCCTTCCAAGGCTAAGTGCACCAGCTTCTTTTTAAAGTGTATATATGGCTTATATGCTTCAACATGGTCAGGCTCCCTTCCCTTCGTAGAAAGATCACATTAATATGGGGAGAGGATAGTGTTTAGCTCCCTTGGAGATGTTTTGGATTGCAGGATACTTCAGGAGTCACAATTTTTTACTAGTGGTTTTGGTTGTCTTCGCTGCATTCCCAGGAGAAGCGGATCATGCTGTGCATTCACTTCTCCCAACCAGCCCAAATGTGAGACCCTATGCAAACGCTGGGGGAACTTCCACAAGCTCCTTCCCTTCCCTCTGAATTGCACTGAGGGACTGAGAACACTCAGGGACCTCCTATGTGCCTCCTGGATGAAAGCTTTCCTGGTAAAAACTGGAAAGGACTGTCTGGCTTTATCTCTGTTCTCACTGTTAATGATCACTCCAAGACTAATGCCAGGTCACATCACCAGACTTCACTTCCCCAAGTGTCCTGACAAGATGTCTTTTCCATGTGTTATTTTATATGGTACTTCTTGCAGGGTTTCTTCAGTGTTAAAGTAATTCTCTAAGAGTGAACTTCTGAATGCTCTTTTGCAGGCATATTGCAGTGGAAGAAGTGACCTAATGTGATAATGGACATTGCGAACGGATTTAATATCTTTTTGTAAAGTTTCTTCATTTCAAGCCTAATGTTTGGAACAGTGTGGAATTAAGCAGCACCACTTAAAACAGGTGTATGGGAGCACCCAGCTAAACCGGTTTCCGAGCACAATAGGTGAGATGCAGCGAGTTGTCATCCGACTCAGCTTCATCTCCGCCTTGCCTTGTCTATGCAGAGATAACTTGGGGGGAGCTTCAAAACAGCTCAGCCCGGGGTTATCTCAAGATTGCGTATAAGAACCAAAACCAGATGGCCCTTAACAAACAAAATGCCCTGAGTCCTATCCCACCACTATTCCCATGACTTTGAGCACTAGACATCACAAATTGGCAACAGAGTCTTAGCTATCACACCACCAGAGGTAAATATCCCAGATAGTCTCATCCACTTAGGCATAATCCTGCACCCTCACAGAGTCAGGAAATATAAACTGCAAGGTTTGGGGAGAAAAATGGGGAATCTTCCAACGATACAGTTGGCCTGTAGGAGATCTGTCCCCACGTTGTCCAGGACGCTTTACAGGGTAACTTCCCAGGGATTGAGCAACCTTACCTGAGAGAGAGAGACGGTAAGTGACTAAGAAACATATGTATGGTATATGGCATGCTATAAGTTTGTGATTGGTGCACTCTTTTAAGGCATTAATATCTGGTGCGCTTGTGGTTTGTGGTGTTACTTGTCAGGATGATTTGTAGCTTGCAGTAGTGTATCCTGCTAATTTCTTTTAAACCGCAGTAGTGTAATAGCCATTGTACACATAGAACTTGCAATAGTGACGTGTTGGTCCTGTGAGTGAAGTCCAAATAAATTGTTAATTTGAACCTCTCAGTGAAGTCCTTTTTTCCCCGTTTTGTCACAACAGGATACTGGCAGACATCAGCAAGTAAATCTGTCAACATAGAATCATAGAATGGTTTAGGTTGGAAAGGACCTTGAAGATCATCAAGTTCCAACCCCCCTGCCATGGGCAGGGACACCTCCCACTAGACCAGGCTGCCCAAGGCCACGTCCAGCCTGGCCTTGAACACCTCCAGGGATGGGGCCTCAACAACCTCTCTGGGCAACCTGTTCCAGTGCCTCACCACCCTCAAAGTGAAGAACTTCTTCCTAACGTTTAATCTGAACCTGCCCTCTTCCAGTTTAAAGCCATTCCCCCTCGTCCTATTGCTACATGCCCTAGTAAAAAGTCCTTCCCTAGCTCTCCTGGTGGATGGCATTTCTGAGCTTCTCTGCTTTTGGTGCAGGTTTGTAAGGAGGAGCTCTGGCAAACCAGGGAGTAATACTTGGAGGATAATGAGGAATTAACCTAAACATAAATATTTTTGACTTCTGGGGAGTCTAACTGCATCTCTCTGCACTGGGACTAGATTACAGCGATACAGAGCAGCCAATATAATTAATTGGTCAAGTTTTTTCTACTGTTTCATGAAGAGTCAGGGTACCAGTAAATCTACTTATCTCTTGGGAACTTTATAGTGAAAAATCTAGACAGAAACTTGGTTGTTTCAGCAGAAATGGTTTTGCAGCTGCTGAGGATAATTTGGTTATGTGCTACTTTCAAAGAAATGTAATACGTCATTCACTCCTGCACAGAATGTAATTTCTGTGACTGAGATTTTCAGACAGCCTAGGATAGCTGGAGAATAGAACTGACTAGATTTCTTCTTTGCATGCTAATTGTTTCTTACGTTCAAAGCATGTAAATGCTTCATATTAGAAGCACACAGATATTAGGCAAATGTTAGTGTACATATATATGAAGAGTTTTCCCAATACTTCAGTAAAATTTCAAAATCTAAAGATAGACTTCTTGTCTGAAAAGATGAAGTCTATGCTGATTTGAGACAGTGTTTCTCATCTGTCAAAGTACTGTCTTCCTAATCAGTTTGTAATGCAATAATTGAAAAAAGTTAGTTGCACAGTAGAAACCCACTAGAGTTGTCTCGTGTCTCAGAGCACGAATGTTCATTTTAATTTCTGCATGCACAAAATTCTTGTTCTTCTATGAATAATTGGATGCCTTACAAAATTAGATTTGTGTCCACTCACAGAAACAAAGCTAAGTCAGTAATCTGATAGCTTTGGTTGTAATATCAAGTATTTATTTAAAATGTTGGTGAATTTGGGTGGTATCTGCAGAAGAGTATTGCGCTGTTAGAAGTGCTAGTGGAGAATAGCAAGAGGCTGTTTGACAGAGGAGCTGCACCATGTCCCAGCATGGTCCCTGTTGAAGTTTTCAACTCTTTCATCAGAGCAGCTGATGAACCATGGTACTAAGGTAGTTCCTGGGATGTGCATTTCTCTGCAGAGCTTTGCCACTTACAAAGGGGTCCCTGGGGAAGCTTTACTGACTTATTGGTATCCACAGCAACAGCACCATAAAAATCAGTGGACTAGATTTAACCCAGCCTAAACTCTGCTCAGAAGAGCATCTCCCAACAGATGGTGCTCAGTGATACAGCATTGGTTTTTCAAGGAGGTCATGCGAAGTACTCCACACTGGAAAGCATGTAAGAGTCGGAGCTGTCTGAGCTGGAGCCAAGGAAGTAGAGTTCATGGAATAAAAATGCAATTCCCCAGACTGAAATAGTACAAAATCCTGCAGGCTGCTTTACTGCCATCTGGTTGCTAAGAACCCACAACATAGCCTAAATTACATACCATGCCATCATGTCAGATGGGTAGCATGGGTATTACATGCACTGTTAATATTTTAATGTTATCCTTCCTTGTTTTCAACTTGGGGAGCCCTTAGGTACATAATTTTATTATAGGCATGACTGAAGTTGGGATCATTTCTGGAAGAGTTCATGTTTGTTTGTTTGTTTTTTTCCTGTTGTAACAATAGTAGCATCACAGACCTGTCCTGGAGAAAATCGAGGAAATCCACCATTAATTTTAGCACCAAAGGGAGCTGACTACAGCTTGTCACTGTTGTTTTCAACAAAGTACTACATTTATTCTTGAATTTCACCACCTGGAGAGCAGCAGCTATATGGGTCAAATCTATCCAAAAGATGCTGTATGTGGTTGAGCCAGCTTGCGCCTTCTATCAGCTTTTACAGAACATTTGGCATAGTGAAAGACAAAACACGTTTTAATTCCTAACTTGCTTTAAAAGATTAATGCCAAAAAATCCCGTGCTCATATCATTAATCCCTTCTGGGAAAGGGAAAAAGCTGAGGCTTTTTCTTCTTGGAATACTGAGAAATTATAACTAAATGTACTGTGGGTTTGTTTTTTTTTTTTTTTTTTTCCATAACACTTGGAGAAAGCTTTATGGATAAGTTTATTTTAGGACCTAGTGGCTTTGTTTTGGAGGAGTCATTGTTGCTGGAAGCAAGAATTTACTAAAACCTCGGTGAGCTGCTTCTGTTCAGTGTTGTCCTTAAACCCAAAATGCATGGGACATTCCTATGGAGCACTTATTTTTGTGCTAGGTAAATTAAAGTTGAAATAGTCTACACTTTGAAGGGTTTCAGCGAATTTCCTTCCACCCTGAAATTAATTTGTCATTCAGATGCCTACTTAGATCTCCTTAAAATTCTTGGTTCCATATTCGGTGCAATTTTCACTTGCATCAGACCTGCCAAGTAGACACTCACATTATTTAATTTCTTGCAAAACATAATTGGACACTATGAAAGCATTCACAGAGTATCCTTTGAAACTTCTTTGTGGGTGGGTGGATTAATGATTTTTAACTTGGTTTACCTGCATAAATCCAGATAACCACATCTTGTGTAGCCGAAGTGTTCTAATTGTTCTCCGACAGGTAGATTTTAAAACCTGCTGTGCTCCTTCCCTGGTCTTTCTGCATCTCTTACACTGGTGTCTGAAACCAGTGAGCTTTCTGTACAGGTGTCAGTCCCTGTCTTCAATGTTAGTCTCTGCTCAGGGCTGATAAGTAACGAGATGGTGCTATAAAGAAGATCCAGCATGGTTATGGTGCCTAATAAAGACCTGGTTGGCTGAGAAATCCACACACTTGTGTCTCAGCTCACACACACTAAAAGTGTCTCTTTCTGTGTGGTGAAGCTGCTTGATTACTGTGAGATGTGATTTAGCTAGGTTTGCATTGTGTCTGATCTGAATCATCCCCAGGGGACCAGTAGTGCATAGGGAACAATTATGGTTTGCTCCACAGGCTTTGCTAGTCAATTTTGAGTTTCAAAACATTTCATGGCCACATTGAGAGGATGAGAAGGAATACAGATGCCTTAGTAGTGAGAGAAGGCAGGAAAATACACATTAGTTGAATACTAACAGAATTTTAAGTGGTTCCTTTAGTTGTAAAAGTCTTTCCACCCCTCATTTCCTGCACATACTCACAGTTTTCAGTGTTGCAGAAGTACACATCTTGCACCCATTAACAGTTCAGTGATAGCTCTGTGCAACTCCCTTTAGAGACAGGGAAAAGAATGTGGGAGCAGTTTGGAGTCCTGACATCCGTTATCCCTTCTGCCAAATTGCTGCAGTATGGCAACCAGATGGGAGTTAGGCCATTTCTCCTGAAGAATGAACCACCCTGTGAGTAAGGCTTTTCATTAAGGACAAAAATCTGGAACCTCAGGCACAGCTCTCCCACTGTGTTTGTGTTTTTGTTTGGGGTTTTTTTTGACTGTCAATATATCTTGAATAGAGTTATTGTATAGTGGAGAGTTTATTTAATAGGATTTATGTTTAAAATAAAATTATTTTAATCTTGTAAAGATGAAGGAACAGAAGAAAGAAAGAGTATACAGCAGATGGTGAACAGTAAACTCAAAACATCATTCTTTTGATGAAGGTACCGATATTTACGTTTATTTTTAGCACATGCTTTCAGTTTTCCTGGTCCATTTCACATGTTTAGCAGAGGTGAAACTATTTAGTGTCCACATATTATAGTTGCCTTTTGGGACATACTGTTCAAAACTGCATTATAATGTAAGGGGTGTACAATTTGTGTACAGTAGTGAAACGCAGAGACATCTTTGGTCATCTGAACAGAAACTGTTCACTCAGTTTGTCCATGTAATTATGGTAAATGCATGTGCAATGGCAAGAAAAAGGTACATAAGTTATGAACATCATTCCTTCAGAAGTCTGTCTCTAGAAATCTAATACCTAGAAATATATCTAGATATATATCTAGAACCATATGAAATGTCAATTCGTAGGAATTTAATCCAGGTGGTGATCAACTGCTGTTGAAGATTTCCTTAAGCATTGGTTAAAGGCATTAGCCTGAAAGTTATTTGCAGAAAAATTTCATGTACAGCTTCATATAGTTGCAAAACTTTGCTAGCAATGTACTCTGTGCCATTTCATCCACATCTATGTTTGGGCAAACCATTTGCTTAGGTATTTTATGCCATCTGTGAATGTTCATCTGCAGTTTATATGCCAGATGTGTACTGGCAGCATACATGCTACTACAAAATGTAATAGTAAGCTCAGTGTTGCAAAGAGAAAATCTTTGCAATCTGCATGATTCGAGTTTGCCAAATGAATACGTTAAATTTAGATTTAAAGTGCAAAAAATATGACTTGCTGTCTGCCCTTTAAATGTGTGTCTCAAGGAAGCCATTTTTACAGGTGCATGAGCAACAGCAGATGGGAAGCCGTAATTCAGTTGATCCCAGCTGATCTGCCATGGTAACATCATTTAAGTCATTTTCCCATGACTTGAGTATTCAGTTGTTTTATAGCATACTTTGCGTCATTTAATCCTATCTGACTTATGGAGTATTTCAAAGCCACCGTTTTGGTACTAGATTTCTCTTGATACAACCACTGAAACAATTCCCTTCTCTTGGTTGGTGTAGTGGGTGAGGGGAGAGCGGAGAGCGCTATATACCCCTATTTTAGCATGATTTCCCTTTGGAATAGGAAAAAGACAAGATGCAGTCCCCAAAAGGGGTGCTGAAGGAAGGGAAGCTGCCTACTTTCTCTGACATGCTCACTACAGGATTACAAAATCTCAACCTTGAAAGAATAGTGGGATGGATTTTAAAATTTTCCCCACCTGCGTTTGTGGATAGAGTAGTTCAAAAGGGTAAAATTATAATAACTTTTCTGCAGTGGATAGCCAGTTAACAACAAACCAGAGGTTAGGCTAGCATAGCCTCAGAGAAAGAAAAATCTCTGAAACAGTGACTGAGTTAATGCAGTTAGATATATATAGGAGAGGGTATGGTGGGAAATTCTCTAAATGTTCAAGTTGTGTGGGAGGTATGCATATAAATCCACTTAACAGTTGAGTTACTGTGAGGCATATTCTTCCCACACAGTATATTGGAAGAATTGAGGAGGTGTATTTTAAGAGAGCATAAGATCTGCAGAGCTTTGTGTTCTTGTGGCTAAACTAGGTAGCCTGGTACCAACTGTGGTCTAAATTTAACTTGGATATCTATATTACCCGTATCTGTGACCGCAGCAGACATTCCCTAAGACAACACTTAAACTGGTGAGGCCCCCACTCATGCGCAGGCATGAAACTTTGCTAATGAGTCCTGAAGCTTCCCGAATTCCTCCTCCAAGAGTTGTTTGCTATCGTGAGATGTCAAAGGTCTGACTGAAGTGAGCCCCCAGCCAAAAAAAAAACAAATGCACTGCCCCAAGGATCAAAGTAATGCTTTGCATATTCCAGGGACCAGCAGCAGCTCAAACATAACTGGTATCTTTCTAATCCTCCGTTTCTGTAATCAGGACTTCATTAGAGTCTTGGTTTGTTTAAAGACCAATATTCCTAGATGCTAGCTGTAAGAGCTTTCTAAATGTAGCTACAGCCAGAGCAGCCATACCTGCCCAAGCTGAGTGCAGCCTAGAAATGTGCTTCTGAGCTGTGAATTGCTCTCTGTGTAGACTGAAGTCATGGGATAACCTACCAATGAACCCTGGGGGAATTAAGGACAAGTTAGATTGAACCCTTGCTTGGGTAGGTGAAGCCCTGTTGTTGGGAGATCTGCAGGATCCTATCTTACAGCCATATTCTTCCTGTGCCTCACAGCTTAAATTCAGTCTTTGTTTTCAGGAGTTTGTAGATTACTCGTGATGAATATAGAGAAGCAAATGTCTAGTGGTAGGAGCTATAAAAATGACGGCCTTTTTTCCTCCTTCTTCTAAGAATATGGCTAGGATGTTTCTTGGGAGGGTACAGAGTCCAAGTATAACTCCTCGCTGTGCTTTTGTGGAAAGAAATATTTATGCTGTTGTGAAGGCTGAGCTCTGGTCCTGCCTGACAAGTTTCAGTGCCAGTGCAACAGGCTGTTCTGATTTCTGATCAGAGTTCTGGGAAGTCTCTTTGCATCGAGGTCGAGGAACTAGCCAAAGTGGACACTCCCAGGCCTTTCTTAGGCTGGCCTTACAAATGCTGCCTTCTCTTCTCTATCCTGTGTTCTTGGTGCTGTTATTTCCTCGCAGAAATTATTATTCTAATGGAACCCAAACTGATGACCCAGAGCTTGTTGGCATGATCTGTGGTCATTGCAATGTTCGGGTGTCTTATGATGCACACCCATTTTAAATCGTCACATATAGGATGAATGCTATAGCAGTGCTGTTCCAAGAACACTTAAAAGAAAAATCTTGCTTTCTTGTTCCTTGTCCAACACATCTTCATCTTATTTTGTAGTTTGGCGTCATGTCTATAACCTTAACTTTGCCCTTTTTGTTCATTACTTTCCTTGTGTAAATACCCAGTTACCCTTTTTCTGTTGCTCTTAAAAATACATTTGGTTTTGCTTGTATTCTGTTAAGAGAAGCAGTCTGACAAGTGAGGTATTCAGATGGACAGAACTGGGTTTGCTGTGCTAGTCTGAAAGATTATGATGAATATAGTTATGGTAAGATGTGTGAGAGTGTTCTGAGACTTAATTGTGCTGCATTTAGTTAAGAGTCATAGGTATATTCAGTGTTACAACTTAGAGCTGATTCTTAATAAAGGTATGGTTTTTCTTTGGGGATTTAAAAGCCTAAGCAGAAGTTAAGTAGTATTCAGTCAGGAGCTGAGATGACTGCATGGGGCTCTATCCTGACTTTTAAAATAAGTGTCTAGAACATACCTCTTGAAGAGGTCTGTGTGTACTGTCTGCAGAGTTTTTCAGCTATAATAAGTGTCTGAAGAGGAACTAAAATCTTGAACCATTTTCCCAACTAAGCAATCATATTTTATGCTAGAAGTATGCAGGATAAAACACCACCAAGCTCTTCCTTTGACGTTCACCCTTTAGCTGGAAAGCACTGAAAGGCTAGACTGACACAAGTTTAAGTGCCTTTTACATTTGAAAAGCTTGAAAATAATTTTCATAGGCTTCACAACATTCAAATTTCTATTTACTTATAAAAATAGAGATGTTTATACTCCATTATGCAATACCGAGAAGGTCATCCTTGGAGAGGTGCTATTGCCAGGCTGACCCATATATTTATATGCCAGTACAATGTAGTGCACTTAAATCATTGTTTTCGGCAGTAATCTGACTGAATCTTCTTACCTCCAATGTGAACCATTTGCCATGACGCTGCTGATGGCAATGAGCTTTCCTACCACACGGTGTACCAGGTAAAAGCTGTGAGGGCATGGAATCAACTTCTCTAAGTATTATTTGGTCAGCCCTCCAGAGCAAGGATGCACCAAGTGACCACTTTTCCTCTAAGCCTAGTGAATAACTTTGTTCCTGAACATCTTCCATCCACAGAAAACTGTTTTCTGAGATGGTGGTGCCTTTAACCTGGACTAGCTGGTGTGACTAAGAGCTTGGGTCCTCTTTCTCTGCAGGCTGCTAACCTTCCTACTTTCTTCTGAAGATGAAGAGGTTGTGCAGGTGGTAATAACCTGATGACTTCTGTAGTCCCTTTATATTGTCAAAAAAGTTCATTCTTTCCATTGTCATTCTTCAAGAGGAAGAATACATAGTTTGGCTTCCTATAGCACAGCCTGTCCTGGGATGTGGCCCTGAAATCACAGAATCACAGAATGGTCAGGGTTGGAAGGGACCTCTGGAGATCATCTAGTCCAACCCCCCTGCCAGAGCAGGGGCACCTACAGCAAGTTGCACAGGACAGCGTCCAGGCAGGTTTGGAACACCTCCAGAGTGGGAGATTCCACAACCTCTCTGGGCAGCCTGTACCAGTGCTTTGCCACCCTCAAAGTAAAGAAATTCCTCTTCATGTTAAGATGGAACTTCCTATGTTCAAGTTGTGCCCGTTACCTCTTGTCCTATCACTGGGCGGCACTGAAAAAAGACTGTTCCCATGCCCCTGGCACCCTCCCTTGAAGGATTTGTAAGCATTAATAAGATCCCCCCTCAATCTTCTTTTCTGTAGACTAAAAAGACCCAAGTCCCTCAGCCTTTCTTCATAAGAGAGATGTTCGAATCCCCTACTCATCTTTGTAGCCCTTTGCTGGACCCTCTCCAGCAGATCCCTGTCTTTCTTGAACTGGGGAGCCCACAACTGGACACAGTACTCCAGATGTGATGTCACCAGGGCAGAGCAGAGGGGGAGGATGACTTCCCTCCACCTGCTGGCCACACTCTTCTTGATGCACCCAGGATGCCTTTTGCCTTCTTGGCCACCAGGGCACATTGCTGGCTCATGGTCATCCTGTTGTCTGCCAGGACTCCCAGGTCCCTTTCCACAGAGCTGCTCTCCAGGTGGTCAGCCCCCAACCTGTACTGATGCATGGGGTTATTCCTCCCCAGGTGCAGTACCCTACACTTGCCCTTGTTGAATTTCATAAGGTTTCTCTCTGCCCACCTCTCCAGCCTGTCCAGGTCAAATCATGGTGATATGTAGAAGAAAGCACCTTTTGAAAACCAATTTCTCTAGCTTGGCTTTGCAAAGTGGTGATGCCCACCACTTGACTGGGCTACTCCATGCGTAAATCACCCAAGAACATGTTTTACAATTTATGAACCCTAATATTAATGCTTTTAATTAAAATGTAATAAAACGTGTTCTTATTACGTATATTTAAAACAGCTTTTCAAGTCAGAGTAGTTTAGTCATGGCTTATAACCACTTAGCGCTTCTTTGCACACCACCTTTAACCTCTGCTACTTGTGTTTGTAATATGCTTAAAGCTGCTATTGATTTTATTGAACTTTAATAAGGTACTTATAAAGGTATTTTTAAATTATGACCTGATTCCTTGAAGTCAGCTTACCTGGTATTTTAAATGTCGTCTCTAGAACTTCTTTTACTATATAAGACATTTTTTCTATTTTAATTGTTACACTTATAATGCTGAACTTTGTATGTGTGCCTGTTAATTACATTGTCATAGTGAATGCTCTACCTCAAGTTGAATAGACAATACAGGAGCATTTGCAATGAATTATGCAAGCACCTTACTGTGCGTGGGATGTCCAAAGGCAGAGGATACTGCAAATCGCTCTGTGTTTGAGGTACAGCATATGGCTGTGTTGATACAGAATCAGGAAAAAGTATTTCATAAAGCAAAAGTCAAAGTCATTTTGCGAACACCATTGCTACAGGGAGCTTAGTTGTAGATTTACATGTAAAATGTGTTCTGGCCATACTTTATATGAGGCCGGCTTTAATGGGTTTTGGACCCCACTGGGTAGGAGGCATCAGGTTATCCATTAATGTTTAATTACATGGAATGTGCATTCAGTAGATTGTGCAGTTATCACCTGGAAACCTTAAAGTTGGAACCTGTGGGCTGCTGATAGCCCCTGATTGCGGAGCTCCATGGGTGCCAATGTTGCAAAGATCAAATCTCATTTGTGGCCTCTTTGCAGTGGACCTGTTCTTTGGCAGTTATCTATGCATTCCTATTGAGATAGCTTTGCAGGGTTATTCATAAATGTAGAAAGCTGCTGTATAATCTATTAATAGAACTGAGATTTTCAAGTCTGGATAAAGGTAAACACATAGCTAGGTTGATTGAGGCTTTTCCAATGTAATTTGTTTCTTGGGTGGAAACACTTCAATTCTCTGGACTTTTATTGGTTGATTTTCCTGTTAGTTGTGGTGTTTGTGTGTTGTGGTAGGGCCAGGCAATACCTTTTCCATACCTTACCCGTAGTTTGCAAGTGGAAGGTAGTATAGAATTGGAAATAGGAGCACAGCCGCTGCTCCAATCTGTACAAGAAGTAAATAGGTGGCATAAATAGCTATGTTTAGTTGGCTTTGCCCTGGCTGTTTCAAAAGATATTACTATTATCTGTCATTAGGTTTTTCATTTTCTGCAAAAAAAAAATATTGTGTTTTGGAGATGAAACAGCATGGAAATTTTTTTTTTTTTGGTCAGGTGGTAGCATATAACTAGCCCAAAACACAGCTGCAAGAAGAAAGGACAAATTAAAAACTAACTACTGGGGAGAAGAAAAGAAGTGAGCTCATCTACTGATAAGAAATAAAAGGAAAATTCCCTAAAATCAGGCAGCTAAAAGGGAAAGGGCAAGAATGAGGCATGTGCAGCAAAAGCACAGTCAAAACAAAAAGTGATGTATTGAAACAAATCTTAGGCTGAGGAATACCACACAAAAATGTGTCAGTCTGACTGTTCTTTTTATCTTCCTGTGTAACACAAAGATTTGGGAGTAAGGGATTAAGACTCTCCAGTCTTTTGTCACTGGTTTCAGTCAAGCCAGGTCAGTAGTAAATAATATTTGTGATAGCTGTGATGGCGGCTTTTGGATTTATCTGAAATTACTCAGTGATATCCCAGGTATTAGCAGACAGAAACCCTTTAAATGCTGGTCTCGGTGAAAGGGGAAATTAAATGCACTGTCCTTTGAAAGGTGCACCCCAGAATGAGCAGGTACCTTGAATGCCTACTTTTCTCTGTGCAGTATCTTAGGGCAGCATTGGAGTCATCTTAAAACAGCTTCCAACAGTCAGGGCTATAATATGTGTTTTGTCTTATGCTAGAATGCTAGCTATTCAATGACAGGGCAACAAGAAGAGTTTGTTGAAGAGTTCCCCTTGTTTAGAACAGCTGTAGGATGTTGCAGTGGCACAAGCTCCTGACTTTTTCTCCAGAGATGCTTATTAGCAGTGTGGTGTTTCTGTGCTGAGAATTCCATGCCTTGCTGGAGGGATCTCTATCCATGTATCTTCACAAATGCTAAACCCACTTGTGCTGAAAGAATGAACCCATTGTAAGTGTGAGGCTTGACACTGATGGTGGGAAAGCTTGTGCAGACTGTCAAAGGCAATTTATTTCTTATTCATGGGAAGGTGAGGGCTGATCCTACTCCTATGGAGGAGTTACCTCCAAAGAGGACCCAAACGATAGACTCCCTACAAATATTTTCCTTGCCAAATGAGTCTACACCAAGCCTACTGTTAATTGTTTTCCAGATAGAATATTCTGCCTACTAGGTATCAGTGAATTAGGAAAACCTCAGAAAGTGACTATTACTGCTCTTTGGCAGTCATTTGCTGCACTAGTAGTATAACACAGGGAAGGATTTGTGCAAATAAACTCCATGCATAAGTAACAGTTGCATAATTTCAGAACTGGTCTTTCTTCTCTTCCAGACATGTGATTGTTCCACTTGCCCTAGAAGTCAAGGACAAGCCAGCCAGCTTCAGTAACCAGCTCTTTCACGGACCACTTGAAGTAGCAGCATAAAAGGTAAGAGATTTCAGTGACATTGTTCAGGCAAAATAAAGGATGAGCCAATGAGTGCTTCTCAGATTTTGAGTGGAAATCTAAAGAAAACTTCATATACTCAAACTCTGAATATTCAAACTGACTGAATAGTATAAATGGTTGCAGTAGTAGAGGAGACATACTTAAAATTCTGAATAAGGGACATGTGACAGAACATACTTGAGGGAGATACCTTACAAAGACAGAGGAAACTTAGCAGTTCAGAAACAAATAAATAATGCTTTTTCTCTCACATTAGCCAAGATTACTGATTGTTTCACATTAGAAGATAAGGCTTAAAGTCTAGGCTAGACATCAGAAAAGCATCTGAAGTCATAATAGAGTGTATTAGAGTGACTCAAGGGGATAGCTAAGGCTCTGTCATTGCAGCTCTCAAGCTAGAGTTGAAAAGATGCTGACAGAAGTCTAAGCAAAAATTCCTGGGCAGAATGGGCAGGGAGGTCAAGCTAGAGGGCTTAGAGCCGATTACCCACGTACTGTCATCCTAATGAGGCCTGGTTTGTGTTACAAAATGGACTACATAATCTTCTCTGCACATGTACTTTTATACAATTCTAGTCACATCAAATGAAGACTGGTCCATAACCATTCAGGTCTGGTCCTATACACTGGATAATGGCTTTTTTTTTCTAGTGTGCCATCCATTTCAGTCCATCTTACTCTTTCTGAATAACCCTCATAGCCTTAACGAAACAATATCGCCTAAGGCAGGAATTACTAAATTTGCCTAGTCTTCTCGATTTTGCCACTGTCCCTGGTCAGATTTCAACTTCAGGATTGCCAATCTGAAATGCATGGGTTCACACATATGCATTAGTAGGACACAGTTTCAAAACTGGTCTGTCAGTGTTGTCCTCCACAAGCTGGCATTAGGAGAACTACTCTGACAAGCTCAGCTCAGCTCACTAAGTATGAATCAGTGTTGTAATGCGCTATGTGAGGATTCAGTCCTGGTTCTACACTTAAGTGTACCAGATATCATGGGCAAGTCAGGTAGCCTTGTGTTCATAAAGGTATTAAGATCTTCAGGGCCTGCTGAAATAAACTTTAAATCTAAGCCTTCAACTCTCCCATATATTCTTGTTGGAAAAAGAAGACACTTCCTCTCCAAAAAAGCCTTGCCTCTTTAAATAATGAAACTGAGAAATCATTTCCAATTTCTCTAGCATACCAGGGCCTTGGACTGAAAGCATCCCTGCCTTAGGCTGGACACAAAAGGCACGTTTTTCTCGTAGTCCCCTCTCCCCTCAAGTAGGAGCAGTACGCAAATGCTCATTACCCAAGCCAGAGAAAGGTGAGGGAATGCTGATACTTTTTGCAAAAGGGATTGAGGATGATGTCAGATCCTAAGCCCCTGGCTGGCATCTGTCCAATTGCCTGGTGTCTCTGGAGTCTTACAAGACCTGGCAGAGCCTGAACTTACTTTCTGCAGCTGCTAACACATTCCTGTCGCAGATTGGAAAAAATCATCTGAGGGCAGCAAATAAAGGGAGGCTGACTGAGCCTAACATAACCATGACAGTTCAGCCTTATACAGACACGGGGCTGGAGGCATGTAGAATAGGAAGGGAAAAAAGAGGTTGATTTGAACAATGTGATTTGAAGTGAACTTGGAAAAGTAAATTACTAGAATATCTGGGTCTTTAATGAAAGTTGTGAGTAGAGATCTATGGAATGTACTTGCATCCTTTTTAACAAGTGGGGCAAGTTCTCCCAATATCTTAATGTGAGTGATCATTCTGTCATTGCTATTGGATCCCTTTTAAGTTCACAGAGTAGTGTTCCTTCACAGCATTTCTGGATATGTAACAATTCATGAAGTACCACTGAAACAAACGAGTTACTTCAACCTATCAACACTTTTTGATTAAAACAAAAGAAGGTGCAGAACAGCCTGAGGTTGGATTTTCTTAAGCATGAGTATTACTGAAGCCAAATAAACACTCAAGACCCAAACAGGTTTTTAAGCAGAATGACTTTGAACCAGAATAGCTTCATAGGCAGTGAGATTTGATGCATTTCTGAACAGCGGTAGTTTTGCCTTGGATTTCACGTAAGTAAAAGTGCTGGATCCTATTGCTAAGTCATATTTCCCCAGAAAGTGTACTCTAATTAGACTGATCACAAGGAACTGCATGAATTCAACTTGGTGCTAAAAGATTATGTTGAAATGAGCTTCAAGTATAGTCTGTACAAATATGTATTGGGGTGAAACCCAAATTTATGTTCAGAAGTGCGGGTCTGTGAGAGCAAATGGTTGCATTCAAGAAAGGACATGTTTCAAGACCAAGAATGTAATCTTGTGGGACCTTAATTATCCACTTAATTTTTCAATGCTTGACCACAGCTATATGTGCTTGTGACTATTAATACTTTTTCTAGGAGGTTATTTTGTTATTTATATTTTACTAACGAGAGAAACCGTTGTATTCCAGGTAAGTGTGCCATTTCCCTTCCCAATCTATGTAAAACCATTAGTAGAAAAAACATCATTAGAACAAAATGGAGCAGATGTGTTTCAGGGCAGCAGTGTGAAGATAGATCTCAGTAATGTTGCTTTCACTGGAAGAAATTTTTGGGAGAAGAATAAATATGGGAGTGAGAGTGATGGTGGGAGATTAGGAAGAACTCAACATGTCCTTTTGGATACAATGAGAGATAAAGACTGTTACAGGGAAGAAAGAAATGCATCCATTGTGGAGAAAATTGTCAGTTAGGTAGAGATAGCAAATTTAGGTTTGCAATATGTAAATGGGCTTAGAGGAATAATGGACAAGGTGAACTTTAGGGAAGAGTTCCTGGAAATAAGGGTTGACTTCAGTATGGGCAGCGGTTGTGTTCCAAACCGCAGAAGCAGCACTTGTCTGACTTCCTAAAGGCTGTAAATGAGGTTGTTGCGTATCAAAACTGATCTACATTAACCATATTAAACAGCAAAAAGGAAGTCACTTTTATAGCTTATTGTAAATAAACTAAAATATTAATGGAGACCTGTTGATTGGGTCCTTAAATCTGGGAACTACTTCTAGTTATGTTCAGGAGCCTGAGCTTCTGGCTAGCTTATGACTATTTCTAATGCAGGAAAATACTGTCATGCTTCCCTTTCTTCAAATGCAGGAAAGTGCTTTAGTTTGTTTCTTCGAAGGTGATGCCTAAAGTGCCTGCTACAGTAAGTGATTTTGTCAGACTGAAAGATCTCCCATTGTCCTCACCATGCCCTTTCCTGTGTTCTCCCTAAATACCTACGTACAGGCTGAGAAAACTGCACGGAACAAACTCCTAAACATATGGTATTTGAAAGGATGTGCAGGGAGTGCAAATTTATCTTTTATCATCTCGCTTAAGCAGCCCTATTATTCAACAGCTCTTACGGTCATTCATTATTCATCAATTGTCTTTCTCCCAGGTTGACTGCCAGGCAGAGTTGCGATGTGGAACGACAGCCTTGCTGAGGGTGAAATAGGACAGATACTAGATTTTTGTTATGCAGGGGAATTGCCTGTTCTGGTAAGTCTAGTTTTAAGGGCTTCTGGCACAGCTAAACAGAAAAAGTAATTGCAACTGTATGGACATAGTCTTATGCCTTAAAAGATTAAGATACTTGTGCAATGAGTAACTCCTTCCTGTAGAACTGAATCCAAGGCAGATTTTGCTAAGGCATTCTAATGTGGATGAACTTTCATCCTGATTCAGGAACTGCCGCAAGTGCACAGAACAGCAGGAAGTCCAGGCTAGTTCCCCCAAAGCTGGGTGGCTCTTATAGCACATTCTGGTTGTGGAGCAGATGCACTGTCAGATGCTGTCTTTATATGATGGAGGAGCCAAATCAGGGGATTTTAGAAGAGCCTTCTGTCTACTGTTTATCTTAAAGAAATGGCTAGCCCATATTCACCCCATAGCGCCAACCTGAAAATGCCTTTTGGGAAAAGAAAATTTAGGAATTGTGACTGGATCCTTGCCTTTAATATATAAAGTAAGTACTTAAAATTTTGGTACCATGATGAATTTACCTACTTTCTAAGGGTATCCCCACTCAGGGATGCCTCTAGACCCTTCCAAATGGATTACCCTGTGATGACAAGATTAGCTTCTGCCTTCCAAAACAAGACACTCCACCCTCCCTAGTTTTCTGCAGGGGCAGGAATGTCATTTAAGGACCTTCTACCACAGGTGCTACATGTAGGGCTTTAAACCCAAAACCATAAAAAAGTAATGATTGTGGTGTGCATGTAATTTACATTGTCTGCCTTGGGCATCAAATGTCACATGTGGCAGATCTTCAGTGACTGAAGTAGTTGATAATCGTGCGGGAGGTTGGAAGGGCTGTAGGATGTACAATGTAATAAAACAATTTTGATTGACATAAGGAGTTTTCAGCCTTGAAGCAAGAGGGCACCAAGTTTAGGTTAATTACAAAGTAAAGCAAGTGCTGTCTGTCAAAGTTTGAAGTCTGTGTCACACAGCTTTGTGGCATGACCTGTGTAACATCAAATTCACTTGATGGCCTGAGAACTTCCCACCACCCCTACAAATAATGCAGATGTCTAGTGCAGAAATTAATTTCTGTTTGAATGTTTGTACTAATATGACCAGTATGAAAATAACACTGCAAAATAAAATAGCAAGAACAGGGATTAGCTATTTAAGGTCTCAGTCTTTCCTTTTTTAGGGGTACATTGAGATCTTGCATAAGATCTGGATGCATTATCTCTGGATAATGTTCAAGCAGAATTGAATTTTTGATTATATAATAAACTCTAAGACTTAAACAGCTGTAACCACTCTCTAAAAAGAAATGAGTGTTTTATGAGAAAGCAACTGCATAAGGAGACTTCAGAATATTTTAAAGGAAGTTTTTATTTAACCTTTTTTAGCTGACCTGTTAATTATAATGATGCTTCCTTTGAGACACCTAGGCAAGACTGTCAACAATAGACTTCTCAGCCACCAGTGCATCATCTGGCTCAACCTCCATCTTCAAGACAATGGACAAGCGACATACGATCTAGTGATTAGATTGCCAGCTCTTGCAGGTTGCATGTAACTCTCTGTTCTAATTCTCAGCTTTACGGATCCTACATGGCTGTGTGATACTGTACCAAAAGCAATTTAGAAGGCAACTTGTTTTAAATACTTAATATCTGAATCAGTCTCTAGGATGCCAACAAAACCGTTTCACAGGGAAGGATGCTCGTTTCCTTTGTGCTGCTTCAACTTCATCACCCTGCTGTGGTGCTTAATGGAATTTCTGCAAACTGTGAATGCTGATTTTTTTTTTTTTTTTTTTTTTTTTTTAAGCCATGTACAGCAAACAATCACTGTGCTTTTAATCAGCTGTGAGGTGATAGGAACCTTGTCACACCTCATCTTTGGAGGCAGCTAATGGACAATCCAAACAGGTATTAATGTACCATCTTTATATTCATAAATATGAATATGCTGAAAGACTACTGAAGTCAAGGAAACTCAGCCTTGTCCAAGGCTGTCTGAATGGGATGCTCTAGCGGCAGCTAATTATTGCCAGGACAAGAAAAGTGTTAGGACACTGACAGCTAAAGGGCCTGTACTCTGATTTAGATGCTTTATTTACATACTGGGGTCAAAGTATTTTAGGGACAGAAAAACCTTGGGCTGAACAGCAAGTAAGGAGGGCCTGAAAAGCTTGAAAGGACTTGGGTAGGCGGGGGGGGGGGGAGGGAAGAGATGTTATTTTTGCAGATCTGTACAAGGCTGATATCTATGTAAATAGTGAACACTTGCAGCATACTTTGCACAGTCCTCAGAGTGTAGCAGATTTGTCCATTGAGGGTGAAGTGGCAATCAAGAACCATAGCACCCAAGAAAGTAAAATGCTAGTTACAGATGGAGGATATCAGTGGGGTGCCTCTCACTGCAAACTCTCCAAAGGAGAGCCTCAGAATGAGCTGAAGAAGCAATGTCTGAATGGTGCTCAGCTGCTAAAAAAGCTGAATGCTTCAAAATTCAGGTCCCGGGATAGCCTAGCATGAGATGAGGTGCACTGTCAAATTAGCTGGAGTAGCTAGTTTATAGCTACAAGTGCAGATCTAACAGCAACATATTCTAGGCAAACTTACTTCAACAAGATGAAAAGAAGCTGTTTGATACCCAGGTGAGGTGCCTGCAACCTGAATTTCCCAGGTAAAGTGCGCTCTAAATCAAACCTGCAGTAGAGCACTCAGAAGAAAGTAAATATTTTACTAAAGTAGGGGACTATTTTGTGATTTAAACCTAGTGTAAAGTTCCCAACCAGGTGCAGATGCCTTTCAGATCAGAACTCCTGAAGAGCTGATGGGTTCCCCAGCTGTTCATATACTAGCAACCTCTTCTTATTTACTTAACAAGGCAAGCACAATTTAAGATCTAGAGACATATCCTCACCCTCTTTGCAATAAAGCTCTCAGTATTTTTGGCATGTTTTGTGAAATCTGACAGCCAGTTCTCCATGCAGTTCTTTGGTTGCTACTTAAATACCTTTGTAGTGTATTGTGACTGAGTGCTGTTTAAAGGCAGTTAACATTACCTAGTTTAGGGCATGATTTGAAGCCAGCTGAAATCAATGGAGGTAACCTGATTTGAGCTTTGGATATGGCACCCTATGCCATTTTATATGTTATGGGGCAGAAGTAGAGGCAAACTGACACTTCTGAGCAGCTTTTCACATTTCTTGCTTAAAGATGCTAGGACATAATTACAGTTTAAACCAGCTTCTTTTTCTGTTTGATGTGGATTTAAAAAAAGAGCATTTTATTAATGCACCCTCATGCTTAACAGGCATTATTCTAAAAATCTGCCTATCCAAAAGGTGTGTCTGCATGCTCTAGTACCTGGAGACAAAAACTGCAGAGCAAAGAGGGGAACTCTGGTGATGCCTATATATCTGAATATATCTCCCACTCTATTCTGTGGGAGAATTTCAGTTAATTAAGTATTTAATTTATAAGCTTAATTTGTGATACACTGATATCAAATATTATTACAAATGTCAGTTGCTAATCTTAGAAAGTTTACAATCTGTTGGATGTAAAAAATTGCAGCACTGATACTTTCAGTGCATCTGGAAACCCGGTGTATGTGTACTATGATGTTACCATGGTGAAGCCATAAAAATAGGTATAGTATATCCAGGCCAGTAATGGTATGTCTTTCTGGATCTCAAAGTTCAGAAAGTTGAAGTCAAATATTTGAAGTAAGATTTATCGTTTATTTCATCATTATATTTGATCACAGTGAGTGCCCTTTGTAGAATGTCAGAAGAGTCCCTGTGCTTATTTTCATTTGCTCTTATACTATTAAAACACAAAAAAATGAAAACGAAAGTATATAAAAAAAATTTCAGATTTTTAAAGCCAACAAATTCAGCTTTTTATATTTCAAATTAAATGCATAAATCTCTTGCAAAAATAATATTCATAAACATGTTGAATTCAAGTGTAGTTTAGCCACACACATCTTTATCCTTTATTCTTTTTTCAGAAACGTACTTGCGCAGCGGTGCACCCCAGAACATCTCCCTTTCTTGAACAGCCATAGAAAATGTGAAGCCACTTGATAGGGATGAAGTAAATATAATTCTACCACACTGGGGCAGGAGGTCATCTTTCATGAGTGTTTACCTGAAGTTTGTCTGTAAGTATTAAATACTCAGTATGATGAAGTCACAGTACAAAAACAATTTGAATTTTTTATAGCCTGCATAAAAAAAAAAATGCAGTTTGTGCTTGACTAATGTTGAATGAGGCATGAACTGAAATCCAGCTGTGACTGTTTTGATTTTCATTCATTTTAAGTTGTATTAGTCCAGTTCTACCAACCCTTCAGTGTATCTCAGTCTATCCCATCAATCCCATTGTGTTACACAAAGTAGATGCAACATGAGCAAGGGGGGCAGAAGCAGATACTCGTTTCACTAGAATTTTGCTCCAGTAAAGTGCATGACTTTACAGCAAGAAAAAAAACCCAACAACAAAACCAAAACAAACTACAGCCCCAAGAACAACAGACGATAGACAGTAATTTGAGTCATAGCAAGCAACTGCGCAACTGTCACAACAGGAAGATGCTAAATGATCTAAGCAAATACTTTAAGCAAGCGTTTGTATTTTAAATTTAGCAAGTTAAGAACAGATCATGTTATTACACAAGTTTGGCTGATGACTGTATAGTTCCCCCTGAAACTGAGAAAATTTCCAAATGAAGGAAGGACAATGTCTATGTTTCAATTTCATGCACTATAAACACAGTCTGCTTGGAGAGAACGGTACCCTATTTTCTTCCCCTCTCAAAAAGCATACATTATGAGACTGCAGAGAGCAGCTTACTGGCAGTATGGGCTGCAGTTCCTGCTCAGCCATGCAGTAACTTCCTGATCTGCTTCTAACATAGTCATCTAGGGGAAAACACTAAAGTTGTATGAATTAAATATTCAAAGTGTATGTTTATATTAAAGTGTTTGGTTTTACTGTCTATGTGTTGCATGTGTACAGGTTGACTATAGATGTCACAGAGGCAGGTTTCTGCTGCCCTGTTTAGATGTCTGTTTTTTTTTTTTTTCCTCCTCAGAACAGCAGTCTTATGTTACTTCAGTTCTTCCATTTGGGACTGAATTTAAGTAGGAGGTGGACTAACAGAAAACAGAATGTTCACACCTCACAAAGGTCAGGGCTGGAACTACATTTCACCAGGCATATACAGAGTCTGTCATTTTGGTGGCTTGGATGTTGACTTGAAAGCAAACTTCAGTTATCTTAACTTCGACAAACACTAAGGTCAGGATACAATCTACCATTAGAGAATGACTGCTTTTTGTAATCTTGCCCTTGGAAAGACATCTATGATTAGTAATTCCTTTCAGAAATTATGATCTCTTGTTGAAACTGCTTTCCTAGGGGAAGTATCTTGTTTTCCTCTGGTCTCTTTTTCTGTTTTCTTTTGCTTTTTCATGATCCTTTAGCGTCCCACCTGACAAAACTGGTTTGGCTGAGGAAATTTCAGCCAGCTCTCTGAACCTATATTCCTATATTATGGATGAGCTCCCAACTTTGTTTCCTTTTTATAGGCTAATAGGCTGAAAATGCTGTCATTAACAACCAGCATGTGACAAAATTAAACCTATTAAAATTATTATTTGACAAATATTGCTTCCTATGAAGAAACTTGAAACGGGCTCTAAAGCAGCAGAAATCTAGTCCCTGATAGTGTTGATACTGTAATCTCTGCCTTTATCAGCTTCTCTAGGTGCTCCCTGTATCTGATTCAAGAAAGGACCTGTGGCATTTGTATTCCTACCATTGGCGTTATGCTTCTATTTGCAAAGATTTAAGTGTGTAGTCCTAGTCAAGTGGCAGGTGACCTTGCCTATGGTGGGGTGTTGCTACTAGACGATCTTTAAGGCCCCTTCCAGCTCAAACCATTCTATAAGTCTATGATCCAAAACAAAGTAGAGGCTTAAACTGACCTCTGCAAAGCTCTTTAGGATGAGAAACTACCTTCAAAGCAAATTAACTGACACAGAGTGAAGTTCTTTGTATTCTGCTCCTGGAAATCTTTCGCTTACTCAGATCATCAGCATGAAAGTGTGTCTGTTAGCAGTAGGGAAGAACTGTCCAAGAGAACACTAATGTCTCTGATATTGGATTCAGTGTTCACTATTCAAGAATTCGGTGTGATCTTGGATATGGTGCTGTGATTTTTTTTTTTTTTTATTATTGGTGATATAGTGAAGTTGTGAAGATGGTACTACAGAGATGGAGCTATGAAAAAAAGGTACCTTCAAACATATGTTCTGTACCATATATAGTGTGTGTGCGTGTATATAAATATATAGAGAGGAAACATTTTAAAATAACTGATCAAAGTGGTTATAAACCATTTATTTTTGCAAAATCTTTGATAAATCTTTCAAGTGAATTTCAGGTTGAAATTTTGTTTGGGTTTTTGCATTTATCACATCATCCAGTTCCATTTAAACAATGGCAAGGAAGACTGCCAAAAAGTAGAGGAAAAATAACCAACCAAATTGAATGTAAATTTAAACAACTTCAGAAAGCATAATGTTCTTTGAAAATAATGAAGGTTTTAACCAGATTATGAGTTTAAAAACTGGGTCACTATTTTTTCATTAAAAATGCAGATGCTTTGGCTAGTTCTTATTTCAGCATCAAGCATGTAAATATGCCATTAAAGAACACTTTTAGCCCAGCATCTGAATGTAAAAAAAATAGTTCTTTAAAAATGCTACTTTCCTGTAATCTGTGGTGAAAATCTTGTGACTGAGTTTTTTGCTGGCACTAGTGAGGTATCTGTACCAGTGTATTCCTGGACTGGCAAGTAATGTGGAAAACATACTTAGCTCTTGAGCAGACACAGTTTAAACCTGTGGCCTTTTCCCAAATCTTTTAAGGACTGAAAAGTTTTTTCCCAACAAAGTTATGAACAATAATAAAAATATCTATGGTTGGGTACTGATATTTCTAAGAGCCCGTTTGAGTTGGGGAGGAAGCAGGATAAGGAAAGGAATTTTGAGCAGAGTTCACCGGAGTTGCCAGATACTTCACAAATCTGTTTATAAGCCAGGAAAGAAGGCTTCTTCCCTCAAGGCTAAGAGGAATGAATCACTGAAGTGGGAGGTATAGTGTCATCCAAGAAAAGAGAGAATCTGTTCTCCTTTGCACCCGACCCAGCTGTTTTATAGATTAAATAATACTTTCAGATACATTGGTGTGTTGCAAAGCAAGGCAAACATCTTCAACTGTTAGTGTTCAACTACATCAATCACTGTTGTATTTATACATAGTTTGATTCACCTGTAGTACACATGATAGATGGAGCTATGATTGTGATATATCATTTAAAACTTCTGCTTGCCCAAGTGTCTCTAAAAGTTCTTCAGCTTGCATATTCAGAAGTCAGTGCTAAATCCATAACTCTGGTGACCTCTGGTTATCAAGAAGAAACTATTACAGCTTTATCTTCAGCATCAACAGTGCAAATCTGTGAAATCCAGTCATGCTGTTGAGTGAAACACTATTGTCCAAGGCATGGCTTCTCTTACTGTCTCTCCCAGGATTTGGCAACTGGTAATTTTAGTCCTAAAGTGCTGATTTTGTATTTTGATGTGAAAAAGCACATTTACTGATATTCTGTTGATTCTGGATTCCAAGTACATGAAGGTATGTGCTTTTTGTTTTGTTTCCCCTCTCCAAAGAAGGAACAACTCTTAAATTGATAACAATTTCTTGGTTTCACCTTAAACACCCAATAAGCTCTAAAAAAGTTATAGAAAATACTTTTATGCAACTGGGAACCTGTACAAGAGAAAAAATGCAATTTAGAATGTATTTCATATTAGTCTGTCTTCCTACTGTTTGCTTAGGATTTCTCCAAGACTTGTCTTGGACCTTAGAAGTGAAGAATATGATGTGGTAGTGGTTAGTTTTGTTATTGCCTTCACAGTGAATTTCAGAGCTGTTGTAAGGACTGGCAAACTCATGTGTTTCTTGCTCAGTGCTTCTGTGTGGCTGCATCATCTCCCCTTTAATTCAGGGTGGAACTTCCATTTGTCTCTAACTTTATATTTCAAGTTTTCTCTTTGCTTGTCCCACTGTTTCTCAGTGAATTACAATCTCCAAGGGAGATTGAAATTAGTAAGGGTTATGAAAGTCTTGAGATTGTTAAACGTTCTGTAAGAGTGGAAAATGTGTTGTGAAAAGAAAAGCTTTAGTATAACTGTGTTCCCAGCAGCAGCTCAGTTCTTTATTTGCACTGGCAACTAGCTATTTCTAGGAAAGCTGAGTGGTTGCCACTAGTGCAATTTGACTCTATTTCTTGGCCGATATGTTTTTAGAAAGACAAATGAGCTAAAGCCAGGATCGTGTTTCTGAAGTTGGGAACAGCAGAACCTGGCTGCTTTCCCCTCCCCTGCTATCCTGGGTTAGGCTGAGATACCCTTCTGTTTCCTAGGGTGTTTGCATTTATACTGCTAGAAGCGTTTCTTGATTAGAACACTTCTAACTTTGCTTTTCCGAAATGTTAGAAGAGTGATGCTCATCTATTCATTGTACATTCAAATTATTCAATACATTGCTAGCTTACCTTTAGCTCTTCAGAGACACAAGATGTTGCATTTGCACAGATGAAAGACTTGGTGGCAGAGAGCTTTGCATTTGTCTGTCCCTCCCTTGCTAGTTTTGGGTCTGCTCCATAAAATTGCTCTTGCAAAGCAAGGTCTTTGCATCTTTGTAGGTGGATTTGCTAGCATAGGGAAGATATGGGTCTATCGGTGTAATCCTGCTTAATCTCAGTGTATTGTGTACTTGCATCCTGGCATGATGTCTCTGTACGTTAAGTCTTGAGTATACAGACTCTAGATGGCTTTTTTTTCTCAGAATTCTGAATTGGTTACTGAAGTTTCTCAAAAGAAAAGTCCTGAAAAATCAGATAGCTTTACTTTTAGGTAAGAGCAAGTATTTTTAGTTTGTCTACTGGTCATGACTGTTAGTATTGTCTGTTTCTTAGTCTAAGACCTAAAATCCATGTGGGACAGCTGAAGGCTACTCCCTAATTAAGTGCTTTGTTCTGAGCTGCAGTAGTGATGAAGTCATTAGAGGTAAGGACATCCTATGTGAAAGTTATTCAGTACTGAGCAAATCTTTAGAAAAAATGGGTCAAAGGGAATTTTCACGTGTCAGTTCCAATTTTTAGAGCATTAACTGAGTTGGGTAGTATGGCTTCCTAAATTTATATTCAGTACCAGAACTGTATCTTCACTAAAGGCAGGAAGAGGTATTGGCCATTAAAAAGTAATATACTGCACTAAAAAAGGTTGTATGAGCAGCTCCAGATTTAAATGGGGAAAGATAAGCATCCTTTCTTATTCACAGTACTGTAATTACAGAAAGCAATCTTTTTTTCAAAGAGTTATGGAACTTCTGCTTGTTCTTTTACTATCCTGACCATCTATTTGCCATTGTACTCTCTATGTAATTACTTATGGTATAGTATACAACTGATTGTGATTCCAGGGTGCTAGTTGGTAGGCAGATAAATTCTACTAAAAAAAAGCCTCTACTTGATGAAGCTTCCTGATCCACAGATGGAAAGCAGAGGAATAGAAGAGTGCATTCTAAATGCATTATGTTTTAAAGGTCGAGTTTTTTTCACCTGTTAAGAGCTCTTTCATCCAGCTCTTTTAACGGAGTAAATTAGTTCTGCAGAACTCTTGCAAGGGGGTCAGTGATGTAGTTGGAAGCTGTAGTGTTGAGTTAGTGCTTTCATAACTTCCGTAAATGCTGTTCTTAGAGGACTGTTTTTGAAGCCATGAACACTGAAGCCAAAATTGGTGTGCAACAATGATTCGAAAGACTTCTCAAAAATACTCTTTCCTGTTCTGTCTCAGGCCTCAGTATTTTCTAGGCCCATTCCGTTTCCAGTCTAATCGCAGCAAATAACCATTGGAGTTTGAGCTTTATTCTGATGCTTTTACAGGAACAAACTCCTTCTAGATTATTAACCTGGTGTAAGGGATCACAATATGGTAACGTGCCCTAGGGCTAGCATCACACTAAGGCAATTGCAATACTAAGTCATTGCAATGTCAAGTCTTGCGCAGTGATGAATAGAAATAATATGTCCTGAAAAATGTGTGCGCATTGGATTTAGCACAAAGAATGTATATGGGAAACAGCCATTCTCCTGTTGCTGGCAGATTTGCACCTATTTTAAAGGGTATATAAATTTTTGTGTATGAACTGTGTAACGATGTCAAGAAAAACAACACTGTGGGGTTTTTTTCAATATCTAAGTTAATGAAATGAGATTCTGGCAGATCTAGAAATCTTATTTCCTGTTCGGCTTCTCTCCAATGTAATTTCTAAGGAGGGATGTGAGGGAGTCAGTGCAAATGAAAGAATAACTATTCCAGTAGACTGTAGTCACACAATACCAAAGCATTCTCAGTAATGCAGTCCTCCTGTTAAAAGAAAGCACATAACAAATTCTGTCATTATCCTGCAAGACAACTCTGAAGGCACTGTTTCCCGAGTGGTAGCTGTATATTGAGACTCCTCATCCTGAGGCCCAAATGCCAAGATCTGGCGGGCAGTCTGAGCTTCTCACTGGCTTCTCCTCCTTCAGACTACGTTTGGCAAGGGTTGTTTGAGTAGTCTATAATTTACCTTTACCATCAGCCTATGTAGTTCTGCCCTAGATTTCTGGGTAGAACACTACTGCTACAAGGTCAGAGTAAGCCAACAGCATGCTGTCTCAGTGCACAACCTGCTCTACAGCATTGGCGTGGCCACAGGGGTCAACATCCTAACGTCCCAATCCAGTTCTACCTTTACTGATCTCCAGACGTCCCTTCCAACCTCAGCCATTCTCTGATTTGATAACCAAGTCCTATTTTCAGAACTGGTTTTCATTTTTTCTCCATGGAGAAACACATCGAACCTGCCCTCCAGGTTAACAAATTCTAGTAAGGCATTTAAAAGAAGGATGGAGGCTTTTAAAAAAAAAAAACCCAACCCCCAAAACCCCAAACCAAAACCAACCAACCAAAAAACCACACACAAAAAAAAAAAAAACAAAGCAAAACAAAACAAACAAAAAAACCCAAAAACAAACAAACCGAAAACCAACAACCTAGTTGCTGTCGTTCAGCCATAGAGACTCATTTTCTTTCTGACCTCAAGGTTAGGTTATTACCAGTTCAGTGAAGTCATCCTTAATAAGGCAGTATTTCCTAGGTCCAATCCAGCACAAACAGAATTCCTAGCAAGACTTGCCTTGACTTCAGTGAGTTGGGATCCACAAGTGCAAACTGGAGTATATATTCCTCTTCTGGAAGTTTCTGCATCAGTCTGTGCTGCCTGTGGAGCCCTAAAAACAATGTGTAAGTCTGGTAATATTTATGTAAATAGTCTTGCACAGTTTACTGGAGCTGCTGATGTCTTTTGTGTTGTATCATGCATTGAATAGATGTTTGACCCATTTGGTTGCCCTCAGCTCTTGGCTCAGAGTGGTAAGATGAGATTCTTTTTCGGTACAGCTCATTGCAAAGAGAGCTACAGCTCTTCCTGAGTTTCAATGCCCAGTTTGTTTTTCAGAGCATGATATGATCTCTACATCAAGGGAGGTACAGAAATGACTGCATAGCTCGGGTATGTAATCACAGCTTTGAGAGTAGCAGTGTAAGGAAAGCTAAACTAGCACTACTTAGCCAGAGATTAACTTTCGTACACTCAACATATATTTTCTTTTTCTATTGGCTTGTTGACCTGTTGAGGTTCCACAAACTTCTGTGATTTTCGATTGAGAGATTGATTTGGTGTTTTTTTTTAGCTTGAGAAGTGAAGATAAAATTTTGAGATGGAAGTTCCAGGCTCAATTTGTGCACGTACATACCACCTCTGATCTGTCCTGGGACAAGTAAGTGGAGAGGTATTTTCTCTACATACACCAATCCTGTACACACTGAGCATAAATGCATGGGTTTATAGAACCCCTGCCTTAACCAGTCCATGAAGCAGTTGTAAACTGGACTACTAATGCTTTAGAAGTTTCTCTGCATTTTACCTCTAGAAGGTGACATCTCTATCTCCTAGATGATACCTAATAAAAAAGACTGTATGTAGCACCTGTAGAGGTCCAACTAACAAACGTTTTTGGGAGGGGGGAAAAAAAACCATAAACCAATGAACTTGACATACCTGACAGACAAAAAGAAGTCTGCTGTTGATCCCTGTGTTGTGATATGCATTGATAGGTAGACCTCTGCTCAGGGAATAGCTTGTACTCACTTTGCGGCAAATCTTGAAGATGAGTTAGGCCACCTTTTCTGTATTGAGAGCAAGAATATCTACCTATAAGAGGGATAAAACAATTAATGTATGTGTGTGTTCCTGGTATGTCAGTAATTCAGTAGCTTCATCATCTTCAAAGAGCTAAAGTAGCAAACCTACGTGATACCACTACTGGGCAGAAAACTAGCTAATCTCTGCAGTACCCAGGCTGCCCCCCTTCCCATCTGCCATGCCATTTTGGAAGAAAATAACTGTGCTCTTTCTCCCCTTGCCATAGTGCGGAGGGTTCTAGGAGGGGGGTGTGTCTGGCTATTGCCCAGCATTAAAATGAAGAAAAATGGCTTTGAGTTTATTTTATATATTTTATCCAATTAGCAATCCACATAAGGAAAAAAGGTATTTTTGAACTGTAAGGGATAGACAGTTACAGTAGCATGTGAGTGTAATTTCTTTTAGTTTTTTTCTCTATTGTGACTTTGCAGCTTTCTATGCAGACTTTGTTTTTGTCCTGTTAAATTGTTACTGCTCTGCACCTGGCTAATTCACAGTCCTGTGCAGCGTGTGGCACTCAGTTTCTGGGATGCTGAATCATTTGGGGTTCCTTGAAGCATCTGAAGACTTAGGCTGTTAGCTTTCTTCTTAATCGCTTACCTTTTCCTCAAAAGGACCAGTCCTTGATAAACACTGGATCATCATCAGTTGACAGCATGCTGTTTATAGAGTTTGTTCAATGTCAACTTGGGTTTCTTTTATATGAGGTAGGTATATCTGTGCATAGATGCTGAACAAGTACGTAGTATTGCTAGTGTCCTTTGAGTATGGAGGAGCTATAAGTTGGTGCATAATATAATGGTATGAAGACAGGGCCTTAGGATAAGGGACTGCAACAACCGACGGGAGAAAAAAAGCTTAGCAAATATGCTGAAAGAAAATATGGCAGATGAGTAACGTGAAGTAGATTCAGCATTGAGAGAAAATGTTCTGAAATATTACACTGAAACAGCCTACTTCAAAAGACTGTAATCCCTTGAGGTGGTCTTAATATAAGGCAAAGTATAAAAACTTTTCTTTAATATTGTATCTGGGAAACCAAAATAAAGAAATCGGATCAGTGGCTTCGAGCTGTGTTAGACCTTGACCTTTGTGTGAGCTCTGCCTGGCTGTGGGTGTCCAGGACTCGTTTCCTTTTCAGAATTGTTTCTGAATTGAAAAGATCCTGCTAGTTTTAGCCTGTATGAACGCTTGTACAAGGAAGGGTTGAGTGGAATGATGTTTAGCTAAGGCAGCTGTCGCACACATGTCCAGAATGTATCTAGCTGCTGTTAGTGGTTTCCAGTCCCCTGAACTCTATTTGCTAGGCAACAGGACTGTCACTTGTGTTCTTCATAACTCTCCAGTTTGGTCCGGGCCACTGGGAAAATGTCAGAGACACCTCATTTAGACAGGGCTTTTTGTGAGTCTCTATTGGTGTCATTCTTTCCTGTGAGCACAAATAGTCTCCAGGTGGTTTTGGTGCAGTGGTCACATGAAGTGAACAGTTAGCAAATGGGAAAAGCCCATTACTTCACGGCTGCTGCAGAATTGTCTTCAGCTGTGGAAAGAGACCAAGAGTAACAGCATAACTTTAGCCTGAGATCTTTGGGAGTCTGTTTTCTAACTTATGTGCATCTATTCTTCTGTGCTGACTTTGGTTTCTTGGATTTTTTACATTAAGTCAGTTCTGCACGTGTCTCTGTCAGGGCCTGTAGCACCATAGTTATGCATCTAACAAGATAAAACACAGCCCATCTACAGTTCTTGCCTCTCTTCCTCACCCTTTGTGTGACTGTCCTCCTTGGCTCTTTATTAGAAATGCTGATTTACATAGATGATTGCTAGTTGATCTCCTAGAGCTTAGAGGGGTAGAGCATCTTGGCTCACTGAAAGCTGTAGGACCTGGTCTGCTGTGGGGATTACCTTTTCTTTCTGTGAATAGGAGTGTTTTCTAGACCTTGCAGATCTTCTCATTTCTTGGAAGCTGTGAGTCAGAAGGTGCAGGGATTCAGCAGCTGCTCCTGTGTCCCAGTGAGCTCTTGACTGAGCTCAGCAATAACCCAGTTCTAATTTGCTGCTATTAGGTCAGTTTAGTCCATTAGATTTTTCCTAGGAAACTTTGGCTATCCTGAAAAATCATTATTTCAAAGGGCCTTTTCTGGGTTTTATGCAGTAATTGTAAATCTCTTGTAAGTCAGTGAGAAGAGAGTTCTGTCCTAAAACAGATATTATTTCTCTATTGGAGTGACTTTGCAGTCCTCTTCAAAAACGTTCCACTGGCATTTGTCTTGCTTTAATAGCTCCTGTGGACTCCAGAAAGACAGATACCTGGTATTGTAGGGCAGAGGCTAAGAGAATTTTGTTCTTAAACTGAGTCCTATTTAAATTCCTCACTTGCCATTAATTTTGGCTAAAATGTTTTGTTGAATTTGGGCTTCAGTTCCAGAAATATATCTTTTTCCTACCTTTTTTTTCCTGCATAGCTTAAAGAAAATAACTGTAAAATTCGGATCATGAAACTGTTTGGGAACAAAGTGTTTTCTTCCTGATTGGTGGAATTCTTGACATCACTCAAAGCTCTCAGCTGGTAGAGTGCCACAGTACGCTTTTGGTTTTCATGTGGTGAAGATCTGGGCCATGAGGTCATCTGTGTAAAATGGAGAGATCAACAGGACTTCAATTTATAGTAGAATTAGTAAAATTTCAGTGAAGCATGCAGCCGTGCACTTGTTCAGCTGACTTTAATAGCTTCTGTATTGCGCAGACAGATATTGTTGAATTCTTCAACTTTTAAACACTGTTTTAATGTTCATGCATCTGAATAACATTATTGGCATCATGGAACAGTGCACATATAAATTGCAATGCTTGTATTAATTGTGCAGAGATATTGTCTAATTTTTTAACTACGTGAACATCTGTGAAATAAAACCATCTTGTTGTAAGTTAAGCTGAAAAAGCAAGAAGCAAAGGATGAAAAGGTTCCTTTTTCCTACGACCATATCTTTCTGAGGGAATGGAAAGCTAATGCACAAATCAGATTTTAACAAGACTGACAGTAAAATAGTTTTTCTTAAAACAAGGGCAGAGCTCTTGTTATACCATAAAAAAAAAAGGTAGTGAAAATGGCATCTTCCCCTAAAATGCTGGCCATTTCCCCTGTTCATAGTTGGGGGGGGAAGATCTAATGGTAGGATCTGGAAAGCACTTCTGTATGTTTTTGTTTTATTGTTTTCTGTAAAGCCAATAAGAGTTTCTTACGTCGTCTCTTGCCAGGTATCAACATTTCTGTCTCTACGAGCTTAAATTTCTTTATGCTCAAGTTCCACTACTCCTGCTAATGTGCTGTGCAGGAAGAATTACACTACATTGGTCTGCCGTGCAGCTGGGACTTCCTGGAGGTTTGCATTTTTAAGGCTCTCCCCATCACACCCTGCAACCGAGGCAGCAAATAAATCTTGCTGGTCACATACTGTAGAGAGCACGTGACATTTGGGGGTGGGGGAGGAATTACTGTCTGTGCCCTGTGGAAGCCAGATTGTTTCATGAGCCCCAGCACTGCTCAGTTCTGTACACATTTCGGTGATCTTACTGACATCTCAGAATTTATCCTTGGGAATACTGCTACGTAGTGGGAGGAAAATGAGACGCTGTTAGCAAACTGATAATTGAAAGTAATAAAAGCTTTAAGCAAATGCATAAAACTCTTCCCAATCATGGTATTTATGGCCCCAAACTGTTATAGAGATATTTATAGGTTCAATGGAAATACAAAACATATGGTATCTTTATCCGGAAATATTCTTTCAATTATAGCCTGCATGGATCTCATAAACATCCCTCTTTCATCTAAAAATTCTTCAGTACATTAGGTAAGAAACATCATTCCATTTTGTAGGGGAATGTGGTAAACAAACATGTTGTTCTAACAGATGTTGAAGTGTGTTTTACAGATTTCAATCAGCAAAAGGAATATTCTATAAGTTTTGGCTCTAGCAGCTCAAAGTACTGCAGCTGTTAGGCCACACATCTTGTATTCTGCTTTTCTATTTGTTATATTAGAGATTGTGTAGGATCAGCGTATTTTTTCCTGATTTTCATCTGTTAAAGCATAAGTGTCTTAATCTGCTTTCTTTGCAATGTGCTAGAGCTCTCCTGCTTTGCAAATGTAGCAGGATCATACCTTAATCCTTCCTCTAATGTATCTGTATAAGGAATTTTTGAGAGCACCTTCTCCAGCTTGCTAGGCTCTGGAAATTGTGCCTATAGGAACTGGATTGGCCTGTTGATAATGCACTGTTGTTTCAAAGCAGTCCAGCATTAACTGGGCAAGTGCCTTCCAGAACGTGCAACCAAGGTTTGACCTAAAGCCTAGCAGAAAGGAAGAGACTGTAGGAATATCTGTGTGGGTCAAGTCGAAAGGCAGTTTTATGCTTCATCTTGAATTTGAGGAGCCTGGTCCTGGCCAGTGCAACTGTTCTCTGTCTCTGCCTTTCCTGAGAGGAAGGGATTTAGCACTGACTCAGATCTGTCACTTGGTTGGCAGTGGGGAATATCGTGCCGCCTTCTTGCTGAGGTGCTTGTTTTCTGAGGTACAATTCATAAACCTTGCGTCAGTTTTCTGTGTGGGTAGAGGGGGAAGCAGACCTGGGATTTTTTTAATTACTTTTTTTATTTTTAAACACCTTGATAGATCTTGGAAGATGCTACCTTGTGTGAAGCACTGTGCCTGCAAGAGTTCCCTAGAGGTCAGTTTGTACCTATCTTGATCTTGCAGGAGCTGAATTGTAATACAATGCACACACTGGGTTTGAGTTGTTTAGTGGAAGCCTCAATATTACAGCTCTAGGCTGGAATAGGCATTTTTGCTGAGTCCTTTAAGCACGTTGCTGTCACCTTTGTTCCAGATGTTGCTATTTCTTAAGAAAAGATCCCCTCCAGCCTTGCTTGCCATGACTGCAGCTTGATTAAACTAGTCCCTATTTTGGTAGATCACCTTTCCTGTGCAAAAGTGAGTCTATCAGACAAGCCTCATGTTAAATTGAAATCACTGATTTCTCTTACTTGTGTCCAAGCTGTATTGGACTTGTTGACTACAGTTACTCGGAAGTCTAGGACATGTGTATTGCAATCCTCAGTGCATATTCATCTTTGCCTAGGAGTTTGTAGGAGGATGTCAACCCACAGGATGTCTAGTGAAAGATCCTTTGGTATTTGCCCCAGGCTTTAAAGCCCTTTTATAAAACTTTCCTTCCCAAATCTTCTACTTTCTTCAGTTTTAGTGCTAGCAATCTCCTGTCTGTCTACTGGTTTGTCTTGCAGTGTTCATAGAACACTTCCTCTTCTGGGATATGTGAAGCTACAAGCCTTCCTTTGAAATTCTTCAGGATCCCTGTTGCCTGTAATAGCTGTATACAGTTGAAGTGAGCATCACAAGGTGTAAGCTTCTTCCTTAGCTCTTTCTGTTTTTCAGTTTATTGTATAATATACTTTGGAGGTGTTGGGTGTATAGGCGAAGTCTCTGGTATTTTGTTTTTTATTGAAACTGCAGCACAGTGTGAATTAGTACCTATGTGAAAAATACAATTCTTCTCATCTTCTTGACACTTTCTGGATTCTTGAAAAGAAGATGGAATCTCTTTGCATGTCTTATGGATGTGTCTTTACAGCTACAAGTGCAGATCATTTTGGTGCTCCCATTCAAGATGGATATTCAGAATCTCTGGGCATGGTAATTCTCTTTGTTCAAAATGTAAACCACAGAGAAACAATATAATTGGATAGGGAAATGTGTTCTCTTAAAGTCAGGGAACACTAGAGGAGCTAATTTTCCTGATTTTCTCTGACATACACATCACTGATCACTGGATATAAATTATTCAAATGTTAAAAAGATCACAGTTGTAAATATGAAAGGAGTTTGTAGCAATAATAACAACAAACCATTGTTACTAAATTACTGAAACGAATTATTTATGTCATCATCCTGCAATTTTTTCTGTTTGGCCTTTAAAGTCTGGCATACGCTTTTCTGTAGAGTACTGTGGTAGGAGGAGAAGCCATGTTAATTGTAGCTGAGGGTTCTCTCTGGCTCAGCATGGTAAGCATGCACTATCAGCAGGGCTTATGGCTCCCCATTAACCTGTGCATGAGTGGTTTTCTAAATCTTCCATTCTCCAAATGTGAAGTTGCTTTAAAAGCATTTGAAGTGACTTTGGGGAAAGGTAATGGTTGAACTCGTGAAGTCAGGCAGTCAAAACACACCCAGAGTGGAAAAGGAAGAGTATAAGGGGTAGTCGTGGGATTATAAATTAACCTAAGTATAGAGTGGTGACAAGCGTGTGGCTGGTTGGGCTGTGGTACTGTTTGCAGCCTTGCCTGTGGAACTGGTTTGGTTGGGAGAATATATCTGTACAATGCTGTAAAGCACTCTCAGGCCTTCTGTTCCATCTACCTGCTCTGTATTGTGGGGACTATGCAGAAGACATTGTGGACTCTGGAAGAAGGAAACGTTGACGGAAGAGCTCTGTTTCTGAGCAGGTAGACTGAGGGTTCTGCATTTAAAGCTTAATAATGCATGGGATAAAAGTCAAATTTTCTTCTAGTTGGCTCACTAGGAAGAATAAAATTATCCTGATAACAGATGAGAACCATCTTTCCTCGCTCATGCTTACCAAGGCCCTACTGCTAAGTAGCACTATGTTATTTGACTTTTCAGGCTGAAAAAGTCCCCCATAGAGACAGTTTTGTGGAGCTGATGTTGATGGATGCAGCTTCAGCATTTCACCTTTTATGTGTGAATTAGTACTACATGAAGGGTGTTATTGCTCACATTTGGCTGCTGCTGCTTCCAACAGCGCAGTGTTTTTGTGATGCTAGTCCAGCCAACTGAAGTCTTAACAGGCTGTGCAGCAAGCAGGTGGTACCTGAAAAGGCCTGATGGGATTCTCTTCCAAGATTTGCTGGAATTGGCATCATCTTGGGAGATACATTATTCCATGTAAGTGAAACTCCATTGGGAAGCCTGAAAACTTTGGACCTTTTTGTTGCCTTACTTGTCGTTTGTCTTATGAATAGCTAAATACAAGCATGATGGCTGTAGGTTGAGTATCCACCTTAATTTAGAGCAGCAAATTACTAAGCCAGGTAGGTTCTGGTCTTCATTTTGGAGAAAGCAAAAGCTCTATAGATGAAGAAACTGGCAGAGCAACACTAAGCATCAAAATAACAATGACCCTTTCTGTTAAAGAGAACTTTTTGCATTAAGTTCAATGACAAGTTGCTCCTGGGCATGACCAAAAGGAAAAAGGAGGCCTACAGGGAGTGGAAATAGGGGCAGGTAGCCTGGGAGGAATACAGAGGAATCGTTCAAGCAGCCAGGGATTGGGTTAGACAAGCTAAAGGCCAAGAACTAAATCTGGCCAGGGACATTAAGGCAAACAAAAAATCCTTCTTTAAGTATGTCAGCGAGAAAAGAAAGACTAGGGAAACTGTGGGCCCCCTGCGGAAGGAAACGCAAGAACTGGTTACCCGGGACAGAGACAGAGCTGAGGTATTCAATGACTTTTTTGCCTCAGTCTTCACTGTCAAGGACTGCAGCTGCACTGCCCGTGACGCAGGATGCAAAGGCGAGGATTGGGAAAATGGAGAACCACCCACTGTAGGTGAAGATCAAGTGCGAGACCACCTGAGGAATCTGAAGGTGCACAAGTCCATGGGACCTGATGAGATACATCCACGGGTCCTGAGGGAACTGGCAGATGAGGTCGCTAAGTCACTAGCCATCATATTTGAGAAGTCGTGGCGGTCTGGCAAGGTTCCTACCGACTGGAAAAGGGGAAACATAACCCCTATTTTCAAAAAGGAAAACAAGGAAGACCCAGGGAACTACAGGCCAGTCAGTCTCACCTCTGTGCCTGGCAAGATCATGGAGCAGATCCTCCTGGAAACTCTGCTGAGGCACATAGAAAACAAGGGGGTGATTGGTGACAGCCAGCCTGGCTTCACCAAGGGCAAGTCATGCCTGACAAATTTGGTGGCCTTCTACAAAGGGGTTACAGCGGCAGTGGACAAGGGAAGACCAACTGATGTCATCTACTTGGACTTGTGCAAAGCGTTTGGCACTGTCCCACATGATATCCTGGTTTCTAAATTGAAGAGACATGGATTCAACAAATGGACCACTCAGTGGATAAAGAACTGGCTGGACGGCCGCACTCAAAGAGTTGCGGTCAACGGCTCGATGTCCAAGTGGAGAGCAGTGACGAGTGGCGTTCCTCAGGGGTCGGTACTGGGAGCTGTACTGTTCAACATCTTTGTCTGTGACACAGTGGGGTCGAGTGCAGCCTCAGCAAGTTTGCTGATGATACTAAGCTGTTCGGTGAAGTACACACGCTGGAGGGGAGGGATGCCATCCAGAGGGACCTGGACAAGCCGGAGAGGTGGGCCCAGGCCAACCTCATGCGGTTCAACAAGGCCAAGTGCAAGGTCTTACATGTGGGTCGGGGCAATCCCAAGCACAAATACAGGCTTGGCGGGGAATGGCTGGAGAGCAGCCCTGAGGAGAAGGACCTGGGGGTGCTGATTGATGAGAAGCTCAACATGAGCCAGCAATGTGCGATCGCAGCCCAGAAGGCCAACCGTATCCTGGGCTGCATCAATAGAAGTGTGGCCAGCAGGTCAAAGGAGGTGATTCTGCCCCTCTACTCCACTCTCGTGAGACCCCACCTGGAGTACTGCATCCAGCTCTGGAGTCCCCAACATAAGAAGGACCTGGACCTGCTGGAGCATGTCCAGAGGAGAGCCAGGAGGATGATCTGAGGGTGGAGCACCTGTCCTATGAGGAGAGGCTGAAAGAGTAGGGGCTGTTCATCCTGGAGAAGAGAAGGCTCTGGGGAGATCTTATTGCGGCCTTCCAGTACCTAAAGGGGACCTACAGGAGAGCTGGGGAAGGACTTTTTACTAGGGCATATAGCAATAGGACGAGGGGGAATGGCTTTAAACTGGAAAAGGGCAGGTTCAGATTAAACATTAGGAAGAAGCTTTTTCACTTTGAGGGTGGTGAGGCACTGGACCAGGTTGCCCAGAGAGGTTGTTGAGGCCCCATCCCTGGAGGTGTTCCAGGTCAGGCTGGACGTGGCCTTGGGCAGCCTGGTCTAGTGAGAGGTGTCCCTGCCCATGGCAGGGGGGTTGGAACTCGATGATCTTCAAGGTCCTTTCCAACCTAAACCATTCTATGATTGTGATGACAAGCAGGAGACCCGTGTTAGGTCCTGGCATAAGCTATTATCTAAGATCACCTGCCATATCTTCTAGAGGTGTTGCAGAACTGTGTAACCATTTTTGGGAAAGAGGAAGAGTTTAATCTGACCTAGCACTTGTAAATATACCGTGATGTCAACATCTACAGACTGCTTGCTATATAAGTGACTGAGCTCTTTTTCTCCACATGAAAGCATCCACTGCTGCGCTTATCTATGGAAGAAGATAGGCTAGCATCACCCTGAATCTCAAGCTGTGTGCAGTTCTTTTTAGAAAAACAAATCCTTGAAAAATCTCTCGTTCTTGACAGTTTCTACTAAGTTGTTCCTACACTGTAAGAACAGGAAATTTTGCCTTGGAATCCCATGGCATGCTTTGGTCAGTTTAAGTGAATAATGCATCTATCTCATGGGTGTACAGCATCTGTTCTGGGCTCCTGAACTAAGCAAATAACAAGGCTGTGAGAGCAAATCCTTCCCTGCTCTAATTCCAAAACATTTAGTGGTATTGCACCAAGTATTGATTTGGCCCATTTTAATCTAAGAGCAGAACTCCTGCCAAAATTGAGGATAAGCATGACAACCATTACACTGATTTATCAAAGTACAAGGGGAGTTGCATTAGGAATTTTGGAATTTAATATAGTGCATAAATGGCATTTCCATCAGCAAAAAAGAGAAGGTTGATTTATAACAGATAACTCCAATAATTTCTGAATTTCCATATTAATAGGAAAGTGGTACTTCCATTTGTGCTATTATCCCCATATGTGCCATCTTCTTATAAATATGGAAATTTGATAATTATCTGTAGAACTACTTTATTTTCAGATCATACCACAGAACTTAGTGAATGGAATTTTTATTTTTTGTACTGTCATATTTTTGAAGTGTTTTATTGGGTCTGGTTTACTGTATGGAAAGGTAAACTCTGTTTAGCCATGTTTTATAGCTTATCTAAAACTAGATGGCTGCTAACTAGTTCATTTTCCTTTAACCAAAAGCACATACTTGGATTAAATGTTATTGATTTGTTACTTTCTCTGTTTTATGGTTTTAAGTACAATGTGCTGAATAGGAACTTGTAAAAGATACATTGCTCATGGAAAAGGAATTCTCGTAAACAACATTGACGCACTGGAACTAGGGTAAAACGATAGCTCAGCACCATTATGTGGAGATGATAGGGTAAATATCAGCACTTGCCTGAACGAGTCCTTCATACATGCTGGTGGTCTTGTAGGAATGTAGTTGTGCGAGCCATATGTAAAGACTAAAGCGGGCAATATCAGGAAGAACACATTAGTACTTGATAGATAATACAGTATCTTGAAAAAGAAGTGGTATATGGGATTGACGTGGTTCAGAAGCAAAATCATGCTGCCAGGGGTTTGATTACACTTGATCCATGTAATCACACTTTTTTAAAACTGTGAGCAGTCTTAATATCAGAGTTGTCCTGTAGTTTTGGGAGTATTAGCCGGGAGATACTCAGCTGTTTTACATTGCCACATGTCTCCTTTGAGTAATTTTTTAGTACCGATGCAATAAAAAGCAGGAGAAAGGTATGGATATGGGACACTTCTAATGTAAAAGCCAACTTTTTTTTCCTTATTACAAAAGACATCACAGCAGGTATCTGTTGATGAGGCTGTCCGCAATGGAGTTTTTCTGAACCAAGTCAGCCAGTGAAAATTGGCCATATGGAAGTTCTTATTTCTGTAAAGGTGCCTTTACCTTAGGAGTTATGGTTCTGTGTCTTAAATTGTGTATCTAGGACCTTTCATGCTGTGAAGTTAAAACTTCCTCCCAGATATCCTATTCTGATTTCTTTTCTAAGTGCAGTGTTTGGTTCAGGGGAAGTAAGTTTCAGAGGAAAGCACTGTTTGCCAGGAGAAGCCTTTTCCCTTGGGAGCAAAATACCTTAGAAAAACTTGGCTTTGAGTGGTGCTTTTGAATGACCTTTGTATTCTGTGCTGTTAACTAGAATCTAAACACTTTGTGCTGCCCTGTATTTACGTGAACAATTAGAAATCTGTGTATCACAGAATTGTTTCACCTGAAAAGTGGATGTGTATTAGGCTACTGCATGCCTCTTTCTTCATCTTAATCATGAGAGATTTATGATGAGGTCCCCATGCACTTTTCTTGTTGCAAGTTTTACTAAAAGGTTAAGTGACAGTCCCTTTCATGTTATGCCTGTATCGCGTGTGAATTGGTAGGAAAAGAGCTGAGGCACCGAGTTTAATAGACCTTGTTCAAAATTAGGTACAAGTGTCTAACACACTTGGTGGTGGGGAATAACCTACATTTTTGTGAATCTATTGCATGAAGAAAAGAGTTTGCATACAGATATGGATAGCAGAGGCTGAGAGTACTGTATGGATAAGCTGTGACTGGGGTGGCCCTAGTGGTGATAAAAACAGAGGAAATAGATTGTCTGATGTAAACACTGTGTTAATAAGGAAAATGGTTTAGAATAGGAACTGGCATCTCTTAAGTATATGAATGTAGTGATGGTCCAAAGTTATTTATTTAAGCATTGATTTTTACCTGAATGAAAATGGTACCAATCCAAACATGAAAACCTGACTTTCTCAGTATGTTCTTTCTGCACCACCTGTAAGATGTACGCTTTGGGTTTTTGTCCTTGTGTAGCTGAAAAATCACATGCTCTGAGCTGTGAATGCTGTTGTGGGATAAAGCCACATTTGTAATGTCAAGGACTGAAACTATGCTCACTTACAGCACTAGCCACTCTGATCACCAAAACGATTTCATCAGCCTTACTTCAGAAAACAAATGATGTTTGATTTAGCTGGGCAAAGTGATATTTCAGAACTGGCTTCAGCAGTCTTTTCTGTAGCTTGACAGTTGGTCTGTAACAGATGAAAGAGTAAACAGTCTATCATAGTTGAAACTGGAAGCAGGCACCTTGAAGCATATCTTGAATGTGCTTCTTTTACATACGGAATTAAAAAAGTTAAAAAAATAACAATTTAATGCTTCTGTGGCCATCTTGTTAAAATCTTAACTCAACCTTGGGCACTGGAAAATCAAGACCTTAGATGCAATGATGCTTACAAATTTATCTTGGATTTGAGTAGCTGCAGCTGATGCCCTGTTATGTTTTTAGGGAATCTCTCTTCCTTTGAAGTCCAGGGGAGTCATTCTTTCCATCTTGTTCAGTTGTCTTTTAATCAGGCTCGGGACATCTTCTGTGAGGAGGTGAGTGTCTTGGCTGCGAGGCAGGTCTTTTGTCTGACATAAATTGACAGAGCAAGTAAATGGGGAAAATAGGACGATTGTTGAAGGCATTCAGTTTTCTCACATGTTGTCTACTACTGTGCTCTGTTGCTTTTCACTGCCTCCCTCTGGAGATAACGTTGTTTTTAGTCTTTGAATATATGAAGTTCATTTCTTTTTTTACAGCTACTCAGCCTACAGATGGCCTCCAACTGGGTCTTCAAATAGAAGTGCTTTGCATGTGTCTTCCATTCTTATTGTGCTTCAGAAGAAACTGTCCACAGGCTAATAATCCTATCTGAACTTGATTCCTGGGTGCTTGTGGTGCTACTTCGTCTGTCTACGTAGTAAGTTTTTGCTGCAAGTCAACATTCACAACTAGTTTGTATGTTGGTTTCCTTCCTGGACTCCATGTTAAGACGATTGCATGCTGTGGGTTGAAGGCAGTAGGCCATGAGTTCTCACTCTAAAAGTTTTTCTGGCTAGAGGTGTTTCTGACATCTTAGGCTAAGGAAAAATAACATTCACTGATTACCCAACAGCTTCAGTTTTCTCACCGATTTTAGTGAAGTTGACATATTGCTGTTCTCAGTCATTCTGTAAGCCATTGGACATTTTGGGCTGGGGAGTTCCTTTCCTTTGGGAATGATTAAATGTAGCCATTTGGAGGTAGGCAGGAACGACTGAAGCAGCACTCTTCGATCTATTGCACACTGGATAAATAAATTGGTATTCAAAGGGATTACTTCAGACTTTGGCAAAACTGCCCCTCTTCTGAAGATAATTTATAAGCTGGTAACAGGGCAGTGGGCCCCAGTTCACACAGTCCATGTAGCTCTGGCTTCCCTAAAGCTGCACTGCCTTTCAGCGTGTGAGACTGGGATGCCAGGGATAAGTCTGCATGGCTGGACATAAAGACAGGGCTTGTCAGTGGTGGCTCTGTGCCAAAGTTGTTGTTGCTGTGCTGCTCCTGGTGGTAGTAATCTCATGCAAAATTGGCTTGTGTCTCTGCAGTATGTTGTACAAAGTCATGAGATGGGACAGGCATTCAGGGAATTGCTTAAGAAAAGGAAAGGTGAAAGGTGAAGGACAACAGTAGTTTAAGTATGCTGTTTCAACACCTCAGTTGATGGAAATTGGCCTTCTTCGCAGAACTCATTGGAATGAAGCCTTTTTGTGCCATCTGAGAATCTGATCTCTTACACCTGTGGTTGGTTTTCATCTTCAATTCAAACTAAAGAAAATATGGTTCCTAGAAAATAGGAGTCTTCCTCCTTATTGCCAGTGATTCCATATGCTTTTTTGTTCCATGCCAAAGACCTGGAAGAGGTTGCAGTAGGATGCACACAATTCAGCTGAACATGCCATTCTTTTGCTTTGTCATGCTGGCCTTGCTGTTGATACAAAGCTTTCTGCTTTTCTCCTACCATCTCTGGATTTATGTTGGCTCCTGCTAATGAGACTTAAAAGGAATAAGAACTGACCTCAAATTAAGACTGGGCTATTCCTGCAGAGCCATCCAAACCATTTATAATATTGATCAGTTAAGCCCTGTGAATTCTTCAAGTCAATCAATGATGTGAACTGACAAGTTAAATTATTACAGTGAAAGCCCTGCTGTGCTAACTTAATTTATGTTGCTGGGCCTCAAACCAGATTTTTCAGTATATTTTTTTTTTGTTTTCTACCTTTTTAAGACTGCAGTGAAAATGGTCTTTTTGAAAAACTGTTTCCTGTGAGGATACATCACATCAAGTCAGTTGTCCAGTGGAAGTAGAAATAATGCTGCTTTTATTTTAGATTCAATAATATAGGCATCTGGAGCGATGAAAACTTTTTTTACACATTTTGTGGCCCTGGGGAGATAAAGACAACTTGTATTTGTATTGTACTGTATTACCTTACCTGACTTGAGGTATTTAGTTTAGAAGCATGCTTCTGTTATGTGAATGATAAATTGGAGAGGAAAGCCACATATGGAAGAGACACAAAGTAAAACTTGTGGATTCCGATGGTTACAGCCGTGGGAAAGAGGAGGGAAAATGCCTTCTGCAGTGCTGCAGTCAGGTCTCCGTTCCTCACAAAGAGCATCATGTGGAAATAATACTGGAATGCTCTGCCTAGCCACTCAGACCTTAAGCGTGTGACACAGTTGTGTATTCACAAAGCAACATAAAAGGAGGTTTGGTGTCATGTCAATGAAGCTGATGACAGCCAGGAAGAGTGGGGGAAAAAAAATTAAGACTTCTGTCTCTTTACTGTATACTCATGTAAGTGCAGTCATGGGCTGCAATTACTCTTCTCTCCTCCTTTTGGAAATGTTACCTGTTCCTTACATTGCCCATGGCCTCCCTCTTCCCAAGGCACTGAGGTAAAGATTTGGGGCAGCATATACCTGACTGGGTACATCACTGACTCTGCATTTTGCTCCTATCTTTTCATGTTCTGGGTGCTGAACTAACATGTCTGGCTGTTCAGGCCATCACCAGGGTGTCCCAGAGTAGGAGTTGCAATAGTCTCCCGAAGACCTTTTCCCAGTGATCTCTCCAGAGAGGAATTCTTCCATACAGAAGACTTCCTGGCACCTACAAGAGCTTTTGCTCACCAAAAATCACTTGACTGAATCCTTGGAAGCTAACAGCAATTTACTTCAGCTGATGATTAAAAGCATGTTCAGCCTGGAGAAGAAAAAGCTCTGGGTAGACCTTATAGTGGCCCTCCAGTACCTAAAGGGGGCCTACAGGAAAGATGAGGAGGGACTTTTTATCAGGGAGTGTAGCAATAGGACGAGGGGTAAAGGATTTAAACTGAAAGAGGGTAAGTTTAAATTAGATATTAGGAAGAAATTCTCTACTGTGAGGGTGGTGAGGCACTGGAACAGGTTGCCAAAAGAAGTTGTGGTTTGCCCCATCCCTGGAGGTGTTCAAGGCCAGGTTGGATGGGGCTTTGAGCAACCTGGTCTAGTGGGAGGTGTCCCTACCCACAGCAAGGGGATTGGAGCAAGGTGATCTTCCAACCCAAATCGTTCTATGATTCTATGTTATTTCAAAAATATGCTTTCCTTTCACATGCTGCTCTCATCCCAGCTGCCTCCAGGTACCTTCACATTATTGCATATTGTCTGTGGTCCTGTCAGTAACCCCTCGTATTAGGCCTTACTAAGCCCTAATTGAAACTGAGACTGGTCTAACCATTGGGGAACTGAGTCCCATGGCCATAAAGATGTTGTACTTTATTTTGTATTTAGTACTTTCTATGAACCTGGCCCTAGTGACTGCAGGTCCCAACCAAGGAGGAGGTACCTTCTGCTTCTCAGCATGTGGCAGCAGCCATGAAAATACGCTGTTGTAGTAGCTGTACGAGAATGCTTAACAATGGCTCAGCTACCTCAGACTTGGAGGTGTCTCAGGCATCAGTTTCAAACAACAGAACTGACAGGACAAGTGGCTCAGTGGCTATCACTGCTATTACTGGGATCTCTTACTTTCCTGTGCAGAGAGGATGTTTGACAACAATTCTGCTGTGCAATTATCCGGTTTTCCTAAGTATTCCTATTTTGAAACAAATGGTAACTGATTACTGAAGAGCTAAATCAACTCAAAACATATATTCCTGCTTCTTCATTGCCTACTTTAACTGAAGTTGGTCCCAGGCATTCTGGAAAATGCCTATAAATTCCTATCAAGACCATACGTTCCCAGTAATAGTGGATTGTTTCAGTTTCTGTGAGCACATTTGATTAAAAATCCTATGCGCTGATAAGACCAATTTATGTTGGGACTTGCAAAGAGCATGTATGTTGATGAAAGGTAGAACACCACTGTTTAGTTCAGTCTCACTTTGTTTAGTTCAGTCTCACTTGTCATCAATGTATCGTACCTTTTCTCCCTCTGAAGACTTCCCTGAAAAAAAATTCTTCCTCTGTCTTTCCAAAGGGTCACTGCTACATAATGTTTTGATACTTTCCTGCTGTGACAGCTGTCTTCATCAGACCTTTCAGAAAACTGAAAGAACAAATGGGTTTGGAAAGAGCATGTTTTAGCTGCTTCCTTTGAAAAGTTTGTAAATGTTGCTTTTAGTGCTTAGCTCCCTAAGGTCAAATTTTCTTTCTCTTCCTTTGGGGAAAAAAAAATTGGCCAAATAAGTAGAACAGGCTATATAAAACTAGATAGGGGTCTTTGCGCTTTTCATTTGATGGCATAACTCCCAGGCAGATGGATAAATGGTTCCCACCAACAGTCTCCTCTTTCTTAACTCCAGCATTTATCATTAAGCTTTCTCACCAGTTCCTGCTGCCCTATATTGCTTATGCTGGGAGGACTTGATAGCACAATCTCGAGGCATTAAATTCCAGGTATTTCTATACCTTTTTCCTGAGGCTTCTGCCATCTTAGACAAATGTCAGTTTGGTTATACCTTCTGCCAGCTCCTATCTACCCATCCTCAGTGGGCCGTTATACGATTGTTTCCCATGATATCCTTCCTAGTGACATTTTACACGCATACTATTTTCCCCAAACGAGTTTGCTGCATGCTAAATTTCATGGTAGAATGAATCTCTGCAGCTGAACTGGTACATTAAGCTGAGAAAGTGGTGTGTTATAAGGAAAATGCTTTTAGGCACACTTTGAACAGATGATTTTAACTGGTGTTATGACTGAGTGCTGCTATCTTTCTGTTCACAATCTACCATACAAATGTCTTGATCCTGCAATCCTTAAACACATAGGAAAGAGACAAGTAATTTGCATGTGTAATCTTATGAAAGCCACCTTTGTAATTAAGTGCAAACTGTGATTCAGTCCTCTGCCAGTATATTATGCCACTTCAATAAACTTTCATTTCATTATTGAAAGTCAAGATTCCTTTATTAAACTTTTCTATTAAAATATTATGTGAAGAAGCTTCCAAAATCCACATTGCTTCTGCTATGTCACTTTTATTCTAATGTAATGTAAATAGACAAATAAGATATCCCATTGTGTTAGCCTAAGGGTGTTTAACATGCCCTTGAAACCAAAGACAAAATAAAGCATAACTAAAAATCTCATAGCAAGACAGCCCTATGGCACAGCTTCCCTTCCTGGCAATGTGAAGCAAGGTATTGAAGACTGAAGGGCTATTAGGAGGCTGAGAACATCTTTAGCAAACTGCCTATGGGTATAATACATTCCTGGGCTGTGAGCTGGGCTTAGCTCACAGTGAGATAGTCTAATAGACAGCAAATCTCTCTCCAGCTGAGTGGGTTGCTATCAGCCGTAACCTTGAGATGGGACTGCAGCACTTTAGATTGCCTACGAAGCTTTATCCTAAGGCTTTCTGTACCTTGACAGCGTGAGGAGGAGGAGGTATTTCAGTGGGACTGTGCTTATCAGCTGGAACAGAGAGACTTCAGTGGTGATCTGGTCTTTGCCTGAGGTGGTATGCTGAACAGTCTTGGTGCTCTTATGAAATATTTGAGGGAAAGTTGGAACGGTTTCACGCAGCAGTATGTCAGATATCCCCCTCCACCTGTCTTCACAGGGGACTGCTGGCCCTCCAGGCAGACCACATATAAATGGGAGAGCAATAAGAGAGTACCTGCAATGCAAGACAATGCAAGTCTAACTCACTTGAGACTTATTTAGAGATCAAAGCGATGCACGGTGTGCATCATACAGTGCAGTGCTAAACAGGGAGGCAACCTCAATTCCTGGTAGCATTATGGTTGTGTTAGTGAAATGCTGCAGTGGGTTTAAGTATGCCTCCTTAGGTGTCCTCTCTGTGTCTTAATTTACCTGAGATGTCAAACTGCCAGTGCTTGCAACAGCAGAATCAGCTTGGTGCACGTGAGAATACTGCCTTGATGTCCCACTCGTGCCCTGCCAGCAGCGTGTGGGGTCTGCACTGTGACCAACTGAAACATGCCAGACACAGATGCCACTCTTGATTTGAAGGCAGGTAAACAAGAATTTTCAGTTGGTAACTTGTCTCAGTGACTTATTTCATGCTGCTGGAATAAATGCCGTCCTCTTTGGACTCAGACTCCCTTCCACTGCTTTGCCACTGTGATTTTCCTGCACTGAACAGCTTTTAACCTTGTGCTTGGTGTGTTGTTGTAGGCATGGTATTAATATACCGTTGTCCTGGTCCTCTAGGTGTTTTTGGTAGGCTGTAAGTATTCCAATATAGCACTTTACCTTATTTATTCCCCCCCCCCCCTCCTTAATTTTTGTCCCATCTTGATGCTTTTTCTGTCTTTTGGACTAACTCATCCTTTTGATCATGGAATATTTGGATTTGATCTTTGGATTATAGTAATCACTTAGAGGTCTGAGTGTGCCTCGTGCTTGTATATTCTCCCTTTGTCTTTGCACTAACTTTTTTCCTTCAGCTTTGAAAAATGCACCTTTGAAGTACTGAGTGCATATATTTGGAACAGGCCTCAGTCCATGTTGAATGATACAATGTCCTCATTTTTCCAGAGGCAATGACTAGTTTGTCTAATTTCTGTGAAACAGTTCCAAATACTTGGCATATCTTCTTGTGAAAGAAAATGTTTTCTGATATTTGTTATTTTTGTAATCTTTAGGTGACTATTTTCTCTGGAATTGAAATTCTCATATTAAGTTTTATTTTTATACATTAGCAAAACAATTATGGTGGAATTTCAACTAAGTGGATTGATTAGATATTCTGAATCTCAATAGTTTGGGGTTTATTTTTGTGGCGTTTGGTAATTCTTTTACTGACTCAAGCTATTAAGGTCTTTGTGTTTCTCTTTAGAATTGTGTGGATAAGAAAAGTTCTGTGCAAGGTATTGGTACTACAAAATCTCTGAAGCTGGAAATGAAGTGCCCTTTGAGGGCAGGTAGTCTTAGTTGTGGAACAACCTTTTACTTTGTAGCTGGAAGCATGTGAATCAGTGCCCTTCTGCATGGTGGGCTCTGGTAGAGATAAGGATCCTTACAGCACTCACACCAGTAACTAGTCTTGGTTGACAACTAATGTTTTGGACCAGTCAGGTGCTTTCAAGCATTCTCCCTGCCTTTCATATCTCTAAAGGAAGAGAGACATTGCATTCTTTTTTTTCTTATGTTGTTTTTACTCCCCTGTATTGCTTCTGCTTAGTGAAGCTAGTGCAATTGAAGGATGATTATTTGATCCCAGTGGAGAATCTCTACTGTGCCATATTTCCTTGTGGCTGCCAGGAAAGATCAGCCTCAGGTGACTGGAAGTTAAGCAAAGCTGAGGACAGGTAATAGGAGAGAAGCTGATGTGGGTATCATGGACGTTGGCCTAAGGTCGAGATGTAATTGGAATTTTCTCATAATGTAAAACGGAAGCATGGATGCTTCTAAGGGTGACAGAGGAGCTTCTTGAGGTTTTTTAAAATATTCTTATATCAAATGAACATATCTTCTGAAGAGTCAACTAAAAGAACAGATCATAATATATCCTTTTTTATATAAAAAAGTATTCTGCTTAAAGCCTGTTTGCTGGCACAACTCTAAAAGCAGCAATTAAAATTAGTGTAATATGTTGGGGGAAATCTCCAGACTTGCTGCTCATAACCAAGCTTTAATTCATCCTTTCCTGTATTGAAGAGGTGGGACCTTTCCTAGATTGATTGTTTCCATTCTAAATGTTATGGAATTATTAAGCAACGCTTCAGAGTGCACTGAATTTATGGCCATTATTTTCTAATGAATTCTGGTTGAACTGACAACTGTAATCAATTCTACCTTTCAGAAGTATAAATAGGAAGGAGAAATAAATAAATAATGTTTTGGCCACAAGGCAGTGCAATGCTTGGAAACGAAGTTTGAAATGTCCAACTGAGTTGCATTAATGAAATATTAGGTCTCGAGTTTGTAACCCTGGCTGGGATGTCATGGAACCCAGTGCTGGCATGTGGAGATTGTCTTGGAGATTTCCTTTAATCTTCGGAGCTGGCAGGGTATGAAAGATTAAAATGCACTGGATCTATCAGAGCTGCCACCTCTAGTTCAGGCTAGTTATTAATGTGCTATGTGGACAGCAATACTTTATTAATTGTATTGCTGGCCAGTGATCAATGTGACAAGCTTAGCAAAGAGCACAGTTATTCATCAGAGTGTTGTCAAGGAGTAATTGCCCTCATATGCATTAGAATAAGCTAGTGTGAGAAGCAGAATGGATGTGCTTTTATCATTTTTAGGTGCAAATCTGTTAGCGTCAATGAAATTAAAATCTGCTAAGGTACTAGTAAATAAATAAATTGGAAAGGAATTAATTTTCTCCTACACAATCATACCACTACAAAGGGTCATACTTTCGTAGCATTTATATTTTAGTGTTTTAAGGTTTTTTTTCAACAATTTTTTTCTGTATACAGTATTTGTTATCAGTTACACTTTTGTAAAGGCGGGCACATGGTTTGCAGATCTTTCCTTATGAAAAAAAAGTGGAATAGTTAAGATGTAATTTTGCTGAAAACTGTTCTTTAAATTATAAAATGTACAATGGCACAGCTATTTTATTACATGCAGAATATATTTTGATCTACCATGACATTCTTTCACCTTTTGTGGGAAAGCACATTAGTAATAAAATATCAATGCTTTTCTTTCTACAGAAGTGAAGACATACACTTTTCACCAAAGACTGCTATTTTAAGGATTGTCAAAAGCACTGGGAAAGTGACAAAGGTAAGGCTGAACTTGTAATCTCTGTCCTGGTCCCTACTGTACCTGACAATACTAAACTTTCTCACATAATATGTTTTCCCCATCATCCTAGATAACCTCATACTTCAGCTGTGGTGCTAGCACACAGCGTGATGTCTACTGAAGATGTCTACTGAATGCAGTGTTCCTTTGTACATGTGTGTGCAAGCGGTTATCACTGACCTCAATGAGAATGGCAGATGCTCATCTCCATTGGGTTTAAGAGGGCAAAGGAATTCCACAGCCTTCAAATAGAACTTAATCCAGCCTACACGATAGTGATGTGTGCTTAATGAAATACCTCATTGAAGTCCTCTTTCAGCTCAGTACTGGTCGGGAACCCAAATGTGGATATAGAATCCTAATCAGGAGTGCTGTGGCTTGCATGTTTGGGGTTGAGTCTGACCTTAGTTTTTTGTTTCTTGCCTTGCTCTATAACATCAATTTTCATGGAGCTTTGTATTACCATTTATATTTAATACATGCACAAACTGGACTCACACTATAGACTGCATGCTTTGCTTTTACTCTGTTTACATTGTTTCTGTGGGTCTCCGAATCCACTGAACAGAAGGCCTATAGAGAACCTATCCCAGAAGATAACATTTCAGAATATAGCTGAGGCTAAACCCAACTGTAATGCTTGTTTATTTATCATGCAATTAAACAATGATGGTTTAGGCTGATTCTCCAGGACTGTCAGTCTAACACATTTCAGATTGCTAAACTCACTAAAACTAATAATAGATTGAGGCCAGAGATGGGCAGAATTCTGGGATAAGGTAGGATTTCATTGGAAAGTAAGAGCACTTTGGTAGGAAAGGATGAGCAAAGGGACAAGTCAGCATCTAGATTATTAAAAGGAAAGCTGGCACTGTATATAGTTTAGACTTGCTCATGATAATCCATAGCCTGTTTGATAATGAGACCTGTTTAGAATAGATTTCCTTGGCATTCAACAGCACCACTTTTAATGATCTCATCTGGAAGTTCTGCTTCTGCCTTGCCAGTTAAAATGATCTCATCTAAATATTAAGGAAAGTGCTGATAGTAGAGACTACTTTATCAGACTCCTAATGCATGCTACTAAGATAAGAGAAATAAAATATTCTTAAAGTAAGTATGAGAAATTCTTTGTCCAATTTCAACCCCCCCCAAACAAACAAGGGTGAAAAATGTGATATGACTTTAAAAATCATTAGTGTGATCAACTTAGAAAATGAGCAGGGAATGTAAAGTGGGAGGAAGGGGAATTCAGTTATGGAACACACTGAAGCAGCAAGTGAAGGACTGTTTAACTGTTTTCTGTGGTGTCCAGTAAGATGAGGCCCTGTCTCTGGTGGAAACTTTCTCGTGCTTCACAGTATAACTGCATATCTTTGTTGTACATGATACAAGGCAGCCAGCATTTTATTACTGACTCACAGAACAAACTCAGCCTTTGACAAAAATCTTTATCCACAGGAGGGGAGGGGATTGTCAAGAACAAATACTCTAAATGGAAGAGTCTTGCAAAGACTAAAGTTAATGCATAGAATTAGTAAAGCCTCATCTCGGCTTCCTCAGCACTACTGTGATAGTATTCAAGTCACATAGTAATTGCAAAGCCCTTACTGCATCCTCCAGCAAGACTATGAACTTCACAAAAGTCTCCTTTGCAAATTCTCTGCAAAAGAGGTTTTCTAGTAAGCTTTGTTTAGCCACTTTCTGATTTCTGGCCTTAAAACACTTTGACTCAATACCTAAAAAATTTTGTTGACGATGCTTTGGCTTGCAGTTTACTTTGATAAGTGTCAAACTGGCTGCTGTAGTTTCGTTCCTTGATTCCTCATTGTCTTGGTGTTTACCTCCAGTTTTTAATACTCTGGCCAGTGTTTGTGTGGTCCATAGAACTAGAATCTAAGCCTGAGTAGATCTTGGCATTTGTATGTCACAGTAAGTTAGAGATTTTTGAATCAGTGCAGGTAGTTTTAAAAATAAGTGTTCCAGTATTCTGAAATAGGACAGTGAATTAATTTTATCACTTACATTATCTGTAGATTAGTAGATTGGTTTTATTCTGTTGTCTTTTGGGTTAAATTGGAGCCTTTGACCCTTGAAAAATGGAGCATCAAGGGGAGAATAGTTTTAAGGAATAAGCATGGTAGCTAGATACTAATACTTAGGCAGTTGAAGCTTTCAAATTAACTGATGCTGTCATCTATTCTAATATTTCACTGAAAGAGTGGGAGCAGTCACTACTATCATGTTACTTTCTGCTGGTGTTGTGTGTGTATGTAACCAGGGGTGTGCATGTATGTTACGTGAGAAAATCTTATGGCTGTGTTCAAGGTGTATTGCCCGTTCTAAACGGCAGAATCCTGTGCTGAATACTGAAGATAGACAAGCTGAAACTAAGTACATCTATAAGAGTTGATCTTTGTCAATTACTTGGTGGCTGTAATATCTTCATTGGAAGCTTCATTTTCAGTCAACCCACAGGTTGCAGGAGTTGAAGAGCAAAATTTGTGTCTGATGTTATACAGAAGATTGTATTGAATTTATCATCCCTTTCCTTTGCTCTTTTCATCCTTAGATTCTCTTTACCTAGAGGTTATGGCTTTTACTGATAAATTTAGATTCTGTAATACATAGCTAGAGACACCAAGCAGTCAGAGCCTTAAATACATACATGGGGACTGCCATGTAATTATTTTTTTTTTTTCCTCAGGATACTCATGACTGTTTTTGTCCTGGCATGGAGAATGAAAATTTTCCAGGCACAGTTCTCTCCCTGGGTGTCAGGAATTGATAATATGCCCTTTGTATAGTGAACCCCATCCAAACATCAGGTGAGATTCAGAAGTAGCTCTAGGGCAATACAAGATGCTGCACTCAAGAATTTAAACATCTGAACTAAAGGTGGAAGGAATGGGAATCTGTTGTGGGAGAGCTGAAGCCCTGAAAATGACAGCTGTGTCTTGTTGCTTTCCATTCCGCACAGGTTACAGCTATTTTGGTTTTCAGCATCATGCTTGGCATTGCAGTGTTTGACAACAGATAACCTTCAAACCCAGCTGGAAAATACTAGGGTTTGATGGCATTTGCCATCTGTAGGCAGAGATGGCTTCGTAGACCACCTGACCAACTCTGGGTAAAGTTCAGCCGGGGGTCTTCTGTATGATCAGTCCTTCAGCTGGAGAGGACAACAGAAGATGAAAGGCTGTGTGCTGTCAGAAGTCCTGTATGTCAGGCAAGATGCTAAACAAACTGCTGAATGTGTCATTTATAAAAGGACAGATTCTGTTCTGTTAATCTTGTGTGACTTGGAGTTATTCTAAACTTTAATTGTTACAAAAATCTGACTCAATTCTGTTAACTACATGGGCGCCAAGTGTATGTAGTAAATATTTCTAAAGCAGTATCTGCTCAATCAGATAGGCTTGGTTATAACAGCTCGTCAGTTAGAATTAAAACCCTTTCCCCTTACAGTCTACCTCAAATGTCTTTCCCAGTCTGTAGACTCACAGTGTGACCCTCCAGCATAACACCAACACATGGCATGACTGTCCACACTAATTCAGTCTGGCATTCCCTTTGTGTTCTCTCCTGTTGAACTTTATCTGTTGCTACTAAGAATTTCAGGCTTGGAAACAGAAGAATGTGGGTTCATTCTGCCTCTGTCGTATTATATACACACATGTATATATGTACTATACATATATGTGTGTGTATATATATATAAAAAGAATTCTTCATACACCAAGCTTTGTGTTTCTGTTTTGGAATGTTTTTCCCTGTATTGCATTGTCATAGTATGTAGACATGATAAGTGAGATCAGGAGCTGTCTGCACTGTACAGAAATTCGCATCATGTCTTGAGTTTACTCCAGGTGAGAGAAAGTATGTAGTGAGAGAAGTATAACCCCTCTTTAGAAGAGCAAAAGTTGTGTCAGGGAGGAACAAAATGCTTCTTCCAGATTTAAAAAAAAACCCAAACAAACAAGTGTTGGATGTTTCTGTCTCATCCCCATGTCCAAACCACAGAAGACTTCTTGAAAGTCTTGTTTGATCTGTAGGCAGTCCTACTTGGTGTCATTAAGTCATGCTTACATTAATGTCATGCTGACATTAGCGTTTTCTTGTAGGAATGTTTGAATTGCTTATCATAGACAATTAATATAAAAGTCCACTTAGTGGTGCCTTTCATCTTGAGAGGATGAGGTTTTTCAGTTTTGAAAAATGAAAATGAAAAGTGTTCTCTTTTCTGGTCTTTTTATGCTTCACTATATTAAAGAGCTCTTGTGGTCGGCATTATACCATTAGAAAGCTAGAAGCTGATAGCCACAATATTTCATGTGTGGTAGACTTTACAACAAATTATAACACTGACTGCTGAGACTATCTAAGTTGCTGGAAAAATGGGTTTAATTGTCCATTCTGAAACTATTTCCAGGATCAAATAGAATTTCTTTAACTACTCATGCTCTTTATAACCCTGGTTCAATTCCATTGCAGTAAATCTGATGGGAAAGCAGCACGGCAAGTTAAAAACAGCACTGATATTTTATAGTGCTGACATTAAACTATATGTCATCCTCAAATTAGAGTACTGGGCTGAAAGGTTTTCTAGTTGTAATGATTTGTTACTATCTGGAGATCTAATTTGCATTTTAAAAATGCAAATTTAAAAATTCTTAACCAATGGTTAGGGGCAGTGTGTGTGTGGAGGGGTGTGCTTTACAAGCTCTGTTCAGTTCATTAGCCTGTTGACATTTCTTCTTGCTCAGGTTTGAAGAGGAAGTTGCTTCTGTTTATTGAGAACTCTGATGTGTTGCCATCACCGGTTACATTGACAAATGAAGACAAAATGAGCATTGAGCATAAAAAATGTGTTGTTCAGACTAATCAATACTGTCTTACAGTCCTTACTTGACTCAATTTTCAATGTGTATTCATATATGAAGTTAGTATAAATACTTCTATGTCTTGGGTCTAACTAGCTTTCAGCTTGCTACTGCCCAACGTGGTAGCGCAAGAGACCAAGGCAGGATCTTGTTCTCCCTTACCATTTGCTAAGGCTTGTGCAATTCGTAATAGCACTTGTATAGGTGAGGCCTCGAGCCTGTAGGTCAGTGAAAGTGGGCTGTTGCACCCACATAACCTTTTGTTGTACTCAACAGAGTACGTGCAGCAACTCTTGGCATGTGACACTAAAGTTGTTTTCTCGTGAAATAACTCGAAGTGTCTGAGGATGTGATTTCCTTTTTTCAGCATCAGAATTAGCAAGGATACTGACGTATCACAGAGTGGTTGAGGTTGGAAGGGAGGTTGTCTAATCCTCCAGCAAGGGGACTCGAGCAGGGCCATGTAGAGCTGGCCGCTCAGAACCATGTCTAGATGACTTTTGAATACCTCCAAGGGTGGATGCTATGACCTCCGTGGGCAACCTGTGCTGGTCACTCTCACAGTAAAAAAAGTGTTTCCTTGTGTTCAGCACCTTCTGTATTTCAGTTTGTGCGCATTGACACTTGTCCTTTCACTAGGCACCACTGAAAAGAGGCTGGCTCCATCTTCTCAACACCTTCCATTCAGGTATTTATATATGTTGATAAAATGTCCCTGAGCCTTCTCTTCTCCAGGCAGAACAGTCTCAGCTTTCTCGGCCGCTCCTCATATGTGAGGTGCTCCAGTTCCTTAATCATCTTAATGGCCCTTTGTTGGACTCTCTCCAGTATGTTCATGTCTCTGTTGTGCTGTGGAGCCCAGAACTGGACCCAGAACTCCAGGTGCGGCCTCACCTCCCTTGACCTGCTGGCAATACTCTGCCTCATGCAGCCCAGGATACCATTAGCTTTTTTTGTGGCAAGGGCCCATTGCTGGTTCATGTTCAACTTGATATCCACCAGAACCCCCAGGGGCAGGGGAGAAGGAAACAGGGTTTGAACCCAGAGGGTGGTCTGTCTTGGATTCAGACATTGGCTATACCTTACTAGGAGTAACCTCCAGGGACCCCTCTGGCTTGCGTGTGGTCTTCTTATAGAGAAAAAGGGCAACGCTTCAGCCCACGTTTGAGTATGTACCTCCTTTCATTGGTCCCACTTGTAGCTGCGATAGTCTGTGGTGAGTTGCTTGACCTGCGGGTCACCCTTCAAGATTTCATTTGCTGAGAGTGGTAGTTACATACACATCTGAGCCTCAGGCTTGTAGTTGCTATTTAGGGTATTGAATCTCAGTAAGTGAAGTTGAAGGGAATCAACATGGGAGTCAGATGGGTTGTGAATTCTTGACTGACAGTTCAGAGCTGTGGAGTGTTTTATCAGTGTAAGGGGATGAATCTGGTGATAGCATTTGCTTTTTTTTTTATTTATTTTATGAGCACAATCATTGCAAAGGCCATGCTTATTTTACAGCATATTTGTATTTTTGTTTGCTTTGTTTAAAGTAGGTTTTATTTCCATGTTTATGCCCTGGGGACTTTACAAACTGATCTAGTTGTTGTTTTGCTCAAATTGGATAATTCCAGAATTTAAGAAATGGGGTAGGGAAAATAACAGGGGGGACATACATGCCAGGAAGCATATTCACTGTGTTTTTTCATTTGAAGTAGCCCATAAAAGTCTTCTGAAGTGTTTTTAAAAATATGCATTTGTGTATATTGCCAACATGTTTCCTGAGAATTCAGTAGTGAATTAGGTCTCGGGAGATTTGATTTGTTTCCTTGGCTCTTTTCTAAAACCTTTGATAGCCTCGGACAAATCCTGGTTTCTTCATGCTTGTATTCCTTGCCTGTGAAAAGAGTAACTGTAGATTAGTAAGAAACTATACCTCCTTTGTGTGTGTTTTTTTTTCTAAGGTAGTAAACTTTTGAGAGGGGAACTTCCTAAAGTATATTTGTATGGCACTTAATGCACTCTCCAGATTCTGCCTTGAATTAAACTTTGAAAACGGGTGATTTCAGACTAAAACTTTCAGACTTTTACTTCAAGGTAAAAGTGATGCTGCCCAAAGCAGGAAAAAAAACCCATACAAGTGGGGGAAAAAAAAATCTTTCTTGGTTAATGAAATAAAGGTATTTTTTAACATCAACAAGGTACTACTTTTCTGTAAAAGTTGCAGGGAGGATGCCTTGAAATGAACAGAAAATGAACATCATAGTTCATAGTAGCTGAAAAAAAAGTGCAAGCGCAGCTCTAGCAAAATCTTAGTCCTAATCTCTTGCATTTGAACATAGGGCTTTTCATCATCCTTGCGACCTGATTGTGAAGTCCCTTTTTCATCCCTGAGCTCTTCCAGTGCACTTTTTGTGACAGTGTTTCATATTGCGTATGAAGGAGAAGGTGCTTTAAATCAGTGGGAACTGAGATTGGAACGAGGGGAAAAGTGTTGAGTTGAAATGGTGTAGCGAGATAGTACTTCAGTGGTGTTCACCTTGTGTTTCAAATGAAGATGTATTGCTAACACAGTGTTCATCAATGTTTCTTGAAAAAATACTCTATTGGAAGAGGAGGATATGAGCAGAACACGAACTCCCAATGCAATACGCAATGAGAAACTTTAAGTGGAGGGCTCCACTTAAATTTCGGATGGAAGAAGGAAGATTAATGCATCACTGTAACGTGTTAATGAAAAATTTTTGTCTCCATAGTTCGGTATTACAAGCTATAAATGTCACAAATCAAATGTGGGTTTATTTTGAATATAGTAACAAGTTTCTTTGCAACAGATTAACTTATAAAACTGAACAGAACATTGTTCTGCTGTATTTTTGGATTACTTCTTTTTAAGCTTCTCTCAATTCCTGGAATGCATGAAGAACAGACTTTTTATTTGGAGATGTAAGGGATTTCACTGGCAGGAAACTGAGTCACTTTATAATAGAGTAACTTAGTTGCTTTAGGCCTGGGTAAACCAGTTGTGATAAATCTAAAACTGACGTTAAACCTCAGTCTTGGTAGATTTTTATTTAAATTGCTACTTTTGCCTGTTCTTTTTTTTAATACTATCTCTTTAAGATGAAGCTAGTAACAAAAAAGGCAGAGCACTCTAAGAATGTGACTGTTCTTTCATTATGTAGCACTTTGTGAAGCATGGCAGCATACTTGTGAGACAGCCTATTCTGAGAAATTGGTATTTTGAAGAACCAAAAGATTTGGATAGTTTACCTAGAAGTCAATTTTTCAGGCTTATCAGCCAGGGTTGCTACTGCATGCCAAATCCTGCAGTGGCTCAATTTGAGATACAGCACCAGTCAACAAAACTGTGTCTGTCCAAAGCAGAATTGAAGGTGATAACATTAAGTGAATAGCTACCCTGTTGCCAGGGTAATCAAATTCAGTAATTAGGAGTTCAGTAATCTTGGTTCTTTTATGTAGTCCATCAGTGTTATAATTAATTCGTATTCGGTTTCCTAGTTTGTGGATTATGTGTAGATTATCACTCAGATGTATGCCAGCTGGACTTCATTGCACCTGAAGGCTTTTAATTTGAAGATTATCTGGAACCTTGATCCTAATGCTAGTGACCTCTGTTATCTCTGGTCTTCAGAAAGTGTTTCTTTAATGGTACGTTTGCACTGAGGAGCATGGCAGGCAGTCATCCACAGCATTTGTGCAGGTTCTGCTAATGAGTTAGGATCAGCACCTACCTTCCAATTACATTTTACTAATCTAGAGACTAACAGCTGCTGAGATTTCTCTGTGGTTTTGTAGAAATCTGTTATTTCTGTTCTCTATCTAAATGAAGAAATGTGGAATGGTTTTGATTGGGGTTAGAAGAGCTACAGGGACAGTAGTGCTGTCTGCCTGATTAACAAGTCTGAACCTTTAATGTAACTGGCTTTAGAAGTCAGACTGGGAATTGAGCGGGGATATGTTTTTAGAGCAATCTGTGAGCAGAAAACGGAAGAGAGATTTCTAAAAAATAAAATCGGCTGTGTACTGTTTACAGGTCCATCTCCTTGATCTAACATGAAGTTGTTTCTTCCCTTCTGTTCAGTGGAATTAAGATTAAAAGCTTGTTTAAGAGTTTTTTAAATAGCTCCATGTGTAAATGCAGATTTCTAAGATACAGACCAAAATACATTAAAAAGTCACTTTCAAAAAACAGGTATTAGGAACACTTTTAAAAGTACTTCTATTCCTGTAAACTGATCTTCACACAATATTATGTCAAATTTATAGCAAAACAATTCACCACACGTGGCAGTACTCTGGAGGAGTTAGGCACTAGAGACAGTGGATGTAATTCTGCTTAGTTTACCTGCTCCACACTCAAACTTTACCCTATTTTTCACTGGTATAAATGGAAGTCATATTACCAGCTGTTGGCATTAATTTTTCTGCTCTGTGCAACATGCTAGAGGCTGGAAAGAAACATTTGAAGTTATGTGGCATTATTGGCAACAAATACTTTCATGAAGAAGACTTAAACATGCAAGGAGAATAAGGCCAAGAGACTGTGTGGCACTAGCTTTGAACCATAGCACATGAGCCTGACCCTGTGTCTGGAACAGCCGTGCTGTTTGCTGCTGCTATTTGTACTGTCATCTATGGAATTACTTTGCAACTGGCAGAATTTAGGTTTTGGCTCAAACTGGGAAGTCATGCACACCCATATTTTCCAGCATCTCTGCTGATACAGTTGCGGAAAAATTTTCAGTGTGATGTGCTATCCCCATAGCTCACATTACTGTTAATGGGAACTTTGCAATTAAATCCCACAGCAAACATAGCACTGAATTTAATTCAAACTTGTGAATAATTTGACCTAGATTGTTTCCCCCCCCTTCTCCTCTCTCAGGTGGCTACCTTGAGTAGAGGCATGCCTCAAACTTTAAGATGACAAAAGGTTTTAGGGAGAGAACATTTTTATGCAACTGATACAGTCATAATAAATCAAATAGCCTTCGGGGAACACACTGCTTATATCTAAAGACTGCTCCAGTTACAGAGGTATGTTTTAAAAAGGATTTGTATGTTCAGCACAAGATCTGGATTTACAGAGTTTACTTGCACATTTCAGTTAATGGGCTCTCTGCCTGAAACCTCTAAAATACTTTTCCAAACCACAAACCAACAAGGTTCCTTCTGAATCAATTCTCAGACTCTATTTCCATCATCTATTTACTTTGAGCCTTTTAAATTAGTCTGTCAGTGCCTCAAAAAAGTTACCAAATGGGGTACTGCTGTTGGAGCCACCAAAAAAAAATTAATAAAATCCCTTCTGTCATGGGAAGCTTGTTGCACGAAATGTCCAGAAAGTACCTCTTCCTCTGGGGTTGCTTCAGTGCAGTAACTTCCCCTGCTTAAAACTTGAGTGTCACAAAGTGTTAGTCGTGTGGAGCTGTGAGAACAGCCTGCCAGTCTGTGACAGCGGTGATGGACAGGCTGCCAGGTCTATTTATGACCTTACTTGTAGGTAGCTCTCCTACAGCTTTTCTCATAACATGTTTCCAAAAATTATAAAGCGTTGTACGCAATCTGTCTTTCTAATGCACGTTCTTTAGAGCTATTGAAATAGCAGGGGGGTTTGTTGTTGTTATTTGGCGATGAAACTGGTGGATAGTCCTTTCTAGTTAATCCAAAATGACATTAAAGAAATATTTTTTAAATTAAACAATTTCCTCTTGTTTATAAGGTATAAACAGCTTTGGGAAAAATATTTGAAATGTTTTATTTAGAAAAAAAAACCTTCTGAACTCTATTTTTCCTCAAATTTTGTGTTCAGTCCAAATATATGAATAATTTAGATATAAAACTATGGATTTTCAAAGCAAATCTAATAAGGAAAAAATCTTGGCAAGCTCTACTTGTCTTATTTTCCTTTGAGCATAGCAGTGAAAATTTGGACAAAAAGTGAGCTAAATTTTTGTTCCTTTCAGTACTGTCTGTGCCTCCTGACCCTCCCAGATCCTGTGTAGAAATGCCCTCTGCAGCTTAAAATGGAGTTGAGGGCTGCCCTTGCTACCTAGGTCTGGCTTGAAAGAGCTATCCCTTAAAAATGTCAAGAATGAATTTCTGTTGCAGATCAGTTCCTGTGTTTAGTGTGTGAGGCTGAGGATGAAAGCGATATGTTAACAGGCCCAGCTCCTCATCTGGGGCCGCTCAAGTTCCACTCTCCTTAGTGAAGTTCTGCAGTTTCATGCCAGCTCAGGGTTTGATGCACGATTTGTTTTCTGAGAGAGAGGACCCTTTGGCAACTCAAGAATAACTCACAGCTATGAAATTTGATAGTATCCTTTTGGCCTATTACAAAGCCATCCATGGTGCCTGTAGGTGCGTGATGTGCGGGAGGATGTTTCATCAATGCTACACTGATACCGTTTAAGAGCTTTTGTAAATAAGCCCCTTCTTGTATCTGCAATACCTCTGCGTTACAGGTAGTCAACAGTTAAATGCTTTTGACTTCATCTTTTCTGTTCCTCTATGTGACTTAAAACCTGAGAAGTGTTTAAACCTTTTTTGAATTGGGAGATTCTGCAAGTGGGATTTCAGGTGTAGGAATGTCTCTTTGAAGGAGTTTTCAGCGGAAGTGAGTAATTGCTTTTCACCGAAGTAAATTTGTGAGGCAGGGGAGGGGAGCTGATAGCTGGGACCACTTACAAGTAGCTTCCTGACTTGGATAAATTAATGCCAATTGAAAATGTTGTAATGCACACCCAAATGAGCAGTATCCTCTGTGCACAGTGAGAGATAACCAAGAACTTTGCACCAATGTGGAAACATTTGTTGCCATATGACTGTCTACAGGGAGGAGATCAAACAATTTTACTTATTTAAGGAAGCCGTGGATGGGAAAACATCAGTTCTGTACAATTAGCTGTTTTGTTTTTAATTGATCCTCCAGAGCATCAGCCCTGAACTGGGTTTCCATGGCATTGTGGAATTCACTGGATAATATAAGGAACTTGGAACAACTTGTGTAACTTGAATTTAAGAGGATCATTGTTTGGTCCCCACCTCTAAAGATGCTGCTTGTAGCACTTAAACTGTTGAGGAGATAAATGTTTCTGCAATGGCAGCATATGGAGAAAAGTTCAGCAGCACTAAACACTTAAGTCCCCTGGAGCATATTTGGGATGTAGGATCATATGTCATTAATGTAAAACGGTGAAGTATCTAGAATATAGCTGTGAGTGTCTCTGATATATAATGAGGCCAGAAGGGTGAGGGCTTTGTCTGATTCATTGCTTAACTCAAATACTTAGCATTTTCTGCATCTTCAATTTAAGGCTGATTAACTTCACAGAGAAAAATGTATGTATTGTTTTATACGATACTATTGTTTTATAGTCTTGAGACTTGATTCTCTCACTTAGACAGACCTTGGAAGCTTTCTGTTTGGTTCTTAACATCCCTCCCCGCACCCTGTTGGCCTTTCCTTCTATTTTTTTGGAAGCTTATTCTCTTGGGGAAAGCTCTTTCTGCTTTGAAGATGTCAGGTTCCAGGCATCTGAATGTCTCAAAACCAAATTTTTCTCATTCAAAGCATCTCTTTGGAGCTAGGGCCCTGTGTTTTTAAAGGGATATTGCCAATTAAAATTGGCCACTGAGGGTAGATATATCAACTTCAGACCTCTAAATTCTCATGGAAGTATTTCTTAAGAAAATAAATATTCCCTTTGGAGTATTTAGAACCTAAACATTTTAGCATCAAAAAACTTGTGGTGAGGTTGATAAACAGAAAGCTCTTATTTCTCTACCCTTCTTAAGCTCCTGAAGTTCTGAGGTGCCAGCAAGTGGCTGTACAAAAATGTTTGCTTAAATTAGCTTTTGCTTAATTTCTAATTTTCAGTCCAAAAACTAAATGAGCCATTAAAGGAAACTACACTAATGAGATGTGCTACAAAGTAAAATATGCCTAGGGCAAAAAGCAGGCTTTTAATTTGTTCAACTTAAATATCTGACATCTGGCTGTGATGGATGATGTCACTAAGCACATTAAGAATATGAGAAATAGACTTTTGTAATCGGTGCCTCCCCTGTTTGCCTTTCTCCATTTACTCACTTGTTCTCTTGGCACACAGTGATACGGGGAAATACTTTAAAGGGAAAAGATTCCAAGCTGTATGTTGAACTTTGGTTTGGATGTGGACCATTGGGCCTGGTTGCCAGCTCCTTGTGCAGTCAGCTTGCATCATGGCTGATATGGAACACACAGCTGCTCTTAGCGTTGGCACCTCAGGGCTGCTCGGGAGTTAGGGATGGCTAGGAGCATCACTTGGACCAAGAGTCTCAAGAAGCTGGGGAGATGAAGACTTCAAGCAGCAGTAAGCCAGAGTAGGTTTGTGGTTCTCCTCCTGTGTTCAGAGACCTGATTTGATTCCTGGTGGGCCTGGAGTTGGGTGGTAGGCATAACAGCTGGGGGTTGTACTCCCCTGTAGTCTAAGCTGATGAAGCAAGAACTTTGGAGCGCAGCTGGACTCATATTGATAAATTCTGCTGCTTGTCACAGGTGTGAACAGCTTCCTCTTGAGAACAGCTGGCTTGTGGTGACGGTGACTCACAGCACCAGTGCGGCTGTCACCTGACAGGACTTGACAAAGGGTACCAGCATAGGCACAGCCAGCCAGGCTGCCTTCTTCATCTAATTAGGACAAATTTCTCTTTTGCTACCAAAAGCAAAATGCTGTTGATGCATGTTTAGCTTGGTCACAGATAAAACGTGTTGCATGTGGCCCCCTCTATGGGTGTTGCCTCATTATGTTTGTGTTTGCACTGTTAAATGGATACCCAAGCTTAGAATCTCCCAGGTAGGAGAAATAGGTTTGTTGACCTCCAGTCCTTGTAAGCAGGCTAAGATGAGATCTGAGGGACCCTGTAATCAGTTATTGTCTGTAAAACTATTATTGGTTACCTTCATTCAAGTTGTTTCTGGCCAGGGTGAACTGTGAGCTCTGAACTGGTCTGCTGCTTCATTATAAGTGGTGGACTCAGCCTAGATTGCTTGCAGGAGCAGTTTGTTGGGTGGTGCCCCAGTCATATCAGGTGTGTACATTTATCATCTGTTGAAATAAGGCTGTAGTAGCCACTGTGCAGCCACCCTTTGTTGTGGATTTCCTTGTGAAGCACTGTAAGCTTTATTTTCATCTAGCAACAGTTCCTCTCCTCTGCCTGGAGTAGCGATTGCTCTTTCTGGGGCCCACTGCCCAGTGGAAAGTCCTTTGTCCTCTGCAGGTAACTGGTATGTGCAGAGTTGCATTTGTAGTTGTAAAGTAGCCTGATTCCACCGGCTTCCTTTTCTGTGTTTTTTTCTGAAAAGGAGTGAATCTAAGTGGAAAAGGGCAATATTTCCATCTCGTAGAAATACATGTCATTTTGTTTTGCTGAGCTTTAATTTTTAGAGAATCCTAGAAAACTCAGGCAATTCTTTCATGGGAGTGTTTTAAAACTAGGTGATGGTCGTAATTCACAGCTTCTGCTCTGTGGATTTTTCATACTTCATTGTCGTTTGAACGTTTTAGTGCACTGACCTATCTCTTTCTGCTTTCAATGTACTTGAAATCATAGCTGTGTAGTCATACTTTTCTGATTTGCCAAATGTAGCAAATGTCATCCCACCATTTCTGCTTGCCAGGAGACTCTTATATTGCTTACAATAAAAATAGGGCCGCATATAGAAACTTTTGTTTGTGATGGATAAAACTTAATGATGGGAGAACCAAGGATCGCTAGCACAATCTATTAATTGAGAAGCAAAATGTGTGTGTATCTTGTTTCCTGGCTGTGCAGAATCCGGGCAAAAACCTGAGCAGCTTGAACTGAGGGACCACTCCTTTTACAGGTTCCCTTTAATAAGAGGGCACTCTGCCAAGTGGAGTATCCCACCTTTGCTGATTCATGCCTAAATTCCAAGTAACACAATTTCCCAACTTCTCCACTCCTTGATTCCAACAGAATTATAAAGAATAAAAATTCCAAGCTTCTTTCTGGTCCTTACTGTTCAAGAAAAAATATTGGCTACATTCAGGGATAACTGAAATAGAGGTTGGGTTTCATTTATGTCTGGGAATCACAGATGGCGAGACCTCTGGTCTAAGAGCAGTGGGGGGCCCTGTCAAGTCTTTTTCATTGGAAGATCTAATCCATCTCTCTTAGGAGGTTCACAGAAGACATAATCAGATTGTCTAGTCTAATCCACTTGGTGTCACAGGTCACTGAATTTCATGCAGATTGTTCTGTAATGAGTCTTATCTTGACATTCTCAAGCATTGACAACATCCAAAGGGTCACAGCACCGTGGCAGTGGAGCCAAGGCCATGGAAAACTTTCCTCTTCAGTGGTTTTAGCTTCTGCGTTGTCTTAATTCATGTCTAAAACTTAACCCCAGTTTCATTGCAGTATTTAAGTGTGCATCTCCATCACTTCCAATAGTTGTTATCCTTCTAAATGTGTCTTGACACCTGGGTCTTGGTGTGTAGAGCTGGATATTTAGGTTCTATAGTGTAACAATTACATGGGTGTGTTTGGCAACTGCAGAAAATGTTGGTGAAGTGAACTGTAAAATGAACCCGAAGTTGCAAATGGTAATCTGAAGTGAAATGCAAGCAACCTCTCTTTCTTGTTCCAAATGTACTTTTCTACCACATTGTTTAGAAATGTCTCCAGTACTTAGAAATTTGGGATGAAAAGTTTCAATTGTATTTTCTTCCCAAGCACAAATACAGGCTGGGTGGAGAATGGATTGAGAGCAGCCCTGAGGAGAAGGACTTGGGGATGTTAGTTGATGAGAAGCTCAACATGAGCCAGCAATGTGTGCTTGCATCCCAGAAAGCCGGTTGCATCAATAGAAGTGTGGCTAGCAGGTCAAGGGAGGCGATTCTGCCCCTCTACTCTGCTCTTGTGAGACCCCACCTGGAGTACTGCGTCCAGCTCTGGAGCCCCCAACATAAGGAGGACATGGACCTGTTGGAGCAGGTTCAGAGGAGGGCAATGAAGATGATCCGAGGGCTGGAGCACCTCTGCTATGAGGACAGGCTGAGAGAGTTGGGGTTGTTCAGCCTGGAGAAGGGAAGGCTCTGGGGAGACCTTATTGCAGCCTTCCAGTCCTTAAAGGGGGCCTACAGGAGAGATGGGGAGGGACTCTGTCAGGGATTATAGCAACAGGACAAGGGGCAATGGTTTTAAACTGAAAGAGGGTAGATTTAAATTAGATATTAGGAAAAAATTCTTTACTGTGAGGGTGGTGAGACACTGGCCCAGGTTGCCCAGGGGGGTTGTGGCTGCACCATCCCTGGAGGTGTTCAAGACCAGGTTTGATGGGACTTTGAGCAACCTGGACTAGTGGGAGGTGTCCCTTCCGATGGCAGGGGGGTTGGAACTCGATGGTCTTCAAGGTCCCTTCCAACTCTTACCATTCTATGATTCTATGATGGAGGACAGAAATTTGGAGCTGATTTTGTAATGTGAGAAGGCAACTTGTCAGCTCTGTGCAGTTTTCAGTTATTTTAAATGGGGCATAATGCCATAGAACAGGAAGGTATCAGACCTCTCTGAGGAATGGGGATGGGAGAGATTCTGGGCTCTGTTCCTAAATTGCAGGTCTAACTAATCAAAGTGTATGTGGTGAAGAAGCTGGGAAACTTATTGCTTTAGGAACTTTCAGAAGTTGAAAGAAATAACATCACTGAGTTGTGAGTTACAGTGTATAATTGCAGTTTATGAATATTTTGTTTTGTGAAAGAAAGGGGTACTGATTTGTAGATAGGAGAAGTATTTGGGGCCAGGGAAAGTCTAATGTTTTGGGGAAAGATCCTGCCCTGGCCAAGGAGAATCATCCCCATGAACAAAAGGCTGGTTCCCAAAGATATTTCAATGTGGATTCATAAGATGGAGGTGAGATGCTCTTGATCTTCTAAACCTAATTCACTTAATGGTCTTGTACTAGTATAATTAGTACAAAGTACTAGTACAAGTAGTACAAAGCCCAAAAATTAATGTTTAAGATACGTTGAACTAATGCAATTTTTACCTGAGATCGATTGCCTGTTGTCTCAATATTCCCTTCATTTGGTTATTTTAACTTGTAGCTTGTAACTTCATTTGACGGCCCCTTTCTCTTGCACTGGGATAGACTGTGAACAGTTGATTCCTATTCTTTTACACTATTTTGATTTTGTCATAACTCTAAATAATTTTTTATTTTTGGAAATTAATTTCTTTTGTGTTTGTATACACAATATTATATAAACAGAACAAATACAGCAGTTGAGTGTGCTTTAAAATGTGTAAATTCATTCTATTTTCATGTTGGCAATCACAGTGCAATCTTATTTAAAGTTGCCTCTTGTCACCCTGCCACTGGCCACCTCACGTCGTCTACATTCTCATTTGGATGGATTTTAGGTTCAGGGTACTTTGAAGTGGCTGAGGTGACATGTGGTTTGTGTAAGCAAGTGATAAATATTTTGATAGAGGTGCCGGATGTTTTATTTTAAAATTTGATGTGCCTGGAGATGTCAATCTGCTGGGTCAAAATTTGCTGGCTCTTGGGGAGTTCTGCAAACGTATAGCAATCTGTTTATAAGATGCTGTGTCTTTTCTATTAGGTTATTTATTGTTGCCAAGGAGAAGGAGCTCATTTCAGTGCGTATGTGAAGCCCTGGGTCAATACAGCATGTGCACTCACAGCCTGAGCACCGCTTTTGAGCTACACAAAGCTAAAAGCCATCAGAGGAGTGCATGCTGCAGAACTTGTAATCTGACAGTCTTGGAGCTTTTGCAATCTTTCTGCTACAACTCAACAGAAAACGAGCTTTTCATTAGGCAGAAGTGCTAAGAATAGCAAACCCCACACTCAGACTCTGTGAATGGAAGACCAAACTTGTGAAACTGAAACATATGGCACAAAGCGAGCTGAAGTGCATCAGTCTTAGCTTTGAGTTTGCAAATGAGAGAGACTTTTTTGGACAGCTGGTTTTGGAAAAATGTGAAACCAAAGAACCCCGTAGCTAACTGAGTTCCGAGGAATGTAGAAAGCTTAGTTACTTCACCCTGCACAAATACAGCTATACCGTTTTGAATTCTATCAGATTACTTGCGTTAATTAATATTGTTCCATATTGCTCTTAATCAGTCAGCCCTTCAGTTCAGCTAATAGTTCTGCAGTATTAATTTTTTTGAGTTTTAGTTCCAGATGATTCTCTGAACCTAGTATTTGAAGTAGCAAGAAGCCTCAAGATGTCCTGAGGCAGCAAAATTAATGGAAAGTTGTTTTTGGTAGGTCCGATCCTTGCCAAATAGGAAATGAGGAGGGCAAAAGCATTCTTCTGAGTTGAACTCTTGATTTTCCTATTCAGAAAAAGTAAGATGAGTTTACTACCCTGATGTGTGGTTAAGTGTGCTAAAATATGTTTATTTTGTAAGAGAACAGCACTGGAATATAAAATATCTGAGATCAACCAAGAATGACAGTCCAAGTCTCTTCTCCTGAGAATTTTTTTCCATCCAAATATAGAGATCATTTATTTGTTCTTTTGGACTTTGTTAGTGCTGGATCTCCTTCAATCTTCTGTATGTTTATGTAGCATTTAATTGGGCACAACTTGGAATATGATGTATTTCCAGTAGTGAAAAATACAAGATTTTAAGGACACCTAATCCCAGACTGGAAAGAGACAGTTTGATATGTCATGTGCACTTTTCTACTGAATTCTGTGATGATACTGACAACAGCAGGACAGAATGAAAGAATAATCCACTAAGTCTTTACAGGAAGACATAAAGGACAAGGCTGATTGCAGTGCGTGGTTCAGGCTTTACTTTTTGAGTGAGAGAATCAGTGGAAACTTGCAGTAGTGAATTTTCGTACATTATTCTCAAAGTACAAATTGTGGTGCTGGGAGAAATGGGGAGACTTTTTCTTATCTACTGGGACTTTCTCAAACAAAGATATTTGCTATGCTGAGAAATCAATGCAAGAGCTATTTCAAGGGTATATCCCACAGATCCCATTATTCGGTAGACCTGAAATTCATATCCCAATTTGACACTGAAAAAAGAATGTTTAGCATCCAAGTGCAGCAATGGGCTTCAGCATCCTGGTGAGAACATACTGTATTGACTGCTTGTTAATGACCACTAAGCAACTATGATAACGTGTCATACTTTGTCTACTGTAAAGAGATAACTCTACTAAATGAAGGTAACTATGTAGAGAATGGAAGGTGTATGTATATTTATGCTGTGGTAGATCATGTAAGGTTTAGGAACCCCATGACACAGGCTCCCAACTAAAGACATGAGATACTAAGAGGAGAAATGAGGAGAGCATCCAATTTACTGAGTAATGTGTTGAGTTTCACAGGGAGGATAACTTGTCATCAGTTCTGTCACTGTGGCCAGGACTGCCATGTCCAAGCCCACCGTACCAACTTTGTATTCTGTGCTTTATAAAGAGAGATTCTCCATTATGAAACATAGCTTATTTTTTACCACGTCAACCAGCCCTTACTTTATTTTTACAGACACTTTATAGCTTTTTAGAGGTGGAAATAAATGCAGAAAATAGCTAACAACGCTGAAGAGCAGACCTGTTATCCAGGGCACTTTCATTTTAAGTATTTTTTCAGTTCCTGCTGACTTGCCCCGGGAGAGACCTCCCCAGCCACAGGACTTCTGTTTCCCCCAAGTCTGTACACCCTGCTGGTAGACGATCTGAAAAGTTACAGAGCCTGGCAGGGATCATTTGGACAAAATGCTTTTTACAAAATTAGAAATTTGCTTCTCCTCTACTAAGTACCTCAAAGCTTCATCAGCAGTGCTGTATTCAACTAATTCATACTAAAATGAATTATAGATAGGCCGAGACTTCTTATTGTTACATGCTACTGCAAAAAAATAATCGAAAGCCCATTAATATGTCTTAAAAATTTTGACATGATGTTAATTGCTGGCAGCTGTAAAATGCAGAATCTAACGACGTATTTGTGTTTAAACAGAAAGTAATTTGGACAAGTCCTGTGGTCTTTGTCTTGTGTAAGCTCGGACAAGATGATTCAAAGCAGTGGTCTAGGATTATCTCTGAAGAGAAGGCAAAAAGGCCAGGTCTTTCAGTATTTCTTACGTTCCCTGTCAATGTAAGGATAAAAGACTCTACAGCACTGCAAAGTGATGATCCCTGCCTACAGACTAAACACATCCTTCTCCCTACCCTGCAGCAAGTATACTTTAACCTAAATCTAGTGTTTTCACCTCTTGAATTAACGTGCAGTTGACTGTTATTTCTGCTGAGTCTTAACTGCTTCAATTTTTCTTGCCCTGGGGCAGTATGGACATCTCTTGGAGTGAAAGCTAATCATATTTCTTTCTTGAATGAACTGAGGCTTTCACAGAATCACAGAATGGTCAGGGTTGGAAGGGACCTCTGGAGATCATCTAGTCCAACCCCCTGCCAGAGCAACTTGCACAGGATGGCGTCCAGGTGGGTTTTGAATGTCTTCAGAGTGGGAGATTCCACAACCTCTCTGGGCAGCCTGTGCCAGTGCTCTGCCACCCTCAAAGTAAAGAAGTTCCTCCTCATGTTAAGATGGAACTTCCTATCAAGTTTGTGCCTGTTACCTCTTGTCCTATCACTGGGTGCCACTGAAAAAAGACTGTTCCCATCCCCCTGGCACCCTCCCTTGAAGGATTTGTAAGCATTAATAAGATCCCCCCTCAATCTTCTTTTCTGTAGACTAAAAAGACCCAAGTCCCTCAGCCTTTCTTCATAAGAGAGATGTTCGAATCCCCTACTCATCTTTGTAGCCCTTTGCTGGATCCTCTCCAGCAGATCCCTGTCTGTCTTGAACTGGGGAGCCCACAACTGGACACAGTACTCCAGATGCGGCGTCACCAGGGCAGAGCAGAGGGGGAGGATGACCTCCCTTCTTGATGCACCCAGGATGCCATTTGCCTTCTTGGCCACCAGGGCACATTGCTGGCTCATGGTCATCCTGTTGCCTGCCAGGACTCCCAGGTCCCTTTCCACAGAGCTGCTCTCCAGGTGGTCAGCCCCCAACCTGTACTGATGCGTGGGGTTATTCCTCCCCAGGTGCAGTACCCTACACTTGCCCTTGTTGAATTTCATAAGGTTTCTCTCTGCCCAACTCTCCAGCCTGTCCAGGTCATGCGGCACAGCCTTCTGGCATGTCAGCCACTCCTCCCAGTTTTGTGTCATCAGCAAACTCGTTGATGGTACACTCTATCCCTTCATCCATGTCATTGATGAATATATTAGACAGGACTGGACCCAGTACTGACCCCTGAGGGACACCGCTTGTTACTGACCTCCAACTAGACTCTGCACCACTAACCATAACCCTCTGAGCTCTGTCTGTCGGCCAGTTCTTAATCCACCCCACTGTCCATTCATCTAATCCACACTTCCTAAGCTTGCCTGTGAGGATGATGTGGGAGTCAGTGTCAAAAGCCTTGCTGAAGTCAAGGTAGACAACATCCACTGCCCTCCCCTCATCCGCCCATCCAGTGACCCTGTCATAGAAGGCTATGAGATTAGTCAGACACAACTTCCCTTGGGTGAATCCATGTTGAGTACCTCTGATAACCTTCTTTTCTTCCAGCTGCTTTGAGATGACACCCAGAACAAGCTGTTCCATCATCTTTCCAGGAATGGAGGTGAGGCTGACCGGCCTGTAGTTTCCCGGGTCATCCTTCTTGCCCTTTTTGAAGACTGGAGTGACATTGGCTTTCCTCCAGTCCTCAGGCACCACACCTGTTCTCCAGGACCTTTCAAAGATGATGGAGAGCGGCCCAGCAATGACTTCCCCCAGCTCCCTCAGCACTCAAGGGTGCATCCCATCGGGCCCCAGGGACTTGTGGATGTCCAGTTTATCTAACTGATCTCTAACTCGTTCCTCATCCCTTGGTTAAGGAAAAGTCTTGCTTCCTCCAGACTTTCTTTGTTACCCGCACCTCTGGGTCTCCCGAGGACTGGCCCAAGCAGTGAAGATAGAAGCAAAGAAGGCATTTGGCAACTCTGCTTTCTCTGCGTTATCTGTCACCATGGCACCTGTCTCGTTCAACAGCGGGCCCACATTTTCCCTAGTTTTCCTTTTGTCTCCTGTATACCTAAGGAAACCCCTCCCATTGGCCTTGACATCCCTTGCCGGGTTCGATTCCAAGGCTGCCTTGGCTTTCCTTGTTTCCTCCCTGCATACCCTGACAGCATTCTTATACTCTTCCCAAGCGGTCAGCCCCTTCTTCCACCTTCAAGTTAACAGACATACTAAGCTGCTTCACTCTGGGTTTTTTTTTTTTTTTTGAAGTTTCCTTCTCCTGTTCTTCATATACTTCCAGTGTATGTGTTCAGAACCATTGCTTTGTTTCTGTAGTTGCATAAAATGGCATAGGAAGGCATGCCCTCGAAATACATAGCTGCTAAATTATGCACATTTTTTTCCAGTAGATGATATCTGTGTCTTATAAGTGTAGCAGACCTGATGATTTCTTGAGCTGAAATAAATTGGCTCTCTGCACTTTAGCTCTATTTGATCAAATTCATATGTTACTCTGATGCACATGGCTTAATTTAAGATTGTGACATTGAATTTTTATCCGTTTATCCAAATATGGTAGTGTTTCTTTCAGAATATTAGATAATAGTTGTTCAAAATCTGGCCACTAGAGTATGCACTCTTCTGTACACTCTGAAATATTGTCATTTTTTTTCCCTCTATGTAACAAATGGAAGATGTCAAATATGCATGGTAACCTAGGTTTCCAATTAATTCCTGCAGTGTTTCATTTCTTATTTGAAATTTTGATTTATCTGATGATTAGGATAATTCTTCATGAGGTGGGAAAAAAAAAAAGTTGATTGATTCCGCCCCGCCCCCTACCTTTTTTCTCATCTGGAGATTCCAGCTTGAAGAGGTTCCAAGCCTTTGTTTCAGAAAGGTTGCAGGTTGCTCCAAGAAGTGCCTGTGACTCTGTCTGCTGAAGTAAGTGCGATACTTGGGGTGGGAGTGTGCTGCCAATGATCACCTTGGGCTACTCACCCTGCAAACAGGCTGCTTGTGCACAACTCTTGCTGCACTGATGTTTTAAGTGTTTGAAAGGTGGAAGAGCTTTGGTTAGTTGAGGTTAAAATTCGTGTTCTGATATTATAACTGAGAGATGGTAAAGAGGGACTGCCAGGGTGGGTTATCAAAGCAAACGGTAAGCGTGGTTTCAATAAAAGGAAAGCCTGTTTCACTTTTCTGAGGCAGGATATTACTTGTCTTGTTGGGAGCGTTTTCTAGGAGCTGTATATAAGAAATTCCAGAAGGTAAGCAAAAAGCTAGGATTTCCCATTAGTTTTACATGAAACATAAAAATTTCTATGAGATTTTGCTGACTTTAGGTGATAGTTATTTATAAGCAGCAAAATCTTGTTTGCTGCTGGAAACCTTTGCTTCACACAATAACCTGACCACCCACTCACCATCTGCTAAACATGATGCTGCTTAATTTAAAAAAAAAAAAATGTTTTATGGAAAAAGTATTTTGGTTTCATATGTATTTAAGTGTTGATATCTCAACTGATGGTCCCCCAGGTCCTCTTCTGCACTGCTGTTGCCTACCCAGCTCATCCCTAACCTGTGGCAGTACATGGGGTTATATCTTAAATTCAGCATTTTGCATTTGACTTTGCTGAAGTCCATGATGCGCATCAGCCCATTTCTCCTGTTTGTCAAGGCCCCTCTGAACAGCAGCTCTGATCTGCAGTCTGTCAACCATCCCACCAATTTGGTGTCTTCCACTATCATGCTGATGGTATGCTCTGCCCCGTTGTCCAGGCTGTAAAAGATATTTGATAATATCAATTGCGGCATATCATTGGGTTTGGGACAGATGGCTATTTGAACTGCACCAGCACTTCATGAGTATGGTATGAGTGGTGAACCTGTACCACTGTGGGAGACTGCAGAGTGCGAGCATGTTGTGATTCAGCAGTTCCCCGTCTAGTACACAGCTGAGTCTCGACACTGGTGAACAAATCAGGTGAAGAATATGTCGTGGTTTTAGGACTCTCAGCTGGCAATAGGTGGGTGATGCGTAGTTGTGCTGGTAGGCTGCCCAGCAATAACCTGCGTATGGCTGCAGAGATCTGCTTGTATGACCCTGCTCAGGCCCCAGTGTCCCAGCCCCTTTTCGCAAACAGCCCCTGATGCTTCTAGGTGTCTTTGGGCTCTCCTTGCTCTTTTTATTGCCAGATATCTTGTATTTTCAGGGCCCGACAGATACATGTATATTCCTGAAGGAGGTCTGAAAGGATTTTACCTAAGCTTGCTACGCGCTGTGAAGTGCTGGACAAAAATTAAAACACCAGATATGATGTTGGCACCATGGGCATTAGTAACAGGGCAGGTCTCTTCTGTTCTGAAAAGGAGCAACTTTTCATTGAAGTTATGAAAAAGTAAATCAGGAGTGAGCAGCATCTGGCTAAATACCTGCAAATTTTACTTTTTTTGTATGTAGCCCTGTAACATATGTCGTGGTCTCTAACATCTGTCCTCAGACTTTGGGACCTTGTTAGTGTAAATCACTCCTTGGCAATTGCCTCAGTTTCGTGTTCATGGTGGATCATTTCTTATACTTTAACTGTGATTTCTACCTTAATTCTCATCTAGTCCAAGTGATTAAGGAAGCAAATCCTATGGAGATTATGTGACAAGCTTTTATCATGATCTCCTTTCCCAAGCTTCTATCTTGAGTCTATAATTTTCCATGGCCCTTCCACATACCCCTTCCTACTGGGGGTAATAGTTAATGACAGGTATGATGTAAAACAGGACTAACAGATAATATCTACTATTAAATGTCCTATTTTGGGATTATAAACATGAGTGTCAAATGTTATTTCATGAGATGAACTGTGAATCTTATTAACACCTGAATGTACAGAATGACCCCAAATCATTACAGTGCCATGAATGTTGGTTAAAGAACAGACGGGCATACCTTAGGGGAGAAAAGGGAAGTATAAAAACAAGCAGTCCTGAATTTGCTATAATGCAATGCAAATGCAAAGTAACAAGAACAAATTCCATTGTAGCAGAAGGAAAAAATTAACTCTACGGAGAGCGTAGTAACTGGCATGCCTGATATCTGCCATAAATATTTTTGTGCATGATTTGGTGAAGTCATAAACAATTGCATTTCCAAGTGTGACCACTGATTTTTCTTCTAGGTAGACATACATGGTTATAGAGGCCACAGTTTTAGAAAACTTCGGCCTGATCATTTGGAAACCACTTGGTCGCAATCATCTTGTATGTGCCAGTGCTCTTAAAAATGAAGTTTATGTTGCTGCAAAGGTCTCATGCACAATCAGGTACTGAATTAGTAGCTGCTTTTGAAAAACATTTTTAAATTCCTTCTGCTTCCTTATTGCTCAGATGGGAGATGTCCAAGTTCACAGGAATAATGTAGGGCTTAATTTATTAAAGGTTGTAAAGCAACTTCAGATCTTCTGCAAGTTTTTATATGAGTATGAAATCTTAAAAGATAATTTTGCGCTTGATCTTAGATTTGTTTGAAGTTAACGGTGAATTTCCCATTGATTTCATTAGCATGGCATGAGGCTCCTGAATGGCAAACGTCTCAGATCCATGGAGTGTATTTTGGTCTATTTTTGGACTTACGTTTGCATGAAGAGTAGAATGAGTGCAGGCGTCTCTCATGAGTCAGAGGAGAGAATTCTCTAGTGGGGATAGATATAATAAATTTAGCCCCAGTTCTTCAGCTCATAATTAGAACTAAGGCGGGGAGGAAATGGTGACTACCTTGTCAGAGGCAGTATAATTCCTGACCTCCTCCAATGAGCTTGTAGTCCTGTGCTAAAAATATAAATATTTTAAAAATAACTGGGATAATGTAGTGACTTGTCTGACTTGTTTTTTTTTCTAATGAACATGATAACATCTGCTGCAACTAGTTCTGACAATAGGAGCTGGGAGTTGTATTTCATTGGAAGCTGATGCATTCTGTTCTGTTCAGTATATTGTTAGTTGTTTGGGGTTTTTTTTAATTGCTTGGTTCTGCTAAATCTACTTAGATTAGATTACTAAGTGACTATATACTTCAAATGCGTTTGTATATTTGATTGAACATGACCATTTTTATTCTACAGATAGTATTGCTATGATCAGGGTAAAGCTGAGTAATCTGTGCTATGAAAAGCTGCACCGTTTGCTAAATAGTAGCTTTTGATTAAGAAAGTTCGTGTCCATAATCTCACTCTGAAGAACAGTCAGGTAACCCCGTCGGTGGCTCTGGTACATGTGGCGAGGGATCCATATTGTGGTCGACTCTGTTCTGGCAAGAGCTGCTAGATCTGGTCTGACATGGTCCTTAGCTTGGGAGGAAGTCCTTGTGCTCTGTGGGTTTGTATATTGTGCGGAGGATCTCTGTGACTGCCAGAATGTCTGGCACAAATAAGTTCCTGAGATGAAGGTGGCCCTGCAAACTCGGGGCGGGGGTCTCACTGGCTGCGGGGGCAAAGTCACCAGGTGTATAGAAGCTTCCTGGGCTCTGACATACTGATTTCTTGTCCAATATGGTGCTGATGCAAGAGAGGCTAGACTTCTGCTGCTGCTCTTCTGCTGTGTAACACATTTAGACAGTTTCTTCTGTGCTTAGAGATTAGCAATTTTGCTACAGGTAGCCGGGAATGTAAAGGCCAAACCACAAAGCTATTTAGATGCTCCTACTGTTGACATCTTTGAATTGATGACTGTTTGGTGCCTTTTTTCTAAATGGTGGGAATTTTTTTGTCTTTTTTTTACTTCGTATATTCATGTTTCTAAATTGGTGCTTGGTTACGTTTAGAGGTCAGATTTGATGCATATTCCAGCTAAAGGGGGTATATACCCATCCTGGTTTCACTCGATCTGGGGAGAGGTGTTTTGCTCCAAGCTCTGTTCCATTAAAGGTCGTCAAACTACCTGTCTCCTTTGCTTCTATGAATTGTGGGAAGCCCTTTAGCGAGAAATGTGAAGTGAGGATTCCCATGTAGCACCAAGACTATTATTATGCATTGCAAAAGGGCACACAGCATTAGCCAGCAATTGGGCCCAATTTGATTTGGCCTTTACTAACTTCATCCTTGGTCCCTGGTAGACTACCTTATTTCTCTGTCAATTCATTTTTCGTGTAGCTTAAAAATTTTTATATGCATTAAGATTTACAATGTTCCCAATTTATTCCCCTTAATATAGTTTTTACATCTTTCTTTCTCTCTTTGCTGGATGTGTTCTCTCTAATGGTCAAGATGATGCATGCTTCTGGAATTGCTTTAAGAGGACTTCCATTGGAGCGTATTTTGAATAGAGAGTAAAGTGTCCTGGAATTACAAAAATGAGTCTCTCATGAGAAAAAGAAAATATGGCAAAAGTAAGAGGGATTTTTGAGAGTTAAGCCTGTTGACTTTAATAGGAATTGTGTGGTAGCATAGACATGGTTTTGATAGAAAATTCTGAAGTTAGTTATTTTACATATGTAATAGCTACTGTACAAAAATGATGCAATCATAATTCATTTAATTGGAAGTAATAAATCTGTCCAGCCAGAGTCATGTTTTTAAAAAATTACTGTGGTAGAATGTGAAATCCTGCACCTTGGCTGTAGAGCTCCCAAAGCTGGTTCCCACCAATGTAGTCTCTCAGTGAATGAATGAGTCTTAATGGGCATGCATACCTACCCAAGAAAAATCTGTTTACGCGAAGCATCTGCTTTACATTGAAACTTGGGCTTTCCAAGAATCTTTCAAGCTTTGTTGTGAGTCATGAAGAGGTCAAATAGCTTTTTCCAAGCCTTGCAAAATGCCAGCTGAAATTAGGATCTAATGTGCTTCTGGCTCGGTTCAGGTTTTTACTCAAGCCACTAGAACACAAAGCTGCTTAGAGGAGTCGGGAGGGAACCTGGGTGCGGTCAGCTTTGCACTTAGGCATTGCCATTGAAAATGCTTAGGGATTTGCTTGTGTTTCCGAATCCCACATGAAAGCATAGCTCATTCTGAGAGGGGCAGAGAGATATTTCTTGTTCTTAACAAACAATCCTTGTAAAATGCTAATTAAATGATAAGTATAATAGGAAAATTGTTAATTGCTTAGTTGCATTTCTTACTATCTATGGAAGTTTTTAATTAAAAAGCAGAGTTATTACATGAAGCCTGTAATGACGAGGGGAAAGTGGGTATGAATTTACTGGTGCTCAGCTGGATTCTCTTTATTGCCTTTCAAATAAAGCAGCCTGTCCTGAGTGGGACGCATTGCTTCCTCTCGCGGGGAAGCAGAGGCTTCAGAGGAGCGAGTCCCCTCCAGGCACTGGGGCGGTGCACTGGGATTAGAAGAATTCCCTAGCCTTCAGCTGCCCTGCTCTGGGTTTATTCAGGAGTTGAATGAGAAGTTTCTATACAAGACGAAAAATACTGTTGCTGAACAACTTATGAACATAAATCCTCGATGACGGGCTGAGTGTCAGACTTTGGTTTCAGCAGGAAAAAGGTGCATTAGCCTTGCTAATATTTAAGATTAAGGGCAGGGGGGAGTAGCATTATAAAAGAACTACTTTTCCTTGGATGACTGCTACTACGCTGTTCTACTAAGGATATTATCTTAGCTTTCCTCTGGAAATTGGCCTCTGAACCTTGTGAAAGTTTTGTGGAGGCTTATTACTGCCTAATTCACCTTTCAAAATGAAAGTGAGATTTTTCAATTGCTTTCCAGAACTTTGTCTTTGCTTGCTGCATATGGGGGCCAAAGCTTAGACCACATATTACGGTGTTTGAAAGAGTTAAGCCTTCCTGATTTGTCATTAAATTGAGGCTTATACTTGATCCTTAAATAGATAGTGATTTTGCCATAGAGGAAGAAAAGGCTACTTTTGCAATATTATGCTAAAATACCCCACAAGTGTTGAAAACCTTACAGTTTGTGATTTGTAATTCAGAAATGTTATCTTCTATCCATACATCTGACATCATGTTCAATTATGTCCAGAGTGACATATTCAGCATGGCAATAAAAATACCCATTAAATATCAAAAGGCAAAGAAATCTTTTGAAACATATTTAATATTCTTGATTTTTTGTTCTTTTGTATAAGTGAAATAGTATCTTTTTTTTCTTTATTTCTCTAGGAAAACATTTTATTGTGCTCAAAAACTTAGCAAGTTGCTCTTTTACCCATGAAGTAGAACTGAATGTTAATTAAGATTAGAAGATCCTGGATTGGCTTCCCTTGGAAGGAGAACTGATCAGGTTCAAACTGGTTGCCAAAATGCTGGTAATGTTCTATGAAAAGTGAGATCTGAAACAAATCACATGGTTCTCTGCTTTCAAAAATTACTAAAAAGCCCAAAATTAATGTCTCCTTTTTTTTTAATATTTTTAAAAATGCTGCTTCACTTTAATATTTGTATAGAATCTTCTAGGTGCTTCTTCAGTGCAATTCATTTTACATTTAACTCCATTATTATAAACTGTTACTAAAAACAGTTTTTCCTATCTGAGGAATTATATTGACATAGCGAAGTGGCATGCCCAGGGTGTGAAAGCATCTGCTTGATTAGCAATGTGATACTTTTTGCATGCCATTTTCTTTACATCGCGTACTGGAAAGGAAAAGAACACATCTTTTAGCTGTGGACTTCTGGAGAGGAATTGTTGCACACTAACATGGCACTTAAACCAGTCAGGTTTGAATGTGGCACATCCCAGGATGCCAGCGCAGGTATAATGTGCCTGCAGAAGTGGGTCAAAATAAATGATAAGCAGTTGCATCATCACACCTAACTTTCGTATAGCCTTATTCACTGCTCCCTTGAGGAGACATAATACAGAATTAACCCACTGTTATGTGAGTTTATGTAGTGCTGTTTTCATAGGAGCACTTCAGCTTAGGTTGTTAAATTTGGCAGGGGCTAATTTGATTATGTGCCGATTTCCTCCATTTTACCGACAGGATTAGACAAAAGCCAAAATATTCAAGCTTCCTCTAATTTTGGATGCCCAATTTAAAATTCCAGCCAGTGGTTGTGCAAAATATATAATTATTCTTGGTGACCAAGCAGTATGGGGTAGGAGGGGGAAGAAGTGGAAGAAATTATTCTAGTTTAAAAGGCCTGAGCTTGTTTCAGCCCTCAGCCCAGCTGTTCTGTGAAGTTCATTCAAAATAGAAGGTAACAAATCCTGTGGATCAAATAGTCTGCTATATGATCTTGTCAAAGCATCCAAGATCAAATACTTCTTTCATAACAATAGTACGACCTTTAAAAACTCAGGGCTTTAACCCTGTGAGTAAGGATTTGGGTTTGTGCGCAATTGCTACAAGTTAGAGCCTTGCCCTGTGCTGTAGCATTGGCTTGGGCAGTGGTGGAGCCTGGTAAATCCCATACAATGTTACCAGTATTCTCTAGTGTGGGGTTTTGTTGGTTGGTTGTTTTTTTGGTGGTTGTTTTTTTGTTTGTTTGTTTTGTTGGGGTGGGTTGGTTGGTTGGTTTGTTTGTTTTTTGTTTTTTTTTTTTTTACATTTCCCTTTTTGTAAATACAGTGTAATCTGGCTTGGAGGATTCATTCCAGTTGGCATTCCATTTTGGTATTTTGATAACAGAAAATCAAACTTCCAAGGTGTCTCAAGTCTACTTGAGACAGGATTATTTTTGGAAGCCATCAAATGAAAGAATCTTAACAAACTGAAGTCGTTTTATGCCATAGAGCTCTCATAGAAAATTGTGATATCTGTAAATGGGGTTCCAGATTATTTCAGGGGTTACTTCAGTTGAAATTGCAAAAATACTTTAATGAGTTACAGAAACAGCGAAGTAAAGAATTTCCAGTCTCACTAATATAAAGTGAAAAGTGTAGTTCTGTAACCTGCTTGAGCCAACTATCTTCAAACCATTCTATTTCTAAAAGAAGCTATTTGGCTGCAGTGGCCTATTTTCTAGTTGCATGACTTTGAATAAATGCTTCGAGCAGCACAGCATTGGAGTGTCATGAATGCTCCTCTTTGTTTTTGCAGTATAAATTTGAAAATAATTCTCTGCTTTTAGTTGTGGGGTAAAAAGAAAATAATCAATTTCAACTGTTTCCAATTTCAGAATTATGTCTTGCATTTGCTCAAAAGTGTCATTTAGATACAAGTACTGAAATGACAAACTCAGTTGTTTTGCTTCAGACTTTCTATAGATGTCTTGTGTCAGTTCTCTTCGCAGGTGCGCAGGCAGGATGGTATTAGTGAGATGAAACAGTGATCTCTGTTTAATTCTGATAGTAGCACTGCCAAATGCATTGGCTCCAAGTGCTTCCTGTGGTAGTTCTTCTAGGAGATATGTTGTTCTATTTTGAGATCTAGCACGGTGCAATTCCAATGTAAGTTTTTGATTATTCATCTGTGTACTACAGAGCTTGTCAGTTTATCAAAAATTTAGTTTTCCCATTTCTGTTATTCATAATAATTACTGCACTTACTCATCCCTTGCTTACCTGCAAGATTTAGTGCATATTGAATATGTAACTCATTTATCACATTGTTGTGATGAATTTACCCCCTATTCCCCTATTTGTCTATGAAATATTTCCTACTTCCAGAAATCATGCTGAAATTTGGAAATACTCAGATAATTCTGAAAAACTACAAGACTTCCAATCTGTAGCTGGCATTTCTCAGCATGCTGACAAATAATGGATAATAATGACCTTGCTAAATTCAATGGAGTGGACTTGGTGTGTTTTATTGCAGAACTGCCTGTGCACCACTTGTTTTGTTTGGCTAAATTTAGTAAATATTGCACTTGATCCCTCTTCTGTAGTAGCCAGGTGAAATGGTATATAGCTAGTTAGGAACCTGCTGTGTATTTCATAAATGCCTTATCAATTTTTAAAGATTTTTGGGGGGAAAAAGTGTTGCTTCTGCACAGGCACTTCATTCCATATTTGCACTAGTAAATGAGTAGTCTGATTTTTTTCAAATGTGCTGATTTCATTGCAGGTTTGCTGGCATTTTTTTCCTATCTGGAAGGACAGGATAACTTATGTCTGCTTTACCTTCTTATGATCGTTTGGCTTATTGCTGCACCTGGGATGGCGTAACGCTGGGCACAAGTATAAATTGGGAGGGAAGTGGCTGGAGAGCAGCCCTGCAGAAAGGGATCCAGGGGTGCCGGTTGACAGCAGGATCAATATGAGCCAGCAGTGTGCCCTGGCAGCCAAGAGGGCAACCTGCATCCTGGGGGGCATCAAACACAGCATAACCAGCTGGTCGAAAGAGGTGATTATCCCGCTGTATTTAGCATTGATGCGGCCTCACGTTGAGTGCTGTGTTCAGTTCTGGGCTCTGCAATTTCAGAAGGATGGTAAGGTCCTCGAATGTGTCCAGAGGAGGGCAACAAAGCTGGTGAAAGGGCTGGGAGGAATGTCCTGTGAGGAGAGGCTGAGGACTTTGGGCTTGTCTAGTTTGAAGAAAAGGAGGCTGAGGGGGAACCTCATCTCTCTCTCTGGCTTCCTGAGGAGGGGATGTGGAGGGGGAGGTGCCGAGCCCTTCTCCCTGGTATCCAGTGATAGGATGCGTGGGAATGGTTCAAAGCTGTGCCTGGGGAGGTTCAGACCTGACATGAGAAAGCATTTCTTTACTGAGAGGGTGGCTGGGCACCGAAACAGGCTTCCTAGAGAGGTGGTTAATGCCCCAAGCCTGTCAAGGTTTGAGGCGTTTCAACAATGCCCTTAATAATATGCTTTAACTTTTGGTCAACCCTGAAGCGATCAGGTGGTTGGACTAGATGTGATCCGGTAGGTACCTTCCAACTGAAATGCTCTATTCTATTTTAACGCTTTGAGTATGTTGCAGTGCCTGTTACTCTAGGTAGCTAGCAGCAGCAAGCAGAAATTTGTAAGAACTGTGTCTTACCTTTCCCAGTGAATCTAAAAAATCCTCCTACCTGCAACATTTCAGACTAGCCCCGTTACTGAACTAAATAAGGATTATTGGGGCATGCAATGTAACCTGCATGGTATTGAAAGTTTTATCTCACACTGCATTTGGGACTTGTGTCCTGATTTGAGGACACAAGCTGAAATTAGCTGTAACAGATGATAACCAGTGCTGACTTTGGAGTTACTGTGAGACCTTTCATCAGTATGGGTGGTGGCATGCATCCACCTCACACATCCTTTTCCATCAGCTGGAAAGCGAGTATATTCCTTTGCAACATCCCCATCTTGCTTCCAAGGCAGGCTTTCAGTTTCCCCCTAGGAGCAGTGCACTGCAGCATACCACTTTTAGAAAATGGCCGATAAGTTTTTGGTGTTTTAAAATCGCTGCTCTGAAACATTTTGTGACAATAAAGGTGAGAGGCTGGAGAAGTTTTGGAGCTGAGTGTAGATCTCCCAGCAGTGACCACTGGGAAGGTAGACTGGCTGGCCTGAAATTCCACCCATTCCTCCTCTTAAAAAAATCAATATATGGTGGTATGTGACAACCGGTGTATCACCAAAAGGAAATGCTAATCCACATCCACATTCCAGTCACAAGTGGTGTCCCCCAGGGATCGGTGCTGGGGCCCATTCTCTTTAATATCTTTATCAATGATCTGGATGAGGGGATCGAATGCACCCTCAGTAAGTTCGCAGACGACACTAAACTAGGGGGGCGTGTTGATCTGCTTGAGGGTAGATTGGCTCTGCAGAGGGATCTGGACAGGCTGGATCGATGGGCTGAGGCCAACGGTATGAGGTTCAACAAGGCCAAGTGTCGGGTCCTGCACTTGGGTCACAACAACCCCATGCAGCGCTACAGACTGGGGGCGGAGTGGCTCGAAAGCTGCCTGGCAGAAAAGGACCTGGGGGTGTTGGTGGACAACCGGCTGAGCATGAGCCAGCAGTGTGCCCAGGCAGCCAAGAAGGCCAACACCACCCTGGCCTGCATCAGGAATAGTGTGGTGAGCCGGACTAGGGAAGTAATCATCCCCCTGTACTCGGCACTGGTGAGGCCTCACCTCGAGTACTGTGTTCAGTTTTGGGCCCCTCACTACAAGAAGGACATTGAGGTGTTGGAGCATGTCCAGAGAAGGGCTACAAAGCTGGTGAAGGGTCTGGAGGACAAACCTTATGAGGAACGACTGAGGGATCTGGGGTTGTTTAGCCTGGAGAAGAGGAGGCTGAGGGGAGACCTTATCACCCTCTACAACTACCTGAAAGGAGGTTTTAGAGAGATGGGAGCTGACCTCTTCTCCCTGGTGACAAGTGATAGGATAAGAGGAAACGGGTTCAAGTTATGTCAGGGCAGGTTTAGATTGGATATTAGGAAGCATATTTTCACTGAAAGGGTTATTAAACATTGGAATAGGCTGCCCAGAGAGGTGGTGGATTCACCATCCCTGGAGGTGTTTAAGAAAAGGGTAGATGAGGTGCTTAGGGACATGGTTTAGAAGTGGTGGTGTTTTTATCAGGGTAGGTGAACGGTTGGACTTAAAGGTCCCTTCCAACCTCACTCATTCTATGATTCTATCTAGCAAACCTCTGCAAGTTAAAGTAAACCCTTACATACAGAAACAATTTATAAAATAGGATTCTAAATTAATGTGAGAGTACACCCTTTGAATAAATTTCTGCTTGTACTGTGTACTTAATGCACAATGGAATGCTGAGTTTGTCAAAAGACAACTCATTTTGGGCTTTCTTTTTTATAAATGTGACTTCCCTTCCAAAGTTATGTTGTGAGACCAGACTTTAATGATGCGAAAGATACGGTGAGAGAACATGTTAAGGGATAGCTCTCACAACTTTGCATAAAGTAGTTTTTCTGTGTTTAGCGGTAACTTACCTCTAAGGTCCATTATTTCAGGACTCTTGAGCAAATCTTGTCTCTAGCAGGAAATGAGTTTTTCAGTGGTTTGTTTTTTTTTTATTTTTCTCACAAGTGATTTATACAGCTCTGTATGTTACTATTGAAGCAATAGTGCCCAGTATGACAGGGTGGGTACAGCTGTCTGCAGAATTTCTTTCACCTATTTCATATCTTTTCATAATATGATTTTGGACAAACTCTGGATGGTTCAGTGTCTCAGCTGTGCTGTTTTCCTTGCAGGAAAGATAACGCTGAGCATTCTTCTTTCTGGTGTCAGTCCCTTTTACCTCGCTAATGCTGCAGTAGCTAAAAACTAAGAATTGGAACTGCTGGACTGATGCCCCTCCTGACTATTTCGTTAATCTGCAGGAGGCCTGTTGTACTTATAAACTGCCCTGCCACATCCCTATCCCTGGCCTCCTTTAAGCCTGGCATTTAGGTCCAATTGTTTGAAACAATCTTATGTTGTAGCTGGTTGGGGTGAAATGGAGCTATCTGTCAATTTGAAAAGGTCACTGGCTGTGTCAGAATGACAGTGATTCCAAATTATCCATTAATCTCCCAATTTAAAATTGTCGTCCTTCTGATTACAGCCAGCCAGCCACACGGGCTAAAATAGACCTCTTCTCTTACACCCATGACCAAGCAGCTTTTTTATTAGCTGGCAGATAAAATTGGCAGTGCGCTCCAACATTAAATATTCATTGACTGCTCTGTAAAAAGAGATGGCTGCTAACAGGTTGAGAATATATGAGAAAACAGCCAAAGAAATTACAATTGATTTTCTTATCTGCTAAGGTTTGGGCGATATGATTAGTGTAACGCACTTAGCATATTCCTATATTGGTTTGAGTCAAAGGGTAATAAATGCAAGGGCTTCCTTGCCCCCTTTTACATTTTTGTGTCGTCTTGATATTGTTGATGCACACAGTATGTTAAATGAAGGGTAAATTAGTGTATAGAAAGTGTAATTCTCTATGGAAAATAAGATTTAATAGCTTTTGCGTTGTCAGAGGAATGGCTCTGGAAGATGGAAAAAGTAAGGAAACTGCGTAGTTTCCTTACGCAGTATAGAAGCGTGGTGCCACTGAGGTTTGAGGGAACAGAGGTGAGCTGTTTCCATCTGCTGCTCCAGAGGGGAAGGAAGGCCTTTGACTCTGCTTCTCCATGTCTGTCATCCATCGCCTGAGCCCAATCTTTGCTGTTGGTCCTGTTTGAAATACGGTAATTGTAACTTGGGGGCTTTACTAAGTGGTCGAATGACTTGGGAACAGGGCAGGGCCAGAGCTGGCAGTGCCCCCTTTGTAAATGGAAGTTTAAGCATCTATCCTGGCAGGGAAAATCCAGACAGCTTCTGGAGGCTTTTTGATGTGGTGTCAGTATGTTGTGGTGTCCATTTATACAGTAAAAGGCATAAGCCAGGGAAGAGTAAAGAAAAGAAGTTCCAGGCCCATGAAAGGCCAGAAGGCACGTCATCATTTCTTATTCTGAGGAACAGAAATGAGTCTGCAGGAACACCGATACTGAGGCAAAACTGTTAGGTTGCAAATGACAATGGATTCACTAGCCTCATCTCAATCCTTGTTTATGCAAAACGTTCATATAAAGAACTAATTAAAATCTTTTAGTTCTAGAAGGTATTTAAAACATATGCTGCTCTGTTTGACAAATTCTTTTTTGTATTTAGTCAATGTTGTAACTGCCCAAATACTCTGCTGATTGACAACACTTATTTGCCTAATACTTTTCCTATTATTCAGCTGTCTCTAATCGTGATGCAATTGTGAGTCAGGGCTAAATGAAATGGAAAATAATCATAACATTGTAGCCAGGAATAAGTGCAAGGAAAGGATATGACTGTCCGTGTTGAAATCTGTTGAATACTGCCACATGCAGGAATAATTTATTTTTTTTCCTTAGGAATACAGCTTTAGAGCATTTACTTTTAGATTTTTAGAATGTGCTGATTATTTATTTGCTTGTATGTTTTTGTTTGTTGTAGATTGGACTTTTGAATGTGTCCAGAGCCAAACAGTGGCCACAGATGATTTTTCACTTCTTTGCAATGGTCATATTGTATTAATTCATGGCAGACAATATGGCAAGTGTTTCCTGTATACAAGTAAGTGTTGTACACCGAGAGACTGGTAAGACTTTCTATTCAGGTATATCAAAGAAAGGATTAGGTTATTTTGTCACTAGCCAGAGAAACACAAGCTGTAGAGGTTGACTGCAGCTTTACCAGTTGTTCTTTCTTTTCCAGTGAGCATTTGGTTTGTGTGCAGGTGCCAGCTCTGCTAACCTCTCCTCTGACTGCTCTTTTATGCTGTTTGTTGGGGTTGTGGAAAGCACAAGGTGAGGGAAAAGCAGGGTGTCTGCTATATCATATATTTTGTCTTTTTCTCAGCTCATTTCAGATATTTGACTTCCAGGGGAGGATGTGTGTGTATTTTTTTTACTCTAGATTTTTTTCCCCTCTACCTTTTGCAAGTTTAATTGCTCATTAAAAGGCACAGAGAACCACACACAGGCATGATGTTCTGATGAAACACCTAATGACTTTCAGCGTTTGATTTATGGACACAGCTTAAGTTACACAAGGGCTTGTGTCAAAACAGGCCAGAGATAAGCTTACATTTATCTATAGAAGTTAAGGGATAATTATGTAAAAGCATTACATTTTAAAGGAAACAAAGACAGACCTGTGGGAAGTGCATTTTCACAGCATGTATTAGCAAAGCCCAATCAACCTCCTTGTGGGAGGACAATTAACAGAATTAAAAGCTGGAATTTTAATTATCATACAAATTAGAGGAAAATTAATCAGCTCGTATTTTATGACTTGACTTGGCTTTGAGCATTGCCGCTGGAATTTTATAGCAAAACTTTGATTAATTGAGACACTACATGAAAGCAGAAAATCCTGACTTAGGTAGCATTTTAATGCCCAGCTCGCTTTCCATCTGCTGCCTCCAATATGGGAAGTGGCAAAAATGTGACAACGCAGAAGCAAAACCTTTGTTTATCCCAGCAGTAGCCTCCAAAACCATACCCTGAGATTTCTCTGCATATGCTGGAAGTTGCTTTTTCTATAGGTCCCATTTTTACCTTCTGACTACACATGTTGTTTTATAACTAGTGCCCTGGTATGAGCCAGATTCACGAGTTAAAGGTTTTCACTGACTGACTGGAAGCATCATTTCAATATCAGTCAAAACCCAGATATTTATTTTTTTTCTGCAGAGCTGGACAAAAATTTTAAAAGAGCAGCCTAAATAACTTTGAGAGGAAAGAGGATAAATGTTGATGCCATGAGGCCTGCACTATGGACCACTGAGTGAGAGCAGCTTCATGTGAGATCTGAAACCATCTACAAGCTTTTGAGTGACCTTTGGAACTGCTATCCCAGACTTAGCAATGCCTTATCTTGGCAGGTATTTGAACCTTCTTTTGGCTTGTGCTAATCAGAACTTGAAAGTATTTAGAGCAGTTTGATGGCAAGTATGGCAAGTTTCAATTCAGCTGCTGAACATGTGGTTTTGATAAAATATTAACTCTTTTCCCAAATGAAGTATTTTGTTGTTTGTTTTTTTTTTTTTTTTTCCAGACACTCATTAGAGATCCAAAAGTTTGAGTGCTCTTTTTCTGGAAACTGGGAGATCTACATTCAGACTCCCTTCAGAAAAAGGTGCTGAATTTCGTGTTTGCACTTTATCTTTGTTTCTCTTCCTTCCTCTTCCTCTAGTAAATATCTGTTGGCTTGGGTCTGATAATCCTGAAGCGTAGTCTTGCTGTATTTGACACTGAAAGTCAAAGAAAGACTAAAGCTTCAAAGAAAAACTAAAGCTAAGCTCAGTCTGGGATAAAATGAAACCAAACACTTGGCACTGCGGAGTTTGGGTTGTAAAAACAAAACTCAAATAACAAAGTCTTAAAAAAACCAAACCTGTCCTTCAGTCAGAACATAAGGCACAAACAGATTGCTGAAATAAACTAGACCACAATTTTATAGGGTCTCAAGTTAAAAGAGGGAGCTTAATTATGATGCTGGATTTAGTTCGAAGCTCAAGTAATGATCTAGGAAGATGGAGAGAAGTACTGGAAATGACTGTGTGCTAATGAGGACCCTAGTAGCAGCTTTCTGTGCTAGTTAATTTGCAATCTATGTGGAGATCTGTTGGCAAGCCTATAAAATGAGGTTTTGCAAAAGTAATCACCACTTCAAAGTCCAGAGATACAGCCTTAGGAAGCAGAAGCATGTTGACTGCTAAATTTCTATTTTGAACATCGTTTGGAAAGTTGATGTTATTGCTTCCTACCTGCTGAACTGAGGAAAGCATAATGCCCTTCCCCATCAAAATAGGTCTGGAGTTCAGCATTTCAAAAGGCAGTAAACAGAAAAGTCTTCTTTTGGCAACTGCCAAGTAGGCCAAGACAATGTTATCCATTTAGAAACACTAATCTGTTTGTGGATGTTAAGCTTAATTGCAAAGGTTCAATCTATTTGTCAAAAGGCTAAGGTCAAAGCATCTCGTTTTCCACTCTGGATGTGCTGTTCCTCAGCACTTTACTGGATTTAGACAGATAAGCTCTCAGTGTGATACAACGTGTGTTTTTTAGGGTAAATCCTTTGGCCACCTACACAGGTGTGCTGAACCTCCAAAAGAACTCTTGACAGCATGTCTGTGGAATAAAATGGTGAAACAGCCCAAGGCAAGAGTGCTGTGTTCTGTCCTCTATGGAATTCCAGTTTGGTTTTGAGTGGGAAAATACAGTAAGTAGGCCAAACCTTATATTTTGAACTCCACAGAATAGAGGTGAGCCATCTCTGCTCTCTTCCCTCTCATAAAGTAAGAGTCTCAAGGAGTGGATTCCACAAGGCTGCAGTGTTTGATGTGAGATAGGAGGAAGTCAATGAGCTGGTGAAGGTCGAAGGATTTATTGCAGAGCAGGTATTATGCAAATCAAACTAATTACTTCATAGAACTGTCAGGTGGTCTGAATGCATGTGACCATGTTGTGGTTTAACCCCAGCTGACATCTAGGACCACGTAGCTGCTTGTTCACCCCCCTTTCTTCATCCAAGGATAGGGAGAAGAGGGAGAAAAGGAGGGGAAAGGAAAAAAATAACTCACGGGTTGAGATAAATGCCGCGATTGAGAGATGGGGAGACAGCTTGATGCAAGCAAGGTTCCAATTTATTGCTCTTAGCGATAGTTTTTATACAGTCATACCTAGGCGTGTCTTTTACTGATTGGTCTAAACACATAATTACCCTATGCATATTGCAAAAGTGAGGCTCACAATTGGTTAGTCGCCAGGCAGACAGTCACGCCTACTCGTCTCTTTTTCTCTGCTTCTTCCTCATTCTTCTTAACCACAAGCATCCTGTTTTTGTCTAACTGTCCCAACAAGGACATGCTGTCCTTGTTTCTGATTGGTGATTAACAACTCAGGTCAGCTCTTTTGCACTTTTCCAGGGCCTGTGGTCGAGTTCCATCTTGTCCGCTTCTGTCAGGCGCGTTATGCTAGATACATGTCTCAAGTCACTTCCTACAGATAAAGACTGTTTAACAGACCAATATCAGAAAAGAATAATAATAAAAGTAATAATGACACAAGTCATTCTCACTGCCCGGTGAATTGGCACTGTCCCGAGCAGCGATTGTCAGTACCCACCGCCCAGCTAACCCCATTATATACTGAGTATGACATCTATGGTATAGAATATTCCATTGGCCATTCCATCTTTCTGTCTGGGCTTCTTCTCAACTTCTGTGGGAAGCTAAAAAATGTCCTTGAAAACTATAAATATTGCCAGGCAACAACTAAAATAGTATGCCTTATTGGCATTCCTTTCATACCAAATCTGAAACACAACAACCACTATAAAGAAAATTAACTCTGTCCCAGCTGAAACCAGGACAGATAGTCAGGATCTGTTCAATGTCACTGTTTCACTTGCATGTCAGTTTACTTTGAGTTAGGTTGAAAACAAAATGTTCTTTTATCAAAGGTACGAGTGCAACTGAATTACTGTGTCTTTTCTAAACACCTTGATTTTAAATCTCAACCAGAGAAATTGAATAACGTCCTGCAAGGTCTGAATACAACCTCAGCAAAGGCTGGTGGATATAGGATAGAATAGTTCCAGTTGGAAGGGACCGACAATGACCATCTTTCCAGCTGCCTGACCACCTGCGGCACAGTGGAGTGCTGCACAGAGATCCACAACTGGCTCTGAACAAGTCAGTGCAAGTGGCCAAGCTTGGAGGAGACCCTTTCTCTGGATATGTCCCTCAGGGCTCATTTAGGAAGCCCCAGACTGAGTGTTGTGGGTTGCATTGGTACCCTGGAGAGGTGCCTTGCTTGGCAGTGAGTAAGGAGTCCCACTCTGTCACAGCACATCTGACTCAAAATAATCTCTCTGGTCTGAATAGTGCAGGTAACAGGTTGAAGCCTGGACCCGATGGTTGAGGGGAGGGAGAGTCTTAGCTTACTAGAGGGAGGCACATAATGTCTTAGTCAATGCTTTCATGACTGGATTTTTTTAGGACATATTTTGCCAATGGTGCTTGCCACTAAGTTAAATCAATTGTCCCTGTCCTAAAAATAAATTGAGAAATCCTAAGCTGTCATCCATTTTATTTGGGGAAATAGATACATTTGTGACCTCCAGACTTGCAACTCTGAGTCCTTTTATTCTTAAGCAAAGTTTTCCACCACCGTTTGAAATAAAGAAGCGAGTAACCTCTGTGTGAGGTGAGGGATGCTACTTAACCAGCATGGGAATTGAAGCTCCACATGGTGGACTAAATAGCAGAGCAGGGAAGAAAACACAAAATTCTTGGCTGCCAATGCTACTTAGTGGCAGTTTCAACAGTATGTGAAACTCAGGGGGGGTATCAGACAGAGCACACCCCAGCTCCTCTGAAAGGCTGCTGTTGCAGCATATGTTCCCTGGGACCTCCTGGCCAATTTGAGTTCCTCGTGGGGCACTCAGTGCCTTGCAGCTTTCTCCCCAGGGTGGCCTGAAGACACTGTTTGATTGTAAATCTGGAAATTAAATACTTACAGCATTTGGTATTCCTAATGTGGCTGTGAATAATTCTTCCTTTTAACTTATACACACTCATAATGTTGGACATGCAGGGTCATTTGAAATGTACTCTGAAAACTAGGGGGAATCTGACTCCTGTGACTTGATTTAACCCGGCTGGCAAACTCTGTTACAAAGCTGGACCCCTACTTAAAAGCAGATGCTGCATTTGGATGTAAGTGTTCTGCAGTAAATGGAAGTGCTTTCTAATTTTTTTTTTTCAGTACAATTCTGCTTTGGAAGGGCCTGGAGTTCGCTTGAAGCAAGACACGTATATCTAAATGTCAGAATTTTTTAAATGTGCTTAGAAAACGGGGGGAAAATATCCAATATAAATGAGAAGTTTTATAGTTTACCCTCACTAGAGCTTGATTCTAATGTTAGGGTAACTGTGGGGTGACTGTAACAAGAATTTCCAAAACAAAGTGTCCACGACATGACTCTGTATCCCAGCATATGTTTCACATTAAAGTAAGCCCTCCAATTCTATACACCGGATAGCGAAGTCTACTTTTCCAATGACTGTGAATGTAGTAATTCTTTTATCCAGGACCATATGTCAGATGGAAAAAAATTCCATTCTTGGTAAGTAATTACTATTGGTAATTCATTAAGTACAGACTTCCCAGTCTAGAGTATCATTTTCTAACATCACATATTATTTGACAGATGCAACCCACTTTAGAGTTAGGCATTTTTGAAGTTGATCGTATGAAGTGCCTGGTCCTGTCTGTTCTTGGAATATTAGATTAGGTAGACCCTAATTTCACTCAGGATTTAGGGTCTTCTGTTCCTTGGCTGTCTTAATCGTTACACATATCTGAGTTTTAAGGCCATGCTTTGAAGCTTCATGAGTAGTACTGTGCAGCTTTGCCTCGCCTTGGTGTCTGAGACCTAGTTTCAAAATGTTCATAAAAAGTGTTTTTACCTCCAAGCATGTTTAATGGGACCCTCACCTGGAGCAGGCAGTGTGGGCAGAGAGTCTAAACTTGAGAACAGAAGCAGTCAGAAGCCCTGGCTGGCTGTGGAAGAGGTGACAGCTTGTACAGTGCCTGGGTTCTGACAGGTGTTTTCTCTAAATGCCAAATTAACTCATTTAACATCTCTTTAATAGAAGTCCTGTAGAGTTCAGAATTCCTTGCGGCCACTTGTAACTGTCGCAAAAAGGAGGCTGTCACGTGTCCAATTCAGACAGCTTCTGAAATAGAGATTAGGTTTGAAATACTCTGCTTTCATCATGTTTAGTTCAGATATATCAATAGATGTCTTTTTTTCCAGCATAATTTTTAAACAGCAATCACTGCACATTGTAATTGAATGGTGGCATCGATGGTCAAAAGCATGCAAGGAAGCCAGACTTAAGGCTGGTAGGTTTTCTTCTCAGCTTGCCCTCGGCTATAGCTATGCTGGGGCTCTGTGTGTGCTGTTAGTGATGGAGGTGTTCATAGCTGTAGACAATGGCTGGGGTTCTGCATTCACTCAGAACAGCGTCGCTCAGTTAAGGCAAATGCTAAATGATGATCCTTATATTTTGGAAGAGTCTGTTAGAGTTATCCCCTCCAGCTGGATTTGCCTCCACAGGGAGCTCTGTGCGTGGGGCTATGCTAGAGGCATGGTATATGCTCCTTGTTTTGTTTATTCCAGCTGACTGGTGGAGCACAATGTTTTAACTCAGGGAAAAATGTATTTGAGGAGATCTCTGAATAGTTTCAGCTATATGAGACCTTCTGTCATAATTTGCTGCTGTGTCAGTGTCTCATTTCACTGGGATTTGAACAGGATTGTCAGAAGTGAAAAATACAGCTACTGTTAGATTAGGAGCTATTTCATATTTGTCAGATCTTTAGAATTTTTCTTGCAAAGTTATTTAATCTCAAGCGAAACTAAACCATTGCTCTTATGCTTCTATTTGATTATATTCCTTGCATGGAGTATAATAAGCAGGATTCCCTCCTTCTGGTATCAAACAGTGGAGTTGCACTGCCATCTAAAACTGCTGGAGAAGAGTAGTTTAGTTGGGTCCTAAAGGTGTAGTTTTGTCTTGATGTTTCTTAAAAATGTCCAGTTCCTACTGTACACTGCAACATCTTCCTGTTAATCAAAACCAATGTGAAACTTCCTGGATAAATGTTACACAATTACAAAGAGATCTCTTTTTAAAATTGGAAGTCATGTAAGGGAGAACAAGCATGGATGTGTGAGCTTGATAATCAGTTGGAAGAGGTGGTATGAAGATTTTTAATCCTTTGAAAATGCATGACTCGTTTGTGCAACTTGCAGTATTCAGATCCGGAGATCCACATGCCTTCTACTTGGAGGCTTCTAGCTATGCTTCTGTATGCTTTTTCTATATAGTAGTGAGTGGGGAGAATATATACTATGTTCTCATCCAGTACTTTTGAATGCCATGAGTTATACAGAGAGCTCTGTGCTGAACCCTCGGCCACCCTGATTGAGGTATTCCATGAGCAGATTTCTGGGTGTTAGGCTGCCAGATCAGGTGGAACGGGAGAGAATTTGGTAATGTTGGGTACTGATGTGGAAGTAATTTCAACTACTAGAGTTCAGCAGCTGAATGGGAATGAACTGTGTGCCTGTGTTCATGCTTGCTGCTGTGGATGTGAAAGTGAGTAGGCAGCACCCCTTTTCCCATTCCCTCCCCAACACACTGTGACCAGAATGTGCATCTCCTCTGGCTGGGAAAGCTTTGAAGTTCTGTGGACAGTAATATACCTTTACTGCCTGAGCGGCTGTCCCGAAACTTGGTGCTATTGGAAATCTGGCAGCTGTCCCACTGGGGCTATTGTGCCTTCTAAAATAGCAGTCTGTTGCTGTTAGGCTTGTGATTACTTCTGCTTTCTCCACATCTTGTTTTTTAATCCCATCACCAGTCTGGCTATGTTCTCCCACAGTATTTAATTCACTGGGAACTTCCATCCCCCTGTGCAGTGTGGTGTCCAAAGTCTGCTTTTTGAGAGGTGCATTTGTAAGTAACAAAAAAAGGCAAACCAAAACTGTGGAGTATGCTTTATTCCATGGTATTTGAGGTTGTAGTTCTCTGTGCTGTGCCGATCGACACATTTATATATAAACCTGAATCTACTGTGGTTTTGATGGAAGAAAACTGTGTTGATTGCAAGCAAATTTCTCAGTTTCATTTAGCCAGTGTTATCACAATCTGTGACTTGGAGCCCTTTCCAGCTATAAGTCCATTCCATGTTGTTTTTAAGGTGTTCCTGTATATGTTCTAGATAACCTGATATCTCCAGGCCTATGGATAGAATTTATGCGTATTATTTTTTTTTCTCCAAGCTTGCTTTTTGTCTACCTTGGGTGTCTTGCATTTGTAGTACTTGAGAGCAAATTGTGCTCAAGGAGGTATGTGGCTTCCCTTGACCCTGAAGAGGATTCTTGTTTCCCTGGCTCATATTGATAGGACTCATCATAACTTCAGTGTAAATTGGAGTGACACTAATTTGTTTTCAGATACATGCTCCTGTCTTAAAGGTTTAGGTCAGTGCGTGCTACTTTTAGCATAGAACATGACTTTCTAAAGCCAATGCTTGTTCCTTGTCCGTTAGAATTCAATGCTTTCTGAAGTCCTCCAAAGTCAAACAACTTATTAACATGAGCACAGTTACTTCAAGTTGCACCTTAGTGCCCAGGGCTCTAAACACGAGAAGCAGCTCAATATGATTTGTGGATTCTGTTCTGTTCTCTTTATCATTAAATTCACATGCAACTGCTGTGATGGGAGTCCAGTGACTCCACTTACTGTTGTTTGCACTGCCTAAAGATACGTATTTCTTATTCAACATTTTTCATAGGTGTAAAATTTCCAGTGAGTCTTCTAAGTGTTGAAGCATATGTATTGGAGCTAGTAGCAGACACATGCATGGTTTCTGCCACACTGAAATAATATGCATCTCCTGTTCTGTTGCCTTTAATCGGGAAAATAAGAGGACTCTACCCTCTGCAACTTCTGTTTGAGTTCCAGCAGGGTTTGTGTTTTGGTTTTTTTTTTGGGGGGGGGGGGGGGTATTTATTTTCTTTTTGTTTATTTTTTGTATTTTGTCTCTGTATCAAACTGAGGACAAGGTAGAAAGGTTTGAATCTCACTGTGCTGATTATAAGCTCACTTTAACATTCATTCAAAGCTATTGAGAATGGATATGTAGGCCCAAGAACCCTCTATATAACCATAACCTGATGCTATTAGCATTTACATGGAAAGTCTAGACAGTTGATTTAGTGTTTTTGTTATAAACAGTGTGTAGGAATCCAAAAGGAGTTTCTGGTAGCTGTGCAGGTGAATCTGCTTCTGCCTAAACTAAGAAATAGAAGTGGATAGAGAGAGGGCAAGAAACTTGAACTAGAGGAACCAGAAAGAAAAAGTATCCGGGGAAGAAATTTAAGTCATAGTTAAAGTCTCTCATCGCTGACCTGCAAGGCCTCTCTGAGTTCTCTCAGTGGAATGAGAAAGAAAAACTTACTCATTTGTACTTACAGGACTTGAAATAAAAGTTAAATTGCCTTTTTTTTCTTCAGGGAAAGGTCATATATAGTAATTTATATCTTCGACAGAGAAATGCATGAAAAATATAGCTATGTTAACTGTTAGTTAAATGTTAGCATGTTAAAACAGGAAAAAAAAATAGCCAGTCTTGCAGAGAGAGGAGATATTTGTCATTTCCATGTGTTGCTTTCTTCTGTAATTTTGAGTAACTTTTTATTCCTTCTCTAACACCATCTTGCTTCTTTTTCCCTTTAGACACTAATACGATGCAGATGGTAAAGGATAAAAAACTTTTCTGGATAGAACATCTGGTTGCTTCGTGATCTTCACAAGTTGGTGGCTTCCAAGCAGCCTAACCCAAGAGTAAGCCCTAATTGACTGTCTGTGAAACCTGCCTTGATCTAGATCAGCTATCTGCTTTTTGAATGAGGATTTCATCATCTTTAAAAGCCATTTTACTATGCTGAAAATCAAGAGAGAGTTCTGCTTCCAAATTCTATAGAAGGCAAGTATTTTGGATACAGGCTCTGTACTGCAGAGATTTATGGAACCTTACTGGGTGCTGAGTGTTTATGAAGACATCCTAAGGCATCCTTTGCAAAAGCCTGTAGGTAAATATCACATTGTATTTTACTGTGTGCTTGATCTCTTCTTTGAAACCGCATGTATGGGACAGGAGAGCTTATATTCTTGATTTTAAAAAAAAAATATTTGAAAGTTTTTAGTTATGCTGCTCACCTATCTAGAAAAAAGACATAGCTCCCACATTTACTCTTTTAATGAGGTCTTGTAATTCTGACTAATGAACTATTGAAGAAGAATCCTGAAAATACATCAGAACAAAGCTGACAACATAAATTGCATTTAGCTAATCACATCTTATGCACTTTGTCCTGATTTTGTTTAAATAATTGTCTCTTTTTTTTTCTTTCCCTCTGTTAATGTTCCAATAATAAAACATTTTGCTGAATAAAATGACAAGAGAAAGATATGCCTAAATTCACAAATTAGTGTTCATTCTCCCACTGTGATCTGAATTATTGTCTAAATAATGTGGATGAAACACTTATTGCAAGAGCTGGCAGGATTTTGCCTTTTTTTGGGAGGAGTGTGTATTTCAGTGGTTTTAGCAAAAGGTTAATACATATAGTATCTGTCAATAGCCATAAATTGTCTAATGATATGCTTTCCATCTCTGCATGGGAAACAAAATATTCCTTTCTCAACTGCAGATCTTAGGGGTTATGTTTGTATGATAAACAGAACATTAGTGTAATTGTCAATTTTGCTTGTGCTACGATGCCATGGAAAATGGCTGTATTTTCAATATGACTGGGAATTGAAATATTTAACTGAGGAAGCCAAGCGTAGCCTTTTCATGATTATGTTATAAGAGCCAGAGACAGAAGATTAGCAGCAGGGAGGTTGATGTTTAAATTAGAAGTGTAAGAGACTACATATACTGGATTGCTCCCCACTTGTGAGCAGCTGGTTCAAGTGCAGAAGGTATCCATTCCCCATATGTACTGGCTGCACACTTAAAGCCAGGCATCCAAAAGCTGTATTAATTACTTGGCAGAAATTTTTATGTCAGGCTTATTGACAGGAAATTAGTTGGAAAAGACCCTGGGAAACTTGGGACATGCACTGAACAATTGGAAAAAGCAGTGGTAGTACATGTATCACTTCTGACCAGTTAGAGTGGCTCCCTCAGCATCAGACTTCACACCATGGGTAACCTAATACTGGAGCTTAATACTATGCTGGAAACAGCATTCCTTGCAGTATTTGTATGAAATGCAGTCTACGTATTTTTGAGGTTTAGACAGGAAAACATAATGCAAATCCAATTTCTTGGTGTATTTCAAGATATGTGCACAAGAACAAGAGTTGAAAATTGATGTCTCCATCTCCTTAGTGGACATAAAGGGATGTTCCAAGCAGTTCCTTACAAACCAAGGAATATGAAAGAATCCATACGGAAACACACATATGTCTCTGAATTCTAGCTGCTGTGCAGTGGGTTCCCCAGGGGAAACCCAGAGTGCAGTGCGCCAGCAACAGTTGCCCAGATCCTCCCTCCTAGGGAAGCAGAGGGCCAGTGGTACCTTTTCGTGCTCTTCTGTTAATCTGAAATAAGTAATAAGATTTTTATCTATGTATCTTCGTGAAGCTCTATACAGGTCACTAGTGTCAGTGTGAGCCAAAGTAAAGTCCAAGACAGGATGCCTTCCAGGTACAGCTGAAGCAAGGTCATTAATTATCTCAGGGTTCTTTATACTCTAACCTATGACTTTCACATCCTGAAACACTAAGAAAGAATTAGCTTCCTAATACGGACTTTAAAGATGTCTTTTTAAAGCTGTTCTCGTGCAAAGTATTTTTTCAGAGTGCAACTTGTAGCTGGCATGCAGAAGGGAAGGGGAGAAAATATGATAATGAAGTGGTCTGATTGCTTTCACGGGAGCATCCAGGGATCAGACTCTGACTTCTGTTAAACAGTGGTTTCAATTTTTTTTTTGTCTCAGCTTACTGCACATCAGGCAATCTTCTCAACTCTCATTTGTCTGTCAGGCGTATCATTTACCTTGGAGCTAGTAGATGGCTTGAGAGCTGAGAGCTGTGATCTTTTTATTTTTTGTGGTGCTATAACACTATTTTTAACACATTGTCTCTGCTTTCAATTTGGAGTCATTTTCGTCCCCCTTCTGTAGCTGCTCCCCCTGAGTTTGATGGTCAAACTTTTCTAAGAGGTGTCTCATTAGTGCTTGTCCCATCTCTTCCCTAAGCGACTGAATCAGATGAGCAGAAAAGGATGGATAATTGACTATTGGATTCCAGTTAGTGAAGGTCAAGGCGGTCTCTGGCTGGCCTACCCTGTGCTTGTCATACAACTCTGTTATTACAGGATTTATTCAAGCCTATAATCAGCTGAGTTTCAGTGAGATGGAGCCTTCTGCTTCACTGAGTAGTTTTTTTCCTGCAGTGCAGCCAGGCTTTGTCTACCCTTGACAGCATAGATAAAGTGTCCAAAGATTTTATATTCTGGACCCATTGTATTTTTAGTTATTTTACATACCATTTAAGAAACTGGATTAAAAAAAAAGAAAAAAAACAAACAAACATAGAGATAATTATGGTATGTTAAGTCCAGTACTTCTCAACAGCCAGTGTCCATAGTATTTCTGGAGAATATGGTTTAATCCTTTGCCTCAAGAGAAAGATCTCCAAAGCCTTATAATGAATTACACACAATGTTGACCTGTTTCTTCAGAGTCTATGAAATATATAACCGTTGCTTAATGAGTACAGCATTGCTAAGGGATAGTTTTGTGCTCACTTAAACCTTGATCTAACTAATGAGGAAAATGAGTACTTAGTAGTGGTATATTCTATCACGGTTGTATTGGTGCTGCTATGGATGTGTTATGAGGTTTGCGTAATAAACTTAGTTGCGACTGGGTAGAAACTGGTTTGAAATTGAACTGTACTAGAGAATTTCTTGAGGTCGTGGAAGTTTCCATACATTCTAATAATGAATTTCATAAGCATAAATTATTGAAAATTGTGTTTAATGTCTGTCTGGCCTTGGCCAAATCAAAGTCAAACCTTACTCTTGCCTGTTCAAGCTAAAAGATCTGTGGGGACGAGAGTATAAACCACTCTGCATGTGGTTTTGAGGCTGCTTGAAAATTCTTTCATGGAAGTTTTAGCCTGGTCTCAAGTGTCTGCCTTCTGCGACTGGTTCAAAACCAACTTTGCTGTTTTTTTGAGGTTTTATAGTAAAGTGGTAGAAAATCTGTTAGATTTTAGGTTAGGAACTCAGTGCCAAGGAACTGAAGAATGTAGTACAAAGGATGGGATGCTTCAAAAGGATAAGAGGCAGGGTCATCACCAGTCTTTCAGACCTCGGCAGTAACAGACAATTTTATAGATAAAAATCTTCTGCTGTTTCCTCATACCATGCTATTTGAGGAGTACTGAAATAGATGGATTGGGTTAGAAAATTTCTAAATAATAGACATTTTATCAGACATTTTAGCACTTAAACTATGGGAGTTGATGAGAATTTGGGGTGAGGTTTTATGGGACTTTCTCTGTGACTTCTGCTGGTTTAGTCATACTAACTTACAGAGGGAAATTCTTTTCTCTTTATCCAACTTAAAAGTGCAAATTCTCTTTTAAAAAGATTTTTCTTGAGTCTTGGCACTAATGAGGTTTCTACAAGTTGGAGGTGATCAGCGTGGAGGAAGTACTTAGTGCTGCCCTTGCTGACATTAGCTGCTTTTGTGCAACAATTCTTGTAATTGGAGTTTTGGTCTGTGAATCCAACTTCTGCCCACCGATTTCTTGAAAATAGCTATTTCATAAGCTAGTGGCTTTTGTTGTAGGCTAAAAAGAATTTTTTTAAGAGCTTTTATAGGAAAGGCATATTCTACATCTGCCCTTCACCCTGCTGTCCCTGGGGCCTGCTATTCTTTGATTTTTCCCAGGACAGTGTCTCAAAGGAATGTATGATATTCAGCGTGCGCTGCATTATTCCAAGAATTGTATATTGGAAACTATAAAGAAACACTTTAATTGAGCCCTGGAGATGAGAGAAGTGAGGACAAGAACCAAAAATGATTCTCTGTGCTTGCATAGAACATTTCTTGCTGCTTTAAGAGTCATCAGATGGAATAAATTAAATAATGTGGGCTTTAGTGAAAGACAGCTCAGCTGCCTCCAAATACAAAACTCCCTCTTAATTAATAAGTTCAGAGCCTTTGTCAGTCTGGAAATACTTTGTCAATGTGGAATGAGTATTGGTTATGAAATGATATTGAGGAAGAGAAGTTGAAATGTTATACCTATGTGTTTGCTTTTGCTTAATATGAGAACGCGGGGCTCATACATCCACTTGGAGCTATTTTAATGTTGAAAGTTTTTGTCATAGAACAACTTAAAAATGCTCAGTCTCTGAACAACACATACTGCTTCTTCACATGTGGTGTCCTCTGGAGATGCAGTCTCTTTTGAGAAGGGGAGAGAAATATATTCCCTGCTTTACGGCTGAAGGAAACAACTGTCTCTCTAGAACAAAACAATGGTTCAAGGCTGAAATTCCTTGGAGAAGATGCCTAATACTTTGTTAACCTCCTCTGTTTCAGGGCTGTTACACTTGAAAACAAGACGGTCATGCTGAAAATAAACCATGCTCCATGTCTGGCTTTTCTTTCGTAAAACTTTTCATTGGTTACGTGAGCGAGCCGTCCACCATTAAGAAGTTACTGACTCATTTTTTTATTTACTCAATTGAGTGTGAAGTGCAAGTCTCTATTTTCTGCTCTCCTTTAATGAATAAGCTACTTTAGTGCATAAGCTACTTACATCCTGAACTGAGGTCTGTTGCTATGGAAGATGCTTTCTGAATGTTTTTTCTCCACAGAAAATGGATACTATGTGAGCAAGTGCCTCTGGGCTGCTCCTTCTTGCTTGCAAATAAGGCACAGATGGAGGAGTAAACTGCAGCTTTTCAGAGCCTGTGGTAAATTTTCTGAAATTTTTTTTTTATTTACATTTAGCAAAGGAAGAACCTGGCTTGTAGACTGAGAAGGATTGCTGGATGCTTTGAACTCTTTGAACTCTGCCACTGTGGAGTCAGAGTAGAGGAAATAGCATTGGTAATTCAGTACATTAAAGTACAGAGCCTTTCCTACACAGGCATCGTTCATGCTCCCTGCGAGAAATTTCGGTATCTCTGCACTGTCAGTGGATTCACTTATTCATGCTTTGGGAGGAGCAGAAGAGGAAGGGAGGGAGTTAAAGCAGTTCAGTGTACACAGAAATCAATGGAAAGACTCCCATTAACTTAAATGGATTTTGGATTTGGAACTTGAACTCTACTATACGGTCTCTTCGATAAAAGACCTTCTGTTTTTCTACTTAAACGAAAGTTCTTGAAGACAGAACTGAACTTCCCCCTAAAGGTGCTTGCGCTGTGGATTTATTACAGTTGTGTTAAAACAGCCATTTCTGCACTTTTAATGCTTTAACAGGCTGCCAGTTGAATAAGATTGTATGTTTGGGTGGAAAAGAAATCCAGAGATGTGCTACAGACAGTGCTTGGAATGGTAATGAGAATGGCAGTTCATTAGGATTAGCAATGCAAAAAAGGTTCCAGTTAATGAACAATGAAAACATTTTGGCAGTTGCAGGGTTGATTATTGCAAGGCTGTTCGTGCTGCTATAATTTAAGCATCTAACGTGACTGTCCATTATCAGCTCAGATTTTGAGAGGTTTATTATTCCATCAAAACATTAATTCTGTGCTGAGAGTTGGCATGGAAGACAGGCAAGTAAGTTACATTATATGTATTATCTGTATATTTAATAGATAGAGACTGTAAATGAAGCCAGGAGCCAAGTTTCTGTAGGCCCAAATTAAAATGTCTGCTGTCTTACTCTTATTAGAAGGTCTTGAGAGAGACTGCATGGGCATGACCAGATGACGCTACTGGAAATGGTCCTGTTTGGTTTAGCAGCAAGCACAGCTCCAACCTGTCAACGTCATCCCAAGGTCAGGCTGTAGAAGATGGGCCTTTTATGAGCAGCAGCTGTGCTAAAGCAAGCCTCTGCTGAATTTGCTTTTAGATATAGAACTGTATAGAGAATAAAGCCATATAAGGAAACAGAGAGTAGCACTTTACTGCTACTGAAGATGCTGAGATTTGACTTCTCTGCTATTCCTATGTAAAACAACAGCTTTGCCCCTGACATTAGTGGAAGCACAGTTAGTGCTGAACTAACCTTTATGGGAAAGTTTCTCAGGAGAAGAGTAGGGAATAACAAGAGTGATGGGGAGAAGAGCTGCTGTGATGCCTTCTGCACAGTAGTGGAAACCTAGCTTCAAGTCTGACTCAGAATCAAAGGCTTCAGACTATTTGCTCTTCTGGGCTGCTTACTACCCATTGAAAGAACTTGGTTTTAATCTTATGTGAAACCAAAAATACTTTTGATTTCCCAGTCAGCTCTAGCTGAAGCTGTTTTCTTAGTGTTGGCAATCCCTAGCACAGTAAAAATGAGCACAAGTACCCAGAAGTAACACTTTGTTAAGAAAAGTCAGGGTTTGTTCTGTGGGACTGAATGATCTAGAATTTGGAGTGAAGATCTCTGAGTTCTATTTCCCACTCTGATTGTTTTTTAAATTGATTTACTTCCTTCCATCTGAATTACATGTCTTCTGTCTCACAATGCTTTGAACCAACAGTCCCAAGTGCCCACCTCCCCTCTGCAGCAGATGGTGCGAGTAACCTGGATCCGTTTCCATGATCAGTAAGCAGCAAAAGGTGCTGCCAGGTTGTTGGCTGCTGTAGATGCCTTGTGGTTACGATTTAGCTGTAGAGAATGATGCTTCCTGACAATTAAGCAGCACAGTTGGTATTAAGCAAATGTGAATATTATTGTCTAGAAAATGGTGCAGGGATCTAATCAGTGTGATTTTCTTATTGCTGTGATATCTGTGAAAGCAGAAACTCAACCTGATGCTTTGGTAAACTGTGTGCATTATTCCACTGGATGGTTAATTCCAGTCAGAGGACCTATTTTCTCTCTGATGTGGAGGGGTTTGCTCCCTCCCTCACCACTTCTTTCGCCATATAAATTACTATCAAGGTAATTACTTTGTAATCATACTTTGGATAAGAGTTGGGTAAGTTGAAAACTTGCTTTTATCGGCAGCATTGTCACTAGGTGTCAGTCAGGTTTGATGTGGCTTGTGATGTTACAGTCTTAACCAAGGAGTTGGTCCTGTGCTGGGTCCCTTCTCACACTGACATTGATGGGGATTTTGAACACTAACTTTCTGCTGAATCATAATCACTCTTGCAAACTATTGGGCACCAAGAAAAAGATGCTGCCAGACTGACTTTGTTAAAGTCTGTGGAAAAAACAGTTTTCTGATAAATACATCCTGAAACTCCTTTTGACTATTACTGTTCAGACTGAATTAAACCCTTCGAGTTTCCTTTGGGACAAGGCCTTTGTACAAAATGCTGTACCAGTGTAGACGGTTTGTGGTGAGCAGCAGTCTGTAGCCGTGGCTCACAGCCACCAGCATAAAAAGAGATTGCAGGTCCTCTGACCCCCTGTTGCCTGTTTGCCTGCTATAGAGGCCTCACAGGGAATTTTGCCCCATGATCTTTCCTTCTCCTCTTCTCGTCTCTCATTGCAAGCAAACTGGAGAGAGAGTGAATGCAGGGCCAAGAGATTTGGCTGGGGGGAAGACAGGGATAAACAGTGGTATGGACAGGCTGGTTTTGTCCTGTTTCTCCCCTGGTCTGGAGAACAGGTAATAGTTGAGATGCAAAGAGAGGTTGAAGGAGTTGAGGTGGAAAAGACAGATTATAGATAGCAAGTACCCATATAAAGTAGATTGGAAACTGTTTGTCTGTAGCACTGAGGAAGAGACATGTCAAAACTTCCCTCCGTTGGAAAAAACAGGGTGAGTAGCCAGCTTTCCTGCTCAAACTCCCAGCTCAGTGCTGGGTCTGCTAGGTAGTGCTGCCTCCCCATTGCACGTTTTTGTTGTTCTAACATTTCAGGCATCCAGCAGCTCAAACAGTACTGTGAGCTTCAAAATGCTGCCAAGCCACCTGAATTATGTATTACACATAGCCAGTCATGACTCTTGGCCTGGTCAAACCCTGGTTTAACTTCTTCTTTCATTTAATGATTCTGTAAACTAGGGGAGATCTGTGTGTGTTATGGCCGTAATAGACACTTTCTCAGCCTTATGATGTGTGCAGACTGCACTGTTAGTTCTGTTGGTGTATGGGTTTTGCTTACAACTGCTCTCTATGCTATGGCTGTCAGCTTTGTAGAACAATTTTTAATGTCACATCTGTACTTTGTTCAGTGATCAGTGCAGAAGGCTTGTACTGTGTGCGTATCTAGTGATAGAGACCTGGAGCTGAACATCTCCAGCTTGTTCAACAAGGGCTGCCAAATAATTTTACCCCTGGTATTGGAGATGAGGTCAACAGGACTAGAGAGAGAAAGCTGTCGGAATAACTAACAGCCTACTATGAGGGTGACGATACAACAGATGGGATTTTTCTGAGTATTTGGGGTTGACTTAACTCTCCCCAGACCTGCTTCTGAACTGATATCCTGCCTCTACCCAAGAGTCTAGCATCATAACTTCATCTGATCTGGTTTTCCATTTAGACTGCTGCTATGTAGCTTTAGAAGTGAAGAGTTTGTTAGATACCTGAGTGGCAATTGACTTCTAGAAAATTTGTTCCCAGAGATGCTTGTAAAGCATCCTGGAGAGGCAAATCTTGAGCAAGCCATTTAACGGAGTTCTTTCAGGGTGCTTCCCAGCTTGTGCTCTCCCCCAACACACCTTTAGCACTCCCCATCTGTAGGGAGTAATATATCATAGTTTTCTTTGACAGACTTTTATATTCATGCTGGACATTGCAAACTTACAGCTGCAAGGACGCTATTGTAATTCTTCTATGATATGCTTATAATTTAAGTCGTTCTATTGGATTTGTGTTTTGCTGCCAAAAGCAAATGCATTTAGATAAAGGATGATCATTGAGTCAAACAATGGCATGTAGTAGATATGCTAATTAATATCTAACAGCTATTTTCTTTAATGAAATTAAATGGAGAAACATCTTAGCTATTTGAATGCGTTTAATCAAGTCACACCTCCATTTCTTTTGCAAATTACGCTGGAGATAATAGTCAAAATACCAAGCAAATTTTATGCTATGGAATATGCTGAAATTTAATGAAAATATAACAACTACTCTATTGAAACTAATTTAGAAGCTTATTTCAGACACTTCATTTAATGTGTTAGCAAAATAAATTGTATGTAATTGTAAACAGCAGCCTCGCAGTGTGGGTTACGGAATTAACAATGGGATGCAGGAAGATGTAAGAAGTTAAAAGGATAAAAGCCCACTTGAAACCGTTTTAATTTAAATGATTTCTGATAACCACATTGTCCAGTGAGATTCCCTTTCCTGAGCCAGTTCTTGTAGCTTTTAATTCTTGCCTGTTGTTTTTTCTTTCCGTTGTGACAATTACTACAAACTGGCAACCAATAACATAAAGGCACAGTAATACAGCTGAAGTCATGCAGGAAATGGATATTAAATAAGCAATAAAGTGCCTTTCGCATTCACTATCTAAATTTCATAGATATGAACAAATCCTTCAGATGTGTAACTATGGGGTTACTCTAATGTTTAACTTGACTCTTTGAAGAGGCTAGATGGTTCAGACGTGAATAAAACTGAGAGCTAGGTGGGGTCTCCCAGGCAGGATAAATTGCTTTTACATCTTTTGTTTCACTTGTAGGAGAACTGCACGGTCTTACAGAAAAATCTGTTTAAAATAACGAAATTATGGTTATTTGCAGGAAATGAAGGTTCTTGAGTAACTTCAGGCTGGGAGAGAATGGACCTGTGCTCTGCTGGGTGAAACAGTGCACTGAAGCAGAAGATAGCTTGCTCTTGTCACTGCCTTGGGATTTGCACAGCGCTCTGCAGGTACGTGCGAGTTTGCTTTACTTGGAACCAAACCTGCCCCGGAGTCACACAGCCACATGAACACAGTGCTAAGCCCAGGCGAGTATATTTAGCACTTACTAGTCAAGGCTCTGCATTGGTTAACTGTGTCTGTAGACCTTATCCTTCAGGGCTGATTCATGTCCAGCTGACTTCGCACATGGACATAGCGAACAAGTCTGCCTGAGAATGCTGTGATAGGCACACCCTGGGAGATCTGCTTCACTTTTGGGTGCTGACTTTCTAGATGGCGAGATGGTCATACTTACCTGTACTTGGAACGGATCTGCATTTGCCAGAAAAAGCTACACACTTGAACCCTGTTGCCTTGTTTACAGTGTAGTTCCTTTTCTCTGTGTTGTCCTTGTATTCAGAAATACATTCACCAATATTTCTTGCTGCTTCAGCCAGAGGTAAATATTGCAAAAAGACCAAGTAAGGCAGTGTAGGTGACAATATGTGCCTTACCTCACAGTCAGCCATCCTCAATTCTGTTCCCAACAGCGGGCCTGACTGTCTTGCCTCTGGCAAAGCAATGCAGCTCCAGTTACTTTGAAGGAATTACTCTTGTTCATAAATTGATGATCAGGATACAATAATATTTGTATTGTGTTTTAATATGAGACACAGGAATTTTTGAGGTGCACAACTGGCTTTTTATTCCCGTACAAGAGTAAGCACCAACACAAAGACTTGCTGCAAATCACTGCACCATCAGGCAAAAGGGCTTGTTTGTTGGTGGTGTTCTCTCAGCTGAGATAGCAAAATGGATTGGATGAGTGCAACACAGAAACTAAGTTGGTACTGCGCAAGTGCCAGCCTTTGAGACAGGGACTACTGCAACTGAGAAAGTAGGTTTAACCATCTCGCAGGTATTTGGAGTGATCTAGCAGGAAGCAGGCTGCTTGCCAGGGGTCCTGGGCTGCTGAAGAGCAAAGCTGCTGCACACTGCAGTGAGACACTCGCATGTGGGGAATTTCCCAGACCATTTTTATTGTCATCATTAGCGCTTGCTCAGCCTATCCCCACAAGCATAGTCAACGCTTCCTGAGCAGCTGCAGCTGGCAGGGTTGAACAAGCAGTTTCAGCCCAGATAAACAGTTTACTGCACTTCATTTAAGTGAGGTGGAGTTTGCTAATTCCCAGGCTTGTCCCAGAACAAGGCAGGTATATTTACCTACTTTACACAACATTTTTGTCTGAATCCTGTCTGCTGCACCTAACGGGTGAATGTCTTTCTCGCTTCTTGCTAACCTTTCTGACAGGACTGACTTGCATGGTACCAAAAGAGAGGCTCCTAAAGGGGCTCCTTGTTGCTGCTGTGGTTCCCGTATAGCATATTTTGTGGGTACCATCACAGCTACATGGGGCTGGAGACTGCTGGTAGGAGATTAAAAAAAAAAAAAACAAACAAACAAAAAAAACCCACTACCTTAGGAATGATCTGATGCACTTTCAGTACTGGGGCCCAGGGGTGGCAGCACCTCGTCTCTCTCTCAAGGTGGATGGTGCTCCTTTGTCAGAACTGGGAGGTAGGCCTGCCTCTGGTCTTTTTTTGAAGTTTATTTGCTCTGTGTGTGCCTCTCCGTGGGAAGTCCAGTGATATTTGTCTGAAGTCACCCATGTAGAATGTGAGCTTTTTGCCCCCATCTTGTGTCTAGACAGTTTAGATGGTGCACACATGAGTGAAGTTACAGTTAAATCATTTGGTGCCAACCCTAGAGACTCATGTTTCTGTAGCCACAGCCTATATAAAAGCTCCTATTTATACAGGAGGACCCTATCCTGTATAAATGGCTAGGTGCCTTGCGCTGTGGTCCAGCTCCTGTTACATTACCATGTCTCACTGTTGAAACAGAGGAGCCAGCTTAATGTCCTAAATCTGCCTCTGGTGTAGTACAAGCTGGAAAGAAACTTCAGGGAGGGAAGAAATCCCTTTGAAGTGTTTACTCACAAAGGTCCTGTGCAGGACACGGAGCAGGTGTGCAGCCTGTTTGCCAAAAGCGAACAGCACAGTGCTGAGTCCAAGTCGGATCACTTCTGTAGACAGCAGAACAGCTTTTGAGGTGGAAAGGCAGCCCAAGTTAGGGACCAGGTAAGATGTGGCTGGGGCTGCTACAGTATAGTAGTAATATGTTGTCACTGTAGAAGCAGGCTACCCAGTGGAAGCACCACACCTATTTCATGGTGACAGTACAGCTACTCTGCAGAAAGCTACTGCCACATCTCAGTGAGTTACATTTTCTCCCAGATGTTGTTGGTGTCTTCCCAGTTGATGTGATATCCTGGGTGATTCCCTTAATATCTACTGTGACAGAACTACACATTTGCAAACTGTTTGGCAGAAGGTGACGTTTGACTCTCTCCCAAAGCTTTGCACAGCAATGACAAGAGCAGTAGATAGCGCTCCCCCTTCCCCCCCCCCCCAATTCATTCTTGTCAAAAAAAAAAAATAGCTCTGGAACTCGACAGATGCGTTGTGTAAGGAGGCACTGTTTTTAGAGTTGCTTTCTAAAATTGTACTCTTGCTCAGATTTCCTGAACCAGCATTTAAATGCCCTGTGCTATTCTAGAAAAACCTTATATCAGCATAGCATTTTGCTGACCATTCAGAACACCCTGTACATCATAAGAACACATTATGACTACTTATCTCCTCAGAATGCTGCCAGTGGGGATAACTATATGATAATCAATCTAAACTCAAGGTTACTTGGTTACATGGGGCGCAGGGAGGAAGTGTGACACACACAGACACATTTTAGATCATATCCTGCCTTGGAACACTGATGATTTTTATAGACCAGACAATGATACACATTTTTAAAATAGGACGTGTCACACAGTACGAGAAACTTACCCAGTGTCAGATGAGAATTCTGTGGCAAGACTGGAAAAAACAGCCTCTTATCGCTCACTGTCTCGGAAACAAGCCTGTTCTCTACGTTTTTATAACATTTTTTTCAAAGGCCCAGCTGCTTTGCTGGGTTTTGAGTGTGCAGATCATGGTCCATGGAATGAGTGTGCTGTGCAGATGTGCATAAACAAATATCTACTCCGTCCGCCTTGCTTGTGAACCAGGGAAGCAGTCCCTGGAATGACAGTTTGCCTTATAGGTCTGGATTTAGGCTTGTTATATCATTTCAGGCCTTAAAACTGGATGTAGTTTGTTTTGGTTTGGTTTTTTTTTCCTCCCCTGAAAGCTTGGTTCTCCTCTCTGAAAGATATCCCTTAACATGAAGAGGTGGTTAGGACAAGGAGGGGGAATTCTAGGTCTATAAATGCACCTTCGTACAACTACTATACTCAGGCCAGAATAGCCTCTTATATAGAGGGTTGTCTGACACTGCCCATAATCAGGATCTTTCAGTTTTACTCCCAGTCCTGAAATAAACTTCTGGGTGGTCTGAGTTACTTCAGCTCATTACTTCTTTGTGTTGTTTTTTTTTTTGTTGTTGTTGGTTTTTTTTCTTTTAGCTATTTGTGGCAGTTTCCTTAAGTTTGAGGTTCTTCCAACCATCCTTTACAGAAGTTTGCTGTGAAGGTTGGATAGATTTTAAAAGGGCTTTGAAGATCATGATATATTGAAAAGTATATGGGAGAAATGTTTCATTGGACATATTTGAAAGTTCCTCAATATCCTGTGGCTGGGAAAAAAAACACCTCCAGTCTCTTAATAATTGTGTAAATAGTTTAGTATAACCATATAGCAGCATAAAATACTCTTCACAAATATGTACTCGGTTTAAAAGGATCCATCTATGCTTTCCCATTTCTGCAGAGTGTTGCTATACCTTACAAAAAGCCCAATTGATTTCACAGGAAATACTTATATATTAATACTCGATGCATGAAAAGTAGCATTCATCTTTGAAATTAATTCAGCTTTGATTGTGATCTTCTCAATATATTTCTAAAAAAATGAATTTGCTAGCATAAGTGTTCAACAAAACAGCTAATTTAACTTAATCTTGCGCTGTCTATATTAATAAAAAGCAGATTTTAATTTGTAATTAAGGCTCACTGAAAATCTCATTCCTTATTTGAAGAAACATGATGTGTGGAGACAGAGATAAAGTAACCATTGTCTGGTCAAAATCAAATTGCCCCCTGGAGCAGCCTGCTGTTCTCCATCCTTTATACAGAGAGACCAGGCACTGAGCTTCATTCTTAAGGTTGATGCTCAAATTTATGCCATATGAATTAGCTCTATCAGAGAACACGCGATAGGAGACAATCCTTGCACAGAAAAGATTGTTAGAATACCGCACAAAAGGAAATGAACAAACAAAAATAGCCTTTTTAAAGAACTTGGTCCAGGTTAATAACTTGAGTGGTCACTTAAACTCTGTTTGCTCCAGAAATTGAGACAGCTCTCCAGCATGTCAGGATTGAGCATAACCTCAATTTCATGTAATGCCTCTGTTTGTGAATCCTTTGTCATCCTTTAAGGTGACAGTGTGCTCTTTACCAATAGATAGCATTGCAAACCTTGGACTCGTGGACTTAACATGTGGCTAGCATATTTCTGTTGTGTTTCTGTAATGCATGTGCAGGAACAAAAGCAGCCAGCTCATAATGGGACCAAGAGAAATGGACTAGGAAATTCCAAATCTGATGTATGCTTTAGAGAGAGAGCATAAAACCTACTCACCAGACATTGACCTTCTTACTGCACTACATGTGTAGTAGATCTTGCACTGTTCAATTCTATTATAAATGTTATGAGCCTGAATTGAATTGAGATATACTGATCCTGGCACAGCAAGAAAATTGTTCATTCGTTCTCTGTAACTCTTTGTCATAGTATGTGAAAAGCATTATTCTCGCTTGCAACTAATGAAGTACAATGCAATGTGAAAAAATGGGCTGGTAGAAACCACATCAAGTTCCAATTGGAAATGACAGTGCATCAAGCAAAGGCATCCAGTGATGTTGCTAGAGTTCACCTTTGCCCAGTGTGATATTTGACTGCAGAGTCAGTCAGGAGTTTAGCAAAGCAGCGTATATGACTCCTCTGTGGACTGCAGTGAGACCAGCAATGTTCCTGGAAGCTCAGAAATGAATCATTACTTTCCATGGTTCCTGTTTTATGGTCCTATGGAGTCTTTCCTTAGTTGCAAAGGACTGTTTTATATAGGAGTCCTTTACAGTTCATTAGGTGGTTTAAGATGAAATTACGTAATGTCCAACGCTTAGAAACTGCACAAGATTCAAGAGGAGTGCTGAGAGCAGGAGGTGGCGGTTTTGGTATGAACTCAATAAGGAGCTTTAATGAAATTAGTAAAGACAACATAGTATTGAATTAGGCCATGAAACTTATTGCCACAGGGAGCTGTTGAAGCTGGGAGCTCCGGAGATCAGCCATTGATGTGGATTGCAGAATATACTCACTAATGTGGTGTTAATTTTTTTTGAGGGCTATTAAGCAACATACCTGGGATTTTAATAGATATATGTGAAACAGTAGACACATACAGAGAAAGCAAAAGATTCCTCATCTTCCAGTTGAAATTTCTTACATTTTCTTCAGAGGATTCCAATAGGGGCCTCTGAGACCTTTAGATCTACCCTGGTTGGACAGTGCTTTCTTTAACATACATGTTATGTTACATGCTCGTCCCGTGAAAACCTCTTGTTTTTCTTTACAATCTTAAGAATTTTGCCATCTCACCTGATTGTTTTTCAACTGTATTGACCACCTGCCAGTTTACTGCGCTTTCCCCAGAGTGTCACAAGGCAATGAATGTGAAGTGTACTTTTTCCACTATCCGTAAGTATCAGTTTTGGGACTCCTGCTAGATTGAATGGCATAAATTAATAATTTTTTCCTTTAGAAATGTTACCCCATCTCAAAGATAGGAGAAGTTTGGATCAGCTTTAGCAATCACTTTAATGGTTTGTACTGACAGCCTGTATTTCTTCCAGGAGCAAAATAGTAAGTGTTCCTAAGAGTAATATTTGTTTGCCAGACTGTGTTGTCACTAGCAGGGCTAGTGTTTTTGGAAATGGAAAAAAATTAATTCCCTACTACTTATGTTTTTTGAGGGGATAAGTTTCTGAGAACCACTAGGTTTAATAGAGGATACTTGGAAAAAATACATTTGTAGGGGCCATGTGTGAAAACACTTGCAGGAAAATCACTAAAAAGTACTTAAAACACAAGATAGGTTGCTTTGTTTGTGAGGCTGCCTTGACCAGGTGTTTGTGGTAATAGGATTGATGGAGCTTGGATGTTAGGGTAACAAGAAAGGCCAAATATTGTAGAAAGCTTGAGTTTGGCAGTTATATGTATTCTGCAGTACAGCTCTAATCCAGACACATTTTGATGGATCTTAGTGGATCAGGTTTTGTGGGTCATCTTTCAAGACCTGGGTTTTCATTTTGGGTTCAAAACAACACAGCAGGGTTTTGAAGACCTCACTCTGCTTTTACAGCTCTCTACAATGTGCTTACAGTGGAGTATGTCAGATGAAGATCTGCTTTTTTAGGTGCTTAAGTGAGTATAAAATCATGAAAATGCTAACTTCGGTGGTAGATACCACCATCCCAGCTGAGATCTGTGTGGAAAACTGATCCCCCTCTAAAATTAGCTGTAGTGAGACAGGCTACAGGAGCTGGGCAGGGAGGACGAAATCCAAAAAACCTACATAACTTGTTAAAAGCTTGGCATGGAAGTTCTGCCTTCAGCTTCTTTTCCCTTTCAACTACTTGTGTGTTGCTCTGTGAATTGATGCTGAAAACACTCATTTCAGGACCAATTACAGACCAGTAACTCTCAGCTCCTTTGGTATTGCAAATATTCATCCTGATTTGTTTGAAGATGTGCTACTCTTTTTACCAAACTCCCTTATTGCTGATACACGCGGTGCTTGTTCTGAATGAATATGACTCAGGACTACCTACTCCTGAATGTGTGTTTAAATGAAGTGTGTGCCATATTTACGTCAACTACAGGATGGCCTCTGTACTGCAGACCTTTCCAGTAAACAGCCTTGCCAACACTGGCCTAGTGGGGAATATGTCAAAGCCTCATAAGAATCTCCAGTTGTTTCTCCTATATCGGTGTCCTCCCCTCATGATTTCTGCTGTGCATTTTCTGGAGGAAAATCAACTTCTTGCAGTCTCATTCAGTATTTGTGTGGAGTTGTTTGATGGGCTGCAGATGCGGTATGCCCTAAGGCAGGCAACTTGGGTGTCTTGGATTCCCTGCCCTGAACAGTGGGGATTGTAAGCTCAAAGGTGGCCTGTATTGCAAACCTGAAATCTCGTCTTCCTAACCTCCTCTTCGAGTCACCTGCCCAGCCTGGGGATGTACCAGCCACACAGTCAGAGGAGATTCTCCTTGGGGAATAGCTTGCCCAGTTTGTATTGTTAAAACTTAATGAGTTCATGCGATTGACTCTGCTGCAATTATTTCTTAGTGATGTATAACAAGTAGCTGTTCTTACAGGCTAATAAAATGTTCCAGAGCTCCATTAATTTGTCCTTCATTAGCTATGTAATTTTGCTAATGACCCAAGATATTTAGAGGCATTGTGTCCTATGAGAATTATGAGTTTGACTGTGAGGCCTTATGGAAGACTTGCACACAGAGCTCCATCCTGACTTACTACCAGATATTCGTTCTGCCCTGCTGCACCTAATTGTATTTCTTACTTCTGTACTGAAGTAGAGTCATCTCCCATTGATAAATGAATAGTTATTTCATATATGAAATTACACATTTAATGGAAGTTTGAAGTGTTAGAGTGTTAAATGATTAAATTTGTTAATTGTGTAATATTGCTGGGCATAATGATGCATTTAACCATTAACAGTTTTCCACTGCATTGCCTTTTAAATTCTCATGTAGTATATTATACATTCTTGTTGCTTTTTCATCAAGTGTTAATAATTGTGGAAAGGAAAGGTTAGAGTCTGGAAAGGGAAGTATCCCAACTGCGATAACAGGAAGATAAATGGTGTGTGTCACTGGAGACCCCAGTTGGTATGGCAGGGTCTGAGAAGTATACAGTATCAGAAATATTTGAAGAATTGACTTGTTAAGATTCACTATACAATCTCTCTTTAGATTTTTCATTTTCACAGTATAAAATAGCAAAAAAAATAAATAAAAAAAAAACACAAGAGGAAATTGCAAAGAAGTGGTGTGAGGAACAACAGGGTCTGTAGTTCCTACTCAAGTCTGTCTGAACAGCTCTTGGTCTCCATCAGCCCTGGAGATTCATGTGGGATCATTCCTTCCTGTGATACTACCAGGAGGAGAGTCTGTGTGAGACCTGGGCTCTGCTATACTCAACAGTGTGGAGCTGCCTTAATTTGCCTGCAAGCAAAAGGTTTTGTTTCCCTAATTAACAGATGGGGCACAATGCAGAAAACAAGCCTGTGGTCTGTGCTGTTAGGCGGGCGCTTGCAGAGGTGTGACCAGGGTGGCTCCAGCTGGCTTGGGCGCTGCTGCATGGGAACGTGGCTGTTTTCTCAGCTTTCCTGAAGTGAACGGCAGCAACTGGACCACAATGGCTATCTAAGTGCCAAAATCCATCACAGGGAGCAGCCATGCCTGGGCCCTGCAGGTGGGGGTAGATGTGACCAGGGAAAAGCAGGGAGTGGGCGGGAGAACTGGAAATTAATGCTGAATTTATGTCCCCCAGCAATAGCTCATTAGACTGTTCTTTCAACTTTTCACTTGTCTGCAGCTTACACCTGTAAGAAGCTGATTGGCCTCTGTGTTTTGGGTACGAGATGAAGGGTTATCTCTGCTGATAATGAAGTAAATCGTCTTTCATAGATCAAGCAGATCAGGCACTGTTAAACCAAAGTTGAAACAATCCCTAGAAAAGCCTGAAAAGCCTCAGAAACTGACTTAAACATTATCTTTGAAAGGAAAGTCGTTTTGCTTCAAGATTATCATCACAATTTAGATGCTATACATTGTACGAGGATAAAGAGGGAATTTGGGAGATGAGCTTTTGCCTTTGGAGCCCCCAGATGACTGGAACAAGCTTCCCTTTCAGCTTAAATCAGCAAACAGCATAATCTCCTTTAAGCCTGGGGTTTAAATGGCTGTTTGAAGGAGGATTGTGCAAAATCTATTTCCAGTAATATGGTTACTGGAGCTAAAGAGTATGTGTTGTTTTCATGAGATTTGGATGGCCTTGTGATGTGCATTAAATTATTTTAAGAATTGATTGTAAGTTGATGGTTTTCACGTATTCTTTAGAGATATGAAGTGGCAGCTCTTGTGTAAAACTGAAGGCAGCTCCTTGGTTCTTGGACACTTCTTTAAATGCAGTAAACAGAGTAGCTGTTGATACCTTGAATGGTCCCTTCTGCTGGCAGTAAGAAAGGTAGTTGTGTTTGTCATACCCATCAAGAGTCACAGTTAAAGTTACCTCTTTTGACATGTCTAACACCAGCAGGAGAGCCATTGATCTCGCTAAGTCAACAGCAGCAACCTTTCCTCCATCAATAAATCAAGGATTAAAACACCACAGACTTGAAAGCAAAGGTGTTGGGGGGAAGAGGAAATGTGTGTTCTGATCTGATGGGGGCTAACAGAAGTGGCTGCCCCACCATATGGCTGTCCTGTTATTGTGGTACCCAGAAGGATATTTCTGTTCTCGCTCTCTTATTGCCTGTGCTTTGTGGCAAATACAAGGCAGCTGTGCTTTTAAACTTGCATAAGCAAAAGCTTGAAGTGTCTTACAGCTCTTGTAAAAGAGGAAGCACTGAACCAGGAGTTGTCACAAGTGGTATCTATGCTGGTAGCAAACAAGAGGTTGCCCAAGAATTTTTCTTAGTTTTCTACCTTGTTTGAAGAGCTATCGGCCAGCTGTGCTGCTGGCTGGCTGGGGCAAAATGTTAATTTTGCACTTGGGTGACTCCAGCGTTTGCTGTCTGAGGGACTGCAGCAAGCAAAGAGAAATTAATGTTAATGGAGTATGGCTGCCTGATCATTTAGAGCAGGCTGCTCTGGTGCTTGCTGAGCCAACAGTTCTCCTGCTTTTGGGGTCTGCACTGTCTGTCTCTGGGTGGGACTGGGCTGCTCTGTGAGGCATCCCAGTTTGCTTGATGCTAGCTGTAACATTTGTACCTCAGAAGACATAGCTGTGTCCTTATCTGTGTGTCCTGCTTGGAGTCTGTATTCCTGGTGACAATCGCCCCTTTCCATTCCAGCTGGCATGGTTTGAAGACCTGGCTTTCATGAAATGAAGGCCTGAATATGCTGCGTTTCCACCAAGGGGGGGCAGTCTGTGCTCCAGCTCAGTGGAAGCTGAGGCCTTTTGCTCTTGAGCCTTCTCCAGGTGTTTTGGGCATACTGTTCCTGAAAATCACCTATTTGTTGGCTTCAGTGACAGAGTTATCTTGATGAGAGATTAACGATGTGTGAATACTTATTAGGAGTACTAGCAAAGAAATTTCCTGCAAGACTGTGGGCAACGCTCTCAAATATCTGAGCTAAATAACAGGTTTCTGCAAATAAAACACTGTTCTCTACCTCTGCTGGAGCAACTGGACAGTGGTTCTGCCCAGAAATAAACACTGAAACCCCATTTCTCGCTAGATTTCCACATCCTTATTACTTTTGTTTCTGATGGGAGGGAGTACTTGTGGACTGATCTTCCTTCTTTCCTGCCTTCCCCCACATCAAGGTTGAAGGCAACTACCTTTTATAGTTCTCTGACGGAAAGTGTAGCAATTAATGTTAGAATAATGTGATAATTATCAATGGGAGAAGGTGATTTTATTTTAAAACAGATGCTAGTTCATTCACCCTCTCATAAGCACCAAGATGCATGTGTCCAAGTGGGCAGGCCAGCATCCAGGCACCAAGGCGAGTTTCCCCTGTGGCCTGGGATTCCTGGAGACAAAGGAGAGGACAAGTTATGCTGGCTGTCTGGTCCTTTTTAGTATCCTGCAGCCTTCCAAGCTTGGTTGAGTACGTGCTGGTTTTGAATGTGCCCGTTGTACCCTTTAGGAGCTCACGGTAGTGGTGATCATTTTGTCTATTGTATCTTGCTTCTCTCCATCGTTAGGATTTACTCACTTTTCTTATCTTGGTGTTGTCTTGGCTCTTCTCCTATTCTCTGTCTTCCCACCACCATCTCTTAATGAGTTTAGTCTCTATTTAGTATCCTTTATTTTTCTCACCTCTGAGTCCCTGAGAAATTGACTGTAGGTTTGTTGGATCATGACCTGCCCTCAGCACCCATCACCCTTATATTCCTCCTTCTGCTGTTACTACTGGTACTTCCCTTTCACTCCCCTTTCATACTGCTCTCAACATTTCTATTACATATTTCTACAAAGTGACTGTATTAGTTCGTTCTATGCTATTACACAGCACTGTACTCTGCTGCGGAGATGACTGCATTCGCTTGCAGTCTATTGTGAATATGGCAAGTTGCATGAGCACTTAATTTATTTATCATTTCATATTTTAAATATTTAAGTGAATTGCTGGCACTGCACAGATAATATCTGTAGATCTTAACAACTGATCATGTATGGTTATGGTAATCTGGAGAAAATGCAAATGAACTATGAAAACTGCTTCTTCTATAAATAAAACCATTTAGCTTCAAAGCAGTATTGCCATGGAAATTCTTCACTGATAAAGTATGTGAGTGAGGCTTTTCTCATTTAGATTTCCTGAGCCTTTTTATTTTATGTTGACAAGATGCAAGAGGGGAAAAAAGCTATAAACTCAATATTGCATATTTAAAAGACTGTATTTTATTTCATCTTCTTAATTCCAAATCTTTCCATTTACAATATACAGCCATGAATTGAAATTTATACCAAATGAGGTAAAAGGGATAGGAAATGTTATTGTTGACAAGCACTAGCTAGATCCAGTGCTCACTGAAAACTTCTGACTTTGTTTCCAGTTGGCTTAGGTCCTATATTTGTAAATACTCTTCTAATCAATATTTCTCAAATGCATTCAGAGAACTTTCTCTGAACCACACACAAGATGAAGAGCCCCTAAGGGAGGGTGTCTGAGAGAAAACATACTTAACTGATCTATGAGGGTGGTTCACATTAAATCCAAATACTGTGAATGCAAGATTCAACGTGTGCCAGCCTTGCTAGTATTTAGTTTTTGTTTGGGCTCTGCGGGCAGAACTGAGCTCTGCTACATCAGCCTCACTAGTGTTGTGCTGGAGAGGAGCTAGAAGGAGCTGGTTAGAAGCTAGCTTAGATACTGCTGTTTCATCGTGTCCTGAGTCTTCCATGCAGTGTGCCTAGTAATCCTTATCTAGCAGAGTTAGTAATTAGCACCTTATTTTGCTTTTCTGAAGCTATAATTGTGCTATTATTAGTGTGTTTGTGTGATAGCAGTTTACCCGGCGGTACTGGCTTTGTCTGGGTTAGGTATGGTTATATTATCATATTTCTGTGGGATTATTCAGAGCAGCTGATAGCGTTTCTTCTGACAAAGTTTATGTTAAATCAAGCTGTGCTGGACTAGGTATAAAGCTAGCATAAAGTTACTCGTTAAATAATTTATTTTCTTTTTTTTATGTGAACTGGCAGATTGGAACTGTACCAATACAGTGCTTCGCATGCGTGACTCCAGTGCTTTTTGATTTCATAGTAGGTATCTGTAACTGCATTTTACCCTCTCCTAGAATGACAATTTGATATCGCAGTCTCTAAATCCTATCAAACTTTGTGTTCTGAATCAAACTGAGAGATTGCTGGATGAAGCTCTAATATGGAGTTATGCACGTCGTATCTTGCTTTTATCCCATGTCTCTCTGAGAGCTGTTCTCTGTGTGGAAACTTCTTACACAGTTACACAGTCTTCAAATAGATCTGGATGTACAATGATGCAGCGATATGAATGGAAGTCATCTAACAGCTTATTTCAAGGTATAGAGAAAGGCCTTTGTTCAATTTCCATTTTTTAGCATACATTAAAAACAATCAGACAAACCAGCCCATCAGTATTATTGGTAGAAGACTAGCGTCTTTATGAATTAATGATCAGCGGCTGAGATAACACTTCCCTTTATTGATCATAGACTGCTGCATTCAATTAGAATGAGAAATAATTTCATTAAATTAAACTCAGCTCACTGGGGGTGACCAAGCATGGCATGCACACTGCTAATGTCACCCAAAGGGAAACTTCAAATCGGTAGTACATCCATTGCACCGTCCCTCCTTATTCCAGCAGGAGCTGGCGGAGTGCCCTCTGCCACCTCTGGGCACACACACAAGCTGCTCGTCCCAGCCACCGTGGTTCAGTGTTAGAGCAGTGCTGCTGGCATTCTGCACATGATTTTCGCTTCCCACAGTAAGGAGGTGTGAGCTACTTTGAATTCATTGCATTGCTGACCCATCATGAAGCCCTCTCAGCATCCATGCTACGAACAGCAAGAGCCCTTGTTTTGTGCATCACTTAGAGTAGGAAAGCAGAGTAGACCCCCATGGCTCCTTAGCAGAACTGAAGAGCCGATTTGCAGTCAGAAGTGCAAGTTCCCTTGAGAAGGTACCGTCTGACAGTCGAGAGGAGAAAGCTTTGTTGATAAGACAGCAGATTTTAAAAGTATCGAAGCATTCAAAAAGGGCCATTCAACTTGACACACAAAGCAGAAAGCAAATGGACTTTCAGCTCCTTTGTGACCCTGGGAGTTTTGATTGCTTTCAGCACACCCTTTTTGGCTGAATTTGCCTCTCCTCAGCAGATGGTGTTACACATTCCTTTGGCAAGCCTCAGTCGGAACTATCACAGCCTTCTTGGTTTACTAGTGAGCCACAAGGTTATTTCACTCTAACAATGCTTGATTTCTCTCTTTTTTTTTTTTTTTGATTGGCAGAAATCAAAGTATTCCCATACCTATCACTTAGCAGTTGCTCCTCAGAGCAGTTTGTTTCCTTTTCAAGTAGAAATCTATAGATTTGTCACCCTTCGAGGATTAGATGAATGATCACCATCCCTTTGCTGGAGTACAGACAGCCTTGGTTTCTGGACTCTGAGCTGTGTGGCAGTGAATCAGACCACCGCTATCTTTTGTGGGGAAGTGCCAATATCGCTTCTCTTGTGTCCCCAGTTGTGCTGGGGCTGGGGGAATCACAAAAGCCACTTTTTTCTCTTTTCCTCTTTCTTAACAGATGAATTGCAATAGTGAATTGTCCTCTTAACTTTTTTTTTCTGGATAAAATTGGACGTATTTCATAGACGATAACTTGCTTAGCATTTTTGAGTACGATCTTGATCGGGTCGTGTTCAGTTGTACTGATCGCTGTGTGGATGTGTAAAATGATCCCTGCCTTGGTGGCTGTGAAGGTCAAATAGCAAAAGAAAAAGATAGCTTGCATGCGTGGAGAAAAGAGAACATGCAAACAGAAAATGTATTTTCTTCAGCCTCTGAAAGTAGTTCTTTTGACTTGGTGATACTTATTTTCTGCACAAGCAGGGTGCTTACTAGCATGTTCCTGCCTGTGTTGAGGGTTTATTTTTCTGCTAAGGAATTAATCACATTTCATGTTGGTGCAAAGTTCTGTATTCAGTGATGAACATTGAGCCAGAAGCTGCTCACATTTTATGGTCATTTGATGTAATCTGTAAAAATCAGCAGAGTGAAGATTGATAGTTTTGCATCTTTTTAATCATAGAATTGCAGTTTCTGTGACTTTGATTAATCTTCTAAATTCATGGCTTGGCTTTGCGTATACGTTCTTCTCAGGAAACAGAAGCTTTAATGCTTTAGAAGCTTATGTAGATATGGGCTTTACCTTTTTAAAAACATTAATAGTTTTGGGTTGGCAGAAAGACCAGTTATATGTACATAGTAGTTCTCTGTTGGAGGCTAGAGGGCAGAAAAGAAATACAGTGAGACCTGTAAGCTGAACTAGTTAAAATAAAAAATGAAACTGGGCAAATCTTTCCCTATGGATAAAAGAAGTATTACTTTATCTGCTGAAAATCCCACTGAACATTGATTTTATAATGTAGGAACTCTTCTGACAGCTAAAGCTGCCTATAAAACTTTTATGTCACCATTATTACTGAATCATCTCTTGAAGTGTACATTATATATAGTGATTTTTTTTTAACCGCCAAATTGTATTCAATGAATTTTCTAACAACTAGAATTTCCAAGTGAGTTTTCCTTTTTCCTGTTTCTTTTTTTTACCTAACCAGCTGCATTGTGGAAGCTGAAATGTTGAATAATCATTCTCATGGCAGGAACTTGCTTGAAATAAATTCTTGCCTATGTAGTTTTGCATGCTTCCCCTACTTGGAGGAGTACGTTAAAAACATAAGAGGGTGCTTCCAGCTGATATGGCTGTAACCAGATGTGTGTCACATCTTTGGATCTGAGGAACGGCATCCTCAGGAATAGCAGATTGCTGAATGAGGAAGCCCGTTGTGGGAACCGAGCAGAAGAATCTGCAGGAAATCCTGACTGAGTGAAGTGGAGATGTTTGGAGCACTGCTGGCACCTTCTATCTGAAACAATTTGTTTGAAGAACCTCCAAGGTTGGACAGCCCAGCTCTTCCTGTTGCAGACATAGTTTTACTTTAGGTTTGATTTACTTCAATTTTGAATTGGAGCATTCACCTGCAAGTTTAGTGTGTGAATTTTGCGTCAGTTAGTTTAATCCATTTTCGTTACTCCTTTGTAAACAAATCCACAATTATTTATTATAACTTTTTTCTATTGTGCTTGCTTTCTTGATAGCATTTTGTGATTCTTTGTCCTTAGATACCCAGTCCAGCCTTCAGCTGAAGGAAGTAAGGCAAGATGAGGAAGAGAATTAATTTACCCATTAACTAACAAGAGTCTTCATATTACATATGTAGTAGTCTTTAAACAACGTTGATGATTTTGGGGCTTTTTTTGAGGAAGTATCAGATTCCTCTTCCTCTAAGATTCGTGAGGTTGCTGAACCTGGATGGACATAAGGAAGGTTGGATGAAAAACATGTCACCTACAGTAGTCCCTCAGGAATGTAAGAATGCTTAATATACTCGACTCCTTTCCTCCAAATCGAGTTAAACTGTGCTGGGAGCTGAGTGTGACAGGACAAAGGGAATTGCACTCGTCGGCCCAGTAAAGCCACCCTTGCCTTCCCATAGCAACAGCATGTGGGCAGTGCGTACAGGCGTTGTTAGACAGTTTTCTTAGTGCTCAGCTTAGAGCAGTGGTATGGAAGAGCAGTGATGTACTCGTGCTAAACGGACCATCCAAGCATCACGGGAATTGGTTTCAGCTTTCTGGAGCTACTCATGCAAAAAGTTGTTAAAAACTCAGGAGGGTGAGTGCTATCTGCCTGGTGTTGCATGGCTGCTTCTTTTGTATTTAATCCGTGCTGGACCTTCGTGGGTTAATCATTTATAAGCGTGAGGTTTCTTGTGACATGCTTGGCCAAATCCGATGTACAGACTTCAATTTGAAGTGAGCAGTGTTGAAAAATGAAATGTTTTTGAAAGTTAAATTGCAATCATTTATATGAAAATGCCGTAGGTAGTTCATTTTTTCCCCCCAAAATATACTCATTTTATAGCACATTAATAATTCATGTGCATATTGGTTGCAGACATAAAGCATGAAAATACACATGCTTTATAAAGCATAGATTTTTATGAAACAAGCATGAATTGCTACTGTCTGAATGATAGTGATGCCTGATTAGCTCCCATACTATTTAACTTTTTGATGGATGTTCATGATTTTTCATCGATACAAGAAAGGAACAGGATCCTCTGCAGTGGTTTGCGAGAAGTCTCCAGAAATACATCTCCTGCAACATCAGATTTATAGGCGCAGCAAAACACATGTGAGGCAGCAAAGTTTAACTGTCTATTTGTTGCATTCATGGCAAGCCACTGCACTCTGGTTTGCTAATCCATATTCAGGAAGAATATATTGAATGTATGGGATAACACAGATGCTTCCTCTGTGCGCTAAAATAGGGATCTCCAGGAAGTACTCTATTTCTTGATTTGTGATGAGTGATTCTCTCTCGAGAATCAAGGAGGAGCAAATCCTTCCCCCCAGCTCCTGCAGTGGACACTTAAAACAAGAACTAGGCCACTAATGATCGCTTGGCACTTTGTTGTAATATACTTGCCCTTATGTCAGTGCTGTCTCTCACTATTGACTAAACTTCCTTGTGCCAGTAAAGGTTAAAGTATCCTCGTCTCCTATCCATAGATGCCTATTGTATATAATAGTAGTTATGTTCTGCTTACATACGGCTGAGTTTCTGTGGTGTAAAATAGTCCAACAGTCCCCAAAATGCTGACGTCTTAACCAGCAGAGTTGTCATCCTGCTTAGAGAAAGGAGAAAACTCCCTTTGACTTTATTTGAAGTTGGGGCAGATCTGGCTCTCCTAGTAGGACTTGGACTATACAATTTGTCGGATCAGGCTACTACCTTGATGCCCATCAGAGCAGAAAGCTGAGAGTTGACTGAAGAAGGCTGCGGGTACATGCACAGCTCGGGTAAGTAGCTCAGCTTTTGCTGCTCTGGAGCAGGATGCAAGTCAGTGCAGTTGGAATGTGGGATGTGAGCAAAGTGAATTTCAGTCTGTGTTCAGGGTCCGAATTTATGCATTAAACTCAAGGATATTAATTTTTCAGAACTGCCAGAAATTAGAGTAATGACTTGTTTGCTTGATTTCACTCCAGCTCCCAAGATTAGTCATTAAATATGGCAATGAAAGGCATTCCTGCTCCCGGGGGGTGCATAGTGGAAGAAATGGTCGTTCTCTTTTAATGCTGTGTGCTGTAGAGGACAATGCAAAAGTGGTTTGGTTGTTATCAGCCGTGCTTTTCCAACTATCTGTCTTTTCGCATTTCGGTTGTGGAATCACATTACCTATTTCATGGGGTAGATGTGCCTGGTCAGGGGAGCATGGCCATATCCTGCCTGGAGTTGTTGAAGAGAGTGATGTTGCACGTGTGAACATTGGGAGGACGAGACCCTAGAGAAGGATGTGGTGCCTCTCTTGGCGTGTAAGTGCAGTTGCCTAGATAACTATCATTGAAATAGTGCAGCTCGATGAATTGATTTGGAGGAAATTGCTGGAGACAGGACAAGTAACACATGAAATACTGGAATGGCTGTACATTGCAGGATGACGAGGTCTCTTCCAACAAAATTGAGCTGAATGAAAGCTCTTTTGCTGCAGGTGAGGCATGCTGGGAAGAATAACATTCCTGTTGATTACTCGGAGAGAAAAGTATTTATGTTTCTTAATCCATCAGTGCATTTTTGTCGGCTTTTGGAGACGTTAGGGTAATTTTATTCAGAGAAATCTCTTGAAGTTATCAGTGTACTATGAGAAGAAAGCAGGACATGCTTTGCTGAAGAAGCAATAATGAATGGGATGGCACAAAGATTGCTGCAGATTGCTCTGGCCATGAGCCAGAGGTGCTAGTGATTGGGATTTCGGAGGCAGTTGTGCCAGGCTGCTTCTTTTGAAAGTGCAACTGTTCACTCAAAGGTAGTGACTTACCTTACCTGAGAGCAGAGCGTGCCGTAGAGCTGTGTCTCAGAAGCCTGAACGTTCAGGATGAAGATGTTTGCTTGGGAAGGCACCATCAGAGAAGTGAAGCCCTGTCGTGCTCTGGTTTCTGATCAGTATAAATGGAATCCATAGGGATATATTTAACCTGTTTAGTCAAAGTGCAAGTCTGAGTAAGAAATGTTCCCTACTTATGCCCTCCCTTCAACTTAATAAATGGCAGATGCAGCGACTTGAGCCAACCTGTATTAGTTCTGCCTTAGTAGAGGAGGTCTGTCTGAGAGGTCTCTTCCTCCAGAATTCATTTATTCTTTGGCTTTGACAAAGCCTGGAGGTATTGACTTGCAGGGCATGAGGTACAACATTATCTTTGCAAGCATGTCTAAGAGGGAGAGATTAAGAGGTTTAGGGCTTCAGCCAGAAAAGGTACTAATTTGTGAAATTTTTACTTGCAGCTCTCAAGTATTCTTACCCTTATAGGAAATGGCCGCGGGAAGTTTGGGTAAAGGTGGCTATTTCTTCTATAGGTTACTTCATGGATCTGATTTTTAGTTTCTTACAGTGCCATGGGTTAAGTGATACAGGCATTCAGGAATTTTTAAAAATAGAATAATAATGACAGTTGCAAGTGTTGTGAGGTATATTTTGGAGGAGAGGACTGCGGTTACATCTTCAAAGAGTAGAAAAAAAAAAGTTCTTTGATTCTGTGTTGGGTTTTTGCTCCTGTGGTCTTTTAGTGAGGTGTATTTGGTTTTGAATATGTCTTTGAGGACTGTTGCACAGTAAGAGAGTATAATCAAATCACTTAAGGGGTTGATATGGCTTTTTCTGTGGATTATCTGGATGTGGCTGCAATAACAGTGTTTTTTTCCTCTGGCAAATCAGTGCTGTACGCTGCCATGAAATGCTTGCACACTTAAACTTTATTGCAAATTTAAATTACTTACATTATTTTGTTGGACAGTAATTCCCTGAAGCATTATAAACCAAATCATTAATTACTGTTTCTAATGTGCACGATCCATTGGAAAACATTAAACAACACTCACGGTTCCCTTTATTGTTATTGCTCTTTCAATCCCTGAGGCAGCAGATCAGATGGAAACTCCTGGGCAATCTCATACTGACATTTTGTGCTTCTGACAGAGATGGCTATGGGCTGCAGATGTTCATGGGACCATATGGTATCTGCATATTGTCTTCTAGAATTATTATGAAATATGCTGTTTTAGAGGGGAAAGATACTCTGATCATAAATATTAATCAGTGCAGCTGTAGTTTGAATAACTGTAAAAATGTCATAATGGAATTCCAGACTTTTCCTGTTTTCATTCACTGATGTATTTTTTTCCATACTGTTTTACAAGTAAAAACCTATTTTTTAAATAACTCTTTGGGAACCCTACATTTTGTCTGAAAACAAGCTGAGTTTTTTCTTGACACAAACATCTGAACTAAGATGCATTGTACAAGAAAAATGTAATTCTTATCAGGAGATCTAAACCAGATCCCCCAGCAAAAAACCTGTTGCCTTGTTTTTTTCCGAACCCTAATAATCGCAGCTGTAGAGCTGAAAATTCTGCTTTTCTCTCTGAGCTTTAGTAACACTAGGACATCAATGAAAACCCTAGCACAGTCTCATGATTAAGCCTGCGTGGGAGGCCTGAATTTGACTCTATGACCTCTATTTTTCCTGCAAGTAAGTAGAGTTCCAACACCTCAAGAAGATTTGTTTGAACAAAGCTTGCCATTACTGGCTCTCTTAAAGTGGCTTTGTAATGCTTGCTTATATGTTGCTTTCTTCCTAAGGCCCATTGATGTCAAATGTGAGCATCTACTGAAGTACTCCTTTCCTGGGGCGCACCGTGAAATGCTTCTTGTATCATTGTAGAGTAGCCTCTATTTTGGGGGGGCACTAGCTAGCTTATGGATTACGTCTGGTTTACATCTGAGCCCACTTCTTGTGTCAGGATATTCAGTGTTGGAGTTAGCACATTCAGTGGAGACTGGTCATCTACAGAATTCGTGTCTCCCTTTGGTTCTCTTTGTAGTGGGCTTCTTGGCCATTTGGCCATGTTACATGGTGCATTGTTTAAACTAAGGCTTTTTGCTTAAGAACGTGTAAAAAGACTGGGGGGAGGGTTTAATTCCTTCAGTGCAGTTGAACAAATTCTCTAAATACTCTTGTTTTGATTATGCTTTTAATTTGTGGCATTGATTTATGGCTCTGTATGCCTGCTTGTAGAGGATTGTCTGCGTATTCTGCAGTGCCAATAAAGTAAACGTTAGCTGTCATCTCGTAATTATGCTGCAAGATGGCAGAGCATTTGATTGCTGTCTTATACTGACAATGGTAAAAGCACTTATGAGGGCCTCGTGCTGCCTTATATATGTTTTGTTAGAAGCTGCCCTTAAGCGTGTTTTGGTTTTTCTTTTGGCTTTTTGTTTTCTTTTAAAAGAGTGAGGATATGGCAATAATCTCCGTACTCCGGGCACACTTGCTGTGCAGTGATTAGGAAAGGCTTTAATACTGTGTCCTCGAAGGGCCTCCTGTACTTTCTTAACCCATAAAAGTGAGTGTCAATAACTTGTACAGGAAATTCTTCAGGAAATTTTTTTGACATATATGGCAGTGACCCCAGGTTAAACTGCATGAATTAAGAACGGGAGCAGGGCTGAACCTGGGCAAGGGTCTGCTAGTGCCTGGCACACAGCGGTGTAGGTGTGGGACCCCAAGCACCGGGGCCACAAGTTTTGCGAGTACTGCTTTAAATCACTTATTTTCTGAAAGTGCAACTAAAAGACCGTGTATCTTAAGAATCGAGGAGGCTTTTAATTTGTGCTGTTAGGATAATCTGAAGGCATTTTAAATTACTTCAAAAGATTTACCATGGTAGAAGCAAATTAGCCGAACCAAGCTCTTCTCTGAGAGAAGCCCAGGTGGATCCCAGGTTCCCCGCTGCAGTGCCATTAATTTCCCATTGTCTGCAAGTCAAATGCAATAACACTGGTGTAATGGGGTGGAGAGCCCAGCCCGTGGAACATCCTCAGTGTAATGGGGACACCTTCCCCTTGATCATTGATGTAATAGATTGCCCTGATTTTATCAGTCTAAAGCTACCGACATTTTGCAGGCTTAGTTATTAGACTTAGGCATGTTCTTATGAGTCAGAAATACAGTGCAAGATGGACCAAGTACTTTAGGCATTATGAAACTGTATTTTAGGTTTACCAAAATGCAAATATATTTATCACATCCTTTCCTAGGAAAATGTAGTTCAATTTAATGGGATTCACCAAAGCTGCTGAATATAGCTCAACAGCTAGCTCAGCATCTAGTGCAATGTGAGCCTCTCACTGCAGTTCTTTATAAACGTCCTCCTTGATATTTATGTTCTTTCATCTTGGCCTCATCCTTTCTTTGTACATGCTAATAAGGCAATAATTGATGTAGTCCTACCCAGGCCAAAGTACTGACCTGTTTTACTGTTGATTAGCAGAGATAGGTAAAGTGTGTGTATGAATATGCTGAATATTTTATGTCTCTTCACTTTCTGCATTGTCTTACATTAACATTTTTATCATGTGGAGAGCTGTGAAACATCAGGTATTACATTCTCTGCTGTACTACACTTACACTGATATGCTGTCAGAATATTGATTATGTGCAGCCTTCATCACAGGCGAACCCTGGCTTCCTATTTGGGCATCCAAATGTTTGTGTATGAAAAAAAAATTAGCAATCCCTTGGAGTCTTCTAATTTGCCTTTGGGAATAATTAAACATATAAAACTTGTGCAAATCCCCTCTTTCACCCAGAAACTTATACTTAATTTTAGCAGTGGGACTGAATTTGATAGATATATAGAGTTTTCTGATAATGAAAGATTTTAAAACATGACTTAAAAGTGTGATATAGAATATTGAAATGCTAAATATTTGAAGGACATACAGAGTCCAAACTCCTTCCCTATTACAGCTCCGCTGCTTAAACTGTAAAAGGACCCCTCTGTGATAAGTAAAACTATTAGAGGGTGAAGTTGGAGGAGGATGCTACTGGTTCACTGTGAATAAAAACTTCCCCTAAGGACTTTTCTGTTCTCTGGGGAATTTTGTAGCAGTCTCCAAGCTGCTTAGTGGAGACGAATTTATTGGAAACATTCAGATGGAGTACTAATTTCAAGAGTGCCACACTGCCACAAAGGCAGGTTTCTGTAATGAAAATCCTGCTATCCTCACCCTCGTAGCTGTTCCAGGGAAGACTGGTTATATCAGCTCATCTGCTGGACTCTGACGGTTGAGCAGAGGGAGAAACAAAAACAGAGCTCTGATCCAAAACTGAGTTGTTCGCTGGAATTGCCAGTTTTCAACTAGTGTTCCCACAAGAATATTCTGGAATAAATTAAACTTGAACTTCTGGAATAAATTAAATTTATGCATAAACAAATCATATTTGGGGTTGAATGAGGGAGAAGAATAGGGGTTAAAGCTGCAATGATCTTTTTTTCTTTAATCCTCTAGACTTGCTCCACTATTAAGGATTTCTTGGAGGCCAGCACTGAAAAGTGGTGTAATATGTACAAGAAAAATGATGTTCTGACGAGTGATGGTGGGGGTATGAGAGGAACATGGACAAGAAAGCAGAAATCAACAGTTGAATCTGCTTTTTTAAACCTTGTAAGTTCCCCACAGTGGGATGTCTTCCTTAACCTGTGTCATTGTGGTGAGTATAGATTCTGCATAAGCACCGCAGCATTGCTTTTGAAATGGAACAGCAGAAGCTAGTAGTGTGACAAAGTTGGGTAATGGACTCCGGTTTTATTCTGGGAGGGGTGGGGGGAGGTGGTTCATGCCAGTCCCAAGCACTTACTGGAGGGTCACATTTCTTAGCAGTTCTTCCCTGACACTCTTGAAGTTCTGTCTCAGATATTTACATTTTACTGAAAATATTTAGTAGAAATACCTTTAGGAACTTGGTGGGTTTTGTATGATCGGCTTTTCAGTACAAATTGGGATGCAATTTCATAACATAGGTAACTGGATTTTTCTTAGTAAGTAACTCAAAACTAAGTCAAATTTACATTGCCTACGGAAGCAATTGCAATGGGAGGACAAAGGCAGGGATCGTGGAGGAAACCAAGCAGAGAATTCTCGGTCAGTAAAGGGTTTCCCAGAGGTATGTAGAAATCCTTTGCACCATCCTGAGCTCTTATGTCTGATTACATTGGACTACATTTGAAGAAAAGGTTTGAGTTTACATTCAATTCATTACAAACTCTGGGGTGGGAAGGGAAGGAAGTATCAAGATTATGCGATGTTTTGTTATCCCTTTGATTTTAGCATTTCCTAGAGTGGAATGATCTGAAGCACAAGAGGAGGGTAAATGAATGCATCAAATTTGCAAATGTAACTCAATGTAGGAGCTTAAGCCATCTCCCTGTGTGATAGAGTACCTCTAATGACAACTTGCTTCTTGTCCTTGGTCATAAAGGTGATCATTAGGAGTGAAAATGGCAGTTCAGTTGGATAGGACCGAATTGCCCAGCGTAATTGGGCAATTCATTTAAACTCGCAATGTATTCAGCCCTTCCTGTAGCGTGAGATTGAACAGCCACACAAACAGTTGAAGGAAAAATGGGATCCATGACTAACTAGTAGGCTTAGGAGCAGAGCTGGTTGTGTTGAAATAGCAAGATCGAGATGTGAGAAGAATGATGCAAGTAGTGTATACTGCCCAACAACTCACATGCTGATATAACTGTAGCTGAAAAAAACTGAATATGAGCCAATATTATTACTGGAGAGCAGAGGGACATAACAAGAAAAATGCCACCTTCTTTTAGTCTGTAACTGGTCATAGTAATTGGCCTGATAATGTCATCCTACAGTTACTTATATGCAGCAGTACTGGGATCGATTTCATTTATTTATGTACTGTAGAGACAAAGATAAGAGAGAAACCATATGCATTTTGATGGATGCCATATGATTCTGGTTCTCATCCTCCGAATTCCTCCCGTTCTCCTCATGTTTTATAGGAGCAAAAAATAAGAACAGATGTATCTCTTTTCATAGTTTTAAATTTTGAGGTTTTATCCTACTAATGTTCCATCTGCTTGTTACCGTGAACTATGGGAGCAGTGCATTTTCTTGACACCGTCTAGCGTGTTCAAAAAGGAGGGAGCAGTTAGGAAAAATTAATAATGGAAAAATATACAGCACAAAGAAAATGTACCTCCCCTGCAAATCCCAAGCCTAGGTCTTTGGATATGCCTGTATCTGAGCGGGGGGATGGTTAACTGCTCTGCATGCTGCTAATATAAGGCACCACTGTCAAACAAGCACGTATGAAGGAGGACAAAAAGGCTGACTATTAACCTAACTTCACAAATATGTGCTTAATATAGGACTTGCCAGAACTGGTTAATCAAAATGTTTATGGCATCATATATTCTGAATAAGCATCCTAAAAACTTAGTGCTCTTTTTTGTATCTGTTATTCTGTAAGAAGTAGTAGTCTAGGGCTATGTGTGTGGAAGTCCCAATCTCTGAGGGAAGGGAGTTAAAATGAAGTAAGTATTACATATGGGAACTAACTTTGTATGAGAATTTTGGGCTTTCTGCTTGCAGTTCTTTGCAGGATTTTGTTTATTCTCTTAACTTTCTCACCACATCTGGTGGAGAAGGAATGGCTGAAATGAATGAGAGACTAGCAGGACGTTTGAGAGCTCATCCTTTCATACAAGAAAGATAGCATTTAGATGCTCAAACCACCTTTTGGTGCAGGCTTTGTTGTACAAGGTACTCTACCAGCGCAGAATAAATCACTGACCTCAAACAGTCTGGCCAAAGGGCCTAATCCCAGTTTCATCAAACCTTCATCCACTTTGGATCAGACCCTCTGCAGACTAAACAGATCTAGTGTAGGTCATTATTTACTGTTTTGCCAAATACTTGATATTACAAGGTCACAGGGAAAAGCTGGCATTTCAGCTGAGCTGGGCTTTTGAATTCAGACTTTCTAATTTCGATTTGATCACAGAACTGTTCTCCTTGAGCCGCTGTCTGCGACATTGCATCGTAACAGGAAAATACATCTGCAGGCATTTTGGCACAGTCATTTGTAGATCAGCCAAACAAAAAGATGATTATATATCTTTCTAACACACAGTTATCAGCCCTCCTGGATGTTCCAATTTTTCACACGTTTTGAGTGATCAGAGATGGTATGATATAACTTATCAGTGATAGTTTGCACCCTTCCAAAAATATCTCCAGCTTAGTCATTTTATTATAAATGCTAATAATTATAATTATCTTCTGTACTTGGAAAATGTCTCTAATTGATAGCAGTAACATGGAAGCGTCATGAATTTTTATAGGTGAGGATCTGCTGAGCCCCTTACAAGTGTTAAAAATATGTCTAAAAATAAAACTACTTGATGACCTACTTGCTAATATTTTTTTTTAAATCATATTAGGTGGCTAGCTCTACCAGTAAGTCGGCAAAACTTGATTGCTGATATTTTTGAAATGTCTGATTTATAGATCCATGAAGGAAAATGACAGTTTTTAATATTTTTGGAGGAAAAAATTGCTTGTCGTTGAATAACTCTGTACATTAGTATGATAAATGATGAAAATTGGTTTTCTTTAACCATTTTTATACGTATAATATATATAAATGGTCAAAGAAAACATATCATCTATAATAGAATATATATGTATGTAATTCATATAATAATAGTATATATAACACTATATATTTTTAATATATATAAATTATATAAATTAAGGTGAAGTATTTTTTCAAATCTGTAACCAGAGGAGAGAAAACGAAGTTTTCTGAATGGCTACAGCTGCTAGGAGCCAGCATGCACAGGCCTGTTTCACGGCACTCTGGAGTACAGAAGGAACTTTGGCTGTAGCCAAATGGACTTTGGCCAGGCACTCTGAGGCTTGTCGCCTGGTCTTGCTTTTCCTTTTTGGCTTGCTATGAAAAGAGCTATTGCATGATATGCAGAACTGCAGTGCTTTCACCGCATTCAGGATCCGATCCAGAGCCCAGGGAAATCACCAACAGCAACGGACAAGCTCCTTTGGGACATTAGCCGCCCCAGTAGTGGATTTCAGTGTTCAGCCTTCCCCCTGGCTGTCTTCCCAGTAACGTGAAAGGGAGTTTTGTCCACATTAGGACTGGTGAACACCGGGGGATTTCTCTCTGTTCCAGCCCAAGAACGTTTTGTGGGCCTGTTGAAATGACTCAGTGTTGGCAGCCTGATGTACATCTTACGCTATTCCAAAACACTAATCCTGAGCAGGGAAGGGCTGAAAGAATATATGTCTCGGAGAGCATTGGCAGCACCAATGAATTTTAACTACTCAGCCTCTGAAGTTTCTTCTTAGCTTTTTCCTATCACCATCTTGGTGCAAAAAAAGCAGGTAAGCATTCCTTTGTTGAGACAGAGCCACAGACACGACTGAATAAATACCTAAACCGCAGGCAATGGAACTGTCTGAAGTGACTCAGGTACAGCCCATTCCAATCTAAAGGGATCAGTGAAAAACAGTAGCTCATCTTGCTGCTGGCCAGCCCCCGCGGAAGAGTTACAGAGAAATAGCAGTGCCCGCCCAGACCTGTGACTGTGAGAACCTGGGCGGGTTGTAAGGTTTTCCTCCTTTTTATTGTAATGCTTTAAGGTACCTGAAATGGCATATCAGCAGCACTGCTGTTTACAAGGAGGAGCTGAATCGGTATAGTGAAAGAGTTTACTGTGGGAAGACTTTTGTTAAGTGGATGCCTGGGAAGCGTTTGTTCGACTTATTGGACGGGGACAGCTATCACATCTCAGCATTATAAGAACACAGAGCTACTTTGTGGATTAAAAGGCAGATCCTCAAATACATACCTAAATACTTAGATATTTGATAGTTTGTCTGTGGAAAAGGCGTAGACCACCTAGTGTGGGTAATTTGCAGAAGACTTAGTTGCTTCAGTAAAGGTTTGACCGTTTGTCTGAGTCTTGTTCCTAATCTGTAGCATTCACTGCAAATCAGTTTTTTTTCAAAATGTTTTAAGAATGTGCTTCTTCGTAAGATGTGTTAGTATACCACCCACAGATTAATAAGCTTTGCAGAGCTGTAGGGAGGTGAAAGATCTCTAGAATCTGTTTTCGTTTGCCAAGCTCTAGATTATGAAAGTTATTGTCAAAGTGGTGAGTTGGGTGAGTTCATTGAGTTGAATTTTCAGCGGAAGTCAAAGGGGGTTCAGAGTTGTGGCAACCTGAATCTCATTTTTGTAAATTCCACACCAGTAGGTAAAAGTTTCAGAAGCTTATACCTACTGTACACCTGGCTCATTTCTAAAGCCTTTTCATGTTAAATGAGATCTGTAAATTTCCCAGTTCGGTAAAATATTTAAGTACATACTGAAGTCAATCCTGTTAAATCCAGCAATTAAACCAATGCCAGTGAGTTTTGAGCACATACCTAAAGCTAAAATGTGCTTAGCTTCTTTGTGATATAAGTATTTTATTCTTTTCAAGTTTTAGTTGGACTCTGTTCTAGAGCCTTAGGAAAACAATCGACCCTCCCAGAAGAGATTATGTATACTGTGGTGTAAATTATACTGTGTAGTAGATGCTGCATGAAAGTTCTCTAGAAGCGAGAAAACCACATCTATGCTTCTCTGTTTGGCATAAATGCCAGAACTAGAAGGCCACAAAACTGGTTCTGAGAAGCAATGGGAAGGCATACCACGAGCAGGCTTGTTGAAGTTACTGAAATGGTAAACTGGTAGGTAACAACAAAGGTACCACAGCCGTTTGCCAATAAAGTGAATGCCAATAACTTAAATGACATTTAGTAACTTATAAATTCAGCCAGAAATGCAACTGCTGACCATCCCAGTGTTACTCTGGAGTCTTCCTCTGGACGTGACTTGGATCAAAGGGTCCCTCTCAGTTGTCAGATGGTAGCGCTTCAGGGTACTGCCCTTTAAGGCCGTGTTTTAATTTGTGTTAAAAAAAGTAAGAACACAAAGGAAGGTTGCTGAAATGCTTGCTTCTCCTGAATTGTTTCCTGGGTCTGATTTTTAAAAACGAGCGTTTCACTTTAGCAGTGTTCAGTCAGGTAAATGCTGCTTCCAGCCTTCTCACCTTGTATGTTCTGGGTGTTGTGTTACATCCCTGAGCCATTTGTGTTCGTGGCAGCAAGGTGCTGCTTCACCCGCTTTGTCTGCTTTCAGAGGTTTTGCCTGATTCTGTGGTAGCTGGCATGAAAACCTATGATGATTTTGAATATTTTAATGTGTTACAAAGTACGATAAATGATAGAAATCTCACCTAAAGAGGGGGGAGTGAAGGATGAACCCATAAAGCCAGCCTCTTCATCTTCTAAACTCATTTTATTACAGCTGTAATAGGAGCAATTTCAGTTAAAAGGCTCTTATCAGACAACAGTTACTGTAGATTACAGCCACATAAGAAACAGTCTTGGTCAAAGACAAATCAGGAATTGCTCTAAAAAGGTGATCATTTGCTCAAAGCTCCCTTCCACTTAAAATGACCAGATTTTAGTCTAATGAGCAATAAAGAGAATTAATTAAGTCGCAGGTGGTGCAACTCTATTAACTGGTATTCTTGAAAAGAGCAAAATGCTTTTCTGAAGGATTTGTGGAAATGAATGTCATCGGCCACATTTCAAAACCAGGCGTTTTTTAAGAAGCAAATTCTCCCATTACCCTCCAAAACCCAACCTTGGCTGAACTGGCATTTTGTATTAAATGTAGTTGTTCCATAATTTTCAATCTCTCTTCTAGCAGTCCAACTGGAATGATTCACTTGCATAAAGCCCGCTGGGGATAATACAGAGGTTGGTGTGCAATGTGAGCTCATCAAATAGTCGTTATTGTACAAAATGTAATCTGAAGTTTTTGTCAAATTGCATCCTGCTGCCTTCAGAGTGAAGGTTAGGGAATGTACTCTGCAGTTTGAATATTGAAATTTCTCAGTAGAGCTACAGAACCATTAAGCTAGTCCTCCTGATGAAGTTATGTGCCTTTGACTAGCAGGAGTATTTCAGCATTGCCCTGTCGTTCTGTTTCTCGTTTGACCATTCTGTCCAGCAAAATGTCTGTCTGCCCACAGTCTATCCTATATGATACAGAGTGACCACGCGTCTGTAATAGAGGAGATGTTTCAAAACCACGATATGGCAAGCTGTCTCCCTTATACTCCACCCCTAAATTTTTCCAAACAAGGGACCCATCCCCATTTTCCAGATTTTCTATTTTCAGATCTTTACTCCTCATTTTCTGACAACTTGCTTTGCTCCTGGATCTGCAGGATTCCCCTGCGTCTTTGTACAGCACGCTTTCAAATTGCTGAGCCCCAGGTCCCCCATCTCATCTCCTGCTGTATTTCCTACTCTCACCTCTGAATTCATTCAACTCCAGGTACGCCAGCATTACTGTTACTATAGCTTTAGCTGGGTGTAGCGGTTTCCAGACTTGGCCTGGGAGTCACATCTGTTCTCTGCACTTTCGGCCACGACTCCCGCATTTGCAATGCTTCAGTCTCATCTGGCTGCAGTGATTCCTTGCTCTGCCACCTTTAGCAGACTATGCCAAGCAGTGGGGCCTGTGGAGGAAGGTGTGAGTAGTTTCAGCTGAAGCTGATGCTGGGATTGTTGCAGGTGCTTGACTGAATTGTGTGCTGGACCTCAACCTAGCATCATGTCCCCTCCTCATCATGTAACATGGTATGCCAGAGCCACATCAAGGAAGAAGAGTTGTGGAATGGATCATTGACGGAACTATACTTATACGGCTTGAAAGCTGTGTGTATATTATGGATCAGAGGTTGGCCACCAACTTAGAGAAATTTTCATTCTACGGGTCTCCCCAGGTGACCGATGCTACTGGCTTTGGGATTTTATTGATACTCAAAACTTACACGCTTAGGTCATTTTGATCTGACCACTTGGAGCACTTGAAGAAGTATAGCTTATTGTATTCGTTGCAATTAGTTGCTTTCTTTATTTCCCCTGTTTTGCAAAGAAGAACAAAGAAAACATGGAATGATTCAAGGACATGGAAAATTTAGCCCTGCTTTCTGTAGCACTCTGAAAACATTTATTTGCGTAGCTTAGGCTAGGGATTGCAAAGGAGCTAAAAAGTTGGGCATCTGCCGAAGTATGCACTGGGACCCAAATGCAATAGGACCCAAGTGCTGAATTCCCTAAGAGGTTCTGAAATTCTGAGCAATGTGAAATTGTGTTGAATGGTCATCTTTGGTACACTCAGAATGGCATGAAGGATTGGCTTGAGCTCTGAGTAGACAGCAACTGCAGTTGGTGTGAGATTTAAGTACTGTTGATAATATACTGTCTGTCTTAAGGCACTCCTTAAAAATAGACATAGATAGATTTTGGGCTTGTAGTCATGCAGTGGCCACAAGCTTTAGGAAATGATTTCTGAATGTCACGTTCAGCAAGTTCCGTTTGCAATGCTAGGACTCAAATTACGAGTCAGTGATGAAGCCCAATTGCCTGAACAGTTGAAAGTGCTTTAAAATAACTTTAAAAATGTATAAATATAATTTTCTGACATTTGGGCTTAAATAAGAGCTCCCTTGCCTGACAAGTTTCATTCTGGAGTGAATTTTTACTGCTGAGTTATAAACCCCTGGAGTAGTGATTTCGAATAAAAATGCTGACAGACCCTTAATGATAGCAGCACGGATAGTGCTGCTGTAATAAAGAGAAAAAGGGAATCATCAGACTTGCTTTTTTAATTTTTTTTTTTTATATAGCAGGCCTTTGAGAGAGGATCCAATGCTGATGATATTCATGGAGCACTGCTAAGAGTTATAAAATTGTTGACAAATATATGGTCTTTTTACAGAATACCAAAAAGTGAAATATTTTCATTTGGCAATTCAAGAGTTGCCGATGACAAAGGAGCCAGTGAACATTAAGTCTTTAAATTATTTATTACAAACACCACATCTCACAAAAAAGCATAAGCAATATTAGAAAGCATCTGAGTGGAAAACCTGATTATTTTGTTATTCGGTGCCTGCATTGCATGACATTTTTCATGTTAGTTATCTGTAGCACTACACACTGTTGTTGGAAACTATTTTTCCTATGTTGAAAAGTCGTTTATAGAGCAAGATACTAATCTTATGGAAATGAGTTGAAATGGCATTCATCAGGCTTAGGCAGATATGTCAAAGCTATTTTGATCCCATTCAGACTTTCTGGGTTTAGTACTGCACAGTATCTGGCAAGATCTGCAAGGCAGCACAGGAGAGGCAAATGCCGATCCCAGGGAAGGCAGCGAGGTGGTGGTGGAGAACGCTCAGTCGTGCTGCCCTCCCACCGAGAGTACACATGAAAACTGCCTTGTTGCTCTTGCTGGCTTTTGTACTCTTGCTTTGTGTTTGCTGGCCGCAGGTTAAGGCAAGAAGAGAGTTTTGGATCTGGCACTGCTGAGGAAGTTTGCATATGATTCCCACCCGCACAGCCGGTGGGCAGAGCGTGTCCTAGGGGAAGGGCTGGTGAGAAGCTGTCTTCTCCAAGCTGCACGCCCAGTGTCTCTAGGCACTTTAGCAACTTTTCTTCGTAGGGGGTTGCAGGTAGGTAACTGCCGCTGCAGATTGTCCATAACAGCTGTGGGTGCCCCCCTCTCTGTTGCAAGGCCAGGGTCGCTGCCTTTCAAAGGGCAGCAAAGGGGGGATGTGATGAAGGTGGGAGAAGTGCTGTGGTCACAGACTTTCAAAGGCAGGCAGTTGCCTGGGGTGTGGGTGCAAAGAAGTCCCAGTGGTATCTCAAGTGACGTGCAGGAGCATTGGAAGGCACTGCATGCAGTAGCAGTTAAATCGAGGAGGGAGGTTGCTGGCTGTGGGACTTTTTTTTTTTTTTTTTTTTGTACCCTTGAAAGTTAGTTACAGCACTCGAGTTTGATTCTGTGACATGTTTCTTAAAGCCTATCACAAATAGTGAATAGGCTTGCTTGGACCTTGTTGTTTGGAAAATTGATAGAAGGCAGAACAGCAGTTTAGCTGTTGAAATGACATCCTAAAGATAGGCTTGGGAAATGAACCTCTTGCTCTTTCTAGAGTAGATGAAGCTGTTCAGCGATGCTGCTAACGTACCAAACTTTGTCTTTAATTAAGGCATAGCATCTTTTTGGGTGCTTATCTTTGAATGCTTCAAAAAATCAACCCGACTCTTTTTTTTTTTTTTTTTTTTCAATTTACTATTTGTTGTGGGTACCTGAATAACAGAAATGATATAAGCAGACCAGTCCTTTCTGCCTAGGCAGGTGTGTGTGTCTGAGCAACATAGAATCTGGATGTCTTACAAGCATTTAAAAAGAAAATTTGTTGTCTTCTGTGACTATCTTTACTCCTAGAGGACTTTTGGCACTATTCACTGTTTTCCTTAGGTATTTTCTATATGCAGCAGCACTGTCTGAGTAATTCATTGAGGCACGTAATGGTCTATTGTACTGCTACAACTTCTAATACACTCCCAGAATCCAACACTTGGTTGGTTTGGAGGTCCTGCTCCTTGTGATTATCCCCTGTCTGTCTTCAGGTTCACTGACCTCTGGGTAGCAGGAGTACTACAAGTAACCCCAGTGAAAACTGTTGAGTCAAGTGCTCAGTGCTTGTGGAGGTTGGCTGTATGTTGGTTTCCAGCCAGGTCAGTAGCTGAAAGGCATTATTAGACGGTTTCCTGCAATGAAAATATAGAGCAGGTTTTTTTAATGTGCAAAATCAACCTTATTTTAATTACAACAGCTCTGGCTGCCAATGTGGTTTAAATAAACTTTTAGTTTAAATTTTTTAACTTTTAGTTTAAATTCAGTGGCCTTCTACAAAAGCATTACAGTGGTAGTAGACAAGGGAAGACCAACTGATGTCATCTACTTGGACTTGTGCAAAGTGTTTGACACTGTCCCACATGATATCCTGGTCTCTAAATTGAAGAGACATGGATTCAACAAATGGACCACTCGGTGGATAAAGAACTGGCTGGACGGTTCCACTCAAAGAGTTGCGGTCAACAGCTCGATGTCCAAGTGGAGAGCAGTGACGAGTGGCATTCCTCAGGGGTCGGTACTGGGACCTGTACTGTTCAACATCTTTGTCGGTGACATGGACAGTGGGGTCAAGTGCAGCCTCAGCAAGTTTGCCGATGATACCAAGCTGTTTGGCGAGGTAGACATGCTGAAGGGGAGGGTTGCCATCCAGAGGGACCTGGACAGGCTGGAGAGGTGGGCCCAAGCCAACCTCATGCGGTTCAACAAGGCCAAGTGCAAGGTCTTACATCTGGGTCGGGGCAATCCCAAGCACAAATACAGGCTGGGTGGGGAATGGCTGGAGAGCAGCCCTGAGGAGAAGGACCTGGGGGTGCTGATTGATGAGAAGCTCAACATGAGCCAGCAATGTGCGATCGCAGCCCAGAAGGCCAACCGTATCCTGGGCTGCATCAAAAGAAGCGTGACCAATCACCAGGTCAAAGGAGGTGATTCTGCCCCTCTACTCCACTCTCGTGAGACCCCACCTGGAGTACTGCATCCAGCTCTGGAATCCCCAACATAAGAAGGACCTGGACCTGCTGGAGCGTGTCCAGAGGGGAGCCAGGAGGATGATCTAACGGCTCGAGCACCTGTCCTATGAGGAGAGGCTGAAAGAGTAGGGGCTGTTCATCCTGGAGAAGAGAAGGCTCCGCGGAAATCTTATTGCAGCCTTCCAGTCCCTAAAGGGGGCCTACAGGAGAGCTGCGAAAGGACTTTTTACTCGGGCATGTAGTGATAGGATGAGGGGGAATGGCTTTCAACCGGAAGAGGGCAGGTTCAGATTGAACATTAGGAAGAAGTTTTTCACTGTGAGGGTGGTAAGGCACTGGACCAGGTTGCCCAGAGAGGTTGTTGAGGCCCCATCCCTGGAGGTGTTCAAGGCCAGGCTGGACGTGGCCTTGGGCAGCCTGGTCTAGTGAGAGGTGTCCCTGCCCATGGCAGGGGGGTTGGAACTCGATGATCTTCAAGGTCCTTTCCAACCTAAACCATTCTATGATTCTATGAAATATTCTCTCTGGGTATACCAGGTCCATTCCCTTCTCTGTCCTATTCCATTGCATGACTTAGATTTAACATACCACAGAAGTTGTGGGAGTGTTGATTACAAAATGACTTTGGAATTGATGATCTTAAAGGTCCCTTCCAACCTCACTAATTCTATAATTCTATGAGTGAGCCATGAGTCAGAGACCACTGTAAGCTGGGAAACATAAGGGCAGAGCTGAGCCGTAGATGTTGGCTGAGAGGGGGGCACACATCATCGGGGCCTCAAATACAGGGGAACAGTGTATTCAACATACAGTAGCAGAGACGAACAGACTTTAAACCTTTTTGTACATTGTAGACATCTGAATTTAAGGTCTGCTGTTGAACGCAACTTATTTATCAGTTTATTTGATGTATTAACACTGAGTAATTTCCTAGGGAAGAGAGAAAATAACGCTTTGAAAATCAAGGCTAAATATTTGACAAAGGTCCTGGGAACTATTTCCTAATACTCTGTAAAGTGTCCCCCCTTTCCAGTATATTCAGGTATACTATATGTTTACGTAAACTATAGTGGTTTGAGTGAGTTTTTTTATATTGGATTCTTTCCTGTAGCACATGCTCATTTGGCAGGTAGCAACTCTGCTAATAGTTTTACCAATGGGTCTGGTATTAGTACGGTGTCTATAAAGGTAATCACAGAATCACAGAATTTTCAAAGTTGGAAGGGACCTCTGGAGATCATCTAGTCCAACTCCCCTGCTAAAGCAGGATTGCCCAGAGCACATTACTCAGGACTGCATCCAGGCGGGTCTTGAAAATCTCCAGGGAAGGGGACTCCACAACCTCCCTGGGCAGCCTGTGCCAGTGCTCTGTCACCCTCACCGTAAAGAAGTGTTTCCGTGTATTTGAACGGAACTTCCTGTGTTCTAACTTGTGCCCATTGCCCCTCCTCCTGTTACTTGGAACCATTGAAAAGAGCCTGGCTCCATCCTCCTTCAACCCACCCTTTAGATACTTGTACGCCATAGTAAGGACTCCCCTCAGCCTTCTCTTCTCCAGGCTAAAGAGTCCCAGCTCTCTCAGCCTTTCCTCATAAGGGAGATGCTCCAAGCCCTTAATCATCTTAGTTGCCCTTCGCTGGACTCGCTCCAGCAGTTCCCTGTCCCTCTTGAACTGGGGAGCCCAAAACTGGACACAGTATTCCAGTTGTGGCCTCACCAGTGCAGAGTAGAGGGGGAGAATGACCTCCCTCGACCTACTGGCCACACTCTTCCCTATGCAGCCCAGGATTCCATTGGCCTTTTTGGCAACAATATAATATAATAACCTTGTTACCTCTTTGTCTTCTCTAAGGATTGCCGAAATACATTTCTGTTGAAATGCCCCAGAGCTTTATTCTCTCTCTGGCATAATTCTCAAATGTACACATGTGGCAGCACAATGGGGAGACTGAGTCGTAATATCCATTTATTGGCAGCTTAGAGGCAGGAAGCTCATTTGATTCATCATCACCCTGTAACAAAGATATAAAGCCAGTGTAAAAAGAACTGATCAGGAATGTTTGCTCAAAGAATGAAAAGGGTAAATATTAGAGAAAAAGAAAAACCTGCTAAGAAGTAGCCTTGCAATATCTGAACTTACATCTGAGGACAGGACTGTATTTCCTATCCCCATCTCAGCATCAGAATGTTCTGCAGATGTGTTACGCTGGGAACTGGCCCACAGCAGTGTGGGACATTCTGGACAGTATCACATGCTTGTAATGGGCTTTGCAGACAGTTCAGCCTGAGTCTTGAATCTTGAAAGTTCTTGTCTTTCTGTGCAAAAGGAGGAAGACTTGAGGGGTATCTTGGCATCCCATCTGGGTGGCCTGCACAAGCGCTGACGCCTGACATCCTGAAGTAAACAATTTGGGATAGTTTACCTTAGCAAACTGCTCCTCATAAGTCACATATTTGCAACCCGCTGCAAATCTTGATGCAGGAATGTTTCCCCTTCAAAAGTTCATCAGTGATAGAGCTTTGTGTAGAAACTCGCACATCATCAACTCATACCAAGTTCCAGAGGTAAGTTACTCCATCTTGCGCCTAGCTTCCACCCAAATAAATGACAAGAAAAGCTGCTTCTGAGTGATTTTTTGATGAATTATGATAGGAACCTAGCTCAGCAAAGTAGAACTACCAGAAACTGGAAGAGAGCAAAGTTAAAGACATTCTTTACTGTCTCATTATGCGCATGCCTTGCAATGGAGCCTGTAATTGCATGAGCACACACAGTCAATTCCTAGTGCAGTAAGTTGATGTAATTTTACACAAACACTCAACCATAGATTCAGTCCTGAAATCTTGCACTTCTGTTGCTTTAATTGCAACAATTACAGAGGTGATGGGGGAGGAAATCAGTTTTTCGGGAGAAGGTAACATCAAATGCATATTTAGAGCTCTTTGCTCAGTAAATTCTTGTTTCTGCAAACACTCCTGTGTGTGGATCTGTCCTATTCTGTTACAGGACTTAGATCTAATATACCACCAAACTTCATACCAGGCCACCCTCTGAGGTAATGATATGCATAGTATTTCAAGTTGAGAACACACAAATGACCTCCGAAGAGTGAGAAACTAATTAAAACCAAAAGTAGATGCTCACCATGTGTTTGCAATTGAGACTGCAAATGGGGAAGAGTATTTCAGGGTCAAATTCTGGTCAGTTATAGCGAATTTGACTGTGAAAGTAGCAGCTGTGTAACAGGGGAGGAAATTGGTGGCTTGGAGAGGTAACATGGAAAATGTGGGGTAATTGGTAGGCCAGTTTCTGAGGTTTTTGTCCTGTAGAGTTTAATCCTGCGGCTCTTTACTCGCGTGAGTAGTAAAAGTCTTGTGAGTCAAACATCTTGGAGGACTGAGTTTTTTTGGGGGGCCTGCCATGATTCACATGACCTTGGACCAGTCAGCTTCGTTCAGTTCCCCGAGTTGGTCCTCAGTTCCCTAATTGCTAATAAAGGGCAGGAGGGAACTAGGTCCCTTCCTGGCTGTAGTGGCAGAGATTGCCCGATGTCCAACATGCAATTTAGATTCCTTCAGTTCTAGCGGTATCTGGGTATCCTAGGAGTATCTCCAGCAGTTTCCAAGCATCCAACAATATTGATCTTTCTAGAAAGTGGCATTTAGGGGAAGGTGACAACTTCAGCTCTGGATTTTTGTGCCAGTCTGATTTCTCAAAGGCCACAGCTAAAGTAATCTTACCTGGCTTTCAACTGGCATGGAGGTTATAACATTGAATTTTACATTTATTACACTGAATTCAATCTGCCATTTTATAGCCCAGTCAAGTCTGCTCCACAATGCTATTCCACAGTTGTTCACAGTGATCCCTAATTTACCACCTGGAACAACCTAGTATCAGCAACCTATGTTGTTCACATTCTTTTCCAGAACATTTCTGAAAATTTTGATGGACTCAGATATCAGTATGAATCCTTTGGGGGACTCCTAGTGTTATCCCTGCTTCAAGAAGTGACTGGTTCCTACTCAGTTTTCTGTCTTTTGATCAGTTATTTCTCCATGCAAGATCCTTGCTTCCGATTGTGGCTGCTTAGTTTCCTTAAAAGCTACTGCTGGGGGACTTTGTTGAATGCTTTCAGGAAGTCCAAGTGTACCATAGGCACATGATTTCCCTTGCTGTCCTGACTTGTTCAGGGAATGTCAGTAGGTCTGTGAACCTTGACTTCCCTGTATGAAGCTGTGCTTGTTTTTTTTTTTTCCCAGAAGTTACATTTGTTCATATATTTTGATCAAGAGGTTGCATATCTTAGCTGAGCATCTGAGCTATTTCATCCTTTAGTTCTTTCAGAACTCCTGCCTAATATCCTCTTGTCCGGTGATTTGTTGGTTTTCACTTTGTCTGCCTTTATAACATCTTTTATTCACAATTCAATCTCAGAAAGATCCTGAGATGCCTTAAAAATGGTTCTGGCCTAGGAACTTCGATGTTTGCAGCTGTTCTGTCTTATGTCTACCACAGAGAGGTAAGCAATAGTGACCCTGGTCAATACTTGCAGGTTTAATATTGGATGCTTCTGCATTTCCCTGGGGAGCTGTACATGATGTAATGGAACTGACAATCATCTGAGTAAGCTGCTCCTTTTGACCTAGATTTGGTCCAAGTCGTATACATAGGTTGAATTATACAAACAAAGCACGTGCGCATCTCTCTGCAGGTATAAGAGGGGCAAGCATAAAACCTCATGTGAACAGATGCTCAGAATATGCAATTCAGCCTTTGATAACCTCCTATTGCTATTAACCTATGACAGCTGAGATCACATTTTAGTAAAACTTGGCCATAATTTTAAGTGACTCAAAAACTCCAATATTAAATCACTTCATGGAGAAGGTAGAGACTTGATTTACAGCTCTGGTACTTTCATAGCGGGATATTCCATCGGGGCAAAAAAGATATTGAGTCTCTTTGAATCTTTCATATGTGATTAGTGTTTAAATAATTGATAAAGCCTGTCTTTTATTGTTGACTTATTATTTTTTCTATGGTTTTGTAACTTACAGTGAAGGAAGTGACATTAATCAGAAGTTTGAAGTTTAAGTCATCATGTCTTCCTAAAGGCTCAAGGGAAATGAAAACAGACTGATCGTTTCCTAGCAGGAGAGGAAGAATTCCCTGAACACTGTGACATGACAAATTACTGGATCTTGGCTATATGGGGAAGGAGAACATTCCTGGATAGGGATCACCAGTGCACAAAAGAGTAGGATGTCATATTTCTGCTTTATAATTATCCAAAAAAGGCAAATGTGGAGCCACAATTATTTCATGTTCATAGAAAATTATACAGGAGAAACTGAATCCTGGAGGGTCTTTTATCAGTACCAAAGGAAGAAGCAAGTGTGATGGAGATTTACTTGTAGTCTAACGAAAGGGGAAAAAAAAAAAAGTATTACATCAACACATGAAGTAGTCGTGTTGAATTTAAGCTAGTAAAACAGGCATCTTTTAGAGGGCTGTTTGTAGGCACTCTTCTCTGGACAGGAAGCTCTTCATGCCTCTTATTTACTCCATAACATGGGACAAGTCACTCCACCTACTGAGATGAGGGTTCCCCTCATGCCTGAGCTCCCTACTATATTAGGATGACACCGGGGAGTTGTATGAAGGGGTATGACTAAAATTTGTGCCATCAAAACTTCTTAACAGGATATTGAGGGGTTTCACCATGGTGTTCTGTGTTAGGAAGTGATTTAACTGTCACGGGTACAAAGAACAGCTTTGTTGGGGTGCTTGCAGTGGTGAGGAGGGCTCTGTCAGCAGAGCTGGTATTTGAAGACAAAATGCTCCTCTCTTTAGAGAATAGTAGATTAAACCCCAAAACTCTACAAAGGTGCTAAAGAGGAGTAAGGGACTCCTTCCCATATTTCACACATGAGTACTTATATCAGCGCTTCTGGGGGAAAATAAAGACAAGAGGGAAATACCCCTGTACTGAAACTCCTGCTCATGGGATAGCCAAGAGCTCTGTTGGCTTTGACCTATTTCAAGTGAAAAGAGTTCCTCAGTTCAGAACAATGTGGAGGAAGCAAAATTTGGATCAGATGTTGATTAACTGAGTTGTCAAATTTATTGATTTGCTTTGGCCTTGGTTACAGATGTTGGAAGGTCAAAGGGCAGGCCTTGCGATCTCTGAATATTTCTCTTCCCTTTTTGTAAAGCAGCTCTAAGAGTGCTTGTATATGTTTAGGCCTCATCTTTATGTCTGCAATCAAAAAGTCTTGAAAGTTATAGTGCAGTAATGGCTTTCTGACCCACAGGACCTTTTGTGTCTGTGTTGTGTTGTATCAGGCAGTTGTTGGTCCAGTATTTTTCCTCTAGGAAGAGATCAGGCTGTTTACATCCAAAACTCTGCAATACAGAATTCTTATAGGAATAGCTGCACCGGAGTGACTTTGGCCAGGCACAGCTTCAAAATCCATTTGCACACAGGGATGATTTGCACACAGGGGCAAATTGCTGTTTGCAACTTCTGCACAACCATTGAGATATCTGAGAATAATCTCCTCCAAATCTAGATATTTATGGGCCCTTTATGCTGACTTGTCAATCCTGCTTTCTGCACACCTTAAGAAAATTCACTTCTTTACTCCATGAAGTATGTTTTCTTTGGGCTGTTGTGTGCAGTATTCATACGTGTTCGTGGCAGTGGAGAGGGAAACACATAATATCAGACTGAGGAGTCTGAGGAGTTGGGAGTAATGGTCGTCTTGCAATAGTTAGCCCAAATTATCTTGCAAAACCCATCTTTCTAACTGCTATTACAAGGGATGTCCTGCTATATGGACAGCAAAAGTTTGCTGATTACATTTTAAGCAGAATTACTTAATATAGGGTAACATAATGTCAAACTTCTGAATTGGCTATGAAAATGTCTTCAGTTAAAGACACTGGAAGAACTATATATACTGGTGTACTTGTTTTTGATCTGTATATGATCTTCCTACGAGGTCTAGGGTTAGGCTTTGTGGCTGTGACACAGATACATTTTTGAAACTGTGCACAACAAGGTCCAGCTACACGACTGTCTCCATTTGACTTAGACACGCACACTTTTGTTAACCATGTGCAAAAAGGTACGGACACTTACTTTTCCTCGTACTGTTTTTCTTGTCCTTCTTGGTTCCTTTCAGATTGAAGACTGCCTTTCTGTATGTGTAAGCTTGAATACAGTGTGGACTGGAATTTGGTTAGATCTTTGAGGTGTAGTTGAATTCAAATGCTACTGTAATTGGGGGAGCATTTGTTAAAAGGTGTCTGGCATATCTTGTCCTTCAAATGAAAGAAGGGATTTGGGTTATGCTTAATCTGAGTGATCTTTGTTCTCTGATTCTCATTCTATCTTCTCTTGTGTCATGTTTTCACAGGACTACACTGACTTTCTTGTTTGTGTTCAAGTTGTTTGGGATCCACGTAAATTAATGGCTCTGTTTTTCTTCAGTATATTAAATCTCTAATTCCTGCTTGTAGTCAGTTTGCTGGGCGCTCATCAGCCTCGTGAATAGGCAGTCCCCAAAGTGTGCTGTATTGCATGCAGTTCTTTTTGTTTGACACTTGCTCTCATCAGCATTTAAAAATCTGATATGATGGTAATTAAACCCTGGATACTCTCCAGCTTTTTTTGGTCGCTTAATCATACTTTGTGCTTTTTATGAAACTCAGTATTGAATATCAACAGCCACACTGATTGCTCACAAGCTGTAAAGACAAGGGCAAGCCATTCTCACCTTCAGGCATTTTGCATGTTCCCTTGTATTCATGAAGAAATAGCATATCTTAGTCCTTTGTGTGTTGATTTTTTTCTTTTGACTATCATACTGATGCACACTGAGCAGAATAGAACATCTCAGGGGACTCCGTTATCTAAACATCTCAAATGAGACAATTTGAAGGTGTACATTTCTGGAGTTAGAGTGCAAATTCTCCCTCGATGCCTATGAATAGCCTTTCCACCCAGCAGGTAATTTGATTCTATCTTGAATGCTTTTATTCATATGTTTAATAATGTTGGACAGTTTGAATACATGTACTTTTCAGTCCTGCCAGTAGATCTTGTTTGTCTTCTAATTTTCATTTGGACACTAGTAACAGAGGGCAGAAAGCAAAGATGGCAAGATTTGCCTTCCCTGCAAATCTGGTGGTGTTCTGGGGCCAGATTCAGCCTTGCCATAAGCGGATGTAATTCCCTTAGACATCTCTGAATTCGGAGGCTAATTATATGTAATGTGAAATGTGCAGGAGGCTGATATAAAGCCTCCTACCCTTCTTTCAGTGCTTTATAAGAACAATCTTTCCTTTGAAAGTCATATAATTAGCCAAAATAACAAACGGCAAGTTGGCACTGCGAACACAGAGCTTGACAGTACGAGTAAGCAATTAAGGGTTAGCTGCATTGCAGATGAATCAGCCTTTTCTTTTTTCGCTGTGCATGATTTTTGCAGAATGAAATGCTTCTCTTGGGTGAGGATGAGTGAAGGAGCTTAATACTTTTATCTTTGAGGAATTAGTTAATGTTTGTCTTGAGTAAGAATCACAAAATCAGCCCTGGGGTTAGCTAGGGCAACTAGCTGAAGGAAGTGAAGAGCACCAGGAGTACCAAGGATCTCACCCTAAACAGAAAAACACCGTCAGAAACTTTTGCCATAGTGGCACAGTTGGTAAGCTTCCAACCAAAGCAGTATTAATAATGGTATAGTTTTCCTTGTGACTGCTTTCATTTAGTCCTGTATCTGCAGGACTTAAGGGTTTTGTGTGTGTGTGAGATATGCGCTCAATTCTATTCTCTCCTTTCACACAGTAACATTATTTTTTCTTCTTTTGTGAAGTCGACTGTCTCTCATCCCCCTCCCCACCCCCTCACTCATCCCTCAGAAGGGTAGTGTATCAGTTTTGTATAGCTTAGCTTCTTCTATTCAAAGTTTAGGCAAACTCCAAGAGAATCTTTTTGGTTTTTGATTGCGGAAAGCTTTGGGGAAAAAGAAAACTTCTCACGATTATATTCCCATCCTCTTTATTTTGTTGGTATCTAAACTGCGTAATTTTTAAAGAAAGCTTTTGGCTCTGGCTGTCCAAATATTTTTGTTTCTTCTAACATAAAGTGGGAGGCAGGTTCTGCTCCCAGTTTGGCATCCTTTTCCACAGATGTGCCAGTCGAATTGCATGTAGAGGGCTTAGTCCCACCCATGACCTGAAGGGAACATGAATTTAGGATTATACCTCAGCCTGAGAAGAGCATGTTTTGCATGGCTCTATTTTCTACCTGAAATCTTCACTATTAATATGCTGCTTCAGGATATGACGTCTCCAGCTCAGTGGGACTTTTGTGTTTCTAATGAAGATAATGAATTGTATTACTCAGTTAACTGAAGCAGGGATCTTCTATTTGAGGTGCTCCCAAGGTAGCTGGAGTAGCTGTTGGGCAGTGAGGGAGGCGGCAAGAAGCGTGCTTTCTGCTCCAGGGCAGCTGGCCATTGACCAGCAGAGGACTCCATGGGCAGGGCTGGGGGTGACAGGACTGCCCCTGCTGTATGGGGTCACCTCTAAAGCAAGCAGGGGATCCTCCCACCACACAGTTGTCACAGGTGATGAACTGCCCCCAGTTCTGAGCTCAGGGACACAGAACGGGGCTAAGCTACAGAGAATTAAGATTAACAAGTTTTTTTGAGAAATAGTTGGTTTTTTTGATCCAGCTCTTAATTCACCCTGTCCCAGGAGTTCCACAGATCTACTCTGTGATGCTGTGCAAAATGCTTCTCTGAGTCCCCAGTTTCCCTGTTGGTTTTTTTTTTCTTCCTCCCCCCTGAAGAACTGGTGCCTGCAGTCAGTGCTTGCTGATGAGAGAAGGCCAAGTGTTACTATAACAAAGTCCTGCAATCATCCATCTGTTAGTATCATAGTAATTACTTTGTTAGGTTTTATAAATAAGATTAAAAGAAGTGGTTGTCCTGAACAATTTAAATCCTGAACAAGTCCGCCATCTGGACTATATATATAAATCTATATGTTACTAATGCAGGACCAGAACATGTCAGTTAACAGCAAAAGAGGATGAAACCTCCTATATGTAATAAGAAAAATTTCAGGTCCTGTTCTGTCCCTAGCTTCTGCCAGAAAAGCATTGTCCCTTCAATCCTGATTCAAATAATGTTTTCTAGCACAAGGTATCATCTCTTTGCTGAGGCTGTAATTATTATTGTGGCCTCTCTTGACCCAAGCAGCTAATAAAAAAGTCTGGGGAGGGAAATTTTCTGACAGTTGTTCCACTTAAGATGAGAAATTGGTAAGTTAAGGGTGACTTTTATGCAGTCCTGTATATTTATAAAGAATTTACAAAGGTCTGTGTCCCTGAACGCTGCAGGGCTCAAGAAAGCTTACTTAAAAGCTGTCGTCTTTGGCTTTTCCTGGGGCCATGTTGTTAATGCTTGCTTGGTGTCCGTGGCTTTCTCTCTTATGGCTTTTCAGTGCACAATTTTGCTTTTCCTCTTTTTTGATCATTTCCGCTGATCAATGCCTTGTTCCTGGATGTGCAACCGCTCCATGGAATAATTAGTTCTGTTTGTTAGGGATATATAACTGTTTCCTTGCTTTATATTGCCTCTCTTCCCTCTAGGATATTGCGTGCATCGGTATGGTTTATATCAACCCAGAAGAGAATTGTTTTTGCCCTGCGTTAGTACCTGAACCCCAGAGGCACCCCAGAACTTTGCTGTTAGGCTTTTAACACACAGGACAATGGGGACCTCACCCCGAAATTTTGTGCCAGCGTCAAGGGCAAGAAGATTGAGGATATAAAGGAGATGGGCTGGCTTTTTGGGGAAGCTGCTTCCCTGTGCAAATGGCAACCTGATAGAAAGCTAATGTTTTATCCGAAAATGTAAAGCTAGGAGTTCTGAGTTAAGGCTTTTCCTCCCAGACTGGCAGATACATCCCTCCAGGTCAAAGAATTGCAATGTCCAAATTGTGAGCCTGGTGGTTAAGAAGGATTTGTGGCTGGTGGGAGAAAGAACTTTTGGTTGTGTGACTGTTGGGTTTGAAGTGGCCTTTGGACACCTCGGGAAGCAATGTAAACAAGATTGTCTTTGGAAGGAGACCACTCAGTGACCACGAGTATTGAAGGATGAACTTATTGAAGTATTGAACTTATGACAAGTGGTGGTTCACTTACATTTCAGTCTGAGTCCCCCAGCTTTTCTTCTGAAGCACTGAGCATCTTTTCTTAATACCAAGGGTAGTTCTGGATACCGAATGCTTCTGAAGATCACACCCTGAATGTCTGTGTTTGAGTGTGCTACAATGGATCTGTGCACCTACCAGGAACTTCAGCAAATGACGTTCGTGATACGTGGTAGCAATAGATAGAAGAATGTTGCTGTGGGCCTGATATTTACATCAGAGGTGAGCTCAAACACTGTAGTTCTCTGTGACTTCACCCTGTGCGTGAAGAACATCTTTCCTTGTTGTCCCTTCGATTTCCTATCACAAAAGCACACTCCTGCAAGGTGAGGAGTGCCGTTAATTCTTCAGGAGAGCTCACCTGATTGGTTTTCACAAAATGTGGGTGAGAAGTTAAGAGCATCCTTTGAAACTTCTCACAAGTACCCACCATGATAAAAGGGGCTCCTATATTGTGCCTGACTTTGCCACAGACAGCGGTGTCGTATCCTATTGGCTTGCTGGTAAGAAGCACCAGTGTGTTGGAACAGGGGTGAATTTACTGGTGCAAGGACCAAGAGTGCTGGCATATCACCAGCCACATGGCAAAGTCTGGGATGTGATGCACAACAGGGGAGTACTGGGGGACTCCGTCATCACAGATCACAGGACCCAGATCTGATTTGAGGATATGATCAGTCACTGGAGTTAGGCATTCAAGCTTTTTATTCTGCTAATTCACAGCTCAGTATGAACGGTAGTTCTGGACACTCACTGGTATTTCCATATAGTGACTCTACTTAAATATCTCTGTGACTGGAGATAAAAAGAAAACTGTGTATGTTGCACTAAAGCCTTACACTCCTGTCATTTCTGTTTAGTTTCAGGCGTGTTGCTGAGCACAGGATACATCCCGGATCTGAGATAAAAAAGAACAATTTTCCTTTGCTAATGGAATAAGTTATTTTAGTGTTAAGTATAAGCGAGGAATTCGTGCTTGTTTCCTGTTTGGAGCTAAACAAGGTCAGTTCAGCTGAATTACACTGAGTGTGAGCCAGCTCCTGAAAAGTTAAGGAAATCAGAAAATCTGCAGATTCTATTAATGTGAGCTGCTATAGATGCTTTCGGAATACAGAATCAGCAAGAACAAAAAAGTATTTTGGGGAATAGATGTGCTGGTTCAGTGCAAAATCATAAACAGACAAGAACAAGCAAAGATTATTCAGATAATGGTCTCAACTGAGAATAGATAATCGGGCCAATTAGCCATTATGATGTAGCTGCCTTATGACTAATTTGAGCAGTCTATGGTTGGTGATGATTATCTTACGGCACTTGCGTGAGTAGAGCAAGCAAATACACGGGCTGCAGTTGTGTAGAGGAGAAAAGTCTAGCAGGGAAATGCAACTACAGCATAAAACTTTCCAAATCAGGATGGCAGCGTAGATGTTTCTGGATCTTAGGTGACCCTGCTCTGGCAGGGGGGTTGGACTAGATGATCTCCAGAGGTCCCTTCCAACTCTGACCATTCTGTGATTCTGTGGGTCTTGTTTACACAAAGGCCTGAGGTTGGAGGGCCGTGGTGTAGGAAGGCATTTGAGGAGCATTTGGAGGTCACTGAGGAGGTGTGGAGGCTGCTCGCTGGGTAGGGCCTTTCAGAAGAGCAGGAGGAGATGGGAGGTGGGAACACAGTGACTCTGTGGGTAATTTCTTCCCTTCCCTTATGGAAGCAGTGGGGGAGTGGCTGTATCAGCTACCTCTGATTTAACTGGGGTTTGAGACACTGAAGGGTATAAATAGCATCCTATATCCATATCCCTCTAAATAAAGCCTGGTTTGAGTGCAGTTTCACTGAGCGTTGATCAAGGTTTGAATGGAGCTGGAGCAGGAACCTGTTTTAATTAATTTGCCCTTAGAGATTACTTTGAGTTTCAGAAATGTTGCTAATCAGTTTTGGGTGGAGAAACTCCTTTTCTGAAATAATTGCTGGTGATGGGAGAACAGCAGAGACCATTAGGTCTAAATGCACGAGAAAGTGGGAGGAAGCAGGAGAAAACACAAGCCCCTGAAATTAAAGCTACAAAAGGAAACTTTTCAGTGAAGTAGATTAGAGAGGAGTGGAAAGGAAGCCTCATCTTTCAAAGGGGCTTTCTAGTGCTGAGTGGGACACGGGTGCGTTGGTTCTGGTTGCTTGTGGTGTGTTGTTGTAGCCTTTCTGAAGAGTGCCTAACTGCAGTTTGCAAAATCTGTTTCAGTCATCTTTCCTTTTCCTACAAGACTTGTCATTTTCTCCATAGACATTGCAGGCTGCAATTTAAGGCATTGACTGTAGGAGGGTAAGTATAATTATAATGAACATAATTAAGGAAAAGATGATCACATAAAAGATGAAGAGGAGAGAACACTATGAAAGATGGCTGAAAACAGTGAGGCATTTCCTATAGTTCATGCTTTTCTTCACACTTAATGTGTTGCTGCTGCTGCTTTATGAATGACGGAGATGGGTGAAGTCTTGCTACTCATAACTGGGAAAGAGAAGTTAATAAGGAAGACATATGGCTCAGGGAATGTTGCATCTAATTAAGAAAGGTGGCTGCAATGTATGTTTTGGACAGAGACAGGGAAATATCCAAAGGAGTATTACTGCACAATAATGAGTAATTATAGCAATGAAGAGTTAGAGAATCCTATTCAGGAAACAAAACAGTAAGGAAAACATGCTTTAACTAGAGACTTTTGGTAAAATATGTAGACGTGGACAGATGGACTTTATCATTGAATTCAGGAAATTATCAAAGGCATAGCTAGGGAACGCTGAACTGTCCCTCCTGTAATGGCCAAAAGGTATCATCTGCCATACTGGATTGCTGAATATGTTGTCTAGGAACATTTTAAGAGGAAACTTGGTTTCTTCTAGAATGGAAGTGTAGTAAAGCAAAGCATTGGTAGTTAGAGGGATTTCTAGAGACAAAGATCTGAAAATGATGTGAGCATCCTTGGTAAGAAAAATAAAGCTGGCAAGCCTGCAAAGGGATAAGGCCACCTCAAGTAGTGTTTTCCTAACTGTTTCTTCTGTTAGTGCATAGTTTTGTATATGAATAGATGGAAATTGTTGTTTGAAATAGCCCAAGTAGCCTTTGTGATGGGTAGAGGAAAGAAGTGTTTCCTATTTAAGCCTGGTTGCTACTTGGTATCCTGTCAGCTTCCATTTTTATCTGTTCATTGTTTAAATTGCCTAATTGCTGTATTTTCATTTATGTAATTTAACTTCTTACTGTAAGGAATTTTTAATTTAGCATTAAGAGATTATTTAAAGATTGTTTTTATGTTCATATCATACTGGGGCTTTAAAATTATTTCAGAGCTAAAAACTTAAAAAAAAAATATCTGCAGGTTCCAGCTGAAACATGCAAGATAAGTTACAATCTATTAATTAGAAAAGAGAAAAAAACAAATCATGAAGTTGGTTAACCCTTTCTGTGCTGGATGGCATCTGTGCTCTTCCCTGGCACCTGTGTATGTTCTTTACCTTTTTATGGCGCTTGTGTTTGTGTGTAACCTTAGGCTGAGGGGAGGCTCTGTGTTTCCTCCAGGAAGAGAACTGCTACTTCCAATGACTGTTGTATCGAGTCTTTTGCCTGAAATAGTTTATTTCTACGTCAGTAGTTCACCATGCCAGCCTGTGAAATGGTAATAGGTTAAGTTGACCATGAATATCTCCATGAACTATTTGCATATATTTGTATTGATATTTCACTGGCGTGTGCACCTTTTGCATTATTGCTAATGTTATACTGGCAAGTATAGAAGCGGAAAAAAAATAACAAAAAAAGCAATGGGCGAGAGAACACAGGCATATGAAGTACTATTCCTTCATCTTATTCATGAAAACATAAAATTTTAGCTCTGTTGCCAACAGAACTGCAAGTATACCCAAGGAGTCTGTTCTTGTCCTGTCTCTCTTTTGGTCCATAAGATTTTACTCACTATTCCAGACCACACATACCTGCAGGAGCTGTTCAACTAAAATATTCCGCTGTGATTGCTTGTCTCTTGAGAAGTGTCCGGAACCCTGGAGTCTTGCCAAAGAAAGTAAGCCCCGTGTATGAATCTAGAGTGAGAGTAGTGAAGACAGGTCTCCCTGAAAACAGACTGTCCCTTCTCTCCGTGCCCTTCACACATGCAAATTTCATCTCCTCCCCAACACTGACACAGACTAAAGGCTTTGTAACATCTGAAATAAAAAAAGATGTGAGAATGTTCTGCAGAGGAGCTAAGCTAAATCATTTTTCATGCAGTAGTCTCCATCTCGGATAAGTTTTGGAAGTATAGTCATCTTCAAAGTCAGGTTTATTCGATTGCATTCCTGTCACATTCAAAAGCATACAAAGGAAGTGGGGTTTTGCAACAGTCCATGAATGAGGGAACACTTGGGATGCCTTTGACCACCCGTGAGTTCTTTTATCATCTGTTCTTCTGGAGACTGGGCTCCTCAGGAGGACTAAGAGGTTCCAGGGGTGTAACATCTCTGGTCAAGTTTAAGGTGTATTTTTACCTGAACAGAGTGGAAGAACAAAGAAGGCTTTGGGGTTTTCTCAAAGGCAAGTGCAGTATGCAGAAAGCTCTGCATGTGCACGAAGGGGGTAGGAGTACTTGCATAAGGGAGATCTGAATGGAAGAGAATTAAAGAGCAAGCCAGGACTTAACCTGAGGGAGATGCATCTGTATGCTGCTCACGGGGCACTGAGGTGGGCTAAGCTGGCGTGAGCAAACCCCCGTTCAGCTCAGCAGTATAGTGTTTGAATAATAGAAGCAGAAAAGCAGACATCCAGGTAGAACACTGGGATTTAAAAGTTTCTGAAGGGTTGACCTGAAGGTCAGATCCTGTTCCCTCTTTGTGCGAAAGCGCCCTGTACGAATGGAAGGCTGTTTTGAATTGCCAGCATCGCTCAGGTTCTGCGCAGGCATGGCAGGGTTGTGCCGATGTTGCTCATCCTTGGGCAGTCTGTCCCCAGGAGCTCAGGGTAAAGGAACAAAAGCAAACAGAGCTTTTGCCCTTATAGCAAACAGAACTTCTGCAGATGCTCTAAACTCTTCGATTTTCTGAACAAATGTGGTGTTAGCTGCCTCTGCTGTGCTGCTTCGCTTGTGAGATCAGGGCAGTTGGAAAGCATGGGCTGTGCCCAAGGGGCACAGGACCGTGTTATTTGCAGCTAACCCATGGGTGCTTTTTCATTTGGGATTTGCCTCTGAGTGACAGTTCCTCTGAGAATGTCTCCTGATGGCTTTGTGCCCACGTTCTTCTTATACACGTGCAGTTCTATACCTAGAAAGCACAAACAACTGAATAATATGTTTTTCAGTTCTTTTGGGGCAGAAGTGTTTTCCTAAGTAGGTTTCAGGTAAATTATTGTTTTCTGTAAATTAATATTTTTCTACAGATGTGGGTTTAAATTGTTTTTCTTGTGGATTATGAACCTTGTGAATTGCTTCAGTGATGCTTTTAGGAGAATAAATAGATAAAATAGAAATAAGAATTGTTCGTGCTATGACTTGATAGATGTTTTCTGGGAACAAGTAGGCAGCTGGTTGATGGTTTTTCTTCCTTTTTTTTCAATGCTGCTGAGAGGTAGTCTGGCACATACTGCAGAGCTGAAATTTAGTTCCTGTGTGCAGAGCTTAAATACAAATACTGTAATTAAAAATTATGACCTACCTGTAAAGCTGGAAAACTGAAACTGCCATATATTATTACTGAGGTATGATACCTCAGTGCAGTTCTTTCCCTGCACTAGTGTTTCGGTCGTGAGACTCCAAACTGTCCAGGGAAATTCTCGTAAGTCTTGCTGCTACCTTCTAAAGATTGCTAACAAACTAAATCTTGTGCTTTGTGATGTACTGGTGGGTGGTTACAGAGGACCATGTGGTTCATATTGCTGTCTCCCCAGCTGTTATAAAATGTGTTAGAAATACGACCTTCTAAAAGTACAGAGATGTTAGCATAAAGTTCTCTCTTTCCTCTAAAAACGTGCTCTGACTTGTAGCACACAATCACTTTGGGTCTGTCAGTTTATGAGCTCACTTTTAAAAATGCCTTACGGGCTCTACCCTGAGAGTGTTAAGTGTTCAGCCCCTGACAAGCCAATCCCTGCTGTAAATTTCTTCACTGGGTATGTCCAAAATCACTTTCAGAAATCCTGTCCAAAGGCTTTTCTATTAGTCTTCTGTGTGTGCAGTGGCTGCGGTTATTCCAGAGGTGTGATAGGATGGGAATTAATATTACAGAAATTGGAGAGAGGGTAGTTCCCTTGACCAGGTGTGGAAGGGACCAGGGGCCTTACTGTGACTATATGATCCGCAGTATACAAAAGTACAACAATCTTCTTGTCTTCAGTTTGCAGATGCGGAGCTTGGGTCCAAAAGCTTCTGTGGAGTGTCACAGAACTTAGTAATGTAACATCAAATGAGGGTTTGCTCTTTAATATTATTTGTGTTGGTTTGCTTGTTTGGGTTTTGGTTTTTTGTTTTTTTTTTTCCGAGTACTTTGCTTAACAGAACTCTGAAACACAGTTAAATGTTCTTGCTTTTTAGGAAATTTTCAGCATAGCAGCTGGAATGGAGCTGACTAATAACTAACTTCAGTAGAAGGGGCCTGAAACCTTCGAAGTGATCACAGGGATAGGCAGAGCAGCAGTTGATCTGATGAGGTGATTAAGAATCACGAATCCATGACAAATAGCCCTTCAGAGGAAGTTAGCTTTTGTGGGAGCAACTTGAGCTGACCCTGAGGTAGGATAATTGCACTGAAATGACATGAATTGCCCAGCACACTTACATATATTTTAGTTTCTTGCCCTTCTGATCGTAATTAAGTGCCTCTACCAGATCAAAAGCTGTTTTAACTCATTTGGAAATGAAATTACCGTGCCTACTGTGCTGTGTAAAGTTTAGGAAAACCTTAATGAAACAAATTCTGTCAAGGGAGGCTGCTTTACTGTCCCAAGGTACTTACTTTAAATCAAATGGGTATGGATTTGTAACTTAAATTTGTTGCACATGTTGTGTGAAATCTCTTTGTGGGTAACCGTTGATTCAAATAGCACTGGATATTGAAGTGCTGGGAATTTGGGTTTTCTCATCTGACACCTCTCCCCTTATACAGATCCCTGCCACCAGGACTCACCTCAACAATCTTTTATTTTCATTTAAGTTCTAAAGCATGAAACCTTGTTTCGTTTGAGGGAACCTACTTATTCTGAGTTTGTCAGTGTAGTTGCAGAACTGCAGGACTCGGGCTGTTTATCTGGCAATATTATGCACTTCAGACCCAGTAAAACCGCTCACAAGCTATAGTTTCGCACAATACTTTGTCTTACTCATACAGTCCCTTCTTTGGGGGCTCTGATTTCTAGTAAATATGAGAACCCAAATGCAAACTGACTATATTAAAAAGTGAAAACTATTTTTTTCTGTAATATAGATACAATAATGTGAAATCAAAATTAGACATTATTGCCCTCAAGCAAAACTTAGTATAAAGCATGCGTTTTACTTTTATTTCAGACCAAACTTCAAGTTTTGTTCTGATTCATTGAAAGCTTTGTGGATTTCAGACTTGTATTCAAGTATTTGGTGGATTTGTGTATTAACTCAGCAATTCTCTCCCTACTGTTTTTGTTTAGACATTAGCTTTGAAATCAAGGGCAGGTTTATAAAGGTCAATATATTGAATAAAACTTTTGATTTATGAAAATCCAGAGAGGGATAGCTGTATTTGTAGTTATCGTGTTTTCTTTAAACAAAAATAGCAGCCTTATTTTAATGAAAACTGTGTAAGATAAAGACCTTGCTGCATAAGTTAAAATTGAATTTCATGCTCAGATGGTATTGCTTTAAAACTTGATGAAAGTCAACACCAGAAAAATGGATTCTTGATTTAAATCAGGAATCAAATGTTCCCAGCTCCAGAATTATAACTCTGCTTTTTAGAGTAGAACAATTTATAAAGCGTGGATATGGGCTGAGATCAGGAATTTAAAACTCTGGTATTTTGGTTCACTTTCCTACCTACCTTAAGTGAGTAGTGTCCAAAAGCTTTATGTTTGTTTACTTGTATTTACTCATACTCAGTGGATATACTGCATTGCCATTGGAAAGTCGGGGTGAGGTCCTCCTGCCGTTGCTCTTCTCTCTCAGTCACTTTTCACAAATGATGTTTTTTCCAAAAGGTACTTTGTTGTTCATTAGACCTTGCTAATGTTGACCACTTGTTTCATTGTCATATTTTGCAGTATGCAGTGAATGCTCTTGATTATCTCCTAAGTATATTCACCTGTTAATGGCTTGAGTTAAATCCCACAAGGAAATCTTGTCCTGGCTGTGACTAACGGTGGCTGCCAGCTCTCAAACAGGACATGTTTAACAAGTGGTCCTTGCGATTCCTGGTAAGGACATACACCATTTATGGCACGGTGGAGACAAAAGATCAGTTCTGAACATTCAAAATCTTAATTGCATTTGTGGGAATGCAGAGTGTTTTCTCCAGCTAGACTGTGATTGCACTAGACTGAGAGAATGAAAGCTTTCTTCGTTATCCAGCTCTGCTCAGTGTGAATTCGTTTGGTATGGTTCATCTTTGGTGCAGTACCCCACAACTGCAGGCAGTACCCCAACACATGCCGATTTTGTGCAGATATCTTTGTGGCTTTCTGGAGCTGCTTAGGTTTGGGGTTTTTTCATGCCTTCAGGCAGCATAAGAAACAATGCATGGAAGTAATCTCTAAAGAACACTGTTGACTGTCAAAATGAATGTTTCCACATGAGGAAGTATCGGTGAACCTTTTGCCTGGTGCTGATATTGGGAATACTCATATCTCCACCCCACAGTGGGCTGTGTACTGAGCAGGGTACTGCTTTGCTTATGAAGCGGAGCTAAACTGTTCACCCTTTGGATAATGAATGTGATCTGACCCTTATCTGTCTCAAAAATAAGATTTTTAAGTTTAGAAAAACTGTCTTTTGACCATAGCTCATCCTTCATGCTCATTCTCTTCTGCAGCCCTTCTCCTTCATTCTTTACACATGTTCACAAAGAAATAGGCAACTATAATCACCAAGGCCTCTGGGAGACTAAGGTAGACTGTAAGGAGAATGGAAACAATCAGTGTTTTTCCTGCACCAAGGGATATTCCTCTCTGGCTTTAGAGTTACATAGCATGTCTGCAAATTAGCAAGAGGTTGTATTTTTCACTTCATTGTGCTTAGAAAGCTAGTCCAGGCAGATATAAAGAGTTGACAGACAAAAAATAAAATGAGGTTATATAGGTCAAAGGGGTGGCGGATGGTGTGTGACTGTGGTCACATTGAATTCTTCTCATCTCTTCTCTCTCAGATGCTTTTCCTATCCCACATTGTATCATTATATCATTACTAGAAGAACAACACTTTCCTGTTTAAAAACCTCAGGTGGGTTCAAGAAAAGGGACTGACAGGTCAGCAGGTGTTCATGAAAGGCAGGTCCTGCTTGACTAACCTGATCTCCTTCTATGACAAGGTCACCCACTTAGTGGATGAGGGAAAGGCTGTGGAGGTCGTCTATCTAGATTTCCGTAAAGTCGTCGTGCAGCATACTCCTGGAGAAACTGGCCGCTCATGGCCTGGATGGGTGCAGTCTTTACTGGGTAAAAAACTGGCTGGATGGCTGGGCCCAAGAGCTGTGGTGAATGGAGTTAAATCTAGTTGGTGGCCGGTCACAAGTGGTGTTCCCCAGGGCTCAGTATTGGGGCCAGTTCTGTTTCATATCTTTGTCAATGATCTGGACCGGGGGGATCGAGTGCACCCTTAGTAAGTTTGCAGAGAACACCAAGTTGGGCGGGAGCGTTGATCTCCTTGAGGTTAGGATGGCCCTACAGAGGGATCTGGACAGGCTGGATCAACGGGCCAAGGCCAATGGTGTGAGGTTCAACAAGGCCAAGTGCCGGGTCCTGCACGTGGGTCACAACAACCCCATGCGGCACTACAGGCGTGGGGCAGAGTGGCTGGAAAGCTGCCAGGCGGAAAAGGACCTGGGGGTGTTGGTTGACAGCCGGCTGAATATGAGCCAGCAATGTGCCCAGGTGGCCAAGAAGGCCAACAGCAGCCTGGCCTGTATCAGCAATAGTGTGACCAGCAGGACTAGGACAGTGATTGTGCCCCTGTACTCAGCACTGGTGAGGCCACACGTCAAAAATTGTGTTCAGTTTTGGCCCCCTCACTGCAAGAAAGACACTGAGGTGCTGGAGCATGTGCAGAGAAGGGCAACGGAGCTGGTGAGGGGTCTGGAGCACAGGTCTGATGAGGAGCGGCTGAGGGAACTGGGGTTGTTCAGCCTGGAGAAAAGGAGGCTGAGGGGAGACCTTATTGCTCTCGACAGCTACCTGAAAGGAGGGTGTAGCCAGGTGGGGGTCGGTCTCTTCTCCCAAGTAACAAGTGATAGGACAAGTGGAAATGGCCTCAAGTTGCACTATATAATTTGTATCCCACTGCCTCTCTAGTGTTGTTAAACACAGTTGCTGCAGAGTTATACTGTTATACTGCACGTGGAATTTGTCTTGACTTAAACAGGACTCATTCCGTTGGCTTCAGAAGAATTACGTTTTTCTATGCTACAGCAATACTCAATTGTGTAGCACAAACCTTTTCTGTGAGTATCACACAATGCAGATGTCTCATGATGCACTGGGGAGCAACAAACAGAAGAAAGGCTAAGCTCAGCGTTGGAAACTACCATAAATTAATTTGCTCTTGTGATAATTATTTAATGAAAACTATGTATTGTCTGTTAGAATTTGCTTTTTTCTTATTTTTCATCTGAAGAGGGTCCATTAATAAGTCCAAAAGGTGAATGCCTTAACTTCATGGCCAAAAGTCTTTCCTGGCCACTTGGCATAGACTCTTCCCTGCTCCTTCAGCCCTTAGGTTCTGCCTGTGTTGAGCAGCTGCCTTTGTTTTGTTTTGTTCTCCTCCCTCATTGCCCTGTCCCTATGGATTGTACAACCTTGGGGCAAACACACTTGGGAGCGATGGGAGACACCAGGGAAGTGCTGGGGAGAGCACTGAAAAGATGATAGGAAGTCAGTGAGGAAGTTCTCAGAGAGGTTACACATCTCTGGAAGAAGAAAACCAAGACGATTAAACTTTAGAAAATAAAAAGTTGGTATTCGAAACTCATAAATCAACACTGACATTAAATCCTTTGTGTATTCAATTTATATAAAATCCCACAGATTGAGAGGCAGAAGATTGAGCATTTGACAGTATCTCACGGATTTCTGTCAGTCACATTACCTGTTCTCAAGAGCAGAAAGATGTTGCAAATTCTAATGGCACTGTAGATTATCCAAGAAATTATTATCAGGCCTAAAACTCCCTTGCATCACTTCTCTCTTCTGTCTGCCCTTACCCTGAGAAATGTATTGTTTTAGGTTGGATGTTCATGTTTGATTTCTACCCTAAGAGGTTTTGGAAAGCTGGTAGAACTAGTGCATTTTCATTCTAGTTGGTGGAGACATCTTGAACTGCTTGGCACTGTCGGCTTCAGTTGCAGCTCTGGCAGAGGGGAGAGGTGGAATTAACATTAAACCATTTTAAATTGTGGCACTTGACTAACTACAATTATAGCAAAATGCGTTCTAAAGTATCTGATTATATCTTAGAGTCAGAAGTTCTAACTAAAATGGATAAACATACATTAAGAAGGAAAACAAGAGCGAGCGTTAAGCACAGAAAATAAGAGAGGTTGCAAAGTATATTTTTTAAAGCTTGCATGAGGTGTTACTGTTTTGTTGATTCTTTGGTGTTATATATTTAGAAAGGAGGCTGAACTGTCACCTTTGTAACCAAATCACTTATCAACCGAATGCATTAAGTATGAAACAGATCACTTATATTGTATTTACATGGTTAATCTGTCTACCACATTCTGAGTTTTTCTCTACTCAGTCAGTGGAAGATTAGAGCCTTTTTTTCATAATTGCTTTGTTAAACCACTTCACTGAAATTAGCATTTAAATAAGGGCAAATTGAGCACTGAATTGAATTTCCAAGAAAATGTGATAAAACCTATACAATGTATATAAGCAGAGATAGCTGCAGCGTATGTATGCTTTGTGTTGAGCATGAAAGCAGCCAGGATACAGTTGCCATCTAGGACAGGGACAGCATAAATGTGTGTTTGTATGGCTTGCAGGACGGGGAATTCTGATTTACCTGGCATCTCTGAATACAGCTATTAGCACAAAATATTAATACACGTGGAGGGCTCTTTGGTCTGCTAAAATGTTTATGTATGTGCAGCCTCAATTTGGGATTCAACTGACTCCTTTCAGGTGCAATGAGGAATACAAAATGAGGGAGAAAAAGGGGGTTTAGCATATGGAATTCTTTCAGTATGTTGTCTTTTATCATCCTTCCAGGTGACAACAATTGAGTGGGAAAGTGATTTGTACCTCGGGGTCATTTGGCCAGCCTTTAATGGAAGATGAGTGCTTAACACACTGTGTTGAGCCGGGCTTGCCAGAAGTTCTCTCAAATTTCACGCATGCTCACTTCATTGGCTTTTAAAAGAAACATGTGAGCCAACTGTACGGATGCAAAGCCTGAACTCTTCTGCAGGTCACCTTCATTTTTATTTTGGTGGGAAGCCCAGGTCAGCATCAATGCGTCTACCCTGATTTCAGGATAAGGGCAGAGGGGCCTACTAGAGTCTTCCAGGAGGACTATTATCTCCACAAAATAGATATTCAATTTGCATGCTGGGCTCCAGGTCTGGTTCTGTGAACTTTGTAAAAGGCACAGCCTTGTAGTGCAATTTGCGATAGTCAAATGGGATAACCCCTTAAGAAAGGTGGTTTTATCTCTGTCCCTTCCAGATATTGGAAAGATATCCATCTATTAAGATGTGGAGGAAGGGGAACATGGTACAAAGGAAGGTGAAAAAAAGTCAGGTAATGTGATGACAAAAATCAGAGAGAGGAGTGGGTGTAAGTGCATGGTGTGGGAGGAGGAGAAAAAGGACATGAGGACTGGGAGAGATTCCTGACAGAATGCCTGGCCAGAAATTATATTATTAAAAGTCTGACTATTTGAAGACCACCCATCACTAACTTATAACTGAAAGGATTGTAGTGAAACTTGATCTGCCTGTGTTGTCATATCACTGTCTTAATTTGGATTATTATTAAGATGCAGCCTTAAAACTTGCTTATTCTGTATGTGTGTTGGCATGGTACGTGTGTTGGTATGGTTTTGTGTGACTCTATATGTGCATACATATTAAAAGCATTTTGATTGAGCTATTTTGCCATTTATTCCTTTAAACAAGATGTTGCCAGTATACAAAGCAAATGTGTATAGGTATGATCACTCTTGATGCTTCAGTAAATTCTGGCTTAGGTTAAGCTCTGAACCTGTAGAGATGACAAAAAAAAGCCCTTCCTGGTTTAATTGCATAGGAAAGCATGATGCAGTGCTGGAGGCAAAGAAAAACAAAAATAAGAAAACCACCACATGGCAGTACCTATCTCCTACATTGATGGGATTTTTATTATTTTTTTTTTTCCCAAGTTTGCATCTGGCTGTTGTTCAAGGGCCCCAGGAAGTTCCTTTATAATGTTTGCTGATTTCAGGCTGGGGGCAGTATCACAGCCGGACCAGTTGTCTAGATTCAAAGTTGTGGGCGCACAAAGGTCACCCAGGCTGTTTTTTAAAGAGAGGAATGTATTACTTGTTAGCGTTACATTTATTAAAAACCTTAATGTGCATTGTTAATGAAGAATCAAGATAAGGAAATGTATAACTGCAAACACTGGAAGTGCTTTCTCTTGAAATTCACAAGGGTCTTTATAAAGATGGTGAGTCTAACTTACCCATTCCCTTTTTGTTTTATGAATATCCTAATAGTTTATCCTAATATGTAGGATAATACATACGACTACTTTGGAATAATTCAACACAGCTCTGCTGACTTAGTTATTGCTGATTTGGGGATTCACTGGAACCGCTCTAAAGAATACCCGTAAAATGGCTCTTCAAACACTGAACACCAGGACTCGGCCCAATAGAGAAGTGGGTGGGGGTGAGGGTGGAGGGTTCATCTCTCAGTTCACATTGCAAAATGAAAGTAAAGGGCTCCTTATCCTCATAGGTTTAATTTATTAAAGTTTGTTATATTTCTAGTCTATGTTTATAAATTTGACTGATTATTTCTCTTTTATGATGGAATTAGAAGAGAGGAGAATTTGCCATGTATGTTTTTAGAGCCTAACCACTTCTTTAAAAATTATTTAAACAGAGACTGCTTGCTAACTCGGGATGCTAAGCCAGCTGTTGTTCTGGTTGAGGGTCTCAAGCTTTTGGCCAGCATCTGCCCTGATAAAAGAGAATTTCCCCCCCCACCCCTGCTTTTCAAACACCACTGGTCGTGCAGAGCTGCCAATGTGAACGAGACTTTCAGGAGCAGATGAAGCAGGTATTTCAGACCCATCAGTCACTAGGGATGAGAAGCCAGGTTTATGGCATTTCTGCTTGTTGTTAAAACTCTCTGTTTCCGGGGCAATGTCCTCTGTGCCGTGGTGCTGGGAGATGTGGAGCAAAACCCACTGCGGCCACTCTCAGTTGTCTTTGCCCTTCAGACAAATGGGCAACAGACTCATTCTCCTCCCAAAACATAGAGGGTTTTGAAATCAGCAGAGTAAGATTTTAAAAAAACTGCTACTGTGGTGAAGCACCTCTTCTCATGGAAAGTCTGCATTCGAATCGCAAACTCTGTGTGAACACTCAGGGGTTTTACTCAGACGATAGTAGCCCTGGACCTGGATGGTGCATTCCACTGAGGTGTGAACAGCTCATTTAGATTGACCTTGTTGAGGTTCAACAAGGCCAAGTGTCGGGTCCTGCACTTGGGTCACAACAACCCCATGCAGCGCTACAGACTGGGGGCGGAGTGGCTCGAAAGCTGCCTGGCAGAAAAGGACCTGGGGGTGTTGGTGGACAGCCGGCTGAGCATGAGCCAGCAGTGTGCCCAGGCAGCCAAGAAGGCCAACACCACCCTGGCCTGCATCAGGAATAGTGTGGTGAGCCGGACTAGGGAAGTAATCATCCCCCTGTACTCGGCACTGGTGAGGCCTCACCTCGAGTACTGTTTTCAGTTTTGGGCCCCTCACTACAAGAAGGACATTGAGGTGTTGGAGCGTGTCCAGAGAAGGGCTACAAAGCTGGTGAAGGGTCTGGAGGACAAACCTTATGAGGAACGACTGAGGGATCTGGGGTTGTTTAGCCTGGAGAAGAGGAGGCTGAGGGGAGACCTTATCACCCTCTACAACTACCTGAAAGGAGGTTTTAGAGAGATGGGAGCTGACCTCTTCTCCCTGGCGACAAGTGATAGGACAAGAGGAAACGGGTTCAAGTTATGTCAGGGCAGGTTTAGATTGGATATTAGGAAGCATTTTTTCACTGAAAGGGTTATTAAACATTGGAATAAGCTGCCCAGAGAGGTGGTGGATTCACCATCCACGGAGGTGTTTAAGAAAAGGGTAGATGAGGTGCTTAGGGACATGGTTTAGGATGGTGGTGTTTTTATCAGGGTAGGTTAATGGTTGGACTTGATGATCTTAAAGGTCCCTTCCAACCTCACTGATTCTATGATTCTATATTCCATCTTATTTAGCTCTTTTTCACTAGGATTTCAGTAAAGAACTAAACTTGTTTGTACTGTTACTGTGCAGTGCACTCTTTTTTTTTTTTTTTTTTTTAAATGTAACTTCCTCTAGTTAATGTTTTCCTACTGGCTCATTTACATATCATCCCTATAAATTGCAGTTGCTGAATGTCGGTGCCTTCTGTTTTCTGAGTCTGCTGCCCTATATGTTTGTAAAAGGAAGCAGCAGTATGATTCTTGATAGAGATGAAGAACGTGGGACAGCTATGCGGTGGTCACACCACAGGGCTGTGTAGCACAGTACCTTGTCTAGTAGTGGCTTTCTACAGGAGGAAGGGGCCAGGGTTTCTGTAACGAGCCAGGCTATCAGGAAACATAGGTCTTCCCAATGACACCCAGTTTAAGGACCTGGACTTAGAGATGGCATTGAACTCTTGATAGTATTCCCTTAAGAATCTGTTAATCTATTCGGTAATCTCTTTATTGACCCTTATATGCTCTTGGCCTCCAAACACCCTGTGGCAATTAACTCCGCAGTGTAATGATGTGTTATGTGAGAAAACCATGACTGAGGTAAAGGAGTGTCAAAAGCTGAGATTGATAAAAAGCCTGAATAATACAGGTATCAGCTGAATGAAACCTTTGTACGTCTGCTTAGTATTGGACTCCAGATTTGATCACGATTCTGCTCGCACTCTGATTTTTATGCTAGTCTGGCATTGCCATTTTTAGGTGAGATGAAAATGAGGCCAAAATACTTTTAAGGGAAGGCAATATCTGATGGTTTTGATTAAAAAAGTAAATCAGCTTTTAATGAGAAATAACCTGATGCTTAAGAGAGATGGCTTCTTGCAAAATTTAAGGAACATCTGAAATCTATGAAAACAAGCAAGCTTGTGTTCTTTCCCTTTCATATAGGTACCCATGTGTTTAATTAGAAATAATGTTGAAGTCTTGGAGTGCTGCAGTTGTGATAAGAGTTGATGTATTAGGCTTTGATACAATTAGTTTGAAGAAATTCAATTAATAATTAAGGTGTTTGCTGATATCAGTCATGAAGCACATTCAGAGGCAATTATTGCATTCTACATATCTGATTTAGACTAAAACACTTGTATGTCTCTGCTTTAATCCCTTGTTCTGTAGACAAAGGATGCAGGGTGTCTGACCAGAGGTGGGGGGTGGGGAGAGAGACAAGACATGCCAGCCAAACCTTAAGATAATTTGAACAAGGTACCTGGTGACCCTGTTGGCATTGCTGTTTCATACAAGAACTGTGTATTTCTGCAAGGTTATTTGAGTCTTCCCCCCCGTCCCTGTGTGTGAATGAATTGCAGTAAGAAGCTTTCGACTGACTGTAGACTTCATTCCTTCAAAAGTGAAGGTCTTTTAAAATGACCTGGAGCCATCATCAGTGGGTGTAAAATGGCAGAGTACCACTGGAATCCGTGCAGCTGTGCCACTTTATTTTATCTGTATCTAACACCTTCATTTTTGTTAATTTATTTGGTTTTGCACCATGTCATACACTTAGACTTTTATCCAAGGTGAAGGCTTTCAACACTCTTTCTCCTCAGTCTGAGAATAAGCATTTTGTAAATGCTGTCTTGCTGGTGTATCTCTCCTTCAGCCCCACGCATGTATGTTATTTTTCACTCTTTTCTTCTATCATCTGCCTTCCCTTCCCCTTGTCACCACCTCCAAATTTCAAACCCGAGCCATGCTTCCTTTGTTGTTCAAGCTGAAAATGTGAACTCGGGTATTAACCAGATAACTTCTCTAACAGTTGCATCAGCCAAGTTAAGGTTAGTGTTCTGCTGGTGCAAGGGAGATACTTGCCGGTTTTGTTAGGATCGTTTACCCAGGTAAGGGGGACAGCAGATGGTCATCTCTGCTGTTTTCAATGTTTCTGTCCCACAGTGTTAGTGGACGAGATTTTCTTTGTAATATAGCAGTGCATGAAACAAAGCTGGATATTTGGAACAGATTTCCTATTGTAGGCACACAGCAATGAGCCACCCGCACAATGGGTACCCACGGGCTTCAGGTGGGTTAGCAAATATAGTTAAAGTTAATGCCAAAGTGAACGCCCCAGTAATTGCATTTCCTAAAATGTATGTTGCATGTACATCGTGCTACTATAAAAATACTGAGCTGCATATCTTATAACTGCTGCTAATGAGTCTCTTGACCTCCTGCTGTCATGCTAATGCAACTACTCACTTGGAACCTTCATGAGCCAATAAATTACTCCTTTTCTTAATACCCTTTTACAGATTGCTGCTATCTCTGTAACGGAGACTACCTATCTCATTAATTTGTAATTGTGCTGAAATATTGGAGCCTTGAAAGTGACACGTGAACTAAAATACAAATACAGTAGAGTTACTGCTGTCAAAGGCTGTGTGAAGTCAGTTACGCTGTATGTTACTATGGATTAAGAAATGATTTTACGCTTTGGACTCTGGTGTTACTTGGATCCTTCCTTATGTCCAAGTTGGAGTAATGTAAGGGTAAGTGTAATGAAGATGTGGTATTAAATATGTCAAATATATAAACACATGCAAAAAATATAAAATCTACAGTATAACAAGTTTCTTGTGGCAATAAATGGAAGAAATGCTGTTTCCCCTCCTAGAGTTTGATATATGTGAATATCGTCCAGGTGAACTTTTCTCAAGAATTCTTGTTTTTTAGTAAAATGAGGCTTGTGAAATAAAAATACAGTGCAGAGACTTACAAGCATAGATAACATTTGGCAGCTTTTTCAGTTAGATTAAATATTTATAGATATATGTAGGGACTTCACACAAAGGACCTGAACTTGTAATGCTGTATTGCTTTAAGAAATCCTTTTGCAAGAATTCTCCGTGAAACCCATGTCATTTGTTTTATGGGTAAAACATGTAATTCTGCAAATGTGGTGTGTAACAGGGTGAATCATATAGGCAAGGAAGTCCAGTTTTTATTGCGGTTTTGGGACTTACGTAATTTTGTCATACCAAGCACTAATAGGCAATATATCTTTATTCAGTGCACATTTCTAGATAGCACTTTTCAAAGGAATTGAATACTCCTTTTTACACAGGGAGAAATGCGGAGGGAGGAGGAGGCAAAGGAGCTCACCCAAGCCAGTATGGGAGACCAGCTGCAGGATCATGGCCAGGGTCTCCAGAGCACTTGCACTGTCTAGTTCGCATGGTTTCTGGTGGGTTTAAAGGTGTTTTTTTTTAACAGTAAACCAGCAAGAAAGATTTTGTGAATAATTTAGTAGGTTACCATTGCATAAAAAAGACCCAACATTGGAGTTGTGCGACTATTAATCACTTATTATCAGTTTCTGCAGTTTTTATCACTGAGATTTGTTTGTGGGGGCAAAAAAGAATGGAAGATTTCATGTTTCTTTTTACTGGCAGTAAGGTGATTGTGTGTGTCTCTCTATATATTTTAGAGTTTTGATTTTATCAATGCATAAGTTTGGGTTGTTTGGAAAGGCAGAGCATGAACTATCAGAACAAAACAAAAAAGGGGGATCTACCTATGTCTGAACATTTTTTGTTTGGTTCTTCTCTCAAGGTTAGGAATAGAGTTCTTTCATATCTTGTGCACTTTGTTGGACATAGAGTCTGAAAATATTCTAAGACAACACTTGAAAATCTTTTAAGGTATTTTACCTTTTGTCTAATTTCAATCTGTTTTTTAATTAAAAGTAAATAAATCTTCTGCTGGTGAGAGAAAACAAAGCCCCAAAAGTGAAAGAAAAAAGGAACACACAGAGTTAATGATGGGAAAGTGTGCAGTGCCATCTACATTGGGGCCCAGTGCGACCAGGTGCTGAGCTTTCAAAGGAAAAAAATAAAATCAAAGCCCACTCCCGTTCTAGTCTTATCCAGTATCCTTGAAGCAAAGTCTCCCACTGACAGGAAAGAAAATCGGGAAGGACCCTTAGGCACATCAGATGCAAGTACAGTCACAAAATCTCAGGCATGAGGGAGAAACAGTGTAATGGCACATCTAATTTTCTCTCCATTTCAAAATATGTTTCTTTTTAATTCTGTTAGTACTGATTAAAGGCAATCCAATAGGGAAATATCCTTCTATAGCAAATAGCTGATTAAATGCTCAGATGATGGTACATTTCACTGTGTCAGTTGCTTAATTCTGTTTGAAATTACAGTAAATCATAGTGGTATTTACTACTGGATATAAAATGAAATTCATTGCCCCAGCATTACTTTTAGCAGAATAAAAATTAATACCAGATACAACTTTCTCTATAGTTTACAGTTATTTTTGCCCCACTATCTGATTATTATTAAATGTCTGGACATGTTTATATTATTCCATTGAATTCTCATTCTTCCTTCTTCCTGGGATAAATCCACTTACGCTGGTCTTTAATTGCTTACAGCACTGTCTTTCATGCAGGAGATATGGATCTGGCTAATGCTGAAATTGCTGATGACTGGCTTTGCTACAATGGGAAGGGATGCTGGGATGCTCTGCAGCTTGTTGGTTTTGGTTTTGTTTTTTTTCCACAATAGCTTTTATACCTTGCTGTTAGTCCTCTTTCTTCTTGATGTCTGTGGGGGCAAGATTGAGGCTCTAGGGATTAATAGGAAGCAAACTGTTCTGAAATATCTTTGATACTGCTACTTGAAATCTTGAATTAGTTTGATGAGTACTTACTAAGTACTATAGTGTTTAGTTGATAGATGGATTAAATACTAGTAGCCTAAATGGGCTGCTTATTTACATAGATTTCCACTGTCTCCCTGCCTTGGAATCGTAACATGAATGTCTTCCTCTTAAAACAAAGCAAAACCACTTCTCATTTACAGCATCTGCACAAGTGCTCAAGAACAGCTTTTGAATATTCAAACCAGGAAGAATTTGTTAGTTTGAATTTCAGATTTACCTGCCTTCGCATGGAAACTAGTGAATGTCTGGAGATGAGATCTTGCAAAGGGTCTGGTGTATGCAAATTCATTTTAACATATTGTGGCTTTAATGGATTTTCTGATAGATGATATTCTGTTATTTAAAGCAACTGCATACATGGCTAAGAAAGTATACACAGGTATGGAGAGGGACAGGGCTGCTGAAGGATAGGGAATGGCAGATTTCATTCCCAAGCAAATTATTTTATACTGGCTGACTCTCCTGTTGAGCTCATTTAAATGGGCTGGATCAAATCACACATGTTTCATATGGTTAAATTGAAAATTGGTTCTGAGGCCCCCAAAAATTCATAAGCTTCCTCTGAGTATTCAGTTAATTGCATATATTATAATCTGGATGGGAGCAGGGGAAGAGAGGAGAAGGTTACGTTTTTCTGTTAAGTGTAATTCTTAAGATCTACCAAGTCCAGACAAACCAGTTGGATGACAAGCACTGATCGATGCATTTTTGTCTCCGTTCATTGTTTGTAATAGTATAGTCCTGTGGCTGCAAGCTGGCAGCTGCCTTTCATCTCCCTGAGTGCTCTGCCTTCATGAAACTGTTAACGGCATCCCTGCCTTTGACGGTTGTATCTACACAAGTTTATTGAACTTCAGTCAAATGCAATGAAGACACACTTGTGTCACTACCTGACCTTAGTCGTGTTGTCCATCAGGCTAAGTAAAATCTCTGGGCTACTAGTCTTTTATTGCTGTACATGAATTGAATGAAGGAAGAAGAATTTCTTTATGGTCTGAAGATCAGTTTGAAGGTTGTCAGTTTGATTTCAGGCTAGTGATAATGCCTTTAATGTAAGATCTTGCTTTGCACGGCTGCTGTTTTTGTTGAACTATGTTCAAATATTTGCCTGAATCTGAAAAATAACTGTTATGTCCAGCTTTCCTGTCAGTGGTGCAGAAATCATTAATCAGAGAGGCCCTGATTTAACGAAGTATTTTGATTCTCATGGAACTTCAATGTATGACAAAATGCTTTGCTGAATTAGGGTCTCTGGTCTCAGTTTTACAAAAGGTAAGGTGCTAAAGGAACCAGAGCAATGGAGAAGATGGACCTGTCTTACTGAATTTTCTTCATTGAAACAGGTGTATTTTTGGCAGTTCTGCAAAATAAATGATACTGCTTCTTAAAGGATATAGACTTCTTTACAGAGAAGTTGATGACATTGAATAACATGCATTGGAGAAGCGATGAATCTTTTTTTGAGTACTGTGGGTACATAAAGTTTCAGGTGCTTCTTGAAATCTGGCCTTTTGTTCAGATGACGTTTGTTGGCATTGAAGAAAGAAGCAAATTTATATACAGCTGTTAAAAAAATTAGTGTACAGTTAGGATAGAGTGTAATCTCTTCGAAACTTTTTAGAAGAAGCTTCTATAAGAAGCTACAGATTAAATTTAAGTGAAGTTTTAATGGATATTTTAGTAGAATTAGGTGGCTTTTCAAGCCATTTTAAAGGCAGCTGCAGTTCCATCTCCCGAGCAGGTGAAACAATAAATACCTATTTGACCTGTATCCATGGGATTGGAATAAATACAGAGTAAAAGAAAACGCTAGTAATCTTGCTGGTTCTTGACTTTGCCAACTGTATTCTTTGACCACTGGATGTTCTTTTCAGTTACTCTGATTTCACCCCTCTCTGCCCAAGAGGGAAAGTCCAGTCTTGCTATTCCTCTGTGCACGGAATTGAGCACGTTTCCTGTAAGTGGTCCTACTGAAACTCCAGTATGAATGAATATGAAGTAGAAGAAGCTTCAGACTGGGGCCAAACAGTCTGTTCATGATTTTCATGTCCTTCTGAAAGGCAAGCGATGTGTGGAGAAAAGCTTTGTTGTCTTTCTGCCTTCACACGGTACACGAGGACTTCACACAACAGCAACCAGCAATGCAGGACTCTGACACTGATTTTCTCTGCTGCTTCTGTGGACGATGCTAGTATTCCTCAAATATTCCTCGTAATGTAATAATAAAAATACACTTGCCCCCTGCTTTCTGCCACAGCCCAAACTTTTCAGAGGCAGTGGGAGGGGATACCTTTTAGCCAGAAATGCTTAGCATTCTTTGATGTGTCCAGTGTGCTAAAAGGCTTAGGAGAGGCGATGCCTACCTGCCTCCTGATCTGTGTGAGGCCATGAGATACTGTGTTGTGTGCTCTGCAGGCAAAGTGGCATTAATACCAGTATTTTATTGAGCAAGAGGAATATTCCAGGCATCCATCTTCTGGGGGTACAACTTCAAAGCTGTGCAGGCTGTGGGTAATGCTCAGCGACGCACTCTGAACTCGGTCATTAGGTGATGGCAGTAAAATGGGGCTGTTAAGAAATGTAAAATAAACAACACGTGTCCCTTGGGACAGGCTGGGGGGACCAGAGGTACACTGGAAACATAGACTTGAGAAGTTAGTTTTTACTGCCAGTGAAATGCCGTGGTGTATGAGCTTTAACTGCAAGGATTGCTGAGAAATTAAGATTAAAAACAGCAACCTTTTGCACAGTGGGAGACAGCCCAAGGCTGAAGCAAGATAAGGGCAGGAATTTGTATGCAGAGGGAAGTGTAATTCAGAGCTCTGCGGGGGAAAAAAGGGGTGGAGGGCAGGGAGGAGGGGGAGACCTTGCTGACGAGCAGCAACTTAGCTCTGCTAAATGTGCTATGAGGAAAAGGGAGAAGGACAGTCAGTGTGAAAGGAGATGCCACAGCTTCAGAGGCCTGGTGTGTTGTAACTCCACATGTCCCTAAGATGCGAGTGCAAGGGGACTTCTGAAAAAATTAATTAGTACAGCAGAGCACTTTTTTAATTAGAGGTGCACAATATAAAAATGCTTACTACGCTATTGGAGACAATAGTTAGAGAGCTATTGCTTTGTACCTGTTTGCCAGAGGGACTGCATAAAGGTACAGCAGAATGACCTGCATCAGTTTTCTTCATGCTTCTCCAACTACACTTTTCCCAATTGTGGACAAATTTCATTTTTTATTTTGAGTTATACTTGCATGCCCTTTCTCTATATGGTTATATTTAAATATTTCTGGTTTAGGGGAGGTGGAGACTGAGCTTAAAGAAATTCATTGAATTTTTGCCCTAGGTAGCTATTTCTATTGGTCTGGGAAGAGCTTGACTATTTATTCCTGTTGCAGTGGGGGACATGCTCTTGTTTGCACCTCTGCCTCTTGTCAGAGCAATTTAGAACAGGTAGCTAAAATGATTTTTTTTTTTTTTCTAAGAATATTAGTGAGCACCACAAAAATACAGGGGCAGCAGATGTAGAAAAAGAGAGAGAAGATGGGTAGCCATGTGGGGGGGAAGGCAAGAAGCTGCCAAGGCTGTTCAGAGCTGTGGCCCAACTTTAGACTTATACAGCATATTTCTTTGCAAAATGAATTAGTTGAGTTGTTTAAAACCAGTGCATGGCACCCAGGAGTTATTGTAAAGTATCTTTTGGGGGACCTTGTAAAATAGAGTGCCTGGAGGTGATGAACACTTGTTTCTGTTTTTGGGGTGTTATGACTGAAGCTTTCAAAGGGCACAAGGAAGGCCCTTTCATTTCCTGCGACAATGGGATTCTAGAGGGAATGGTCTGTTGAAAAGATGTAAGCTATAAACCTGCAAGCATGAAGGCTTTTTTTAACACTGTAATGATAAGTATGGATGAGGTACTGCAGTACTACAAAAAATTGTTCTGCTGCACGAAAATGACAACAAGATCTATGGGGAGACTGAAGCACCATTTCCCTGGATTCTAGAAAAATGTCTAAATATCACGGAAATTGAGTTGTAGAGTATTTGACAAATCATGCAGATAAATTTTAAAGTGGAATTCTTTCCTAAGTGAAGAATTTCATTGGTGATCAGTAAGCTTTATAGACATGAGATTTTAATTTTCAGAAAATCTCTCTATGGAACGTGGTTATCTCAGTATATCTTTGTGCCCTCAGATGAGGCTTAACTTCATCTTATCCTTGATACCAATTAATGAATCGTTCACTGTACTGCAGTGGCTCGCTAAAAATTGGTAGCTGCACAAGCGCAGCTCACAGGACAGTCTGTTACCTTGAAAGCCAGATAATAACACCTTTGATAATAGATAGTAACACCTTTGCGGCACCTGTCTATGCAATATGTAGTTTGTTAGATGTAACTGAATAGTGGTACTTAAATTTTTACACCTCTGTTAAGGAAAAAAAGTCCAAATGGGATAAGATGAAAACTAATGAGGTTTTAGCCCAAAGGACAAAATCCTTATGCTCATACAATAGGTCTGTAAATTATTGTCTGGCTGTGGGTTTTAATAAAAATGGTGTTTTCTGATCTACTGTAGATTTTAATTGCTCTGAAAACAAATGTGTTGTGCCAGCGTGTAGACAGAGTATTTCATCAAAGTGCAACCAAGCCCTATAGCACAGCATATAGATAGTCATTACCTTTTGAGGCTGAAAGCCACCTGTGACCACCTGCTTTCTCTCAGCAATATGCCACAGTGCCTCAAGCTGCTAAATTTGTTTTCAAAATAATCTCCTATTTCTGTTTTGTTAGGCTCTTCTCCTAATTGTGTTAACACAGTCAGGGCAATTAAGGGGAAGAAACAGAATATGATTTATTAATAATGCCAGATACTTAGCGGTCTGTAAACAGGATCGATTGCATATTTAACTGATGCAAATCTCTGTAGTTAAATTCCTCCCTACCAAATACCTCTGACTTTCTTCTATCTCTGCCTTAATGCATTAGCAGGACCTTTTTTTTTTTTTTTTATGAACTGGGTAACCTCAGGAAGAACAGTTATCCTACGAGCTGGGGAATTTCTTGCCTGGGTAGCAATCCCACCGCAAAATATATTGTATGAGATTGAGCACCACAAGTACATTGTGAGACTCTCACCCTTAGAAGTTGCACAGAAATGTGACCTTTTGTCAACCTGTGCAAGAGAGGGATGCTTTCTCGTCCGTAGGTTGGCAGATCCTGAACATTGTTCACCTACTGCAAGAGGAAAACTCCTATTAATTGTTGGCGCTCCTTCAGCGCTAAATGTTCTGGCTACAGAAATATCTGAGTGTTAAATTGGCTGTAGCTAATGATGGATGATTCTCATGAGTTTAGGAGAGCAGTTTGAAATCCGAATTTTATTTTCAGTCCCAAGAGGGAAACTTAAGATGCTGAAGTTATGGCCAGCCAACCAGTTAGGTTTGAAGAAATCTTTCAAATAGAAAGATACTTTCAAACTGCAGGAAAGCAATATGTACCTTAATTCTTGCATTCATTCTTGGAGAGGATGCCACAGCTTTTGCAGACCACCGTGCCACTGGGGAGATGGGACTAGTGCCCCAAAGATTGTGCCTGTTGTTTACACCTGTGCTTCCCCATCACTGTGCTGTGGTGGGAGTCCTGCTGCAGACAAGTCCCTGCTTTCTCAAGCAGAGACAGGAAGAATATTTAAACTCCTTGACGCGGAGAGCTTGTTCTTGTAAGAATACTGGCTTGCATAATCCAGATTCTGCATTTTGCCAGTTTTCTCCATAAGTGAATGTTATCGTATCTGGATCTCACTGGTGGGTGCTCAGCTGCTAGGATTAAGCTCTTTTGCTGTTTATCCCTGGAGCGCAACCTGGACTGGAGACCCTGCGTGGCACCTCCTCCTCTGGCACCATCTTTCCATTCAGCATGTCAGACTGGTGGATCTCAGGAATGCTCCGATCCACCAGTCTCTGCTCCCTCCATCACTTTTTTTGCTGGATTTTTCTCATGGTTTGGGTATGGACATTAACTACCAGGGCTATGGCTGTGCTACCAGGCCTGAGGAGGCAGCTGTCCTGTCAGGCAGGCACTGGCAGGCCTTGATTGCCCTGAGCAGCCTCACCTGGGGCCTCCTCCCACCCTGGCACCTCAGGTGTGGTCGACCCGCCTGCCCTGACTGTGGTGTAGGTGTGCTCATTTCCAGTCCCCTCTGCCCCTGGCTCCCGGGTGGATGTTGGGCCTGTGCTGTGGCCGGCTCTGGCTATTTCAGCTCCTGACTGGACTCTCTGGATGGATCCTAGGTCTGGGCATTGCTGGCCACGTCCAGGACTGTTGATGGACGCTTGGACACTGGGCTCAGACTCTGAGGGACACTGCCCTGTTGGTGAGGGCTCTGCCTACGCGGGGGTCACCCCTGGCTCCCAAATCCCCTTGCCGGAGGGAGCAGCCGGCCCTCGCTGCTCTTGGACAGTAACACAGTGTTTCCAAGTCTCCACTGCACGGTCTGCTAAACCAAAAGAGGAGGAGGCCTCATTCTTCATGACTGGGAGCAAGGCTTGGCTGGTTGGTAAGTAGGCTGCTTTATTGATAGTAGACGTGTGGCTCTTCTCTCCCAGGACTGAGTTGTCTGAAGGCAGCAGGGCCGAGATGTGTTGTGATGCAAGTGTCCTCCGGCCGGGTCTGCCCTGGGTTTGCCCCTCGTCACTCATCTGCAAAATGGCTGACCAAGAGGGCTGGCAGACCCTCTGCAGCGCAAGGTGGGCCACACTGAGCCCGAGCAGGCTGTGCCAGAGCCTGTGTTCTTGTCTCTTATGCCTCCTCCTGTCGTTCAATAAGGGGTGTTTGGTTTTCTTCAGGAGCTGCACAGTTGATAATCTTCAGCAGGTTTGCCCCTGTTTGTTAGGAAAGGCTGTATCTTGGTGAAACCCTGCTGCGTTTATAGTTACTATCTGTGTTTCACAGGAGTGTGAAACACCCATGAAAAGAAAAGAGGCTATTGAGTGATGAGTGTGTCCTTTTCCTTTGCTTTATTTTCATTTTCTCCATGCGCCTACCATCTTCATCTATAGAAAATTGCCTACTTATCTCCCAAACATAGTTGCATTCTTTGCTTAATGTCCCTCTTCAGGAACTTATTCTGGATGGAAATTACCCTGTACAGGAAATAATTTACCTTTAACTGTCATTCTTTGCAATTCTCTTATTGTTAGATTGTTTTCTTGTGGGCTTTTTTTGCCAGCTCTTAGAACAATGAGGCTGGAGACTGCTGGCATCCAATAGCTTTGACAAACTGAGTGACAGTCTGATGTGCTCCAAACCATCTGCTTCCTGGGATGGCTAATTTTGGCCAGAGTTACTTCCAGCTGCGGAGGAGCTACAGCCCCAGATTCTGCTGGGGAAATCAAGGACATGAGGACAAAGCCCAGCAGGGAGTTAAATTAGTGGAAAAATACAACAGTACCCTTTTGAAGAAGTTACCAAAATGGTCAGCCCACTGCAAGGTGTTGGTTGGAACGGCTCAGACTGGAGTTTGGGTCTTTGTGACTGTAGGTTTTTTTCCCCTGTGAGATACTGACTTTTTAAAAAATTTTTTTAATGTTGATCAGAAGAATAAGTTGATTTATCATGTCAAAATTTAAAGCATTGGAGGAGACTAAAATCCAAAAGCACAATTGTTATTACAAAGAGCAGACCCTCAGATCTATTAAGGGAGTGTATGTCTTTTCTTATGAAGCTTTAGTGGTAGACAGGCCCTCCATAAATAGCAGTCCTGAGTGAGCCTTGGTTGCCATGGCTGGATGGAGGGATGGGGGCCGAAGCCTCTGTAATCAGCAGGAAAGCCCAAGTTTCTTTGCATCACATGCTGAAACACAACCAGAGGTATTCAGAGCCTGTGCACTGCAAGCTTACTCTCTTACTTGCTTTGTGATACCTTATACAGGTCTCCATGTCTGCAGAAAATCGGGGGAGCTGTGCTGGGACATTTACTGCCTTTCACAGAATAAAAGCACATCTTCCCAGAGATACTGCCCTGCTTTGAATGAAATGTAGCAAAAAGCTCAGTCAAGGAGAGACAGAGATTTGGGAGGAAATGTGGTAATTGTAAAAATTTACATAATCTTATGCTATGTCAAATATGTACACAGTGAATAATTATGGAGCAGCTATTCATAATTTTTACACTTTTAATGATCTTCTCTTCCCCAAACCTGCTGTCAGTTACTGCTTTGAAGATAAGACTGCAGCTTTTCTTATGGGCTCTGTAATGCTTGAAAGTGCCACGTATTGACTGCTTTCTAAATATGAACGCTTTTCCTAAAACCCCTGGAGTTGATGTTTCATCATTTCTATAATGTGGGTGCTGAGTTAGAGCAAAAAAAAAAGTTCAATTTTGGATTCCCAGTTTGATTTTTTTTCTTAGCCTTTCTTTATTGAGTTACTCTGTTTCCCTTCTAAGTTCGGCTTCCAGGTGTGAGTGTTGAAAAGCTGTGTGAATCTGGATTTGGGCATCTTTTCCAAAACCCTTGAGATCATTTTCTCTTCTGAGCGTGTCAGAAATGTGAGGTGGCAGGGTTGGTTTTTTTTTGAAGCTTATGACAGCTAATTCAAAGCAGTGAAATCATGAAGTGGTGTGCGCCTGGATTGAGAGGCTAATTATAAGGGACCAGGAGCTCAGTAGGATCTAGATACAGTCTCAATGTCTTGGGCTTGGAATTGAGATGGAGGGAGTCAAAGATATTTCTTGGCAATATGCCTGAGTGGCAGAGAAGTAAACTGGCAGATTCGTCTCTTGGGTTACGGTCATCTGACATTTCATGTGAGAACGCTCTTTTTACAAATCTGTATTGGACAGGAGTGTGCTCCCATAGGGCTAGGGAGGAGGAGAGGAGATGCAGCAATTTCTGTATGTGCTAACTGAAAGAAAAATTATCTTGGCAGCCTCGCTATGTGGTTTGCAAGGGCTGCATGCCTTTTCCCCAGGCACACAGGCAGGGGTGCGGGTACTGGTCCCTTCTTGTTTAGAGCTATGTCAAACAGAGCATGTTTGAGTTTGCTTTCCAAAATCTGAAGAGGCCTGCAAAACACCTAGATGAAACAATGGGATATCTTCAATCAGGGAAGGAAAATAAAAACAATTTGTCCACAGTAGTTCAGGTATGGGTAGGGATTCTGTAAGGAAGGCAGAGCCTTATTATTCATGTTGGCCAACAAGTACAGAATGGGAACTGATGGCTTTAGTCAAGAAAATGTAGTTTCAGTCTTTAAATCAAACTTTGAGTGTGTTTTGTCAGGCTGTTCCAGCAGCAAGGCAGTAATGTTATGCATTGTGCAACTGAAAGGTAAGTGCTGCTGTTACGGTTTGATACTGGAACAGTTGACAGTGCTGGGTACAATTGTCAAAGCGTTTACCTGCACTCTGCCACCTGAGTTAAACTCAGAAAAGATTTGTATGGAAGTACAGCACTGAGTGAAACTTCCACAATGGTGGAAAGGCAGAAGATCAGGTAGTTTGTTTATTTAATACACAATTATTTTTTTTTTATTCCACTAAGATGCAGTCATGATGATGGGTGTAGCTGAATTGCTTGCATTTCCTGCAGTTACACTGTAGAAAGCTAATTTAAAAGAGAGGAAAAAAAAAAAGTTATAAATGGGTAGCTTGAGATGTGGAAGTGCCAGAAGGAAAGGATATCAGAATGACAGGTGTTGAGGACCTCTACATTAGCAGGTTATCAAGATCCTCGCACATCCACCTACAGCTTTTCAGGACACCCTGATCAGAAAAACAAGGGGCAGCCTAAACTAGGAGCAGACAACAGCCGGGCAAGAGCAGGAAACAGACTCTCTAAGAAACCCAGATAAGGAGATAAAGGATAGCAAGTCCTAATGCTGCAGAAAGGTGAGACAGGATGGAGAGAAAAAAAGATCACAATCACTGTCAGTTCCTAAAGGGTAGTGAAAGGTACATCCAAACCCAGCACATACGGCCAGGCTTTGGAGGACACAGGAGCCACGACAAGGACTCAATGGGCTCATCCTCTACGTTGTCTCCAGACTAAGTGGGTAAACACGTCTGGGTGCTGGCTGCCCCACTTGCACACATGAATCTTGGTGCTTGTGAGAAAGTGACTGAATTAGGATTTGTATTAAAATAAAATCAGTTTTAAATTATAAATCAATTAGAAGTCAATTATTTTAAAATAAAATAAGTTCATGCATTGAGCTTTGCTGTAATATTCCAACATTATTTCCTGAGGAAAAGATTGCTGACAACAGAGAAAAGCTTGTTAAGGGAAGGACTTTTCTCAAATTAGGAGGCAGGTGCTAATACTCAATGAACTTGTCTGGCTGTTTTGTAGTGTTTGAATGTATAAACAGCCTGAACAGTGCGATAATGAACTCTACCTAGCATAGGGGAGTAACTGGCTGGCACCTTTAGCATTAGGCATGTCAAAGAGGGCCAGTAACAGGTGGAAGATACGACCATTTTCACTAGGCATAATACAGATAAACTACATGATTAGTATGTATTTGAATAAGTTTGTATTTGGTCCTTGCTTGACTCCAGAAAGAAGGCAGCAGCAAGGTAGTTTTGAATACTTCTGTATTTCCGTAATGGTACTATGCAGAGGGCGCTGTCAAAGTTCATGAGCAGAGCTAGCTCAACTGTTTGCTGTGAACAATTTAGGAAATATTCTGGGGTTACATACACTTCACACACCTTCTGCAGCTTACCTTTTTAACAGGTCAGGCTGCTACCGAAGAACAAGTGGGAAAGTAAAGAAGCCTGTTTTGTTAATGTTTTTTTTTTTCTTCTTCATTTCTACTGAACCAAGGTGAGGTAAATAAATGCCACCAATAAAGTGAGAGAATATTGTTCACCGGTGGTAGTCACTGGCATCTAACTTAAATGCAGTGTAGATGTAAGGCTTTATCCTAATTGAAGGTCAGAATTGGCTGCAGAGACTGAATTATCTTTAACATCTTTATCAGTGATCTGGATGAGGGGATTGAGAGCACCCTCAATAAGTTTGCAGAGGGCACCAAGTTGGGTGGAAATGTTGATCTGCTTGAGGGTAGGAAGGGTCTACGGAAGGATATGGACAGGCTGGATCAACGGGCCAAGGCCAATGGTGTTAGGTTCAACAAGGCCAAGTGCCGGGTCCTGCACTTGGGTCACAACAACCCCATGCGGTGCTACAGGCGTGGGGCAGAGTGGCTGGAAAGCTGCCAGGCGGAAAAAGACCTGGGGGTGTTGGTTGACAGCCGACTGAATATGACCCAGCAATGTGCCCAGGTGGCCAAGAAGGCCAACAGCAGCCTAGCCTGTATCAGCAACAGTGTGGCCAGCAGGACTAGGACAGTGATTGTGCCCCTGTACTCAGCACTGGTGAGGCCACACGTCAAAAATTGTGTTCAGTTTTGGCCCCCTCACTGCAAGAAAGACACTGAGGTGCTGGAGCATGTGCAGAGAAGGGCAACGGAGCTGGTGAGGGGTCTGGAGCACAGGTCTGATGAGGAGCGGCTGATGGAACTGGGGTTGGAGAAAAGGAGGCTGAGGGGAGACCTTATCATTCTGCAGCTACCTGAAAGGAGGGTGTAGCGGGGTGGGGGTCGGTCTCTTCTCCCAAGTAACAAGCAACAGGATGAGAGGATATGGCCTCAAGTTGCACCAGGAGAGGTTTAGCTTGGATATCAGGAAACATTTCTTCACAGAAAGGGTTGTCAAGCATTGGAACAGGCTGCCCAGTGAAGTGGTGGAATCGCCACCCCTGGAGGTATTTAAAATACATGTAGATGTGGTGCTGAGGGACATGGTTTAGTGGTGGTTTTGGCAGTGTTAGGTTGATGGTTGGACTCTTCCAACCAAAACAATCTATGATTCTATAATTCTGTAGATTATCTCTGCTCTTGTGTCTCTGAATATATGAATTATGAAAAGGAAAGTTAAACTAAATGGAGAATTCGGCAACTTCTGTGCTCAAAAGTTGGGCTATGTACTTTCTTAATATAGTGACATAAGAATATTTCTTAGCTATTTTTAAGCAAAATACAAGGAAGTGTTAATTACAGTGTTTTGATCATGTTTGCATTGAATGAAGGAGCGGTCCCAGGGTTTTGTCTGTCACTTCTGGACTTCTGGCCTCTATTGAGTGTCTCTTTGTTTTCTCTTCTTCTATCTTTTTTTTTTTTTTTCTTTCTTCAAATGTTTTGGACACTTCAGATGTAGGGTAATGCCACAGCAGGGTAACAGGAGGCTGTGATCTGAATCCATTCTCCCCCATCACAAGCTGAAATACCTAAATAAAAAGGATAGTTGCCTTTGGGGTGGGGGAGGTTTGAGGAAGACGATAATGATCACCAAAAATTTGAATTGCTGCTTGAAGAAGCCTGTCTTTTTTTGGCTGCTTAGGAAGTTCAGGCAATTATAGTTGAAATCGGATGTCTTACCTGGGTGGGATGAATCTAGTCATCCTTGCCTTTTTGAGGGCAGAGGACCTGTTTGTTATTTGCCTCAAAAGATCCTGAACTTTGTACGATCTCATTGAAAATGAGAATGATGTTCCTATGGGCACTAAACCATTAGGAACAAAACTGTACAAAATGTTGAATACACTTTTTCAGTCTCTTATTTCGGGATCGTACCCAGTTTTTACTTGTGGATTTTTCAGCATGTGTCCTCATTGAGAACCTTATGAGAGATATATATATATTTTAAATCTTTATCCCAGATTGTTTAAAAAAAATGCCTCCTCTGTGAGGAAAATAAAGTTCCATCTTCCGTCAAGGCTGGGCTTTCACAAACATGACTGAGCTGTTTTAGATCAAAACTTTCAGCAAAAATACTTGCCTTTGGGAAAGCCAGCCTCACAAACTTTCTGTATGGTATAAACTCTTGGAATATGCAATTGGCGTTCACAGGGAGAACACTTATGAAAGAGCGACTCGGCCTACATGGGGATATGCTGCTTTAACAGGTTTTTGTTTGAAAAATGTGAAGCTGTCAAAGTTGAAGTCCTTTACTTAAAGGTACCTGACTTCTGGAGGAATACGGGTGTATTTCTCCTGAAAAGCTCTGCCTCCTCCTGTGTGAAAGGGACCTGGGCTTGCAGCTTCTGAGTCCCTACTCCACCGGCTGCCTCGAAGGGAAGGACCTCGGGGCACCTCCTCTGTAGCGGCTTGGGAGGGCTGGCACAGGAGAGGGCTTGCCTGCTCCACACGCTGCCGGTCCTGCCCTGCTGCCGAGAGTCGAGTCCTGCCTGGAGCGCTCGGGGCTGCCACGCTCTGTGCTCTTGGACCAAGGGCCCCTGGTACTGAAATGCTGGGTCTTCTCACGCTTTTCCATCTATTGAGTTTTCAGTATCTCACCAGGATCCCCAGAGCTGGCATACCAGTGCTTGCTTTTTACAAAGTTATCAGAACACGCTAATAAAAACTCTTCTGGGTCCTTTTCTTTTGTATGAATGACTTATGAGGTGAGGATTTAGTCTTTTGTAGCTAATAGTTGGGTATGTTTTCTGGTGTACATAGTCAAATAAAGTGGTGGGAGGGGAAAGGAAACTGGATTGGGGTGTGGTTGTTTTCTTGGTGAGGTTTTTTGTTTTTGTTTTTGTTTTTGTTTTTTTAATCTTGCCCATTGGTTTTGAGTTCCTTACTATTCCTATTTGAAGCAGTATTAGTTTAACAGCCTCATGTGAAAGGATTGTAATTTAGGGAGCAGGTCAGACTGCTGAGTTTTCTTCTATCAGTTATTATTTAGGAGCAACATCTCAGCTCTGAACTGTACAGTGCAGACACAAGCAGGCATGGTTCAGTTGGCAACTTGGCATCATTAGCTATGAAGTATAACACTGGGCTTTGTGTGACAGTTTTAATCAACTTCTCCCTCAAGGTCACCCTTGGCTTCTGAGTTATGGGGGTCCCAAAACCTGTTGTGATTTATTTTGATGAAGGTAAGGCAGTCCATGTTTTCTGGCAGTTTGGCTGTTCTGTGATCTGTAACTACATTGCTTCTAGTACTAAAAATACGGTCTGGACAAATGTGTGGATGGACAGCACAAATAATAGCAATCCATCTTAGCAAATGGCATTAGTTCTTTTATTGCTTCTTTCGGCTGACTTGTCCCTTCATAATAGGAGAGGCTCATTACTCCCATAGGAGGTTCAGAAAAAATGTTTTTGTCAGAAAAACTGTTAGCTTTCTGGTTCAACACTTAGATGGTTTGGGAAGTGACAAAGGGATTTGTAAAGATTCTTGGGCAGCTTGAGTCAGAGTGGGGAGGGGGAGCTAGGTGCCCAACAGTGCTCCAGCCGCTCAGCCTAATGGCTACAGAATTCAAAATCATTTATATCTGCTCTTTTCCCTTGTGCACCTGTTTCCAGGTGCATGTACAGCAGGGATCAGGAGGATACCGTGCAAGGTCAGTGTGTCTGCCTTAGGAATGGTATGCAGCTTTTATCAAAAGGATTACCAAGTGGCTGCTGTTAAAATAACACAGTGGATACTGTGATGAAAATCTACGCAGTGTTATATGTAGGTTATATCTGTGGTATAAGAATGAAACTCAAGTTTATCCTGCTGCAGTTTTGATGTAGCTAAATATCAAGGTTGTGACTGTATAGATACGCAGCACACTTAGTGGGCAGTTGTTCCCTGGACAGTCCAGGGACTCTGGAACTACTCTCTGCAGAGAGGACATGTCTGAAGATGGGGTGGTTGACTGAACTCCTAGTCAGCCTCGCAGCAAAACAACGGATGGGAGCTCTGCAGACAGGACTTTTAGATGGTCCCAGAGACTCTCCCAGGTGGCTCCTGCTGTGCACAGACTAACTGGTAGTCGCTGCTTGTATGCTGGGATGTGCTGGTTAACTTCCTGGGCAGAGATGCCAGGAGCTCCTGGGGGTTCTCCCTGTTGGCATCTGTGGTAGACAAAGGTGTTGACCACTCTATGGAGGTAACTTTAAATATTCAGACAAAACTGCTCAGTAGCAGTGATCTTGTAGAGCAGTCTTTGTTCATGGTTAAGATAGTTAAGAGGTGGTTTGTACATAATTTAAAGTATATGAATAGACATGGATCGTGCCTGTGCTGAAGAGGTCACGTAGGTGAGCTGGTGGGATGTAAGAATTCTCCAGAATAGTTTGGCAAGTCTTATCCAGCTGAAGACACCTTTGCAAGACGCTTGCAGTGGAGACACCCATCACTAGCTGGACAGCAACTGACCATTCTGTTCAAGAGATTTGATTCTATAAATAAGCATTACCTGATGCAAACGATACCAATAAATTAGGTCTTTTTAGCATCACTCTTGTCTCTGTCTATGCAATAGCATCCATTCAGCACATGTGGGATGCTTCCATTGGGTTGCTGCTACTATCTACCCTTTATCAACTGTTCTTCAATGAGCTGGAAGAAAATATTGTAATGTTAGTGAAAGATGTTATTAATTGTGGAAAGTGATAAGCATCAGGTTTGCCAAAACCAAAGTCCATGCTGGCCAGTACAGCTTTCTGGCAGTGATTATTTTCAAGCCAGTAGTAATGTGGGGACAGGAAGCTGCAAGAGGCAGAAGCCTGATGAGGATGCAGGTGCTGTTATGGCTACATCTGCCTGTAGATCTGACAAAAGACACAAGCCCTTCAAAACTACTTAGGTAACTGAGTCAGTGTTAAGTGCAAAGTCTAGATTACAGCTTTAAAAAGACTTTGAATGTAGGTTCTCTGCACTGCTGTTCCTTTGAAGAAGCCCTTCACAGAAACCTTGTCTTTATTGCTAAAACAATTTCAGGTAATGATATCTGGCTGATTCAGGTGGTGTTCCAGGATTTGAATGAAGTCAACAGCTTGTCTGTGACTGTCAGAGGATGCGTGCAGGCTATTTGCTGCAAGAAGATGAGATTGAAAGAAAAAATCACCACCATTGAGGTGATGCAGGAAGACTGCCATCTTTCTCCCATTACCTGTGTTCACTAAGCTAAAAAGATGTGTTGTTGCTTTCAGTTCTAATATTCAGTATACTCAATGCTTCGTCAACTAGCAGCCAGACAAATTACTACTTTATTGAAAGTAGGCAAAAGCCCACTTCAGACAAAGTGCAACTTAAAAAGATTTCTTCTGCTTTCGCATTGGCCAGCATGTCACCCACACTTTACCAAAATGCTTCACATTAGAAGATTAAAACTTAAGCAGAGGGTGACCTTTTACAGAAGTGTTTCTGCTTATTGCTCCCACTGAACTTGTCAGTCCTATAGCTTTTCTGTTGATTGCTATAGCCGCTCTGAAATGGGTCTTCTGAGGTTTTGCTGTTCTGCTTGGACCCTTCAGTTGAAGGTATTTCGTCTTTTTTTCTTGACTCCTACACACAAATAAAGGAGTAGAATTCATACTTTTAAGTAACTGACATCAGCCAAAACAGGCTTAGTTTTACAGACAAAAATTACTGCCTTTATCACAGAAAGGAAAAGACTTAAAAATTTTACGGTTTACCAGACCGGTCTGCACACTACAGCATTGAGAAGCCTTTGCTACTACTTGTGTAAAGTGTGTTGGAAATGGCAACCTCACCTTCATTGCTGCATGTCTGGACCGAAGTATTCAAAAAATACCTGTGCAGACTCTCAAGATTGTGTGGTCTTTGCACTTTTCTGGGTGCTCCTTACTGCTCCTTACAATCTGACAGTCACTTTCTCAATAGACAGTGGCTCCTCTGTGGAGCTTGGCTGTCTCTGCCATCACTGTGGATATTTGATATTCTCATCGGAGAGTCAGTGTTTGTTCTAAATATGCGGGGGGGTCCTTGAGTCATGAGGCTGATTTTAGACTTTTACCCCAAGGGGCGAATAGTTGATGCAGTGTAGTGTGTGGTGCTTCAGAGTTGGGTTCTGCTTCTTTGCACAAGAGGTAGCTCTTAATGCAGCCTGCTCTCCTCATTGATGAACAATGTATTCAATTACTATGTATGTATACAGAAGTCTCTTGCCAACCCAAAATCTAACACTTCTAACACTTCTCTTCATGAATAGACTTTCTCTAAGCAGTATTTTATTGTCCAACTTTTAATAAAGTCTTGTGAAGTAGCAGTAAAGCTGAATATGAGGGTATTACTTTTCACCAGGATATCAAATATGTAAGAGGTAAAATACAGCTAGTCTAATACTTCAGTTTGACAGTTAAGCTATACTGTAACAATATGTGCATGTGGACCATTTGCATATGGCATTGTAGCTGTAAATTAAGCTACAGTAAATCTTCAAGCCTCCAAGGGGAAATTTTTCCCACCTCATCTGTCCTGAATATGCAGAGGAGTTTGGTCCAATTAATTTCTCCAGGAAAAGAATTATGAAGGATCCTACTACGGCTTTTTAAATAGTCAGATTTCACTAGAGATTATGGCTTCAGGATACAGTGTCATGAAGAGTCCCTGTGCCAATATCTGAAAAGAAACATCAGTGTCATCTTCTTTCTATTTTTAATGCTCTTCACTATGGAAACAGATTTATATCTCTTCTATATGTCTTCTGTCCATCTCCCTAGTAATTTTGAACTATTGGATGATATCAATCAAATGTGACAAAGGTAAAGGTCTTAAAAGACAATTAGCTTCCTGCAAGTTTTTGTGGAAGTTATTGTCTGGTTAGAGAGAGGAGATCCTACTTTATACCTTTACAGACTTTGTCTGCAGCAAATGTTTAATCTTTACTAGATATAATGGATTTACAATGTGGGTAAGACTGCAGCTGGAGGAAGTTGAACCTGTTCCCATCATTTCCGACACTTGCTGAGCTGTATGCTTATGCCAAAGAAACTTGGACCTGGGCAGAAAGAGCACTATGACTTTGATCTTTGCAGGTGGTAATAGGTGTTGATTGAGTTTTGGGTTTAAGTGATCATTTCTGATCGAAGCAATCTCACCTTAGCTACTTGTGCTCTTTAGGACATGCTGTCAGTATGAGAGCCCACCCAGGCTGCTGATGGGTGTGCATGGAGTGATGTGCGGCAGTTTGGACAATTTTGTTTCTTCTGTTCCTCTATTTAGGGGTGTAACTTGTGTACCTGTGCAATGTTGGATTGTGTGGTGTACACCTATGCTCGTATCCATTTGTATTCCCTGATGCACCTAATGCCCGCTGCTTTGTTTCAGACCTAGTCTGAGGTAGAACAAAGTGCTAAATTGGTGCTTTTTACAATCAGCGTGTCCCGTGTCACACACACCCCTACACTTCGGACCTTATTCAGTGGCCCAAGAGAATGGATTTCCTGCCTAGTTTCTCCTCCAGACTGTGTCTACATCCAGATGTAAACTGTGGGATGACTTTAAGAATGTCTAATGTTATCATTTTGATTAGCTTTTAACTATCTATTAGCCGAACTGCTGGTTTTAGTGCTGTTAATCCCATTTTAAAAATATCGTGCAGCACTAACAAAGTAACAAAGATAGTCTTAAATTGGCTATTTTTACAAGCGTCTCCTGGATTCCCATTTTCCTTAATGGTTTGCCTGCCTTTTGTACACACCTGAGTAAGAGAACACATAATGAGAGCACATAAAACAGTCCAGTGTTCCTATTCACCTTGTCTTACAGCACGAGAATAAAGGAATGCTCGCTGACAAGAAGAAACATGCTCAGAAAGAGTTTGGGAAGCACTTATCATGGCAGATAAACGGTCTGGAGCGTTCGCTGTCACGGGAAATCATTAAGGCAAACAGTGTGGCAGGACTCAATGTCTTAGATACCAATGGCAGCAGAATAATGTAGCATTTGTAGCTGCAGCAGGCAAATCAAATGTTACTGCGCAAAGAATACCAATAGCAGAACTGGCAAAACTTTTGAAGGACATCCTTGAGTACTTTAGGATGGTTACTTTAGGTTTTGTACTTGCAACTGATAACTGGCAAGAAAAGAAAGGTAAAAATGATTTGTTTGCCATGAGAAGCTGAAATTACCCACATTCCCCACTTGTTCCAGGAAATTTTTTCCTCCTTTTCCCAGTTCTAGCTCCAGCCTGCTTGCTGTGCTGGACTCTGTCATCCCAGGAGTTTGATGGACCAGAACTAGAAGGAATGAGACACTTTGGGGGGGAGAGGGATAATGGCAAGAAAGTATGATCAACTGACACAGCATTTTTGCCACCTTCTTCTCTGACAAACGCTTCCCAAGCTCCTGATGGGCTGTCTTCTCAAATAGAGAAATCCTTTCTAGCAAGTTTAAAGGAGGTGGGTAGCAAAGGGCCCTTTGGCTTTGGAAATTGTTAGTTGCTGTGCTCCTTTCCCTGGGTTTTTGTGTTTGTGCTTGTAAGCAATGCTGCAGAGCTGTGCTGGAGCTACGTGGAAAGGGGAGAACAATCTATCCCAGCAATGCTTTAGTAGGTGGGTACCTTTCACACAGGTAATAGCTTTGGCGCAACAGGGGCAGTATTTTACTGATATGGTATAAGTATCTGTCAAGTTGAGACTTTCTTCTGTTGGAGTGTTAGCTCAAAGTCTTTATGTCTGCTCTTTCACCATAAGGTAGGCTTTCTCAGACAGTAATGTGGTTCTGGGTGGGCTGGCTGAGAAATTTTATTTGCTTTTTGTTTACTCTGAAAATAGATCTCAGTAGATTTTGTGGGGAAGGGACGAGGGGGAAGAGATATGGCTCTTTGCTGGTCTTCGTCAGCACTATTTAAAATACTGCTGTCTGGTGTAAGCAGAACTGGATCTAATGTCTGAAGACATAGCAGAGATGGCTGAGGATGCAAGATTAATTATCCTTTAATATGTAAGACTTACATACTTAACCTTTTGCCCTTAGTGCTATCAGTTACCCAGAAGAATAGTGTCTCTGAAGTTCTCATATAGACTTTTCTATCGAAAAATGAAACAGCAGAGAAGTGCATATTTAAACATGACATAGCAAGAGAGAAAAGAAAGTTATTTGTCTTTTGATTGAAGATGAAACAGCTTCTAAACAAACAAAATAGAAAACTGGGTCAGCTATCTCCAAATATAAAATATTTGGAAAAAACGGGAAGAAAGGCATTAGGCTTATGTCTGAGTATGGCTACTCAAGGAATGATCCCTACAGTGTCACCAGAGGTGTTCTGAAGACACCAGACTTCTAAAGCAGCTGCGCATCTACGTGTCTTCCTAAACTCTGCCTTTCAGAAATTAGGACAAAGTGTTGCAGACTCCTTGCAAGTGAAAAGTTTTTTGGTTTTTGGGTTTTTTTTCAATCCTCTTGCCTTACAAAACACACTGTCTGAAACTATAAGCAGTATATTTCACCACTTCTGGTGGATCTTTGTAGTTGTCACTGGAAACTGCTTATGTACCTGTGTCACCTGTCCCTGGCTGTTTTAGCTCAGTCATGTTTGTTACAACCTTAGAAGTCATGCTCAAGGTGGAGCATAGAATTTAATATGCTTTCTGCTTTGTGTTGCAATATTTCTAGAGTAAATGTGAAAGCTTAGGAAATTGGGTAAATTAATTTCTTCTAAAATTTCCGTAGGGACCCAAGCCTTGATCCTGTGATGAAATTCACTGCTGCAGAGCTCATGGCAGCATCAGGACCTGTGCTTTTATAAAATCCTCTTTGGCGTTATTGGGAAGGTGTCTTCAAAAAATCTCTACATAGATTGGATAGCTCTCTAAAATAATTGGCTGAATATTAATTTCTGTGGCTCAGTGCAATTATATTAATTATGGGGAACTCATTAGGCACTAATGTAAATATTAGAACCTCTTCTGTAACATTCACTGTAATTTAATGCTAATTCGCAGAGCCATTATTAAACCGTTAATAGCCAGGTCTGCAATTCATTCAAGTACATAACATCTCACACAATCAGTAAAGCATTTCAGCTGATGAGCAACATGCATTATAGTCCACATATGTGCTTCTGAACATACAGTCATGAGCAGTTTGCAGGCTTCCCATCACAACTCAGAAAAGGATCAGAGTAAACTGTGGAAGATTTCTTGGAGCATTAGCTAACCTGGCCTCTCTGGGTCTCATAACAGCGACAAATGTATGGTTCTGTGGCTAAACTACTGCATAACTTTGTATCTCATGTAATCTGTTTGGAAGCCGAGATGATTACATCTCCTGCATAATTTTAAACTTATCATGCTAACAAAGGCAGTTTCCCAATCTTGTGTTTATTTTGTATCCAGGCACTTTAGATTTCCTTGGCTTGGGATTGCTAATAGCAGGATTGTTTCTGTTCACATGCACAGCTTGTAGTCATCTGATAACGCTGGTGCAAAAGGGGGTGACCTAGTTGTTTTTCATGAAATATTCACATCTGTTATTTTGTTAGTCAAGGGGGCAAAACGGTAGAAATGAAGTCAGTTTGAAATAACTGTGTGAGGGCCAATGAATTCCAGGCTTTGGAAAACCCTATATTTTAATACAAAGTGTTCTATCCTGAAGTGACAAAAGCACAACCCAAAATAAGTGCTGATGTGAGATCCGACCAGAATTTAGGTGCTTAAAACTGCTGTGCTGAAGAAGTCTATGTAGCTGCTGTCAAACCTACAGAAGGGATTTTAAAAATAAAAATATTAGCAACCTGCAATTGTGCTGGTGCCCAACCTCAGCAGGCCTGAAGGGCTGTACCCAAGTGTGCCTAGGCTGCGGAAGCTGCGTGCTTGTCCTCATTAGTGCCCTGGGGAGCTCAGTGGGGTCAATGGCTCTACTGGCAGAGGGAGGCCACTCACAGCCTTCCTGTGGCTCCTGCTTCTACAATTTGCTGATGCATGTATTTTTTTTTTTTAATTATTATTTTTTTCATTTGGCTGAGGGAAGCAGAGGGACCTGAATTCTACTGCCTCTCCTACCCGAGACTGGGAGTTCCTATCCCCTGTTGTCCTGCGCAGTGCTGAAGCCACTGGACTACTGGAAGTCTGGGCTGGAGGCATGCCCTACCCTCCCTTATTGAAGGGTTTGGGGATGAGCCCTCAAAATGTACAAAAGGAATGAGGGCAAATACCTGAAAGGTTAGAAACACGAGTTCTGGTCATCACTTCAGATGAATTTATAAACTCTCAGAAATGACTTTTGGTTAAATTTCTTGCCCCCTCCCTGACCCCGCAGACCCGGGGCGTTTGGAACCTCGACTGCCCATCCTGAAGGAGCGCAGTGTTGCACACAAGGAGAGGAACCTCCTTGAGAGCTGCTATTTTGAAAGGAATGAGGAAAGGACCTCCTTTCCTGCCTTCCAGAGAGAGTTGGGCTATGGGTTCCCAGTGTAAAGAAGTTTTGTTTCCTCCTTGAATGTGGGTGTTTGTGTTTCAGACTGGCTTTTAGCTTTTTCCTTTTTGATGAGCTGAAGACATTGAGTAGGAAATATGCTGATGCCAGATAGCCCTTTACCTGAATGTCTTGAGCTGCACTGGAAGCAGCCTGCATGCTGTCTCTGCCCAGGCAACATATCAGGAGTGGAGGTATGTCTCACGATCATGATGATTTCTTTTCTGTGGTCAGGTGCCTAAAAGCTAGCTGATGCACAACGCAACTCCTAGAGACTTTAACTGAAAATTTTTCTGCTTAAATGGGCTATATTGCCCTCAGCGCTAACTTTTCTCCTTTTAAAAAAAGAAAGACACAGTAGCAGCCTTGCTGGTTTAATTAACGTGGCATTAAAAGAACAGCATTTCAAGACCAGGGTTTTTTATACTATTTCATTAAATGATCAGTTTGAAATAACTTTACATAGCGTCTTTAACAGCACCATCTGGTGGCTCTCAGGTATTGGTAACATTAATCATGGCTAGAACTGTTTCTTACAATATTACAGGCTATGAAATGTTTGGGTTGTTTTATTATGAATACCAGAGGAGGCGTGTGGATTCTGTATGGGTAAATATGGCACAAAAACACGTCGCTGAGCTCCCACACATTCTGACTATGTGGGGTAAAACAGTGCGAAGCTCCAGGGTTGTATGTGCATAAATATTTAACCTGCGTAAATATTTGAGTACTAGAAGAGGGATATTTTCTCATTCCTGTAATATGTTTAAAGACTCCTACTTACCATACAGAATCTTCTATTAAACATTATTTTATGCTTGCTTCTAATCTCCTTACATGTATGTAGAGTCAGGAGAGATCAGTGAAGTCATTGATTGGAAGAACAGCCTTCTGAACTGCATGGGGAATTTAAAAATATATTGAGGGCTTAGGAGTGTGAACTTTCATTTTGATTTTTTCAGTCTCGGCAAACAGAGAAGGTTGATATCACAGCAGTGAATGAGTGGGTAGAAAGACAATCCATGTTCAGCCAGGGAAGCTTCGAAACACAACCAAAGACAGAATCTCTTTCTGTTATGAACCTTTGTGTGGAACGCAGTACTGATTAACAGTTTCTGGAGCTGATGGGTGATGGCCATAGAAATGCCACTAGAATTCCTGCACAGGAATTTCTGAGTGGCAAAGTATCCTGCTGTCCCTCCCTCCTCCAGTTGGTATTCAGCATAAGTGTTCAGCGTGCTTCTTTTCATTATTGATGTATGAGTGGCATGAAGTGTAAGGCCATACAGATTTAGAGCTTTGTTCTCATTCTAATAACAGCTGATGATTCAGCACGGAGCTCTTGCTTATGTTTTGATCTCTTGCTATCTAGAAAATCCAATTCCCTCAGTGTTAGGTGATCCCTCTGGCTAAGTATGTTGTCAGCAATTACGGTTGTGTACAACAAGCCTTGGCATCAACAGCTTAGCACTGGCTTTGCTGATTAGCAGCAGAACTTTTGCTTGGCCATTTGTGAAGCAGTTTGCTCACAGCTTCTAGGACAGAACCCTTTGCAGAGAAGAGCTTTCTATGCTTTCCATTTGCTTTGTCCTCTGGTTAGTAACAGGAAATAAAGATGACTTGGAAAACACGAAGCTCAAGTGTTTGCAACTTCTGGTTCTTATTTCTATGGAATGTAGATTATTAAAAAAATAAATATCCATTTGGAATTTGTATTAGGAAAGACCAAATTAAAAGATTGCAGGAGCAGTTTGGCATAGTAGCCAGCAAGTGCTGGCCTGACTGTCTCAAAAGATGTGTGCCTTGTAGCGGGCTGGGGCTAATAGGCACGATCGGCCAAGTCACTGTTATTTCCTTCATTCCTTTTCCTGCCCTCCCCGTATTGTCTGAGTTGTAAGCAATACAATAGAGGGTGTTGTCAGTCTCTTCCTTACTTTGTGTGGCCTAATACTGTAGGTAGCATAATGAACTGCATCCTCAGCAGATGCATGCCCCCCTCCCCCCCAATCATTGCAGTGGAGTGTCATTTATTTACATCAACTTGGAAGGTACCTTTGTCTGGCAGAACTTGGAGGCGTAGCAAATGTAGTCCTTTCCCCTCCCCCCCACTGGAACAGTATCTATTTTGTATATTTCCACTGAGCTTTCTGCTTCATATCTGGAATGAAAGTGAAATAGCAAGTGATGAAAATGGTGATGAAAATGATGATGAGGATTTATGCGTATAATAATCATCTGCAGATATTAAAGCTTTACAGTACCCTTTTTCAGAGATTCATATGAGTCAGTGAGATCTGATGCCTTGCTGAAGGTCACATAGCAAGTTTGTGGCAGAGACAGAAATAGAAATTGCATCTTAAGAGTCGGTACAGTATCATATTCACGGGTTTCCATTTGTACAGACACTGTTTGTTGCAAACACTGTTGTGCTGTATGATGTGGTAAGGCCACAGGCTACGAAGAAAGAGGGATGCACACCCAGAAGTAAGCTTAGCAGTGCATACTGGGTTTAAAAATTCACTTTTGCATCTTCAAAACTGGCGTAACTGTTAACTTCAGTAAAATTAACATCATACAAAATTTACAGAAACAGTGGTTAAAAGGTTCTTTGATTCTATGTCTTGGTGAAGAAACTGGCAAACGCTTACCCCAGGCACCTTCGATATAACTGTCCTCGCTAACTGGTGATGGGTAGGACACGCACAGAGCTGAGCCTACTTTGATCACAGGAAGCAGGAAGCTATGTCTGTCCTGTATAGTTTAAGGTACCCACTCTGTAGTATCAGCATTCAGAGCTGCCCTGTTGCTGTGTGAAACCTCTTTTCACTTTTATCCCTATCATAGTGGCCTAAGTTCTACTTTTCTGAGTGAAAAAGGTACCTTTGAGTTAGTGCCGAATGGTGTACAAACCTGGTTCAAAATGTCAGCGCAAGAGCAAAAATAGTATGAGTTCCAGGATCCATGCAAGAGAAAGAGAAGCCAAGTAATCTACTGTAGCCATGCTCAATGTCAAGAGGTATGTGGAAACAGCAAAATAGCTCATGCCAGCTTGTTAAAAAGGAAGCTGAAAGTTACAGATGGCATGGATGGAATACTGGAGGCAGAGGACAAATTTTTCCCACCTGTTGAGAAACACTTCAGAAGGGGCAGAAAGGAAGCATCATTGCTGAATAGCGGCATGATGGTTGCTGTTGAAAGCAAGAGGGAGTCCTCTAAAAGCTTAAAGCTGTATCTAAATGAGGAAAATATGAAGGATTATGAAAATTGACAGGTTAAATGTAGAAATGCAATAAGGCAGACTGAAAAAAGAGTTAGAGGACCACTTGCAAAAGGCATCAAAACAAGTAAGAAATACATTTTCAAAGACATCAGCATCAGGGAACCTGCCAGAAAAATCTCTAGGGCTAGTAGAGGCTCAGAAATGACAAATGAATTCTTTGCATCTGTTGCTCATTGTGAAGAAATGGTAGTTCCCTGTGCTGGAACACTTCTTAAAGAAGAATTCTTCAGAAAATCTCTTTCAAATTGAAGAGTTGGTAGGGGAATTTATGATCAAATAGAAGAGGTTGCCAAGTAATTTGTTATTAACCCAAGCTTTCTGTAGGAATTCAAGAATGAGATAACAAGACTACCTGTGGTGTTGCATAAAAGCAGTCTGGTACCTGAGGACTGTTAGATGGCAAATATGATAGGACTTTCTAAAAAGGTGATACGGGAAACAACAGGCTGATGAGCTTGAGACATGTACAAGCGACAATTGTTAGTCTGTGGTATATGGAGAATGGAATTGCTGAGTACAGGGATAATGATGACTGAAGAAATTTGTAAGGACCTAGTGAAACTGTGTGACTGGGCAGTGAAATACAAAAGAAATGTGGTGTAGATAAACAAAGTGATGTATATGGGAGAGGAGGAAATCAGAACAAGAGAAAATTGGGGGGGCTCTGAGCTGGTTCTTGAGCCAGACCTTGGATTATGATAGAAATGTCATCTCAGTGTTCAGGAGTGGTCCAACAGGCATGTCAAATATTAGAGTTGTTAGGACAATGACAGAGAGCAAGATTGAAGTGGCATTAAATATTTTATATGCTAATATTAATGCATAGAACTTCTGTGTCCTGACTATGGTAGGCAGTTATGGTTCCTTTACTCCCCACCCAGCTCTAAATAACATTAAAATGGAATGAAGTGGTTAGAAGGCAGCAAGGCTCTGTAAAAGAAATGAGTAATGAGGTCAGGGCTCTGCAGCATGGACACTACTGAAGGAGATGGTGACAGAGGGCTATAAAGTCACGTGGCATGGAGAGAGCGGGTAGAGATTGATCCCTCTAATTCAGTAGAGAGAGGGACATTAAATTAAGCTGGCAGGCGACTGGGTCAGGGTAAGTGTCACTATTTGCGTGACCCATTCTTATGTTCCTTCCTAGTTACGTGGTTTTGGCCGTTGTTACAGATGGCATAGTGGGCTGTGCGGACCTTTGTATCTCCTGCTATAGTTATGTTTGGCTGGAGGTGGTTTGGGAAACCACTGCTGCAACTGTTAACAGTAGAACTGGCCTCCCATCGGTAAGTCAGCTCGTCGTTTTTAGCGCTAATTCTGGGGCAGAAATCTAGCGGTTGAGTTGACAGCTGCTTATCCTGACCAAGCAGCTTGTGCTAGGATTCTTGCAGTAAATTTGTTTTGTCATTAATTCAGAGATGCTCCACGCGTGTCGAACAGTGGGGAAGGTCTGAACAGCATCTCCACCGCCAGGTGTGAACAGCTGGAGCCCAGCCCCCCAAGGCAGACCTTCTGCAGTCGTGCTGGGGCACACTGATAGAGAGGCAGGAAAATGCAGCCCAAGGCAATGAAATGGGAATGGTGTGTTTGGGTTTGCAGTGAGTTGTGTTTTTGTTTCAGCAGTGTTTTGAAAATCAAAATATTGTGCGTAATTCTAAAAGACTACAGAAGCCAAAAGATAAAAGTGAGTACCATATGTTTTTACAATATTAAAACAACTGCAACTAAAGCTGGGTCACTGCCAGCCTTTATCAAAAGGCTACGCTTTTGCATTCCAAGCAACTGAATGACAAGGAACATACCGACCCTTTATATACAACTGTAGAGGGGAAGAAAAATCTCAGAAAGTATTGAAATTTTTCTTTGAAGAGTCTTTTCATGTTACTTTCAGACATGAAAGGTAAGAAGACAGTACAGGTACAGACCAAACAGGTTAAGGGAATAGTTGAGAGTACGTGTCCACACATGAAAGGTACTAGGAATGGAGTGTTTATCTGCTGGGACATCTAGAAGGGTACTCCTGCATATGCTTGAGTTCTCATTTTATGTTAGTTCAAGTAAGTGAGAGTCCCTAATCTGAGAGAGGTAAGGAAACCTGCCGTTTTGTTGTGAGAAGAGGCGGCTCCTTACTGCTGAAACTAAAAACTCCTTTTATTGTTCTTGGCAGGAGGCATCTAGTCACCCTGTAGCACCTTGCGATACCCTCAACTTATTATTAAACTCCTTTCCTTCAGAGTAACAGCCTCTTGGGACTCTGTATGTGTCACAAATTCAGCCAGAGTAGGAGGAATTCTGCAAATATTTTCAACTGAAGGTATTGTCTTTATGTTGAGACTCAACACAAACAAATGTGGGATTTAGCATCAAAAGCGCCCGTTCAGTTCTCACCATGCTCAGGGTCATGCCTGTTGGTCCTGTATGAGTGGTTCAGGCTCTAAGGCCTAAGATGCAGAGAGTTGATCAGTCCTGGCTGAACTCCCATGAACAGAAACTGAGAATTGTTAAACTTCAAGCTTTAAGATTCGTATTTAAAAAAAATCCACAAAAGTTCTTTCTGTAAAAAGAATGGTGGTTTTGATGTACTTTTCTGCTGTGAACCTAGAAGCGTAGGCGAAGAGTGCAGAACCCTACCAAAGGTCGTGACTTCTCTTGCTGCATTGAAGGTGACATCTGAGCTGAGGTCTGTTTACTCCAATTCTCCTGTTACTATGCCATCTACTTCAGATGCAGAAATGTTAAAAATATAATAAATTGTCTACCAAGAATAGTTGTATGCTTTTTCTGAGTTCTGGTTGATTAAAAATGGGCTTCTTTCCAATGCAGAGTGATTTTTTTCTTTTAATTTATTTCCAACATCATAGAACTTTTAAAAAATCTTTAATAGCCTTGGAAATGCTTATTCATATCACTGCACAGTATATTTCTTAAATATGCAAAGTAATCTCTTGACAGTAATTTCCAAAGGCACTGGACAAAAGTGGGTTCAAATTTGGCACATACCAATTTCATTATATCGCTGAATTTGCAAGCATGACGCAAATACAGAAATACAGATATTAAAAGGTAAATCAGTGCAAATTATTCTTTTCTAATTATTTTTCTTGTTGAGAATGTTAGTTTCCCTAGATAATGTTGAAGCTGTTTGGGAGTTACAGGAACAAGGGTGAGCAAGTACAGTATTCATACACCTTGAAATATTTGAAAGAACATTGTAGTTAATCATGAAGAGATTACATTAGTGAAATGTTAACATATATTTTTATGTATAAAATTAAATGGGTCAGGTACTTGATATTACAAGGTAAATTTTTGGTACTTTGATCCAAAGTACCATTTTCTGTTGGTGAAACTTAAAAGAATTGCAAGAAATTCTGGATAAATTAAGCCTAACCATTTTTTCTAGAGTACTTCCTTTAGTGGAAATAAGAAATTACCCTTCTCCCTCCAACGCTTCAGAAAAAGATGTCAGCTTTGTGGACCAAGTTTTCTGAGGAAAAGATTTAGCCAGTTTTTGCTGGCTGTAAGTGGAAATGAAAATAAGAAACACTAGAAATGTTGATTATTAGACCTAGAATGATCAGACTCAGTAACATGTGAACTGAATGCTAAAACACCAGCATAGAGCATAGGTGGCATGAGTCATCCCAATTAAATGGAGGAAATTACTTAGCCACATGAAAAAATTATGCCCTAACATTAAAAGCTACTAGTTTGTTTTACTTTTTTCTGGCACTTTATTATTCCTGAAGCTTTAAACAACTCCAGCCTCAGAACTCCCATGATGAGTGTTCTAATTATGAACATTAAGAATGTCTTCTGATTGTTTTGAGTTAGCTAATAACTTGATATGCTAAATAAATCAAGCCGTTCCCAATCCAAATGTAGTGTCTGGCTTTGGAAATACAGCGTGCTCCCTCTCTGCTGTGTGAAATAGGTCTGAACAGCTGGAACAAATGTTCTTGTCACTAAATTATAAATTATAGCTGTCTAGAATAAAACATTTAGTTCCAGCACTCAAGAAATAGATTTTTAAGAAGTCTTCCCATTTATCAGTTTAGCCATTGATTATGTGTGTAAGGTCATTGAATCAGAGCAGTAATGAATGGAATTCTTGATTGCTCAAATACCAGACTAAATGTACCCATAGTTTTATATCCAGGAACTTGATAACACTTAAAAATGCCTCAAAGCATTTAAGGAACTAATGCTATATGTAACCACTTATGTACTGCCTTTTTGATCACCGTTAACGTGTTTGCTGAATAGGAGAGTAAGATCAATTTGCTTCCGCGAGCGTCTGTCTTGTCACGTTTTCAGTGTGTCAAGTATTGCATAGTAGCAGTTTAGCTTCCCAGAGGTTGTGATTGCCGTGATGGCTTATGGAGTGGTAGATGAGGGCTAGGGTCAGACTGAGCTGCCTAGCCTTAACCATTTCACTGGCAGCCTTGTTTGCCTTGGTGCAAGAGGCAGGAGGAGGAAGGTTGCTGTACGTGTTCCAAAATAGATATGATCTACCATCACAGTCTGCTGCTGTTCCTCAGGCTTGTCTTGAGATGAAATCTGAAATAATCATAAAGAGTTGACCCAGGGTTGTTGGTTTTGTTTTGGCTTGTTTTGTTTGTTTGTTTGTTTTAAATATTGATCCCGCTACCTGGCATTTGAACAGTTTTATTTCCCACGTATGCTGATGGCTTTGGTCTCCACCAGTGTAGAGGGGGCTACTGGCTTCAACCTTTTCAAGTTTTGTACCCTTGCTTTCACAAATCTCTACCAAGTGTGGTTGTTTCAAGCAGAAGGTTAAGGACTATCTGCAGTGTGCTTGTGACACTGCTGTGCTTGCATACTGTTCCTGTGTTCAGTATTTCTGTTTGTGAAATCATCAACTCAGGGTCTTTCAGATGCCACTGCAATGGAAGGAGGTAAGATGTGCAAGCGTTGCAGATCTTTTTGAAGTGATGTGTGATTGGGAGGAACTATAAGAAAGGAAAAAAATATGTTCTTGTGCTTGCAGAAATACCTGAAGACAATTTTTCTTAAAGATGTGTTGTGGGGTTGACACCTACTGATTCTGATGCCTTTTATGATGCTTCCTCCAAATTTAAAGTTTTCCTTCCAGTTTTTTCTGGAATAAATTCTACATTGGGAAGGTCTGAACACCTACATGATTTCTTTCTCTACCAGACTATCTGTCTTGATAAAACTCGCAGGAACCAAGTTATCTTTGAGATGCCAATGAGCTATTCAAGTAAGTCTTGGAAACCTGCGGGTAGGCTCAAGAGGGAGGTGGGGTACAGTCTTTGCATAAGTTTCTTTAAACAGAAAACCAAAGCTAAATAACAGCTGTAAAGATCTTATCCATGGCCTGAAGTTGGCTATTGTTCTCTTTCCAAATGCCTTTGCCCAGCGTGTTAAATCTTCATAACTGCCGAATTTGCATTGACAAGGCAGAAAACACTGCTACAGAAAGATATAGGGTTGTAGGAGGTGAAGAAAAGAGGAAGCACTTATGCATCAGGTGTAAGTTTAAGTAAGCTCAGCAGTTTAATAAACTAATTAATCCTCTTTCTGCCTGAGGAATATCACTGAGCTATTTGGTTCTCTTCACCTTCTCTTCAAATGTATTCAGTAAATATCTTTCTATACGCTGCTGGCAAACCCTGAATTCAGTACTGTAGTGGGGAATCCAGGAGTTGTGATATGGTATTTCTTTCTGCCTCTGTTGGAAAAGCATGCAAATATTCTCTGCACAGATTAGTTTCACTTGGAAATTCACTTTGAGAAAATGTTTCTCGGGTAAACTAGGTCATTCAGATTGCAGAAGACACGAGAAGTATGTTGACCAAATGGGCAAAATGAATTTGTTAGGAAATGGAGCCTGGACAGAGTCATCTCTCTGTCCAGATGGTATCTCAGCTCAATCATTCAGCTCGAATAACAAATAGTATTTTTGTTTTCCTGGTATGCACCACAAATGCTTTGCTTCTGGGGCCATAAATTATATTTCAAAGCTAGAGCGACTGTTAAGTTAGCATAGCTTGCAAATTAAAGGCTAGATCTTATCCCTGGTAGGCATCTGTTTCTTATGGGTTTACTTTAATATTAGCTTTTGGTTGTATTACTCTGCCTCCTGCTCTGGTCAGTCAGAGCCACTCGTAGCTGCTATGCAGCATGTTCCTGATGGGGCTAGACACAGCATTTGCAATACTCTGAAATGATCTCAAAGGCCTTTTATATAAAATATTTCTTTGCAATAAAATTATTACCATATGGGCTAAGGAATCCTGTATTCTAATTTCATATTGTACCACTTCACATCTTAAAAATGACATTTTGAGTGCTTCTCACTAGACTGATGTGCATATATACATATATGCCTGTTTCCAGTGCAGCTGTAGTTTTATTCCATGGTCTGAAAACAGTATCTCCTAGTTTACAATAAAAGAGGGAAGAAAAAAAAAAAAAAAACAAAACCAAAACAAACAACAAACTGAGTAGTGCTCAATGGCTCACTGTAAGCCCTCTCCTCTATATGGCCTCTTAAGGTTCAGAAACCAGAAGACAAAAAGATAAATTTTTAATGCACTCAGGCCAAATGTCAGTATGTATATATTTTATTTGCTGCTTAAGTGGTAGAAATGGGGAAAGATGCTTTTTAGATTTAAAGAAATTCTAGGCCTCCATCCTGCTTCGTCTTTGATTTTTCTAATGAGATTACCCATGATGGTAGCAAAGGTAGATGGTTTCGGGAGGGAGCACGGGCATGCCAGGTGACAGCTCTCGCTTTCTTCTAGTTCGGAACTGAGGGAAACTATATGAGAGAGACTTGAGCTCTGGTTTTAGAAGTAACTTACAGATGTGCCTAAATTAAATAGTCTGCCTAAATATCTATACTTGTTCCGTTTGACCTCTTTTCAAAATCTGAAATTTGCACATTGAAAATAAATTATGTGTGAACAATGAATTTCTTACACTTGATCATTTCCGAACCATGAAGATTAAAATGAGGATGCAGATAGCTGTATGCAGAAACATTTGACTGCTAGTATCAATGGATTTGTGCTTATGCTCCCCATACGCTAAGAAACTCTTCTACAAATACATGGTTGTAGAAGTATGTGATTTTCCTGAATCCATTTCAGGCCTCTTTTATGACTCTTGGTAACTATATAAGGGAATCCAATGAGGATGGCTTTCCCAAACAGCTACACGCTAAGTACAAACCTATCAGTCTTTTAAGATGTAATGCCATTTACTTCCTTGTAATATGCTTCCTGAACTGTGATGCATATACTCACTCTATACTCACTATGCTCCTGTAACCTGCTTAAAGGGGAAACTATCCTATGTCTATAAAGGAGGGGGTGGAGTTTTCTGCTCCTATCGTATTTTAACATACTAAGAACTTCACATTTTTTTTCTTCATATTTTCTTTTGAAGTCAATTATTTTAAATTAGCTCATGAAATATTTTGAAGAATAAATGATTTCCTTTTTACTTTGAACTAAAGGAAAAGTAATTAAGTAGTGCTGAACCGAACAAACACCCATTACTTTTAGGTACCACGGACTTATTTCCCTATAATTCTTTTATAGGTCAGTCAAGCTGCAAATTACCCAGGAAAGCCCTCAGGTAGACCTTCTGTTAATTATCTGACATGGCTGCCTGCTTTTAAACCAAGAACTAACAGTTGAAGACCTGTGTCATAGCAAAGAAGGAAAAACTAAAAGAAACGAGATTAAAATAGCACAATATGAAAAGAACTGCTGGTTTAACTTCATGTATCCCATTCCTTGCCCCCCAGTCCTCGCCACGTCGCCCTGCCCCACCTGAAATGGAGCAAAGGCAATCAGTAGCAGTACAAACAGTATGTTGGGATTCATTTTCATGCCTCTGGGGTTATGGGGGCTTTTTTGTTGTTTTGGTTTGGCTTTTTTGTATTGCATGCTTGTTTGACACTGTTTTAAGCTCTTAGCTATTAATTTTATGTAAATCTACCTCTCTGGAGTTGCCCTGGGTCTGGTCTTGCAAGGTGCTGAGCGCTGACTTTAGAATAGCAATGTAAGCAGTTGGCCAGCTGTGGCTGCAGATATGACTCGGCTACTGAAGCATTTGCTACTTCAGAGCCATTTGGTGTTCAGAGGTGTGTCTGTAAGGTGGTCTCAGTTTTAATTCTGTTTAACATATCTTCCTTTAACCTGGGTTTTTTTGTATCTTCAGAAGAGTGTCTGATAGTTGGCTATCATTATAGGTTCTTTAGTCCATTAACTTCCCATTAGTGGTGTGTACTGTGTGTCAAGGAAAAATGTTAGTCATAAGGTAGACATGGTTGCAGTTGAGCTCGAGGTTCCCCCTTTTAGCCTTTTTGATGAACTGGTCTATACAGTGGGAATTTTGTACTGGTCTAAACCTATGTATGTATATTGGATAAATGCATATAAACCTTCATCCGTTTTAGATTCAGTGGGCCTTCTGATCCACTGGCACACTAGCTATGTTAGCTTTTAAATGAGCGGGTCTGATCATTAACAGAAGACTTTCTACTCGTGTGTCAACGCAAATTTGATGAGTTTTTTATTTCTTAGAGGAATAGTATTGACCGCTAACTCTGTTTCTTTGCAACGGTGTTTCCTGTTGCATAGGGTAACTATCTTTTCTGAATATAGATGCCTGTCCTAGGACTTTTTTGGAGACTTGCACTTGAGCTCTGCCAAGACAAAATAAGATATTTCTGCAGTTTGCATGTCTGACAGATTCTTTTTTGGAGCAGTTTAATATATTGGTGGGATTTAAAGATGTGCTGAATCTAATCTTCCAGGAGTTGAGGAAATATTCATTAGAATGCATTGTCTCTTGCTGACTTTGACCTTCACTACCCTGCTGGAGAGCAATACATATTTTTTTTTAGCTGCTTTCATTCTGCTTTTCCTCCTTGGATGATAATAAAAGTGAAGCGGTTTGCACATCTAGCCTTAGTTCTCTGCAGTCTTGATGCTTTCCTGCCATTCAGGCTCCTGCTGAGGTCAGTGTCCCTGTGCCTGTGTCTTCGAATCTCCAGTCGCTTTGTCTCGGCTTCTAGTTTTGACAAGCAGGTAATGAAGTAGTTTTGCTTTCTGTATTGCCCTCACGCTTAGGAGCTTGTGCTGTGTATTGGTTTGCATAGTAATTCCATCCTGATTTTTAGAACTTAAAAGGTTGACAGTCCCTGCAGTCCGTGCTTTCTGCAGAAATAGTCTCCCTTTTAATCATCTTTACTATCAGAAACTCTGTTCAATCCTGTGGAAGAATACTTAATATTAGTGCTGGAACAGCAGCAGTTTTAAAACTAACAATAAAGTACAGCGCTGGCACTGGCCTGATCAACACTCAGTCACCTACGTATGGTGAGGAAACTGGGGAGAGAGGTCGTCTTTCCTCTTTTCCAGCTCTTAAAGGTAACGGAAGGAAACGGTGCCTGAAGTCTGTGCTGGCTATTGCATTGCAATGTTAAGCAGTGTGATTTAAGAAACGTGCTTGCCTCGGTAATAAAAGAGAATGGATACTGGCTAGTTGTTATATCCCACATGGAAAAGGGCCAGTTTATATGCCTATAACTACCTTTTTATGAACATAAAAATTTCGCTGAATTCCAGTATTATTAGAATTAGTGGAAAACAATGCATGTAAGTTTGGATTTTTGGAACAATTGCATGTAATTGTAATCCCTCCCTCCCCCCACAATTAACTTCTTAATAGGTTGTGAGACTTTCCCAGCGTTAGTTCAAACTGAGCAATGAGTAGCACAATGTCACTAATGCTTATTTTGGATGGCAAGTGAAGGAAGTGATTGTTGGTACCATTCATCCTGGGTTCAGATAAGTCTGCCAAAGTTTTGAATTCTATAGTTTTTTGTCATTTACTTGGCTAACAGAGCAGGTCCAAGACCGACCCTTTTCATGTGTGAAAATATGCAGTTATGGGTAAGTTGCCTGTTGCTGAGGTGTCGAGCCTGTGTCTGGATCAGTTACACCATAAGACAGGGTGCAGTATCTCTGCAACCCCGATAATACACGGCCTTGCAGTCGCACCCCTGATGCTAAAAGTCTCAAATTGGATTACCAGTTATGTATCCCTATAACTGTTTTCTTTCTTTCCAAATACTTTGGAAGATTGCTGTGTTCATCCCGACAAATGCAGTATGGTAGCTCCCACCATGGACAACTGGAAGCCAGGTCTGAGCGCCCGTTACGCTTCAAAATTTGATACTGTTTTATTACCAGGATTATACATTCTACGAAATGAAGTAAGCGTTCCTAAGCTTTGCTTATCATCTTTGCAAGTCTGAGTTTGGCTCTAGGCTCAACACATCTTTCTGAGAGAGGTGAGGCAATGGACCATTTTAGTCCATTGGGTGGGCACTGGGTCTTTTTTCTTCCACTTGTGAACGTTTGGAAGTGCTGCTTATCACTGATTGACAGATGAAGCTCTGAAACAGCTATAATTAAGATACCGTTCACACTGCCATAATTACAAGATAAAGCAATTTTATTAACCAGGATTATTTATTAGTCACAGCAATCAAAGCTACATTTCGATTAGTCACAGGAGGACCTGACAGAACATGGATGTTAACATTAAGTATCCAATGTGTTAATTTGTAAACCTGTCATATTTGTCATGGTGGCAGTAAATGATGTTAAACTGCTTTTTCAATAGATTCATTAGTAATTACCTTTTGGGTGGATACATCTGCCACAATTTTTACAATATTTCTTGATTTATTTTTTCAAGCATATCAAGTCTAAAGATTTAAATTAGGCTCATTAGAAAGAATTGGGATTTTAATAAACACAAATTAGGAAAATTCTTTAATTGCTTTGGGTTATTAAATTTGGTGTCTAATGTATCTCACCCACTACCTCAAATTTCATCAAGAAATATTCATTTTAGATCTCAACAAAATCTGATCCTGTAAGTATTAAAGGAAAAAACTAGAGTTGAGAGGCTCTTGACAGTTTTGAATTGTTTCCAACTCCGAAATTCTTTGCCCTGCCACTGTTCCTTTATCCTCCTCCACTAAAAGAGGACATTTTAAATGTTTAGCAGGGAGTTCAGAATTAGCTGTGTGAATTAGCAGATTATAACTTGGTTAATGGTCATGTAAGCAGAGAATGTAGCTCGTGGTTGAATTTTAATTTGGGCCTTCGTTTTTTGGTTACTTTAATGACATATCTTCCGTGCCAATGTATGGTTCCTGAGATAAGATTTCTACAGAGAAATCTAAAATTACAGTGTCCTGTCCAAGGAGCTGCTATAGTCCTCTTGATTAAACAATAGGGTTAATTTCAGCTGGCATTGACTATTACACTTCCCTGAAAATCTGTTATCATGCAGGCTCAGGCAGCAAGGTTGAGAAACGCAAGAAAGGATCCTGAAATATGTCAGTGCATCAAAGTGAAGCTGGCTGTGTAACTCGAGTAGGTTTGCTAGGTTTTACTGACTGCGGTAGCACAAATGAACAGTAGTAATGAACATGTGGCTGTAAAGCCTTGGCATGTGTTTGTCCTAAATGGATACAGGACTGGCATAGGTAACATCAGTTGCTAGCTGTGGAGTTTGTACTACTGTATTTGCCAGTTAACTCTGTTGTCTAGGTTGGTGCTGGCATGGGTATGCCTGTTGCACTGTGCTCGTTCCCATGTTGCGCTGCGTAGACGGGAATAAAGCTTGCACTCCAAAAAAGCTATCGTTCTATATCTCACCCCTGGCAAAAGGTGCTGGCCATGCTTATGTGCCACAAACCACTTGATCGTCTTGGTGAGGCTTTTTACTACTTGAAAAAAGAAGTTTCTTTCTACACACCGCTTGTAGAAACTGAACAGCAAAATCGTTCTAGGACTTATGGTCAATGGAACATCCGCTGTTGTCTTTACTGAGCACAGTCCTTCTGGCACTTTGATTCTGGAGCAACAGACTTGGATTTTACACAGGTAAAATACAGCAAATGTTTTGAAGCCTAAACTTCTTGAGTTGTAAACATACAGCTTGTGACTTGTTGAGCGGTGACCAGTCAAGTGGTGACAGTATGGCACTTTCAGTAGGAGACAGAATGTTTCCGTATTTTCTAATGCTAATGTGGAGCAGGTCCCAGTTCTCCTGCCCCTGAGTAGAGGGAAGTCAGAATTTATGTTGAAAGCTGTAAGCAATGCAGCAGCAAAGCAGAAAATTTCCAGCCTCAAGTGAACACACATGATATAAGTTCAATGTCTTGATGCAATGCTTCAGAGACATAGAAATTGGGAACAGAAGAGAATAGACCATGTAATTTGTTTTCTTGCCATTGCAAGGAAATTTCTCATTTTGAAACTCTTGAGGAACAGAGATCACAGTAGTTTCCTTGAGAGAGCGCCAAATGCTTTTCATTTGTCAAGAAGCTCTGCTTGCTGTCCATCCTCATTTCTCCCTTCTAGTTGTATCTTTGGGCCAGCTTAAGTTTCTTTATTGTTGTTTATATGCTTTGTTGATATTTTCCCATCTCACCATTTGACAAAGCTCTACATATTCATCTTCCTTTCCAAAAAAATTTCTCCAACCTCCTAGCAAATTGAAAGGAATTTAGAGAAGGTTTTGTCAACATTTGCTTAGGTTGGAAGACATGAAGAGAGGGAGGATATCACAGTCCCTTTCAATTACACCCTTCTGAAAAGAAGAAAATACTATGACCAACTCTGGCCTAATAGTGAAAGTTGTGCAACAGTTGCAAAGGGGTTTTGTTTTGGTTTGTTCTTTTACTTTGTCAGTTTCTAAAACTTCAGCTGTTTCTATCTCATGTTGCAATTTCTATCTAATGCTCAAAATCTTTTTTTATGGGCACAGAGGAAGCACCACCTTATCAGTAAAGGCAAGAAATTTTTGTTAGTATAATCGAAATCTCGGGAGTCAAATCAATGTCAGTGCAGATCTGTTACAGGAAAAAAATATAATCGGTTAAAACTGTTATACGTGCACTTCTCTGTCTCTGCCCCTTTCCCCAGGCTGTGTGCTCCCGCTTCCACTGCTCCTCAGGGTCCCAACGTTGGTGCATTTGTACTGGTGTTGGAGTGGTGGAATCCTTTGCCAGGAGGAGTAGGATGCTCAGGTTGTCCTGTTGCTTTGTTTTCCTTTCCTTCCTCCCTCTAGGATCCATTTGGGATTGTTTTTATGTTTGCTAACATATTTTTAAACCTTTCTCTTTCTTCACTGGTCCACAGTTCTGGGTTCGATCCCAATTTATTATATATGGTACCCTTTGCATATGTTAGGTGGTGTTTCTTTCTTCACTTTGCTACCCCTGAAACTAGTTTTGTCCGGCTATTGGTATGTATTTATTTTCAAACTGATCACTGGTGAGTTGTTTCCAGCTGTGGGGTCTCTGGTGCCAAGCCTGTGCTCCACCTCTCATCCCAAGCCTGTGCACCACATCCTCTGTCTCCGCAAGGCCTCTGCTGTCACACCAGGCCTTTGTGTGGCTGGCACCACGCAAATCGGAAGTAAAACTGGTTGGCCATAGGTAACCCTGTCCATTAGAGAACTTGCTGTCATGGCTAAACCAAGTAAAGCTACAGGCAGGTTCAGAGAGATGCAGACAGAGCAGGACTTGCAAATTCACTGGGAAGTTTATGGTCTGTTGCTGTGTTGCAGGGCTGCGTGATTGCACCAAGAGTGCAACGTGTGGTGTTGCAGACCTAGTTCTTCAGCGTCTGAATCTCTGCGGCTATCACCTAAATACCTTGCTGCTTAGATCTCTCCCCTACTGTGAGTTTGAGACTTTCGTGCTTCCAACTGGGATACCCTGGGGACTATTTCCATTGTATTTCAAACATAAGTTGAAGGTCAAATGCTGATCACTCCCTATTTTTGCTTTACCTTTTGCTGTAAATGTAACTGCATCTCAAGTTTTGTCTTCTACAGGCTTCATGTTTGCCTAATGATATTTTGGGTTGCTTTTTTCTTTTCTTCAACAGTATGTTTCTGTAATTCTCACCTGTATTCCTGTAGTCTGCTTGAAACTTGACTTCCATTTTCAGCAGAAATAATATTACTGTAAATGCTGGTTTAGTTTGTTTCATCCCGCTGCATAGACCTCTTCCAGAACGCTATAGAATGTGATAAATTAAAGCATTAATTACTCCACTAATTATGCATCCAGTGAGCAGTTTTAGCACAATTTGTTCAGGTTTGGCGTTTTTTAGTGGTTTAGTCTATTTATTTTTTTTTGACGGTTTGACTTTAATAAGATCAAACCCAGATTCTGATGTGGTTACAGGTAAGAATTGCAGCTATGACAGTACCATTACATTAATACAAGTAATGCCATTTGTAATTATATTGACCCCTTGTATGATTATATTTATGTGACTGTACCTGTGCTAAAGGATGGAGATGTAACTGCGTGCTTGGCATGAGTGCTTTTCTTTGTAGGAGGCATTGCTCTAAACTTGTGTGTATATAATTACATATTGTATTTTATACAAATATAAAATGTGCATCCTAACTTACAGTGGTGGAAGTAACAAAAGAATACTGGGTTAGGAAGGAAAGTTTAGGTAAATCCTTGTTTCATAGCTATAGTAGGTCTAGCCTGAAGTCTAGTCCCTATGCTTGAAAGTCTGGCCTTGAGATCTCTTTAAAAGGTGATCCTTAATTTCCCAAAGGCTCTTTAAAGACATAGTAGCACAAAGAGATGGGATCTAAAATAAAAGCAACTGTACATTTATTGAAAATAACATATGGAATTTTAACTCCTGACTTGTTCTCTCCAAGGAGTGATGAAGGTGAAAGAGCATCAAGACACGTTTTTGCAGATAATTTCTCCGTTCCTAAAGACTGCATGTCTCTGCCCTGAACTGGTCTTCTAGTTTCTATGGGAAGCTTAGCCATAACTGCGTGTACTCAGGCCTGACTCTGCGTCTATGTATGTGCACACGTAATAGTACCAAATGGTACCTTTTTTTTGTCTGAGGTACTTGACTCAGTGTAGGAGTTTTTCCAGTTTGTCATTATGAAGAAAGGTCTGCCATTTGTGAAGCATACACAAATTAAGCTCAGAGGAGAGAGCGTCTTTAACACACAGTAAGTGTGTTAAAATTAGAGGGGTTTGCATTATTCTATTGTTAATATATTTTAACACTATAGCAAGGGGCTGAAGTCTAGAGAGCTGCTGCAGATGATAGGACACTAGTCTGTAACAGATCCATCGCTTCCTACCGTGTCTTTATAAAAGTCCATGTCTGTAGCACATGTGTAGCTCACAGCATGGGCAGCAATTCAAATAAGTATTCCCTTGAGGCAGTTGAACTGGGGAACTACTGAAATGAAGTTAATCCTTTGGAAGAAATGCATGGTATTATCAGGGGAGGATTCCCGTTCACTTGCTATGTCTCTTGCTTGACGGAACATCCAGCAAACCAGTAATGACTTTGGGCTTCTCGGCCTACCTTGAAGTAGGTTGTAACTCAGACATTTTGCAAGACTACAGAGTGATTGGTGAGATTGAATTAGGAATATTATCGGCGTGTTGTGCTTAGTGTTGTTCTGAACACTGATACTCTCTTAAGGTGTGTGTTTCAAAGGTTTGCTTTGCTAAGGTACATTTATACCCATAACACCTCCTCAAAGGAAAGCACACACGAGGCCTAAAATGCAACATGGATACAGGATAATGTGCCTTGGAAGAAAGAAGGGGACCAGAAAACATGGTGGGATTATGAAGAGCAGAATCGGGTGTGAATCACTATTAGGAGCACAGATGTTACTCTCCAGAAAAAAATTATCTGTGTCTGTCTGCACCGGGGAACAAGTGACCTGCTCAAGCCACACCACAGATGTGTAGCTAGAGATGTGCAGTCCCCTGTGCTTTGGGCTCTCCGTGTCTGACTGTTGGCCCCCAGAGAGAAGCTGAAGGAAGGACATGCCAGAAACAGCTCAATTCTTAGTCTGTTCACTGAACTACTTGTTGTTCTCATCATGCATTGAGGGTCTCTCCTCTGGGGGTTAGAATAAAATAAAACAAAGGTGTCCCTTGGTCAAACCTGACTTTTCTTTGTGTAGGCTGTTAGTGATGCTGTGGCCGCGCCACATGCGCACAGAGCCCAGGCGCTGAGGTCTGTTTGCAGGAGAGCCCCTCTTGCTTTTGCTTCTTACTGCCTTGCCACAGGCAAGGCAGGCTGAGCTCTGGAGCAGGCTCCGTGGGGGAGATACTTAGTTGGTGTTTTTACTAAGCACCCTTATTGTTAATTTGAGTTTATCTACTTGCAAGTATATATACAGCATCTGGTAAGAACCTTTAAAACAGAGAAATTGTTCGGCTGAATGTGCACATCGAGTACTTGAAGCTCTACCGATACAGATGGCATGTCCGTTGTGCTTGTGGATGCAGAGGTACTAAGCAGAGTATCTGTGTTTGTACGGAACATCTATTTTTCTTGGATTTGAGAGGGGAGTTGCAAAAATAGTTGTATGACGTATGTAAGCAGATGAGGCGATTAATTATAGTACAGCATATTGAGCATTGTATTTAGGGAAGCTAGAGTTTAAAGTTTCTGGGCTCTTAGCTGTGGTGCAGCTGTGCTATCAGAGTTTTTGTTTTGCCACTAATAAACTGCTCTGTGATACTCGCTCAGCTTTCTGAATTTAAGGAAACTGAGTGACAGTTGTGCTGTTGGGTCAGGGCTGTGTCTGAGAGGCCAGAGTCTGGTGGCTGTTAAAATAGGCCCACTGCAGTAAGAAAGCCGTTGTTCATCTTTTCAGTGTCTGGTTCTGTTACATGAAGGTGGCTTTTACAGTCCAGTTGTTCATAACCCACTTGGACTTACTATTCTGAAGTGTCCAGAAGGGAGAGACGGCCAAAGTGGGTGAGCCCCAAAGTAGGGCAGCAATTGTGAAATCATACCCCAGCTCATGGAAGTGATCCCTTTCAGATCAGCCTGGAGAGAAGATGGCTTGCTTGTCAGATTGGTAGGCTTTGTCTAAATTGACTAAACCTTGATTTAAATAAATGATTGACATACACCGTTATCTTCCCTTTTCAAGAACTGTCAGGTAGAGAATTAAATGCATTATGAACCTTTCCAAACGTATCTCAAAGATATATTTAAGGTTTGTAACTGAAGCTTATTCAGTTTAAAATCTGCAAGATGTAGTAAATAAACTTGGATTTCAAATAGTTACAATTCACTCGCTATTGTTTGATTATGTAATTCCCATAATATGGTTTACTCCTTGATTGGATTACTTCAGTTGGTATTAAAGCATTAATTTTACAGTACTGTATACTCCAGTGGCTTCAGACAGGTTTTGTTTTCTGTTTCTGTCAGTACTGGGTTGCAGCCAAGACAGGTTCCCTTCCTGTCAGGCATTTGTGCGCTCATGAAGGAACGAGTGAGCTCCTTGGAGGTAGGACTTCCAAAGCGGGTGAGAATAAAGGGCACGGAGGTTAAGTGACTGTCCTGCAGGCAGGTAGCAGCTCAGCAGCGGGATGTGCAGTCGAACATAGGCAGAGCGATTTCCAGCCCTGAGGGCTCTCTAGCATCGTGTTATCTGTGAATGTCTGTGCTCTTAACACTTGTGGATTTGTAACGTATGCAGAAGTAAATGTAGTCAAATTGAGGCTTTCTAAAGGATTCTAAATAAATTAATTTTCTGCGTAAATAGGGCAAATTGCTCTGGGACGAAACGACCTGAATAAATTCCTATCAGCAGGCTCTTCTAGTCTGTGAAGTGAGCTGGCAGTCCGGTTATATTTTCTAGCAGAGGTGGATTGTATTTGGATTTCATACTGTCAAATTCAGCTGGAAATGAAAAAGGCATGGAAAGTACCTTCTGTACTACCTACTTGCCTCAGACCTCGGCTTAAGGAGATAGGTATCGGCAAGGCTACACAGTGCCATTTATTCAAGATACGGGTTTTTTTCCAGGCGGCGGAAGGTTTCCAACTTAGTGCTTTTGACGAACTCGAAAATTTTACCTTGACTCCCTAAGTCATGCTATTTATTGCAACAAATTTGTATCTGTTACGTTTTCTCTATGTAACACTTACCTGCGTCCATTTGAAGTTGATAGAGGAGGGCTGTATGAACTTTCAAATGTTGATAGTTATGAGCATAGTTGTTAGAAAGGTCTGGATTTATTTGCTTTTTTGTTTAAGCCTTGTATACAATGGCAGAAAAATCAAGACTTCTTAGCAAAGTGCTCATTGAGATTTCAGTTTGCTGGCCAGAAGAAACTTAAACATACTTCAACTTTTCTGTAATAGTTGAAATATATTGCTAACATCTTACTTCCCCTGTCATTATATTTCTCTGCAATATGGGTAATTCATCCCTGGTTTAGTTTTGCTAACAAATATACACAGTCTTTGAAAAGTCAGATATTCATGCTTCTGTCTTGACGTTACTTTCCTCAACTTATACAGTGAAAATGTGTCACTCATTTATTTGTGCAACAAAGTTGTATCTTTTGAAGTGCTTACTAAACTGCAGTTGTCTTTGAAATGCTGGAAGGGAACATTGCCGTTGCAGATGTCTGTCAATCCTCCCCTATCAGTCTCCACGCTTTTTTGGCAAACTCTAGGAGAACTAATGAGCTGCAAATGCAGAAGTAGGAGCATGCTTGTAAACTTTAGAAATTCGATCATGCTTTGTGCTTATGTGAGTTTGTTTAAAGATGGGTGACAATAGATTGCCCATGTTTTTTATAGGAATATAGAATATTTTATAAAGTCCATTATGCAAATCCATTTATTGTTTTAGGGAACTAGGTTTTGCGGTTTTTTTTTCCACTTGTGTCTCTGAGGAAAGTGTTCAGGTAAGTCTGCAATACAGAAAGCAGAACATACCCAGACTCTTGTTGATATAAAGATGATGGAAAATACGTGATGTTCTTTTTTACTTAAACACCTCCTGTTTTTCAGGGGATATTGTGATTTGTGGGCTAGAATAGAAGAATCCTCGGTAAGCCGTACATATGTTTGTTAATGATAAGCAATGCCAGAGAAGGTGTTACTGTGAAATGTGATACCATTTGCCTAATTTAAGGCAACAATAAACTGGCTTCAAAAGCAGAGTGGAGGAAGGCTAGATTGTTTAATTTGTTTGCAAGATATTTTTTTATATTATGCTGGTTACTTTTATTATTTTATTAAGAGGAGCAGGACGCCGCAAAAGTTCCTTATCTAGGGTTTAGTTTATGTCCCTAGCAGAACTCAGTATTGAATTGATGGTAGACCCTTTTCAGGAGACTCACAGAATTGTGACCTGTGGTACTGTCTCTCAGCCTTTGTACTCCATCTATACTTTCTGTAGTGTGTGGAAGCATCCACCCTTCCCATAGGTGGGCCCCTGCCCCTGCTCTCCTTCGCTGAGGCTTTGGGCTCTTATTGAGCGAGCTGGAAGTGGCCATGACCAGCATGGGGCAGTTCTGGTGGCCCAGGCAGCTTCCTGCTCTCCCAGCGCTGCCGCTTATACCCAGTACAGGAGCTTTCCAGGCGGGGAGCACCTCTCTTCTCTCTCTGGAAGAGGCTCTACAGCCTACTTGACACGAATACAGGCCTAGTGGCAAAGTTTATTTAAAATTGTCTAGTATTTAGAGGTCTGTCCATCATGAACCATCAAGGGCTGATATTTTGCTGGCTGGATGCCACCCTCAGTTGAATGTCTGACAGATTCAGGGAAAGCCTGGGCTAGCAGGAGGCTGTCATCATGGTGGAGCATGGCGCTTCCATCACCCATCTGGGAAGCAGGTGATGGGGACGTGGCTGTTGTGGGAAGAGTGTGGCAGGAAGGCTGCCCGCGGCTATCCCCAAAAACATGGCTGAAGCAGAATCCCTGGTCAGTCTGGATGTCCCACATCCTTAGGTTTGCTCCTTTTGTAGCTAAATTCTTCAAATGTTTTGGTTGCTCCAGGTACTTAATATTGTTCTGTAGATATGGACCAGCAGTGAAGTTATATATGGTAGTTTGTCAAGTTAAAACCAACTGCTCTGTGCACCCATTAATGCAATTGATTTTTAAAAGACAATTACTTGTGGTGGTTAACCTTGGGCACGCCTGACTGAATACCATTTTGTACCATTATGCTTGTATTTCCTTGAACATTCGTAGGTTGTAATGAGCTTGAGGCAGTAAGGTTTCATATGGCTGGGGAAGTGACTAATGACATAACTTGGAGCCTATAGCTTTTTTCCTCTCTTATAGGAGGCAAACAGAATAGGATCCTGTCCTTTAAAGATTTAGCTTGGTTTTGAGGTAAACCTCCAATTTATCTTTTTTTTTTTTTTTTTTTTTCCACAGTGATGATCAAGAGAGTAGATGTGCTGCATCCAGTGTGAATATCGACAAAAATTGAGTGACTGTAGTTGGCAGAGGGTTTTGTGGCAACTTTAGAGGTAGAGTCTGTGCTTAGCAGATGGGCAAGGAGACAGGACGGTTGGAGGATGTTGAATAAGCTGCGTGTGCCAGTGATAACTAAAAATCACCAGAGCTAGAAAATGAAAGGCCTAGAGGCCAAGCACTGCCACTGAGGTTTGGAAACTCTAGACTATTGCAAAAGTTGGTGACGCCTTCCCCAAAGGGAGGCAGGAGGTGGGTGATATTGGTGGTTTTGGACTGTGACTAGTTTCTAAAACACGGGTTTCTAAAACATGGGAACATTTGGTTCATACAAGTGTTGCAAAGACAGAAAAAGCTTAGCTAAGAATCAGCTCAGTTAGGTTTTCTTTTTGGCTTTTGAGTTTGGTTAGGTGTTTTGTTGTGGTTTTTTTTTTCCCCACAAGACATAGCTGTTCCTGCTGGAAACATGTTTGTTTTGTTTCAAATGGAAACAGGAGTCGGAAGTTGGAGGAGGAAGAGAACAGCAGGAATTGAAAGCAAATTGGTAAATTCAGCCTGCTGTTGTGACGTGTTTATGGTGTGAGTTGGACCTACAGAGCCTGATTAGCACATTCCCAGCAGAGAGAGCTGTTTGCACAATGGGAGGAATGGCAGAATTAAAGTTAGCTCACTGTGTAAACAGCGTGTCGAAAAAACATGAGCAGGGTGCAGTCATCAAGTTGTTTTTAATGAATCTGGTAGCGGTGACTCTTTTGCAGGGAGATCAAAAGCAGAAGCTAAGGGCTGTTGCGGTTTTAAGGCTTTTCAAGAAGTATTGAATTGAACTTTGATTCAACAGGAAGAAAAACATCAATTACAAATCACCCTTGTTCTGATGCTCTATGTTTCAGGTGCTGGTTAAAAACAACCAGCTACAAATAGGATAAGAAATATTAAAGCTGGAAATAGGGTTTCTAATTACTGGAGGAGTGAGGGTATTGAATACCCTTTCTTCAAGGACAGCACTAACAATTATGAAGTGAAGAGTTGATGAAAAAGGATTTGGATATATTTTTCATGGTAGAAGTTGGAAGAGGTGCCTTGGAGAATCCTCTCCTAGCACTTTCCCATTTTGGGATAAGGTTGACGAGGAACAGAAGTTGAAGAATGGAAGGGTTATCTGAAAGTCAACCCACGTGCACATGTCAGGAACACAAGGCTGCAGCTGCTTAGTAAATAGTTGCTTTACTGAAGATCCATTTTAGCTTAATGAAGTCACTTGTTACTCAGCACATGGTATGCGGCAAACACCAAGCTCTGTAAATTAAGTAATGATTGATCTGAGCTGTGTGTTGATTTCTTCATACTATTGTCATTCCTTCTACCAGTGTCCTGAACACAATTAAGTGTACTCAGGTCCTATTTTAGGACCTGCTCATGGGCAGTTATTCAGAGCAAATGGCTGGAACATTTATACATTTTATTATTATTATTATTTTTTAAAGAAAAGTATTGCAAGCCCTGTAAAACAATGTCTGTCATAATAAGAAGCCATACTTCTGTTCCGTTAGGGACTAAGCATTGATTAAAGCTAACTAGTATGATGCATTAGTGCAGCTACTAAGCTATACAGTTCCTGAAGGTTATAGTGTAATACACAGTGGTATTATGCATAAATGGTAACCTGAGAAGCTGCGCAGTAGCTTTTTGAGGAGGGAAGACTAAATTGTTCCTGTGATAAATGGTAACACCAGCAGTGACAAATTTTACTTGTGGCAAAATGCTGGGAAAATTGATGACTAACGAGGAGAAGCTTCTGTGATAGTTTGTTGTTCAGGTTTCTCTGGCAGCTTGATCTGGAGTCTATCATGTTATGATGAGTGACTGGGAATTGAGTAAAATTTTCCTGTATAATGAGAATGTGATTTAGGTGCATTTGATTTGACAGAGATGGAGCAGTGTGAATCGCAGCAGATGCAAGGGCAGTAGAGGAAGTATCGCTGAACAGCCCAAAGCGGGCTCAGTGGGATATTGTAAAAGTTGGGACTACGACCCACACCTTGGACAATGCTTCACCACTTTACTTTAGCAACCCATGGATGGGCTGCATTGCAGAACTAAGTGCTTTATTTGGTGCATTACAAAATCCAAAACCTTCTTCACTACACCTTCTGTTTTCGAAGAAGTTTCACTTTATTTCAAGGAACAAGCTCCATTTGTTACATTATTCAGATTATATTCTGTGTGCTTCCCATAGAGCTTTCATCATGGTATTCCAGTGATGAAAGAAATTGCCTCCTTCCTCAGAGGTGCCACCTTTGGCAGTTTATATTAAGCCAAGACCTATTTTTATGAAATGGGAAAATGATAACGTTATGAATGGATATGATTTCAGTAGGAAAAACTCAGTGTGTCTTTGTAGCGGAAGATGAAGTATTGTTGTTCTGTTAGAGCTCTTTGAAGGAGCAGATTGATAACAATGGTCGGCTTGATGTAGTGTTTGTATTTCCAAAAGCTTGAAAAAAAGTCCTCCACTGAAGGCTCCTAAAGTATCCAAGCTGTTACAGAATAGGCATTTGTAGATGAATGTCATCTAGATATCTGTTGTAAATAAACAGGTTAAAAAACCCCAGAAAGTTACGGGTATTATTGACCAGATTTCATTATTAGTAGTGCAACTAAGACTTGTAGCATTCACTATGTTCATAACTGACCTGGAAAAAGTACTGAATTAGGGAGGAAACGGTTTGAGTTATTCCAGAGTCTTGAAATAACACTGATGCTGTGAGCGTAAAGAGTTGCAGAAAGTATCTTGAATGAACGATACAGTGCCAGATGAAACTCAGTGTTGATAGACACAAAGAAATGTGTTGAGGGGAAAACAGCCCTAACAGTCCTGTATGTGCCGATGGGTTTTGAATTAGCTATTATTGATTATGAAGGAGATCTTGGAATAATTTTGGGTAATTCTTAAAATATCAGCTTAATGGTTAGGTAGCATGCAAAAGAATAATAGAAGGTTAGGAATTACTGTGAAAAGACTAGAGAATGAGATACGCCACTCATTGAACGCGTAACTTGAAGGGCAGAGAAGAGTGCACAGAATTCATCTCAAGGGTGCGTTGGAGCTGGGGAAGGTGCAAATGGGGGAGCTCAGCAGTGTTGAACAGCTTACCTAGAGGAGAGGGGAAATGCCAAGCTCAGTTTGTTTCACAGAAAGGACACATGAGGAGGGCACAGTAGATGTCTATAAAATTCTGGGCTGTTGAGAGGAAGTCAATGAGGACATAAATATTGTATGAGAACATGAGTATCCACTGATGTTTCAGTCTTCCGGATGCTGAAAGGCGATGAGCAGGAGGAGGAAGATTTCTTTGTCTTATCTACCTGATGGCCTAATGAATGGAGCACTAACTAGTGTAATAACCTGTGTTTTGCTTGTAGTTTCCCTCCAAGAAGCTTTGGACTATCTTTAGCTGCTACTCGGGTCCCTTCAGCATGTGATACTCTGAACACTCTTGGAGAGTGGGTTCTCCATTGCCTAGTACTTTGTTCAAGTTGATTTCCTCCCCTCCAGCTACAGCTAATTAAAAAAACCTACCCTTTTAGGGCAGTAATGTGCTAGATCTGCTTGTCTGGTGGTTTCTTTTATGCTTTAGAAATCCCTGGTTTAAAATTAAGACCACTGAATTCCATAGCAATGTTTCTGTCCTTACTACAGGATTAATACTTGGATTTCTGCTTCAGTTTGAAGTTAGCACTTTCTTAAGATACTTTAATACTTGCTTACTGTTAAGCATTTCTGTAAACAGTTCAGCAAATCCACTAAACATTTCCAAAGCACAAAAGAGTAGTGCAGCTAAACTGGACTCTCCTCTTCCATCTTCGGTACAGATTCAGCTTCCTCGGGGGTTTTGTAACTGTTGACGTGGAGAGAAGGTAAAGGTGAGTGGAGAGCTGCACTCTGGGAATACTTCATCACTTCTCTCGGAAAGCGGCTGTCTTGTCTGAGCTAAATGATATAATACCGAGAGAAAAAGGGGGCTCGCGTTATAACAACAAGATGTAGTTGCTTGTGTGTTTAAATACATTCTTGGTAGTAGTATTGCACAGTAGGCTTACAGTTCCCATACTTCTGCCTCATACTTCTCTCTGCAGTACGTATTTGATATTGGGCAGAATCAGGTGTATCAGACTATTGGTAAGCAGAAGTAGTGTAGAGAAGATGGTATTTCTTTTCTGCCAGCCCCTCCACAAAACCAGAAGCAATCCTGGAAAAGAAATTCTCTCAGAAGATGAGACCAGCCTTTGAAAGGGAGACCATGACACAGGTGACATGGGGGCAAGCTCATCCAGCTGTAGAGACAGGGCCAGAATTTGGCTTTAATGTTTGTATTGATGCACATAAATAAATAATGTAAAGGTAAGTTTAGCTATGGACCAAATTAGTCGAGGAGGGTGGAGCTTTCCAGCCTGTGTTTGAATGCACATTCTTAGACTCAGTAAAATCCTCTTCAAGAAGAGTATTAAAGTAAATTATTTACCTTTTTAATTCAGTTATTTACCTGAGTATAGAGAGACTATCAATCCTCAGAGATAATGTTGTATTGAGAGCAGGGGAGGAGGAGAGGAAGATAGAAGTGGCTTCCTTTTTCTTTAACCTATACCTGCTGGTGTGACCAAGCCATAGGTGCTGTGTAGAGATAATTTAGGATTATTTAATGTTACTCCTGCTTGCAACAATGCGAGAAGGAGAGTAGTTCAGCTCCTTCTTGCCACAGCACATTTGCCATTGCATGTGGTTGGTACCAGAACTGCTTGTGGATGACAGCCAGCAGACTCGTGGATTTCTTTTTTTCTGGAGGTTTAAAATCTTCCACGTTGGGGTTATGTAGTAAGTGCAAGTGTGAGTTTAAGCTTATTTTCCCCGCTATTTGAAATATTAGGTGAAGCTGTGTGCAGTAAAATAGGTAAATGTGGAGAAGCATTAAAAAAAAAAAAAAAACAAACTACAAAAACTGAGAGTACTTAAACTTATGAAAGATTTAATTTGTGTTATTAATAGAGGGCTCTTTTCAGTCCAACTCATAATTACTGGAACTTGCTAAATCAGTTTTGTATATGTGCTGCCCCTTCAGGAAGATGCAACTCTGGTGGCTGCCTTATTCTTGAGGCTGGTAAAGAGGTATAAAGGTGCAACAGATAAGAATAGTGTTGCACAGATAATTATTAGCATCCTAGTTGTAGATGATTGTCACCAAAGTTTAAGAAACATTTTGGATATTTAATCATTTATTACATTAGATTTAAACATGATAATTAGTTGAACCTTCAATATCAAAGGTAAGCCTTAGGAATGTTTACCTGAAGTGCTTCTTTCAAGGCTTGTTTCTTACCAGTGATCTGTCTTTTTATTTGCTTCTGTTTTCGAGCAACTCGAGATTATTTTTTTTAAGTAGGAACAAGGTAAAGGAAAGAGAAAAATTATTCCTACTCCAGGCTGTTGCAGTTGAAATACATCTTTATTTCTTTAGTGAAGCAACTTTATGCAAATAAAAACTACCAGCAATATAGTACCCAAAATAAAACAGCCAGCACTAAGTCAAGTAGGAAAGTTGTAAAACAGTGTTCCACTGCTGAATGTTAAATATTCAAATAAACATTGTAAAAACTTCAGGGAGACTTTATGGGGCCATAGACGCACAGTGTAAAATCATTCAAGTTCTGCTATCAAACCACACCAATTGTTCAACATATTCTTATCAGTCCAAGTGAAAGTGAGTATCTTAAGGGGAGTACTTAAGCTAGTGCGTATGTGTAATTCATCTCTCAAGCTGCATGTATCCTGCTGCTTTCCCTATTACACCTTTGCATACAGAATCAAGACGGTGATTAAGTGCACAGAACATTGATGACAGAGACGAAATGTGTGCAAACACACATCAGTATCTGGAGGAAAGAAAAAAGATGGATTCTTTCACCTAAGTGTGCTGTTACTGCCCTGGATGTGTGCTCTGTGTGCACTGGTACGTGCCACGAGGAGAACTAAAGAAGCTTTGTGATAGGACTGCATTGGGCAAAAAATTGCACGACTGCTTGCAAAAATGTGGAAGAAAAAGGCAGAATAGTAGTAGAAAAAAAAAAGGGGGGTTAACATTAATCTATGGATTTTTTCCCTATATTAGTTTCTTTCTATAGTTGAAATGTATTTAATGGAAAAGGTACATTTAGGAAAGACTTCAGTGGAAGGATTAGTTGAATTTGAAACGATTTAAAGAGCTGGCCTTATTCTCTAATGGCCTACCAGTCTGTGGCATTGTATTTCTGTTGCTGAAAGTAGACTTGTCTAATAATGAATAACAGGGAATGACTTGTTATCTGGTGGTCAACATGCCTATGGTGAACATAACACCCAAAGCTTACATTCCTCCTGAAGAAATTGTTTGAAGATGTATTGACAGATAGAAGAGCCTTTATATGTACAGGTATGTTTTGACCTTCTCACTGAGTAACACTTTATTCTGCAAATAGTCTCATTGAAATCAATGGAACTGTTTAATGGAAAAAAATAAATGGGACTGAGGGTGGTAGAACCAGATTGGCAGACTCTGAAGTAGATGAACAAGATACTAGAAATGAAAAATACCTATTAAGTAGTATCAAGATCAAATTTGCTAATCAACCACGTTGTTTATCAGCTGGAGTAGCTGAGGAGCTGCAGTGCTGAGGTATTTCCATCTGTAAATTCTGCTCATGCTCGTGCCCTGCTTCTGTCTGCAGCTGTCTACTCATCTTACCTTATGCAGGAGATGACTAGGAGAGAAGACCATCTCTGGGTTGACTTGTAGCACCCTGCTGTTTTTTACTACAAAAGCAGATGGCATATCTAGGTAGCCTGGGCTTACCGAATAAGGTTACTTATAAAGTTAATCTGGATCCAAATACAGAAGAGATGTGGATTTTAGAAGAAGGATATAGCGGAAGCTTGAATTTAAGCTGAGATACTAAACTCTCCAGAACTTCAGGAATTTTTGCTAAAACATCCGTTCAGGGTAGAAAATGTTCCAGAGACAAATTGCACAGGTGTGATTAAACAGTTATTACAATAACAGTTACTTAATCGGCTATTTCTATAATCAAGTAGCTATTCTAATAGCTCTTTTAAGAGTTTGGTTTAGGTTTAAATAAACTGAAAAGAGGAAGGATGGAAATCCTTAAATGTAATCGGTATTTTATTGTAAGAAATAAAATCACACCTTGTATTTGTCGTGCAGGACCTGAGTTATGGGCTGAAACCTGATTTGTCTTCTGTTTTTTGGGTTTTGGCTCACACAAAGGTTTCTGTTGACAGAGAAGAAATAATCTTGTGGAAAAGACGTGCGCTTGGGACTTGCAAGGTCTGTGCTTAGTTCTTAGCTCGGTGCCAGTATTCCTTGAAATCACTTAATCTGGATATGTTTCCCATCTGTTCTGCTTTTCTAGGTGGCAAGCTTTTGTGACCATGTTGGCATACAGAATAATACAGGGGATCCCAAGTGTTACTCACAGCCTCTTGTTGCTGTTGAAATGCGTATGCCAATGAAATTAATTCCTGGTTTATGTCTTTAAGTAATTAGATCTTAATTATATGCAAGTGTGTAGTCGTCATTTGCAAGGAATGGTGGGGAACATTTACAAATGTGTTCATCCTGTACAGAAAACTGTTTAAATAAGCATGAGGGGAATGATTTAAGGAAAGATAGCAAGTCGTAAGCTTACGGAGGACTTGTTGTAGGAGGGAGCAAAGCAGAACAGTTTTGAGTCACCCACTTCAGCTGTTTACGTCCTTGTGACTTTGCAGTTTAATTTTCCAGCCGTGATGGCCTGGTCAGACATGCCCAGGCCTCTTCCTGCGTACAGGATGCCAAAGTGCAGTGTTGGAGAAGGTTAAGCTGGAGTGGAAAATGCTAGTTATGTTTTAAAAGCAATCATTGCTAGTTAATTGCCAGAATAAAATCTTTGGGACTCCTCATTGTAATGAGGAGTCCCAAAGATTTTATTCTGGCAATTAAAAAGGTTGAAGCTACGCTTTCCTGGGTTCATTAGAGAAAGGTGTATTTTTGCCTGATGTAAATCGATAAAGCTCTAGTTATAGCTACCCTCTCAGATAAGCTGGATGTTCAAACTTGAGAATCTCGATTATCATTGAATTAAAACCATGGACTGTTACTTTTGTTGCTAGGAGGAAAGAAAATAAAAACCCCAGAAATTTGTCTTGCTCTCCTACTGTATTGCTAGATCGACCCCTCCCCAATTCCTGCCTTTTATAAGCTGCCTTTGGTTCTAGAGTTGTGCTCTATCACGTAGAACCTTCCATCTCATGTGGTATGTGAACTGCTGGCTTTAAATGAAGTTTTTCCTGGAACAGACATCCTAGGCTGCACAACTTTACTTAAATCCAGTTTATCTGAAGACAGATGGTGTTTTAAATTTACTAAATAGATACTAGCGCTGTGTGGTATGCATTCTTTTTGGCAAGCTGCCTTTCTGATCTGTCTTAAAAAGCTGCTTAAAATACACATTTGTCAGCTTTGTGTGCCCTGCCTCCCCTCGTGCCTGCAAAGGTGTGGTTTGCGTTTTTGTCAAGTAATGGGGAATAGCGGCTACTAAAATTACTGGCCATACTTCACGTAAAATTACTATCAGAAATCCAGGCAAAAAAAATGCAGAATACTTATGCAAGGAAGAACAGCTTCCATCTGATTTTATTTAGGTTTCAGAAGATCTTGGTAGCGGAGGTGCCTTCCCTGCGTGCACTGTTCCGTGTTTCCCTTAGCCTAGTTGCAGGAAATAGCAATTTTATGCTAAAATAACTAAAGCCTCTAAGCCCAGTTGTGTCCGTTGCTTTTGTACAAAACTCTGTCTGTAGGTTTAGATTGCAGTTCCCTAATCTGAATTGCAATTCTTTGGAATGGGATTTTTGGGTGCCATTAGGGAGTGGTTCACTGTGGCCTGGACCACAGCAGGGAGCAAATGTTGTTACGGACTGTGAACAGAACAGAGAGGCCAGCACGAGCGGTTCCTAACGTTATTCCTTACTGTGGGTCGCTTCTGTTCATCAGAAGCGGTGGAAATTGGGTGAAATATTCAAGGTTCCTATTTTTTTTATCTCAAATGTAAGATGAGTCAAAATGCACCCTTCAAAATAACTGTGCAATGCTTTGATTCAGAGCTGAAGGATAAAGGCAAAGCTTTGCCTGCAATTGTTAAAAAAGGCAAAGGGTTGGTCACAGGGATAAAGCAATAGTTCTTCTTCACTGTCAAGCAACACAAATGACGTCATGGAAAGCAGTTTTGATAAACAGCATTTATCTCTGTTTCTCTGTTTTCTGTGCTTAATGACAATTATTCATGCTAATGAAACGTTCATTAACTGATTTGAAAATGCACTTGATATTGTAAGTGCACTAACATCTATTAAAATTATATATTTATTGTTTTTTAAGTGAAAGGAGCAGTGGTCTGAGTATCTTTAAACAGATGACAGGCCACTTACGATAAAATTCCTTCCTATGTTTTGCATCCCAGGATCTCACAGTTGGTATACTAAACCTCACAGTTAATATGCCTACCCTCAAGGAGCCTTGAAAACAATTCATTTTGAAACATAAGGAGCTCTCTGTGAATGTGATATTAAAAAGGGGATGTTTTTTTTTCCCAAACTTCTCAGCCTCTGTGTGGGGAGTACAGTTTGCTGAGTACCGGGTGCTTTAAAAATACTAGCCCACTACGTACTGAGTCAGTTATATATATTTACGTTTACATTTTAATATATTTGATTGTGTCAAGTGCAGTGTGTGACGAATGCCCAAATCCTGATGGATGCCTGTAACTATCAACACGATTTTCACGTCTTAGGTCTTTGCTAAGTCTAGGCTACTTGCAATAATGTTAATTCATCAGTGCAAATACCTCTAACAGAGAAGCTTCACTAGTACAAGCTCTTTGTATATGTGGGATTGTGTCACCACAGCATCCCTGCAATCCCACGAGTCAAAAAAAGAGAGGTAAAATGGAGTGAAGGGAAGGTGGAAGACAAAACCGGTACCTGGTGTGGTGTGGGCACTTCCTGTAACTTCCCAAATAACTAAGGCAGCAATATCTGTCCTGGCCTTGGTGTTAAGGGGCGACCCTAGGCAAAGTAAAAGCCTTGGATTTTTACTAGAAAAGGCAAAGAAAACAGGTATCTGCATATACTGTGCCGGAGTCCCAGTTTTGCCTGCTCTGAGGGAAACATTTACCAACTCAGACAAAATTTGTATTGCTTTTTTTTTAGACTTGGTGTTTTGCATGGATAACATCACGGTATGCAGGAAAATATTAACGCTGGTCCATTTTTTCTGTCAGCGTACTTTCATTTCTCTTCTAGCACAAAAGGCTGCAATCATTTAGTCCAGCTGTAGCTCTCTCCAAAACTCACGAGATCAGATTTTTACAGGGTACAAATATTTTTATATAGTACAAATATGGTATGCCGTGCTTCAGTCTATTCAGACGGGATCTACTGCAGCTCTGTTTGGTGTGATCAGTGACTCTAGTTTGTAACCTGTGATAAAAACGGCTTGATCTTACACCTGAGACACGGTGGGCTGATGTGCTCTGCCTCGGTCCCCGCGTGCAGTCCAGGCCCGCAGCGGAAGATGGGATAGCGGGTGGATACTAGGGCTGCGGTAAGCGAGGAGCCCTGATATTGTCTTGCATTTTTGAATTGGCACAGATATCGGGTGCTTGCCGGAAGTCAGTAAAGATTGTGGCGTTTGCAGTTGAATGTCATGAAATGAATTTGATAATGGCATTGATTATGGGCCAATGGAATTGATTCAAGCCTCTGTTAGGCCTGGGTTTGTGATCGCTTTGCTCGGTGTGAGTAACACATAGTACCTGGATATTTATTCCAATAGGTAATAAAATGGAAGTGGGAGAATTTACAAAGAAACCCAACTGTTAAGTAACCTAAAAAAAATTAAAAAATGCGATGAGTTCAATATGTATTTATAAAGCAGTAATTAATGAAATGACAACGGGCTAAAGAAGAAAGAATTTAAGATTATTACATTGTCTGTGGATGGATTCTGGTGCCTTATATGGTAGGGTAAGACTAGTAGAAATGTAGTGTCTGCTCTTCCAGTGTCTTGACACTGTGGATGGAGTGGCAAGTTTGCAAATGGTGCGTAGGGGTTACAGAGCGTGAGCAGCAGCACTTCGGGTGCACTTTGTACAGATGATGGTTACTTGACCAGCCTCAGGGGCATGCAGAGCATGTGCTTAAAGGGTATGCTTGGGTAACCCCCAGTGCTGCTAGTAAGGAACAACTCTGTTACAGCAGTGGTGGAGGCCATTTGAACTCTTAATTTGGAGTTTGGTTCAGGTAAACAACTTCTGTTCCTTCCAGCCTGTCTCCGTGGTTCTACCTAGACTGAGACATCAGGAAAGGGGGGGGGGAATATAACTCGAAAAATTTAGTTCTTCTGTAGGAAAAGTGCCAAGCTTAGCGGAGTGTCTGTAGGTCGATTTGCATAGCAAAGGACACTTAAAAATAATTGTTCTAAAATTTGACTAGCATTTAGAAGTACAATATTGTAGTTTCAATTATAGATTGGGAAGCTAGAAGAAATTAATTTTAAATCTCTGGCATTTCAAAGATTGATACCTTCTGGGATATTTTTTCGTCTGTCCTCAGTATTAGCTTAGAAGCTAAATTAAAATGAGCTGATACCTCTGAGGTTTTGAAGTTGTTTAGTAAAACATTTTGACTAGTAAAAAGGTTTGACATTTTGTACATACAGAATTAAATAAATGCAACTTGTGTGAAATAACTTCAAATATTCAACTTCGTGGAAAGATCACACCATTTTTCCTTAGATAAAATTGGGTGAAGAGCAGTAGAGTTGTGTTAATTTTTACATCCGTAATAAGTAGCGTATAGCTTCACATGAAGGTCTCTCCTGTCAAGTCAGTCATTTCCCACAATGCCTTAAAAAGTAGAGAATTTTCTATCAGAAAATAGAAATGAGTCCCTTCTAATTTCATATCAGAGGTTATTTGAGGCTTTGTATGTAAAGTCACCTTAAGAATGTAGTGAAGACAGGAGTACGTTTTGTGTTCTCTTTGCATGCCCAAAAGCCCGGTGCTCTGGCGTTCCTGATGGAGAACATGTCTGTGTGTCTGTCAGTTACACACAGTTGCAGTGCTGCCATGACTCACTTTCTTTTATAAGGAATTCAGAGTTTAGAAGAAGGCCAATAAGGCAGACATCGTGATGGGAGTTTGTTATAGACCTCCCAATCAGGATGTAGAAGCCGATGAAGTATTCTATAAGCAGCTGGCAGACGTCTCACGATCATCTGCCCATATTCTTGTGGGGGACTTCAACTTCCCAGACATCTGCTGGAAATACTACGCAGCAGAGAGGGAACAGTCATGGAGGTTCCTGGAGTGTGTGGAAGACAAATTCCTAACACAGCTGGTGAAGGAACCAACTAGGGGAAGTGCCCTACTGGACCTACTGTTTGTTAACAGAGAAGGTCTTGTGGGGGATGTAAAGGTTGGAGGTCGCCTTGGGCAGAGTGATCACGAAATGATAGAATTTTCAATTCTTGATCAAGTAAGGCGGGGAGCCAGCAGAACTGCCACCTTGGATTTCTGAAGGGCAGACTTTAGCCTGTTTGGGAGCATGGTCGAGAGTGTCCCTTGGGAGGCAGTTTTGAAGAGCAAAGGTGCCCAGGAATACTTCTGGGCATACTTCAAGCAGGTGCTCTTAAAAGCGCAGGAGAAGGCCATCCCCTTGTCTCGAAAAACGAGCAGACGGGGAAGACGACCAGCCTGGCTAAATAGAGAACCTTGGCTGGACCTCAGGAAAGAAGGGAAAGTTTACATTCTCTGGAAAAGGGGGTTGGCAACTTATGAGGAATATCAAGATATAACAAAGCTACGTAGGGGGAAAATGAGAAGGGCCAAAGCTCAATCAGAACTCAGCTTGGCCACTGCAGTTAAAGACAATAAGAAGAGATTCTTTGAGTATATCAATAGAAAAAGGAAGACTAGGGAAAATGTAGGCCCACTGGTGAATGAGACAGGTGCCCTAGTGGTGGAAGACACAGAGAAGGCAGAGTTACTGAATGCCTTCTTTTCTTCGGTCTTCACTGCTAAAGCTGTCCCTCATGAATCCCACACTCTGAAGGCGAAGGGGAAGGTCTGGAGAGAGGAAGATTTTCCCTCAGTTGAGGAGGACCGTGTCAGAGACCACTTGGCCAAGCTGGACATTCACAAGTCCATGGGCCCTGATGGCATGCACCCGCGAGTGCTGAGAGAGCTGGCGGATGTTATTGCTAGACCACTCTCCATCGTCTTTGAACAGTCATGGAGAACAGGAGAGGTGCCTGAGGACTGGAGGAAGGCTGACATCACTCCGATCTTCAAGAAAGGCAAGAAGGAGGACCCAGGGAACTACAGACTGGTTAGTCTCACCTCTGTCCCTGGGAAGGTAATGGAGCGACTCATTCTGGATGTCATCTCCAAACACGTTGAGGAACAGGAAGTTATTGGAAGTGGTCAACATGGATTTACCAAGGGTAGATCGTGCTTGACCAATCTGATAGCTTTCTATGATGTTATAACTGGTTGGCTGGATGAGGGGAGAGTCATGGATGTCATCTACCTTGACTTAGCAAGGCTTTTGACACTGTCTCCCATGACATCCTCATTAGGAAGCTGAGGAAGTATGGGCTAGATGAGGTGACAGTGAGGTGGATTGAGAGTTGGCTGCGGGACAGAACTCCGAGGGTTGTGATCAGCGGCACAGAGTCTAGTTGGAGGCCTGTAACCAGTGGTGTCCCCCAGGGGTCAATACTCGGTCCAATTCTGTTTAATATATTCATTAATGACCTGGATGAGGGGACAGAGTGTATCCTCAGCAAGTTTGCTGATGATACCAAACTGGGTGTGGTGGCTGACACCCCAGAGGTCCGTGCTGCCATCCAGCGTGACCTGGACAGGCTGGAGAGCTGGGCAGAGAAGAACCTAATGAGGTTCAACAAAAGCAAGTGCAAGGTCCTGCACCTGGAGAGGAAGAATGCTAGGCACCAGTATAGGTTAGGGGAGGACCTGCTGGGAAGTAGTTCTGAGGAGAAGGATCTGGGGGTTGTGGTAGACAGTAAATTATCCATGGCCCAGCAATGTGCCCTTGTTGCCAAAAAGGCCAATGGAATCCTGGGCTGCATAGGGAAGAGTGTGGCCAGTAGGTCGAGGGAGGTCATTCTCCCCCTCTACTCGGCACTGGTGAGGCCACAACTGGAATACTGTGTCCAGTTTTGGGCTCCCCAGTTCAAGAGGGACAGGGAACTGCTGGAGCGAGTCCAGCGAAGAGCAACTAAGATGATTAAGGGATTGGAGCATCTGCCTTATGAGGAAAGGCTGAGAGAGCTGGGACTCTTTAGCCTGGAGAAGAGAAGGCTGAGGGGAGACCTTATTATGGCATACAAGTATCTAAAGGGTGGGTTGAAGGAGGATGGAGCCAGGCTCTTTTCAATGGTTCCAAGTGACAGGAGGAGGGGCAATGGGCACAAGTTAGAACACAGGAAGTTCCGTTCAAATACACGGAAACACTTCTTTACGGTGAGGGTGACAGAGCACTGGCACAGGCTGCCCAGGGAGGTTGTGGAGTCCCCTTCCCTTGAGATTTTCAAGACCCGCCTGGATGCAGTCCTGAGTAATGTGCTCTGGGCGATCCTGCTTTAGCAGGGGAGTTGGACTAGATGATCTCTAGAGGTCCCTTCCAACTCTGAAAATTCTGTGATTCATTTTCAGGAATGGTTTTAAGTATGCTCACGATTCAGAGGGACCTATTTGATAGGACTAATCAAAACAATTACCCAGGGAAGTAATTTCCATAAAGACCAGCTTGTTTCGGCTGTCAGTCTTTCCTCTCTTCATAGCTGTTCATTTATCATTTGCCAAGACATGTGGTGGTGATGTTGGGATGTTGGGGGTTTTTTAAGCAACCTGTTTAGAGAAAAGAAAAAAAAAACCAAAAAACAAAAACCAAACCAAAACACTTCCCCCCCCCCCCCCAAAAAAGAACTCACTGGTGAAAGTTTCTTTCAAAGATTTACCAAAGCATTTATTTCAGATTGTCAGCATTCTGTACTAATTATTTTATGTATCCTTAGATCTTCCAAAATTAAGACTTGGGTTCTGAGTTCAACAAAAGAAAATGATTTATCAAAATTATCCTAAAATGATGAATGATACTTTATTATTATAAAATGTAATAATGTTCTATGTTGAGCCATTTACCCACTTCAAACCCTGTAAGGTATTTTCACGTGGACTCAAAATCATTCAACATGCTGGATCATTGTGATGAGTTAGTAGAAAGGCAGTGATTACCCACATAATTCTTCTTAAGTAGAGGTGCCACGGTTGTGTAGCAGCTATTAGTAAGGTTTCTTTTCTTTGAGAGCTCTGCTTGTCAGCCTTGGCTAATTTTCAAAATCTGTCTGCCTACCTAGGCTTTGGCAAGGTTTTTGTTCAGAGTATTGCCACTAACAGGGCTGTGCTGAAATAGATGATTCCTTAGTGGTTAATATAAAGAACTCTCTGATCAATGGGAAGTCTCTTAACCTCTGCTTCCTGAGCAGAATAAACTCGTTCAGTGTCTTGAAGATGCTTCAGTGGTCTGGAGACTTTAAAAAAAAAAAAAAAATCATCAGGATGTTACTTATTAGAGCAACAGAACAGGAAATTAAATCAATTAAATAGTGCAGAATACAAAGGAAAAAGCTACTTTAGCATAAAAATATGCAGAGGAAGCACTATGTAAAAAAGCTAGTAATCTGATTAAAATAGTGAGCACAGAATTATTTCACTGTGACATTAAGCTGGAGGGAGGGTTGTGATGGGAGGCAAGCTATCAGAAAGGATCCCTGACACTGTCTGCAACACTGAGGTCCAACTGGTGAAAACCTAGTGAATGTGGACACCCACTTTACACCTCTGTGCACTATTGCTTTTGAAAATCCATCAGACTTGGATGGGATTCCTGTCGTCATTTCTGTGGTTGTGCTTAGCTCTGTTCTCTGTATTCAGATACCCACGAATGCTTGTATGGGTTTAACTTACACTGTGGGTATGATGATCCCGTTTTGCACAAAAATGTCATGTCACGTTTAATAGGATTTTTTTAAGAATTTGTTGTTCAGTTTGGACTTTTTAGGATGAAATGATAAGGAACACCCTCAAATGCAGTGGATTCATGTACTCGGTTATTCTCTGGTAATCGTCAACTTTTCAGCTGACTGATCAAGACAGACTCTTGAAATATTTCAAGGAGTAAAACTGTTTCCCATTGTAATAATTTTGTGCTACTTACACATTAGGACAATATTGTGCGTTAGGGTTTGGCCAGACAGAACCCTTTCCTCCTGTTAATTGACTGCCAATTAACCTGAGAGCAAACTAGCATTTCTGTAAAAGTCCATCAAGATACTTGAGTTGTAAAAGCACAATTTGTAAGTGCTAGCAAGGGCTCAGACTTACAATCCAGTTCCTGTTTGCCACCTGAAATATTGCAGTGCTTTCAGAGCTGCGGTCTCTTGAAAGGCTTTGATTCCTGGCTTTTCCTCAATTTCTCAGCATCCGAAACCCCTCCTGCAGTTTTTATGCCTGTTGTAAGTGTGTTGGTTGAGAAAACAGAAATGGATAGAGTAATACATCTTGCATGTGTAGATGTAAAAAGGGGAAAAAAGGAAGATCCAGGGAATTACAGGCTGATCAGTCTCACCTCTGTACCCGGCATGATCATGGAGCAGATCCTCCTGGAAACTCTGCTAAGGCACATGGAAAACAAGGAGGTGATTGGTGACAGACAGTGTGGCTTCACTAAGGGCAAATTGTACCTGACAAATTTGGTGGCCTTCTATGACGCTGTTACAGCATTGGTGGATAAAGGGAAGAGCAGCTGATGTCATCTACCTGGACTTCTGCAAGGCATTTGACACTGTCCTGCATGACATCCTTGTCTCTAAATTGGAGAGACATGGATTTGACGGATAGACCACTTGATAGATGAGGAATTGGCTAGATGGCCACACTCAAAAAGGTTGTAGTCAATGGCTCCATGTCCAAGTGGCAAGCAGTGACGAGTGGTGTGACAGTGGGAATGAGTGCACCTTCAGCAAGTTTGCTGACACCAAGCTGTGTGGAGCGATCGACATGCTGGAGGAAAGGGATGCCATCCAGAGGGACCTGGACAGGCTTGAGAGGTGGGCCTGTGCAAACCTAATGGAGTTCAACAAAGCCAAGTATAAGGTCCTGCACATGGGTCGGGGCAATCCCAAGCACAAATACAGGCTGGGTGGAGAATGGATTGAGAGCAGCCCTGAGGAGAAGGACCTGGGGGTGTTGGTGGATCAGAAGCTCAACATGAGCTGGCAATGTGTGCTTGCAGCTCAGAAAGCCAACCGTATCCTGGGCTGCATCAAAAGAAGTGTGGCCAGCAGGTCAAAGGAGGTGATTCTGCCCCTCTGCTCTGGTGAGACCCCACCTGGAGTACTGCATCCAGCTGTGGGGCCCCCAACATAAGCAGGACATGGACCTGTTGGACTGGGTCCAGAGGAGGGCCATGAAGATGATCAAAGGGCTGGAGCACCTATCCTATGAGGACAGGCTGAGAGAGCTGGGGTTGTTCAGCCTGGAGAAGAGGAGGTGCCGGACTGACCTTATAGCAGCCCTCCAGTACCTAAAAGTGGCCTACAGGAGAGATGGGGAGGGACTCTTTATCAGGGAGTGAAGCAATAGGATGAGGGGTAACAGTTTTAAACTGAAAGAGGGTAGATTTAGATTAGATATCAGGAAGAAATTTTTTACTGTGAAGGTGGTGAGACAGTGACCCAGGTTGCCCAGGGAAGTGGATGCCCCATCCCTGAAAGTGTTCAAGGCCGGGTTTGATGGGGCTTTGATCAACCTGGTCTAGTGTGAGGTGTCCCTGCCCATGGCAGGGGGGTTGGAGCTAGATTATCTTCAAGGTTCCTTCTAACTCTAACCATTCTATGTAGTTAGATACACATGTGTAACGAGATCTACAGTAGTAGTTATGATGGCTTTGTTAGCGTGTTCCTCTTCTCCAAAGTAACAAGGGACAGGATGAGAGGAAGTAGCCTCAAGTTGCAGCAGGGGAGGTTTAGATTGGATATTAGGAAAAATTTCTTCACTGAAAGGGTTGTCAAGCATTGGAACAGGCTGCCCAGGGAACTGGTTGGGTCATTGTCCCTGGAGGTTTTCAGAAGACATGTAGATGTGGTGCTGAGGGACATGGTTTAGTGGTGGCCTTGGCAGTGCTAGGTTAACAGTTGGACTCAATGATCTCAAAGGTGTTTTCCAACCTAAATGATTCTATGGTTCTATGATGCTTTCATACTTACCTCTTTATTTGAAACACTCGGTTTTGACATTTTTCCTGACCAGCTCCCTAGTTACAGTGTGTGGAAGTCTGTCCCCCAAGCATGACAGTCGTCTTACCTGCAGCTCTTCAGTGTCAATTATAAGCCTTTTTTATTTTTGTAAGGTTAGAGTTAGAAGTGCTCTAGCGTCTGTTTTACTTGCATATTTAGCAATGTACTTATACTTTGCTGTATTATTTTCTGCCATTCTTTCCCTTTACATAGAATTAAAATATCTTGATATATTGTTGTGCTCTATCTCAAAGTGGTTTACAAAAAAAGGTTAATATTGTCACCCCTTTTTGCAAATGAAATACTGAGGGGGAAGAGGGATCATCCAGTAATGAGGAATAAAACTAAAAATTAGTGTGGTGCTGCAGTCACTGAATATTAGTGTCTCAATGAAATAGCTAGATCAATACTGATTTTGAAATATTTTTATTTTAATCTTTTCATATCTTTTTCTTTGTAAGTTTGTTCTATAAAAGCCAGGAAGTTGGCTCTCGGTTCAGTTATTTTTCTAAGCTCACTCAATTTCTCCTAGTTAAGATGTTTTTATATAATCAGGCTTATGTTTCGGTATAAGAATTCCAGAAAAACCACTGGATCTTAAATTCAAGATTCAAACGATGGACTGTGTATCCATTCAAATCAGTGGCAAAACCCCCAGTTACTCCAAACTGCTTTCGTAAAAATGACTGACAATGTAAGATTACTAAACGTTATCTTTATTTCTTTGAGAACTTCTTTTTTGATTAGTCATTAGGAAAAAAAGTAGTTTTGATTGGGCAGAATGAGATACTATTGAATCTGAATCAAACTGTTCAAATTGGTTCTAAGCTAAGCATAATTTGTCATTATCTAAGATGATTGTAAATGGCTTCCTTGGAGAGGGATTTAATTGGGGCAGACGGATTAGACTAGTCTGTCCAATCTCTGACTTGCTTATGAAAATGCAACTGGCTCAAGTCAGTGAAGGTGTAGGAATGTATCAGTTACAGGGAAAAAAAAAAGTTCAATAACTGATCATGGGTTTGTTTTGTGGTTTTTTGTTTGTTTGTTTGTTTTTTAACCAAACACCTTTCATTCAGAATTCTGAATTTGAAGTTACGTATTAAAGCACAGCACCATGTCCATTTTTTCAGAAGTCTAAACTGGGATGAATGGATAATTCTTGAGATGAGCAACATCTGAGTTGTGTATCTGCCTCCACAAAGCTCCCTTCTAGATTATTAAGAACAAAAATAGTTAATTTTCTTCCAAAGTACACAAGCATATTCTCAGTCAAAAATAGTGGAGATTAGAGAGGGATATGTATATATAGAGAGATAGAGATACAAATGTGAAGTCCTTGTGTTGGTAACACTATACAATCAGCAGCTTCTACAGGTGGGAAGGTGATATACAGTGTTGGCAGTAAATTATTAGGCTGGATACATGCTTATGCAATGCAATTTCCCTTATTCAGCTTTTTGCCAGAAGAGCTCACATTGTGTTTCCAAAGTTACTGAGATATGGAATGCAGTTACCCTACAGAACAGTTAGGTGGAATGTCTTTCTAGTAATGGTGCTAAATCTAACATCGCTTTGCTGTACATAGGCAGGACACGTCCATTCTGTCCTTGCCCACCTTAGTCATCATGGCACTTACCTCAGGCATTTGGAGCACAGGTTTAGTGCCTTCAGCTGCCAACAAATACTTCAGAAATGTATATAATTTTGCTATTATAATAAAAATAAGTTGCAAGTTGTCCCTGACAGCCAAGCCTAGTGTTCCGTTTGAGTTCAGCACATTATAGTTCTTCCATTAAAGGTTGACGCTGTCCAGAAGACTGTCAGTATTGCTATTCATTTGTTCCCTAAGTTAGTACACGCCATTAAAGTGATTTGTGTCAATTCTAGTGTCACAAACCAATATGAAATTGATAGAAATCACTGCGCAGCTGCATACTGTAAGTGTAGAAAGGTGTTGCAAATATTCTGTCTTCTATGCAAAAGTCAACATGAAATTTTGCTTAAAGTGGTCCTGTGCTTGGCTATGTGATTTTGGGCTGTCAGGTTGGTGGAGGAACACAAAATCAAAATGTATGTGTGTCTGTTTATTCTCCATCTGAAGGATAATGTTCTGGAACACAGTTATTGTATGAAGATGGTGCCCAGACAAAAACTGGGGATTACTGTGTTAGCCTGGGTGGGAGGAGCGAAAAGTAAGAAATTTCCTTTTCCTATGATTAAAATCCACATTTTTCGGGAAATTTGCATGCAAGCTATGTCTGAGCTGTTCAGGACACTCCACTTTGGAGTGGAACTTTGGCTGTTCAGGACACTCCACTTTGGACCAGGCAAAATACATCTCCCTCCAAGAAATAGCTGTTTGAAATACCTCAGAGGTATTTCCCCCCAAGGGGAAGGAGATCTAGGGGCTTTGGGGATTTGCTCCATCTCTAGCACTGTTTAACTGAGAATTCTGCTCCATTGGCTCACCCTCCCAAGCCCTGTCATTCAGCCTTGTTCCTATGGTGTTTCAGTCTGGGAGAGCAAACCAAAAAGGAAGACTTTATCCTTTGCTGTGGATAAATTTTATCGTAATCTCTTATTTTCATCTCTGAGCACTGACTGGGCATCATGGAGCATACTTATAGCCCAAGTACCTCTACCTCCTTCCCTGGAGCCCTAGAGAAAAATTGTCTGACCAATCTCTCTAGCTGCCTAAACTTGTGCTAGAATTGCACCACCATTGGATAACGTCACGTCGTAGGTACACTAAACACATACCTGGTCCTTCAGATCTGGTATTCAAGCTGGTGAACAGTGATGTTTTAGTCCATTTTCCTAAAAGAAAAATCAGTCAAGCCTGGGATGGGGAGTTCAGGGACTATTACCTCTCCTAACACTATGTTAGAAAGATCCTGGTGTGAAGAGTTAGCTGGACGCATGGTTCTCTTGCTTTACTTGTTGGTCTGAGAGTTAAGACTTTTGGCTACATGCCTAGGAGACCTGGGGTAGTTCACCAAGTGTTTTCCTCCCATTCTCTATCAGTGTAAGCTCACAGCGTGTACCCTAGACCTTGTGGTAAAGCTGGTCCAGTGAGTTTATTTCATCTTCTACGGTGAGAACTAACACAGAGCGGAAGCTGTGTAGATGGGTACATGACCCATCTGACTTCTGACTTGAAGTACCCTCTGACCTTTCGGTGACTCAGCTTCTTCGAAATGTAACCACACAGGTTCCATACCTGTTTTCCATCCCAAGAATTAGAAACACTTGAACTGGAATTATTAAAGATATAAATGCTTTGTACATTTTTTTTTTTCAGCTGGATAAAAAACTGCTTGTCCTGTGAATCATCAGGAAATGAACCTCAAATTGGGGTCTATGTGTTTCGGTGAGTTCAGAATGAGTCTTAGCTAATTAAAAGGTGGTTGTAGTTTGACTTCAATATTGGTGGTTTCCAGCTGGCCAAGAGCCTGGGTGGATCTTATTCATATCTGTCCACAAGTCTGTTCAGGCACAGTGTGGTGGGTAGTTGCAGGTAGCCTGCCTATTAACCTTAGCTGCTGGGGGCATGAATAGATTGGGATGAACTGGATTTTTTGAATGCACACGTATTGAGGATGTATGTCTTGAATGAATGCTGTGTGGACAGTGCATTACTTATTCTAGGAAATAAATATTGATGATTTATTTTATTTGTAAAAACTAATATCCTTGAGAATACTCCAAACAAGCGAGAACATGAGAGGTTAATGTAACCGGGGTGATGAGCAGTAAACACTCGTTTTGAATGCCATAAGGCAAGTATTAGAGGTAGTGTTCCTTTCTCAAGGCTCTAGGAAGGTAGATTTTAGATTTTCTAATATTCCTACATTTAAAATCCAGAACAAATATGCTCATTTTTAACTTTGACATTTGCCCTTCTGTGATTACTAATACCACAACTGTGTTATTCTGTCATCATGCATCATGTATCATTTGGACACAAAACAGGCTTCCGAAGCCTCTTTCCTGTGAGGGAATTGACCTTCTCATTAGTTGGAAATAACACTATGATAGGTAATCAATATTTAGTTGAAATACCAGCATCTCATCTTAGGCATTACTCATCCTTATTTCTGGAAAGCGTTCAGACTAAAAGCAAAATGTTTAGACTCAGCTGTGTATGGCAAATCTGCCCTTATACATACAAATCATGTGTTATACAAGTGTTATTTTGGATGTACAAATTGCAGATTTGCAGCTCTGAAGCTCGCTGTGTGTCAGTCTGACCTTACACTCAAGACCCTGTATCGGAAGGGTAAAGCAGTTGCCCCGAGCGCTCCCAGGTTTCCCCGCTGACAGGGACTTAGTTAGAATTGCTGCTGGGACCTTTATGAAAGAATTTAAAGGCTTTTTTTTTTTTTTTTTTTTTTTTAAGCTGCTGTGTATACTTGGTAGAAAATCACTGGATTTCTCCTCACACTTTTAAAAATGTGTCAGATAAAAATTGATGCAAGTATCGATTAGCATTCGGAATCGTGAAGTCAATTCAGTTTTGGCATTTTAAAAGAAAATGCACCTTCACCTACCCATTTTCTGTAAAGTTAAGGAACAGCCAAGCAACTATCTGAAAATGTGGCTTCAGCTTTTAGTGGAAGGGTGACCTAATATGCCCTGGCTCAGCTCAGGTCTGCGTGAGCTGTAATCAGACTAAAGGTTGTGTGAATACGAAAGCCTCTTTGTCACTTATCTCTAACGAGGCTGTGTAAATTCTATGCTGACATACGTATGTTTCCTGTCAAACAGCCTTCCTTACAGCATTGCTTACCCTCTCTGCAGACTGGATTCCCTTTAGATTTATTTGCATGTATCGCCTCTAGTTTTACCCTTTGCTTTTTTTTATTTTTAATAGAGACACAACCAAACACTACAGTTACTGCAGGAGGACTCTAAAGGAGCGTTTTTTCTATCCTGTCTGCAGAAACAAATGGGCCAAGATAGCTGCTGAAATGTGCTTCCTTTTACCCCACCTTGCTTCGGGTATCTCCTCTGGGCACACACAGCTCAATACAGCGAGCAGTGGAAGCAGAGCTAGACACACATGTGACTACGGAGTTACTCAGAGCAGCCTGTGTATTTAACAGCCGTGATTGAATGAGATGGAATGCTTGAAACAAAACCCACCTCAGTCTCCCTTAGCTGAGGGTTGCCGTATGTGTATCAGGAATGCTAGAGGTTGTGGCATCAAAACTAGCGGTTTGTGTCTGCATGGGCCATTTCATTTCTTAACGAGTACAGCAGCGCAGAAGACTCGAGTCTTACTCTGGTACCAGTGAGGAAGACATTTGCGGATAGAAACCCAAAGCCTGCAATCGCTGTAATTCGTATGGATGGCTCTTCTCTCATGGAAATTATGATTATTGCAGTTCTTGTGGTGTTCAGGGTTACATCCTCAACCTGTCTAGTGGCAGGATTGGACCTCTATAACACAAAGGCAGAAGAATCCAGGCCTAATGTGGCATATACTTAAGATGTGGCACATCAAAACTGTAAGGTGTGCTTTGCTTGGCATTTGCTCTGGCAACATCAGTAGTAAGAGGAAGTAATGGTCATCTGGTTTTTTTTTCCTCAAGAAAAATGCTGAAGTCGGGTTAAAAATCCGTTTTCAAGAATAATCTGTACTGGAATAGTTAAGCATCAAATAGTTCTAGAGGTTAATAATAAGAATTTCCTTGGCAGAACTGAGGGGAGCTATTCCACAATGGGTGTCTCGCAGCCCAGACGCTGGCTGCCTTCTCAGTCAGTATTACCCCGGCAGAGCGAGCCCAGCTGGGCACTAATGGAGAGTAAATCGAGGATGAAGCAGTAGGCATGTTTTATGCCCGTTCTGACCAAATATAAATTACCAAATAAGTGTAAAATTATTGTAGAATAAAGAGCAATCTATGTATCTTAAGGTCAGTGTTAGTTAAAAGACTTATCGTTCACTCTCTTATCACTTACCTTTAATTCTTTACAAGCAGTGAAAAGTACCTAAGCACGTGGGAAAAATACATAGCTGATAGTATTTGTTTCAGATGATAAACCATAAACCGTACATAAGGGCTATAGCATCTGCTAAGTTTAGATTTCCTTCAAATGCTGTGAGAATTGATCAAATTAAAGGTGAAATTATGCTTCATTTTGTTTGCTCTTCTGGCACAGAATTTCAAATAGTTTGAAAGGATAGGAAACCCTAAAGAAGCAAACACACCTAAGGAGCTGCAGATTGCATTTTGGTTCCTCAGTAGTGGTTTTATGTGTTTTAAAATGGAGTTTGGACATTTTATTTTCAAGCATGTCTTTTTGCACAATGCGATAGTGTCAACATTTTAGTGAGTGATACCTGGGTACCTAACGCAGTAATGGTTCCAGATACACTGTGTTTATATTCCGCAGTTGTTTCAGTCAAGAGAAGCACGCGCTATTGTCAAACGGCTTTCTGGGAATCACTGCTTTTGTTTGTTCATCCACCAGTGGAAGCCTGTGATAAGGCTGAGTTTATACAACAGTAATACAGGATTTATGATACACAGAAAAAAAGAATGTCTTATTAAGGCCAAAAGCAATAGAACCAGAGTGATTAGTATTCTCAAAACAGATTTGAGTTTTGAAGTGTAAATGACTACTCAAGTAATGCAAAGATGGGAAACAACCCTTTAAAAGTTTGAGGCTTAGCGTAACTTAAGATGTGGCTTTTATATGAATAAAGTTGTAAGTTATACAGATTAAATTCTGCAAGATGCTGATGATTTTTCCAAGACTCCCTTAATACCGAGTAGAAAAAAAAAAAAAAATCACTTGCCTGTCTGTTCAGTGCTTCATTGCTCCTGCAGGTGATGGACATGCAGCTTTGGGGGAAACGCTGGAATTACTGTGATGGATCTGATCAGTGACTTGGCTAAACTAGTCTCTTCTCTCCAGTCAGGAATCACGACCTAGATCTCCTGACTTCACTAGATTGCCAAGAAACAGATAAACCAGGGTTGCTTTTTGTGGGGAATAATTTCCCAGGGTACGGCTTTGCTCTTTGAGCTGCCACCCAGCTTGGCGGTGGGTTTGCTCCCCATCTGCTGCTTAAAGCCTCTCAGCTTTGCCTGTATTTGATCCTGAGGTGGTAATATCATTTTATTCTTCTGTTCGAAGTACTTTTGACTGTTATGCTACTGTTGCTTGTTTCATTTAAATCCGAGAATTATATTTTAAGGAAATTATTGCAAACAAAATAATTCTACCAACAACTTGTACTTAGTTCCTGCCCTTAGCCTCCAGCTGACTCTGGGGGGGCTGTTAACGCAGAGGCCAGGTTGATGTGCGAAGATACTCTCAGGAGAGGCAATATTTTCCTCCCAATACTATTACAAACGATCTGGTTCTAGCATCTTTTATCTTTGTACTCAGTTATCCCCCTTTGTATATGCCTTTGACAGTTATCTATTTGTTTAGTTGTTGCAAGGGGGTTTTGCGGGGGGAAAGGGGTGGTCGTGTTCTGGTTTTCTCGGTGGTGTTTTTTTTTTTTTAACCTTTCAGACGTGGGTATCTGTTTAACTGAATTTCAGAATCTGAAAAGAAACTGTCCATGTATAGCACAATTTTGGCCACGTGAATTTTTTTAAATAGTCCAAATTTTAATGGCTTATATTATGAGGTATCTGCTTGGCAGTGATCGATTATCCCTGTGTACTTTTATTCTTAAATAAAAGTAGATACTGTAAGAGTGGACTGCTGCTTTCAAATTTATCACAGATGGCCTTTTGTTTTTAGACTAAACTTGCTCATTTAGTCTATCAGCAATTTTATAGAGCAGAGAAATATGCACATTTTTCTCAATGCCCAGAAGAGCAAAGGAAGCATAATATAAAACATTAATCTATATTGGTGATGGATTATGATGCTTCTTGTGGTGTCTTATTCTCACCATTTGAGTGGAGATTTTGCAGAAACTGAGTATGACCCCTATTTTGCCAGAAATATTAAGCTTATCTCTTTCTTTTGAACATATTTTTCTAGTGGTGGGGAGAATGCTCAAGCTGCCGTAAAAACCTAACTGAAAGCTTCTTAACAAAGTGTAGGTATCACACTAAAAAAATTAAATACAAATTTGCGTGTTATAAAGGCGTTGCATGTTGTTGTGGTAGGTCAAATATAATGGATTTTTTTGTTAATCTGTCTCACACGTTAATTGACTAATGTGATAACTTTACTCTCAAGACATCTTGGCTATTGGGTATAAAAATATTTATTTACAGTATTCTGATCATTTCTAGACAACTGTTTTATATGGGTTCATAATGGAAAGCGATCCATCAATAATTCAGAACCACGCTTGGTATGGTAAGTGCAAGGACAGGTATTGAAAGAATATTATTAGAGGGGGCCAATAAAAGAATAAGAAAATCCTCGAATACCAGTATAATCATGTGTATTCTAAAAAGCAGCAGGCACTCAATTTGATATGCAGTGGATGTCACCTTTGCAAATGAAACACTGGAATCTGCTTTAGCAATGAATATAAAAATGCGAAGATCAGTTATGCAGAAAAAGGAAATTAAAAAGTAAATTTTATACATAGGTGTGATTAAAACTGTAGAATAGTTTTTAATCCTTTGGGGACAGGTATCCTGATGTGTCGTTTGCTGGCGATAGACTTTGCCCTTAGGATTCACTCCAGGCTTCAAGGAATTATAGTTCATACAGTGAATTATTTTTTGTTGAAACTTTCAGACAAGCGGCATGAAGACTAGCCCTCTTGGGATCACAGTAGCTGGGGATGGGGAGGAGAAGAAAAGAATGGCTTTCATTTTCAGCTAACATTGTAGTGCCATAAAGGGCCCAAAGTATGTCACACTGGAATAGATTTTTGGAAAATTTGCAGTGAGGTATAGTACAGCAAAGAGAAGCTACAATACAAGCAGAATTGAGTGCTTCATCTTATAGCTTCAGGTGCAACGCAACAGAAGATATTCTCAGCACTTGTAGTGGAGGCTTGCTGCATGGCAAGTAATTCAAGGCAGAGAATAGATCTGAAGATCCAGTTAAACTACTAGCTGAGCTCTAAATGGGGGTGCCATAAACTTATTCTTCCACATTCTGTAATCCCATGTCCTACAGCAGGTCCTTTCTGGGGAAGACTGACTTGAAGTTGCAGTCATTTTGAATTTCTAAATTGTTTCATATGAGCATCCCTTCATCCGCACTAAGACATTGGAAGAGTATAGGAGTCCTATGACATGCTTAACAACTGTCTTAGTGGAGTTCTAGGTTGAACTACGCTGTAGAACTGTGCCTTGTTGCTGAATGTTAAAGGTGTTCCTAGATGCATCTACATAGATGTCCTCCTCCTTAGGACAGTTGTGTTTTTACATGGAGACAAATGGTATTTAAGAAGCTGGGAGACTGACTGCCTTCTCATTTGGCAGTAGTGATAAAGGGAATTAGATGTCTGGTGACCTAGTTTGTAACCCAGTATTACCTGTAAGTACATAGGACAGCTGAGCATTAATGTCGGTACTTGTATTCATGATAAGATGGAAGAGGAGAACTTTCTGACTCCTATGTCAGGCATACTAGAAGTGGGAGGCAGGAAAAAAACATTAAAGCACAGGTATTGCTCAGAAACTATTTTCTAACGGGGATTGTTAACATCACAGGGATTAGGTAGTTGGCTATTTTTAGATGCCCATAACTTTTAGAGGCAATTTGAAGCAGTAGACATCACCTAGGGCATGCTTTTGTGCTGCCAGAACAGCACCTTGAGATAAGCAGGACTCCTCTTGGTTTGGAATCCTTGATTTCCTTCCGGACAGAGTCGGCATAAATTCAGACTTGCCCGTTATGACCTCTCTGTCAAGCAGCTTGTGAAACGCTCTCTGAGAAGGAGAGCCAGCTGGGCACTTAGTTGAGCGGTAAGAAGGGAAGAATTGGCATCAATTGTAGCAGCAGTAGCAAGGAGGCACATTCACAGATGTTCATTTACTTTCTCTCTCCTGCAGGGCTGACATGAAAAGAAATAAAGGTTAGAACCAACAGAGGAATACACGTTTTTAATTAAAAGAAAGATGCAGGGCGTGTCGGGAAATATTTTTAATTTAAAATTAAAGGTGGGGAGGATCAAGTTAATTGATCAACGCTGCCTTCCTGATGTTACTCTGATGTCCTAAAATGATGGTGAAATTGGGTTAAATAGCTAGTAGCAGGACCTGGACCCCTCTTTAGGTGCTATCATTCTCAAGGTGTATAAATGCGTGCTAGTTTTAGGCAAGAGAAATTCAGAGAGTAGAGTTGCTCCGGATACTCTGCCCTTCTCTCTGAGCAATGTAATAGAAACAAATCACAGAAACAGCACTCCTCGGATTTATATTGTCATGAACGGAAGAAGAGTTTGGTCCCTGTTGCATAGTGCGAAATACCACTTTAGTGACAACTGCATTTGTAGTGTTGGTTGGCACTGCAGATTCCACCTAGCTGCAAGGGACCAGACTGGCTTCTGCAGCTCATTGTTGAATTTGTGCACCTCTTACCTGTGACACACAGTTATTTGTAAATAAATCGGGATTTCACAAATGAGAGTCAAGTTGGGATTAGGGTCTGCAAAGTACTTCTTTTAATTTTGGCCTCGCCTTCTTTATTTTCGACTAATTTGAATTATCAAAGCAGCACAAGGTAATTGAAATGTATCAGGAAAATGCCATTTTGATATAAACTGGACTTGCGCTGTAGCAGTCCATCATTAAGGAAATTGATCTGGCTTTGATTGCTATGTGACTTGGTCAGAATCATTTACTCAGGCACTGGAATGAATCTGGCGTGACTTTTAAATGTTAAGTGGAGTTTACTTTTAGAAAACACAGCTTATTACTTGTGAGGTAGGCAAAGTTGATATGAAGCTGTAGAGACAGGCTGATTAAGGAAACCACTAGAGCTCTTATTACATTTTTGCTGAAGTCGCTGTAGTTCAAATTAGATCACTTAAACCAGAAGCACATTGCTGTCTTTTCCTTACACTCTTAAATCTGTAATCTGAAATGGAGTTTTAAAACTTGGCATCCAGGAGATCTAGCAAAGTAGAGAGGTGAATCCAGGTCCTGCAAGCCTTGGTACGGTGTCAGAACCAACAGACATCTTTTACCAGAATATGAATTTCCAGACGTATAAGTAATGTTTCACTTTGCCTGAGTATCCGTGGGAACAGCACAAAGGCAAAGGCCAGAGATATTTAAAATGTTAAAGGACAAGAGCCATAGTCTTTTACAGAACTTCACTGAAAATTCCTCATCTGATTTGCTGAAATTCATATGAAAAGAATAGCCAGATTATTAGATTTTATTTTCTAACATTTCATATTTTTATCCTTTCATTTCTGGTTGGGGTTTTTTTTGTTCTTTTTCTTTTCGTAAGGCTGTGTGTTTTTTCCCTTAAAAAAAAAAAAATCAAAACAACCAAAACCAGAAAAAAAAAAAACACAAAAGTCTGCAACAACAAAAAACCACTAAATTGGAAATATTGTAAAGTTATTGCAGGAGTTACAGGATTTGTTTTTCTGAACATGAGTTGCTTTATAAATGAGTTGCTTTATAACATCCCCAACAGAACTTTAGAGTTAAATATGCTTGAACATCACTTGGCACTTGTTGTTATATTAATGATAATTGATTCTCAAACACACACAAATCTATACTATGGTGCAAGCTCTGTGACATCCCAAAATGTTTTGCTTGAATTGCAATACCTGAAGTTCTCCAGGGTTTAAATCAAAATGTAATTATTTTGTTCCTCATAAATCAGCATCCCTGAAGATAATACCAGCTTGTGTAAGAACCCAGTGGCTCTGCAGCCATTCGTCTTCTGAAGAGCGTTTGTAGTGGTTGTATGAGAAGTTAGTGACTCCTTGGGCTTGGAGGCTACCAGTTTTGTGCAGAGCAATGGTGTACTTTTAATGTTAGTGAAAGTACATACCCAAAAGTTGGACAGACTTAGGAAGCGTACAACAGCTGATTCTAAAAGATTAAGTACTTTGTCTCTCTGCAGGTGTAACTGTCTCCCTCCTTCACCTGTAAAAACATGAAAAGCCCTTTTCTGCTTATGCTGTGAGAGCATGGCTGTGAAATGCCCAGATGCTGCGCTGAGAGCCTGGGAAGTATATAAAATACAATACTTTGGGGGTTCCATTCTCATGCTGAACGTACTCTGTTTGGTTCTCCCGGTGTTGGCAGGCATTAATTGTGTTTCTTTGTTACACAATGTTGGCATGTATTGGAAGGGAGGAATTTGGGTTTTTAAGGCAGCTCAATACATTGAATAAAATTACCTCTGCTCTTCTGGTCATTGACAACCTAGTAGCGTACAGATTTCAAAAACCTGATCTCCTGGCTAAAGCAGAGAGTCTTTTCTAAACCTCTTGTGTTTGTTCGGTGTTGTGAGGGTGACTTCAGTGAGTTGTCATTGACAATCATAGAATCAATCAGAACTGAGCTTAACTCTGTGTATGACTGCTCTTTTAAATTGCAGTACAAGTTTGCCCGGGATGCACACACATTTATCATATTCCATACCAGAAATATTAAAAGCCTATTTTATTTTTTTAAGGTAACAAATTCTTAAGGCACACCCCATGATGGTTGTTCTAAAGCTTCAGGCTTTGAAATGTGTTCTGTGTCATAATTAGCTTTGTGCATGCCCACGTAGCATATGCTTTTAATTAGTGGAATCCATATGGATTTTTACATACTCTCAAGTTAACACAAGACACATGGACTTGAGGAGGGTGAATTTTTAGGCTTGGGTTGCAGGAAAGGCTAAGCCCAAAGGTACAACAAATCAAGACTTGTTTAACATGATTACCATGTGACCTGGCTTTAGCTAACAATTCTGGTTTTAAGCAAACATGAAATGTAGTTTTTGAATCTGAATGGAAACCAGTGACAGTAACACGAGAATTCTTGTGGAGTGAGGTAACTGGGATTTTCTCTGCTGCTCCATTCCTACAATTCTGCTTCTTTCCTAAGATTATCATAAAAAAGTACCTGCATGCTTTGAGCATCTTGGGGAATTGCATGCATCTGCAAAAGTAAGTTACTATTGCCATGATACTCTCTGGCTGAACCATGTCTCTTCATAGTTGTGGGCTTGGAATTGTGTTCTGACCCTGGCAAAGCCAGCGGGTTCTGTGAGCCTGGACTTTGCGCTGTAATTCCTGGAGCATTTTGGCCGATGCTCTGCAATGAAGCTAGTGCTAGAAGCATATGAATTTTATCAAAATGCAGTTATTGCCAGCACAGCGCACGTAGATCTTTAGTGGATCAAGTTGCATCTGGGTGTGCTCGTGGGCTGAAAAATAAATTCTCTATGGAAATAACTTTCATTAGACTTGAACTTCAAATTTGCTTATGTGATTCTGGCTTTGAATTCAATGAGGAGGAGGACATTAAGTGAAAAGCTGGTGCCGTAATTGCTTTGTGCTGTCTCGGGCCCTGCATCCATGCCATCAGTCTTGTGTGGCTTCCTAGTTTGTCATTCCTCTGTTTCCTCTGACTGTGGAGCAACTCCTGATGACAGAGCAGGTGTCCCTGAGGGCGGCTAATGTTAGTTCAGAAGCTGTGGTCCCCTGTGGTCCCTTCTCTCACTGACCACATCCTAAGACTTTTGCCAGCTGCTCTTAAGCAGCTGGACTGTATTGCCTTCCGTGGCCTTTGATATTTAGCAGCGAGGCCCTGATGGGAACACACCAGTGCTGGTGACATTTAGTCAGGTCCTGTCCGGGATGAGGCACAACTGCCGTCAGTTCAGCCATCTGCTTTACAGGTTGTGTAGGAAATATTGCATCCACAAATGAACGTTATTGAGCGCGCAAAGAACAGTACTTGCAAGAGTTGGAATGGGCTTCCTACCTTCGTCTGGTTGCCTCTTCTGCCTGTAAATGTTACTCCTACCCAGAGGACTGCCTGCCTCGCTTCACTTATATCTCACCTTGATATATCTGGTACTATGCTTTATTTATTGCTTGCTATTCACACCTTGTTCAGAGTAGAGAAGTATTGATTTCCTTATGGGCTTTTCTGTGGTACTCATCATTTTGAGATGAGTGTTTCACAAATGCTAATTGATTCTTAGCTTGTCCATTAGGTGACAGGATGGTGGGTATTCTCATTCTCCAGATGAAGAGCTGAGGCTCAGATTAAGCCAAAAGTAGGCAGCTCATTTCTGTTTGCCTAATTTGATGTGACACTGCCCTGGCTTCTCACAGCAGTCCAGATCATGTAACAATTCAGATGCTGACAGCCTGCAGCCCTGTGACCCCAGCTGCAGCTGTGAGCACTTAGGGCTCCTGTCTTTCAGACCCTGGGGTCTCCGAATATCCAAAATGAGCAACGTGATTAGTGGGCCTGGTGGGAAATTTGGGTAAAAACTATGCATTGGGTCTGTAGGGACTCATACAGAGTGACGATAATAATTGGTCTTCTCTGGGACAAGCCATGAGAAAGTCCTTTCTCTCATTGCTGCCCGCTATTTGCAGCTCAGGTTCACCCGTCGCACCCCACAGATGAGTCTCCTGCTGTGTGGTGTGGACCTGTTCCATAAATCCTAACAATCTTTTTTCTCCCACTGGCAGAAACCATGTTTCTTTCCCAAATTTCCCGATTAACAGAATTAACTTGAACTCGGAGCCCTTGTCCTTATCATTAGAACTTGTTGCGAGGTTTCTACAAAGCAATGCATTCTGTCTGTTCTTTTAGAGGTAACACTATTAAAGCCTAAAATGTAAAGCCATGCACTGGGCCTTGGGTAAGGATGGGAATACAAATCTCGTTTCCTGAACCCGAGTCGAGCGTTGTCTATGTTGTGTGTATCCTTGCTGTCGCAATGCAAAACTAATCCAGCATCAGCTACTGCTGAAACATGCTGCAAATCCATACAAAATACCTCATTTCAGGAGCAAAGTGGTTATTATCAATGTGCTCTTTTTTTCCTCTGGTGAACTGAATTTGCATAGCCTTTTTATTATTATGTCCGTACTTCAAACAGGTAATAAAAATGAGGCTGTAAATAAGGCATTCCCTATGAGAAGGAAGCCAGTGCAGCCCTTACGAACAAACTTTATTCAGAACAGCTATTTTTGCAGGCAGTTGCTGCGTTCACCCCTTGGAGTGGTTTCAGGGATATTGTCAAGCAGCACAGAGAGGTGCTGCGTGTCTTTGTTTAAAAGCGGCGTACCTCCCCCCCACCCCATGTGGTCTCATGCCCTGAGCCATTTGTGCTCATCGTGAAACTACTGCGCAGTTTGCTGCAAATGGCAAGCTGTGCTGCAAATAGCAGGGGTTGCTGCGGATGAGGATTCAGGAGCATTGGTGGCAGGAGAGCAGCGTGAAGAGGCTTGCTGCTGCCCTTGCTTGGCATAACTAGCTTTTGCTAGAGGCTGTTTGTTCCTGTGTTTCTTGAGCATTTACTTCAAGACTAATTGAGAAGCATCATCTGAGGCTAGGATTTGTTACGCCTGTTCAGATCAAAACAAAACAAAACTTTTCTTGGATGTTTAGAGTTGCTCTCTTTTCCTCCTAACAAGCAAGCCCTAGGTCTGGCACCTTTTGATACGAATAAAGGGTAAATAAAGAAGCCTTTATTTAGCACCTGCAGTTTGCAGAATTTCTGACATTAAAAATGGGTAGTTGTTACCAAAGGAAGCTGCTTTCTTGCTTTCCAAAAAAAAATGGACCATGCTCTGCATGTGTGTCACAGTAGGAAAGAGGTCAACTCTACTGGTAGCTTTTAATTGCTACGGCATACCATAACGCCCTGCCTTTTCCTTCCTTACCTGTGCTTTTTTCAACTGTGCAGCAATTGCGGACAAAGGAGGGTGTATAGTAAAGAAAAAAAAAATCAATGCGAGACTCTTTGTGCAGGCTGTCACTTCTCTGATATTTTGAGACAAGGATATCTGCTTCTTTAGTTGGATGAAGTATAAATTAGCCATCTGCTAACAGACCAGGGGCCACAGTTGCACACTTGTGTTTGTGGAAACAGAAATCTCTTACTTCTGGCCTGCTGCGATGTGCAACAGGGTAGGAGTCGTCCCTGAGGTCTGCGGGATCCCTGGGACAGGTCTGGTCTCCCCTCCTGGGCAGTGGGAGCTGAGGGGCGGGAGGAGCTGGGTGGGTGCAGCACTGCCAGGCTTCTCCTAGGGGCTGAAGCTGTGTTGCTCTATGGAATGAGTTGAGGACAGCTTGGCGGGGGGATTTTGAGTTTTATTTGGTTTTTCTTAAGAGTTCAGTGGGAAGCAAGTATCTTTGTCTCTAGAAGAGTATATGAGTTCTTCCCACCTTTATGGGGCACTGGTTAGTGCTGTCCGTGTAGCTGATGCACAACACTTTACTCGCAGAGGCCCGTAATTTTTTTCAAAACACGTTTCAGATTGAAACCTTGCCCTCACCAAGGAGGCACTGGTGGTGGGTGGGAGCCAGGCCAGTTACAGCACAGAAGTCATACTATTCAGACATGAGGCTTTGGGAGAAGAGAAACATTTCCTTGCCGTGACTGTACAATTCTGTATCTAGCTGTAGGTACCTGGTGGGCGTTCTCTGTGCTGTTTCAGTATATATAACTTTCTTAGAGCATATCAAGTTCCTTGACATTACATCAAAGAATCCCAATGCTTTCCCACAGCATCATACTCTGATTTGTATTTAGTTTTCCCATAATGTTGCCTGCCCTTCCATGTAAATACCAAGAAAGAGGGTGGGAAAACGTTGGGATTTTCCAGATGGAGCTTAAAATGCTGTAGGAAGTGATATTCTTTTGAAACCACAAGGGAAGGTTCAGCGTGAGGTCACTGTGAGCTCTGTAGCACTCAATAACATATAACTGTGTGACCCAACTGTGTGTAAGCTTGCCATTGAGGCTAATTACCCACAGGCCAGCTCCGTGCTGGGGTCCCGGGCGAGCTGTGCCTGCACTAACACAGCCCATGTGCATGGGCTGCGGTGATGCTGAGTGCGGGTGCTCAGCCTGCCCCGGCACTCGAGCCCAGTCTGTGTCCAGTGAGACACCTGGTTGTGTTCCCCTGCCCTCCCCTTCATTGCTCCGTTTATTGATATACTTCTCTATATTTTGGCACAGGGGTTTTAAGTTTCGTCAGATTAACTGCGCATTACAGCATGTGGGTTTTTGGGGCCTTTTTTTTTTTTATGAGAGCGGTTTGTGTAAGAAGCTTTGAGATGTCTTTGCAGAAGACACATCGTATTAGGATTGGATGAGGAGCTGCCTTTTTTTTTTTTCTTCTTGCTTTCCAGGCACTTTGTAGCCTTTTTTCTCTATATAGTTCAGCCCCAGGCACAGTGTGTGAGCAGTTTTCATCTGTAGACTTGTTAGCTTTGCTTTTCCAGCTTTCAATCTTTGCTTTTTTTCCTGTGACCTGCTGTTCTGTTTGGCAGGTTTGGGTTAACATTTTAAGAGTGGTTCCAGTCACCTGAACTGTACAAGTGCTTGTAAGCGAATGCCTGTTTTGAGTGTATTTTCTTGTTGCTCCCAGGCTGGTGAACTGCTGCTGCTGCTGGCTTATGCCCCTCCTCGGGGTGTGAGATGCATATTGCTCCCAAGTTTTAGATGAGAACAGGGCAACAGAAAGAGTAAGATATTTTTTTTTCCCCACAGTATTGAAAATTATGGGTTTGATTCTGATAACTCTTCTTTTTGAAAAATTAAAAAAAGCAGATATATTTAAAGTTTTACAGGGTTTATTTCATTTTCTGTCTTGCTCTAAGGACAAAGTGGGAAAGGAGAACCCGGGAAGAGTGTTAAGAGGGAAAAGGAGAGCATGCCTTTTCTCCTTGTAGTCTTTTCCAGCTGTCTTTATATTTCCGATATGTCCAATACATTTTTTTTAGAGGTCATTTTTTCTGAAGCCTAGAAAGAGCTTCCTCCATACTTTCTGTTGAGATGATCTCCCAGTGTGGTACTACTATTTGAAAGCACTGTCCTTCCATTAACAGCCAGTAGGGAGACGCAGAACAGGGCTGTAGGCAAATGCAACTCACGCTCAGGATAGGATTTACCCTGTGTAACTTTAGCGGTCTAAACTTTAGGGTTTAGCCTTGGTTCCCATAAAGAAGAGGAGCACATTTAAAAGCCAATTTATCCTCTCCTAAAACAGATAAACAGATGTTTGAATGAGTTGAAATCACCCTTAGAAAAAAAGTTGTCTTTCCCCACTGACTGTAGAGGAAACAGTGGAAGGAAGAGCTTTGGCTGTCTTCCAAAAACTTATATTTGCCTAATTTTAGATACTTTTCTCACATTTAGTAACTCTTCCAGGTTGTTCTCAATGTGTCAGGAATCACTTTGAAACAACACTGGTGATATTCATTTGCACCTCTGGTTACCGGATGAGAGGAAAAAGAAACACCTTTTCATGGTCTCCTCTGGATGAGGTTTCTTCCTGGTTTTGTATTCTAGTAAAAGTCCTGCTGCTGGTTTCATTGTGTTTCTCCTGCACCCAAAGCTCAACACATGCATTTCTGAGTTAACAGGGTTTTTTTCAACTTCAGTTTTAGATAAGTAAGAAACAAACAGAGAATTTCAAAGCACAAAAAGAAAAAAAAAAAGGATTTAAACAACGTTTTCTCCCTGTTCTCCTACGTACTTTGCAAAACTTCTCCAGCTTGAGAAAAGTTAGGGACAAAAGAAAAATGAAATGCCACCTTCTGCTGCTAACTTATTGAAGTTGGGAAGGCTTTGAAAATGGAAAAGGTGAGGCAGAAGGAGGAGAATAGGAAGGAGGACGCGGAAGAAAGTTTCTGCAGAATTTTTATTGCACTGAGACAAAGAAGGAGGAAACATGTCAAAACTCCAATTCTCAGTTTTTTAAACAAGTGGAAATGTCATTGCTTTTTTTCCTTTTTTTTTTTTTTTTTGAAGTGGTTTTGTAAAAAAGTTCATATTAGAAGAAAAATTCAATAAAATAATTTATCATTTTTTCCTTAGTTGTGACTGCTGTGGTGTTAACAACATAACATGGCAGCAGTTATATTTGTATGCTGCTGCAGATAAGATGTATGTATTTTTAATAATTTTGGCATCTTCCTCTACTGCATCTCAAGTTGCGTTACTGAGCATGTTGGGTTTAGAACACGGAGACTCAGGAAAACAAAGAAGAAATCCATCCTTTTATGTGGCGCAGTGGGAAATGCTGCCATACTCCATATTACTCATCTCTCTTGGGAGTTTTTCTGTACGTTGGATACCTTGACAAAGTGTCCTAGTCTGGAGGGAGCTAACAGCATCAACACTTCAACAAAAGTAATTTCTAATTCCGTCTAACTGGCACACAGGGCAGAAATAACTGAGTCAATTCGTAATGCTGGTACTGCAGCTATCTGGATGAATTCTGTGGTGTTAACATTCAACCAACTAGTCTGAAGCATGCCCCTGGTATGGGCAACTGTATTCGCAGGAATTTGTAGATCAGGCAACGCAGTTCAAGGGTAAACTGGTTTGCATCCTGGTTTTAGGGTAGTAGTGCTGGAGTTGTGCTTTCTCAAGTACAGGTTTGGAATTTGCATCTTGTAGAGACTGGATGGACCGCCCTGTCTTACCCCAGTCTTCTCTCGCCCTGCCCAGCTATCTTTGCCCTCTGCTCCACTCTCTTTCCTGAAAGACTGCAAACACTGCAAGAATGCTTTGTGTATTAGGACACCTTTCAAAAATCAAATATTTAATTTACTTCGGGATAATAGTAAAGAGAGAGGGTAGAATAATGCACACAAATAGATGCTGTTTTGTGTAAAGACACCTTTTGTCTGTGACTTTCAGTGAGGTCTCCTTGTCCAGCATTTCGCCTGTATTCCTACAACATTTCCCCCTCTAACAGTCTAATCCCAGTCTATGTGTGTGTACCATTGTATCTCTTTTCTTAGGTCCCAGGCTAATCTATATCCACTTTTCTTTTTTCTTTGAGTACTCAAAACCAGAATTCTGCATTTTTGAAGTAAAAGATTATATTAATTCCATATCTAAAACATAAGAACAATTATTATAGTGGTATTTGCCATCTTCTTTTAGTTTTGATAGAAGAGAACAATGGTAAACAACAGGATCTGTCAAGTTAAATATAGGGCAAATGTTTTTCAGAATAATGAGACTCTAACTCAACGTGCTAATTTTAATGGGCTATCCTGAATAATTTAAAGTCATTGCATATATCTAGAGACATATATCTGTCTAAATTCAGGTTTTTGAATATAAACTTCTGTGTGTTTTTGAAAAATTGCGGCCAGTGAGAACAAGATCCAGTTGTAATACAAGAAGACTACAAGTTATAAATGTGTACATTACATCTATTACATGAATCACTCTGGAAACTGGTGTAATGCTATCACTAATCAATTGTATTGCTATCATCTTTGTATTCTCTGAATTTTGTATTACTTCATATTTCTTCGTGGTCAGAATAAAAATGTATTAATTTAACAAGCCAAGAGCCCAAGCAGCATGTTCTTTCAAGGTAGCAGGTAGAGTGTACTAGTCTATAATGATCTACTGCAATCGAGGATTACTATTCAGTTGTTTTTCTTCTAAAGAGGACAAAAATATCAGCAATGTCAATTTCCATTTTCTTTGAATGAGCTCTGTTTAAAATGTGACTCATTGTTGAAACGGGACGAGCTTCCTCAGTTCAGAGTCCCTAAACAGTGTCACAGGGGATACAGAACTAGGACGTTTTTGAAATCTTGAAAATTCTTCTGAAAGGGGTTGGTTTTCTTTCATTCTGTAAGCATGCAAGACAAGGATGAGCTTTCTATCTGATAAACCGCGCTTTGTGATAATGCCACTGTGGCGAAGCAGAACCTCTACTACAGGAAATAATTTTGTTGACGATCTGCCTCTAGACCAAGTGTCATCATGCCTTTGCTGAAAATACCACTCTTTGCAAGTATTCCCCAAACATTTGTGCCAAACAAAACCGGCAACCTTTACCCAGTGTTGTAAGAATAAGCACACTTAAGAGAATTTCTGTTTTCTTTGAACAGTACAAGCAACTACTCTGATTCTTTTTGACATCTACGCGTACTCATATTGATTTGATTTTATAAGCCTTCCCTATAATTAGAAATTCTTTCTGTGTGTAGAGGAAGTAACCGTATGCACATTTTAATCCTTTGGTGGATGTTGTGTCTGGCAAAAATCTTGGAAGATTTTCTGAAGTGTGTATCTAAGGCATTAGAGAACTGTCCTTTCCTGAGAGGAAACACTTCTAGGTCTGGGGAGCTTAGACTTGAATTGTTTTTTCATTTCATTTTATTGAGTAAAGGTTCTGTGCCCTTCTGTCTTTTGGGACTGTAACCATATTTCTAGTAGACAGATAATTGTAGGTGTTATTTATGTCAGATTGTGTTCAGTGGCCAACTCCCAGTAGGTTATTCTGAAGCAATGTTATCCCTCACACGAAAACTTCAGTAGTTCCCTGGCTAGCTTGTCTTTAGGATTAAAAGAGGCTGCCCTTGTTAGGGCTGGTGGGGAAAGATAACTGATGGTCTTTGGCATCATGCTTTGTGGCAGTTTATAAATATCTGGCAAGAATATCACAACATTTATGTTTCTGTCTCAAACTTCAGGAGAAAGGATTAATTCAGTCAAAAAAACCTCCATATGTTCAAACTCAACCCTAAAAGGACAATCCTATTTTAGGAGTAAATTTAAGCTTTTGTACAGTGGAGTAGTTTATTTGTCAAAGCCATTGTGCTGGTGTGTCAGAGATCTTGGTTATTTTCTCTGTTAGATTGCAAGTTTTTAAAATGATGTCGAGGAAGACCACCCCTATTTCCATGGAACAGGGGCAATACTTGTTTTCTCTCATTGCCTGCTGGTTTCAGGACAAGGTTTGCAGAAGTATGGTTTGCTGAGCTATTGCTGTACCTACTACCATGTCAATGGCAGGTTTCTCTTTAATAAGTGTCAGAGGAGATAGGTCAGTGCTAAAGGCTCTTGGAAAAAAAGCACTGAAATGTTACAGTATGGAGAGAAATTCCTGTACTTACAGACATATAGTGTTTTACAAAATGGGTCTCTGATTTTCATTGTGCACTGAAAAAGGTTCTTTATAATACCATAGTAATAAACCCAAATTTTGCAATAACAGAGCTAGTAAAGAAGCATCTTTGTCCATGGACAAATTTTGTAAATCTTAATACTCCTCTGAAGGATTGCCGTAGATAGGTAAGAAGTATCAAATGGGTGATTGCATAAAGCTCTTCTTGGGCATCAGAGACTGGTGCTGTCACATTCAGATGTATTTAAACTCTTTCCAAAGAATTTGGGCATCTTAAAGAGAAAATAAAAATAAGGATCACATTGTCCACCTGTGTTGTAATCTTTCTTCCGCTTCTCGCATTTAACTTTTTAAAAATGAGTTATGCACTTAGGCAAATTCCTTTTCCAGCCTTCATAAGCAACCGGATGGCTCTTTCTGCTAGTGATTCAGAGCTTTGTTATTGAAATGGCAGCCTAATCGCAGGACTGAGAGCCAACTGTTTGGTGTTGGGGAGTGTAATGTTCAGTTGAACAAGGGTGTTTAAAATGAGAAGTACTACTATGGTAGCTTGAAGTTCAGCTGCTACAGAAGAAAAGGGGAATGGTTGATTCCTGTCTGTTTTCTTCTCCTCTGCTGCTTCCCGATCCCTCACTGACATACTCAGAATCGAGTTGTGCAGCGACCTAATTTTCTATCAGGTCTTTCATTTCACTCCTTGCCATTATTTAGGATCTAGTTGCAGCTGCATTGTGTATGCTTAACAAATAAAAGCTTTCAGAGAACATCATTCAATTCCCACCTCCTGCTAAGGGTTTTCGAAGTGTAATACATCACAGAATCAAAATGACTTTCACTAAAAGTTCATGCTGTTTAAATCACACCAAATGTTATATTGAGTTGTAGCATACATAATTCATGTATCATTAACAGCTTCTACAAGTCTTTGGCTGCATGGCATACCAATGAATCAGAATGTGTGGGTATTTTTTGATACCTGCCTTTACTTAAATTGTATTTAGAAGCAACAGCATGTAATTGTACTAACTTGGAAAATCAAACAGGCGTGTAATAAATTATGGTTTGTGATTGACGTGGTAAAGTAGGTCTCTTTCCTTTTCTGATGTTGAGTAAGCGAGCTATGTTAAACAGGAAAGGCTCAAGAGATTTTTGTGCTCCTATTAGTATTATTAATAAAAAATCCATTTTCATTGTTTATCATGTGAGAATTCTGCAGTCGCTTAATTCATTACATGGCTGATGAATGAACAGTGTCCTTTAGTAAGAAAGACAGGTCTGTTCGGTCAATTTGAATCTATTTCACAAGACGCTAGCTTGGGCAAGCGAACATGGTGAGGAAGATGGCCGTGGGATTACTGATGTGCTAGCCTGTTATTTATGTCCCTGAGAGGTGTTCGGCTTCTAATAACGCTCACAGCTCTATGATTGCGCATCTGTCATTCCTACCGTTGTCATTCTCCTGTCACACAAGTGTCGAAGGCTTTGATTCAGGAGATCTCTTGGTGCCAACTGAAGAACTCTGAAGCTGCTAAAACCCCCATGTCAGATTCAGGAACATGTGGCAGCGCCTGACTGAACCAGAACCTTATCTCTACCGGCGTGTAGGGATTGGAATTCTATTGAAACATTTGAAGGCAGTGAAATATCCTGTATTGTTCAGTATAGGTGAATGTTAATCTCATTGCAATAATGGTGGAGAGAACCCACGAACAGTAGAATTACCTTGTGATCTGCGGTTGACAACAAAAAGAAACTTTCTGTCAAAATCATGGAAGACCGTACCTTGCAATCCGTGATCTCGTGCTGGGTATGTGAACTTGATGACTGGGAAATGGAGGTGGCCAGGGTCTTGCAAAACACGTGTTTTTTCTGAAGCTAAATTACAAATGTTGATTATAGCTCCTGGATAATTGGCAAACAAGGAGGTTAGAGGTTTTCTACAAGAGTTTTTTTATTCAGAAATGTGATGATTCTAATAAGTGTATTCTGCACTTAGACATTGATATACAAATTTATTTAAGCAAAACTTAAATTTAAATATGTATTTAAAGTAGAGTTGGGCCCCAGGTGCTTGTCTATATACTTGTATTTAACAATCATTAATAATAAATTACAAATTACAAAACTTTTTGATTGGTTACCAGGAGGCAATTTTTTTTCCAGAATGGTGACATTTATCAGCCTTCAGATTCTGTGGGAAACAGCCCCAAATGGATGACTTGTCAAAATTAAGTGATATGCACTTTTCAATTAATACTGGTTTAACCTATCCTGTACTTGATATTAGTATTATGTTAGGAAGTTGTATTCATAATATGTGAAAGTTGAAGCGTGGTGTTCGCTTTCAAGAAAGTAGCACGTCACCTGTCTACTCTAGCAGACTTTTTTTTTATTTTTAGGACATCTGAGAACTGAATGATTGGTAAAGATTCCTCAAAAAAGTGCAACTTCTGACTATACTTATTATGCCTGAACGTTCCCTGCTTGTTCTTAGAACTTAAATTCCAATGAACTCAAAGTTGCAATGTGAAGGACGTGTGGATCTTCCTGCCTTTCTGATTTCCTGCGCGGTAGCTATGCAACAAGCAGCCCTCGTCTCAGCATTGGCTCCCTGGTTATCTTGTTTTGGTGGCACTGAGTTTGTTGCTTTGGTTTTCCTCCCGGACTTTCTCCAGTCTGATTACCTTCGTGACAGAATTTCACTATGGGAATTAGCACGTATCTACCTATGGCCACAGCACGCGGAGGTTTGTGAGGGCTGCGTCATCTCCCAGGATGAGATACTCTGGGTGTTGATGATCAGTCACCCCCTTGTGAGGAAGGTGATGTCTGAGGAAAAGTTGCACAGAACTGTAAAGAATGTTTTCCTGAGTGGGCGAGTTGGTGAGTTAGGAACGCCAAGTCTAGCTCACACGAAACAAATGTTGTGCCTGCAAACTTGTAATTACGTACCCGTGGGATCCTCTGGGCATAGAGCATAAGGTGACCGTGCAGTAAAACCCCAAATGGTTCTGGTATGAAATCCCTAAATGATTAACTTACATGAAATGGCCCCTCAGAAAATGGCCACACCTAGAAAAATAATAAACCGTTAAAAATGTTAGTACCTTCTAATTCAGCAAATGCTCGTGCCAGTTTATTTTTCCCTAAATCTTCATGCTTTTAAAGAGCAACTGACTGAGCGTCACTTTGAGCCTGGGCAGAGCGGAGCAGCTGTGCTCTGTCCTTTTCACTGCAGGATCTCTGCTCCCGCTTTCCACTGAACTGTGGTTAAATGGGCTACAGCAAATTATACTCGCCCTAGAAAGGAAGCTGGGAAAAAAAATAGCTTATTAAAATTTGTTTTAATTAAACATCAGGATTTACCAAATATTTTTACCAGGTATCTGTGGCATAAAATGAAAAAATGGAGAATGTTTTTGTGAAAAATAGTACAGTTTTAATATCACTAACAATTGTGACAAACAGTCATGTTAGTATTTAATTTACCTTTTAAATACAATTTTGATTTTATTTTTTTATTTTATTTCTGATTTACCACTGTCTATAACCAGGCAAAATAAAGCAGTAAAATAAGGGCGAGTAAGATAGCAGAAGCGAAGCTGGGAGAAACGTGTGAATCATGCCTAAAAGCAGCATGTTCAGAGTTGCTGCTATTTCTAGCGTGACTTTTGTGTTCCTCTGCAAATAAGTAGCCCTCTTGGGCACTGAACTGTTTCTTCGAGTTCTGAGGTTCTGACTTTTCTCTGTATGATTCTAACTGTATTTAAGTTATATCTGCTTAAAGCTGCGATGAGGCGTAACTGATCTCGCGGTCTGTAAGAGCAGATCTACTCAACTCCACCACTGGGCTCTGGAGAGCCAGAGAACATGTGCTGCCCCAGCCAGCGTGCGGGTACGCTCATGCAGAGGGCAGCGCCACCGGCACGGCAGCGGGTCCATGGCTAAAGGGTTAGCAGAAGGCAGAGGCTGCATCTGAAAACACCGTTATCCTCTCCCTAGTAAGCTTCGCTTTACCTCCACCTGTTTGACTTCCAGTTGTTTCTGCTGTAAGCAAACAGACGACATGGTAATGAGTTCTTTCTCTGGTTGGTTACTGCTGAGATGTGTGGTTACCAGTTTAGACGCATCATCTCAGAATTTAAATGAATCTTTAACTGTAGGGAAGCCTCGTATGCATCTGCATGCAGGTGTGTACGAATACAAAAGGGTTTGTAATGCTTTGAAGCACAGCTCGTAAAGATATGGCACTGTCAGCATCGCGTGGTTTAGCTGGGCATGAATTAACATGGTATATCCCTGGTGTAAAATGTCCTTAGTATTTAGAAAAAAGAGAATTTACTAATAATCCCTACCAAAAGCTCTAGTTTTTGCATAGAATTTCTGTTTTTTCTTGCTGGGAGCTGTGAGTGCCTGTATTTTAAAGATGGAGAGAGGCTGACTAGGGGTTTGCACAGCGAGATTAGCTACAAGAATACATTTGTCTGGTGAGGTGGTCCCTGCCCTGAGGCATATAGTTTAAAAGATCAGGGGAGGTGGGGAGGAGGAAAGGAAGCGTTTATGTTCATTGTATAATTTGTGTCTTCGTCAGCTCTGGATTTGGTTGCATGAGTGAGAATAGAAGTAGAATTTTGTGTGTTTTGGAAAGGTCAGCCTTCCTCTCCCAGCCCTGATATTTGGGCATGCTTGCTTGCATGCTTGATCACGGAATTATTTTCAGCATAGTTTCTCTTTTCTGTTGGTGTTTGAGGAAACTTGCTCCAGTTGCAAAAAAAACTTAATGGTGAGAGAAATGGAGACATTTTAACCTAGCAAGCAAGTCCTCTCTGATTTTTTCCCACAGTATCTGCCTCTGTGTGTGCACGTGTGTGTGTTGTGTTTGGGGAGGGCTATGTGTCAAGAAATCAAAAGTTTGCCAGGAAAGTGGTGCAGGTCGCCTGGGAAGCGAATGTGTCCCAGTGGCGGACCTGACTTCCCTCACGTATCTTTTGCAGCCCATAGTTTGAAAAACATGGGTGCTGTGAGCCCCACCAATCTCTAAATCTTAAGCAGAAGAAAATCAGGGGTAGACATGTCTTTGTTGTGAAGGGGCTCAGCCTCTAAAGCCGTTGTCATCTGCCGTAGTAGGCTGACCCCAGACTTAAACGCATGGCTTTGGGCTAGCTGTGTGGTGTTGTTAGTGTATGTTATCAATAAAATACGTTATTTGTGAGGGGTACTGTGCTCCTGCCCATTAGTGTGGCATGCTCTTTGCACCAAGTGGTGTGGCCACACGGCCGCTCAGCCCCTCTCCCACCTGTGTGGGACACCGGTCACTGCTGTAGCAGAGGTGGGGAAGCAGCTGCCTCGGGGGCATCCGGGGACAGGCCAGCTGGGTGGAGGGAGCTTTGGTGCTCCTGGTCCCTCACCCTGCCGATAGAGCTTTTATCGTGCTTATCACTGTGGTCAGCGCCACGAAATGAGCTTGGAGACAGACTTCCCCCACAGGTCACCACCCTTGACCTCACTGTTTCACTCTGTGCATGATGATCAAGGAAAGAGAGAGGATACTGTAACGGGCGTAGGAATAGAAAAGCTTTGTGAGCGGGGTTGGACCACTGCTGGTTTGAGCCAGTAGCCAGGGCTACCTACATATCCCCTAGGGAACGGTGGTGTCCGTTTACTGACGCTTTCTGCTTCACAGGTGCACTCTCTCTGCTCCTGTGTGCCTCTCCCCCGGTGTCATTCCTCATGCCAAGAAAATGCCCCTCCCGTGACTCTGAGCTGGTACAGTTGTGTCAGTGGTAGTTGATGGGAATTGGAGTTGTTGAGAACAGCTGCTACTGGGTTTTCTGTCCAGTGGAAGCAGAGGTGACAATCTGACCCACAGACCGTGATGGTAATTCCCCAAAACACGAGCCTTCTGCCAGTTTGATGGCAGAACATTAGGGGACACTGGAGCAGGAGGTTAACGCAGACAACCAGGGAATAGCTTTGGAAGCGTAACTCTACCCTCGGATGTTAAGTACTGGCATGATTGCGATCTGAGAAATTCATGAATGTCACCAATACAGTCTGCTGAAGTGATAGCTATAAAATGAAAGATTTAAAGGAGGCAATCATAATGGTTAACAGCGGTATGAAAAAGCTTAAACATGTTCATAAATTTCAATAACTGCCGAGCAATATACTGGATTCATCTAGGAGAGATTTAATTTGAAAAATGCTAAATAGGCGATACAAAGACTGGAAACAGACATTTCTCCTGAAGATGGAGTCTTTTGGTGAGAAATGTACGTTGTACTTCAGCTGAAGTGATATTAAATGCAAGTACAATGTGGTAGAAAGGGAATTATAAAATAAATTATAGAAAGAGTTTTTAAATTTGCATATTAAGGAAAAAAGCTTTATATTGTGTTCTCACTTCAGATGGTACTTGTGTCTAGATCTATAAATGACCACGCATGCTGAACGAAATGAGATAAAAAAAATTTGGTGTCAATTATATAGATATTTAATAGAAAATAAAAATGACTGAAGTCGTATCACAGGGAAGTATAAGCTTATATACTTGTGTGCAAGTATCCGGAATATATACGTCATTTAAACAGATGCATATTATTTAGAATACAAATGCTTTAGATGAATTTTATATTTTCTGTGTTTAAAATTACTTGTATTCTGAGGCAGAACCTTTCGTTGCAGATAGTTTTAGCAAGATGCATCAGTGCACTAAGATTTTTGAAATGGTGAATACCTTCTTTGTGTTGCTAATTGCAGCTGTGCAGTCTGCAAATGAAGGATATCCAGCATCTTATTTCCAATTTCAATCATTTTATTCCTGTTGATAAACAGCCCTTATCTTCTTCTCGCACACCAGGTAGATTTTACATTATTTTATAAATGAGAATTTTCCATTGTGCTGCAGCATATTGTTACCAAGTTTGAGCTTTATTAAAAGGAAATAGAAACATAGAATTTGGAAACTTTCTCCTTGTTCAAGTGACTTATTTTTAGACATACTGATGCTGCTTGCAGTAATGATTAAATTAATGAATGTTGTGTGGTCTGAGATGGCATACTAGTCATTACCATGCTCTGTTCTGATCTAAACCCTGCTGCACTCTTATCTCAGCCAGAACACCAGCCTGCTTCAGATGGGCATGCGAAAATCACAGCTCCAGCTGCACTGTGGTTCTTCTGAACTGGGGGCCTGAATTTAAGAAAGACTGAGCACCAGCTTCCCCAGTTCAAATTGCTGCTTGAGCAGGTATGTTACGCATAACAAGCCCTAGTGTCCTAATTATTTGTGTTATGATCACAGGGAGATGATGAATACTCATGAGAAATCAGCTTGATCTGGCTTGCCGCCCATGATGGAGAAATGTTCTGCTGGATGTATCCAGCCCCCTCCAAGAAGCAGCACAGCGCTATAGATTGGGGTCTTGCTTTTGGAAATGCCACCTCAGAAGTGTTTGAGGAGCTTAATCTGTCTTTTGAAGTCATATGGAAGCTGATTTATAAGATTTGGGGGAAGATCTGAGTAGGCAACCCAGCAACAGCTAGTAGGTTTGAAACTCTGAGGACCTTTCTTTAAAGCAAAAAGTTTGTGTTTTCATCTTGTCTCTCCCTGTAGTAGGTAACGTTACACAGCTATTTTCTGAGTTTGGTCTAAATTTCACTATCTGTCCTTGCTGGCTTTATGTATCTTCCTGATCCTAAAGCAGTATTTATTTAAAAAGAAGACAAAAATACACACAAAAGTGTACACTTTTATCAGGGAGCGGAAATCAGAATGGCTAAAGTTACAAGGAAGTCACTATTGGGACCAGTGCAGGGAGAGTGAAGCGAAGGGAATTTCCCTTTCTGTGGTCACCAAAAGCTACTCCTAAATACAGGAAGTCATGAGTTCCCCTCAGCTGAAACAGAATGTGTTCTCCCAGGTTGACTATTGAGGGAAGGTGATAACAAAAACGTGTGTTAAGAGAGTTTGGAAAGAGGAAATACAGCTACTGGCAGAAGTGATTAACCTAGTAAGGAACTCAATACCAATGTTTAATTCTCAAGATATGTTACATTTTTGCCATGACACTTTATATTCTGAATGCCTTTACTGGTGTGGTTCCATTTGCTTCACAAACTGCTCAAAAGACAAGAGGGTTTCTAGAGAGTGAGAGTAATGATTTCCAATAACAGAATGAAATATTTTAGCTGACAGATTCAGTGGCATGGCTCTGTGAATCCTTCGATGTTCCCTGCCAAATACCACATCAATTTTGTTTGACTTCATGCAAATCTGGATGGAGAGGAGGGGCCTTTATCTCTCTGTATACTTACATGCGCTGTATATATGTGCATAAATATTCCCCAACACTTTTGTGCTGGTGTTTCAGCAAAGCATATGGAATTTCGCATTGATTTGTGAACTTTATAAAGCGCTAACGGAGCTGCTGCTTTAGCTTTCAGCCAGTTGGGAAAGGCTCAGTGATGGGAAGCTGGAGGCAAATTCTCCCTTTGCTGGTCCCAGTAGTGCCTTCCTTGTAACTTCAGCTGTTCTGGTTTCCACTGTCCTCAGATTCATTTCTCTCATTTGGGAAGCCAGACAAACTCATTCATGAAGCAACTTAGAAATGAGTTCTATCTCCCTACATCTGATACACTTTATTTATTTCTAAGCACAACTCTCTAAAAGGGAAAACAAGCCATGCATAATGTGTACACCTACAGTGTGGTAAAACGCTTTATCAGGAAGAGATGAGGAACATCGCTCTTCTCTCCTTTTTATTGTGAAATGAATTGTACTGCTTTTGACAGCCTACACATGCAGATTTGTTATCTCTGTGCTCTGCTGAAAATGATTCTGAATTACATATGTTTTATGTATGCCTGTGGGTACGTCAGTGATACCTTACACTTCTGTTTAGGGCACAGCCTCAGGACACCTTGATGATCAGAATCAAGCTCTGTTATAAGTTCATCTGCTTCTCAAGAGCTTTTCATGGCTTTTCATGGCTATGTACTTTTTACAAACTATATCATTAGTCCAGTCACTGCTGGAGCAGTTGTTTTTGTGGTAAAATGATGTTATTTCACAGCATAGTTGCTGGATTGTGACAGGCAGTAGCTAAAGGAGGAAATTAAACAAGCAGAAACCTAGCTGGAATGTCGACAGTGATCAGAATTACTGACCTTGACCTCATTTGTGAGAAGCCATGAAATCCCTAATAGCAAATTTTATCTTCCTCAGTCAGCATCAAATTATTTTGTAAAAAAACCCAACACCATACATATGTGCAGCAACATGATTCTCTCGCGTGCTGCCCAACGGTATTTGTGCCATAGTGAATTCATGATACGTGCTACCAATTGAAACATCATCTGCTTCTCTGAACATGCAGAAGGCTGCTTTTCTCTCCAGAAGCTGGAAAAGGCAGTAAAATAGTTTGTTGAGGGGTTGCAGTTTTTTTGAGGAGGTGGAAATAGAAAACAGTGGCCCAAGCGGCGTTAATGCTAAGGATGCACTCAGTGGACTACTAGTTTCTAAAGGTAGAGCCAGGCTTTTGATGTTGTTTCAGTAACTGCTAGGAGTGTTTTCTGTTGGCTTAAACCAAAGTATCCTTGTGCGGCACACTGTTAAAATAAAGGGGTTTAGACTGAGTGAAATTCAGGCTGCTTTTCAGTGTACAGACTCAAGTCTATGTGTTGGGATATTTCCTTGTTATCTCCTGTGAGTCGGTGGAGAGAGGGATGACATACAGAGATGAAAGGGGGAGTCTGATTGTTGGCCTGACTTCTCCCCTAGCTTCATTTCATCGTCTTTATTCTTCCTCTAATCACTTTTGTTCATTTTGATCATTTGTTTTCCCCTGGACATAGTCCCCTGTGGGAACCTTTATCAGCTGAGTGAACTGCCGCACACATTTCATTAACGTATAAATGAGCAGACTGAGAGCATCGCATTGGTCAGCGGATGCCTCGTTATCTGTGGTACCCTTGCTGTGATGCCCTGGGGAACAGGAGGACTTTCTGCTGTGAGCATATACACTATTATTTCCTTTCCTTTCTTTTCTTATTGTATGTGCACAAATAATTAAATAAATGTGTCATTATATTGTAGTGTTTATATACTATAATCTCTTCTCCCTTCTTCCCAGTAGAATAATATATTTCAGATTCTCAGTCTCACCTTTGAGGCTGTGTGAAGGCTTCTGATTTTGTGCTGTCCTCTTACTCTTTGCACAAGCAAACCTGGTGCTGATAACGTTGGGATTTGCATGGTCAACCTGGAGAACCTGGCACTGCATTTAATATGCCCAGGGTTTAGAGGCGTAGTCCAGAGTCTTCAGAAGCCAGCTGGACGTTCATTGCTTCCAGGTAAAGAAGATTTAAAATAAATAAATAAATGAATAAATCTATCTCTTTTGCCAGTCCCTAGTTTTTGTCACAAGACTCAAATACTTTCTGGGAAAGAAATATCAAACCTGAAACTTCATTGATCGTTGCTACCAGGAAAAACACCCTTTTCAAAGTGGAAGGTGGACACGTAAAAGCACCAGTTCTGTTGAAGTCATTGCTTGGTTTAGTCTCTGTGACCTTTTCCCAAAGTTACAATGGCTTTGAATGTTCTTGAAAATTCTCTTCTAACATCTTGAATCTTCACTGATAAAAAAAAAAAGCCTCCGTCTTTGTTTGCTGCTATCTGTTTTCCTGATACACTCATGTGCTATGGGCTTGCTGATGCCTGTGTGGGATAAGCCTGATGGGATCTTTGCAACTGATAAAACTTACTTGAGCTACACTTTCCTGAAGGCACAGCCTGATGTAAAACAAAGTGAGTGCAGAAGTGGACCCAATTCTTACCAGTCCCTCTCTTTGAACAGGGAAATCCTCATGATGGTGCCTGGTAGCCCTGTGGCTATAATGGGAAGAGGCTGGATCTTCTACATGCAGCACTGTTTGCTTTTTCACAGTACTGTAAGCCATGTAAAAATCACACTAATTGCATTTGGTTCATGTTTTCAAGCTTTTCTGGTTTACAAGAGCTAGGGGCTCTAATGTTAAAAATGCCAGCATGTGACTCTAGTGGTTGGTAATTGGTTCTCTCTTCATTTGCTAGTCTTGATTTGCCTTACTCTGAGTTTAGTGATGTTAGAGATATACTCAAAGCCTTGACTTGTTCTTTTTAATTAAGCTAACTTAAAATCCTCATTTATATAATAGACAATAATGGCAGCAATGATTATGAGAATTCGTTGCATTCACTTGCAACTTTTTAATAAAGTAGTAAAGTTAATATGTAAGAAATTGATTTGCAATACAAACGGAGAAAGCTAATACAGACGCCATATACCTAACTTCCCAAATTCAACTCAAATCCTTCAGCTCCAGAAGTATTTAGAAGTATTTAGAAAATCAGCTTTCTTTCCAAATCACTGCTTTGCACGGATCGTGGAGTTGTCCGTTATTGGGAAGTCAGCATTGGTTCCATGCATACATTGTAAAATATATGGTACGATCCACTGCAATGCACACTTTTGCCTTACAACTCTCGTTTGCGGTCCAGAATGTTACAAATAAGAACTTCTTCCAATATGTCAGGTGTACACCGCATACAATATTTCTTTCTTGGTTTTGTTTTCTTTTCAATCTCCTTTCCTTTCTTACTACAAAAGAGCAAGGGGATGATCCACAGTGCCAGAGTACGGCACAAGTGTGGGCACAGTATTTCAGTTTATGACATTCTTGTAAAATCTTTTGGTATGTACACATTAGCTTTCTAGGAGCTGTCACAAAAGTTCTTGAGTGTAGTAATTGTATACCTTTTACAAGTATACATTAATTTGTTTTGATTTTAAGTTCACCAAGAGGTGAATTTTTCCAATTGCCCTGCTGGTGAACAGCCTTTTCAGTTTGTATCATTCATCAATTTACACATCACTAAAATATGTCTGTCTTTGACTGGGTTGTACAAATAGAAAACAGTAAGGTGAAAGTTTGTCTTGTGAACCAGAATTAAAGTTAGCAAAATATACACACTGAAATGTTATGCTTTGCTGTTAAGTCAAGGTAGAAAGTGAAAGGTTAATAGAGTATATTCATAAGTTATATTTAAAGAGTATGTTTACCCTAAGGCTGCAGTTAGCGACTATAAAAACTTAGAGCACAGTCTTTTCCTCAAAAGCCTTCAGCGAGAATGGCCAAGGCAAGTGAGAGGAAAGAGGAGAAGCAGAGCTCAAAGACCTTTCCTCTGGCTGCTGATTGCAGTAAGAATGGGGCCGGTGCTCTGGAAGACTGTCCTTGGGCTCCATGTGAGCAAACAGTTCAGCAGGCAGAGACGTGAGAGGTAAAAAAGTTTGTAAAGCACAGGGGATCAGATTTATACCCGTGGAGTCCAAATTTTTGAGTGTTGTGCAGAAAAACCTTCTAATAACTGATGATTCTTTAGGTGACCTATATGGTGGTTCTCATGCTTGGTTTGATGAGTGATCATGTAAATCTTTGCTCATGAGGTTAGAGTCATTCTTTTTATAGTTCTTATGTAGCATGCTCTGCAGGATGTGGGTATGAAAGTTCGGTAGCTTCACATTAAGGTGACTTTTTCTTAAGGGACAGAGACAAAATAGTGTTAGAACTGGAAATTAAACCCAGATTGATGCCTAGTCCAGAGCTTTACCAATTAGACTACTATTACAAAAATATTTTTCAATTAATGCTGTAATCTGCTGTATCTCTTATTTTAAGTTTTCATTTCCTGTAGAGTTGTTTCCACAAAACTTGCCCTGGATACTCCTGTAGTTGGGTTCTAGTAGCTGCAGCTGTCTGATTTCAGAGTGGTAGTGGTGAACTTGCTTTTGCAGCTGATGTTTCCATGTATGGGCTGGTGGAGATAGCCTAGGGGTGTTCCTGGCTGAAATGAAACCATATGCACAGCATTGGGTGCTTCATTGCTATTTTAAGATTTCTTCTGCTGAAATTTTCAAATACACTGCACACAGGAGGGAAAGATTCTGGGGATACAAATAGGTATACCTCACTGTTCCAAAAGATCTGTGCATTGCATGGGGTAACACAGGAGAGTTTTTTAAATGTCATCTATGTGATAAGTTCAGTTTTCAATATTTAACCTTTTCCTCTATGCTAGGTGTTACAGAAGCTGTAAAATCCCATGATGAGAGAAGCGGCCAGCACAGAAGGGGACATAAACCATAATGGTGGGGTTACAAGATGCTAGGCAAAGTTATGGGTCAGGATGCAAAAAAACCCTTATTTTATATACCGATTCATTGATCTGTTCTGCCTTTGACTTTCCATATAAGGTAGGTGGTAAATACAACTGGCGGTCATGTCTCATGGCTCTGTTTACAAGCTCCCAATGAGCCAGAACTTACTCCATGCCAACTCTGTACACTGACACATTTAAGAAGGCCTAAGAGTAACTTTGTGCTGGGTGACTTATTCCATTCTGCAAGTAGAGCAAGGTATCTAGTATGTTAGTATCTCAACACTTCAAGCTGCTGGTTTTTGCAGTTAACTTGAATGATCTGGCATTGGCACTGAAAGCGGCTGAACCATGCCAGCTCGTGTCTTTCTGTGAACTTGCCTGTTTTGCCAAGAAGCAGCACATGAGCCTGGGATCTGCTCTCTGCTCACAAGCAGTACGGGTGTCTGATGCTGTGTAGTAATGGAGGGGCAGCTCCCAGGGTTGGGTCTGGTCCACACTGACTTCCCGGCTGAGCTGGTCTTTAGCCTGCTAGTTTAAAGCTAAACTTCTAAAGGAGCAGCAGCCACTGCTCTCCATGTGGGATGTTCATGCCAGGTGACTGCTGTCCAGAATGACACTTGGGATGACCACATGTGCTCACTTTCTTGTAGGTTGGCTATAGATCTGTGATCAATACATCATGTGACCATGCTATGGACCCAAGCCCGTGAAGAAGCCACATGTTTTAGATTTTTAACTTTTTATTGAGACAATGGTAAAGAAGCCAGGGTCCTAAGTATTTAATTTTCAGAAAATTAGCTGCAGTTTAATGCTGACAGTCCTGTGTAAAATATCTCTTAGGGATTTCCTTCCAGTTCACCTTTTTCCTCTAGTCTGACAGTGATAATGCTTGTAAAGCATTTTTTAATAATGGTCTTTCAAACCTCTAGTTAATAACATCATTGAGAGAAACCATTTTTCAGAATAGAAAATGCTGTACTGTGTTTCAGGCTTGCAAGCAGTTCTTGACGTTGCCACAGAAGGATGTTGAGAAAGGGGAACTGTCAGTCCGGTATTCTGCTAAGAGCCTGTATTCTCAAGGGTATAGTGTTGACAAAGAAAAGCTACATGCTGCTTTTGGTTTGATTTGAACCAGCCACTGGAAACAGGGGACAATATGGTAACATTTGAGCAAGAAAGGGCAAGATTTATGGAAGCACAGCTTACATGTTGAGCTTTGGAAAGTTCTTCCCCAGCCCATAGTTATTAAAGTTTTCTCAGATGGTCTCTTGACTGATTTGCGGAAACATTATTGCAAAACAAGCAGGAGAAAGTCTTGGTGTTCAAGCAAAAATTGATTGCATGTGTTTAACAATAATCACTGTTTTCAAACAATCCTTTCAACCCACTTGGGTAGAGCCTTTGCATTCCTAAATCAGAATTAACAGGAAGGAAAAAAATAAAAGAAAGCATTTGCTTAAATATACCAATGGCTGACGTACATTAGATTGTACATGTTTCTTCATTGGTAAAGAAAGACTTGATATCTGTTCCTCCCTTGTGAATTATCTCCTACTTCAGAGATGAACTGTACACTATACATTATTTTTCCTCCCAACACGCAAACTGTAGGTTGTATCTGGATATCCATTCTGTGTGTTTTGTGCGCAGTATAGCTTTGGTTGAAGAGTAAACGGGAAAGTTTGCAGCTAGTGTTTTAATATGCTTGACAAAGCAGCAGGACACTCTAATTAAAATAACACAGTGCAGCATGGAATGGGGCAGGTTCCCATAAAGAACACCTTAAAATGCTGATGACAAGTACACATCTATCACTGTAACAACATACCAAACAATTGGCGACAAAAATAAGCTCTTGTTTAGTAGCAGGTGCTGTGCTGGTGACACAATTGAAGAAAACTTGTGATCTTGTGATTTTACTCTTGAAAGCTCCCTTCTTAGACACTGTAAACCTGTGTCATTTCCATGCTTTTCTAATTCAGCCATAAGCATTTAATGCCTTTTACGCAACTACATGCCTCTGAACAAAGCAGTCCTGTTTCTACCCTGGAAATCTATATATGGATCCTCCCTGTGTCACACTGAGCAGTCAACCACTAGGTCTTCTGGTTTACACTCCTCTGAGACCTCTGTGTCAGTCACAACCAGTGATGAGTGGGTTCCTTATATAATAGTGTACTTTTTGTTTTAAAGGAGAGTATGAGAGATAATTATAGACCTCTGATGGACTCGTGGATATGGAGAGAGGTTTGTGGAGTATTCCTAGATTCCCAATGCTCTGTAGATGTGCTTTCATAAAGGAATGTGCTCAGCCTTAAATTATTGTTAAGCATTTAGCTTAGCTTGGCATAAATGATGATATAATTAATATTTAAAGGTACTGCACCGTTCAAGATAGTCACATTTAACTGATTTTGGAGGCTATGTCAAGTTTTTTAAGGTGTTTGGGAATTTAAGTCTGCTTTCAAAGTGTCTAATTAATTGGGAATTTCAGTGCTGAGTGTAATAGTAGCTCCAAAACCTTCAAGAAAATGATCTAAAGCTTTACACTTCTTAATTTCTTACTATGAACCGTAATCAGGGAATATGCTGTACAGGTGCACAGAAAAAGGACTGAGCCTTTTACTGCAGAAAAAAATTCTCAATTTTTATGGCACATCTGTTGTGCTGGTCAGTCCATAATTGAAAAGCAAGACACCATTTCAGTTTTTTGCAGGCAGAAAACTGACTGTCCATAGACACTAGTTTTAGATCGTCTTCAGGTTGTCAGTTCTCAACTCCTGTTGTGAGGATGCACAATTCAAACCCAGTTCCAGGCTACACTTAAAGTGAGGAAAAAAGTCTATATTTTCCCTTCTTGAAACAAATATGAATGTTTTTGAAAGCTGTGAAAATGTCCGTATGAGTGAAGTTCTCCATGTGCTAGTGTTGGCAGTGTTGGATCTTGGCTATGTGGACATACCTGTGTAGATAGACTCATAGATGCATACATATGTACATAGATTTACACATGGGGTAGAAAGAAACTTTCTATGCTATAGCAAACTGGTGTGGAAAGGAATGAATATAAACTGAATCAAAGAATTCAAACCATTAAATTCTGGTAGTAAATGTGAGTATACTTTAAGTACTACTTTAGTAGTGAAGAGCTGCTAAAGTAAATGTATCAGTCTGCCAGCAAGAATTACAGCTTACATCCTTTCCACGTTAATCCTGCCACCTTTCCCCTCTTTGTCGCTTTCTCACCTCTGTCAGTGGCTCTTGCTGTCCATTTCCACGACTCATTCACAGAGAGATCAGCAGCTATGCTAAAGGACACAAATAGATCATTTTATGTGATGGTGACATTAAAAAAAACAAACAAGCAAGCAAACTTATAAACAAGATTTGCATATGAATCCACATCAGTAAAAGAAAACTTATGAGAAGGAATTTCAAAACCAAAAATAAACTAAATCTTTTGAAGAGCAATGCAAGAGTGGTGTTAAGTATGCATGGCCAATGCATCATTGCCTGTTCTTGTCTCTACTTGCATTGAGACAGAGGTGGCTGCTGTGTTCCTGTGACTCTGGAAACATGCTTCGTTCTCCATGTTGGTCAATAAATAACAAAATCTTACATTCTTTACAATTACAGCATCAGCTTTGTGGTTCTGGCTATAATGTCCTATAACAGCAATAGTCCTCTTTAATTCAGTTTGATTAAATAGCAGAGTATCACAACATACATTTACTATGATAACAGACTTATGTTTGCGTGCTGGAGAAGTATTGTGACAGGATACGACTGTGTACCTTTCATTTATATAATATTAGATACTGGTGTAAATTCTTTTGAAGGGAAGAAATTAGTGTCTTGCATGATGTTTGAAAGTGAGATTCATTAACAACTTGGCAGTGAGGCTGTTGGAGCTGAATGTCTAAGTCACCTTCATGTCTTTGACAAGGTCCTGTCTTGGTCATAGAACCTGGGTCCTTACTCTGTGGCTCTGATGCCAGAAACGCATCTGGGAAAGGTTAGCTTGCTGTGGGATGGTGAGGCTGCAGAGACCTTCGGGTCAGTGCTTGAATGATTGGTTTCTTGAAGGGGCGGGGGGGTAAATTCCTGAAGAAATCACTGTGTATCTTCCTGGCACAGGTAGTGTGCTCAAGTCAGAGCAGGCATCCTGTGTACCCTGCAGATCAGCCGGGTCTATTAGGAAGTCGCGTGGTGGTGCCCAGAGGTTTGGATTTGGCAGCCCCGCAGCTCCAGCCAACACAACCAGTAAGGAGGCCGTGCTGGTGCACTGGTCGAGGCAGTGGGAGGGAGGCAGGGACTGGGGCAGGCCAGGGAGCAGGGGCTGGAGCAGCTTGGAGAGGAGGCCGGCTGAGGCAGAGTAAGTCTGTGGTCCTATATGTTATAAACACAAAATACGCCTGTTTTGAGGGGTAGTGAGGCAGTAACTTTGGTCAGATCTGATGTAAATGAGCCTTCCCAGTGGCTTTTGAGAGGTTCGCTTGTCCTGGGCATGAACTTGAGTTTAAAATTGCTTGGAGTGTGGTAGCTTTGTGAGTTAGCCGCCATTTTGTTGAGGAGGAATAATACTCCATGCAGCTCACGGGGACAAAGTCTGCAAGAGAATCATGGTGAGCTCTTGGAGGTGGTTGAAAACTTCACGAAAAGTTACATGACAACATTTGAAAACTTGTGGTGTGTGCTATTTGCAAGCAGTCTGGATCCGTTCTCCTGAGGAGACGCCTTTCCCTCAGGGGCAGCGCTATGAGGCAGCTGAGCCCTCGGCTCCCCCCTCCACAACCCAGGGAGCCCTTCCCTCAGCAGCCGCGGTGCCCCACGTGAGGGGCCGCATCCACCGAGGCGCTGGTCATTGCTCTTCAAGACACAACAGAGAACTTGGCTTTTCAGGTTTTCCTTGAGGGTGAAACTTGCTGAGGAGATTTTAAAGCAGGAGGTTTGTCTAATGTAATTTTGGTTTAATGGCGGGGAGGGATTTTGTAAGAGCCAAAAGAATAGTGACAGTCTTAATTACCTCAGATTTAGAAGCTTAATGATCAGTAGAAAGTGAAGAGGTTGTCTTCTTTTGGTTATGTGCTCCAGGTTTTTTGTCTAACGTTTGACTGAATTAGTTTGAACCTTCTAAACAACTAAAATTCTTCTTTGCTTTTTCAAGGTGTTGACTTTTTCTCTACTGCTGCCAGTAGTTTGGGCTGAAAATGAGAACTGTCTGCCAGGAGTTAGGGGTATAGTTGATTTTTTGGTGGGGAGGTGAGAAGTTGATGTGGGGTTGTCTCTCCTGGCTCCTGACTTAGTAGCACACTGCCCCACATGGCAGTACTTCTCTGGAGAAAAGATAAGGTAAAAACTCTCACCACCTTTATTCTCTGCCTGCATCCTTGGCTGGTGCCTCAGAAAGGTGGACCAACGGTCCTCCTGGCAAGGCAGGATTGTGCTTGTCAGGAAGCAGAGACTGGCTTGCTTGATTTGGGGATGTGAGATATATTAGCTATACTTCCAAATCCTTTGGTTTTCCCTGCTGGAGAAATGTCAGGATGTGGAAGTTGTTTTCAGAGGAGAGAAAACTGTTCCCTTCATGAAATGTGTTAGTCAAAACCAGTTTGACAGGAAAAAAAAAAAGGGCTTACCTCTGCTCATCATGGTTTTCATAGCTCTAAGAGTATGATGTGGTTATGTGGAATACACACTTGCTCCCCAAAATATTGGGGTTCATATAAGATCCTTCATATAATCTCTGTCTTCGCTAAATGAATTTCCTCATTTGTGGAGTTGAACACCAGAAGAGGCTCTTTTGTATAATACATTTTCTAGTCATGATGAGACTGTATGATCTCTCTCCTCTGCCCCGCTTCCAGACCCCTGACGAGAAGACATGAATCAAGCAAGGTTTTCTATCTTTTTTGTTCTCTTTTTTTAAAATCAATTAATTAATTACCCTCAGTGTTGAAGGAGAGTTTGAATTTGTCAGGAATAACTTCCTCCTGCAGTTTCTTGTTATGCTGCCTTTGACCAAATTAAAAAGTTCTTCACTTCTAGATATTTTTCTCCTCCAAGCTGATCTATCTCCCTATCTTTTTAAAATTACTTTTCTCTCTGAAGAGTTTTACCCAGTCTTTGACTGAAGTTTTCTTCTCTGAAATCTTTTCATGTATTTAAAAAATCTGTTTTGAAAATATGGGCATAAGAAATGGATGCAATATTTTGATAGCTGTTCCAGCTCTGCTTCATATGAGCCTAAAAATATCTGTCAATCTCTGCTGCTGTTTTGTATACCTGTGATTGTACTAGTCCTCTAGCAGCATTTAGGGGCAATAGCATTCAACCGCTATGCACTCTTAGGACTGTGTTACTTTTAGAATCAACTTACAGCTCTCTATGCACTTACAGTACATGGACTCCTTTCTAAGTATGTCCTGTATTTTAAATAAAAAGTAGGGCTAAAATACAGTCTAGGGCTAAAATGCTTTGTTTTTTAAAATTAGTGCCTTTAAATGGAACTATCATACTAAATAAGCCAGTGTGCTCTGAAAAACTACCCAGAATTTTATTCACATCTCCTCGTTTGTCTGTCACCTAACTTTTCTTTCAGTGGATTAAGATGGAATAAAATACACTGATTAGCATCGGTTGGTCATTGCAGCTCTTACATTCCAATATGATTTCTCACTGAAAATGAATTCTTTAATTCTTTTCATTGTAATCCATTTAACGTTGGTATTGTATAGGGTTCGTGTAATCAGAATGTTAAGTGGCATTCAAGTACGTTTCTAAAATCTGCGATTACAGGTTTTTACCATTTTCAGCGAAACTGGTAGGTGTACGTCATATTACTACTTGGAATATGAACGAAATATTTATTAAATGTTTTATCTTAAATGTGTAATTAAAGGGAGATGGTAAAACCATATGTTTTACCTTATGCTCCTATTAGGATTTATTTTCTGATTTCTTTGACAAGAAAAAGTACTGCTGAGTAGTACTGAGATCTAACCAGAATTCTTGCAAAACTTAACAATGTCTGTTTCAGTTCACTTTAAAGTTCAACATGACTTTTACATTAATTAACTGATATTTCTGTCCTCAGCAGATAAGATCTCTAAGGTTGATTTTTTTAAGGAGTAGTTGAAATAATTCACTTCAATATACTTTCATAGGTGAGTGATTAATAATAACAAAAAACCCTGCGGTCCTGAGCATTGTGTCCTTGTAGAAAGCACTTCCTGCAGGCTCTTTGTGCCTTATCAAGGGTCAGTCATTTAGAGTGCCTTTTGAGCTCTATGCCTTAAGCAGCTGTTCTGTGCCATCTTTGAAACAAAAATAAAATGATCAAGGAGAGTTAAATGGGCATGCTTTATCCACTATATCAGAAAGACACATTTTCAAGCCTATTTAACCACAGTGGATAGATAATCTGGCATTCAGATATCCCGTAACATATTCAAAATTAAAATTACACATATAAGAACTGCAATCAATATGAAGATCAGTCATCTGAATTGTCACCAAAAGCTTTTTAATCTTCTCAGCCTGACTATGCATTTGGTATATCTCAAGAGGTGTACACCCTACAGATTGCAGACAGGAAGAGTTAAATTTGCAATGCTTGATTTTCATTAGAGTTTTTACCACAAGAACAGGTTTCTTTGTCCCACTTTCTCTTTGTTGTCATGAGAACAAGACAACATCATTAGGAAGCTGAGGAAGTATGGGCTAGATGAGGTGACAGTGAGGTGGATTGAGAGTTGGCTGCGGGACAGAACTCAGAGGGTTGTGATCAGCGGCACAGAGTCTAGTTGGAGGCCTGTAACCAGTGGTGTCCCCCAGGGATCAATACTTGGTCCAATTTTGTTTAATATATTCATTAATGACCTGGAAGAGGGGACAGAGTGTATCCTCAGCAAGTTTGCTGATGATACCAAACTGGGTGGGGTGGCTGAGACCCCAGAGGTCCGTGCTGCCATCCAGCGTGACCTGGACAGGCTGGAGAGCTGGGCAGAGAAGAACCTAATGAGGTTCAACAAAAGCAAGTGCAAGGTCCTGCACCTGGGGAGGAAGAATGCTAGGCACCAGTATAGGTTAGGGGCGGACCTGCTGGGAAGTAGTTCTGAGGAGAAGGATCTGGGGGTCCTAGTAGACAGTAGATTATCCATGGCCCAGCAATGTGCCCTTGTTGCCAAAAAGGCCAATGGAATCCTGGGATGCATAGGGAAGAGTGTGGCCAGTAGGTCGAGGGAGGTCACTCTCCCCCTCTACTCTGCACTGGTGAGGCCACAACTGGAATACTGTGTCCAATTTTGGGCTCCCCAGTTCAAGAGGGACAGGGAACTGCTGGAGCGAGTCCAGCGAAGGGCAACTAAGATGATTAAGGGTTTGGAGCATCTCCCTTATAAGGAAAGGCTGAGAGAGCTGGGACTCTTTAGCCTGGAGAAGAGAAAGCTGAGGGGAGACCTTATTATGGCGTACAAGTATCTAAAGGGGGGGTTGAAGGAGGATGGAGCCAGGCTCTTTTCAATGGTTCCAAGTAACAGGACGAGGGGTAACAGGCACAAGTTAGAACACAGGAAGTTCCGTTCAAATACACGGAAACACTTCTTTACGGTGAGGGTGACAGAGCAGTGGCACAGGCTGCCCAGGGAGGTTGTAGAGTCCCCTTCCCTGGAGATTTTCAACACCCGCCTGGATGCAGTCCTGAGTAATGTGCTCTGGGCAATCCTGCTTTAGCAGGGGAGTTGGACTAGATGATCTCTAGAGGTCCCTTCCAACTCTGAAAATTCTGTGATTCTGTGATCATTTATACCCCCAGTGTAGTCAGTAGCAAAACTATAAACTTTTAATGCACTTATAATCATATCCTTTAACCTTTTTAATATTCAGTGTTGTCATTGGTTGGCCTTTCACCTTTCCTTCATGGGTTATTGAGTAAATAAACAAGGGAGCGGGGGAATAACTGGTAACTCATACTTCACAACTCTGAAAATGTCAGTGACATACATTTTACAGTTTTTCTTTGGTATGTATGGCACATGGCAATGCCAATACAGTGGGCTCAGTTCAGACTGATCAAATCCCTTTTTGCTGCTGCATATCAAACCCAAAACTTCCTTTATCAGTGTCCAAGGGGACTATGGCTGCTCAACACCAGAGTAACCAGCCAGCCATTACCTCCTGCAACTCCCTTTCCTCAGTGCACAAGTGGATGTGGAGGGGCTGGAAAGTGGTATTGACTGCTTGCTGTTGCTGTAGCGTCAGTACGCTCTGGGCTGAAGTGCATGCCAGTGCCTATTTTTGAACGCAAACTTGTTCTGGATACAAATGGTTTGGATCCGGGCCTAACTAGGTGTTTCTATTGGACGAGCTCAGAGGCATAGCAGGAGGGAGAAGGCAAGTGTCCCAGAAATCTCTGAGACACACCTCTGCCTGTGGTGCACACTTGTCTCGAGCCCACCATACATCCCACTGGGGCTTGCTGAGACAGCACATTGGTGGTGTTTGGCAGACAAATCAGCCATGTCGTCTTCCTAGAGAATCCCAAAGTCATGTGTAGCAGAATATTTATTATGGGGTTCCCGTACTATGGGATAGGAATGGAGTTGACTGTGGGATACAGAACATGTTCAGCCTTTGATTTTCTGGTTGGGGTGATGTTGGTGCTTGGCTTGGTATTATGGGCAGAAGTACTTGCTGTATGCCTAGTTTGTAGCATTTCAGCTGTGAGGGTACTTTGGGAGCGTGTCTTTTCTTTAAGAGTCACTGAGTCTGCTGAGGCCTTGAATTTGTTGTTAACTCTGTCCTTACTGAGCTCCTTTCACGTGTCAAGTGCAGGGGTAGGGTAGTACATAGGGAGAGAACAGTTGCTATTTTATGTCTGTGTAGTGAGGTGGCTTTAGATGGCAAAGATGAATAGGCTGAGCTATATTGACTGCAAAGTAGGTACTTTTTTTTTTCTGGCTGAGAATCCAGCTATAGAAACAAAACCGTATGTCTACCTTGGGCTTAAGGACAGTATAAAATGAGACCTCTAGAATTTGTCAGCTGATACAAGAGATGATGGGTTTAGTTCACTCAACTTAGGACAAGCTATAAATCAAAGCAGCCAGGATTTTTTTATATTTTAATGGGGACAGATGCGAGAAGACAGATTGAAGCCCAAAGCTGTAGTAACCAGGACAACACAAAGGTTTTAACAAAACTGAACATCAATAAGGAAGGAAAAAGCCTGCCCTGCTGCATTATCTTTAAATTTTAATAGCTTAAGGACTGGCAGAAGGTTTCTTTATAATTGTTTGATTTGCATGAAACACTTGACCTTTTCTGATGAGTTACCAAATATCACAAGGGGGTTTATTTTTACTTTTGGTAAAAAGCATTTGATCCACTTCATCGATTTTTAATTTTTTAGAAGCATGACAGCACGCAATTGTTCATTTAACGTCAGGAATTTCACAGTCCAAACAGTTGGACCAGAATAAGAGCTCACAATTTTTACTGCAGCTTTTGTGACTTGAATATTCTGACCGTTCTGATGCCCCTCAGCATTATGAACAGCAACTTAGTCTTTAAAGATGTTTACATTTGTTTTGCTTTAACAGTGTAGTTTCTGATTTTATTTGGAATGTTTCTTTGTGTTTACATATGACGTGCTCTACTGAATGCCACCAACTACAAAGTATATGAAATCTTATATCTTATGTACTTCATAGGAAATGGAAGGTCTGTAACATTACTTATGCTTGAGCTGCTGATGCTGTTGGTGAACAACGGACAGAAAAGAGGATGTATATAAAATAAGAAGAAAAGTGTGTCACAAGGGCTCACAATGAGTTTTGTGGCCACAGCAGAAGGCTAACAAGGCATAGAAAGCCCTGAAGCTGAACAATCCCTAATCTTGCAAGTTATTCCCTTCCCATTGATGTTGACTATTTGCCTTCAGCAAGTTACAGATACTTCTTTTGAGAAACGATATTTAACTTTCCTTCTTGCTGAGTGTCGGTCTCATCAAAAGAAAGATGGAAGTTAACTTTCCTCTGAGCTTTCTGTTCACGTTTACCTTCTTTTCTGTTTTCTTATCTCTCCAGACAGCCAGACTGATATATGGAATAGTAAACTGTGCTAACAAACCCCAAATCTTTCAGCACTACCTGCCATTAAAGCTTTTACCATACTGAAGACCTCTGATTTAATATTATAGCAATGCTCTATTTTCTCTAGGTATACTTTTTATGGAATGAAAGGAATACTACAGAAATGATCATAAAGTTGCGTGTTGGTAAAGGTAGCCTCCTTGTTAGTTGAATTGCTCCAGGTAAACTCGCTTACCAATCCAGCCTGCAGCTGGACCTCATGAAATACCTGTCTAGAGCATGTAAATGCTTTAGAGAGCCCAGAATGGATGAAGCAGGATCTATCATATTCATAGGCCTTGGGAAGTCATATATGTATTCCTCCCAAGAGAGGAAAAAAAAAAAAAAAATTATCAGTAGTCTAAGTCCAGAATATCTTTAGATAGCTGCACAAGCTAAGCATCTCTTGTTCAAGGAGATTCATTCTTTCTTGTTTGTGTTAGGTACAAACGGCAGTACACATGTGACATCCCCGCTGCCCAACATCTGAGCATCTGTCATACTGGTGTGGTGAGAGTTGGACAGAATGGCAGGAGCTGCAGTGCTCAGCTCTCTGAGGACTCGCACCTCCTAATCAGCCCACAAGCAGTTGCAAAAAGTTAAATTAGACACTGAGACTGCTCTTGCTTGTGCAAGGCACATTTTGAATTCTCGCAAGCACCGTGTGCATCTGGGCGACGGCATTTCCCTGAGGGTGAATGCAACATACATCAAGCTTGTTTTGATGAAAGCCCACTAAAAGTTGAAAGTGACGGAATGGCTTCTGTTGGCAACATGCTGTGGCTGTGCTCAAAAACTGGTGGTGGTACCAGAGCAGTGTTGGTAAGTACTCAGGCTGCATTTATGATCTGTTCAACTGAGTGACTTCTTGGGGGTTTTTTCATGCGTGGTTTAGCATGAAAAACTAGCACAAAGAATCAAAGAATACATAGACTGATGCAGTCTCCATTAATCAGTTCGACTGCTCCAGGCCTCGATCCATTCCCTGTCTCTGGAGACTTAGTTGCTCAAGTGAGAATTTTAGTGTCCACTAGGGTTGGAGACTGAGGCATACATTTTCTCCAGAGAATCTCTATTTTACTCCAAGCGGAACAGTTTCTAGCATAGTTGTCCTCAATTCATGTTAACCTTTTACTCGTGGTGATCTGGCTCTTTGGAAATATAGGAAGTGTCTGTGACTACCAAATTTTAGAAGAGTGCCCTAACTTGTATTTTGTTTGTATGAAAAGGATTGAGACACTTAGTTCTATAGCCACCTATTCTTTTTCTTTGCTTGTATTTTACTAAGGGAAAAAGTATTGGCTGCTGCAACATTTATGCCAAGTCTGCTGCTCTAATTTGTGTTAGAGGTTCACTGAGTTTCTAAGAACTCGCATTAGAGATGTATGTGTCCTGTGGGATCTGATCAGGTGTGGGTGGCTCTAAAGAGATACAGAAGCAGAATTTGGCATTTGAGGTACAAAATATTTTGCTATCAGACTTTTTTCTGGACTTTATGTGTGATTTTGAGAATTGCACCATAAATGAAACACAGAAGTCTCTGCCTCAGGTTCCTTTTAGACAGACAAGTCCTTCTGAAAATCTGGATTGACATGACTTGCTGTCAGCTGCTGTGTGCTGGAGTCGATTAGTGGCAAAGCTGAGACAAGTCACATCTGATTTGAAGCCTGTTAAGAAAGTTCTTGAATCTCCACGGTCTTCGTTTGACTTGGGCTCAATTTGGACCCAGATTTGCTCTTTAGTTACAAGACTGTCCTCATTTGTCTTTACTGATATTTTCACCGTACCTTCAGTTAGCATGGATGCCAATATTAAGTGCTGAATGGGAATGTTATGAAGTATGTGGACCATCAAGGCGAGCAGTATTATTAAAAAACTTGCATCTTGAATGTGCAATTTACTGTGATGTCAAATATTGCACATTCTGTCCAAATGTTGAATCTTTTCTTCCTACAATTCTGCTGAATACTTGGTATATCTAGGTAAATATAAAATTACCAATAAACCTAAAATAATATGGGTCTTAACCCATATAATTATGCACAATTCTGTAAATTTTCTTCATTATTGAACGAAAGCTTGCCGAAGGGGCCATATACATCATATACAACTCTAACTGATACACTCGGATGGAAAAGTCTTAACAGATTGTTGAGCCATGTTTTCAGCCTGACTGTGCCTGGCAGCTGCCGTAGGCTGAAGGCAGGCGTGTGCTGCTACAGTTTTCTCCTGGCAAATAGATGAAAAAATAGTGCTGCTAAGCACCTTTCAATTGGTGGTATGTCCTCTGTGTATATATTGGCCCATGCCAAGCTATATGTGTCACTCCAGTGTCTTTAGTAGAGCTCTGCTGTTCTGCGCTAACAGGGGACCTAGTCCTTTGTTGCTGTATACCAAGGCATGTTAGCACACCGGGTTAATGGCCAAAATTAGGGGAAAATGGGATAAAGTATTTCAAGGCATTATTAAAATGACTGCAGCCTCTGTCATTGTCACTCTTGTGTTGCTTTTCTGTTCAGATAACATAAATCTCGTCATATCATGTCTGTAGATGGTGAAAATGCTTGGAACTCCCAATGTAAATAAGCACACACTGCATTCGTCAATCATCTCTGTTTAGTAAAGAGTTGGTGATTTCATAGGCTAGGAAATAGTTTTTGCAATGGAAATTACTCTGTTAAGTTCTGTCCTTATGTTGTCATTTGTTCTTCAATGGGAATACATTTATTGTCAGGCTTGCCATACAGTCTGGAGGAGAGAGTAAGCTGATGATTTAATTTAATGACAATCAATGTGATCCAGCTGAAATCTGTTACTGTATTACAGGCAGGTTTCTCATTAATCTGGCAAGGTTTTGTGCTATGATAGATCTTTATATATTTCCCCCTTAAAGGATTTTTTTTAAACCTTGAAGAATTGTCTTACAGGGTTTTCTGTATAAAGCCTCATATTTCTTAAATTCCTGAAGTTAGGAAATAGAAGGAGTGATCTCCTCCAGCACTGAGACCATGCCTTCTGCGGACTATAGAATGGCTCTGGCATAGCCTGAAGATCAGTATTGGGGGGGTGGGGTGGGTGGGCCTGGCATAATTTCTGTTTTCTTTCCACATCTGCACTGAAGGATGTTGTCTCATCTTTCCAGCTTGCAAACTTCCCAAGGCTTGCATTATTTGTGCATATACAGTGCTGAGTACAAAAGGCATTCTGGTGGGAAGATTAAGATACAGACTGAGGGATTTTGCATAAATTACAAGGCGATGGAATCAACTGATTATATCAATCTTACACTAGTCCTCCTTATCAAAAATATCTATTCCTCATAGGCACAACAAAACTAAAGAACGTAACCTGAGTATAAGTGTGATAAGTGCCTTAGGCTGCAGGCTTTCTTGGCTGTTCGTCTGCTCCATGCTCTGAAGAACAGGAGCACATGGAAAAAAAGGACTCCTGAACTGCCCCAGGGAAAAGACAATCTTAATTCATCTAGCTCCAGTTGAGGAAGTTCTGTGGTGACTTTATAGCAAGGTAACTTGCTGAGCCACATGATAGCTCATCATTGTAATAAACCTTCCAATATTTTAATTCATGCTAATCAACAGGGGTAGAATGAAACCTTGATCTCATTGAAATCAGCAGCAGAAGTGCCAGTTGGTTTTATCAGAAGTTCACACCTAGTCCAAAGGATTGCGAAGTATTGGAGTTCAGATTGTCATTGCAGACACTTGGAAACTGAGCTACTTTTATGGCATGTCATGCCTTTAAAGTATAAATGCCAGTTCTGAGGATAAGTAGAAATGATATACTCTAAAAAAGCTACCGAGTTTGTGTTCTTAGTTATGTCATTAAGGTTTTACAGGTGTTCACTGTGTAAGGTTTGGATCTAGTGCTCAATAGGTACATCAAGGCTGGATACAGGACAAGTTCCAGCAGTGAAGAAAAGAGGAACAAAAGAAGTCTTAAATGTATATTTGAAAAGAAACGTGTCGCAGTTCACAGAATTTTGAAATAGTCACTGCAGAAAATGGGTGAGCTGTTGGGCAAGCTGGAACTGTCTCGATTGGAAGTTGTGCTTTGTATATTCTACAAACATCAAACCTTGTGGGGAGTTGATCAAAGTTTAAGTGTAAATTAAAGCAGTATGTTTTCTGGGGCAGCGTGTATGAATAATAGAAGATGTTAGCTTACAGAGAGCCAGGCATTTGGTAGCTGCCATAATTTGCAGCTAGAAAGGGAAATTAAAACACATGGGTCCACTTCTTTGTCATTTGATGTTTTTAACAATGTTATTAATTCACTTTATATTAAACAGTCACCAAAGACGAGGCGAGTGACTAGACATTAAATTAGTGGACTATTTTTTCTGTCTATAAATCCTGTTTAACACTAACCACCAAGCCCAAAAGATATTAAAGAACTACAACTCCTTCGTTCTGCGCAATATCACTTTAAAATAAAGTTAATCTAAGTCATGATGTGCATCTATAGGTTTTACAAGAGCCTATAAATTTCAGGAAATTAACTTCCTCATAATGACATGTTCAAGCTAGTCTTTTTGAACAGGCGTTTTATTTTTAGGTTAATCACCACTGAATTTTTTTTTCAGAAATCTGTTCATGTTCAGTCTCTTGAAAGGGAGAAGAAATTTGCTTTTATTTATCAAATTGGGATTTCTTTCAATCACTTGTATCGGGAAAAGCTGCTAATGAACATAAAGACATATATCACTGGGTATCTGCTTTCATGCTAATTAGCTTATTCTTCAATTACTGTGCACATCAAAGAATTTGTCATGGTTTATTTTGCAAAACAGAGGGACAAATTTTGAAGTAAGGTGAACCAAAAATAATGCTATTGATTTCATTAGTCTTGGGCAACTTTCTCTCAGTCGAAGGTCTGGCTTAAAAATCATAATGCAATTATATGAGGTCATCCCGCAGATACTTTTAGAAGGTCTCAGTTTATTCTCTTTATTGATACTTCTCCTTCGTGCACTGTCTGACATTCCTGAGTTGACCTCTGAAAGTTGAAACAAATATAAACTCTATATCAAGCCAGTGGCATTACGAAGTTGTCTCTGAAACTTTTGTAAACATGCACAATTCTAATTTCCAGTAAGCATCAGATTTGTCACCTCAGTTGTTATCTACGTCTTAAGTCAAGAGCACTTCAACAGCAGTTGCTCTCTGCTGATTAATATTTACTTGTATGGTCTTGTCAGTTAGTACTTGAAACCCAGAAGGCACCAAAACAGAGTTCGGTTGCTGTAATCATAGACGATAATGCACCATTCTGAAGTTATTGCAGCAATTTTGCAGAAAAAGATTAACACAATTTGCATAAATCAAGCAGTGACCTTATACATGCCTTTCTGACATAGTTTTTGGAAATTATAAGAACACTCTTACAATTCTCTCTTTTTTTTTTTGATCTCTACAGTATGACTTTCAGTCTCAGCGGCTTGACTCAGTGGTTTGAAAAAAAAGTCTTTCAGTCTTTTGGAGAACGGAAAAAATAGTTTTAAGGGCAGAATTGGAATATAGTAGGATTTAGCAGGTTAACATGGGCACTGGGATTGTTCAACACAAAGAGAAAGGCTTACACAACCCACAGCCCTACATGAGTTGTTTTTTTTTTCTTAGCAAACACCTTTTTTGTTCCATTGACAGCAAAGCCAGTTCTCTTTTATATGTCCGCATGGAGTGGATTTACTGAAAAATTTCCACAGATAAAATGTTCTTCACCCACTGTCAAATATAAATAAAAGCAGAAGCTTTGTAGTCTCATTGCTGAGGCACTTTGCCTTCTTTCACCATTACCTCCAGTGATATAGTGAATTGTGAGAGGTATCTGTCTGTTTTCTGTCTGAATCTGGGACGACTTATGTCAGATCCTCTCACTGCAAAATGAGTTTGATCTAGCATTCCATAGGGTCTATTTTTGGTGGTATTCTCCTCCATCTCACCACCAAATGAGCTACTTTCCTTTTGGTGGAAACAAAGCTTTATCACCCCCTTTAACCAAGTGTTGGATAAGGAGAGACTGGGATATTTTGGTGACTAGCTGTATTCTACTGCTACTTTTGCATTACAAGGTAACATATTCAATGTAAGAACTCATAACTGACTGAAATATAGCAGTCTCCATAAGCTGATGCGAGTTGGCTAAGGAAAGGCAGCATTCATTCATAGTTCATCTTTTTTTGTGTGTCACTAAGCTAATAAGGAGAATAGCTGAGACCCACAGACTGCTTCCTTTCCTATTGTCCCCCGGAGTGTAGCTTGTGGGACTGGAAGAGTGAAAATTAAATTACCTTCTCATGCTTCAGATGAGTTGGATACCAAGGGATGCTTGAATAAAGTTCTAATCAACAGCCGTTTTTCTGTGTGTAGTCGGAGAGGAGAAAAAAAAAGTCAATGCGAGATAATTATGAAGTCAGTCTCTGGCGCAACAATTACTGTAAAAGGGGAGTCAAAGAACAACCTGCTCCTTTGAGGCATTAAAAGATGGTGTCGTCAAGGTATACTGACTCCTGACCTCATTTTCTCTGTGTGCTGGTATGAGCAGGTGGCAGGGAATATGGCTTGTGTGTCCTTTCAGTCTCAGAAATCTGGGATGCTTATGTCACCCTTTATTTTACAATAAACATTCAACCTTCCATGTTATCTCTTCCGAATAGCTCTTTGTCCTTATTGACCTTGCTTTGTCCTTGCTTAAATATATACCTGTCAGGTGAAAGACCACGTCTATGTGTTTTTAATTGTGTAATAAAGCTTTACATGTTTAAGACCGGAGTGGCCAGAGTGAGACTGAGGCATGACCGTCTGCTTATACCCTCGCAAATATTCTGCAACCTGTAATTACCTGGGCATAAGCTAAGTACTTCAGGTCTCTGAGTTCTTTGGTTGTGGGTGCAATCAAGTGCCTTATTATCTGTAAATGACCAACTGTTTCTTAAAAAGTTATGTTGAAAAAAATGGAGATTTTAGGATGAGCTGAAAATTAGACCATAAGTATGTTTTGGTTTAGTGTTCCTAATTCTTGGCTTGAGCCATGGGAAGGGATTGTTTAACACGGTAGAATATGAAACAAATTATTAAAAATTGCTAGTGTGTTTTGAGTGACTTCTGCTGTAAAAGTACAAATTGCAGCCTTTGGAAAAAATAATATGTAGGGAAGTAGGAGCACACAATTCATCTTAAGAGTGATTTTAATGAAGCAGAGGGAACTTTCCACGCATGCACAAATGGTGAGTCCTGCATGTCCTGTGGCTTAGTAAACCGTAGGTGAATTTGTCTGGGTCTGACAGAAGGTTCTTCAGTATCTTCAACAGAAGCAACTTACCAGTCCTGAGGTTCATATTTCAGGCTTCTGAACTGCTCTCTGTGCAACTGCTTTTAAATATATACAGCTGAAAGTACAGTGGGCCCTTAATTATCCAGAGAGGTTGGGACCACATCACTTCTGGATTATTGAAAGTTTGCATTTCTGCAGTGTGTTTGTTGCTTGTACAAATTCGAGCTCCTCAAATATGCTGCTGAAGCATTTCACTGAAAATGATTGCATTGACGTTAGACAAAGTATGAGAAAATGTGTGCACAATATGTGATAAATGTATAGAAATAAAACCCAAAGCTCAATGGCAGAAGGAAAAGCAGAGGCAAATAGAAAGTTATCCAAGTCAGTGAGTAGAAAATTGTAAGATTCTGCTGTACTTGGGTTTTAGCTATTTATATTCTTCAAGACTTTAATGCCCATCCCAAAGAAACTCAACTGAAATACTCACCTGAAAGGCAGGTACAAACTGAATCATGTTTAGCTCCATGAAGGTTATGTTGGAATGTTTTGGACAGTGTTATTGGAAGACGGCGGAATTGACAATCTAGGTAGTTTAAATGTATGTGAGAGAGGCTTTCCACACTCAAAGTCACTGGATCTTTGCAAGCAGATCAGTGTAGTCCATCCAGTAAGTCAGCAAGCTGGTGGCTTCTCGCTGTGTTTTCTCTCATGATTTTTCTGGAAAATCCCAGAAAAAAAATTGCCTGTTAAAACAGGCAATGAAATAAATGCTCATTCTTTCTTGCGGTCACTGCAGGAGGATACTCTCCACTTAACTGTGCCAAAGCTTGGCAGATCCTTCTGTGAGCTGAATAAGACAGCACAGCAAAAGAAGGGATTTAAAAACAAACAATACATGCCAAGACATAAATCTTTATTTTATAAAAAGTAGCATAAAGTGAATGATGGGTCTTGTGCATGTTGGGAAAAGGGTTGCAATATTAGTCGTTTTGAAGCTGACCCACACTAGGACACCAATCAAAGTTAATGAGCTGAGTGTACATTAAAAGGACAATACAGAACACATCTGCTTTAATGGCATCTCTTCTCTGCTTTTGACTGCACCTTCAGGTAACGTAGAAATGATGAATGAGGCACTTAGTTTAAAAACCTTGTGGATTATCATTAACTGAATTCAAATCACAAAGACTACCAATGCTTGTCATAGAAATGGACTTATGGCAGATATGACAGCCCTTACCCAAGCATTTCAATTTACCAACAAAAGTTTTTTTTAATGAGTATTTATTTAAACAGTGTATATTGTATCTCTTCTCCTCTGGCTGCCAGTCTGAAAGACATTGATCAATGTGTCTTTCTTGCTATATGCTTGGTGGCTGAGTTTTAAGCTTTTTCATAGAAAGTAAGAAACAATAGAACCTACTTGTTGACATGGAAGCAAAAGAAAGCAGTAAATGTTCTGGGTTTTTTTGTTTATTTGTTTTGGTGCTTATGTTTGTTGGTTTTCTTAGATAGAATTGTGCAGCCATAAGGGTGAGCAGTGTTACATGCAATAAATGTCTTGGAAGTGATTTCCTGGACTGTATTTTTTGTCAAGAGTGGGAAAGTGAAGACACTGTCTCTTTCTTGTGCTTCTTTCATTTAGTTCAAGAGAGGCAAGAGAAGCTGGAGACTCTGCTGTTATTCAGTTGTGTTACACCCAAGCCTGGTGGCTAGCAGTGAGATGGAGCTCCTACAATGTTGAGTGCTGCACAGATGCATGGTAAGAAAAGGGATTTATTTACCTTTTGGAATTTATGGTCTAAATGAATGCAACAGACAATTTACAAGAGCGGCTGCTTAAATCTTGTAGGTCGTTTTATGTTGTTTGTGAGTTTTTCTTTGGTTTTGCTGCTCTTTCCATGAAAAAGTGAGTTTAAAAAAAAAAAACAACATTGGTTTTCTTTTTGTTTTCTTTTATTTTTTTTTCGTTTTCTTTCCTAAACAGCTCTTCAAAGATCTTTGGGTTCTTAATGCCTCAGGAAGTCCAGAAAGGCCCCCCAAGTAGTTACTTTGTGTCGCTCAATGTAGAGTTTATTTTCATAGGATTTGTTCCTATACCTTTAAAGCCAAGAAGAACTTTATGAGAGGCTTCTGCCTGTGAATGCCATATAAATTATGTAGCATAGTTTGAGACCCTTTATTAAACTTGAGCTGGAGATCTGAAATTGGGAATTAAGGGCTTTTTAGAGTTTGGATCATTGTATTTCTTCCTGAGGGCAAACGTTATATGGCTAAATTCATCCTATGTCTTCTCCTGCCTTTGGCAGTATAACCATAGGCCATTCTGTGGGGAGATGTCTTGAAAGAGGACTAGTATTACAAGGCTCCCTGCCTGGGAGACGTGTAACTGAATAGCTGATGCCCATTCCTGCTGCTTTCTAAGAGGTATATACTTTAAACAACAGCAGGAAATACTGCAGTGGCAAGCAAAGAGCTGTACCCAGTATCTGCTGATTCCGGAGAGATTGCTGAGGTGCTACTGAGTTGGACAAGACTTCGTGGCATGCAGTGGCTGTTAAACATTTAGTCTGTTTGGCAGGAATTAAGCAGGATCATGAGATCTTTGACATAGCAATGTAATGCTTGCTTAAATTTTAACCTGCAGCTACTGATAGTATATACAGTTAAAACCAAATGAGAACATATGTTCTTCTTCCAAAGCGCTGAAAGCAGTATCTGCATTTTTAAAGGCTATCAAGACTTTGTCCAGCAAACAAAGGAAACTGCTAGTGCATTCTACTAGAGTTTTGTCTGGCCAAGTAAAAGGTTTGGACTGCAGCTCAGCAACCTGCTTAATCTTAACCTGAAATCTGGACAGACTGTGCTTTGTACTGCAGCTCCTCTGACTGATGAGAGACTGCGCTGGTGCCCTGCTGCTAGTTCTCTTCCAGGTGGAAAGCTGCAGTGGTAGAAAGGCTGTACAGTAAAATTTGGAAAATGTGCTTCTAACTGCTTTCTTCCTTTCAGGAAAGGGGAGTTTTGTGAGAGCTAGGACCTGACCGTGACCATTGCTGTGGTTGCTCTGTATCATGCCTAGTAACACACGGTAACTGCTGGGTCTGTGAACTGCAGCCCAGGTCAGGGAAGGGGAAGGGATCCGTCTCAGACCATGAGTTAGTTTGCTGGCTCCAAGACTAGCCTGCAGCGTGAAGGGAGATTGCTGGAGGGGAAACAGGGAAAAGGATAGCAGAGTAGACCTGAACATGGTTTGTGCTAAAGAAACACCTCAGAGGACAATCTGTTGCCCTGGGGAATTGCCACGAATGGATGAAAGCACTTCATCTTTATCATCCTGGAGTAGTGTCTGACCTGGGAGATGAGCTGTGGCCCTACCAGTCGGAAAAAAGGCCTAATGTGGAGTGTTAATAGGGGAGGGCGGGGAAGTTCATGATTTTGGTTAAAGGGCATTTAGGGCATAAACCCACATCTCTGAAATAATAATGCTTTTATGATAAGCAAAGGTGCTAAAAAAATTGTGAGTTTGGGTCTACATGGGAATGATTCAGACATGGGAGAATCAATTTCAGTTTAAAAAAAAAAAATCAGAGGGCATTTTTTTGGGCTAGCCTTAGCAGGTGAGAAGACTTATCACATTACCAATCTTTTTTACTGAATGATTCTCATGAAGTGAGAACACATGGAACAGCAAGTTGCCATGAAGTCTAACAAGTCACAGAGAATTTTCCACATTGTAAAGTTAGTGTGTACACAGAGTAGAATCAGATGCTTGCCTTGGTCAATTTTTAATGGTATGAAAGATTTAAGGGAATTGTTCGTAGCATTTCCAGCATTATAATATGAAAGCACAGGAAGGATCTTGGTATTTATACACGGCTGTGTGTAGGCATAGCACCCTTTACTGCACACCATTAACTGAGGATTAAAGGAGATGTGAGAGTCTGGCAGTAATGAGAGATTTCATAGAAGCCTTATGGTTTTCCTGTTCATCTTGTCAGTAAAAATAACCAAGACTTGTTAGGGCTCACTGGTGGTATCTGTTACCATGGAGACTGGGGTTCAAGTTATTTTTAGGGTACAGAAAACTGGTGATTGCGGACCCATATCAAACCTTTCTCCTTTAAAGCAAATACTATGTGTAGGCACAGTTAAAGACTCTAATTTGCAGAAATGCCCATGCTGTAAGAAGCAGGAATGTTAAGGGTCCGACCAAAGGTCACTAGGAGCTCGGTTCTTCCACCGATGGGGAAGCTAAGCAATAAAAAGTTACTCTTGATGAAGTGCCTTAGAAGGTTGTAATTACTGATGTCTGAGGAAAAGCAGTGCTCAACAAAGGTAAAACTTGAAAGAACTATTGCTCTGCAGATGATATTAAATAACACACATAATGGACTAAAAGCAATAGGGAGCCAGAATCAGATCTTAGTGTGGCCTACAGAATTGTTGTGCCAGATTTTAGTGTCTTGGGGCACTTCATAAAAAAGAAGGGTCCTTGGACTGGATTTTTAGCATCAACTGTTCATACACAGAGTATGTGATGCAGTATCCCCATCTACTATCCTCTTCAGCTGGAGTACACCTGCTTATATAAATGACCTAGACGCACTCTATGTGTCCCATTCATATAGGATGCATTTTTTGCTGTTAAAACTTATCTTAACTTGAACCTGCTCTCTCGTGGCAATAGGAAGTTTTCTTTCTGACTTCTAGCGTCTTGCTGAAGAGATGAAGAATAATGTTGATATTGTGTAACTTTCAACTCCATGGTTTTAAAGTGATTTATTAAACTGTCGGGTATACATAGTATTCTGTCCAATTTGTCCAGTACTTTTCAGTGATACCGGATGTTTTCCTGTCCTATCACAACATGTAGTTTTAGGCTGGTTCAGAGAAATGTGCATGCATTATAATCTAATTTCTTATTTCTTAGTTATAAACCACCTCATCAAAAGTGTCCAATGTGTAGTGTTACCATTTACAAGCTGATAAAATGTAGCAGTGTATTCTAATGAAACTGTTCATGTAAATTAGGAAGAGTTTCTGAGGCTAATATACAGTTGGTTTTCAGTTAGCAATCGTGAGTACAGTTTTTGGAAATCTATGCAGGGAATGATCAAGAAGAACATCTGTTTTTGAAAATGGCGATTTAAATTTCAAAGAAACTATTTACATTTTAATAGCTGTATTCTCTGAAAGTTCCTGGGGTCTGATACTTCTGATTAGGAAAATGATCTCTGGACCCACGTTTTGTATTTGGTATTCATTATAATAACAGCCCTAATGAAATTATCTTGTATTAATGTGGATGCATGTAATGTGCAATTACAGAGGAATTCCATTGTCATTTAGCAATGAATTGTCATAGCATTCTTTTAAAGTCTAGGATTTCACCAAAAGACATGGAGAATGGCATCTAAAATAATTCTCAAAGGATCGAACTGAAAAGGATTTCAGTCACTTATTTTAATCAAGAAAAGCTCTTTTTTGTTTTCAGCTTCTTTGCCAATGGAACTTGCTAAAAGGCTGACTGATGTAGGGGTAGGCTTTCAAGCAGGCTTATTCTATTTAAAATTTGCGCTCCTCAGTGATTTGGATATTTTTAAATACTTTCTCATTGGTGTCTATTAATCAGTGCCACAATATTTAATAAGTCTTTTCAATATGCAAAGAGCTTAGTATTGTTCTTGATCTTTTGGACGGCTTAGAGTTACTATAAGTTACATGTGTGTGTCTGTATATAAAATGCATCCTGATACTTCAGCCTGGGGCTTACTCTAGGACAATTGGCAACATTGCCTAATAATGTAGCCAGACACTTCCCAGGATAAGGTCTTACTGTCTGTGATCTCTAATTTTCAATGTCAAGAGACTGAAATTTTCAGTGAAAGATATTTGCTGAAGGCTGGTTGTTTGATTGTTTGGGGGATTGGGTGGGTATTTTTTCAGGGTGGAGGGGTGGCGCAGAGCTAGAAAAGCTTCACCATTGTCAAGAATGAAGCTGGGACACTACACATTCACCTCTGCTAAAATTCTGGTGACTTTCCCTTTGAAGAGGCCTAATGCCTTGACTCTTCGAGGCAGGAAATTGAAATCTGGTAGGGATTAACTATTGGGTTGTGGATGGGCCTTTGATTTTCTCCTGAAATTGAAATTAAGCCCGTCTGGGGATTTTTTTTAATCACTGTGGCCTGTGATATGCCAACTGGGTAATGGCTTCTTTTGTTAGCCTTTGTCCATACTTCTTTCCAAAATTGCTGCACAACCAGGGAGGTACAGAGAGCATGATCATCTGTGACTTACTTCTGATCTTTCCTCTGCACTAAATTTGTGTGATTCCCATGAAGGACTTCCTCCTGCTACCTTGCAAAGATAATCCTAGCCTCTGTTTTCTAACATGACACTCTTTCTCTTTCTTGTCTAATTCAGTTCTTTGGTGTTCTCGTGGGCTTAAAATTTTCTTTAGAAAATGTTATACAGCTCTCATCAAGAGTTTTATATATGAAGACAAGTTTATAACTTAACCAGAAGTTTTCAAACATGCTTAAGGAAAGTGGGGGTTCTCATCCCTGATGACAAACCTTCAGGAGGTTTTCAAAATGTCAGGCTAGATTATTAGGAAACACCAATGCATAAAGAGAAACTACATGCCTAAGCGAAGACCAGAACAGAGATCTGTGAAACCTCTTTATAAAAAGTTCAGTGGGTTAAGGAATATATATATACGGTTAGAGCTCAAATTAAGATTGCCAGCTCGGCAGTTAGGCTGTGGTGGGCAGTTGTTTATCACAGCATCACCTAAAGTGTTGTTGACAGATCATCACAGTTGCTGTTTTTTATTTAAGAAATTCATGCCTGGAGCATCTGATATGAAGTGTATTGGAAGAGATATGTGCAGTGCATCTGTCTGTACTAAGACAGTTACTAGTCCGTGCTGACAAACGAATCACTTTCAGAAGCCCTAAAAAAACCCAATGTAGTTTTAGAAAAATGTTGATGTTTGTGAGATGCTCAAATACTACACCTATGGGAGCCAAATGCCTAAGCGATTAGGCAGATAGAGACAACATTTTATAAAGGTGGAGAATCAGAACAAAGTACAATAAATGTTTACTCAATTGTTTTATTTAGGTCTTTCTATTTATTCACTATTACAGTGCATAAGAAACTTAAAAATGCTGGCATTTTTTCTTTGTTGTGCAGTCATAGGCACATTCCCACCTTATGGGGAAAGAACAGAAGCCAAAATGACCCCTATAAAACTTATTTCAAGCTAATAGAGGAACTCCTTCCAACTTCAATGGACTTTAGATCCCACCCTGGGAGATTTTATGGGTGGCCCAAAACCACTTATGCAGTCTGTGAGGGAGACAGACGGAAATCCAGTCTTAATACACCTTAGTTCAATGCCATTTCATCGGCCACTCTTAAAATTGTGGTGACCTAAATCTGGTGGGAGAGGTGCAAGCTAGCTCAGGAGTGCTTCCACTGCCAGGACTGAAGTCACTTCAGATATCATGCCAATGTAACAGATGACCAAATCCTGCTGGGCATGTCTGTGGGGTGCAGCGGAGCTTGATGCTCAAGTCCCTGAGCTAATGTCAGTCCTGCCAGTCAGTCCATTTGGTGTACCACAGTGCCCATCTCAGCCGACCAGCTGAGGTCCAGGATGGCAGCGCTGAGCACCAGCCGTTGAGCTCTGCCAGGATGCCTTGCTGATACAGCTTCCCTGGGAGATGCCTGCTGTGGGATGTAGGCCAGGGTGAGGGGAAGGACTGGCAAATAGTATCTAATCCTCATTTCTGTGAAGGGTGTGGAAGGTTGAATGGCAGCTGTGTGTGGAAGAAGATTAAGCTAATCTGAGATGTTGGAAATGCTACTCTTTACAGTCCCTGGTGGACTGACAATGCCTGACCCTGGTTTCATTTGTACTCCTTTAATGGAATTACTTTTCTTATAGCCTACAGGAAATGAGGTGGGCCTCAAGTTCAAGGCCTGTGGCATATGCAAGTAATATGAAACAGCATTATTCATATCTGTATTCAATTTATATAATTTTGAGTCAAGAAATAATTTTTGTCCCTAAAGTGCTGGGTGTCCTGGTAATAAGCTGTGGTTGTCTCATTACTGCAGTGAATAGCACCATCTAGGGATCAGGATGGTTTTAAAGTAATCTTTTTAAATTGTGCATGTCAAGAATGGCTTGAATGTCAGATGTACGATGCACGTACGCTGCCCATATAGCCATACTTTTTAATATTTATACTATTACAGGCACACATATAATATTTTCCTCAGTTTTTCTATATACATATAAATATAAAAAACTGAGGGAAATATTATACGTGTGCCCACCAGCAGTGCAAAGCTTAAATGAAGAGTATATCCATGTTAACAAACACAAAGCTTACAGATATATGCTTCACATTTACAGAATTCTTTGGCACTGTGGTTATCAGCTGGTATTAATGTAGCAACTAGTCTCTCCTATGCTGTAACAGGCTTTTCCAGGTATTTGTGGCAAGACTGTAGCATTTACTCTATGGTGTGTGATACATTGCACTGCAGAGAAAATCGGAATTACCACCTGTGCTGTTGTAAAATCTCTCTGTATCTTCACTATGCAAAAATGGGGAAGATAAAGATAATAGCATTAATTTTTGTTATAGTGAAGCTGGGTTACTGGAAGAGGTCAGAACTGCCATTTCAAGAAAAACTTGGGTGTACAATAAAGCCGTTTCTGTCCTGGCATTTAATGAGACTGTTTTGGCCAGATCTGGGTTTATAATCCTCTTGATTAAAACCTTTTTGGATTTCTTGATTCAGGCCAACATTCTGAAAACTGCCTATTGCTTAATAGATCGATAAATAAAGAAATTTGGAGAAAAAAGCAAATAAAATAGACCAGAATCACAACTGAAGTAACTGTAACAACAAACCTGGATTTCATAAAATGATCTTTTGAAAGCATAAAACTTATTGTGCCCAATTCAGTTAGTTTGTTTGCTTTAAATTTAAAAGTTTATCTTTTGTATGCTCTCAAGGATACTTGGCCTCCAAGTGGGCTCTGTTCAGGCCTGTTATCAAAAGGTGGTCCAAGTTCTCTGTGTATAGGCAGCACAGAACTGACTTCATTTCAACTGCAATGACCTGCAGAGACAGAAGGGCCTATTACCAAGGCAGGGAGGTCTTCAGATGCTGTCGCTACAGACTGTGCTACTTTTCACAGAGTTTCAGTGTTTGGACCTTGATAGATTTAGAGTACTCTCTTCTGCTGTCATAAACTGCTTAAAGGAATACTGCCAGTCTGGGGGCATTGGGAGGTTCCAAGTAATCACAATCAGTGAATGCATAGAGTAGGTGCCGTTTTCCTCAAGCCGTTGTCAGACTAGTTCAGCTTGTCTATTTATGTCCATGAATACATCAAAGTTTCAGCAGAAACCCAGTGCGTGCAGATTTAAGCTAGCCATTGAAGTAATACTTATTCACTGTGAATTTATATTTTAATTCAAGAAGAACGTGTAAACTCCAAATATTTTTTTCAGTGAAGTAGCTGCCTTGCAGATGCACCTAATTTTTGTTGAGCTATTTGCACTGGTAAATATTAAAGTTTGACTGTATTTGTAAAATTATATTCATTAATGCAAATTGCATAGTCTTTAGTATACTTATGTAAACAGTGTTCATATACCATGTTCTTATTATGGATGCATCTGAAACTTAATGCATCTCGTATTGCTGTTAGTTTGAGCGCAGTTTTGGGAGGGAGAAATGATGGCTATCACACTTGAATATGATGCCTCTGGTTATTTTCTTTGAAGGTACTGCTCTTGAAGAAATAACGCTGGGTCAGTTTTCCATAAAATTCTTGCAGACCATGACAGCCTTCTGTTCAAATCAGTGGTACAACCAAGATGCCAAGTGAAATTTTTCTTTTTGCTTTTTTCTGCACTTTTATTTCAATGAGTTGTGATGTAAAAAATTCTCCCATTAAATGTGAACAATCAGTTTTATGGTTTTACATTACTATTAAGGCACTATTTTAGCACTTCAGTACTACTGTACTATGTTTTTCATTTTGTATTTCTGTATTTTTGCATAACACATAGGAATCACTGATGCAGTAAAAATACTGGCTTTCCAGTCTCTCTGCAAATAACGAGTTTTTCTTGCAGAGTTGACTTGATTGAATATTGTTGGTGTTTAATTTTTTTACATCTGCAATGTGTTAGACACCGACTATTCAAGAACAGTGTTCTCATCTAAAAAATACTCTGTAAGTACAGTGCCAGAACTGTCATGAGTTCACTCCTCATTATAGCTGCCTATAATTTCCCTGTGTTGCAGAACCATAGAGCTGGAAGAAATCTTTTCCATGCCTCTGTTTGAGTAACCTCTACCTGATACTGGGAGGTCCAGAACAGAGAAGCTGAGGTGTTTGCTTGAATGCAGGGACTCCATTTCTAAACTGCTTTTAATAACCTCCATTACTGGAAACCGTACAGACCTTTCAAGCGGTCTATTAAAGAAAACTATACATTACTTTTGAAAGATCTTCTACTGACTCATGCTAAACTTAAAAGCAAAGTTTTCTTCCTTTTCCTAGGTAATAATCAGAACCTGGTCCTGATCCTGCAGTGAATTCCACTTTGGTAGAGCTGCACAGTTTCAGGATTTCCACGGACACAGTTATCCCAAAAAAAGGAAGCCATCCTACTTCATTTTAGTGGAGACTGGCAACTTAACTGTTCCCACCGTCTGTCATCTGAATGGTGACCAGTGCCTTCAGGTGAGTTAATGTTCCCCTGTTTGCTAAAATAAACTTGTCTAATCTTGATATCTGATCATGTCTAATAAGCACTATCTAGTCTAGGGAAACAAATACAGCCTAACCTTCTATGTGTGTGAGAGCAATGTTGCTTCCTGTCATCACTGGCCTCTTACTCATAGGTAAAACATTAATCTTCTGAGAATTACTGAGGAAAAAAATATTACCTTCCTTGGATATTTTACAAGTGTATAGACTTCCAATTCCTGATGATAGCTGTGCAAGAGAAGCATGGCTCCTCTAGAATCACACCACTCTGTAGCAAGTTGGCATGACCCTCCTGCGACAGCTTCCCTTCTCTCCTTCGGAGCTAAGCAGGGAACAGGTTTTCCCCGCTCCCCTTTCTGGAATGAACTGTGCCCCCAAATGTGTGTCAGTCCTGCTCTGCAGGTCAGTCTGAGGGTAAACTCTCTTCTCTTAGCTGTCTGTCGGGCGTCGTTTGATATTGGGAGATTAGAGAAGTTGAGGTGTTTGGTTGAATGCAAGAACTACAATTTGAGTATTTGTCTTTCTACAGTGTGAGTATTAGAGAGTCGGATACAGTAGAGTTAGAGCTCGGAGTAGTGCAAAGACCTCATCAGAGACATGGAACATGGTATTTTTTTTCTGAGAGGCTATATAGACAGAGATAGCTGAAGAAGTGTGGGGATGAAGTTAGGACAGAGGTCACAAGTGCTGTGGAGAAGGTGAATGGGGAGATTATGTTACAGAAATCAGAAGGCGCCTCTGATGCAATCGAATGAACATGCTTGAAACAAACCAAGAGGAGGTATTTTTTCATACATTGCATAGTAATTGTTGTGAAATGTGGCCAGAAGCTATAGAGACTGGAAATGGATTTAGAAAAATAACTGAGAAGTTCAGGGATGAGAGTTTCCATCAGTGACAGGAAGCCTGAGGGTCCAGATGCAGCTTCTAGAAATCCCTCGGCTACTGATTCCTGGAGTGTATAGTGAGGAAATAAACATCCTATAAGGAGTTTTCCTTAAGGGAAGAGTAAGTAAAAATTTTCTATTAGCCGCTGAAAAGTAAAGTTTACAAGGTCAGATAAATCCATAGTAAGACCCTGAGTGTCTGTTCTTGCGTTTGCTGCATCCTTTGTATTCCTGCAGTGGGCTTGTAGCAGGACAAAGCTTAACTAGCTATGTTTTTTTCTGTTAGTTTAGAATTCCTGGTAGTATTACTTAAGATAATGACTGCACACTAACTTAGGTTATCCTATTAAACAGAGTTACAATGGTTTCAAAGGTACTCCGTGATATTTGTTACTTTATATTGCCTCTTTACCTAAAAGCTGACTGACTGATGGAGAATGAGCAGCGGTATTTTGTCAAATGTGGCTGCCACATTCTTGTTCTGCATTATTATGCTTTGGAAGGGATTATTGTGCCTTTCCGTGCCAGAGTAATGGCTTGGAGCATACTAGGCATGTCCCATTTGTGCTACAGGGCTGGTTATTCTTGCAGCAGATGCAAGAGAAATTCAAGGGTTGCTTGCAAAAATAGTACCTTTTCATTGCTTGCACAAGCTCTTTTCTCCATTTCTTATGAGCTTCCTCACCGAAGGACAGGGCAAACAACAAGTGATTGTAGTCCTGCTGTTCCTCACTGGCCTGCTAAAGGGGGCTGTCATGAAGCAGAGTAGCTCTTCTTGATTCAAATCATGGAGCCCTGGGATGATCTTTGTGCAGAGTGGAACAGGGAGTTAAGAGAATGTGTTGCCTCTACAGTGACCCCTCCTTAGCAATAAAAAACATTATTTAGCCCCAATCAGCAGAGCTTTATTAGTCTAACAAACTCTTCTCGGGAACTGTAACTCTGATGTGGCTGTTAAAAGTAGAACTAAAATGTCGGTCTCAAAAATTGGTCTAGACCTACTATGACGAGTCAGAGTTTTCTGCCTGTTTTGTAGCTCAGGGTGGAGCTTGATCATTAACTGATTCCTTCAGTCTTTGAAAAATGTGACAGCTGCTATGAGATCCCCTTCCATCATTACATCTTTTCTATAGAAACACGTTAATGCTTTGAAAATACAGCTGTTATGCAGGGATTCAACCACGTGACTTGTGCTAATAACAGCAGGAAATGCACAGCTAAAGCTCCACCTACTCCTTTAAGAACTTGCCTTTTGCTGTCCCAGGGTTATCTTTTGAAATATAATACTTATTTTTAAGTGTTCAAATTACTATCTTTAAACTACAGCTGCTTCATCAAGAAAAGGGTAAGCCTGTTCTTTTTGTATGCCTCCGCTTGGATGAGCAATGCCTGTGAAATACCACTTACAGCAATGCCAGTTTTAAAACTTGCATCCATGTATTAACTAGATGTTCTTGGCTGAATGTGTCTTGTTATAGTTACTAACAATCCGCAGGAAATAGATAATTGGGAAATGAAAATGAAAGATTGCTTCTTTGTGTAAGCAAAATAGGAAAGGTGGCTTTACAGACACATTTAAAAAAAAAGCAGAGAGGAGAGGAGTGGCTGTGAAAGAGCATTATACAGTTACTGCTTTTTATTGGTTAGGAATTGTAAATCGTTGTTGTGGTTTAACCCCAGCTGGCACCTAGAACCACGCAGCCGCTCACTCACTTCCCACAGTTTGGATGTGGGACAGAATCGGAAAAGTGAGTGAGAAAAAACTCGTGGGTTGAGGTAAAGGCAGTTTAATGGGTAGAGCAAAGGCCGCACTTGCAAGCAAAGCAAAACAAGAAATTCATTCACGGAAAGCGGGGCTCCATCACGCATAACGGTTACTTGGGAAGACAAATGCCATCACTCCAAATGTCCCCCGCCTTCCTCCTTCTCCCACCAGCTTTATATACTGAGCATGACATCACATGGTATGGAATAGCCCTTTTGTCAGTTGGGGTCAGCTGTCCCGGCTGTGTCTCCTCCCAACTTCTTGTGCACCCCCAGCCTGCTCGCTGGTGGGGTGGTGCGAGGTGCAGAAAAGGCTTTGACTGCTCAGCAACAACTAAAACCACCGGTGTGTTATCCCATTATTCCCATCCCTAATCCAAAACATAGCATTACACCAGCTGCTAGCAAAAAAGTTAACTCCATCCTAGCTGAAACCACGACAATCATTTGGAAACTTCCTTGGCCAGAACCTGTTGGTGGACATGTGCCTTGTACAGTGAAGCTTTTAACTGCAGAAAGGTAGAGGGGAAGACATGCAGGAGGGAGGAGGGAGGAAGAGAGCGTTAGGTTTGTTCAGCAGGATTACTCAGGGTAAGGATGTAAACGGCTTTAGGAGGTTGGGCCAAAGTCTGTCTCACCCAATACTTTACCTCTGGCTATGGGCGGCTGCTGAAGTCTGTAAGATAATGTGAAAACACGCCAATGATGCACTATTCAGACTTTCAATGAACAGTCTCTCAGCCTCCAGAAGTTTCAAGCTCAGGGTCTTCCTGAACCAAAGATAATTTTTCTGTTTTTTATAATCCACATTAGATTGCTTTTCTGTTGATATACTCAGTTAGTTTTGAACCCCTGTAAGCTTTATGGCGTTTGTAGTGTCCTGTAGCAGGGAAGTTCCTCCTTTCAAGGAGGAAAGCCTGGTTTGTTTGGTTTTGAGTTTGCCTTTTGCTAATTTAATCTGATTATCTAAAGGTACTAAGAGTTGGTAGTGACTCTGAGTCCTTAATCACGTATGTAAAGTTAGGATTGTTTTCTGCCACGTGTATGACTTCGTGTTTCATTACATGTAATTTAATTTCCTAATTGTTTTCATACTTGTTCAGTCTTAGAAGGTCCTTTTGCCACATTTGGTCTTTACCTTTAATATCCCAGATAGCTTTGTATCATCGCCAGATTTCACCATTTTTCACTTCATTTCCAAATCACTTATGAGTATGCTGAGCAGGGTTGAAAGCACGCTGTATCCTGAAGAGAACCAGGCAGTGGAAAGAAATGGGCACCAAATAGCCATTGTAATCAAGCAACGGTGGGTGCAAAGCAGGATAATAAAAGCAACGTAGAGCCTGGGTACCTGTGGCATGGGACCTTGTAGGTGCCAGCAACTCTAATGGCTGGATAGAGATGGCCATGGGAATGGCTCAACAGAGTGACTTTGTGGCCTTGCACCTCTCTCCCAAATTAGCAGCAAATGCCAAGCACGGTCCTTGTCTCAAGTACCTTAAGACAACAGTTCCCAACCTAGAGGCTGCAACCTTAATGAGGTCGTGGATGTTTTGAGGTATTGATGATGCTGTTGAAAGACCTTTTTTTTGCTTCATGGTCTGCTTTCAAGGTAGGAATTTTAGCTTTTCTTTTGCTTGGAGCGTTGCCATTACTCCTAGGTAGGTGGCAGGTATGTTAGGGCAGTACCTCTCCTCTCTTAACCAGACATGAGAGAGCTGCCTGTGCTGGTGGTGGGCACCATCTGAGTTAGCTGTATCATTTCTTCCTCATTCAGAGCTGCTGCTTGACAACTTTCTCTCCTATATCCCCACTCATCCAGAACTGTTCTTTACAATGTGTACAGCAAATTAGGGAACTGAGAGGTGAGCAGGTGTGAAAGCTTAGGGCTGGTGAATCTCTCTGAACAATCTGTGTTCATTTGTCATGTGTGAACATTGTAGTAAAGACAAGGACAATGAGATTTATTACCAGAAGTAATAGAAACTTCAGAAGCACAACCCAAAATTGTTTCTAATATACTTCCAGATTAGATACAATCAGAAATGGAATGCAGCCTGTGTCAATATGTCACTTTTGAGAATAAGAAAAAAAATCTTGAATACAAATGTTGCTTGTGGATAACTGTTACCATGCAACTAAACTTTAGAAGCAGATTATTTGGGCCTCAAGCAATTTATGTTTTGTGTACTTACTGAAATCTTCATCTTTAGGTGCTAGTGACAGAAGATAGATGTTCATACACAGCGGCTCTTTTCCCTAAATTCCCTTTCACACAGTTTGACTGAATAAGTCAAAATGTATTCTCCTCTAACCTTCAAATGTGGGACGCTATTCTATAACAAATTTTGTTCTCTGCTCAGAGTAGGAGAAAGTTGTGTCCTTTTCCAGGGCAGCAGGAGAATAGCTAACCAGTGCATGTGTTCGGTGCCGTCAGTCTTTCTCTTACAGTATGCCATTGTCTTCTGGGAGGTCTCCAAACTGCATCAGGTTGGATACCTTGTGGAAGAGGACCTGAATATAACTTCAAAAAATGTTCTGAGGACAAATACTTAGGTTCTGCTTTTCCTGTGATTGAAACACAGTGTGCCTACAGATACATAAATAAAGACGGCTTTCTTTGTACCTGTCTATCTTCCAAATGACAGTGTTCTTATTGATAAAGTGTTAGTCTGTGTTTTTGTCAATTTTGTTTTAAATTATGAACTTGCCTGAAATACACAGCTATAAATACTTCTCTTTTCTGGGTTATTGACAAAATATGTCACAGAAATATGAGTCCCTGCTCCTAAATTTAGCAATAGTAGCTTGCTGCTAATTTCAGAGATCAGCAGTAGAATCTGCAGGGGACTATTGCATGAACATCCTGCAAAATCAGTATGCCTTAAATAAATTTGCCAAATCCAAATAAACAGAAGTATACCTTTTGCCTTTGTTATGGCCACATTTGTAAGTATCTGTTTGTGTTGCAGCTATTTGAACATTTATATTATAATTATGCATGTATAATAATGAATGTTAATCATCTGTGTCACAGATTAAAGGCTTTCAACAATGCTAGTCAGCCTTTTTACTCTGCAGCTGCAGTCAGAGGTTGTAGCTGATTTTGAGAATTTGGGTTGTATTAGTTACCACTGAAACCTGCCTGTGACTTTGTGTCTTATTGCATCATGTTCTTGAACTGTACTGGAGAAAATAGTGAAGTTACTCATTAGTAAGGATTTTTCAAGATATTCAAATATACTTCAGAGATGGTTATTTGAGTCTCCATGATAATCACAGGGTGTTTATATGTGCCATCTAAAGTTCTTTTGCAGTAAGGATTTAAGGTAACAGAAGAAAGAGATGTGTGAAATCAGCTGTATGAATGAGAAATCAAGCATATGCCCAGTTGTTGAAGATGCTTGTAAACAGCATGAGTATGATTGCTTGAAGGAATGACAATTAGTGTCCAGCGAAAAGGAGTTGGTGTAGCTTTGTTGAGTAGCTTTGTTGTTAAGCTAGAGAGATCACAAGTTGATCATTCTGTGTTCATTAATTTTCCAGTTTCCCCTTATAGGGAAATACTCAGTTTTTGAAGTAAAACAAGATATGAAAGTGATTGAGGGATATACGTTTCTAGTACAGAAAAAAGTCTTTTTCAGTGCGTATAATAATAGGGTGGTTCTTTATTGTAGGCACTCTTTAAATGTAACCAGGTATCCTGCCTCGCTGCTGCCTTACATTTCTCTCATCTTCTTGTGAAAGGTACAGTAATTGGCAAAGTTACTTTCAGAAAAGTATTTGGTGTAGTTATTACTTCTAGTCCTTAGCAGGTGCTGGAAAGCAGGGATTGCCATCATCAGATGGACAAAAACTTTTGGGGCCTGGACTGTTTCATGGCTGTGCTGTTTGAGCTATGGTACTAAGAGGAGGTAGTTGCAGCAGGGGGCAATATTTGCAATAGGTGACATTTCATTTGAAATGTCTTTTTCCTCAGTTTTCATTTGTAGTTTCTTGTTGTTTGGCTGCCATCCCTTTGTAAATTTGCCTTTCCCACCTTCTGACTCAGGACAATGCCAAGTGTTCCAGTGATTTCTTGCAGTGCTTCTGGTTCCTGCTTTGTTCCCTTTAGCAAGGATCATCTAGAATTTTCCGGCAGAATAGGTGGAGAAAAGAGGCTTCTGCTGCAGAAGCAAGAGTGCGACTGTGAAGGGCAGAGAGATAAGACTTTGCAACAGATTTCAAACTTAACTGTTTCCCTGGTTTCTCCTGACTGACGCGAGATGAGGAGGGGGATCAGTTCAAGCAATTTGTTTGTACATCCTTTACACTGTTGTCTGATGGAGTAGCACAGATACGCTGATGGCCATTTGAGGGGAAAAAACTGGTAGCTTCATCTTCGTTTGTGCTTTATTGGAAATGTGACTGTTTGAAAAAGCCTCTTGAGAAACATCATTTTCGTGACAGACCCAGGAAAGCAACAGTCAGATAATCCTATTCACCATATTTCAGACAACACAAACAATACATTGCAAGATACCACAGCAGGATTCATATTGTATTAGTTATTCATTAGTTAGGATTTAGAAATGATGAGGAACAGTGCCTTGGAATGAATCCATTTTAGTCATTCATGGGATGTGGATTTACATTCTTGTGTCAGTCAGGATAGGACTGCCATGCACTGATTTCTGTTGCAATGTACAGCGGTATCCTACTTGCCTGCAGTTCTCTGTTGGAAAGGACTGGTGGGAGCAGAAAACTTCAAGCTGCATCAATTGCTTTTGTAAAGCATAGTGTGTATGTAACTACCTCTTGGGAATCCACAGGAAAAAGCGGAAAAATGCAACAGCATTCTGGATCACTCTCTTTTTTTTTTTTTTTTTTTTTCCTCCACCCCTTTTTTTTTCCTTCCCTCCTTGCAGCTATTTAGCATCTGTATTGCTGTATCGTTCTTTAGCCAGGCCTCTGGTTAGGGATCCAAGTGTGAAAGGACTTCAATGGTGCTCAGACAAGCAGTAATTTGTATGTACATTTCACAAAAGAACAGCCCTGGGATTTCACCTGATACAAGTTCAACATATACCCTATTGTGAGCATGGAAAATACTGCACGGCAGGAGTAGGATTATTTCAGAGCAGGAGCGGATCTTGCAGCACGGCTAATTTTTCACCTTTGTGCACTCAGTCCAGTTGTATTAGCAGTGTCTCTGCCATTTACATTAGTGTAAGGCATACTGGAGTGGACAAGGTACCAGGAAACACCAGTAGCTTTCAAATAATTCTACAGTACAAGTGCAAGGGGAGATTTTTAGAACCTTAGATACACGTTCTACCAATGCAGCCTCAAAGTCCCTAAACCTTTCTCCAAAAAGTTTAGAGTACAGCACAGTATGAGGACATTGTCAGTTCTTCATATTAATTGTAGGGAGTTTCTGCATTGTCTCAAAGATATGAAAGATTTTACCGGCTTAGGACAGTTGTGCATAATGTGACATTTAAGTGTCATTTTATGGAGATATGATGCAGTTTTCCTCCAAGTTCTCGTTCTTGTGCAGGACTTTTTAATACTAAATGCAAAAGTTCCACCCATTACTAATTTCCTTAAATGCAGTGTTGGAGTACTCAGATTTCCTAAACTCTGTCATTTCAGTACCTCCCCAGTTACTGAAGTCTGGATTCCAGTTATTTAGTGTTGTGATCTATCAAACTGTTATAAAATACTTTTTGTCCCCTCCTTCCTTCCTCCTTTTCTCTGTCTCTTCTATCAGTGCAGCGGAGGGCTGTGACCATGTTACCAATAAAACTGTAAGAAAATACATTATAAAAGTAATTCAACATGAATTACTGTACAGTAAAACACTTTTTATCAGTCCCTACTATGAAGTAATGTCCACTCCTAAATAATTGGGGCAAAAATAGCAGTAATTTTAAACTGTCTTAATTTTTAACTATGCATAGACTTCAGTAACGTTTAATTGGGAGAAGTGTGATACATTTGAGTTCTGTTACCTTTGGGAGTAATTTGTTCTGAATTTCAGAGCCTGTTTTCTGTTTGATGCAAAAATTATTTATTCTGTAAAATCTTGATACTCTTAGGGAGATCTTGATACCCTTGTGGGTCAATACCTTCAGAACAAATGAGAACATCCTTTATTCTTAGCATGGGAAAAAAGCCATATCTCCCTCAAATTACAAAGTTCTTTTTTGTTTTCCGGCATTTCAAGCAGCACTACAGCATTTAATATTTTTACGTGGAGGTGTCTAGGATGGAGGAGGATGTCAGAATATCCTTTTCCGCTCCTTTAGAGGTTTCTTAGTAAAACCAAAGGCTTGGAGACTTGGTCCATAACTTTTGGTTGTTTTTTTTTTAACTTTGGGGGAATAATCTCAACTGTGATGGGTCCCTTCCATTCTCCATGAAACTCGTCAATGATGTGATGTGATGATATAAAGCCCTGGTGCTACCACACAGTGTGCCACACTGGTTCAGCACATGCGAATGAACTTGTGCCGACATAGTGCATAATTGTCATGTTTTCTAGTAATGAATTGTTACTGGAAACAGCATTCTTGTTAATAGGTAGGGAGCCCTTTCCAGTGGAAGAGGAGGAAAGTAGTCTCTGTTGCTTCCCAATTCTATGGGAGATCAAGTTCCTTGTTCCTCACTGGATGGCTTGGGCTGGTTACCGGTTACGAGAGTGGCAGTCCGAATCCTTTCATGAGAAACTTACCATTTTCTGCCAGGACAGAAAGTAAATTGTACTAATGAGTTGCCAGTAGATCCCAGCTGCTCAGTACTTCACACTGAGCCTGGCCTTTGTAATTGTAATGCATCACACTTTTATCTTTGGCACAATGTGTGTCACTCACAACACTTTGAATGTCGCAGCTGAATCTCACAAAAATAAGAGTTAAACCAGGATATTCTGTGAGATCAAGAAATTATTTCCAAGAAAAGCTGCTGAGCTAGTACCCCAGGGTGATTATTGAGTGAGAAACTGTTGATGAGGTTAGACAGTGGGTTGGTTTTTTTCCTTTTTTTTTTTTTTTTACTGGAGGTGGAATTCCTCTAATTGTCTCTTTCAGCCCCACAATTGACTCAGTTTACTTTTTCATCCACCCAGTGGATGGGGAGATGGTACAAAAAGAAGGTTTTGCTCATTTGTTACACCTTCTCTGCCCCTTGCTGTAGCAGAGCTGTCAGAAGATGGTAGCCCTGAGTTGCTTTATTTGAGTGACAATGTAACATATCAGGCCAGGCATAGCTTCTCTAGGTTGTTGCTCTTTGCTGACCCTCCTGCCGTGTTTTGACTGTTGTATTTATTTGTTAATATTTTTATGAAATTGTTGTCTAAATCATTCTCCTGTGGCTGTGGATTCATCTACTAAACTCCATCAACTGTATTCCTGTACGATCTTCATCTGACAGAACCCTTTGCAGGTGAGAAGATGCTTTAAATTAAACTCCCAGTTTTGTGCCTGGTAAAGCATTTTGCTGTGAGATTCAGGGAGAGGTTGAACAGAAGATGGGGAGACTTGATGGCATCTCTAATCTCTCCCAATGATGATCTGTGCAACGTGAGTCTGCCAGCTTAGAGGACTGAGAAAGTGCCAAGCCATCATCTGGGCAGTAGAAATCAGATGTATTTTCAGACCCAGCCAATATGGCAGTGCCCCACCCATCAAAGTATCTCCATGTGTTTGAACCTATACAAGATCATGCGAAATACAGCCCCGTGTAACGCTCCTTCATCTGTACCGGTGGGACCATGCTTTTGTTGGAAGGCTTGGTGTCTGGACACCTTCTGCAATATTTTTGCTATATATCTAAATATATGTATATATGTATTTCAAAATACTGGGCTGATTTTCTTATATACTTCAGGAAAGAAAATTACGCCAAAGAATAGAGCTAAATTGTTTCCTACCATCATCCCTTTTTTTCCTCATTTGCTCAGGGTAGTAGATTGCAAGAGTTCCCTTCTTCATGAGGAGAATGAGCCAGTATTGGGAGATGAAGGACATTATATTGGAATATATCCCTAAACACAGTAACAACCTAACAAGCTACAAATTGAAATAATGGGAAAGTGTTGTACTACTATTAGCAATGGAGACAGTTTCACTGTCTATCATTTTTTCATATCATTTTTTTCAACCATCTTAAAAAAAAAAGAAAAGAAAAAAGTATAATCTAAAGTATGGATGGAATTAGAGCATGGATGGAGATTCAAGAATGGCACACTGCAGAATCATTTTAGAAAATTATTATTCCCTGTTGCAGTCTGAGGATGGGGGAGAGTGGAATCAAATTTCCGTTGCATTGCCTTTTCTAAGGTAATTAATCAGTGTGGTTTCCCATGAGAACATCCAGCCTGTTAGTAGCCAGGCATTGAGAGGCTGTTATAATAATAGGTCTGCTTTCAGGAATTGGTCCTAAGGCAGCCTCAATCCTGCGCAGAACTATACCTCCAATAACATCTTAAGGAAGGTAGTATTAGGTATACTTCCAAGAATCAATTATGTTCCTCAGAAGGATTACAGCACTAATGAATAAAAATAACAGAAAAGAAAATCTGTTTTGATATTGTATGTAGCTTTAGAAATTACTAGCTTGGGTTTGTATTGTTTTGGGACCTCATCGTAATGTTGGTAGTTACCTCTGCACTGATGCTCATGGGAGGTGCTTTTAGTTGTTCGGGCTTTTTTTTCTTTTTTCTTTTTTTTTTGTATGTGAAGAGTGTAGCTGAAGAGAGCCTCTTGATGGGGAGTGCTGTGCAGTTCTGCTCTTCACCAGTTTTAGTTCTTAATTGTGCATAAATGTTGGAGATACCAAGCTCTTACACATCACTTATCATCATCTCTTAAAACACTTAACCAAGAAGATGAATATCCCATCATTGTAGAGAGACGTGAACTGACACTCCAGCAACTTGCTTAAGATGTTTTAGCAGTACTTACAAAGCTGGGTGCAGAGCTCTGGCTCCGTCCTGGCACAGTGCCCTATGCAAAGGATGACTTAAGATAAAAGTGGGATTCTGTGACTGTGGTGACAAGTGTCTAAGGGGAATAAAAATCCCTTTGTGCAAGCAACAGAAATTTTAAAGGCGACTTATGGATGAACCTGACTTTTTCAGGCTTAGAGTTATTCCCTCTGCTCACAGAAGAGATCTGCTAATTGTCAGTATGTGGGATTTGGCCAGCAGACTTCCCAGCTGAGGAATGAAGTTGATAGTAGGGCAAAGTGCAAGAAAAAGTGTTCAGTCCCAGGGAAACGGCTGTAGCAGAGGTGTGACTCAGTGCATTGCAATTCTTTCTCTTTCTGGTCCCTGCTTTATTTTTCCAAAACTGAGTTTTCTGGTATTCCTTACTCTTTTATATGTGCTTTGCCTTGCTACTTTGGGTTACTAGGCACCTATGTTTAAATCCATCAGGGAATATTTTGAATACACTTTGCACAGTGCACATCTTTCCGAAGAAACTACACCAATTAATCTTTGCCACAAAGGCCATTCATATGGATTATATGCTATCAATAACTCGAGTTTTGACAGAAACATTTGGCAGAGTATTTCTGCAAAGGCCCTAAAATTGCCAATTTCTCTGCTTTCATCGACTAGAGCAGATGACCATTTTCAGCATTGAAAGGAATGTAGGAGTAAGCTGGTACTTTTTCTATCTAAAAAAGCAAATGGATTTCAAATTTCACTCTGCTTACAATGATGGCTAAGATAGCCAGCTTGGGGAGGATTCAGTAGAGTTTCTTTTGTACTAACCTGTCAGGCTATATCCTCAGGACTCTGGTAATAAATTGTCCGGAGAATTATGGCTGAGATTATGTAAGGCACTTCTAAAGGGCACACGTGGATCTTTCAGCCAGCAGGAATGAAGAAAATAGGATGCTCTGAAACCATTTTTGTATTACCGTAATAATGAATTTGTTCTGTCTCTGGTGTCTTTAGACCACCTTGAGGATCTGTTTTTTCATGGCTGCCTGGCACAGCCGCTGTGATTTCTCGTATCTGAGTATAACCCTGATACATTCATGGCTTGGAGTGGGATCTTTGAAAACAGACGTGGGTCTGTCTTCCCCCAAGACTGTGCCAAAGGTGCACTGGCATTTTATAAAGAAGCTAGACTGGACATAGGCATCTTACATTAAATATTGAGGAAAACTTAGCACCGGCTCTCTCAGAGACTTCAAAATGAGGATGCCAGTATTGTGAGATGAGATCTTTCTACTTAATCTTTCTTTGCTTGTTTAAACTACCGCTGCAGGAGGTATATTTTCTATGGAAACTATGCAATTCCCCACTCTGGAGGCTTCAGGAAATGTATGCTCAGTTATTCTAGATCTTGGATTCTTTCTTAAATTTGATATGGTGAATTTTCCTGACTGCTCTGTATGTGTAGTGTTAGATATCAGAGTGACCTTTCTGAAATGCAAAACTTGGCCAACATCCGCTGGATTCACTGGGAGTCCTTGCTGGATACTAATGTTGTTTGTAGGTTATCTGAAATATCTAATTCAATGTAGTTTAATAAAATATTCCTCTTTTCCAAAGTCTTGCATTTTCTCAACCCTGTATCTTTTTCTTAAATATTCCATTTCCCTAAATCTCTCTGATGTAACTTTGACAGTTTTTATGTTATTCATGTCAGGTATTAATGCTGTAAGTGCAGTGCAGTGCTCTGTCTTTCAGGTCTTCACTAGCCAAAATAGGGGTCTGAAAATCTTATGGATGTATTTTTCCAGAAGGTTTCAAAAATGTTGTCTGTGTTGTCCATTTTTTAGTTAAAATCTAAAGTCTTGAATGAATCATGCACAGTATGACAGCTCTGACAGTTCCATTCACACCATGTAGCCTTAGATTTTTCTTTCTCTGGACCTTTGCTTTTATCACACCACCTTTGCCCATAAGTACTCTTCTCTTTGGAGATGTTGATGGCCACCACTGTAGTTGCTGGTAGTTCTCTGAACTGCATTTAAGCATCAGTCACTTCAAAGGTCCAGTACTAATGCTGTCTGTAATAACTGCCGTGTTCTCCTCTTGGATGACTGCAGCAGCACTACTGTTATTATAACCAATCACAGCAAAACTAGAGGTGTGACTGCTTGCTTGAGGCAAGAACTGTTCTCACCAGGTTCAGAAAAAGGCACTCTACAACCAGCAGAAATACCATTGATTTTGATGCCAACTATTTAGCTTCCATCTGGCAATCTTTGCCTCCTGCTTGGAAAGGAGATGTCTGCTTTTCACTCCATGGTGTTAGCATTGTAAAGAGTCATGCAGTCAACTCAACCTTTTCCTAGACTATTTATTTCTAGCTTCATATAAGTGGGGAAAGGAAGTTTCCAAAGGGAAGTTGCCTGTTTGATGCAACAGACGTTGAGCTGGGAGTCAAAGTGCAAACAGTAACTTCAGTCATCACTATAGAAAAGACAATAGTTATAACTACTTTATCATGTTGGATGACAACAGTAATTTTTTATTGTATGTAAGTTGGTGTAGCTGCAGACTTTTTATTAGATTTGTGTTGCTCTGACCGGAGAATATTTTTTTAAATTGTTTTTCAATGAATTTCCTGTTGTTAACCACCTGATTTATTAAATAAGAGATTTTCTGACAGCCACATCCTATTCATCCAGGGAACCAATTTTCAGCATATTCTAGAGCAAGGTTTTGTAAAGTGCCAAGTCCTATACACGTACAGGTGTATAGGTAGATTCGTGGCTTTTCCAAAAATTGAAGTGGAGAGTTAAGACATAGACATAACTGTTCACCTTTTCCATGAGATGATCTGTTGTTATTAAAGCAGTAGCTATATAAAGGGTTCCATTCTGTTAGCGTGTCTCGGTGCGTTTTCTTGGGGTGGGCTCAGAAGGAGCAGAAATAGGAAAAGGCAAGGAAGGCCAAGTGCCACAAAAACTAAAATGTGCAGACAATGTAGCCTCCTAGAAACTGAGCAGGCACCAGCAGGGCAGCCTGCTTTCAAATTCAGTTTGACAGACTGAATTGAGCGATTTTTCTGCTGAAGCTCTTTTCTTGGGGCTCAGAAGAAATGGCTGGTCATTTCCAGGTTATGATTTACTGAGAATAGAAAAGTAAACTGATCTGCAGGGCTTCTACTTCAATACCAGAAGCAGAGCGCTAAATAGTCTCAGGCTGAGTTTTCTGTAGACTAGAATGACATGAGCAGGCCTGGATCCTGGAGCAACAGAGATCTGGTATGGAAATAGAAACACATCAATTCCAGAAGCGAGGGGAAGGATAGCGAGGGGAAATTTTCCTACCACTAGCTTGTGGTCTGGATGTCCCAGTGTCCTCTAATACGTGCTCAATGTATGTATTGCAATTTGTGCTGCCGTGTTACCCTTGTGTTTTGGAAGTAAATGTAATTATCTGAACTCTCAAACTTTCTGCTGATCTGAACTACCTGTGTTGCTGGTTTTAAAGGTACTTGGTAGAGGGTTATGTGGATTTGTGAATGAGAGTAATTTCTAAATCTAAATGAGAAAATAGGATATGAGAAAGGAATAAATGAACTTGGCTTGTTTAAAGACTAAAGGGAAACCTAAAAGAAACATGAGTAAGGTTGTTTTCAGTGTTCATTGGATGTGGAAAGGAGCTAAAGAAATTGGAAGAAAAGGCAATTTTAATGGTAAATATGTTTAAGCAGTGGTATATAATGTGGACTCAAAATCACCAGTTGTTACTAAGGACAGGAACGACTGAGGGAACTGGGGTTGTTTAGCCTGGAGAGGAGGAAGCTGAGGGGAGACCTTATCACTCTCTACAATGACCTGAAAGGAGGGTGTAGAGAGGTGGGGGCTGACCTCTTCTCCCTGGTGACAAGTGATAGGACGAGAAGAAATGGGTTCAAGTTATGTCAGACGAGGTTTAGATTGGATATTAGAAAAAAAAAAATCATTGGAAGGGTTATTAAACATTGGAATAGGCTGCCCAGGGAGATGGTGGATTCGCCATCCCTGGAGGTGTTTATAAAAAGGGTAGACGTGGTACTTGGGGACATGGTTTAGAAGTGGTTTTGTCAGGGTAGGTTAATGGTTAGACTTGATGATCTTAAAGGTCCCTTCCAACCTCAGCAATTCTATGATTCTATGACGGGTTAGGCACATTGTTTAAGGACGGTGTAAGATGGCTGAACTTCTGTTGGAGCACAAGAGACAGGATATGATGCCCTTTCAACCAAATTTTCTCTTGTTTCCTGGTGTGCGTGACTTTCTATTGGAAGGCCATGAATGGCTTTAATAATCTGACACATAAACAGAGAAGAAAAAGTATGGAAGCTGAACTGATACATCTCTGAAGAGATGGAGAATTTGTAGACCCACAAATATTTAAGGACAGCATTTAAGAGAAACAGGGGGAAAAAGCCCTGTTGTTGAAGGAGTTTTGCTACTCTAGGAAGTTGAGCAGCGGGCACTTAATCAAAGATAAACTTCAATGAAGTGGAAATTCTGATGCACTCTGCTTTTTTATTTATTTTACTCTGTTTTCTATTCTTTTTTATTTAAACACATATAAACATGTCAGAAGTTGCCTCCTGTGAGTAACTTATTCCAGTCAGACTCCCTAAAAACTGTTGGCCTGCACTGAATGCTTATTTTAATCTTCACCCTTTTATCCGTAATGTTTTTGCTACATACGAGGAAACCCCATCTCTTTGCTCAGCTGCAGCAAAGACCTTTTCTGTTCTGGTGATGAAGCTGTAATGCCTCGGTCCGCACTTGATCTGGGAAGTTAGCAGCAGTAAGTATAGACCACCTCTGCTCTCTTACAGGCTTTCTTCAAAATGAAAGCTTGCTTTAAGGGCTCTGCTGAGGGCCAGACCTCCCCTCATTATCTCGTAGGAAAGAGCTCTCAGGTACACAATTAATCTGGCAGCCAAACTCCTGAAACGTCTGGCTGTCTCATGAAGCATGGCTATAAAAATCTATACTCAAATAAGGAGAAAGAAGAGCTGAGCTTGTTTAACATAGAGGGACTCAAAGAAAAGGGATTTCCCACTCTGGTAGGCAGTTTTGGTTTGAACTGGGTGGGAGCCTGTGAAGAGGTAGGTGAGGGAGAACTCGGAACTGGCTTCTGTGATGGGGAAACAGTAGTAGGGAACGGAGTGATGTGTTAAAAGCCCAAGGCTCATTAGGGGGCAAAACCTGACCCTGAGCACTGGGAGGACTAATTGTTCCTTGTGCCTTCTGGCAATCAGTGATAGACTCACTTTCTGTCCTTGCTCTATGATCTAACTTTTGAGTGCACAAAATGCTAAGAAAGAAGATTCAGATTATGGATGCAAAATATGAGCATGCCAGGAGCTATCTGCATGCAGAAAATGTATGCTCAGGAAAGCCCGTCTGTACTTGTACAAACAGATGTGGGGTTTTGTCTGATCTGTGAGGATCAAGCAAGTGAGCTGCAAGCCGGTAGTTGTATATGAAAGAGAGCAGGAGTTAGACATCATCCAGCTTCACACCTGAGGTCTCTTGCTGGAGCTGCAAGAGAACTCTTTTAGGTTGCGCCTGTATTGATGTTGTGGGCCATAAAGGGCAATGTCATTTTTCTATACTGTGTCAACATATTACTCTGTTTGATATCATGTTTTATTTCCTTATCAATGCTGAAAATCAAGCCCTATCTGTGAAGTGTTTTGCTTCTTGAGAGCTGTGCAGCTGTTTTGTGAGCTGGTCTGTAAAAAACATCTGGAGAGAGAAGGAGAGGGGGAGACAGCTATATCCAATAGTTCTGAAACTGGAGCCCTATACCAATAAGGTGAAAAAAGTTTACTAGTGCAAGTGTTGTGCAAAGCTAATGATTCGTGTAGTTTGTTCTAAGTAAACAGGAGCCCCCCCAGGGAAGCAGTGGTGTACTTGAATAGTCCTAGGCATATACTCTTTACTAAGTAATCCATCTGTAACAAAACAAACGAACGAAAGCTTCCTGTAGCTTTGCAGTGATGAGCTTAATGCTTACTCATTAGACCTCTTTCCCTTCCCCTTGTGTGTATACACGTGCATTCTTTCATCCATGTGCTCTTTAAAGGTGTCATTTCTTCTTTTCCCCTAAAGTTTGCTGCAGCAATATTTCTCTCTTTTCTGCTCCTTGGAGTATGTATGAAGGCAAGTTAATAGTCGGAAACTATAAAATTCACACCTGAATAATTGTATATGGCTATTCAGGTTGCACCACAAGGAAGTCTTTGGGGAAGAAAAACTGGTCCTCCTGACTCTGAGTCAGTTCCTGCTAGTATGTTCAGCAGCTTTAGTGTCAGGTTAACTGTTGATGCTGCCCTAATGAACATCATCCTTTATTTTTCCCCAAACTCTGTAAATGATAACTCACAATCACAATAAACTCTGGTTGTGCTAAAAAAACAAACCAAAACAAAAAAGCTGTGTTTATGTTTTTTCTACACAGTCTAATAATCTCAGTTACTAGGTTGAACGGCTGTCAAATACACCCTAAGTCTTTCAGATGACAAAAATCCTTAAGATTCTGTGAGAAAGCTGATAAGCTGTTTTCCGAGAGTTTTAAGCTTTAACATCTATAAGGATTCCACAGAAAACATGGGATGAAAACAGACTTCCAGTTTTTCTGAGATTTTTCTTGACAAAATGATTTTTCTGACCACCTTAATTTCAGCATTTGGCCAGGTAAAGTGGATAAAATATTTACCACTGTGCCATGTGCAGCCGTTAAAACTTTGTGCTAGATCCTTCAGGGTCTAGGCCATCCCAGAAGCTAAGGGTGGCTCAAACAACAAAAGCTGACTGTCACAGTTCTTCAGCCTTCTGCTAAAGGGAGCATGCACAGAGGGGGAGAAGAAAACCCTCTTCATTGCTGGGGCAAAGGCAGGACTTAACCCAGCTCAGAGCGAGCAATGTCATTGCAGAAAAATAAATATGTAAGCAGGGATTGCTCTCTGTTCTTCAGGTGAAGTTCGGGACAGTGACAACAAACCTGTACTTTAGTTTGCCCTAAAGGATAAATTGTGTACATTCCAGCTGTAGCTTAAAGGGTTTTTTTGCCTGAGAAACTTTTGCTCCATTCCTGCAAGTACTTGCCCACATGTTTCTTTTTAATGGAAGCTCGCTGGAAGCGTGTGTGTGTAGATGCGTGCAGGACTGGATTCTGTATGAGTGAGTGACATTTGTAAACTTCTTGGATGTATTTCATAGGGCAGTATAATAAAACTTATTTTAACTGTACCATTCTTTTTGTAATTTCAGTACAACTCTTGGAGAATAAAAAGGGAAGGAAATGTAAGAAAGCATTTTAAACAATTTTCATAGTTTAACAAATTACCAACTATTTATAAAGTGCAAATGCAGCCAGAATTACCTTATTCTCTGATTATATGAGCTTCTAATTAACTTAATCAATGAAATTCACATCCCAAACAATTTATCTTGGCAAGAAAGACAATCCATCAGTTTCATCTTTAAAAAATCCCGTAATTAAGTGAATGCCAGTATAACCATTTTTTATAGAGAGAATCTATTCTAATTTCTGTCTAATGAGTCTGTTTTCCCATGCATCTACCAGAGCTCAGACCTACTCCCACAAAGGCCACTTCACACGACAGGGCTCCCCTTGAGGCCTGATCCCTCTCCTTTCTTACAGTGGCGAGAGCGGTGTGCCTTGGGCTGCTTAATTATATCCCCTTCAAAGTGTGCATCTCTGCTATGTATTAGTTCTCCTGGGGTGCAGAAGTTAAGTATCAGTCTAGAAAGAAAAAAATTGTCTCTGCTTGTTGAAGCTCTGACTTAAGAAGAGCTGCTTTCCAGAGTGGAGGGGGCTTTGACTTGTACACCTTTGTACTGACCCTCACAGTTGACTTGGGCACTCTCTCACATTACTCTGAAATTCTCAGTTCTTTCTGATCGCTCTCTTTTCTATCTCTGGGTCTTTTTGAATTGTGTTACACTCTGTCCTTCTGATGTTGGTGTTGTTTTTTTCAATACAAATACAATTGAACTCAGGCTAGTTATCAAGAAGTTCCAGGTACAACAGTCTCAAGGATTGCCAGTTTTGATTTTAGCTTCCATCCACAAGTCTTTGGAAGAGTTTTGGATGCTGGGCTTTAATAAGTGCTTAAAAAAGAAAATGTCTAAAATGGGAGCTACAAGTAGGTGGTTACAGTGCTTGAAAGAACATCCTGTCTCAAAACTGCTAGAGAATCAGATGTCCTCAAACTGATATCAGAATGACTCAACTGATCTGGATAGTCTCACCAGTTAGAGGTGGGTGATATAGGCCTGCAGCAGAGCAGAGATTTCCTCTAACAGGGTTTTTTAAGCTGTATGCCATGGCAAACAAGCACTCGTCTGCCAAACAGAAAGGGCGAGAAGGAATTTGTGCTCCAAGCAGTACGTTGCCTTCTGGCACCTCTACAGCTCTTCCTACACAAATCTTTTGGCAAAGCCACAAACCTAGCTGACAACTGGGAATTTACAATTAGCTGAATGCACGATTTGTAATAATGATCATCCTCTTTCAAACTATTTTATGAATGAGTGATTTTCTAGAATGGAATTTGATATTAGGATATGTTCTTTTAATGGACGTTTTCAGCTGTCTCAGCTTTAGATTGCAAAATCCAGTAATGAGATGAACAATGTTGCTAAAATAAATACCAGAGCAGAGGAGAGGAAAGTACGCTAGTGACAAACTGGACGGGGAGCCTGCTTTGCCTTGTGAACATCTCCAAACAGTTTTTACAGCTTCTTTAGTAAAGAAACAAGCTACATCACCCACAGCCTGGAGAAAGGGCCACAAACTCTGCAGTAGACCATTCATATGTTACTATTGAAAGCAGTAAAGAATTTGCAGTACAACTTTGGTGTTAACCAGTCTGCAGCTGACAACTGGTCTAAGTGAAGCTTCTGGGTACCAGCAATGACAACGTACCAGCAGGCCCATCTGAGTCGTTGTTGTGCCTGTCCAAGACTCTGGTTCTGCCTGTGATTTATACCCGCGTTTGCTTGGCTCTTGACTTCCTACCAGAAACCTTTCAGGCTTCTACTTCTCCTGCTTGCATCATTCCCTCTAACCAGTTCCAACCATAGCTATCACAGCTCTGTTTAGTAATATCTGTTGCTGTCAAAATTAAATGGAGACTGCATGGAGGCGCTGCCCATGTTTTCAGGGAATCTGATGGCTTTTCTGGTTCATTTTGGAAGGCATGGCTGGCCCCTTTTTTTGCGTGATTCTACAGTTCAGCCTAATTTTGCCCATCTTTGGTAGGCAGTTTCTCCAGGTCCCAAGTTTTCTCTGTGATATCAGGACTAGGTCTACAAATCAACCCTCTGTTAATTGCAGGTTCCTGCTGCCCTAAGAGCAGGCCTAACTTGCAGGTGGTGCATCTCGTTGCCACAGTCCCTGTCAAAGCTCAGTTAGCGGTTCTGCACTAAGGAGCTAATCTGCCTTTTCTTGCTACAGTGTACGTATGTTATCTGCTTGGTCACCAGTTCACATCTTCTGCAAGTCCTTCTGGGTGCATCTAGGTGCTACAGCAAAGCTTAATGCAGGGGGTTGTGCTGCCTAAGGGGGCGGTCCCAGTCCTCCCTTCTCCCTTCTGCGTTCATAGCCACAAGTTCAAACGAGTTCGGCTGCTGTTCTGACTGCACCATGGGATGCACCTGCATCTCTAGAAACATATGGCAGGGAGACCTCACTGAACCTTCCCTTGGAGATATTTAGGAGGGAAGGCAGTGAAAGCCAGGGCCCAGCCCTTCATGTTTCCCTTATTCTGTTGCTTTGTATCACCTGTACAGCACCTTTTAGCCTGCACAGCTCCTTCAAAGCATCTTTGCTTTTGATTCATTCACAGATGATCCTGAATAAAACTGCTTGCTGTGGTGGTGGTGGTGTTGGTTCCAAGAGCAAGAAGCGCAAGTGAAAGTGATACACCCTGTTGCACAGATAGAGGTAAGCCCATCATCACTTTAATCTTGGCTGCAGAAACTTTGATCTTTCTTACAGGAATCCCTTCATTTTATCTTTAATTCTTCATTACACCCTTTGGAATCTTTTTTCTTTTTACAACCTTTTCTACGTGGATTTGCTGAGAGATGGTTACTTCGTTCTGAGAGGAATATAGAGTAGATAAAATTTCTTCCTTGTAGCTGCACCAATCTTGGTGCTTTAGTTAAGAGTCTGCTGGTGTTTTCATTATAAACTTCTGGTTTCAAGGATTTATATAATGTCCTGAAAAGGCTCGGCTTAAAAACTGTTATTTGGAAGAAATGTATGTATATACTTAACTTTCTAAAATCAGTGGTGTGTTTTGCAAGTCTGTGGGATGTAAAAAAAAGTATCAGCTTATCATATGCCTTTTTATTTGTTCCTAATAACTCTAAACATTTAGAAATGTTAATGCTAAAGACCCATCTAAGTCATCTTGATGCAGATGCTGAAAAACATAATCTTGTTTAACAAATAACCTTTCTGTCTTTAGTTCAGTACTCCCATCCCAACCGTAAATAGTACCACAGAGATCTCTGGCCCCGAAGGCACATCCACATTTGTTCTTTGTTTACAATGTTTCCTTTCTTTTGACATCTTTCAGATTCATTCTACTTATTTACAGTGTAACCATTGGCAGATTAAAAATGATGGCCATCAAAGGATTAAATCATTGTAGAAAGAAATGCAACATAATGGCATATTATTTTCTTCGGTGTTGCGTTGATGTTGATGGCACATATTTCAACAAAACTGTGCATTTCAATCTTGCAGAAGCATCAGTGTACTCTAAGCACGGACCGCTTAGATTGTAAGATCTTGACGTGTCTGCTTGAGGAGGCAGGCATCAAGCCTACAGCCTTTCAGAGTTGAAAACAATTTTTTCTTTAAGTGGCATACTACTGGGAAAACCAGTAGGGATAACTTAAGAAATGTAGTGAGATCTCTGTGGAGGAATTTTTGAAGTGTGAACTTAACTACTTTGGACTGGTTGTCATGTCCTACATACTTAAACGTGAAACAATGCTCTTTCAACCCCTGTAGTGTTAGAAAATGGGGCAAAGCTTTTCTTCACGGCAGCTGATCAGCAAAGCTAGTGCTGATATGGGTATCACTTACTGCATCAACCTTTCACTATTACATGCGGATCTGAATTGATTTGAGTTCTAATAGTTTTAATTGAATTCTAAGATTTTTAAGATATGTTATGCCAAAAGTGGATTCTTGATTTTGAGATAGTAACAATGAAACTAAAGAAAAAAATAAGTGAAAAGTAGATTAAGAGCAGTGCTGATACATAAGGTCAGTTTCTGATTCACCAAAATTACTGTGCGTTATCCTCTAGTCATCTTTTCTGGATTGGACTTGATTAATTTATGTCTGTTCTTTAGGCCAAGCCCCAGTTGCTGAGAAAATATTTCTGTTAATTTAGAACGGTTTTGTAGCAGATCCCTCCAAATGTATGGGTTTGAAAGTATAAGCTCCATGCATGTATTAAGTCTTTTTCGGATCACTTCAGTAAATACACTGAGCTATATGTTCTAAACCCGAAACCAGAGAATTGTTTTCAAAAGAACTCATGACATAAATGTGATCCCTTTGTTTGGAACAGAAAAGATAAATGAAAGAGCTAATTCAGAACCTGATTTCAAAAAATAAAATGGAAGAAGAAAGAAAACCTGGTAGAAATTCAGGCTGCAAAAATATGACTGCATTTAGGGAAAGGCTCATGTACTTCTGCTCTTTTCAGATCTTGGTACTGTTACATGCTTCTTGTGAATTAAATAGTACTTCCCACTCCAAGTGAATTTAGACTTTTAGCTTATTCAGGAAAGCAGTAATGGATTTGATGGCTGAAAATTTTTGATGGAAATGAATACAAATCTGAATAGATTCATTTTAAAAAGTCATACCTAGAAAACACAAGCGCAGTTTAGTTCCATATGTCCCTGCAGAAAACTACCATATTGCTACCAGGATGATAAATAGCCTTAACATCTCATACAGAGCTGGTGAAAAAAACCCGCCAAGTTTCTATCATAAATAAAATTACAGAGATTCCTTTGGCACCATATTTAATTGTGTTCTAATTATTACCCAACAAATGCAACTACATGTGGTATAGCTTTTAAGATAAGATATTTATGAACCATGTGTTCTCTCTGCAAAATTAATTTAGGCTATTTAGCAGTTTTTGTTCCTGTCTATACACAAATTCTGCAACACTTTCTTAAACGATTTTGGTCTTTAAGTCCAAGAGAACTGGTCAGGCTGCAGGTGTACGCTAGACTTTGGTTACTCCTTTCATGCCTTTTGCAGGTAGGATATAGGCTGTTTGTTGCAGCGCTGGTATTCTCGCCTAGCCTAGCTTTTCTGTGTGGCTGTATATGCATCAGCTAATCTACTCCATGTTCTCAGAACCCAGTGGTAATTCACTTCACAGTGAAAGCAAGCACACCTTAAATTTAACAGATTAGACGGATAAATGTATGATGGATATTACAAGATTTACGTAATGCTTAAAATCAAATTGTTCAGAATTATGGAGAGTGGTAGCTCTGTGCAAGAGGTATTATTTTAGTATTTTTGAATTCCACGTGATTGTAGGTTCTTTGAATGATGGACTTGGTCTGAAAAGGTCATACGAAAATGTTTCTATTGTTGGTTAGTCACATGTGCCCTCTCATCAGAAAAGAGAAATAAAGCCACACAGACTGTATAAAAAAAACATGGGAGGCCAGCGGTGTCAAGAATTTGAGCTAGAAATGTGGTTAATAATTACCTTGTTTAACTTAGATTTTGAACCTGCTCTGTGTTTAGGGCTGCATTTGGGAAATCATCTGTGTTACTCATGGGATTAAATTATATTCTTTTCAGTGTTTTGTGAGCTTTATGGACCTCCTTTTCCTCTTTTGTAGTAATTCACAAAATCTGGCTGAGCAACATGTTGGTAATATATATGTGCTTGCATTTAAGAGAGTCATTTAGAGCCAAGGTTGGTGGGATGTCCTTCCTTATTCCTACTGTTATATGAGAGTAAAGGCACTTCAGAATTGTGCTTAAAAATATGTTTAAATTTAGCATGTCTTTGTTTGCTTTCTTTGAGTTGGGGCCCAAATTTACAAATTGTGTATTTATTTGCTGATACCAGTTAAGCCCTGCTAGATGATGAATGTCTGAGGTTTTTTTAAACCTGCAACAATATTGGGAATACTGAGCTGTTTCATCCGTAATAATGAAACAGTTTTTAGCTCAGGAGATACCCTTTTTTTTTTTTTTTTCCAAGGCAGCAAGCTTGACATTCTGGTGTTAACACATTATTCTCAATTCTGTGTTAGACTGAGCATTAAATGTAATAGTTTATGAGTATTCTTTTTCCCAGATGCATGCTATGTTTCAGACTGCAATCAGAGTTTAAAGTCAGGGCCAGAGTCCTTCCATTGGCCTTTTTCTCAGCTGCTGTGTGTCAGAGGATATCAGTTCAATTTCATCAGACTATCCTCACCAAAGAAATGGTTAAGATTCTGGGGGTTTTTTGCTAATTTGGCCTAACCAAGGTGATGGCTGGAACTTTGTCCAAATCACCTGGATGCAGTGGCTGAACAGCTGCAACCCAGAGCAGCACACATCAGAGTCTCACAAATATTAGGTGTGTGAAAAATCAGAACAAGGGAATCTTCCTGAAGATTAGGAAATGGTGAAGTTGTGATCTGTGCCAGGCTCTTAACAACTGAGATTTATTTAAAAAAAAAAAAATGTGTGCACGCTTTTCAGTAAATTAACCAGACTTGGAATACCATGGGGCTGCAGCAACTCCTGCTTTGCAAATCCAAAGCTGAAGCACATTTATTCCATTTGGAGTTCTTAGAAGTGTAGCAAAGCCATGATGTTAGTATTGTATCAAAAAGGAAGGTTTATGCGTGATACTAAATCTGGAATCGTGAAACTTAAACGTAGTGAGTAAATGACATCATATAAATAATTCGGTAGACTCTTAAACTATCTTGTCAGTATGCACACCAGAGACTAAAAAATACAGTGTATCGTATATAACAATCCTTGCACTTGCATGACAAATTGGAATCTTCAGACAGATACTCTACAATTGTTTTTCTTTCAGGAAAGAATCCAATGACTATATTGTCAGTGCTGAGTTTTTTCACTTGGTCTTTCTCTTGTAACCTGGAGTGTCTGGGTCAATGATTTAAACAAAATAATTGTATTAGATTTTATTATTAAATAACTAAAAATGAATAAAAATAAACTCAAATATTTACCTTAACGTTTATTTATGAGGGGGCTCACAGAAGGGATTTTATAGTCAGAATTTACAAACTTTCTTCTTTTTCAAAATGTTCTTAAACATGTAATATTTTTCACCCTGAAGGGAGGATAAGAGTGGCCTTCAATATTATAAATTACTCAGTCAAAAAAGGACTTCATTCTTTTATATTTTTAGGCAGTACATTTTATTCCCCTCCTAACACCAGTTTTAATACTGTTTTAAACTCTCTTTAAGATTTATATCATATGTAGTCAGCAAAATACAAGTTTATAGTTGTCCAATGGTGGGTTAAAAGACATAGAAGACCAGAATACTGCAGTAGAGCTGCCAGTTTTTCAAGGTAATGTGGTTGGTTTTTTTTCTCCCAGAGTTCTTCATGAATTTTTGCCTCCATGCAGGTTTGTGTGATACTGTACAGATGCTACGCTGAATTTTTTCTATGGCTTGGTTTTTCCAGTGCTGGCTAACCTCATTAAAAGAAACAGTTTACTGCAAGCAGTGCCCAGTATGTCTGCGGAGAGGACTAGGTCTTACCTTAATAATATGTAGCGCTAAGGAGCATAGCGGCTTAGGGCAGTGACTTTTTGAAGGGTTAAGATTGAGTGTGCTGCTATCTTTTTGAACGTATTTGAAGAGATTTGAAAAGCCTTCTTCAAAGTCTGCAGTCGGGTGGAAAGATTGTACTAGTTCTGGACATTAGTGATCGGAGCACCTATTACCTCAGAGCTGCGTATCTTGTATGCTTGTCCTAGTTCAGGAATCAAATTCGGCTCAGAAGCTTGTATTAGGAATTTGCTATTTTCTTAAGAGATTATGATTGAGGGTTTTAAGCTCAAAGGTTGCTGTGTTAAGAAAATGGTGCCTGTTCTACTTACAAAGGAATGACCATTTCTGAGGAAGCTGCTCCTGGAATCCGGCAATACAGATTCTCGTGCTCCTGCTGGGAATTTACATGATCGACTGCTTGCATCTCTAATGCATGTTTGATTCTCTTTTCTCTTTTACTGCCCTTATGAGTGTTATGGTTCGCAGTCCCTGACCAGAGCGTGACACAGCCTCTTTGGGGCAGAGGAGGGGCGTCTGACACTCTGGGGGAGGACTGTAATGCTGGTATGGGAAGAGTAGTGCAGACCACAGTTGCTTGCTGTAGAAATGGTGCATAAAACCACAATCTGGCCAGAAAGCCCCAGGGTAGAAAGAGGAAAGTACCAAGTCACACAAAAAGGAACAGCATACCATTTGCAAAGAGAACATGCTCTGCTGAAATAAGTGACTTGCAGGAGCAGCGACTTCATAGCAGTCATCAAAATGACACTTTGATTACAAAACAGGAAATAAAATGAATAAAGTTGGATTCTGTCTCTTACTCAACTGGTAGCTCAGTTTGTGGCGATCCTCATTGATTTTAGTGAGCCTCTTTGCAGTAGAAAATGGTAGTCTTGCAGCCTTTCTGTCTCTTCGTGATGGCTTTTCTGCAGCCCCTGGAGACATCCATGGTTCCTCCTCCAACACATAGGCCAGAGCAGCTGGAAACAGTGTCCTGGGGAAAGTGGGCTGTGCCCTTAAGGAGCTGCGGCAAGCACCTTCCCTTGCCTGGGGTGGGAAGGGCAGTGGATTAGAAGGCAAATAGCGATGTTTTGTTTCACTGTTTAGTTCCTTGTTTGCTCCCAGGTTGTAACAATATTGCATTGTCCTTTCCCTGGGGTTCTGTAGCAAATAAATAGCTGAGTGCAAAGCCCTTAAACCCTGTGCTTTTTGGAAAGATGCCACAAGAGTGCAAAGAAAGTGAATCAAAATTTCATGCACACACCAAAAAAAAGTTAAATGAAAAATTAAGGCAATTTTTTATGATGCTTAAAAATAAAAAAGCACACATGACTTTAAACATCCTTGATATCAACAGAAAATAGTGCTTGCTGTAGAACACACCAGCAGGTGGGTTTCTTTTTTTTTCCCCCCAAGTGAGTGAGTTGAGCCAAATTGTGTTCTTGGCAGAGGGGACAATGAACTACCGAAGATGAAAGCGCTGGAATCAAATACCATTGTACTCTGCCATTGAGGCTATTATTTGAGTCAAGCACATGAAATGAACTTCTGTCTTCCATGCGTGTAAACAGCAGATTGGATGTTAATTGGAAAGTAGTGGAGTAGTGGGAAAACCTGGCTGGAATTGTGCTTTCGGTATTTTCTTCTGTTTACTTTCTGAACAAGCCTTGGTAATTTTACAGGCTATTGAATTGCTGGACAGATAAGATATTTTAACAGTGTGCTATAATTCTGTACTTAAAGGTTTTTCCTCCAGAGTGCATGGGGTTAGAGAAAAGGAGAAATACTTCACCAGTGACTTCTTTTTTTTCCCCTTAAGTTGATTTAAAATTTATCCTTTCTAGACAGGTCAAATCTTCCATGGTTACAAAATGGCAAAGTTCCCTTGAAGCCCAGATATTCTATGGTTTTACAGCAGTTGAGGATTTCTTTCAAGAAACATCCAGTGAATAAAGATAGAGGAACTAGCCAACTGGCTTAACACTGACTTGGAAACCTTAACTTCAAACCTCTTTTTGAAAGACCCTGAAGGCTGTAAAGAAAATGTTGCTTAGGTGATGGAATGCGGCCTCCCATCACAGACAAGATGCAGGCTCAAGGAAAGCCAAGCAGAGTTGCTGGTACAAAGAGAACTACTTAGCTCAGGATGAAAGGCTTGTCCCGTGAGTTGCTGGGTACCTTTGCCTCTTGGGGGAAGTGGGTGAAAGCTGTATATTGGTGTCCTGAGCTTGGAAAAATGATACATGCCTGTGTCTATCCTTTCCTGTATCATTAAGCAATCTTTTGTAAAATAGAATGAAGCAGAAATATGAGGGCAGATTTTTTGTTAGCTGAGAATCTGGCCTGGCATTATCTAATGAATTCCTGGAAAGTGTTGATGTGATTTCAGCTACAATAGCATCGGCAGAACTGATGAATAGAGTCCAATGAAAGAGAAATGAAATGGGCTGAAAAGCATAAACATTCATAGTGTTTTACTCATTTTTCAAGCAGTTAGAAATGAGGCCTTTATTAGGGTTATAACAGGAACAAATGTTGCTTATACCTTCAGCTGATGAGACCTGGAATTTTTACGTGTAACGTGCCATATGCTTGGAAGGAAGAATGGCCTCTGTAGCACAGATTCCGGAATGTCAATAAATGGTGTCGCTCCTGAAGGGGGAGGTTTTTGACTCTCCGTGTAGTGTGCTCAGCAGTTCCGATAGTGAGCCTTGCATGAGGCGAAATGTTTTATGGCAGAAATAACTGGGAAGCTCTTCATGATTCTGGCAAGGATGGGGGAGACGACGATATGAAAAAGATAAACAAGAAAACATTTTTAAGAAGTGGTAACAATGGGTTCACAAATAGGGTTTGCATGCAACTTGTACTGTCTTTATAGTAAGCAAAATTTCACGTGCAATTGGACAAATCTTTGAGAGTTGTTAAAGTTGCACTCTTTTACTATGGCAAAGCCCATGCGTTCACAATTTCACATTTGAATGCAGAAAGGTAAGAATCTGCACTATGAAAAATGAGCATCTGAAAACATGACAAACAGAAGAATCCCACCACAGTCATTCTGCTTCCAATTTTGTTGAACTGTGGAGCCTCTCATCTTGACTATACAGTCACTGTTGAGCAGTGATTTACACTTCCAAGCAGAGATCAACCATCTCTGTTCTAAGTAGGTCTGTTCTGTGGCTGCACCTTCCAGGCCAAGGGTTACAGGTTTTATCAAGTGTATAATGCAAGTTTTGTTTTCCAGTCAACAGTGGTAGTAAATCCCACAGTAAACCGCACGGAATGATAGTATGCAAAGCACCAGAAAACATAACAGTGGAGTCACAATTGAATCAGAATTCTGTGATGGGGCCTTAAAATACCAGCAAAGTCTTCCTGGAGATAGGGATTTCATCGGAATGGCAATGAGGCATTTCAGCCTAGTGTTCATTGCTAAGGTTCCCTGGGGACGTTCAAGAATGACACCGTGATAGGTTGCTGCCTATCACTTCTTAAATCGGAATCATTATTTCCATGGCAACGGCGAGTGTATAATGTACCGGAGGCCTTAGGGCACTTTGGCATATCTGATGGTTATGTAATGTTGTGTCTAGTCACAACTAAATTTCACTTAGCAGATAAAAAGCAAGAGGTAATTTATGGCTCCGGTTTTTGATTCTTTGATAAATGCATGACCTTTCCAAGTTGTGATTGCGTAGTGACTCAGTAAGTATCTTGATGCCAGGATGCCTCGGGCTGCTTTGAAGTTTACAGTAAGCACTGAGGAAATACTTGCATTTGTTCTGGTAACCCTTTGCTCTGCCCTTGCGGTGACAGGGTGTGTTGTGAGGCAAACCCCTCATGGCTGAGGCAGGGGGAACTTCCCTAAGAAGTTAATTAAGTTTTCTTCCCCAAAACTGGCTACTTTTGTCTTTGCAGAGGTTTCTATCTTTGGGCTTTACTTATTCAAAAAAAAACAGGCTGACACGTTAGACTTTTCATATAATAACTTTATGGTTCTGTGTTTTGTAATTTCTGCCAAGATCCCTCTGAACGACAGTGATTCTGTTTTGCCAAAGTCAGATGAGAAACTTAGGCTCATCTTACTGATAGTTTCTACCTGGAAGGGATGGTTTCAGTTAGCATTTAAGATAGAAGAACTGTTTGATTTTCTTTTTTCTTCTAAGGTACAAAAAAATTGATTTTTTTTTCTTTGGTTTCATATTAGCAAAGTAAATTGCCTTCCCAGTTTCTCAGCTTAAATTACGATGTTATATTTAAACCAGAGGGCTAAGAGGGGAGAAAAAAAGCTGTAGCGATTTCTGCAGTTCCATAAATCATGAGAGTGAAGCTGGTGTGTTTGAATGAAATCCAAGCAAGCAACAGCTTTCTGGTAATGTGTAATGTGATTACCTGCAAGCTCAGAGCTTAATTTTATTTCTCCTAAGCATTCATCTGGGCAGGCGACAGTTTTGAATTAGTATCTGTGGAGCAGTTTTGGATTTTCTAGTGCTGGAATAATTTTTCCTTCCTACCACAACAAGTTCACTGAAATGTAGCTATGATTGCAGCTTATCTGCCTTCAAGGCAGAATGAGATAGGAACATATAATAAAACCTATGGTATGCTTGTCTTAGACTCTTAAAATCTCTCAAACTGGTCTGGATTGGATATTTCAGAGGCAGCTGAGAGCATGTCCTCATGTCCCTCAGTTGTGAGGGAATGGGCTAGACAAGGAGTCCAGAGATCAGAGTTGCACATTAGGGCTTTTAAATGTACCTAAGTTATGAAGTATTGAAGAATGGTATTTTTCATTTCTTTCTTTTTCCTTTTTGCCTTTCGTCTATGAGTGGCCTTTATTTCATTAAATGATGATATCTGTGTCTGAACAAAATAAGACGATTGTTTCAAATGAGGGGAAGGAAGTAGTTAATGAAGAACAACTTTTATTTTCTAGCATAAAACAATAATTTACAGCTTATAGTAAGTTGACAGTATTTGCTACTCTATTCTCCATGTGGCAGTATTTCAGTTCTAAATTAAATGCAACTCAAAATGCCACAATAAAAAGTAAATGGCAGGTGTTGCAAATGCCGTATTTTACAGCTGTCCACTGTGCCCATTGTGGAGGAGATATGATACTGCTTTGGCAAAAGTCAACAAGTGTGTGTTGCATATAGTCTTAAAAATCTCTTTTTGTGTATGAGATTATTCAGTCTTCCAGGAGATACTACTACATTGCTCGTTAGTATTGCATTAATTTTGATTGTGGTGGAGAGAGAACAAGCAAGCAGCAAGAAGCTGTTTGAGTCTCTGTGAAGTTCTGTTCTTTCCTGTGCATTTATTTTGTGTGTGTAGTGGCAAAAACCACCAGAAATATATTCTAAAAACCTCCAGTACAGACAGGTCTGTGACACCATTCAAACGTGTTACCACATGGCTGGTTTAGACTTCTCAAGTTCAAATAAAATAAGAATTCATTCAAGTAGGACATAGGCAGCCTCTATCAGTTATTAAGGCAGCTGGCAAGAAGTTTGTGGTAACATTCATTAAATATAGGTCTTTGCAGCAGTATTTAGGTTTCACGTCCAACAGTCGCTATCGTAGTGCACTTTAAATATCCACTCATGTCTATGAGATGGCTATGAAGAAATTTCAAAGAATTTGAAATTTGACAAAACACTGGTAGTTTGAGCTTGCACTGCTCTCTGGCTGCTGCTGGGTGATACTCGGATTCAGTAGTGGTGTTGAGTGACAGTATTTAGCCCTTGGTGCTCTGAGAGGGTAGGGAAAAAAGCTGCAGAAAGCATGTGTGTGCACTGAAGTGCTCAGCAGCACCCAAAAAGCACGGGTGCTTAGAAGCGTTCCTACAGGAAACTGGACTGTGTCTGTCAAAAGCATTTCAAAGAAGCCTGGCACTGTCAGGTTCTGCATTTGTTCTGTTCTCGTGCCTACTGAAGAGTGATTAACAGTGGTCTGGGGGGGAAGAGTGGGGTTTTTTGTTGTTTTGTTATTTTTTTAATATACCATTTGACACCAATACCTTTTTACTTTTTTCTGCCGAAGAAGTGTCTAGGGTTACACCTACAGTGCCTTGCCTCTCTTCTCTACCTGTCTGTATCCTTCCAGGGACTGAGAATCGCTTGCTGTAAAATCCATTTGACGCTTGGATATCAAGTCAGAAGTTCCTGAGTGGTCACCACTATAAAGTGTAAATGCAGGAATATTTCATTTGTTACTGTTAAAATCTCACTAGATCAATTTTTATGACTTCTGCTGTTGAAGGACATGTTAGATATCACACAGGTCCTTTTTTGGCTTTCAAATCTATTCAATTTATTATCCTTATGGTATTACCTAAGACTCCTGGGATTCCTGAGCCACAAAATCTTGTGGTGTTCTCTGTGTCTGTATTCAGTTCTAGTTTTTGCAGGTGGGAATTCTCTTAAATTTGCCATCCTCAGTGCAACTGCAAAGTGTAAGCTTGACAATTTGTGTTACAGTATCACTGTAACTTGTAGATATTTTATTCTTCATTTTTGATCGATTTCTTGCCTGAACTAGACTTCCAGGAGGTTTCTTTCTTGTACATGGCATTTTCCAAGCCCTCCATGTTGTCTTAAATGGGAGCAGAGTTAGATCAACAAGTGCCTTAGGGGATCACAGGGTCAAACCGGTGCTGAGCAGGCTGAGGTGCTGCTTGAACGTGTTCTGGAAGCAATTGAGCACTTTTTACTCTCCTGCCGGAGAAAATGACATCACGTGCAGGGTGAAGAGGTCTGCACAGCAAATCTGTTTTTCGAGCAGCTCATTCATATGTCCTTGCATTGATCATGTACTCTTGGCAACACTCCTCAAACTTGCTCATACGTGTTTGTGAAAGTTTCTAAGATATTAAAGATACCAGTCAATCCTCACTAGTGGACTAAGAGTACGTTCTATGCAGTTCCCACACTGTGAAAGTCCGTTAAAATGGCTTTTCCTTTAGTATCTTGAAGTGTATAAAACATTCAGTACTAGTAAGGTTCCTGTGTTCTTTCTATACTAGAATTTCCCAGGTATGATAGCTTGAGGAGCACTCATGACTGTAGGTATGTCACTGCGATACCTGTTGACCAGATCTGTTTTCTGTGTAAATGACAGCTAGTTATGGTTAACTGCCTGTACTCACTTAACCGGGAGGATTTATTATGTCTGTCAGATGTAGTTATGTGGTATCAAGAACACTGATCACAAAATGTTGCCAGCAGAATCCTTTTTGGACCAAAGATGTCTTTCACATTTCTATAATACGTGCTATTACTCTTCTCCAGATGGTGCTTCTACTGCTAGTGTCACTGGCTCCCCGTCACAGATTAATGGGGCACACTAACCTTTCTGGTCTCATAAATTGAAACCCGACTCCTCCATATTTCTTGTGCATAGTACATTGTCATTAACGTTAGTGCCATTAACATCAAGGAGCAGCCACTCTTCATCTCTCTGCTTTGAGTACCTGCGTGTCCTGCCGAAACAGCCATTCGTTACTTTGAGGAAGGGCCATGTGATGATTTCTGTGTAGTTTGTGAGGCCTACAGGGACCAACACGTAACAGGCTGCTTAAATAGCAGACAGATTTTGTTACGTAATTATTTTGCCTTTTTTTGTGAAGAGTGATTTTTTTTAATTAAAATTTACATTCTGTAACTTACCGTTTTCACTCAATTGCTCTTTATCCTCTATGGACATTCTGAGTGCAGATAATTTTAATTAAAAAAAAAAACCAACAGATGCCTAACATGAAAAATATGAAGCAATGATATTGTATTCCTTTTTAAACATAATAATTGCTGTGCTAATATTTTGTATTATACTAATAGTTTGTGCTAGACTGTTTTAAAATATTCCTTACAGAGAAAAAGATTTTTGAAGAGAGAAAAATTAGCTGCTGCTTCTAAAGTCTGATACACAAATTCACTGAGAAAAAAATCCTATTGACTTCAAGGGCTTTGGATCAGACCCACACGAATAAATTCAGCAAAGCATGTGAAGTACATGATTAACCTTCAGAATGTGCTCAAATCACTCTCCTTAACAAAGCACGTAAGCACTTGCTTAAATTTGAGTATTTGATTAGCTGTCTGAAGTATTCACTGAAGAAAGACCAAAGCACTACCACTTTTAGCTAATGTTATCTACTTAATGCTGTCTCCTCGATTGCATCCACATATGAATCTGTTTTGTGCAAAATGCCAAAATGTCAATTTTTACTTTCGGTCTTCACTGGGCTTCTAATGCAGTGACAATTTAAAAGAGCAGAGGGTCACCACAGTTAATACGTTTTAATCAAAGCTATTAATTTTGAATTTGATTTCTAACGAATTTTTCTTTCTAACAAAACAAAAAGAAAAGTAAGCTTGAGTCAAAATATTGAAACTGAATTAAAAAAGTTAATGTTATCAGATCTCTACATTTTATTAAAAAACAAATGCAAATCACAACACAAAGTCAAAATAAATTTATTTCTCTGGAAAATTTATACTCATTGAAACATTTTTCAGCTGGAGAAGTGCTTTACTGGGAAATGTCTATTTGACTCTAATGCTGATATATCACAAAACTGTTTTGAAACGAGAGCAGGCAATCAGTGTTACTCTGATTCACTGTATTAAAACCGGAACAATGCAATTGCATTTAGTCTTGCTTGTGACATTTGGCATTCACTTTGTAGCGCTTTAAACATTTCTACTTAAGAAATGTTTACACTAATAAGAAGGCAAATATGATTAAGTATTTTTTCCCTTGTTTTTTTAAAGGATTGGTATTCATTTAGAGTTCTGGAAATGATTCTGTGACTATAAATGCAGAAAAGAACGACAGTTTACGCCCCAAGGGACTTCCCAGATCACGGTGACACAATGTGAACTAAGCTGCCTGTAGTGAGCGGCTCTAGCCCAATCCAGAATACATCTGATCTCCCAATCCATAATTTATGTTCTAGTGTGTTCATCAAGGCAGCACTTTTGCCAATAATATTTGAGATGAGTTCAGGCACCAACCTGCAGGTTGATGTGGAGCAGTGTAGTTTCACCTTTGTGTTTTCTTAGTTAACAAATGGGAGGAAAAATCCTGCAAGTGGATGTGGACTTGCTAAAGAAGAAAAAAGTCACTTGCCTTCTGACTCTTCCATCTCCTTGTAATGCCTGCAGTTATATCCATGGACGCTGCCTCTGCCTGATGCTCCCTGCTGCCCTACAGCAAAGATCTAACTTTCATGAGCGAAAGCAAAGCATGTGTGCTCTTTTGCTGGAGGAGAAGGCGGCCAAGCAGCGGTACATTTGTTCACCGTAGGTATCCACTCCAGCACTTTATTTGCATTTGCCTGCTCTAGACAGAATTTGCATCTGCTCCAGAGGCACCATGCTGTGTTTAAAGTATTCAACAGACAGATGTTTGTAATAATTAGCAGATTTTGACTGCTATCCGTTAGGCACGCAGCAGGCGAGGTATCTAACACTGATGTTCAATAGCCCACTAAGCTTGCTCTAACGGCCCCTGCTGAGGAAACTTATATAGTCTGTTATCAGGTAAGACAGGACAGCAATCCTACAGCCAGTACTTTACTGCCGGCAATCGTATGGAAGACTGTGTCCCTTGATTACAAAGAACCAGTCTCTGCCTGGTTCTGAGTGTTCCTTTCCCTGGTCCCTGTGAACCAGCCTCTCTTCTTGTTGCTGATAGTGGTACATGCAAAGGGTGTTACAGAAGTTGCACCTGAGTGGGTGCTTCTGAGCATGGACACTGGGAGTCCCTGAGCTGTATTAAGTGCAGCGATGTGCCCGTTCTTCTGGAGAGGAGCATGCCTGGCCATGGGGCTGGCTCCTGGGCCTGTAGGTTTTCTATTGTCGGGGATTGCTGTGAAGCTAGGAGCAAGCGACATGAAGGGCATATTGACCTGATTGCTGGCAACATTTTAAGTAATTTGTTGTATTTTGCAGCGTGTCTTTTAATACTATTGTGCTATTCGGGGATGTGAGAGATTAGGCAATCAGGTCTTTATACTCTAACAGAAGCACTTAAAAAAAATCACAGGTACCAAATTGTTCTTCCTCTGGCTTAAACTCTTTTTTCACTCTCAACTTGTCCTATCGGCATGGAAACCACATTTTTACTTTTGTTGCCTGCCTCTCTCTTCCCTCCCGCCCTTATTAATCGTCTCCTAAATGTTCGGTCTGATGTTCCAGGTAAGCATGGCAGACAGAATGACTTGTTGCAACCTCAGCCACCTAGAAACCCTATTTTCCCTGTGTCTTCTGAAAGAGAAAATTTGCTTCCCTCGTTTAAGGCAAATTTAATGCAGTATGACAATATAAATTAAGTTTCACCATCTCAGTAAATGGAAAAGCCTCAGTTTTGAGCCATTTGAAATAGACGTAACTTGGTCCCACTAGGCAAGATACTGGGGTGCCCAGAATGAATCACTGATGGACTGATACTCACATGCCAAAAAAGGGCTTATGTGGTCCTGAGTGGAAAGCTTCAGCCATGCAATTTCAGTGGGGTATCACCTTTGATACATAACATACGTGTTTTGATAAAAGGCATGAAGGGCTGTAATTGTTTCTCAGCAACTTCTACTCACCCCCTCTTTTAGACAATCATGATTAAAGAATTATATATTAATTGATTTTGACTATCCAACTATAGTTCTACCAGAGGGGAAATCTTTCAGGACCAGCAGCTTATACAGGACAGTAGTCCTGAAGGTTTTGTACAGATTTGTAGATATTTCTACAGCTTGTCTGTATTTGTAGGTAAAAAAGAGAGCAAATCTGATCACCAGAACATTATAATTGCTGTCCTCCTTTTGCTCTGCTATGATTTGCATAAGAATTTATCTGCTAGTAAATCATGTATTGCTAGGTTGAAAGGCTGTTACATTAGTCCAGGGTCTTAAGGTTTCAGGTGCTCCAAAATACTGGTGTCTATCCTTAGCAGATATTAAGAGAACAACCACTACGCTTATATCTGGCCAGAGGAACGTCTGGATTTCCAATATCCAGAGGCTTTAAGTCCTCTCTATTGTCACTGGCTAGTGCAGAATTACATTTTGTGTGCTTTTAAAGGCATAGAAATTGTTAGAGAGCTCCTTAAGGCTCTTTACTAAGGATGCAGACTGGCAAATGAGTATACTTTGGTGCAGAAACTCTTGTGAACCCTTTTGTCTTTTGGACCTGAAATGAAATAGAAGTCTGAAAAACTGCTGATATTGCTCCATTAATTTCAACTGTTTATCTGTGAGACCAGCCTGGAGGACAGAGGAGGGAAAAATGACTTTGTAAAAAGTTTGACAAAACAGATTTAAATATGGCTTCTTGTTTGGTTTGATGGTTGGGTTTTTTCCTAGAAGATTTTTTTCTGTTGCCTTTAATTACATCTCCATGGGTTCATTTCCTTGGCAAGCTTTGAAAGAGAAAGAGCGAGGAGAGCTTTCATGCCAAGATGGTTTCTCCAAGTTCTTACTAATCCATACTTCATAGTAGCTTTATCAGTAATTGGTTTGGGTATGTTGGCAGTGGTTGATAGCTTTCAGCTGTGTTTGTACAGTCAAACACATTTTCATAATCTACAGAATATTGTTCTCTTAGATCTTGTTTGTTGCTCTTTTCCAAAATAACTTTTTTTTTTTTCCAAACAGTGCAATGTCTGATGTTTGCTATTCCACTGTAATAAAATTTATGGTGTAGCGTAGGTAACATTTAGGAGAGTAAACCCCATACATGTACTGTCCTTCTTACTAATTACAGAAGACTCAACTCAGTAGTTGTGGGACAAAACAGAACCACCTAATTAAGAAAGGGGAAGTCATCATGAAGAATGTCTGTGCTTGTGAATATTACCCTTATAAAGTGACATTTGATGAATATATTTCTGGACCCAAAACCCAGTGTAATGTCAATGAATCATGTCATCAGGCGTATTTCATCCTCACTGCTGTTAAGGTGCTTAGCCAGCAGGTCTAAAAAGTGCTGTGGCACACAGCAGTAATTGAATTTTTGGTAATTTCCCATTACCTACATGTGTCAGCCTCTTTCAGTACTCTGAAAATTCTGCAGCTCAGCAGGAGGAAGTGGCAAAATGCTGTTTGCCTCTGCTGAACTTGGTGATATGATGGTTTGCGAGTGGACATTTCTCTCTATTGCAGATCAGGCTGTGACTGTGAAAATTACTTTGCATAGAACCAGCGATAGAACCATAGACTCGTTTAGGTTGGAGAAGACCTTGAAGATCATCAGGTCTAATAATTAACATAGCACTGCCATCCTAACCTCGATGCAAAGATGCTATAAGCTGATGAGGGTAGATTTGGCAGTTGAAAATCCAGGAGAGGTAAAACGGAAGGTAGCCACTAATCTTTATGTATGTAAAGATTCTGAATACAAAAGATAAATTAACTGCCCGGCACATTGACTGTACTAGGGATAAAGTGTCCTAGGCTTACAGCAGGAGAGAGCTGGGACAGCATCAAGCAGGAGAGTTGTGTGCTTAAATATATTGTATACGAAGGCAATGGAGTCTTCAGTCAACTGGGGTTTGTAAGAACAGGCTGGACATGAGGTTTTAAATCCTCTTTCTCCTGACAGAAAGAGCAGATTACAGGTTCTGGTGGCAGCAACACAAGTACCAGGCTATGTGCTGGTTTTCTGGGGTTTCTTAAGTCCCTTCAGCCTCTCTCTATAAAACCATATTTTCAGACTTTCTGTGGGATTGAAATATTGCAAAAGGCATGTTGGTGAGAGGCAGTGGCTCTCTTCCCAAGGACCTGTGATTCTGAGCAGGGCAATGTGGCTGTGAGGTCCCTTGGGTAGCGTACACCCATCACTGCCCAGCTGCCCAGCCACTCCCCAGAAGCGGTGTTGCACCAGTGACACTCCTCTGCCACTCTGCCACTGCTGTGCTGGTAATGCCACTGAGGCGTGTTGGATGGGTCATTACCACCAGGGGCTCTGGTACAGGGTGAAGTGCTAAGCACCATGTTCAGTGTCCCCAGGTCTCTTAGGCTGTGCCACAAATGTGATGGGTTGGTGACCATAGCACACTGATGAAGCCCGGGGTGGAGTGGGAGGCAAAAGTCGCTGTGAAATGGACTGAGCTTCCTAGAGAATCAGCAGCCACCATTTCTGGTTGCCCCTGTTGGATACCAGAGCCCTCAGATCCTCTCAAAGATATTCAGAGGCTAGAGGTGGATCAGTGAGAAATTCAGAGGTGCAGGAAGGCCTGGCTCTGAGCTGCTCCCCGCTGTTAGCTCAGGCTATGGGTGTTATCTCACACTGGAGCTGTACCCCCAAGCTGTCAATTGTGTAAAAAGAGAAAAACATGCACACCTTGAAAAAAAAAAAAAACCACCCCACAACCTTTTAGCTGTCTTTGTGTTTTACAGAACAAAGGCTATTTTTCTTCCTAGTTTTGTCGTTCCTTTTTAAATTTGACCATTACTATGAATAATGTAAATGAGCATTTGCCACCCGGGGTAAGGCTACCTAAAATGTTAAATGTGACTTTAAATGGCCTGTCTACCACTTCTTCGTCATGTTACATATTACAGCCATCACTTGTTTAACTGGAAGGCTGCTTCCTGCTGCTGGGGATGTGAGCTGCATGCCACAGTTAGCAGTGATTAATGGATGCAGTTATAAATAAGTGTGTACATGTGTATAGTAATCTTTGAAGAAGATTATAAAGTGCAATGTCAAAGTGAAAAATCTAACACTGGGGCGTCTCTGAAGAGGTAGCGACCCCCTTTGGATCCTTTCACTGTCGCTCCTTCGTATTGTCAGCTTCTGCTGCTTTGCTGCAATCCGTAGCTGCTAATGCGTTTATAGGAAAACGATGCTCAGTGGGAGAAGCTTTAAAATGGTGCTTAGTGTTTATGCGGAGAAAAAGATTCATGTCTCTTCAAAGGGAATTGTGAAAATGTGTTTGTCAATATGCATGAAGTAAATGAAGAAGCAGATATGTTTAATAGGTTGCTTGTAGAATGAGAATATGGTTCCCCTCTGAGACAGGCTTTATCAAGGCTGTGCCTGTGTGACTTTTTTTTCTCCTGCCATAAGAGCGGTGCAGTGACAGCAGTACTCCTGCAGACTCTGAGGGCAAGCACAGGGTGCTGAAGGGGACGAACTGTGGGGAGGGTTTGCCATTATGGAGACTTTGCACAATCCCCCGAGTCTTTAGTCCTGTTCCTGCCATCCCTCCTCCATTCCCCATCTCACTTTGAATCTTAGAGCCACACACAGAGAGATCCATTCACAGTCATGCATGGCAGGCAAGGGACAACAGGCATGAACAAGAGAGGGTCCAACTGGATATAAGGAGGAACTTTTCCCCCACGAGGGCAGTCAGGCATTGGGATCTGTTGTCCAGGGAGGATGGACCATATCTGTTTTTGGAGGTTCTCAAGCCCAGTTTGGGTAAAGCACTGTGCAACCTCATCCGATCTCATTGTGGCCCCTGCTTTGAAGCAGGAGGTTCTTCCATCCTGGAGTACTGTGTAACTCTTACCTGCCTCAGAGGCTTCAGGGACTCTTAGGAGGGGTTGGGCAGGAGGTTTCTGTTGCACAAAGGGACTATGCAGGATCATTCTGGTCACAGTGTAAAGATTAGTGTTGACTGTGGACTGTGGGGTATGAAACCAACGGTAATCAGCAAAAGAAGTGCAAGATAACATAGGATGGAGAATCCCCTTAGAAGGATACTGGATATGGAGTTTCTGTTAACTATGTTAACAGCTCAAGGTACCCATCCCTTGTCCATCAGCCTTGTTGTTGCATAACAGCTGAGCAGATCACCTTGTTTCTGTGTGAGTGCTGAGCAAACTCTGCTGTAATGTGCAGAGGAAGCACAGGCTCGCTATGGGAACAACTGCTCCGATGTACTCCCTGCCCCTCTGTAAATCTGCCTGGCCCATTTGTGGCATGGAAGCGCCATGGAGAAAGGGCTGCCAAACAAATCTGGGTCTCCCAGCCTCACCCAGCCTGTAAAATTAATGAGGCTTACAGAGGAGAGAGCTGATCTGTACCCCAAAACACATGGTCAGTGCAGTGGGACCAGGAGGAATCCCTGTCACGGATCAGGGCCTTACAGGCTGCTGGCACTGAGGGAAGCAAGCGTGTCTGTGTAGGCTTCTTGCCCGCTCTGCTGCTGGAGTGGGGTTTTCCTCCTCTGCTGCGCATACCCCTCTGGGAGCAGATGCTGTGCTCCTTCACTATGCAATAAGCTGGAGACTTTTAAGAGAGCCTGAGTGACTTAGATACCCCACATAATTGAATTGGTTTTCTTTGGGCTTCTTGAAAATTCCCTGTTGCTCATGTGTCCATTTAATACAATTGCTTAGCCGATAAATACTTGAATTCCTGGCTGTAGAGCGGCATGCAGGCAGTAATGTGGTACACCAGACACATTACCCCCAGGTGACTTTGGCAGCTGAGGCTCCCATCCTTTTTCTGTTTAGATAGGACTCAATGGGCAAGAGGGAAGGAGGAGCAGTGCTTGGTATGGAAATTACCGTCCCTGTTAGCGAGTCATCAAGACCTCAAAAGAAATTATCCTGAATGCTAGAAAATCAATATCCTAACAGAGGGAGCAGGAGATGGAGTACTAGTTAATGGCTGCTACAGCCCACCTACTGGCATTAGAAAACAAGTTGGCCGGCTTCTCAAGCAGCCATCTGTCATTTGGGTGGTGAAAAAGACTGTACTCCTAGCAGACTTCAGTCTGAGTGGCGCTCGTGCTGCTGGTGCTAAGACACTTCTGCCACTTCTGACTATTCTAGCTGACAGACTGAAAATCAGAAAGCCTGGCATCCAGGGGGGAGACACTTGTACAAACGAGGTGATTGTAAAACAGGTATTTTTCAGTGTAAGTAACTGTGATTGGATCACGCTTCTTTTCTGCAAGTCTGAAACCAGAGGATATTCCCTGGGTGGTTTAACATTGCATGTTTCATAGCATCGCAGGTAATTTTGAGACATAGTGGTAAGGAGCTGGAAGTAAAATTGCAGAGCACATAAGGGGTTTGGAACTGTTTTAGCTCCTCTTACAGGCTCCCCAGAATGTCACGGTCAAAAAGAGAGCCACTGTCACTGGGAACCAAGAGCCCGATTCAGGGGCAGTGTAAGGCATGTAAGGCAACTAGAAAAGAAAGAAGTTTTAAAGTGTCTGACATAACAAATGGAAAAAAAGGGGAAGACGGTGGGTTGTAAAGCAGTAACTGAAAGTTCAGGGAGAGGAGGAGTAACAAAAGTTGAAATCTAAGTCATCCGCAAGATAATTGGAAGCCCTTGTGGGGCCGGCGGGAGGGTACTGAAGGTATATTGAAACACAAGAAATACGTACCAGTTGCAACAGTCCATTCTTAGGAAATGGTAACACTGCCAGTGAAAGCATAGGAGGCAATTTTCAGTTGATGTTTCTGGTGTCCTGCTGAGGAAAGGCAAGATGTTTTATCTCTTTCATATGAGAATGCAGCATTTTCATGTCTCACAATGAAGAGTGTGTTAAACCTCAGGTACAGAGGTTACACTTCTTCAGTTTGGCAAATGTAGATTAACTTGCATCCTGTAGTTGTGAAAGAGCTGGCCAGGGACTGATATTATGGGGTTTTGTTTGGTTTCTGTTGTTGTTTTGTTTTTCAAAACTCCTATAACCCTGAGAGTGTTCCAATGCTCTAAAGGGATGTTAATGTTTCAGAATTTGAAAAGCAGAAATGGACTGATCCATGTAAATAACATTCAGGCAAATGTAAGTCACCTTGATATCAGACTCAGACAAAACAAAAGGAGGACAAATACATGAATCTCGTAATAAATGTAAGTTCTTTAATTAATACTGCTTGGTATTGGCTTTTGGAAAAATGGATTCTGCAAGATTAGCTTTTTGATAGTATTATAAACTTACTTGATGAAATTAGTAGTGTTTGTATAACGTACTTTTGCCTGGTACCTTGGAATATTTTCATTGAGAAACAATACCAGATGACCTTCATTCCTATTAAGTTTTATTTCTGGCTGGTAGGTGTTGAACTCTAAGAGTAGCGAAGTCATTACCATGCTGGTGTGCTTGTAGGGAGATCCTGCAATATTTTTTCAGTGACCTGAGAGACAACCTGAAGTTACTGTACAAAGCTTGCAGGTGTCACGGCAGCTCTGGACTTATAAATAATTAAAAAGACAGATCACTGTTGCAGGTGTAAGAGAGAGAGACATGTTGTAACATGGCAAAATGTAAATTTCTGTGCCTGGGAACAAAGGCAGCATACCAATTTGAATATGGTCAGAAGCTTTCTGTTTGTCCCGTCCCCAACCCCCCAAATTTAAAAGTTTAACATAAGTACTTAATATTTGGGAATCCCACTCCCAAGAAAGAGTTCCCTGTTCAAGTCCCGGGAGCTTCCTTGGCTGGCTGGAGCAGGCAGGCACAGCCTCCAGAGCCAGCCCTCTGCTGGGCTGTGGGCCTGTGCAGGCAGGACACGCTGTGCACAGCCCTTAGGACTTGCGTTAGGAGGAAGCTGAACTGGAGGTAAATCCAGAGTGTTGAGCTGACGTAGCTCTGAGGGAGGAACACCAGATGTGGGCCCTACGTTGAGCAGGTCAGAGCCACAGTGATGTTTTAGGTGCGCTTGATGCCTCGCTTCTCTTTGGACGCCTCTCTCAGGCCGATGCCACTGCCTCCCCACCATCATGGGCAGCTGCAATGAGCAGAGGCTGCTCCTCTGCTGCCTCCAGGGCTTTGTTCTGGCAGGGAAAGGTAGGATGGGGGAGACAGCATTGAAACATCACTGAAAGGACTGCAAATTGTGCCACTGTATTGTGACTCTGGTATGAACTGCTCCATACAGGAATTGAGCAAATGCTAAGGCCTGTGTTATGCAGGAGAACATCTCCCTGACTGCAACAGTCCTTCTTGGCTGCACTATCTGTGATGTGAAGGGTAGCGTGAAGCCCGGCAGATGCAGTAGTAAATGAGCTGATCATCTGAATGAATCCCCTTTACCCACTTGAATTATGAGGATAGGATGCTTCTCACTGTAATGACACTCAAACTTGGCTCATCCTCATCAGTGTGTCTGATGTACTGCGTGCCTATTTGCAGAATCTCAAGGGATGCTAATCAAGTTGTCTTTTCATCTCCTAGCTAGCAGCACTTTTAAGGAGGCGCTAAGGCAATACGTCAACACATCATTTCTCTTCATTTTTTGGGGAGGTGATGGGGGACACTTTAAGTCACCAGTTAGTACACAGCAGTAGATTTTGAAGACAGTTTTCTTCCCTGTTCCAGTAAAAGTAGTAGTAGAATGCCAGCTCCTATGGGAGCTAAATGAAAAACTAAATAAGAAATTCATCCTTTTTCTTAATTCCCAGAAAATTAACTTAACAAAAGCTGAATCAATGTCTCCTGGGCAAAGGATTTAGTCATTGCTTATTGTCTAGAGAGCCAAAATAGTGAGGCAATACTCCCCCTGTGATCAGTATTCTCAGACGTTACCAATCTGCTTGTGTTTCTTGGCTCTGTAAATCCTTAACAAGGTAAATATCTAACTCCCAATTTTTACCAGCTGTCACCACCACTATTTTGCAAATCAAGGTTAGCTTCTTCAGTGCATTATTTCAATGCAACACTGGATTCAGCTCTGGCCTGCCACCTTCCATCCTCCCTGTGTGCAAGCTTTTAACGGGAACGGCGTCTGGAAAATTCTTGAGCTTGGTCTTTGCTTGTGGAAAGTTTATACGTGGTCTGGGTATTAGGGAGAGAGGAGAACACTTCTGGTGTTGGAAAGTAAGGGGATAAGAAATGATCTGTAGTTTTCTTAGGATGACAGTCAGTAGAAATAAAGAATATATTAAGCAAAACAAGTATTGGGGAATCTCAAACTGCTTATACACAGCTGTGTGCAGTGCAACTAGTAACACCTGCAGGATGTTTGGTTGCACAATAAGTATATAACCTAGCCTGCCCTTCCTTTTTACCAAGCTTTAATAAAACTAGTGCAGCAAAATATGACCCTGACCTGGCCATCCCCACCCCATGTTATTCCCCCCCACACCCCTGGTGGATTCAGTGGTTGGTGTCTGTCATAAATTTGTCAGAACTGATCATTAGATTCACCCCTCAGTTGCAGGCCCCACTTCTGCAAATTGGGTTTGGGCTTAAGGCTGTTTTTGCAGCAGTAGGGAGAGTGCCCTAGGAAAAGCTGAGCATATGTTTGACTTTTTGCCGTGTTGGGAGGAACCCAGAGAGCCCCTCAGCAGCACAGCCTCAAATGTGCTGCTGCTGCATTTTAGGGCCTGCACCTGTTATAATTGCATTATAAGTTGTTATAATTTGATCCCACGGTCAAATGATAAGGCATCATCAAAATAACCTTGAAGAACTGCAAATGGTTGTTGTGGCTACTTCTGCACATCTCAGATTCTGCTGAGAGAGGCTTCTTCCTGCGTGCTTTAGGATACTGTGCTGAGTCCGGGTACTGTTATGTCGAAGAGATAAGGAGCTCCCCAGCTGTGTACTTAGTGTTTCACAGTGCTCCTTGCTCTCTTCTAGTTTATTTCTCTGTTAGATACCACGCAAAGACACAGGAACTCAACTAGACCTGGAAACCATGAGACAAAAGCTTTAAGGGTTGTCTGTCAAATATGGCAGCTACTGTATCTTTGCTCTGTATGTCATTAACAAAGCACCTCTGTCATCTCGTCCCTCCACTACGAAGTGGGGGCTGGGGAGAGGGGAAGATCAGTAGCTGGGCTTCCGTGCACAGTGCCAGATGCAATATATTGAGAGCATACACCAGATCAGCGCTTTGCAATGACGGCCTATTTGCAAAGTGGATAGAACAGTATTAGAACCCTTTGATTTGCCCTTTCAAGAAAATATAGGTTGAAAAACTGAAAACCTAGCTTTCCATCAGACTTATGGATGGATTCATCAAGGGTGCAGAACTGAAGGCAAAAACATAGGTCGTCCATTCAGCTGAGGCAGACAATATGGGAAGAGAAGACGTTCCTTTGCTTCCCTGTGACACACACCCATAGAGAGTGTGGCCTTATCACAAGGGTGAGAGGGGAAGAGAGAACATTAGCCTCCGAGTCCACTGCTTTCTTGTCAGGGAAGTGGACAGCGAAGTGCCGTGGAGGAGAAGGCGAGTAGGAGACGAGCATTTGAACTCATACCATCTCACTCAGCCCGCACAGGTTAGCTGAAAACACAGGGAAGTAACTCCCTATTTGACAGGCACCAATTGCTGCTGCTTCTCCTTCTGGGACAGGTAGAAACCGCGATGGCTGAGATGCCAGTCCTTCCCAGGCAGGAGTGCAGCAGCATATTGCTCTTTGTTATGGGCCCTGGCTGAATTCTTAAGCTTGCCATTAAATTTTAACACTGTCTGCTTTTCTTTTTAATTTTTATTTCATTATATTTGCTGGGCTTTTTGTCTAGTAAGTTGCATAACTTCCAGTGGGGTTTTTGGACCACATCCTGCTGCCTCCTGAATTTGGATGAAGTGGATTAGTTTCAGTGGAGGTTAATATGTGTAACCTGGAATGAGGGGAGCCTCTAACCCTTCTGAATTGCACCATTGTTCCTTAACAGCATTATGTGGTGTAGCCAGCTATTAATCACTCCTGATTCTTAAATTATGAATTGTTAATGAGAGTGCAGAAGAAACAGAATACACATGAAAAGTGGATTTCAGTATTAAAGCAATTTTAACTTCATTTCTGAAGATAAGCAAATAAAGTCTGTTTTTCTATAATAGAAAATAATTATGAATCTTAATCACTAACCTGAAATTATAAATTTATATACATTGTTCTCACAAAGAGCAAAAAATATTCAAGGTTTGCTTTTCTTCTTATGTTCTATTTTAAACACAAGCAAAAACAATGCAAGTGTTTTCAGAAATTGATCAGTGAGCCAAAATTTGATGGCCCTACTGACCTGAAGTAGCAATTTACTCTTTGAGTTGTCTCCATGATATCAGTGGAGGTTCTTTTCCTGGAAGGATATTAGTTGATCAGTATAAAAGTATCAGACTTCAAACATAAATGGCTTGATACACTTCAAATAGTTCAGGTCATTCTAAATAATAATTTAGGTAATTCTAAATAATAGTTTAGGTCTATTCTTTGGCTATGTATGAGAATAGGTCCCAGCATATTCCTTAGATGCTTTGTATGAGTAATCATATTGTAGAAAAACAACCAACCTTCTTTCAGAGCATGATTAAACTTCTGTACAGTATACACTACTTCTTAAAGCACTTAAAATATTTTCCTTCTTACAGTGGTAAAGGATGTGGTATAATCACAGCAGTAATTTCAGTGTTTGCAACTGGAGGGAAAACAACCCAGCAAATACGCACTTCCATTGCGTTGCAAACACATTGACATGTGCGGAGGTCACATTCATCACAGCAGGCGTTCCTGCACTTCCACTGCCGTAAACCGGAGCCCGTGGAAAAGAGAAGATTCAATAGGAAAGGAGGGGTAACAGCAATGTGTGAACGTGGGAGTAGGTCTACAGTAAAAACAGATTAGGCAGACTTGGCTGCTCTAATAAAGAGAACTGGAAGAAAAAAATAAAAATGATGGAAAAAGATAAGGGGCGCTTATAATAGACCTGCAGGCTAGAAAGCGAGGGCAGAGCACCCAGTGTTTTTGGAGGTTCATAAAGAGGCGAGCACAGTCATCATGGGAGGGTTTGAACGACCCTGCTATTGACTAGAATAAGAATTACAGAATGACTGGGGAAGGATGAATGTTTCTGGTGGTTATTTCAGGACTGTTTTCTTGCTGCTTTTTCTTAAGCAATCAATAAGATCAGAAGCTGTAGTGGTTGGAAATGAATGCTAAGTGACAAAAGATACAGCCTTCATCTGAGGGAAAATGGTCATTATACCATTGGATTTGTTTGAGGTATATGTGAAGAAACATTCAAAGGCAGAAGCAAAGAATTATTCGATTTTTAAAAGGTAGATGTGAGGGAATGTGAAAAGGCTGGGGTGGAAGTGATTGAAAGAACTATCGTCCAAAAATTCCACTTGGGAGCAGTCAGATCTAGGGCCTGTGAAGAGGAATCTCTTCGTTATATAAGTCCTTTTACTGTTAATGATGGCAAAGGAAGCCACCTTTTTGAGCAGGAAAATTAGTGTTTAATCAGGTGCCAGGTAAGAAGGGTGGAAATTGAGTGAAGAGGGTGAGGGAGGGTATTTCACCAGGGGATATCATCAGGGACACTGTGGGTGGTCCTTGTCCCTTCTCACAGCATAGAAGTGATTTCAGGCTATGTGGATCCTCCAATAAATATGGAAACAGTGGAGGATCTACAAGAAACCAGGATCATTAATGCTAATCTGCTGCTCCCTGTGCCTCTACTCACTTTGAGGACTTCAGCTGCCACCACCTGCCCCCAAATCCCCACTGAGTGGAGATTTTGTAGTCTGTAAGGCACAGGCTTGGCCTTTATTACCTTTTCAGCAGATTCTCGCCCTTGCCTGCAGCCCTCCGCCTGCCTTTTCCAGCTGTCTCCCAACGCAGACCTCTGGGACCAGCTGTTTTCTCTCTGTAAGGAGAGAAAGAACAATTCCCTCAGCGAGTGCCGTCCCTAATGCGCTGTGCTATATCCTGCTTTGCACCAATGCGCAGGGAAGGAAGAAAGATATAGCTGAACATTGCTCGGTGCGCAAAAGAAATGGGGCAAAGTAGATGATGTCCCTTTTATTAAAATAAGTGGTGGTTAAAAAAGCGAAGTGAAAGTCAAGCTTGCAGACTTGAATAAGTACAGCGTTCTGTTTTATGCAAGATTTCCGTTTATAATCAGTTAATAAATGAGAAAGAAACGTCTAATGTTTTTATAATATGAGTAGTGTGTGTTTATAGACCATTAAAAGATGATCAGGAAAAAGTGTTATAGATGGTTACCTGCTGAGGTTATGATCAAGCTGTTTGACTCTTAACAGCTGATAATTTTTTTAACATCTATTCCTTTTCTGAATCCTTTACAAACCCTGTGCAGAGCCTTCACATGAAATAAGACCAAAGACTGAGTGAGGTACAGACGTGCCACTTGCTGCTGGTGATTGTGTGCTGCAGCCTGCCGTGCCCCTGGTTCCTGCCAAGTGGAGCTGCTACTAGAGGCAGACTGGGGATGGGGCAGTTTTTCCTTTGCAGTAGCAGCGTGGGGATTTGGAGTGCCGGCAGGGGAAGAGGGACAAGAGTAGACTACACTGATTCATTAGCTAAAATACCATGTTTGCGACTTACACCTTGAGGGGCTGTCAGCATGCTTGCGGACTGATTGTGCTCATCTGGGCACACTGCAGCTTCTCCACCGCTGTTCCTGCTAGCAGCTTTCTCTCAAACAGAGAAAATACACAGAAAGGTTTACATGGATAAAACTCACTTTCCAATTATCTCACCTCAGAAGTCTGGCTTCTAAAGGAGTAGTAAGAGGGAAGGAGATTGCTTCTTTTCCTTTTCAGGATCAAAACACTTCATGCTCGTTTCACTGACTTCCACCAACATGTGTTCTCTTTTATCGTCCTGAGCTGTGTCCACATCGCACCCCTGGTGCGGCTCTTTTCATAGCTATCTTAATGAGCCACAAACTCTTCCCCACCCTCAGAGCTTTGGCTATCTCTAACCAAGGCGAGCTCTGACATGGTGTAGCTGTAACCTGGGATCAGGCTGCTGGGGCAGAGCTGTGTGAGGCCGAGCTGGGGTATGCCTCGGTGGGGGCTCAGGAGCTATATTTAAGCCCAGGCCCTTGCCTGTACTCAGCCTCACACCTTGCCGATCCCGGCTTTATCTTGCTAAATTAACTTCCTCGCTTGACCTTGCACCTGCCTCCTCCCTGCAGGCTGACTGCTGCTGCTGGGCCTGCTCGTCTCCCTTCAGTGCTGCAGGACTGTTCCCTGTGCCGCAGAGGATACTGCCCTGTGCCTGCCTTCTTGTGTCATCCTTGGCTCACCTTCCCCTGCTGAGCAGCCCGCTCACCATGCTTTTGGAGATGCTCCAGGTAGGAAGAAACCTGTCTGAGATTTCATCTTTTCTCACCTCTATAATTTTGAGTGCTTTATTTGATTTGTCATAAGATATTGGGAAATGGAAAGGGCTACCTATGTATCTTCTTGCTTGTATTTTGAGGTGCTTTTGTGGTATGGGATGACTTTTCTTACTGTTTGCATCTTCATGGTTCTCTTTAAAACAAAAAAGTATGCCAGTTGCAGACTTTGTCTCTCTAATTGTTCTGAATTTTTTTCTTTCTTTCCCCAAAGAGAAAGTGTGAGATATTTTTGGACCGATCTTGTAGAACAAACAGTCTTTTGTGCACCAGCAAACAGTCCCACCATCTGTCAAGCAATTAGCTGTTTTCACTTAAGCACCTCTGCTCTTGTGCTCTCCAGGAGGAGACTCGGGAGTCTGCTTTTCACTCACACTTGGGCGAGAGATGTTTCTCCCTTGGTCCTCAGTTGGTTGATAGCAACTGTATGTGCAGCCAGTTTTAGTAAAGGCAACTGGCTGTGTAACACCTGCTCATTGCTCCAGATCCCTGCTTCTCTGGCTCGGTCCTGTTCTGTGTGTGTTGGTGTTCCTCAGCTGCTGCTGGATGCCAGTTCAGGATTCAGTGCAGTGCTTTCCAGGCTCTACCCAAGAGAAAATCCATCAGATTTCCCTGGGAGCTGTTGTGAAGAGACATGAGCTACAGCCAGTGTGTCCTGAAGTGGCTCAGCCCCAGCTGGGGGTACTTATAATGGTGATACGAAGGAAGGGAAAGGCAGAGGCAATTTTGCAGCCTCTTCTCTTTTTCACAGCAGGCAATATGTATGCAATGAGGAAGGGCTACTGGTGGGTGGAGTGACAACTCCATCTGTCATTGGCCTTCATGCTCTGCCCCAATAAGTCTGCAGTGAGTGTCTTATGGGGCATAGGCTTCTGCCCACTGCCTCCTCCCATCTGCCATTCTCTGCAGTCTTGACAGCTTTCCACTTGGAAGGTTCAGTGGAGAGGGCTGCATTTTGTGGCTGGTACGGTAACAAGTCAAGCACCGTTCTTAATTACAGATGCTGTTTTGGAAAGCGACTTAATTGTTAAGGAGATTTTCAGGAAAGAGATTTCTCCAAATCAGCTCACGTGATTTGGACTCAGAAGTGATTGTAGGCAGGTAGCTAATACTTGGCTTGGAGAGTTGTGGGGTTTGGGTTTTTTTTGTTGGTGTGTGTATTTGTTTTAATAGATAGCAGGAACAGTTGTTTTAACATGTAAAATTAAACTGCAGCTTGGCAAAGTAAACCCCTTTAAAACGCTAACCTTCTATTTATGTGGTCCTTCCTTTGGGTGTTTCTTTGTTCATTGTATTTTATGATATGGAGTGGAAACTGAGTGGCTTCAGACAAATAATGGTCTTTTAACCCCCATAATCTCATATGGTAAATTTCTTCTTGTCTCCACATATTTCCCTGAGACCAATTCTAGGCTTAATGTGCCAAAGATAATTATCTGAATATAGCTTTGGCTTATTTAACCAAGAGGAGGAAGCCTTACCCAGATACTGTCAACTCTTGTGCTTCTCAGAAAGGAGAGACAAATTTTTCAAGAAGCAAAAGCCTGTATGGCATGCTGGAAGTCAGTTTGCACAATCCAGCTTGTATTTCCCACCTCTTTGGGCACATAGATGGACAACAGGGTTTAAAAAAAATCTCATTTGAAAATTTGTTCTCTGTTTCACTGTGGTGTCATCACAGGGTATGAGCCGCTGTCCCAGAGTGGGAAGTGAACTGGTGAACTGGCTTACTAACAAAAATGTTTCCCAAAAGAATCTGGACAAAATTGCAGAGCATGATTTAATGCAAGAAGGAGGGTAGGCACTGAAAGGTCAGTGTGATGACAGATGATATTTCACTCCGCTTAGAGTTCTGCAGCTGTTTGCTGTTGCAGGAGGGTGATGGGGGGGAAGGACAAATCCCAGTGGTACTATATCAAGAGACCATGTCAGTATGTCATGTGGAAGTGCTTGTGTATGGGGGTGTCTGCCTGGCACCCAGGGATGCTTGCAGGAACGCTTCCGCTGGCTCTGCAACCCTGGGGAATCAATGGATTTATGCTCTCCCAAGCTGCAGGTGCTGTAGTGTGAACTTATGGAGAGGTGGGGAAGCCAAAACCAGGCTAAAAGCCCTCTTCCTCCCTCCTTTGCCGTTCTTCAAAATGATTCCCACACCACGTGATGGAGGAGACATCTTGCAGCCCTTGATCGCAGCTGTAGCTGTATGGCATAAGAGGTACACTGCACACAGAGCTAGCTGATATTGGGAGCAATCGGGGGCTCCCACCCAGGATCTGACGTGAGGGGAAAGAGCCCCAGGTTTACCTGTTACCAACCAGCTTGCTTATTTTGGGGAGGCAAGAAGCAAGCATATTGTCCTGCACGCCATGTCTTTATACCTGCTCCAAAGTTTAGGAAGGCATAAAAAAGGTGTGGCCAGGAGAGACGATCTCTTACTTCTTTGCAGCAACCCATGCTTCAGCCTGCTCTGTGTCCTGTGGAGGTCTCCTGCAGCTTTGTCCCAAACTCTGCTGTGGTCTAGAATAAACTAGTTTCATTGTTCCTCTGGGGTCAGTGAACCACACCAACCTACAGCATCTGGGGTCTGCCACCAGCAGCTGTTGTGACCCAGCAAGGTGCATGGGGCTTTCAGAGGGTGGAAGAAGTTTGTGCTTGACAGTGTCTGCGTTCTCCAGTTTTATACACAGCTTGCTTGACATATTTTTTCTTAGTGAAGAACAGATAACTGTGCATTTGGGTGAGGCTGCACAAGCGATTCTTTTTGCAATTATCGGTGTCTATCTCAGTCTGCAAAATCTGTTGATTATCATCTTCATCAAAACAAACGACATCTTTTTTGGACAGATTAATTAAGGGGAAGAGCATAGGTTGGTGTGGTAAATCACTCTTACAAAAATGTGACTTTCCTGGAATTATACCTTAGTAAAAAACATATATGCTGCCTTCTCTTATGCAGCTTTTATCCGTATCATAATTGAAAGTGCAGAAGACATTAACCCTTGAATACCCTCTGAAGTTTTTAAGCAAAGGGGACACAAATTATTCTAAATTTCCGTGATTCCTGTTTGCAGAACTGTGGAATTTCATCCTTTGGAATGAAAAAAAAGGAGACATACACTACAGATAATTCAACCAAAAAAAAAATATTGTGAATTAGTGCATTTTAGAAGGGAAAATAAAGGCCCCTGTCAGTGGTTGAAGATCTAATCATGCTCAAATGTTATTACTAACTAACTCTAAAAGTGTGTGATTTGTGGAAAGAAAGCTCTGAAGGCTTCTCTTGAGATTCTTGATTTGTTCTTGATGTTCTGCACAATGCTCATGTAAACTTCATAGTTTTCATAGTGCTCATGGTCTTATACACAAGTAACATCATAGCATAAGGGAAATTATGATCTTTATGTTTAAAGGTAGTTTCCCCTCTTTAATTGGTGTAGTGTTTGATTGCTGTGGTACGAAAACTAGGGAATGCCCTTGAACAGGGAGCAAAAGGAAGTTAGCTAACAAAGATGAGTAAGCTGATGTGCAAAATACAAATACAGAGCTCAGATTGGCACAAGGAATACAGACTTTCAGCTGCTGTCACCCACCTGCCTGTCTAGTAAAGGCATCTGCGTATCGTGTGATATCATGTCGTATGGTAGGAGTTGAAAGGCACATAGGGCTGTGTGGTGTCCTGGGATGGGGCTATTTCACTTCTCTCTCTTGAAGCTCTTCTATATGATGTCATTACATATTCTTTGGGCTGTAGGAAAGGCCAAGACAGAAACTGCCACCATAGTCTCGCGTTAGAACGCTCATCTGAGATTTGGGTGGGCAGGTTCCCCATGCCCCATCTCTCCTGAGCAGCTCCATCAGGTAACGTAGCTCTCTCCACAAGAGACTGCAAAAACTGGTCCTCCTCTTCTGCTTGGGTTTTAATGTGGTTGTTGCAGCTGCTCTCTGTGTGTGTGTGAGACCCTCTCCACCAGGGTTGTTGTCACAGGAGTGTAAGGCAGGAGGTGCCAGTCCTGCATCTGACAAGTCATAGGCCAGGTCCCGAACCACTTGGGCTGTCAAGACTGAACAGGGAATTGGACATGACCAAAGAAAAAAATGCTGGTGTTTGGGGAAAGCCAGGGTCTTAAACATACCCGTACATAGCCAGGGTGCAGCAAAAGCTCTCAGAATTCCAATTTTGCACTGGAGTGTGCCTCTCTCCCTTTTTCCTTTCTGAACAGTCTCCAAGTCTTTTTCCTGGATGTAGCCTTCGGCCTTCCCTGGTTGTTTTCTCTTGTTCTCTGCTAGGTTGGCGTGTCCGTTTAGAGAGGCATATTCCTGCGTACTGCCATGTGTGTTCCTCTAAGGAAAGCGCTGTCATAACAATTGCATGTATTTTTTCACTCAGATGTATTTGCATATAGGACCACTAAAAAACTATAACTCAGAGTGCTGAGACTCACCTTCCTACGTGTATCAGTGATCCTAAATAAGTAATGAAGCAAATGTAGTTAAGATGCAAATGTAAAGTATCTTATTTTCAGCTTGGCTTGCATTAAGCTGTTAATTTCCATTAGCATTAATGAGAAAATGCACCCAAAGGTTTTCCCCAGGCAAGAGTTCTGATCCTCCTAACAATAATTTCCCTTTTACAGTGACTTTCAATCAAGGATATTTGTATTTTGCAAACTTAATTAAGAATTAATTCATTAACAATATCCCTGGAAGGAAAAGCAAATGGCGTTTTCCCCTTTTTACCAGTGAGTGAATGGAGGTTGCCTAGTGGGATGTGGGACTCCTGGCTCTGATGTTGAAATCTGAACCACCTGTGCCACCATCTTCAACTTACTGGGGACGTTCACAAGTTTGTCCAACGTACATCCATATTTATCATTTAATGTATTGCTTCTTTGATGCTTGTTTAATTGGTGTATGAGAAAGCTGTCCTTCCTAGCCAAGCCTTGCTTGTGACTACGAAAGTCTCATTTGCACGCAGCACTTCTCTCTCTTGTTTGTTATGATTGCCATTTCTGTTAAATACCCGACAGATCTGTTAAGACTTTCATATCTGCATTTGTAGAAATAGCAGACAATTTCAATGGTTATCTATAGAAACAAATTACGTCTTCACTATAAACGATGGCTGATGCTCTTAAACAGTGCACCGGGATATCTACCCTGTGATTTCCTACCGGATATTCTCTGTCTGTATGAACAGCCTTAGTGTTGCGCATGGTGGCTAGCTAATTTCTACATATTCATTTTATGTAATATTTATTCCTATCACTCAATCAGATTTGTAAACCAAATTCACAAATGATGGGGAGTATGTTCTTCTTTGCAATTAGGATGATTCATCAGTGGCATAACTAATAGAAGAACAGGAAACTGAGAAATTATACCCTTCTGTTTGAGACTGGGAGTGGAGCTTGGGAACAGAGACAGTAGGAAACAGAAAGACAGAATGAGAAAGAAGGCGAAGAGGATCAAAATACTGAAAAGAGGCAAGGAGAGGGGGAGATGAGAGACAGTACATTGGAACAAGAGAAGTGATTACAGCACACAAGAAAGGCTGGGGAATCTGCTTTCCATAAAAAAAGATAAAATAATGAAGAAAAGCATTTAACTTTCCACAGAGGGAGAGAATGAAAAATGTGTTAGGACAGTTAAATTCTGAGGGCTGCAGAAAGTAATAGATGATGGAGAGGGCTAGCAGAGTTGGGCCCATCTGTGTGGTCCAGGTGAGCACCTGTGTGCGGAGAAAGTATTTTGGTACCACTTGTGGAGAAGGGAAGTGCAATCTGAGCCCTGGAGGGTATGCAAAGTTGAAATTCATAAAATGGATGAACACACAACATCGATACACTACTGCTGCAGTATATTGCTGTCATTCCTCTGGCTTGCTTGATGAGCGTGTTACAGGCTGACGGTGCGAGTGTCGTGTTGATAGGTTTCCCCGTATGAAAACCCAAAGTGCTGCAAACTGCCGTATAAGGCTATTCCCACAAAGTGAATCTGCGTTATTGCCACCGAAGGCGACAGGGAGAGCTGGTGTGTTAGGAAACTATTGTAATCCACCTTTCTTGTAATTAAGTCTAGACATAATATTTGAGGCTTATTTGTGCACTTCTTGATGTTAATAGCTTATTCTTTTAGTCTCACAGAAGGGGGAAAACCCAACTGTGGACACCTCCTGTGTTGAAATAAGAGCTCAATGGACACTAACTTTTTTTTTTTCTTCAAACCACTTGTCACAGGACAGTATCCCTGGCTTTGTGTGCAGAAGCAGCTGCCTGTTCAAAGTCAAGTGTTTGGTCCACCTTGCTCTTCCAAGATTTCTGAGCTTGTGCATTGGTTTCAGGCATATCTGAAAGATGGGCTTCAGATATATCTGAAGGTATTTCAGATTGCTGAAAATTGCTGTTGTCCTCTTTCTCCCCAGAAAGATTCAGTTATTGAGTGTCCTACATAACCTCTTGGCTGTTACTGATAAATGCCTTTTGATTTAGAAAAATTAGCATTGGATAAAGGAGTTCCAAGGACAGAAATCTGAGAAGAAAATAACTTAGTTGGTAAAGTGGTCCTAGAGATATGTGACAAGCTGGGGTCCCTAAGCAGATAATCAATTTATGTGTTCGGTTTGAAAATGACAATGCAGAGTTGAGAGCAAAATCAGTTCTCTATTTACTTTTTTCTAAATCCAAAAAGAGAAACAAATCCTATTTTTCCTGATCGTAGCAAGTTCAAAAGCCTTCACAATCTGGTTTGTTGCTGTCTGTCTCTGATCACACTATAGGTTGCTTCTCCATTGCTATGCAGCCTGTATGGTGGACAATATCATCTCGTCAGTTGCGGTTTTGATCACTTTTCCCTCAGAGTTCCCATTCACAGAACCATATGATCACCTGAGTCTCAGCTTTCATTTTAAAGAGTCTAGCTGGCATTGCCTGGTTGGAAACTTGAAAAGTGGACCCTAAGAACTCAAAGCTGAAAGGAAAAGAAAAAATACTTGAAATGGTTTCTTTTTCAGTTGTTTAACCGAAATAATTCTATCATTCTTTATGAAGACAATCTTTAACCTTTGAGGGATCTTACCCTTCCTATAGCTCTGCATTAATGTTATTAAATTAAATCTCTTAATTTTCATCTTAACTTTACATGTTAAAAATAGCAGAAAAAATAAAATCCACCCCCTTTTCTACCTGTACCTCTCTTTATTCAACTCATTTGTATTTTAAAATCTTATTGGGAGAAGAAAGAATTCCAAACACTAATAAACATGTCTGTGCAGTTTTCTGCTGGTTGGAAATCACTAATCCTTTTATGTCATCCTTTGTGAGGATGATCCTTGTCTAGTCCCATATATTGATTAAAATTAAGCATTACACAAAACCTTTATCATTTCAAAGGATTATCCTTTTATGTTTTTCTCTCCTCCTTTTTGAATTAACATTTTTCGTACCCCAGCTGATCTACTAGCTGTATTGGGGTTTTGGGTTTTTTTTTTTCCTTTAACAGAAATGTTGCACAGTTAATTAATTTCTTATTTTGCTTACACTCACCTTTTCTGAAACATGCCAATGGGCGCTTCCAGGGCACAGTATTGTGAATAAGTATGAAAGTGCACCTCTCTGGTTATGTCATCTGTAGCTGTAGGACAGGGAGCTTCAGTCCTTTTATGCATATACTGATGAATAGGGGTGATCACAAAGAACATATAAATCATTTATGTGCCAAACCATTTGTTGTCTTGTATTGCTTTATACCTATGCAGCTTTGCTACCTGGGGTAGCTGTCCTCATACACAGCCAGATGAGTAATTTGTGTTTTGGGATGTGGTTGGGATTATTTTTGTTTGGTTTGGTTTTGCACAAATTGATTTACTGCATCATTTTTGAAGAATCACACTGAGTAGAGTAGGATCTAAGTCATACTTGAACTTGGTCTGTCTGGCCAAAACTGTATGTAATTTATCTTCTTTCCTTTAAGACTGGGTACATTAAGTGCCATCAGTAAAACTGCAGCTCCTAAAACAACCAGTTGCTAGAGGCAGCCCCAGAGCATATGATTTCTAAAACAAACTCCAATGAACTGTCTGGACACATTTCTCCTCCTAACTCACCAGCCTCTGCAACCCTGGGTTTTGCTTTGAATTCTAAGAGAGTGCTTATCTGAGGCCTGCTGACCCCTAAAAGCTAGTATGCTGCACTAACCTTAAGTTTACACCAAACAGTTCTTCCTTCTTGTAGACCTAGTTCCAAATGGCATGCGTTACTCCTTCTAGATTGACCCTGAACCATAGTTAAAACTTTGGGAAAGGCAATCAAGCCCAAAATAAAACCAGCAGTCCAGCCCTTGAGAGTAACATGTCTGACCATGGCATGGTGTTTCTGTGTGGGTACAGTTGAGTCATCCAGTGGCTCTGAACCCTAACACTAAGTTTGATCCAAGTTGCAGTGAAGATACCGAAGATCTGGGAGTTGATCCTGCCAGACCACTTGCAGCAGGGTGAGGTTGATAATTTCTGGTGCCAGGTCAGGCAAGGAGCTGTGTTTGGCAGGTTGGAGCTAGCACCTATCCTGAAAAGGCACAGTCAGATAGCTGAGATGCTCTGTGGCAAATTCTGAAAAGCCATAGCAACCAAACAACATGTTTCAGAAAGGCAAGGAAGCAAAAGTAGGCTACAGGGACTGTTTGTTATCTATGAGTGTGTTGAGTACTGTGTTCTAAATAGAGATTTGTTTATGAGGAAACAATAACACAAGTGGGAAGATGGGAATCCTCCTACCTGTCAGTGACTCATCATTGCGGGGCAGAATGCGATGACTGGGATAGGCAGGTTGTGTCAGTCAGTCAGTAGGATACTTGTTCAAAATGTTCTTTGTGGCCTAGGGGGTCACTCCTTTCCCCTCGTCTGAGGTATTTAGACTGGACATTGGTCAGACCTGTGAATTTGTATAGCATCTGATCTTGGCTAGAGTCTCAAGGTGCTTCCTTAGCATAAATAATACAATAGTGCATTCACTGCTGTGCATAGCAAATGCACCGTGTCGATAATCAACATAAACAAGTTGGCAAAATGTCTTGACTACAGGTTAAAATTACCGCTCTGAGTGCAAGATGAGAAAGTTATGACAAGTTTAATCATCTGTTTAAACATTAGGTTTCTGTTTTGCCTTAGCAGGATGCTGCTAACAGACTGTCTCTGAGGCTACCACTTAATTACAATTACTATGGTTACAAGGTTAAGCAATAAACTCTCATTTGGTCTTTCAGCCGGTCAAATCATTCAGTAACGCTCCTTGGGCAAAGCCTAGCTGGCTCATGTGCTTAAAAACCAGTTAGACTTATCCCAGGTTTTACTAAGTCTCTCTTTGGTCTTGAAGGTTCAGCAGCAAAGTTGGAAGGAGTTAGATCTGCAGTCAGTCCTTCGGGGATACATGTTTCCTTTCTTCCTTCTTTAGGGTTAATGCAGGGTTCCTTCTGATATAGGTTCAACTCATTAGATTCGTCAGTATGGTTTGTGTCTCTGTAATTAAGCATCTGCTGACAAAACTGGCTTCAAAATGGCTGTTAATAGCTTTTTAACAGTCCTTTTTCTTCTGGTGTCTCTCCCGTAAAGATTATTTTTTTTTTTTAGGTTTTTCACTGAAAATCCAAAATCCAAACAAATCCAACTGTGAAACTTGAGTTCTCTCTTCTGTCCCTTCATACCTGCTTCTCGGTAGGAAATATGGCAAAAGGTTATGCATTTATAAGCACTTTTCTGTTTTGATTTAGAAGTCAAGACTTATACCAACTTTTCCATCAATAGTTTTGATTTTAAAAAAATAAGTAAAATTCTTCTTACCTGAGTCCTAGACTTCCACTTACTTTGGCACAAGCAAAATATTGGGGGGCAGTAACTGAACCCAGATTCTTTTCAGGGCCTCATCCACAAAGAACTGAGTTTTTTTTCTTTACATGTGGCTTTTGGCAGACGTAATGCGTTGCTAGCAGAACAGTCCTTTCCAATACTCTGGAGTCCAGTGTTGTGATGGGTAAGTCCCAGGGCTTCCAGGTTATTTTCCACAAGCCCAATATTCTCCCTTCTCCTTCAAGAACTATTTACATTGTTGTTTCTGTTAATTTAGGTCTCCAGTTGAATGGATTTTCCTTATGTGATTTTTGCTGTCTGAATAGAATTTATAAAATATACAAAGCCATCAATAATAATACTGCCACAATAATAATACTGCTGTGCCACCAGGTAGAAGCAGCCTTGAGCATGTCAGAATTGTCTCTTGAAGAGTCTGCAAGTAGCAATGGCTACATATCCCATGACTCTGGGAATCGAATAATTTGTAAGGAAACCAAAAGTAAAATTACATTTTGTGGTTTTACAAGCAAACTGGCATTTTAAAGTAATTTTAACATAATGACGTAGGCAAAATGGCAGCTAATTCCCTAAAGCAATGTAGCAACTTCAGACCTTGCAGGCTGTTCAATGTGACAAACAATGCTGCTGTAAAAAAAAAAAAAAAAACAAAAAAACCCCTAGATGGTGAGATATTAGATGCAGTCCCTGTGAAGTAAGAGTGCACACCCTTCTCAACAGGAGCTGGGAACAGCAGACAGTCGGCAGTGCCCTACCTTGGCTCAGTGTTGCAGCATCACCCTGAGCGGAGCTTTCATATTCCAGTTCTGAAGTTGCAGTTAAACAGGGAAAGCAAAATGCTGGTTTTGAAGGATCACTGGTCTTCTCTATAGGAACAGCCTGTTGATTTAACAGTGAGAGCTTGGACTTAGAAAGCTTTCGCTTGTACTATAGAGTGTAGGTAAAATAGAGCATGTCCTTTTTTCTGACAATAAGTGCAAAGTGAAGAGGAACAGTCTTTAGCATTTAACTGCATTTCTAGATAAAATTAAATGGAAAGGACAAGGGGCGCAACGTGATTCCTGACAACGCGTCCTGGGGCATCCCCTCAGCAAACACTGTGCAGTCTGAAAGGAACCTTTTTAATTCCTCTATAAAGGAATCTCTTCCCGACTTTTGTCCATTTATGCTTCAAACACTGTATTTTATTTTTTTTCATTCTTGCTTGGGAATCAGTCAGAGCTCTGTCTTGTTTCCTAAAACCACATGTTCTGTTTGCCTTGTGCCTCCCAAAGTGAACCAGTCGTGCTGGCTGGCAGACTCAGAAACAGGACCAACTCCTTCGCTCTGCCTGGATGGCAGTGTTGAACCCAGAAATTATTTTGCTCTCTCTCATGCCATAAAGTTCCTCCCATGTCTTTCAGGTGCTCCCTTGCTGGTGTTATTGACAGAAAGCACAACTATATTGCCTATGCCCTAAGGGACCCCAACTTCTCCTCTGTGACTGGCTCTCTGCATCAGCAAGCCGGACGGCACAGGAGGGGTGGGTCTGCAGAGGGAAGCAACTGAAAATGAGAGGCGGCCATCCACATTTGTTCGGAGGGTGGGGGAAGTTACTGCCAATTTTCTCAGAGGTTTTATGGACTGAATGCTCACTGGAGGTCGGAGCACATTAACAGCACACCTGGAGCACAACTTACAGTTTACTGTCACCTAAAGTGCTCCCTGTAGCACAATGTGAGACAGCTGCGTGGTGCAAACCACAGCAGAATAAGCAGGGATCTAGAGAGGTTTGCTTCAACAGCGCTCTCCTCACCCAGACTGAAATGCTAGGGCAGATGCACCCCTCCAGCTCCTCTGCAGAGCGAAGTGCGCACCTTCCCTTCCTTTCCCTGAGCAGCAGGCTGGTTAGCGCTCCCTGTTAGCTCATAGGGATGGGACGACCGGCTGGTGTGGAGGTTGGGTAAGTAAGTTCATGGCAGTTATGGAAAGAAAGGCTTTGGAGGAAGCACTAGGATGTTTATCTTTGATACTTACAACATGCATGAAATAGTTCTTTTAGTAAAGGTAGGTGTAAAAATACCTCACGTGATTATCAAAATGAAATATTGAAGATAAGTAGTAGACAGGGAAGTATTTAGGTCTCTGTATTATTAGGTTATCAGCTGCAGGTTTTAAGAGGAACCCAAGGGGATTTCTTGGTCATTTCTTGCTATGACAGCATGCGGGAGGAATTCTGCCTCCTTGGAATCAGAATATGAAACTTTTCCATGAAGCAAAAATTCTGCCAAAATTCTGTTCACAAATACAGAAAGACTTCATTTGATTTGTCTAAACAAAAGGTTTCCATTTTACTAAAGCAGTAAGAGAGAGTCAAGCTATATACTATGACAATTCCCTGGTGAAAACATGACCAGTGTTGTCATATTCCCGCAAAACAATGTGATTCTATCTAAACTATATTTTATGACAGGAAAATTTTCCCCATTGATACATTCCAGCCAGTTCCGGCCCTACATCCCGACGTGATATGCCTTCTCTATCACGCTGGCAATGACAGTGAAGCTGGAGAAAGGCAAGTGAGACTGAGCAACCGTGTTGTCCCTATGAGGAAGGCGTACGGCAGCTTGCAGCTGAATGTTGTTGGACCTTTTGCTTTGTCCACAATGTCAGTGCTAAATGAAGATCACTTACTGATTGAACAGTGTAGGTCTTACCCTCTTCTACAGGAAGCTCTTTTTGTAGAAACAACTTTATGGATGGGGCATCCCTAGAGCATTTAGATTTAGGCTGTCATGCGTTTGTGTTGAATGGATGGAAAGATGTGATGGAAAAGGAGCTTCAGTATGGGTATCTTCCCTAAGGAAAGCCTTATCACGGTTTTGATCCCTGAGCCTCCTAAAGGCCTTAACTTTATAGCTTTTCATGACAAATGAGCCTGAAGGATGCAGGAGGAAGTCCTTTTACTTACTTTTCTGTTCTTACTGGCTGTCTTCCCAGAACTTTGTGGTACTGTGACTTTAATCTGCCTCTTATTCTCTTTAACAGCACGTTTGTGCTTTTAATATTCTGGATTTACACAATTTGCTGGTGTGAGTTAAAAGCCCATTTGCCACTGCTATTGTATTAAATAGGCTTATAGCTGCGTTCTGTGTGTGAGTTTCTTTGCTGCCAACCAGACATCTGTTGTATAGTGAAACGCAGGGGAGGCCTTAATTACCCTATGGTTTGTATATTTAGCCATAGGTCAGGTGAAGACTTGAGGTCAAAAGGCCTAGTTCTGTCATGTCTGCAGCATTTAAAAACGATGGCTTTAATAAGGCTGGCAAGATAGAGGGGAAAATGTTGCTGTAGGACAGTCAACTGTCCAGGAGCTGAGGAGCTGACAGTTCCCCACTAGTGATGGCAGAAGAGTGCATCTGTGGCCAGGGTGACGGACCTGACGGGCTCCCTGTGCTTATGGGCCTGGCACATGTTTTGATTCTGCAGATGTCATCCCTGCACAGACAGAAGTAAACACCTCACAGAATAGGGCCTGTGACTGCGCTGTGCTGCATCACTTGTTTCACCTTAACTTTTGCTGGCAGTGTTCAGTGTCTTTGCTTATTTGGCAGGTGAGCCCCACGGTGCTCATGTCGGGTGCTTTACAGGGGCAGCCTGAGACTTGAGCGGTTTGAAACCAGGAGTGTCCTGGTTGTTGTGTTATCGGTACACATTTACTGAGATAATTCAGCAGTTCAGGGTGAGGAAATGCACACGGGGATGGAGGGCAGGGAAAGGTCCAGGTAGACACTTCTCTGCAAACAGTGCTTGCAAGTCAGGGAGGAAGAAAAGAGAAAAAAGACTAAAATGTATTTTAGCAACTTTTAAGAACATTTGATGGTGTGAATTACTTCAGTGCATTTTTTTATTGCATCTCACACTGGTGCTTCCCAAAGGAAGAGCCCAAAATAATACAGACCGTTTTTACCCTCTGCACCAAAGACTTTCTGAGGGCCTGAAGAAATCTTGTGCATGTGTTATAATAAACAAGGTAGGGGGACTTCTGGTAACACACATTAAGTGCACATTACGCTACGTGTAAGTGAGCAAGGCTGAAGCACAGAAATGGGAAACTCTCAATGCCCAGGCAGGTGGGAGAAGCTTCTCTTGTACTGTGGGGTGAGTCTGGGAGTTGGGGGAACCACTTCTGCAAAGGTCTGCAGCAGATGTCTTACTGCTTATTACTTCAGAAGCACAATTAGGCAATTGGGTGAAGTGCTGCTGCTGCCAGCCTTTACAGGATGCAGGCAAGGAATAGATGCTGAAGTCATATAGCACAATAACAGCTTAAAATTAGAGGAAAAAAAAAATAGGAGGACACTTCCCAGCTGGATTCTTACGCTGGTTTGAGCTCAGTGGTATTTCAAAAATACCTGACAGACACAACTATGACTTTCTGCATTCTTAGTTGAAAGAAAACTCATTTGGAAATTAAGTATTGCTCTAAATGCTTATGATTTTGATATGTTGGTTTACAGAAGGGAGGCATATATTAAAAATAATGAAGTAGCACTGGCATTTCAATGTCGCTCAATTACAGCATGTGTCTCTCTTGAGGATGACAGTTATTAGACTGCAGGTGTGACTATAACCGTCATTTCTCTGGAGACGACTTTTTTGTTCATATTTGAAAAAATGTCATAAAACTTGTTGCCTTTGTCTTCCATTTTTTAGCTCTTAGTTCTATGGGAGGGAGGAGGACAAGGGAAAAGGAGGAGAGGAGGACGAAAGGAAGACAATAAATAAGAAGAGTGATGTTTGCTATTCCAAGAAAGTAAAGTAGAAAGAAGGCCATTACTGGCAGTATCCCAATGAATTGCCAGTCAGCCATGGCTGATTCTCCTGGGAAGAGTTGCTTCCCTTCTAAAGTAGTCCCAGAAGACTGCTTTGAGAACTTGCATTCACAAGTTATTTCAAGGATGTTCCTTATCCAAGATGTAATCAGGGCTGCACATCAGAAACTATATAAATTAACGCTCTCATTAGGGCCCATGAATAGCTACAGTTTGTCTCTTAAAAGTCACCTGAAAAAAAAATCCCTATTTAAATGTAAATGAAGCCATCCCACCTGGTGACAGGGATTTCTTCCACAGAAAGCATAGAAAAGACATGGACAATTCAAAGGGAAATCTTTTGCAGACCAGACCTGAAAGGTGGGCACTGTTTTTCTCTCCAGGTAAAACTTGTTACTTGTGCATTTTATGCCCTGTGTTGAGTCAGTAAAACCAAATCCAAACCCCAAACCATGGTGTTTTATGCTGGTCGAGTAAAATTATTTCCTCAGTTCCAGAAAAGTCCTTTCTCAGCGGCAATCCCAGTGCCTGTTTTGATACTGTATTACCCCTAAAAGGAAAACCAGTCCTTCAGGAACAAAAGACATATGTAAAAGCAGAGTCAAAATTCTGGTATCTACTGGCCAGAAAACACAATAATCAGAAGTTCATCTCTGTCATATTTTTGGATTTGTGTCCCTTTCTGCTGGCCCATTCATGTTCACATGCTGCTGTGCTTCCACACATAGCAGCAGCCAAAGCTTGCTCTGCTGCCAGGCTCTGAAAAAGAACCCATTTCCTTGGCACGTGTTTGCCAGTTACCTGAAAAATAGAGACTTTTAATTTGAATATTGCAGAAAACTTCTCACAACCAGGGCTGGGCAGCACTGTAGAGCAAGGAGGAACGACCTGAAGGAGTCCTATCAGAAAGCTTGTGGGAGACCACGATGGTAAACCTGCCTCGCTACCAGGGGTATTGCACCGCGAAAAGTGCAAGAATGCAGTTGCATGAGGCATCACATGCTCTGCAGAATTTAAATTTGTCTGCTTCTTATTGGTTATTGAGCAGTCGGTGTTGCAGGCTTTCAAAAGCAAGTGCAGATCTCCCTTTGAATAAACTAAATTCATTGTGTCATTGGGCTGAAGCAAAGGTAAAAGTTGCACCAAAATTAGCTGTGCTGGTGATCAACTACCAGGCGAGGTTAAATGACATAAATGTTTTCATGTGCTTCTGCTAGAGACATCCTTTCCAACTTCTTTCTGAGCTTGAGGAACTGCTAAATATTTTGAAACCAACTGTGGTCATAGATACTTTGATGTTTTTTCCAGAACTTCAGGGTTGTGTTTAACAGGTGGCCTCTGGGATTCAGGTCTCTTCTTCACTGTCCTCATCCTTCTTTATGACATTGAGTAACTTTATGACATTGAACAACATTCTTGCAAGGGCTTGATCCAAAGCCTGCTAGTATCTCTGCTGCCTTCAGTGGATTTTAGTTTGTACACCTCAGCTCAGGCTTGAGGAATCCCTTGTTCTGTTAGAACCTCTAAAAATTATTTTAAGCCCACCGACACTTGGCACAGCTGTTCTTTGTGTCTGTTCAAGACCGTTAGAAACAGGCCTCCATGGATCTGAAAGCTATAGATTAAGAGCCACTGAACTAAGTACAATTCAAATAATGCCTCAAGCACTAATAGATACTTTTATTTGCTTTTCCCTCTCCGAACTCTGATCAAATCCAGCCTTTTCTGTTTTACCTTAAGGGGCAGAAAGCAGTTCAAGCAGTGCACTGACAAATGGATGACTATAGGAAAGCGCAATTGCTTCGAGGAAGTTGCCCTTCACATAAGCTGTTTAAGGGGAAAAAATAAAATTGCTTCACATAAAATGGTATAAACTCCATGGTTTATTGCCTAATCTAGGACAGGGTAGTAAAATAGTACAAAGTAGGAAAATTTTTAATTAAACCCATGCTTGTTGACTTAGAGTTTGTTTATGAATTCTAACAAAGATTAATGTACAATACCAAACCAAACAATTTATTATTGCAGAGCTTGTTGTCGTGTAATTTGTAGAACTGAGTGAAAGAGAGATTATTACATTTAAACAAATGTATTGTTCTGTAGCTTGGGGATGTTCTTTTGGTGGTTGGGTTCTGGCTTTTGTTTCATAAAGTAAGAGTAAATAAATGAAATAAAGTACTGAAGCTACTCTTGGAATTTCCCCAGAGAAGTGGGATACTCACACAGGCTTCAGACCAGCAGCTCTGGACTCTGTCGATCAAGGCAGAAGGCTTGCGTTTCCTCAGAGCCACAGTCAGATACTGTTATAGATGTAGAATGGAAGTGGATAAATCATTGGTCTAATCTTTGCAATAGCCTGTTATATTAAGGGAGAGATCCAGCATGTAAAATTTCGTCAGAATGTGTACCTTTATATTGGCCTTGGGTTCTCAAAACCTTATGGAAGAGGGTCAGCTACAGAACTGCTCACAGGAAACAGTATTAAGTGTCAGAAAAGTGCAGAATCCTTACTGCCGACTCCATTTTCTCTAATGAATTAGCTACAGCCACCTCATTAAGGAGACTGTTCTTGATCAAACTTTTCTGTCAGTTTTCTTAATGACCGAATTGAATTTAACCTCTCTCAACTTGAGAACTATTATTCTTCACCTTAATGACAGGGCTTGATTTAAACTATTCATTTTCATTCACTACATTATTACAGTAAGTATTAAATGTTAAAAAGAAGCCATCCCAAAACCTCACTATGCTAAAATAGAAATCTTAATTTTGCTAAAATTAAATGACTCAAAAATTCTCAGGGAACGGCTGGATGAACAACCTCTCACCTTGTCTCAAAGCCGTTTACGTGTTTCCTCCAGTCATTTGTTCCCATATGACATTGGTTCCAGAGCCCCACAGTTGTGGAGGGGACGTGCAGGCTGAGACTTCACTCCGAGCCCCAAAATCATTGCTTTAGCACAACAGAGGGGCCAGTTAAGAGCAGGAGATAGGGATGGGGAGGAATGGGAGCAGGATGAAGAACCTCTTACCCAAGCATTTGCACAGCTATACATTGCCACAGTGCTGCACACCAGGAATACTCTTATGATATGGTTCATGACGTTTTCCATAGTCCTTGCTGCAGGAAGTGCCGAACACAATGTGGTGAGTGTTGTACAGCAATGAGACCTGTTTTTTTGGCTGTGAGCAGGATTTTACCCTTAATGATTCTACATCATAATTTGATGATAGTAAATGATGACTAACTCTTTGGATGTCCTGAGCGAGACATCTGGGGAAGCGTTGGGTGAGGCTCTCTGAATTTGGAAGTCCCTATGGAGAAGTTAGGCTGACACTGGCTGTGGGATCTTTTAGGGTTGTAGCATGTTTATTTCACTCAATTGAAATTTTTCAGGAAAAATCTGGAATCACCCTGAGAGCTTTCCCTTTGAAAAGTAGAGACCATCCTCAGCAAAGCAGCAGTTCTTGGGCTGAGTGCTGCTATTGGAATCTCCAATTTTGGACACTCAGAGCTCTCTTCAAATATTTATTCTGCAAAACCCTGCCTTTATTGGGACACAATGCAATATCAGAAAGAGGATTTCATGAGGCAATGAATATAGTCTTTTGTTTGTATTATGGTTTATTTTTTCTACCTCTCTTTCTCATAAAGCAGAAGTAATGTTCATGGCATTGGAAGACGCGTGCATAATAAACAGCTCGGTGGTTCTCAAACACCTCAACTTTGCTTTGGTACTTAATCACCCAGGGAAAATGTTTATTGCCATGCACACTCCTCTGCTATGAACATTATCCTTTTAATTATAAAACGTTGCACTGTGCAAGACATACAGCACAGTATACAGAATAAAATCTGGTATCTGTTTCTCAGGCAGGAAGAATTCCACGGTGGAGTCCTTGTCCCTTTGGTCTGCTTATCTTGACTTGATGTAATATGGATCTAACATATCTTCTGTGACTCCCATGAGCTTTGGGCTGGCATCCTCTTTTAAATGTGGGGTCCTCCTGTGGAAGCTCAGCTCAGCCTCCCCCTTTGGGGTCAAGCCCTGAAAGAGCAAGTTCTCAAGGGCTAGATTTTATTGCCTTTGTTCAATGAAGAAAAGGGAATGTTTGCAAAGTAAGTGACAGTACAAAGTAAAAATCTAACAGAATTGGACTTTGTCACTACTATGGGTAGCAATAACCCTTGCTTAAAACCTTCCTTTTCTTGGACTTGCTGAACACCACTGTCTTGTTTAACTGTTGCCTTTTATGTTGGAAAAGAGAAAAAATTCAGGAAGTTAAAGAGCAAGTTTGACTTAAAAGGATGTTGCAGTAAGTATTTTTATAGATTCTCTGTGCCATGGGAAAAAAACCCTGCTGTGTCTTTCCCCGCCTTGCATTGATGCATAGCAGAGGCGTAGCAGGAACACAGCGGGCAACTCAGAGAGGGGCTGTGCAGAGGCCGTGTGGCTGCCCCAGCCACCGAGTCCGTGTCACCCCCGGCTTCCTGGGAATAGGCAGCAGCAGCCTGACTCACGTACATCCCCCTCTGCAGTAGTTTGGCTCCTTTGTCACAGACTAAGCATGGAGGAAAATGCCATGTGAAAGCAGCTCAGCACTTCCCTTATGCCTCCTGCTCCCCGGTGCGAAGGTACATCTGTATAAGCAGGAATATATCTTGTACCTACCCAGCCCCACAGACAGCAGCACAGTACAACCCCCAGTTGTCTGAGCCTTTCACAGTCAAGCCTGGAGCAGAGATGGCGTTCCTCTATTTTAAAGAAAATGTGAGCATCTACTGTCATTCTGTCCCTATACAGATCCCAGAGCAGTATACCAAAAGCCTGCATCGCATATTCCTGCCTGCTGTGGTTTGAGTGCAGACACGCAGAGTGCCACGTCTTTTATTTAACCTCTTCTGTGCTGCCTCAGATTGTAAGACATGGAGTGAGTGGTGGGAGGTTATGCCTGACGTAATGTCTTTTGCTGTTCAGCTCCTTAAAACACAGGCTTTCATGGCTCCCCTGGCAGAGCATAAAGCCCCAGCCGTGTTCCAAGGCTCATATGCCAGGCAGCTCTGCTGGGAGCTCCTGGAGTCCTCGAGCAGGGGAGGGGCTATAGCACTGCAGTGACCATCCATGAGATGTGGGAGTTGTGTCGGGCAACAGTTGTTGCCCCCAGTTCCATGCATAACTGGGAGAGCTGACAACTTTCTGAAGAGCCCGAACAGCCTTCGGCTGCCGTTTCCCGTGGACACTTTCTGGGTTCCTTCTTCTGTCCTCCCCTCCCAGAGAGGATTGTCGGGCATCCCATAGCCATAGCCACGTCTCGTTTGCTGGAAGACCTTCCTCACGTTACTTCTGACGTCCTTAATCTAACCCAGTGCTGCTTCTCCTTGTGCTCATTCTACATCCTCAGGGCTTAGGGCGCTCTCCTTGAAGCGATTAGCTGTAACCTCCACTTTGTCTCCCCAGCTCTTTATCACAAAGCCAGTGGAGTAATAGGACCTCAGAGTTTTCTTCTGAAGTGTTTTCATCTAAAATTCCAGCATCCCTGGATTCTTCCCTCCCTCCTTTCTGTTGTTGTACTAGAGGAGATTTTTACATAATGTTGTAGATTCTGAAGCTCAAATAAGAGACGTTGGTAGGGGATGAGAAACAATGAATCCATAGGAGTGGAACAGAACTTCATTGTGCATCCGAAAACATACTAGATGCTACATAAGAAAATAGTAATGTTTCAAATTACTATTATCCTTTAGCGACTAGGAGTCAGACATACTGCTGTCATTTCATGATAGCTCTTCTGGAAGGCACCCAGCATGCATTACCCACTAATGTAACTTTGTCTGATGTGCCTCTGTTTTATGTATGGGTAGTAGAACAGCTACAGACACCATTTTATATTTAGCAGCAGGTTTAGAAGGATGAAGAAGAATGCCTGCGTACCTGTATTGTTCCCATGGCACTTGAGCACTTAAATGTCTTTTTCTGTTTGACATCCTTTGTATTTTAATAACACACAGAGGCATCAACAGAGATTGGAACTGTATTACGTGAAGCACTAAATGAACATGGAGAATGACAGCACCTGCCCCAAGTAGCTGACTGGCTAAAATAGACAAAACAGGCACTGAAAGTCCTATTATCTCCATTTATAGGTAAGGCCACAGGATAAATTAAGACTCCTATGGTTATACACAGTCTATAATAGTCATAGTCATGACCCCCTATCTCTAGAGCCCCTGACAAGTGTTTTTAAAGCAGAATAACTGCTGCTTTCTTGGAAACAATTTAACTCTATTAATAATCAAGATGTAAAATGAAGTAATGCAGGTATTGAGACAGAAAGTTAATATGTTCAGATATTACTTCATGGGGACGTTGCCATTATATTTCCGTAGGAACGGACCACAGCTTGACTGGAGTTACTTCAGTTTTAAACTACACTGAGGAAAAGCAGCGTATTGCCCTAACAGTCCATCCCAGAGACTCAACCGTTAGGGATAAGAACCCAGTGCAGAGTTCACTGCTGCATTGCCTGGTTCCCAGCAGTAGCTTTCCCAGCTTTAAAAGAAATCCTCTGGTTTTTAAATGTATTTACACTTAGTTGCAGTAGTCAAAATACAAAAGAAGAAAATACAGTTAGTCTTCCTCATTCATCTCAAAATGCTAAAGCTAATAAACCCACTATTCCTTCAGGAAAGTAAGAGAGTCTTTTGAGATTATCAGATCCACTGCCCACTATTTTTAAGTCAGATCTGCAGCTCTGACACTTTATTTTCTGCAGTGGGTGAGTAACTGCATGTGACAGGTTTATAGAAAATGAATTCCTCACCTTCAGTGATACTTAAGGAGAGCATTGGTACCATCTGCACTGATCCCATTACAGCCAGCTTACGGACAGCTGGGATGTCTAGGCATCCACTCTCCTCATTAATCCCCCATTCCACTACGATAAACTTCTGCAGAGATGGCAACACATTGCAGATGGAATTAATCCACCATGGCAGGAGCTAATTAAGAGAACAAATCTGAAGCAATGCCTTATGGCTTTAATTCCCTTTTTATACCTGCAGGGCAAGGACTGTTAAAAATGAAAAGAAGTTAAGCATAAGCCGATGCTGGCATTAACCATGTCTGCAATCTCAAATACTATTGCTCCTGCTCATTTCAGCAAAGCCTTGGATCAGACTTTAAAAAAAAAAAAATTAAAAAATTAATGAACTGTGAAGAGAACAGAGGGGAAAAAAAGAAGTTTCCATTAGGAATGTTCAAAAATCAACCTGACCGCTCTCCTAAGAACGCTGATACAATTAATCTCAGCATTAAAGCAGAGTTTTGCAAGATGGCACGTATTTCTAGGAAACAGCATTCGGACAAATACAAAAGGTCTTTTCAGAAGCAAGTAGAGGTATAAATTACCTGAGATAGTATCATTTGCAACAACAAATAGTTCTCTACAAGGGGTTGATGTGTCAGGGTAAAAGCAACCATCTGTGCTTGTGTTTTCCAAAAGAGAACTCTCTTTTCATAGGTTTTGGAACTCATGGTCTTCAACCATTGAAAAGAAGAATAATCCTGAAGCCTTTCATTATGTACCAGTTCAACTCTCTGAGCCCCCTGTCTAAAGCCAAGAATGGGGGATGATGAAAACGAAAACCTCTGCACATGGTTTTGCAAGATAGGAGTGCCAGCATATAAATGGCCAATAGCAGAGGAAATGAATGAAATGTGCACAGGAGCATATGGGAAATGTTATAGCTACCGGTGATCTGTGCAGTATTTACGCGCCAAACCTTGAAGTATGTTTTCTGGATCAGAGCTTTACAAAATGTGTTATTTCAAACTTAAATAGCTCTATTTGTAGTGCACTGAAGCATGTGCTTGGCTTTCAGCATATGCTTAAGACCCTTCTCTGCTTGTCAAAATGCTTTGGGCTACATATACAAAAGATATAAGCCTGATGATTAGTATTATATGATCTTTCTTGAGGACCCTTGCTATCACAGAGGAATCCCCCGTCCTGACTTTAGGCAGTGAAGTTGCTGGTACCACAGAAACAAGGGAGGAGTTGATAAAGCCAGTTGTAGAAAATTTTGAGTAATTGCCATTTTTTTCCAGGAACTGAGGCATGTCCTTCTGCAGAAAAAGTTAGACTTGCGTCCTTTCCTGAAATTAATTCCTTACGCCCTTATCTATGAAACTGGAGTGGTGAAATAAAATAAGTCAGAGCTTGCTTTCATTCGTGACTACTGATAGCATTGGAACTTCCACTCCATCCCAGATCAGTGGTCTGAACACATCAGGTGAAAGAAAAGTAGCTCTAGACCTACAGGGCACTCTTAATTGCCTTGCAGCATCATCCAGAGACATGTCTGCCCTGCTGATATTTCGGAGATAGAGATGTTGTTAGCCCAGAAGTCAGCTGCAACTCAGGAGCATTTTTTAAAGACTGTGGTTCTAGCTTGAACATTTGCCAATACATGAGGCTTGGTCACCTTTGTCCTTTTGTGGATCTGGGTTGTGGTTCCCACCAGCAAGGACTGCAAGCCTGAACAGGGTTACGGCACTGGGAAGTGGTGTCAAAAATTCACTGCGGAAATTGGACTTAGAAAGGGAATTTTGAGCCCCAAAGTGGGCAGCCGGGAGGGAAGTTGGGGAATTGCTATCCTAGGGGAGAAAGGCAAGTGAGCGTCATTGAGCAAAGCACGGTGCGAATGGATCCACCCTAGAGGCATCTGATACAGGGAAGCGCGACTCTGCATTAATCTTACTAGGCTCTGTGGGCTCTGGGATACTTCTGCACGCTATGGCTTCATTTTGCTGCAGCTTTCCTGTCTGTTGAAGTCAGTGGGACTTCTGTATCCTGTCCAAGTTCAAGGCTGCTCTTAAGTACAGACGTTAATTGGGTTGGTAGCAAGTCTTTTGCTGAGTTAGGGTCAGAAAGACATTCTGATAACCCGTGCACAGAGCTTCTCATTAAAAGAATGTGTCTGATCCTAGAAAAATAATAGCTTGGGAGCAGAACATAATACATGCTTTTGGTACGGGTATTTGTCACTTGCTGTGTCTCTGTTACTTGCAATAAATTAGAATGATGTATTCCTAAATCCATCTGATAGCTGGTTCTGGACAATTAAGATTGATTTTATGTATGGATCCTTGGAGTCTAATAACTTATATAGGATCAGATATCTTAAATAGTAAGAGGCCTCATTATTTTCCAAACTATGCAAATGTCTTAAATTTTACTGCTAGATTATTAATGTCCAGTTGTTTGCATATGAAGAGACAGAGTCTGGATATTTGAAAATGTGCCTCCGAGCATTGATGCTGCAAAAATATCAAAGTTACTTCAAAACCTTCAGTCAGACAGGGCTCCTAGAGGTTTGGATTGTCTCAAAGTGAGCAATTAAGCTTGAACTGCTAGATTGAATTTTTAGAGGAATTGCTATGGGGAAGAGGAAAAAAAATAAGTAACAGAGTTTTTGGCCTGTGCTCTTTGGTTGTAGCTCAAGGAAGACTGTGAGTATTATTGATTGGGTTTTTCAGTTTCAAATTACGAAAAAAGATTGAAGACTTAATTTTACTTGTGGCAGGCAAACATCAACCCCCTGCTTCTGTAACCGTGTGTGCTCAGGGAGGCTGCCGGGCCAGGCACAGCTTCCTTCCCCTCCTTTGGAGTCCGCAAGAAGAAATTGCAGAATGCAGTCTCAAAAGATTGGATTTGAAAAAGCACCAGACGTTTGAATACTTACTGAAACTTTACTGAGAGGAAAGGACGTGTTGCCTGTGTTGCAGAATCTTCTTCTAGAGTGACAAAGTTTCTTCTGTCCTGCATACACACCAGATTTTTGCTGGGTTTGTATTTTGAAACCTTGAGCTCCAGAGATGCATGCAGGTGAGGTACACGAGGTGATGGGAATTAACCCAGCTCTTTCAAATTCCAGATTCAGGTTAGACTTAGTTTTGATTTGGGATGAAGTTTTAATCCTTAGATTAGATGCAGTGTATTCTTACCCTACTTGTTAATGAAGGTTTGCTCCACAGCTCTGTATGATCATGGAAAAATGGCTTCTAAATCAATAGACATTGGTTAGGAATGATTTAAACAAACAATTCACCATCATTTGTGTAAGTAGTTGGTCAGTTTATATGAGCACCTTTGAATGAATAGGAGATTCAAGTCAAAGGACATTTTGTTCAGACCATTTTAGCCTTTTTAAAAACAGACCCCTCTGTTACAGAGACTTACTGACTCCCTTTTCACTGATGGACAGTAAGCGGGTACAGCACTCAGAGATGGCATTGTGCTTCCCTAGCATCTGGCTAGGGAAGTCCTGTGTCATACTAGGTCCTCCTAGACCAACTTCTAGTTGACAGCATACGTGCAAGATGTGGAGTCAGAAGCGTGCCAGTGATTCCCGCCGAGAAGTAGAGCCGAGTGGCAAATAATTCCTGCTAATTTCAGACAAGTTTGTTGATTCATAGGCAGCAGGAGCTGAACTCTGAATTATTCTGAGTAGACAGCTCCAGTGTTGAGGAGACAGGAGTCTTGGAAGACATTTTTAGGCAGAAGATTCCCATATTTATTTGTTCTGTAAGTGAAAAAGAATATTTCTATGACATTTGGCAATTCATGCAAAAGCTTTCAACTTAATTTTTCTCTAATGCTTTTTTTCCGCGCTAGTTCAGATGGCAGGTTACTCTTTCATGTTTCCCAAACCGGTACGTCTTCAGATCAAATAGTCACAAGAAATACTTCAGTAAAATAACTCTGGCCTTATGCAAAGAGTCATGGCAAGCATCGGAATCTTTTTGTTTTAACCAGTTTTGGTTTTCAGAGTTTCATGTTTATAAAACATTTGATATGCAACTATATTATTTCACTTGGTGACCTTAGCAGTTTTGTTTGGGGATTTTGTGGTTTTAAAATGAAAATACATTTTTGTAACTGAGCAGAGCGAGTATGGACCATTTGTGATGTCATGGATAAATAGCAAAACTGATTTAAAACTATATACAGAAGATTGATGGGGTTGGGGGGAGGATGGAGAGGCATCAGGTGCCCTTTTGCCTGCTGTTCAGTTCATCCATGCCCCCATCAGAAGTGAACATCCCCTGTAAAACATGAGTAACTCTCTTGGACTGTTTTTGCTCCCTTTAGGTGGAGGGCGATGGTGGGAGCTGGGAGAGAGGTCCTGGGAGCACTGGTGGGCAGGCCGGGGTGCCAGGTCCACATCGATGGTTGCTTGCACTGTCTGCCTGGCCTGGAGACTCAGTGTCCTGAGAGTCCTGGGGGCAGACACCACCATGCCTGGCTACAACTCTGACAGAGTAAACTTTAGAAACAGCAGGGGCTTTGAACAGGCAATTAGGAGTTAAGCTATCCATCAAAAACCTCTAAAAAGCATGCTGGTGAGTTAGTTCATACACTAGAATTGGAGGGAGGGGGGAGTTTCTAGTTGATTCTTTCTTTTGATGTATCAAGAATAAGGTTTAAAAGAATTTAAACACTTTCTTAAAATAATGCCTTTAGTTGTGTGGGTGGAAGTAACAAATCTTTGAGCTCATAAAACTGATGCTTCGTATAATTTCCTGATGTTCACTTACCTTGGCTGTTAATGGAAGCTTGCATTCCAATATAAACTCTCATCATCCCACTGAAAGCAGCAGGAAAGATTTGTCCCTGGTGACAGCCATGGGCCATTAATGCACTACACACAGCGGATGTACTCTCCCCTTCTGTTCACGCGCTTCAAAGCTATCAAGAGCAGTACAGTGCTAACTGTTCAGAAATGTACGGCGAGGCTGGAGCAGTGTTCTCCTACCCATGGAGAGAGGTGAACTCATCTCTAAGTTAAAACAGACAAATTACCCTGGAGGCCATGCCTGCTCCTGGGGTATTCGCTTGCGTTCATATCCCAAATCATACTGAAAGGTGCCAGTAGGGTTCGGTACAAAGGGCTGGCCACCAGGTAGCACCTTAGCTGCTGAGCTAACCGACCCTGAGGGCTGCCATGCATACAGATTTTCCAAGACTCCATCTCTCCATGGAAAGATGGGAGAGACCGTACCTCTGGGGTGAGTCTTCTTGACTGTGCCTGTGCTGTACAGTCGGTCTGTGCCAGCACCATGGCTGCTTGACTCAAAAAACTACTGCATGTGCTCCAAGCTGATCTTTGGCTAGCGTTTGTGGTATGAAAATCAATACTCTGATTATACAGCCTGTTCTACACTGATCAATGCTCTTGTGGAAGAGTCTTGTAGCACTGAGCATTAGCCAGAGGATTGGAGTTGGCCGTACCCTGTGAAGAGAGGGCATGAGCCAGAGGAGAGCTGAGCATGTGCTGGGCAACCGGGCAGCAGAGAAAATTGGGAGATGCATAAACGATGGTATGGAACTGTAGCAGTGTGTGCCAGGAGAAAAGGTGGTCTTAAATCTGCTCTTGTGAAGGCGAAAGGGAAATGTTAACTAAAGAGTCTGGGAAGCCCTGAGGTTTATCTGCCCAGGTCAGAGTAGAGCCATACCAATTAGCTAATATCGAGCAACTTCTCACAATTTCTATTGCAGCTGTAACATCAGGTGGGAGGTTATGTGTATGTGTATATATATGCAAATGTGTGTGTGAGTTATGCATATATATGCTTAAATCCAGTTTGTGCACAACAGGCCAAAATTTAACTTTCTGGCATGGTTGCTAATTGTACTATGTTGGCCTGAGTCCCCCCGTTAGTCTTACTGTAAACTGCTGCCAGGAATGAAACATTGTTCTTATTTTCTGTTTCCTTTCTTGAAGGCAGTAAATTAAAAGGAAGATCAGAGTCACTGAACGCCTAATTTGCAAGAGAGGGCTTAACTGCATGTTCCCAGGATTTAAAATGTATTTTGCAAACTTTTATCCTGTTCGGATTGAATTTAACTGATTGGAAGTGACGTGGGCAGTCTTGCTCCCTACCAGATCAGTGCAGTAAAGCAGATGGCTGGCTGAGGCACTGTTCCATCATTAAACAGAACGGCAAGGAGCCTAGAAAGAAGCACACTTACAGGCTTTATATCTCACAAGGCCATATATTTTCTCTAAGATGAGGGAAAATTAATATGGCCTCTTTATTGGATGGAAAAAGCTTTTCAATTTAACCTTGAGCTATTTCCCTTTACAAAAAAATTGCATAAAAGCAACAATGAAAAATTTTAATCTTCTTACAGGATAATAGGAGAGAGATCATCTGGAGTTTATAAAGCATCTTAGTTAATGGATTCATTTTAATAATGACAGGTTTTTCCGCCCACATTGGCACATCTTGATTTTTTTTTAAATTTTTTTTTTTTTTTTTAGTATGTGCACCCAGATTACTCATCTTAAAGCACAGAAAGGAAGTGTCATACTAAGAATAATGCAAGCACTCTCCTCTCTGTCCTTTGGCAGTTGAGATAGAAAGTCCCAGCATTCTCCCTGAAACTCGGGTCCATAATTTGGGCACTGTCTCGTCATGACAGTTTTTTCTCTAAATCTTAATGTCTATGCTACAGCTGATCCATACTCCAGCCTGAAGTGTAGCATCTTCCCACTATACTTCTGGCTCTCATCGGGGCTTCACGAACTGAATTCCTACAGCGTGATCTTCTCTGACTTTAACAGAGGTTCCTACTTGCAGGTAGCTAAAGGGCTTCCTCCAGTGTCATTTGCCAGCTGGTTCAGCTGCGTAACTTCTCTCTGTGCGTCCTTCTGCTGGTTCCCTTATTTACCACCACCAGCATTAACTGTTTGCCTTTACTTTAAAGGCTCTGCCTGATCTCTTCATTGTCCGCATTGTCGCTTCTCTTATGCTGTTAAGACGGTGGAAAAGATCTTCCCACAGGCTGTGCCATTCTCCTTTCTGCCATTCCCTGCTTAAACCTTCTTTTGCTAAAATTGTTATGAAATTTCTGACTTCTGCTAACACCACTGCTGCGTTATCTCCTTGCTTCCTTGGCTGCCTTTTTGTCTTCAGGCACCAGTGTCCTGTTGGTCTGGAAGCCGTTGTCTCCGCTCTGTCTGAGCAACACGTAGCTCTGTGTGTTCCTGGTCTATCACAATGGCTCCTGGGCCCTACAATAATACGAGTAATTAACAGCAGTACTTTTCACCATCATCTGGAAATGCTTGTCAGCTTTGTGGCATTTCTTGTAAAAGTTTAGCAAGCCTTGTGAAGCAAATCTTGCAATCGGGGAAGAAAGCTGAGTTGATTATCAATTCAGGAATAATACAACACTGTCCTGTGTTGAGTGTTCATTTATTTTTTTGCTTGCTGAATACATTAGAATTCTTTAAGTAGGGCCTAACTTTGCCTCAGCAGATACCTTATATGTTGTGACATTCCTGTCTGTCTCGGATGCAGGTGTTTACCAAGGCTGTTGGAGTCTCTGCTGTTCTGCTCCTTGCTTTCCCTAATCAACAGGCATCCCAAGATGCTTGCTAGTTTAATTGAAAAGTTGCCAGCTGGGAAGCAAATCTGTGCTTGTGTCTCACCATTTGGTTGCATCTAATGTGAAAAGGAAAAAAAATATTTCCTCTTTGTGTTTTGGGAAAATTCCCTGCAAAGGCTTTCTGAAGGCTCAGGTTCAATGAGGGTGGCTCTTTTGCTCAACAGCACCTGAACTGGGTATTGGGACGTTTCTGGAAAAATCCCCAATGCCTCCTTCAGGACATTAGGAACCCTTGATGCTTCAAAACAGGATATGCCCTAAGCAAAAAACTTTGTAAATGTTATGTATACTGTAAGTGGTGACAGAAGCTTCTCTCCAGTGCATTTTATTTGTTTCCGCTTCTTAGCAGTGCCAATAGTGGTAAAGCCAAAGCATTTCTGGGGGATTCCACCAGTTCACACCACGCAAATGGCCCTATACCCACCACCCTGTAGCCTTAACTTTCCCCAGTGGTCTGAGAAGGCAGAGGTGCTGGACACTGCTCCAGGTCTGCCTGATCTGCTCTTCCGAACCCTGCAGGTCTGGAGGAAATAGGAGATTGACTGAAAGAGCAGCTGAGTCACTAAATTAAATTTCTGATCGTGTTCCCAAACCTCATATAATGCAAATTTCTCAGGAGCAAATGCTCACTGTGAAAAAACTGCAACCAGTAATTCCAACTGAGTGAAATAAGGATTTTGAAGGAGAATCCTGTGCTGGGAATAACGCTTTAAACTAACAAGCCCAAGAGTGAAGAGACCGAATTTGCTACTCTTATTTTCACTTTTCTTTTGGCTCAGTTTCTCCATTTTCCCTGCATTTTCTCAATCAAGAGATTCTTCTTAGTAGCCTTGATTTTTTTCTCTTTCCAAAACTACTTCGGAAACGTAAGGTAAGAAAAGTGGAAAAAATCTTTGCAATACCAAAGACTTATTTAATTTACTGGTCTATTTATTAACATTATCTTGATTCATCATTATCAAGCTGTATCTTCCAAACCTGCAGAGTAGAGGGAGGAAATCTTAACCCTGTTTTTTTGCTTCTGGGAAGTCCAAATGGGCTAATTTTGAGAGAACTATCCTCTCCGTTGTGACAACTTAGCAAGATTCTAGAGTATAAAAAGGTGGGTTGTAAGTGATTTTGTAGCAGTTCCAGATCCCCCTGAATCTGCTGTAGGCAGCACAAGAATTGCTTCTATTAAATCCTGGATGGGGATATGGAAACTTAAAAGTGCCTTCAGGGATCCTGTGGTGCCCACTTACTCAAAGCAGTAGCTGTGTTTTCAGCAGTCTCAGTCAGGTTAAGTGATTCCCACAGGTTTGGCAACAGAGTATCCCCTTGTGCATATAAGTACACAGCTTCAGATCCATGTACAAAAAGGTTGTGAGCCATGTGGATACCAATGTGACTTTATTCTCTGCTGACAAACTACTTCCAATTTTAAAAGCAGCAGATTCACCTTATTATGGATGAAATGGCACATTCTCCTCCACCCGTTCCACAAGCCATGCTGTTGCTTGTTTGCACATAAGCACAAATATTTGTGTGCTCATGTACCAAATGGATGTACAGTGGAGACATCAATAAGCTTCTTCATGTCATGTGTACTTTCCTTCCTTGAAGGCAAAAACAGATCTCAAAGAGTAGCCCCAGATGAGAAACAGAAAGAATGACAAAGCTCTTTCCCCTGTGATTATTTTATCAGTCTCTTCTGGGGAGGGTTATCCATAAATCTAATCTTTTTAATATACTCTAAAAAACTTCTTCATTACCAACTAATGTCAAACTTCATTGGATTTCATCTGCTAAAACATTCACTCAAGAACCAAATGTTATTCCCTGGAGGCTGAGAAGACTCATCCCTGCATCCAGAATGTGGCTTGTGGCACCCTGAGACTACCTGCAAATACTGACCAAAGAAGTTACATTTGTTTTGCAGGGTGAGATATTAAGATGAAGGGTGTCATTCTGCCCTTTTAAGTAACAACGCTCTGCTGTAAGGAGCTAAGACCCCGCTCTGTGGGCCGGGGGGTGAGGCTGGAGGAGCTCTCAGGCTGATGTGAAGAAGCTGTTCTACTTCATGTACTGTTATTAAATACCCACTTGTCTGGAGACTGCAGTGTGCCTGTCCCAGGTGGCTGAACCCACGGTTACAACAGAACCATTCTCGCTTTCTCTTCCTTCCTCAGCCAAAAAAATTACAGTTACTCCATATGAGAGGAAATACCATCAATAAGAGAGGTTAACGCTACTGTGGTAATTCTGTGGCCTAATCATTAAGGCTTCATTCTCAGTACGCAACAAGGTGATGAATTTTTATCTAGATTCTCCATGTGCTGGGGCAGGTCTCGGACTGCCAGGCTGCTCGCTGATAGGCAAGGCTGTGCTTTGGGAGCCCCTGGTATCCATTGCTTTGGGAAAAATGTCCAACACAGGTGGGTGGGAACTGCTGTTGGATCATCAGTATTTTCATTTTGGTTCAGTTGACAAGTTTGCTCATTTGGGAGCTTTTTGGAGGGATGTATGTTTCTGCCACCAAACTGATAATTTCTGCATGCAATTCTGTTTCTTCTTATTTCTCTGCCAGTATGAATTCATGTCGAGAAAGGAGAAAAAAAAAATCTTAAGATATGTAAAGTAAATAGCTTTCATTTTTTCTCAAATGTATTCATTAGTAAAAATTAGTCACTGAATATTTTACATGGATGATTCTTGGTTCACCAATTGTCTGTGAGCAGTTCATTACCCATACTCAAATTGCAGATGTTTTGATTAGGTACATTAAATGCATCACAGCTGTGATCTTTCTTTCAGGGTAGTTTCTCTGATGTCAGCAGAGTCTCTCCCCGTTTATACCAGCAGTAGACCTGAATTCAGCTCGATATATATATCTTTTGATTACAGAACTTAAGCAAAGCTCCCTGAAATCCATGTGATCTTTGTGTTCCTGACTGTCAGCCTTGGGCCCTGAGTGGTTTTTCAGCCATTTTGGGAAAATAATGGGGGTTCACAAACCCAAGCAGAGATGCCAAATCCTGCACAACAGGTCTGAGGGAACAGGCTTGCTTTTCTGCGTGACCTTTCATAGGTTCTTGAGTAGCCTATAGAGCCTTGGTAGATCCTGGGCTGAAAATCACGGGATTAAACCTTTAATTAGGTGTCTCTGAGCCAGGCTCTGGATGTGAAAGCTGACAGCTCTGACAGGGCTGTCAATGTCACTGTGGATACACTTTTTCTGGAACATGTTTTATCGTTCTTTAGTCTTTCCTTTCTGCAAACAAGCTCTTCTTGCAGCCTTTGATTTCCACAACGGCCTCCGGTTCATTTAGAAAGGACTGGATCTCCGAGGACACTTCAGTTGTCATTCTGCTTAAACCCTCTTGGGACACAGTCTTAGTTCACCATCGCCGTGGACAAACATAGCGTTCTTATTGCATTTATTAAGCTGAGGAAAAGGTGAAATCATTACTGTTAGTCTACAAACAAGAGTTAAATACCTATCATCAAATGTAAAAAGGAGTAAATATGGTATAAATTATTCTAATAGGTTTGCACAAAAAAGAGCAATTAAACTAATGCAGTTTGACTTCTTTTCAATTAATAATGTACCCAATCATTTCTACATTGTTTGGAAAGACTATGTGCAGATAATATTGTCTTATGGCCTAATTTTTTTCATGCAATTAGTTGCATACATTTGCTGACAGGCTAATTTATGAGCAATTGCTTTAAAAGCAGAACTATTTTGCATTTAATTACATTGGGTTGTAATCCATCTGTTGACAAATTTGTGTGTTTTGCTATTTATTTGCTAATGCGTTCCACTACTTCAACATGATCAGTCATACAAGTTGAATATTTTTTTGATTATATAAATACCATAGGGTAATTAAGGGCCAGATGTATGGCTGGTGGGAATGACTACTTGCGGTATTTCTACTCCCCCCCCAGTTGAACCTTTTATTACTGCTCTGTGGAGAGTGAACAAAACTATGATTAAAACTGGAATTCTGTGGCTGCTGTTTCTCAGCAGCTGCAGCAGGGGAAGGTGGGGAGAAGTTTATCGGGTGGAGCCCTGCGATGTTGTGTGCCCAGGACCTGCTTGCTGTTTGCCTGCGTGTAGGTTACCTCTAAAACATCATGTTCATGAGCAAATCGGTGCTCTTGTAGCGGGAAGCAGAGGTCAACCTGGGAAAGCCGGCCAAGGTTTCTGGATTGACTGTTTTCACTACTGACTGAGGAGGAGGAAGGGCGAGCTGGCTGGAATGGCCCCTCAGGTGAGGTGCCTTTGGATGGCAGGTGCTTGGACATGGAAAGCAGGAGCGCTGTGTTTCAGTCAGGTTTCTTGCTGAGTTGATTGGCAGGAGATGCCTGAACTGTGGGTGCAGCATGGAGAATGGTAGTTCTTGGAAGAATGTTTTTCCTCTTGACAGTTACTGCTCGGTCTTAGTGAAGAGCAGTGTCGTTTGGGCATAAGAAATACTTTTTTATTCTCGTACCCTTGAGAGAAAAGAGGGGTATCGAGCTGAGGGGTTTCAAGACAGGTATGGTACTTGGACTTTGCGTCATCCTTGGGGGAGGAAGCAGGAAGGCTCAGAAAAATGTGAACCTAAAGGTGTGTCGTGGCCTGTGGGTAGAGGAGCTTGCGTGCTTTGTTCTTTTAGTGGGTAGTTCCTTCAAGACCAGTTGACTTTAGGTTGCTCTCACAAAAAGGACAGCAGCAATAAATAAATCTTAAGACAGAGTCTTGGAAAAGTCAGTTGCATCTGGACACCCCATAGCACTTGCCAAAGCACAGTGGGACAATGGACAAAGCCTTCTTTCTTCTTACAGCAGCAGTTGCAGGGTGCGGTGTTGGATTTCCTCTGTAGACAAAGCTCTGTTGTTCTTTCCCATATGGACTAATGCATTAGCCCCTAAGAAACCCCTTTAGTTTGCATGATAATTTTAGGTGAGCTGTACTGTCCAGGAAAAAGAAGGACAGCAAAATCTGACTCTTCATAGAGTTTCTAAGATTATTTAGTTCAAGGACCATCAAAATAGCTCTAGACAATGACATGCAAAAGTGATAGTAAGAGTGACAGCTTCTTAAGTGTCAAAAGCAAAGATTGAATAATGTGCATTGAAGCCTTTTATGGTGACAGTGCCTGTAAAGATGTGCATGAGCATACATATGCTCCAGCTGGTTCATTTGCACTATTGTGATAGAAGTGCAGGCTATTGATTCTTTTTTCTGAAATAAAGGTCATAATAAGGCTTGTGAAGGTAGGTGTTTGGACGCTGGGATGTTAAGCCTGTACTTAGCTTAGGTTCAGGGACACGTCAGCTTCCTCAGCCTCCAAGTGGAATTGAATTGAATCTTGCAGTTACCACATTTTCAGGCAAATGGTTTCTGACTTTGGATTAAAGAGAAAGGTCAAATTAGAATTCTCTTTGTATGCTTTGTGTGATGGATTTTTGGTTTTGTTTCTTTGTGGTCTTAAATAACTGAATTTCTGTTTCTCCTGAGTATTAACAGCTGGCAGCTGTACAGATTATGAGAGTTCAGGCATCTATAAAAATATCAGTTCCTTTTGAAGTGTTTTAAAGCATAAATTATGGTTAGATAATATCCTCAGATGACAATATCAGTCTGTGAAAAAGGATTTTCTTTCCCCACCTCCTCCTGCTTTTAATCTAGAAATTAAAGACAATAGGGACTGCAATTATCAAAGACGCTAAAAAATATTCCCTCTTGGGGGTTTCACCTAGAGGTTCTAGTTTCTGCTCAGTGTACTTTGGGAAGCTCAGTTTGTTAATATGCTTTTGTAGAGCTGTCTAACAGAACCCATAAAGAATGGTAAAAATAGAGCTTAAAGGAATGGGTGGACACTTTGTAAGAGTCAGACAAATAAATGGTATGCTTTTTATTCGCCGAAGCACAGATGACTGGAATTGTAACTGACTGAATAATTCGCAGTGATTAATTTGAAGAGATTTTCCTGGTCCTCAGTGTTCTTTGAGAACCTGTACATTAAGGGGAAGTATGTTTATTTAAACATATTTCAGTGTAATTGTTTGGTCTTGAGACTCCTAGCAGGCAATTGTCATTTGAAATATTCAGTGTATAGACAAATTCCACAAATTCTGTAATAGTTTTGCCTTATATGATAGGGAGTAATACGGAGATGGTTTTATTGCTTAAATTGCAAGTAGGATATTTGATGATGATATTTGCCATTCTTGCCATTTTGGCTAACCGTATTAGATGGTCAGGGAGAGGAGATGATATCATATAATTCATCTAAGTAGCAGGCTGAAATGTGAATTTAGCAATTGAATTTATTTATTATTGCTAGTTTTATGGTAGTGGTTCATATTTACTGTTATGAACAGGGTGAATGTGTGTGTTCCAGGCAACTGATAACCAAGAAGGCTTCCCTGCACTACCTCCAATCATACTTTTCCTGCTATTATAATCTTAACTTCTCTTTAGGAGCAATTTTCTCATTGCAATTAATAATTGTTTTGGATATTGTTTTGCCCTTGTAAGCTGGATAATTACAGAGAAGAGCAAGACAACTATTATAAGAGAACATGAACCCTACCCTGTGCTTCTGAGAAAAGAAAAATCACTGATGAGCAGAAGCCGTGGGGAACAAAACAGCAACCTGCTCATGTCTCTACATTTATTTGGGATCAAGAGCTGAACTTAATATCCTGTGAAGGGCATGGGGAGGGGAAAGCAGTACAGAGGGAGCAGCTCTGAGATTCAGGACGTCAGCCCATGTCCATACTCCTGCTACGCCAGCTGAGGGTGTAGGACTTTTTAAGTATTTAACACACTACAATTTCATGTTGCATATTCAGTTTCAGAACCGAAGAGAAGCATTTTCTCCTGAGATCTCTGTGCTGGTTTCCCAGCTGAAGAGGTCCAGAGAGAGTTTGTAGAAGTAGAAGAAGGGGAATTATGAAGCGTGATGAGGCTCATCTCAAACTTAATCACTGTTGGCCCTGATTTTACATTCAGAATCCAAATAGCTGCAAATATGAGTGTGGGAAACAGCAGTGATTGTATCCCATGTCTTTCATCATGAGATCCTAGTGCCCCCCAGAGTCTGACTAATAAAATCACTGAGACCAAGATCCAATGAATGGGCTGTCTTCCCTGAAACAGATGGAAATATTTGATGGCATGGAGTTTGGACTTTCCCAGTTGTCCTATTAGCTGTCCAAAGTAATTTAGTTCAGATGACCGAGACATGGATGTTGCAAATTCTTCCTGAGTGGAAAAAGAATTCATCGGCCAAATGAGGGCAGGAATTAATTGGTGAACAGCAAAGGATAGATCTGCAGACTTGTGAGGAGTGAGGAAGTGATTGCATTGCAACTGCCTTGTTATTTACTACAGCAGCGCAATTTAGGCCACTCAGGGTAGGAGTGAGGTGAAGAGGGTGTTTGTACCGTTAGTTTTAGACATCTAACTGAAGTACAGTTTGGTGCAGTTACAGTTAGCAGCGGATGTTCCCTCTGGAGTCAATGGAGGGACAGGCACTACCCGAAAGCCGTTCAGATCACAGAAGTTAGGTGGCACAAATACCTTCTTCGTTCTTTTTCATGGTTCTTCATTCACCCAGTGTCCATCTACTCCTTTCTTCAGACTCACTTTGCAGTCGCAGCTCGTGTGCCTGAGGCAGCTTCCCCGGGCACTTAGAGCAGGCAGAGGCAGCACGCTGGCGTGATGTGCCACCTTTGCTCTTGGTAAGTGGCCCCTCGCTGCCCACTTGCTCTGTGTTTGCCCCTGTGTGCTCCTGGCATTGGCGAGCAGCACCACAGGCTGAGATCGTATCCCCATGCCCGCTGCACAACCCAAGGGATTGCTTCTTTGCCTCCCCGAATCCTGAGGCTGTGTGCCCATGCACTTGCTTCTGCACTACCTGCCAGCAGCTCTTTAGCCAGGAAGGTAGCCCGCTGCTTAGAACATTTTTTTATAAGCATGAGGACACTTCCTCTGCTACATCCAGCTAACTTTCTCATTCCGCTTTATAGCAAACGTTAATGTCTAGAAAAAAGGCTGGTTTTATCTGCTCCCGAGATAGGACATAAAACAAACATCCAAGGCTCTGTAATGCCAAGATGTTTTTAGGATGCTTTTCAGAAAATGTACTTGACTTCAATAATTCCAAATCTATTTTGTAATTACAAAGCCATTTTATGTTCCTTTGAAACTGATTCTAAAGCTATTCCACAACCATACTGAAAATATCTCATGTATAGAATTTACGCAAACATTTATTTCAGTCCTGTCTTTTTGTGTGTGTGTTGGTAATCTTTAACAGAAAATCTTTACCCCAGAAAAAGGGGTCTTTGCAGAACCCAAAGTACTCTTGAACATCTCACCATGACCTCTATAAAAGGCTGCTTGAAGGAGTTCCATTCATCTGGGCAGCGTTAGTCCAAAAAAAGGAAAAGGAAACCCACCCAATGCAGTTTTAAGGCCAGATGGAGTCATTAACATTTAGTTTCAACTTCCCCTATGGCACAGGCCATACTGCTTCGCTGAGGATTCCTTTGTCAAGGTGAGCAGCAGAGGTTTACTAGACCCCAAAGTTTATTACTGGCTCTAAGTTTTCATCAGCTGGCTGCAGGGCATGACAGGCTGGTTCGCTTGCTGGAGGAGAAAGGGCTGGTCTCGTCTCATATGGTGATAATAGTAAAGACAAGATTGAAAACCACTAAATAGGCCACGCAGTTAAGGAGTATCAGTGAGGTTTTGATCAGCACGCTTGCCTGTTATTATTATATTACTTCTTCCTTGACAATGCCGTGTGAGGAGGACGATCAGATTTTATAAAACTATTCACTGTGCAGCTGTATGTAACCCTGATACTAAGCAGCTTTTCCTTGACTACAAAATAACATTGGCAAAGCACAGATCATCTTACTTGCTAGATACAGCCTATCTCAGGCAAACCAAAGCTTTGTTTAGAAGCAGCCATGTTGAAGCACAGATCTGTCATCAATATGTAGGGCCAAGAACTGAATGATGTGTGTTTAGAGAGAACCCTAGTCATAGCCTGTATAATGCCAAGTAAGAAAAGCACATAGCAGAGGGGAAGGTGGGGTTCTGCTTCTGCAAGTATGTGCGATATTCACAGTGTGAGAGCATATGCACTGCATCAAAATGTTATGCAATGAGTTATCAAGTGTTACTATGTAAAGTAGTTGGAAATAAACCTGACATTAGACAAAGAGTGATATGATACTGCTATAGTAATCACTCTGAAAGCAGAGGAAGGGATTGTAAACCAATGTGATCTGGTTCGGGTTTGATATTGGTGGAATTTACATCCCCTGAGCATCTTTTTTGGCCCACAAGGAAACGAGCAGGCTTCCCACTCCCTGTGTTTACGGGAAAAGCAGCTGCATAGCTGTTCTCTCACCCCAGTCTCATCAATACTGGCTTTCATGTTATTAGTTCTCAAGATTGCTCTCACAATGATTCAGCCTTTAAGATGCGGTTATTGTGCTTTTTTATAAGTGAATGGAAAAAAACCACAAAGGTTAGCTATATTTCTTCTCAGTGAATTCCTTAGCAGAAGGAAACATTCAATGATCCCTCTTTCTATGAATGTGGTCTGACAGATCAATGCATTTTCTGGGTTCTGTTACCCTGCTGAGAATTTATAACAGATTTTGAGGCCAGACCACATCTTCCCTTCTAGCCAAGGATAAGTTAATTAGGTAAACACAACCACACGGTCTCACAAAGTTTCTGGATCGTCGCTCTGCAGGGAGAGAGGGGCATATTGTTCCCTGTCCCACAGGAGAATCAATGAAAATCGCAGCGTGTCTGTGCGTGGAGGTGCCATCTGCTTGTGGACCTTTTCCCCAGTTTGGGAGAACTTTCTGTGCTGGGGGGGCTGTAAGCCATTTACCCCCTGCGCAAGAGGGGTGCAAAGTGCCGAGGTGAACATTGACCAATGATAAAGGGGTTTTTTTATTTGTCTGCAAAGCTATTCTCTGGGGTTTTTTGTTTCTTTTATATGAAAGGAAGGTATGATTTTGCTGATGATTTCTGCCTACTGACATAACTAATTACTTAATCAAGGGCTTTTGCCTTCTGTTTAGAGATAGCTGAGATATTAAGAGATCACATTAATGCCCTTAGAAACACAGCAAGACTTGAGAAATCTATGAAGATATATTTAGTGGTAAAAATTATTCCATGATAATTTGTCAATTACAGTGTTCTATCAGATATGAAATGCTCGAGATGAGCTCCAGCTGGGGGAGGGATCCATTTTCTGTGCTTTTAGACGTGTCTGGAAAGAAAATGCCTTTACTTAACAATTTTTTCTTGTTTGCTGCATTTGTAGGGTTTGGGTCACATTTAGCATCAAGGTGGTTTTGTGTAGGGCTAGCAGATGGTTAATAGGTGTTACGAGCATGGTATAGGCATAAATTAATGTTTTCTGGATTGGTAAAGGATGCCATAGAATATGCTTATAAGTAAACCCCCAATACGGGTTCAGTGAGGGATGGAATAACTTAGGTTGCCTGGTCCACCTGCCCTGTGAAAACAGGGCTAAATCATATTAAACAATAAACAACCATAATAGAAAGTAACTTACAAGCCCCTCACTTTTTTACTCGGTGTTTAATTTCCATGTCACTTCTGTGTACTTTAATGGTCTTTTTAACTGAGAAAAACCATGCACATGGAGACCTTCTAGATTTTTCCTGCCATAGAGATACTGAATCTTTTCCACCAGTGTTACTGTTTTAGAGAAAAGAACATCTGTCCTTCTTTGACAGAGGCCTATTGCCCATGTTCACAGCACACAGGCTTAATAGCATTTTGCTCCTTCCTGCGGCTGAGTATCGGATTCTTCCTTTCTTCTGTAACTGCACCTCTGACACGTGGGCTTCACCCACATCCACAGGACGGAGAGTTCAGCTCCTTCTTCTGTAATAAATTTGGGACGGGCGGGCCTCCCCTCCAGGTGGGAACCCACGGTGTTGTCTCCACAGACACAAGGTGAGGCCTCGTCTTTTTAAGACCACCACAGTGAGCAGCTGGTAGAACAGGCTACGAAGTCACTGTGAGCATCTGGTATAAATGAAGCCCTTCGTCTGCTCTATCTAATATGTGCACATGGGGTAATATATTGGTTTGCTGCATTATCACTTCTGTCATTTTATCGTATCTTACCAGTTAGCAATACAAAGCCATAGTTTTAATAACGGAGAACCTGCCTTGTCTCTTGTTTCAATAGGAAAGCTTACTCAAGGAGGACTAATGAAAATTATAGCTATTTATCCGCCAAAGCTATGAAATGATACATTATGATTCCCAAAGTGCTGGGGTACTGTACTGTGACAAATAGAATAGTTTCCTAAGTACCCTTGAGTGAGAACAAGTGTGCAAAAAGGAAACTAATATTAGAGATTTATTTTTTTCAACCACTTAGTTCCCAGTAGAAGGAGTTATAAGTAAAGTTTATATTTCTTAAATATTTGTCTGGTGGGGGGGTTAAAAGCTGATTAAATAGGGGGTGCTTAGAGCCTATTGTGTTTGATGTAGGAGGAGGAATAAATGCGATTTCCACACATTAAATATTTTTTAAGAATTGTTTCTACTGCTGCTTTATGGACTGTGTGCAGGACATGCACTGTGCCCCATAGCCACGGCCTGGGGCACTGTCCTATGGTGTAGCCTGGCTGCTGGGCACCTGTGACAACGTGCCCGTCACTTCTGTCACTCGTCTTCCAAGGTGATCTTTTTGTTCATCTGCTTTTTTGCCTGTAGCAAACACCCAACCTTTACCAGGGTCACACCAGTCAAGTCTGGGCTATCTTACCGTCATGCTAGGGGTGGGCAGCAGTGGCAGCACACATGTCCCTGCAAACCTGGTGCTGCGCACATGGAGAGTCTGCTGAATTGGAGGAATTGCCATTCTCCTTTGTCTGCATGCAAAGCACTACGTAAAAGGAATAGGAGTGAAACGCTGGGTTTGTGAAGTACCTGCCTCTCCTCCTTTCCCCAGTTCAAGCAGACCACATGAAAGAATGACTTTTCTGCTCTTGCCAGCAGGGTGGTTCCAGAAAGCGTGCAGCTTTCAGCATCCTACTCAGTGGCTGAAAGATGGATAGTACATGGCTCACTGGAAGCAACTCCGTCCTGTATGGGCTATAGGACTGAAGCATCCTGGGTCCTGTATCTAGAACATGCAGATGCTGAGAGCAGAAGCAGGGTCAGAGAGGTCCTGTTTGAGCTCCTTCACATCAGAAAGAGAGCATTGGGCTTGCCTTTGTCCAAAGACTTGCTCTAATGTCTTGAGCAAATTATTTTGGACCAGTTTCAATCCAGAATTTATGCTTTTCCCTCCCCCTGACACTCCTGATGGCTCCCTTGTTTTCTGAGATTTACCTAAAAGGGGGTAAGTGTGCTGGATTTGGGGCTGATATCAGTAGAGCTGTTGGCAGCTGAGCGGGAGTTCCCAAGTCCGTATGTCTCAGGCCAGGTAGGGGCAGGTCTTGTGCAAAGCCATCTGCAGTGCACACTCCTGTTCCCCGCTGCAGAGCCAGCGGGTCTGCCCTGGGCTGGGGGCAGGGGGAACCACCACGTACCTGCCGCAGGGAGGGGAATCTGTGTGTGCAGCACATCTCAGCCTGCACAGGGAACAGGGGCAGAGCAGAAAGGGCTGTCCCCACTGCGGAGCCCCTGAGAGGGGCTGAGCCCTGCTGGTGTGCTCTCTGCCATTGAGCAGGGACAGTGCAAGGCCAGTTGTCGATTCTGGGCGCTAGATGTTCCTTACAAGGCAGTGTAATAGTTGCCCTACATTCGTAACTGTTAATTGTGTCACGTTAACTGCCTCAGCAAATTAATCTGCGAACTGATCATTAATAACTCAGTTCCTAAATGAGTGAGTAAGCCAATAGATTAATGAAGTTCTGTAGGCCTTGTAATTCGGCTCTGATGCAAATCCAAAACTGATGTATGGAGTCAGCCCTTTAAGTTGTGTTTCACCAAATTAGCTATAGACAACAACAAGGTGATGTCTTTTGATTTATCTAACAAATTGTCTACTTTGAGTTATCAAAATCTATATGCTTTTACACCACCTGGAGCTAAAGTCAAGGCAGCTGAAATGAAGCTAAAGTCAAGGCAGCTGAAATGAAGAAGAGCTTTCTCATTATTTTCAAAATACCTTAATACTTCATGAAGATGTAGAGAGGAACCCCATTCTGTCTAGTCTAGTCGAGCCCCAGCTATCCTAACCCACCCTGCTTTGCAGTCAGACTCTGGCTCCTTGTCCTCAAGGCACTTCCAAACTCTCCATCATGTGAATAGACATTCAGAGTTGCAGCTGGGCAGTTAAATTACGTGAAGCGTGTGGTGACCGTTTTGACTGTTGTTTCTTGATTATTTTTTGCGTGCATGGTATGTTTTTATGAGTGCCACTGCTCACTGAGCACGTTGCTGAACTGGCCACCTGACTTGTTGTCCTGAGCCATTACCACTGGTTTTAGGACATGTTAGTGTGCTTATGTAGTTCATGTTGTTCTTTTTAGCCTGTACTTTGTTGCAGAGCTGATCATCAAAATTAGGAAAGAGGCACTCTGTGAAAAAACATGCTAATAACAATAACAGCACTCTGAACTTGTATTTGTTACGCTTCTCAAATCTTACCTCTCTTACAATGCCTACAAAATGCTTGAAGTCTAAGCAGCTGATGAGCTGTGACTCCTGCTCATCTTTCATTTTCTGGTCTGATTGTTTCTTGCTGCCACCACTGTTTCCCCCTGTGTAAGTGGATTGAAAGCCTGCTGAGGTACAGATTTTTTTCTAGCATGTTCGGTGCTCACCCTGGGTGAGTCACACTAAAAGCAATATTAAAAAACGGTGATCTTGGGCTTACAGTGATTTAAGAAACATCAAGCAGTACCCTCCACTATCCTCTGCAGAGGACTTTCAAACAAACTTTTCAGTGGGACATTAAAGGACATCAGTCTTTGTCACTTGCCAAGGTATGCTTAGAGGCAGGAAGCTCACAAGTACCTACACATTAGGAGATTTCTGACTGAGGGCTCTTAGTTCATCCCTTACAAAGTCCAGTAGCTGGAAATGAAAGTGAAGTGAGAGAAAGTACTTGCACTGCTTGCACAATGAGATAAATTAGTGATTTATTTGGGGATGAAATAAGTACTCCAGTCACTTTGGATCAAGATGAGATATCTAGCTGAACAACATGTAGTTCAATCACAAATGGATTGGTCTGATACAGAAATGACATGGGGAAGTTCTTTGTCTTGTATATAGTATGTCAGAGGAGTGCCCCTTCTGACCTTAACATCTAGGGAAATGTCCCTTCTCCTTTACCCTGTGGATCTGTGAAACTTTCAACCAGACAAGGAGAGAGAAGAAACCTGGGAACAAGGTCTTTAATAAGTGAGATCTTCTTTGCCTACCTTTCACCTGCAGGTAATTTTGTTGATTACTGACTCTGACATGTGGCCTGGTTTTTTTGTTTTGTTTTGTTTTGTTTTGTTTTTTCCTTAGTAATGAGAAAAAAAAAGCATCAGTTCCAGATTATGACTGTTGTACAGAGTTTTGAAATAAAACCAACGGTATGTGGCTGAACCTGCCTGATAAGAAGTTATTAAAAAAAAGTAATAATGTCTTCGTCACAGCAATGAGGAGATAAATTATATGTTAAATGGCAAAGCATGGCACTGCATATTTCATGCTCTGTAATGACTTAAGAGTTCATTGTGATAAATGTTATTTAAAATAAGCACCAGAGGAATTAAATGTGATGCTCTGCTACCTGTGCTGAGATCTCTTCAACTCACTCAATTCTTGCTGCACTGCCTTTTGCATAGCCACTATTCAATATCACTTTTAAAGAATGTGAAAAGGCAAAAAAGTAAACCCTTTATGATGAAAGGCTGCACAATTAACAAAGGGAAAAGGGGAGTTGCCTTGAAGCTTTCCCACTGCCTGTAAAAAATGAGCTTTAGGTTTTACACAGGTGGCATTATTTTTAAATGTCAGATCTGGGCTTTGTTCCCCCCTTTAATATAAATGTCAGTGGCATTTTGCTGGGAAATCTTTTTGTTTCACCTTCCGCTTTGATAAATTCAGACTGGCTTTCCATCTTGCCATCTACCTTTGTATATTAATAAGTCTGTTGACCAAAGTTCTGCATCAGTTTTTTTCCAGAAGCCATGAATAAAACACAAGTGGTGGACCACGCATATTCCAGTAGATCAGTAACAAGGTTTAGCATGAAGTGGACAAGTGTTGTAGTGACAGTGGGGGGGAAATAAAATACCATGAACCCCCACAGTCATAACCAAGGCAGAGAGCTTCATTAGCACTTGGGCCACTGGTTGGTTATATGAAGAAAGAGTGTATTCCTTACCGGGGAGGGAAAATAGAACCAAAAGCACTTCCATCTGGAGAGGGTAAAGAGGGTAATGGAGAAGAAATAATCAGAAACTGCTAAATACTACCCTACTCTGCTTTTAAGCAAGCTAATTCTTAGAAGGCTGTATTAGCTTTGAAGAAAAACACGATGGTGTTAGAGGACTACTCTTTGGCACCAGAATTATCTATACTTCCAGATCAGTTGGCAGGCGCTGCTGAAATACCACTGGGGGGGGAATGACCTCATCTATCATGAGTGCATTAATCCTGTCCTTGCTTTCTAAGACGATTCAGTGCCCCTAGTGCCTCCAGATGCTTTTATAGCTACCATTCATACAGAATAACACACCAGTGGGAAGGCAGGAGCGGACTATTGGCAATGTTACTGCTCACTTGGACTGGAAGGTTGGAAGAAATGCCAGGGAGAGTATTCCCATCTGCTGTCACTCTCCTCAGCATCTGCCCAGGGTACTGGGGTAGGGGGACCTTTGGTCTCATTCACTAATGCCATCTTTACTCTGTGGGCCCTTGAGAGCTGGGATTACCCCTTTCATTTGTATGTATTTGATACTTTTAAAAATAGTATCCCAATTTTCTATGTGGGGTTTTCCCACCCAAAAATGTAGGTTTTTGCATTTAATGCAAATAGGTTTGTCTAATTTGAAATATCAACAACTGCCTTTCTGTATGAAATAAACGTTGGTGAAACCTGTGCTTACCATAGCAGATTTCTGCCCTACCTTGCTAATGCCAATTATTTAACTTCCAAAACACTCTTAAGGTTCACAGTTTCATTTATGTCATCTCTAAGTGATACGAAAGAGGCCAAGAGCTCTCCTATCTCATCATTCTTTGAATAGCTGACTTACTAGCATCTCAAGACTGAAATATATTTCTGTAAAACCTTTTTAAGCTGCCTGTAATGATGCATAAACTGAGAAGTAATGTTCTAAGGATTTGCATGAAAACTCACTGTGTTCATGGTACATTGTCTCTGAGTTACAAGGTTTTATAGCAGATTTTTAGTGTATTCAGATACTTAAAGGTGTTCAACTATATTCTGTCAGAACTTTTTGGACATGTTGAATCTCTACTTTTTCACATCTTAGAAACTCCTGTGGATCTGTCACTCCTGACAAGCCAGCTTGAAACCAGCTCTTTAAATTGGCTACAGAGCCCGTGCAGCTGCTCGTGCGGCTTTGCGTCATGAGCAGAATAGCCCTGACACACACACCTTCATTCTGTTACATGGATGTACATGTAAGTGTTATTTGCAGTACTGTGATATCAAGTACCTCTCTGGTACAGAAATCACTACTGATGAGGACTGGGTCATCAAGCCAGAGACAATTAAATACCTTTTTTTTCCCCCCTCCTGGCTCCATTAATGTTCCTTTATAAAATTCTAATGCATCTAATTGTTCAGTGTCCAACTTCAGCCCAAAAGGCTCCATTGGCATGTCCCTCATCCTCATGTTATATTTATGGCAATTTCACCTCCTTGAAGATAAAACAAAGACTTTATGCTCCTTTTGGGAAATGGGAGATGAAGGCAGACTGCCAATGCTTGCTGAACGAAGTGTGCCTGAGGGTGGCAGCCTTGGCTCCGAGGCTACAGCTGCTCTGCCTTTCAGGCAGGCCTAAGTGGAAACTAAAATTCTTCTCATGTCCTCACTGAGTAGAAATATGCATTGTGCTAATGCAAGTGAAAGGAGGCTCAGGTCTGTGACACATAGTAGTGCAGATTAAGAAAACTATCCTATCTTGTCCTGTGCATATCCTTTCTGTCTTAGTGGCAGCATCATGTTAGGCCAACAAGTCAACCATGCATTTTTTTTTTCTGGAAAGGTTCCTAAGTGTCAAAACAACTGGGATTTGAAGGTAGCAAAGCTCAAACTTCCCTTTTGCACCTTGGACTCCCAGAACTGCATCAAGACATGCACCAGGTTTGGTTTTCCACCTTCTTTCTGGCTTAGTCTGCTAACGAAAGGATGGATGTGCGGTGAGTAACGTTGCCACTGTGATTTGAATCAGGACAGGGTTAGCAACAAGAAATACGCTGTCACCTCAGGTGTGCTCTTTAATCCAGCTCCTGGAGGCCTCTGAACAAACTGTGTTGCACCAGAATACCTTATTGTGTTTGAAATGGACATCAGGTGCCACTGAGTTTAGTGAGCTATACTGCGCTTTACAAACAAGTGTAAAGACTAGAGAGTTGACAAGCAAAGATACATCCCACAAAGCAGATTGACAAACATGGTCATTTTGAGGTTGTGCAGATATAGAAGGCTAAGAATGGGGCAAAGAAGTACGGATCTAATACTTTTAAGTATGAAACCTCAATTTTCAATGGAGCAATGGAGAATTGGGAACAACTCATGGCATCTAGGTTTTAAAGCACATTTTATGAAAGTAAATAAAGGCAGTTGACTGAGCAGTGGCAGTTAGAATTTGTATGTTATGCTGTGCTGTTGTTTGATTTAGGACCAGATGCTGATACTTACATTAAGTAAAAGAACTTGGGGAGATGTGTCCAATGTGGGATTCAGTGGGATACTTTTGTATTAAAAGTGCCAACAAACGAGAGTGACAAAGTCTGTTGGTTAAGGTACAATTCTTGATCGTGACTGGTGTTTGCTGATAAAGGGTAGTTAAACTCATAAGCTTTTGTAGTGGTGATAAAAGCTAAAAAATAACAGTACGCAAGGAGTAGTTTTGTTCTTAGATTCTTGTAATGTGGCTAGCTGCCAAACTCCTTGCAAAAGCAGTGCTGGCAAGGTGTGTTCTCTTTTGCAAAGCAAAGCCCGGATCTGAGCTGGCAAGTGTCTGATTCGCATACAGTCTTTGAAGGTATTGAACAAGAAGCAGCTGTAAGAAATTGCTTGCTGTAATCCAAACTCAGCTGAAAGGCTGCTCTGATACAAATTTGACTACTTCCTATAGCCAGTTTTTGAAAATGTCTTTTACTGTTAATTCATTGTCTTTAAATATTTCTTTAATAACTTTCTTCATTGCCTTTGAAAAAATCTTTGATCTCATGAGTTCAAAATATAACTGGCAATATAAAAATAGAGAAGCTTGTCAAGTTTTTATTAATATAAGTTTACTCAATAACTTTGAAGGCTGCTCTTCTAGTCTGGGAAGGACTACAGTGCAGCTGTAGCTCCTTTTTCTCCATTGATGTTTTTTCTGCCTCTGTAGCAGTTGCTGAAAGCTTGAGTTCCTGCTTGTGCCAATTGCCTCTTCTCTTCTTGCGTCTTCCAGCAGCTACCAAACATACCACATCATCCCACCACCTCCTTTCAATGGATTTCTCTCACATCTCCTCCTTTCTCGTTCCATCAAACTTAAATTTCTCATCTGCATCTCTTGTCACGTTCTCTTTTTGTTCACTGAGTTTGTTGCATTCCTTCCATTCTGCCCATGGTGGTAGCATCAGTGCCCTCTTTTGCTGATTTCTTTCTTTTTATACCAGATGCTACCCAGAAGCACTCCTCCTTCTCCTGTTCTATGTGGTGATATAAAAAACTTCACTAGCAAATGGAAATTCCTCCTTGAAAAATAGATGAGGAAAAAATGGCATTTTTTGGCAGACCTCTAAAGCAGTGTGAGCTCAAATTGTGTTTTTGACTAAGCAAGCCACCTTGCTCTCCCAAAAACCTTTGTTGTTACCAGTATTCCCAGTGCACAGGCTGGCTTCACCTGTGAAAACAGGAGGCAGAGTAAAGGGATGAAGGGACACAGCCAGGCAAAGCGGAGGTGAATTGCCATGAATTGCCCCTGGCTCCATGTCTGTCTGCCCGAACTGTGCTCTGTAAGACACGTAACTTAAACACTGACTCGCTGTTTCGAGGGAGCCTGAAGAATTTTGGCACTCAGTCCCTTCTAAATTCCCGAAGTACTGACAGCCTAACTCCTTTGGCAATTAGGATTAACCATTGTGGTTGTTAATATCCATAGGAGGGAACAAGTTTGCAATGTACTTGGAGCATTTAACTCTTGCTCACCCAAGTGGGAGGTTGGGTGAGTCTCTACTCTGGGTTCTCCAGAAGTGGACTCACAGCCAAGTGCGGTGTCATTCCAGGCAGCCGCTCTCCATGTCAGAGCTGAGTATTGCTGTGGTGGGTGTGGGTGAGCAGAGGCTGCCGCAGCCCTGGGCCTTGGTTTGTGATTCTGTGCGGTGCCGCTCAGAGCCGTTTCTCCATTCAGGATCAGGGCTCCCACTGCAGCTGGTCTGATGAGTACCACAGGAAGTCCGTTCATTAGATAATATCTGTGAAGTTTTTGTGTTGCACGAAGGTTGACAAGGCAACTTCTGGTAAAGGTTAAAAGAGAGAGAGAGGGAGAGATGCAGAGACAAGAGGAATGTGTTGAACAGATTATTAGTGGACTCGAGCCCAGGATATATATGGGGAAGTCCAAACAGTGAGTTGAAAATGAATCTTAGACACTGCCAAAACCTTACTCCCCTCCAGCGCAGCAGCGATGGGAATATGAGAACATCCAGCAGAAGTGGGCCACGGCCCTGCTGTGGCTCCACCTAAACAGACACCCACCCATTGAGAACCAGCAAGGCCTCAGGTAGCTCCTTCACCTTGGTGGGGAGGTGGCCCATTTGTTAACTCTGAGATTTGCAGTGGAGGACAAAAGTGGTGGGGAAACACCTTTTCCCAGGTGTTTCCTGGGAAGGTCCTTTCCCCTCAGGGACCATGGCCTTTTGTCTCAAGATGGGAAGGGAGGTCTGTGACTTGATGGCCGGGAGCAGGGTGGGGGCAGAGGACTCATGTTTCAGCGATCCTTCTGATGAAGTAAAAAAAAATTAAAAATCCAAGAAAGGCAGTGTTACAACCCAGGGAGGAAGCTGTTGTAACAAAGCAAGCCTTGAGCGGGGAAATGCTCACGCATTCGGGGGTTGCACATCACTGGCATATGTAGACTAAAACATTAGATCCTGTTCACAGGATCGGGGCTGAGAAACCAGTGGGGCTGGAAACGTTGGACGCAGATTATAAAGATATCAATTAAAAGGAAGAGTCTAGAGAAAATAAACTTCTTCCCATTCACCACCCCTCCAGACATAGCAGCGACACGGACACTGTCCTGGAAGAGGGACGAGGACTGAGGGCGTGCAGGACATAGACAAGGCATTGCATGACAGGCTGCAGACTCCCCGTTTAGGCCTACTGTGGCTGCGCGTCCCTGCCTGCTGTGCTCCAGGGTTCATTTAACCATATTTAAATCTGGGTGTCCTAAAATACGATTAGCCTTCTGTTTCTCTGTGGTTTTCATTTTGAAAGGGGGAAGGAGAGGAGCAGAAAAGGAGGAACTTTGCCTCAGAGTATCTTCCCTGATAAGGCTGAAGGTTTTAACAAAATTTAACTTTGCGGCCTGTTTTCTGGGAGCCAGTGAATGAATCGCAATTAGCTGTGCTGCAGGCTAAGGGGGCTCAGTGGCTGAGTCATGACAGACCAAAGGGAGTGATACATCAGGAGCAAAATCAGTGCTGGTCAGCCTTGAGCGCTACAGCAGAGGAACACCATTAAACAGTTGCCAAGGACCATTCGCTCTCTATGACGATCTTCCATTTTGCTACATTAGTTATAGTTTCCAACAGTGACCTCTCTTGACTCAAGGGATTTTTTTTTTAAGAGAAATTTCTCTATTTAAATTTCATGCATTGTGAGTCTACTCAGATTCTGTCAGAGGTTAGTTCTACATTTGACTGACTTGCTTTAAACAAAAAAGTCCTGGAAAATTAACCCCTTCTTTGCTCAGCCTCCATCTTGTGAGTAAATGGTAGCTAGTGCTAGGAAAGGAATGAAGCTTTTCTTGGTGTTGGTGGATCCACCATAGGTGCACATCAATGTGCTTCCGTGATTATTTCTGGTATACACTTCCCTGTTCCTGGAGTTAGAGATTTTTGTAGTGTGTTGGCTTTTGTGGAGCCCAGTTAATGGTGCCATTAACTTAAATAAACTGCCATTTCAGTCTTCCAATGAATCTTGCACGTTTTTGCTAGCCCACGGATATGAGAACAAGAGCTCTGATTTCCTTATGTTTTACTTCAATAGCTTGGCAGGAAGTGATCTTATATTAATGTCTGACAGTTTTGGATCACTTGAGGACGCAAAAAAGAGGCCAAAAATCAGTGGCGATGCTCACAATCCATTCCTCTATTGGTTCAACATGCAGTTTGGGTTTGTTTGCTCCTACATTTGACAGACTGAAGTTACTGTCTTGCTGTTTATAGGGCAAATGAAGAGCTTAATACTGTTGGGGTTTGTTGAAATATCTGCACTACAAAAGAAGATCGGGTTTTCACAAGCTTCCCATAGAAGTCTCTCTGAAGTAGTTTATACATCTCTCATAATTGCATATTTTCCTTACTTTGGTTTTACACATGAACAGGAAACAGGAGCTTGTTTCTTGTGTCTCTGCTTCCTGTAAATGCCAGAGCCATTATGTCATTCTGACTGAAAAAAGATGCTGTAATATTAACTTACTTGTGTTTTTAAAAAGAAACTGTTTTTAAAAAGGAAACAAACCCATTTTAAGTTCATACAGTTGTGTTTTTTTCCAGAATGCCCGAGCCTTTCTGCTGCAGTTCAGTTAATTTCTACTATGGATGCCACCAGAAGGCTGAAATAAGGACAGCACTAATATACTCACCAACCTGAGAAAAAGCATCTGAAGGCCTTTTCTGCCCTGCTGTCATGTCGCAACTATACACTGAGTGTGACAGCAGGTTCTGCATCCTCTTCTCCTGCCTAGGTTTTGGCTGCTTCTCTGCAAGATCAGCTCCGATGTGGCTCAGGTGACTTTGGACCTACCTCATCACTGTGGACTTGTCTGATGCTCACAGGACCCGTGGCTGACCCTTGTTACCAGCACCCAATCTGCTCTGCCCTTCTTGCTTGGGCACAACAGGACTGTGCCAGGTTGGAGAGGGCACTGCCCTGCTGCTTTGTTGATGCCTGAGGTTCCCGGCTCATCTTTGCAAGATCAGCCCGCTGACACATGGTAAGAATGTGTAATGATACACAAATAGACTAATATTTTCTCAAGAAATTCTCTAATGTTTTAAAAATTTTGCTCTGTGCATTAAATACACATCTGAAAAAAGTGGTAAATCAAGTATTTCAACCTACAAAGGAGCTTTTTTTCTACAGTGCATGTACTAGTGCATGCAAGGGTAGCCAGCTGCAGACTGCACTGCTTCTTACTGTCTTCTGCCCATGAAATTCACTCGGGTGGCCACAAAGCCAAATGTGGAGGCTGCTATCTTTAGGGAGTACAGTGATTGCTACCTGACTTATGGCTGGACCAAAATCCATTGAAATAATAAGAAATATCTTATGGATTGTCTGTGAGCAGTCCTACAGACCTCATTTACTGCAGTAACTTACGTACTATATTGTGTTCTTGAACCAAGACGGTATTTCAGTGCCTGCTGCCCCAGGGGAGCCCTTTGATTGACTTCAGTTCCTCCATTAGACCCTTACCAAACAGGTTAGTAGTATTATTAGGGAGGCTTTTGACCATATAATGAGGCTTTTAACCAAATGTGGTAAGAAATCTATAGTGCTTATTGTCTGTATTTGCCTATTGTCAATACTTGCGTGGAGCATCTAAGATAATCTAGCTTTGCTTTAGCTCTTCACGTTACTGAACAGCAAAAAATACCCAAGCCAAGGTAAGTGACATTCAGAGTTAGGCTCCTCCTGAATAGCTTTTCTATGTCAGTGTTTTAATCTTGTAATCCAAACACATAATCAAAGTAAAAATCCTCGTTCTGTAATTGCTAATCTGAAATACTTGGCCAAACCTGCTTCTGTCAACTTCGGCAAGGGGTAGACAGTCTTCAAAGATGTTTCAACTTTTCAGATCGAGGTGGGTTTGGTTTTGGTTTTGCTTTTGGGTTGGTGGTGGGAGAGGGTGGGGTGTTGCTGTTTTGTTTCATTTTACAATACTTAGACCTTTGCATGAGGTAAACTTGCAGCTACTAACAGGAAACTCACAGACTTTGTTAGAGCAGGAAATAGTCCTTTTATTTCCATATGCAAAGGCACTTTTTAATGTGGCTGCTGAATTGGATTCATCAGAAGTAAAGGCTAATCCTCCCCTTGACATTTACAGAGTTGGTTGATTACTTCTCTTCTGAACCATCCATGTAGAGCATTTCAGGTTTTTATAAATTCCTTCCTGGAAATGCTTAGTATTAAGAGTTTTTTTTCCAATTCCTAATTTAAGCTCTGCACATTAATAATTGAAAGCTTACAGGGTAAAGCAAAAAAAATGACAGATCAAACCTGGCAGAGCATACAGAGAGAAAAAAAATACCTCTGAGACAAAAACATTTTAACTGCAGTGGCCAGAATTCTCTTGACCACCATAAAACCACTTCCTGACATTAGCTGAAGGCTAATGTGGCAGGAGGGCGAGCTGGAGGCCAGCTCAGCAGCTGGTATTCATGCAGGGCTGTGTGCTGACATTATCACAGTACTTACACTACACACAGAGGTGGTACTGAACGAGGGAACCCACCATGTATTCTCTGCTGAAGAAAAACATTTTCATTTCTTCTATGACTTATACAATTTATTTGAATTTACTTTTTAATTGTTTTGGAAGTATTCTGTCCCTATGAGAAAAGTACCTGTGAAAGAGAAATAGTAGTATATATAGTTAAATGCATATGCTTGTATTAGAATAACAGTGGTAGCTAACAGACCCATGAGAGGTCAGAGTCCCACTATACGTAGACTCTAGATTGAGTAGGCATTAGTCACTTTAGCACAGAGTTGACAACTCTATGAAGACAGACAAAAGAATAATTTCTGTCCCTATTTTTAGGCAAATTGATGCAAAGCAAACGTAAGGACTCAGATTTCTGTATGGTACAGATCTTTATAGGCCTGGAAGAGAGATCAAATTTTCAAATTAGTTCTCTCCTTTAAAAATCTGGGCATAGGTGTTGTGCTGCAGGTAGTAGATTCAAAGGTTTTTCTTTAAAGCCTGGCCCATATCTAATGTCAGCCAGGTTCTCTGTAGGAAAACAAACAAGCAAACTCCCATCCCAGAGCTTATACCTCTAAAATCTCTCCAGTGGTGCTGCTGCAACCCATAAACAGGCATTTATGGTGGACCTTCTGGGTTATCGCATCTACCCCTCTGCTACTGCCATCAATCCCCTCTAATCTCATCTATAAGCTTATCAGGCCTCATCTTAGAACTAAATATGTTCCTAGTGGCAAAGCTGTTACCATTTTCTCATCCTTCCATTATCTCAGAGGATTTGGTTAAAGAAAACTCTAGTTTCAAGGTTGAATTTATCTGTGGTTTATTCATACTTATTTATTCTTTGTTGGTGTTGTCCTTTATCATAGATAGCTCTTGCGTTTACCCTCCTTTTTTCCCAGCCCCCTATGTTGAATTTACTCGCAGCAAGTTCAGCCTTGGCTTTCCAAGGTTACATGGGCCTTATTCTTGTACTCTTTATCAACACAGCCTGTGTTATCCTAAGAGCCCTTCTCCACATCTGTTGCAGATTAAGTGTTTCCCCAGTTGGGGTGATCAGGCCCAGAAGTGGTGTCTCAGATGACTACTTATCCAGGCATTCCCATCAGAAGTGAGAGATCCAAGTTCAGTTCCTTTCTCTGAGTGAGTGTATCTGGACGGTTATTTCACATAAACCATAAGGTATTCTGACCTACTTGTATTTTCAATCACTTGTAGATACTATTTCATACCCTAGAAGAAATCAAATGTGTCCTGCTTTGAGGTAAAACAGGACCAATTTTGTTTAGTTAGGCCTTTTCTAACTACTGAAATTAACAGAATATTATGCAGAAACTGAGTGATCAGACCTATGTTTATAGTTGATGCCAAGGAATGGTGTGCAGAGAGTGATCAGACCTATGTTTATAGTTGATGCCAAGGAATGGTGTGCAGAGAGTGATCAGACCTATGTTTATAGTTGATGCCAAGGAATGGTGTGCAGAGAGGCTCTTACTTATCTTATTGCTGTAACACCCAAGGCCAGCTAACTTTGTTATTTTTCCCGTTGAAGGGTCAGAAGCAAAAAAGCGTAGAGGGGTCCCACCTGCAGGGAGGAGGGGACAGGTCAGGTGACCCAAAACTGACCAACAGAGTATTCCATTCCATCTGCCTCATGGTCAGTGTAAAAGCTGAGGGATCAAAGGGTCAGCCCTCTTTCTTCAATGGCCAGTATCCGAGGAGGACTCTGTCTGTTCATCTGCCTTTGATCCCAATCCTGAATCCAGATCCAGAATCCAGTTCCCATCCATCACTGAGTGCAGTCTGGGACTGCACTGTGATCATCATCCTGGCAGCTTGATACAGTTTTGTATATATTTCATTATTTCCTTTTTATTTTATTATTAATATTTCATTAAAGTAGTTTAGTTCCTTCTAAACTTGTAAGTCTCTCTCTCGCTGTCCTGCCTCTCTTTGAAGAGAGGTCGGGGAGAGCATCTGTCATTCTGCCTGAGCGGCCAATCTGGCCCAAACCACGACAAAACGTTAGAATGGAGTGGCAGTATCCCATAGCACTGCTGAGAGTCTTAAGCATTAGGCTAGAAAGTCATTCTTTTTCCTTTCCCATGTCAGTACTATCATAACTGAGGAGAGCCTCACCTCTCCTCCCTCCAAGACATAAATCCTGAAACTGTCTGGAGAGCTTCCTGGTACCTGTGTCCTCCTTTTCCCTCAAGCAGATGCAAGAATTAACTCGACTCTCCCTTTTCCAAGGAAAAGACAGATGCCACATCAAAATAAACAGCTTTTTCTAGGCTTAATGGTGTCAAGAATAACTGAAAAATGAAAGCTTCAGATCAGTCTGGATTGGCTTCTGTTCAACTTCAGTTAGGCCTGATGCACTGGGGAGAGAAAAGGTGGGGAAAAAAAGAATGACCAGTGCTGCTTCCCTAGCAGTTTCCCCCTAACAGCCACTGGGGAAGACTGTCTTTTTGCTCATTTTCAGGCTGCTTGATCCTATTAAGTACAGATAAATGGGGGTGAACAAAAATGAAACATAGCTTCAACATTCATACGGTTGAACAATGAGGCCATTTGTTAAGAGGGCTTGTAGCTGGTTAAGCACAAATGGCTGGAGTTAGCTCATGTGGTTCATATTCTCTTATTACACAGCCTTATTGCAGTAGGCACAACTTATTGTTTTCACACAAATTGATTCCATGACGATGAACTAGAGGTATTGTTCACTTTGATCTGTGAGAAGGCCAGAAGATTTTGAATCACTATTCCTTTTTTTAGGTTTTGTAAGTAATATATTCCCCTACAAAGTTAGCACCAGAGAAGTAATAGTACAGGGTCAGAGTTAAACTTGTTATATGAAAATTACGCTTGGTAATGATCTGAACTTTAAAAAATATCTGCTTCCTATTTCAGAAATGAGACAGCTCAATTCCTTCCTACGTTTCATTTGTTTTAAGGCAGAGAATGGAAATGGTATCAATTTTTCTGCCAGCATATTAAAACATGTTTTTATTAACAAGTAATTGCATTGAGTCTTGGAAAGCATTAGCAGCAGGAGCAGAAAATACTTCTGGAAAGCTGAAAAATGTATTTCAGATTCCTTTGAATAAAAATGTAAAACTACTCCAGCAGGGTATTTCCCTTCCCTGAGCATAAGATGGAGAATTCTATATAGGTTCTGCAGCTGAGAGCTATTTTAAATCTCATTTTCAGCTCAGGTAATCTGTGAAGTGGATGCTCATCTGGATGAAAAGACACCCCGTACTTTTTTGTTGAGACAAAACAAGTACGAAATACCTGAAAGCTTAACAAATTCAAGTGAAATTCAGAGGGAAGTCCACATTTGAGTCGTATGTGGAATCATTTTATTTCCAGTTTTGGACTAGTATGGATCAGCAGGGAAGGGGGCAGCTTGATCTTCCCTATTTTACCAGGACAGTCTCCTATGTGGCTGTAGTTATAACCATGTAAAGGTGCTAGTGAATTAGAAAAAGCGTCATTGGTATGTAAGACTTAAATGTGATGTCATTAGATGGAGTGATCATCTAGGTTGTCAAAAAGAAAACTGAGAAGGGACTTTATTACGTGGCATAACGATGGTGAAATGAGGGAGAATACCACGTGCTGATGAAGTCCTTGGTCTTGCAAAGGAGGACAAAGCAAAAATAGTGGTTGGAAGCTAAAGTCAGATAAAAATCCATTCAAAAAGCTTTTTCAAGTGAGAGTGGCTGAGACAATCTACCAAGGGATACGGTGGAATCTGCATCTCTGATGGAGGGTGCATCTCTGAGTTGCCTTTGTGAAAGACACAAGGTCCCGAGCTCAGAACAGGGTGAGTGTAAGTGTAATAAAGTGAAAATAAACAGGATACTGCCTGGACATGAGGCAGTACCTCTTGGTCTTAAACACTCAAAGGGTTACCTCAGGTTTAATCAAGCACATAGCGGCCATTGCTACAGCTATGAGTTCAATAAGCTGTTGTCGCAAATGCGTTATTAAAATGCAGTGACAGGATTATGGCTGTAAGCAGCTGGAAGTCAGTTCTTTGGAGGAGATGTTAAAAATAATGGCTGGTATTTCCAGGAGGCCCATTTGGATCATGTGGCAAAATTTTAAGCAATATTTAGAAAACTTTCCTGGGGAGAGAGGTCTCCCCAGATTGCCTCAGGAAGCCAAAAAAATAAAGGAGGTTGTAATGGTGTTAGTGAACAGTGCTGAAAGTTCCCTTGCAAAACAGTGCTGAAAGTTCCCTTGCAAAATTGAAAGGCAGGGATAGGGATGGAGACACAGCTGATAGTGAATTAGAAAAAGCGTCATTGGTATGTAAGACTTAAATGTGATGTCATTAGATGGAGTGATCATCTAGGTTGTCAAAAAGAAAACTGAGAAGGGACTTTATTACGTGGCATAAAGATGGTGAAATAAGGGAGAATACCACGTGCTGATGAAGTCCTTGGTCTTGCAAAGGAGGACAAAGCAAAAATAGTGGTTGGAAGCTAAAGTCTGATAAAAATCCATTCAAAAAGTTGTCAGGGAGGCTTGTACCTTCCAGCTAAGTTTACCAGATCAAGGAACTCAGTAGAGCCCGAGTCATTTAGAGGCATCATTTCAAGCCAGAAGCCCGTGTAGAGTGCCTGGGAAGGCGTCTGAACAGGAGAGTGCTCTGAAGCCTGTCCTCTTTGCTGCCATTCATATTGCTGTTAAGACCATAGGTGCTGTGCAGTCTTCTTCCCACTGCCTCAGGAATGTTTTAAAGCCTCGATGGGGAAGGGGCAGGGGCAAGAAAAACCCAAACCACTTCTTGTTTCATTTTTCTTTTTTCAATCAAACTTCATGTAGTGATCTCTTTGAAAAGATCTAGTGACTGGCTGAGTCCAAGCCCCTCTGAACCCTAATGCTAAACCACTCACTGACCTTGGCAAAGCCAAGGGTTTCGTCCTTGCTTTTTAAAAGAATGATGTCCCAGCCTAACCAAAACATTCAGTACGTGTTTAAAGCCAAGCTATCCCATAGAAATACTTTCCGCCTTTATCTCCTCCTTCTCCATCCAAAGGTACAATTTTCTCTCAAAAGTCTCTGCAGGCTGCTGCAGCAATTTTATAATTTGAGGCTAGAAGGAAGCTGGAGTTTTCTAAAGGAATAAAGAAGCAGTTTGATTAGAACATAGCAAACCTCCCAATAGCTCTTAAAATAGGTCTTTTGGGGAGTGTTTATATCGCCCAGTGACACAGCTCGGACCTTGCGGGTCTGGATGACCATCCATTCATCCTTAGGTTTCTTCAACTCATCCTGATAACAGCAAAAAAGTTGATAACATTGGAAGCCAGGGCTCAAGCCTTTCAGACTCCACGTCTTTTTTCACCTGTTCTTGCAGTGAAGCACATTCATATTAAAGCTAATATAGGAAAGTAAGCAGATGATGAAAATATACCTTAATTCTGGATTTTGTGGTGGTGGAATTTAATGAACTTTCATCCACGGTCTGGCTGAATGTGTGTGGGTCAGTGTGTGGGTCCCTTGGTCTGATCATTCAGCTGGAGCACCTGGATTTGTCATGTGGGCATATCAGCAGAATCAATGCTGAACAGACTGCGTTGTTTAAAGAATAAACTGGACTTCATGTCTTTCCCATTCACTGGTGCAACATGTGTTCCTCGGCCACCAGATGCTAGCAGGAAATTTGTGAAGGACACAAAATAAGGAGGGTGGAAGGAAAAAGATGCCACTTACAACAGACAGATGGAACATTTCATATATTGAAAAAAGATGTCTGTTTTGTAGAAAACAGGCCTTGTTAAGTATGTTTGTTATTTTTAGCCAATAATGCAGTTGATGAAAGAGTGTTCTTGATAAGGAACAGCCTCTGATGGGAGGGAGGGAGACAGGACCACGGCAGGTAGTTATTAAGGCCAGTTTGGTTGGCAGCTATAAAAGTGAATAGTGGTGCTGCTCTTGGTTAACAAGCAGCAAATGGGGGATTGAACAAACTTTCAGATCATTAAACAAATGGAAAGTTCACTCAACATCAAAGTGTGGTTTGGTGTTTAATTTGTACTTTAAAAAAAAGGGAGGGGGAGTAGCGGAATCTGGGACTAAATATTTCTGCAGGTCTTGTGCAGTGTCCATCAGACCTGCCTGGGAGCAATACTAGTGCCATAGAGAGGAAGGTTTTGTTTAACTCCTCATTTGTATGGGTAGGTCTGCAGTGACATCTGTCTCCTCAGACATCATTTTCCAAGGTTCCACCTTTTCTGTAAAATCCTGTCATTTGGGGAGCTGGAGACACGAATCTATTGCTCAGGCAAGGGACTGCAGCCATTGGATTACCCCAAAAGTGTGCCTCAGGCAGGCATTGTGCCCCCATATCCAGCCTATTTCCATTAGAAGCCAGTGCAAGGACCGCTGTCAGTTACATTGCCTAATTAGAATATTATTGGAGACAGAATGATGATGATAGAAAATAAATGAAAACTTTAAAATTCAAAGGTTGAACAAAATTGCAACTCATGTAAGGCTGTTTATGACTTCTGCACGATTCAAATGTCACCCATACCCCTAAGCCCAGGCTCACGTGGGCAAAGATTGTGTGCTTGTCTCCTCTGCCCTCAGGTGAATTTGAGTCTGTAGTCTTCACATTTACCTATTTAAAGTGTGAAGAGAAATTCTGTACCATCTCTTTATTAAAATCTAAAATAGAAGAAAGCTCGTTATTTACATACAACATCAGACTTCCCCTTGATGCTACGCAGGCATCTTCATGCTCTCTCATTCATACTAAAAACTCTCTAACTGAGCTCCCACCCTCTAGTTTAACCCAAAGACTAACAAGAGAAGAAAATGGTGAAGATGCTGTGTAATTTACAGAAAGACTGCTGAAAAAAAGTTTGTTATAAAGATGCTCTACTACTTCAGGGAAAAGTAATTTTTTTTTTTTTAATGGCTTTTTGTAATGCAAATGTTCTGTAGCAAAGCCTGCGGAACCCTGTGTTATTAATCACCCCAAGTATCCAAACTTTCATTTTTAAGACTGGGTCTTTTAGCTATTTGGAAAAAACCCATAAATATGTGATTTAAAAGGGATAGGGGGGAACCACTCATATACAACAAAGGAAAAAAGCCCTAAAATTTAAAAAGAAGAAGAAAGGTAAAGACATTTGATTTCCCCTCACTGATCACCTGTACAGAAAGATGGCCATCTGATTACTTAGTGCTTTGAGATGGCTAGATCAGCCTGTGCTAGGTTTTCTTATTACCTTTTTTTACTCTTCTTTCTTCTGCCTCTTGCTCATAACAGAGATGAGGGAAATCACTCGAATAGAAATCCTAGCACTAGTAATAATCAAAGAACTATTCTGTTCTTATTTCAGAATCAACTAAAAAAATAGTTTTTCTTTTTTTGCCCTGTTCTCCATTCGTAATGCATTATGGCCACCTCTTACATTCTTCTTCATTTTGGGGTAGGTCATGATTTAGGTGATTGATTGCAGGGGGAAGCAAAAGTTGCCCCTTCTGCGTTCAGTGGATGCACACAGAGAAGAACAGGAGTTTCACAGCCAGTTGAAGCCGGCGGCAATGTTTTATCTTCCTCTCCCAGCAGCAGAGAATGGCTGTGGGAATATCGCAAGGTTGCTCTGCGGGGCTTGGCTGGGTTTGTGCCGCCCAGCATACCACAGCCCCGCCCTGCTTTGCTGTGACTCATGCTCCTCTTTTTTTGCCTGTTTTCTGTCCTGCTTCTCACTCCCCAAATCACATTGCTTAGTGATTTTTAATTGGAATGTCACACCTCATTTAGGTTTTACTTGCAAGATAATCTAAAGTATTTGTGATTTTCTGTGATAAACAAACCAAATAGGAGAATGGACTCTAGGTGTCTGCTCATGTCATCAGCATACAGGCTTAAGTCTTATTTTCCATATTCTACCTTCCCCAAATATCAATATTATGAGGAACCTCAGGGTAGTTTGGCTCAGGTGAGCCCCTAAAATACAGGTCTTAACTTAACTGTTTGCAAACTTCATCTTCCCAGCTTTGTTTCCCTCTTGTTCCCTTCACGGCCTCTAATTTTCCAAACTCCATCTACTCCAGTCGGTGTGTCCCAAAGGTTCTTTATGCTTCCCACCACGCTCAGGTGCAGCAGATGTACCTTTCCCTTCCCCAAGCCCCAGCGTGTCTGTGCTACCAAGTGTCCCACCGTTCCCAGTGCTGCTGTCCCCTCTGCCAGCAGCGTGCTGTTGCACTGCCTGGCTACCCCCGCTCCATGGTTCAGAGCCACATTTGTCCCAAAACACTCTTGCTCTGCGGTGGGGCTGTGAGTCCAGCTGCTTTCCGTATTACCTATTTCATGGCAGATAAGTCTATGAATAAATCTCATTGTATTTTCCCAATGGTGGGCAGCAGCTCCCTGGGGGCCCCTGCGCAGTGGGAACAAGAACATGGCACAGGCCAGGAGGGAGCATCCCCCCGCTGCACCGCACTCCTCTGCCGCAGGGACAGGGGCTTGGCCCGGCCTCTGATCGGGCGTTCGCAGGGTCTCATAGTGAGCGTAGGCGACTGGGTCAGGCTGAGCTCATATGGAACAGGGAGGGGATGGAGGTCCTCAGTGCAAAAGCTGTGGGAGAGGCCAAGACATGTGCCTGTCCCTGTAGGAATTTGGCCAGTCGGAGAGTCGGGAGGGGGCCAAGAGGAAGTGGGGGAAGTAAGGCATTATCTGCAGAGGAACAAGGGGACCAGGCATGGCTAAGGAGGGGAGGGAGATGTGCCGAGCAGACGGCATCTTCTATGGCTGCTTGGACTTCTCTGCCTCTTCCTGCAGGGAGTGAGAGAGCCCACCCTGGAGCCACAGTGAGCTACACTCCTGCATGGAGCAGGGCAGTTCATTTTACTTTGGCATGTAGGTATTTGCCCTGGGTTTGTTCATTACAATTTTTTTTATCCCATTATCAGTTGCGGTTACAAGCCAAAAGGAGCACCATTGCATCTGAGCAAGTCCCAGAATTAATACGTGTGAGAGCAGCAGGTCCAGGAGATTCTGCTGAAATAATTATGCCCCAGCATTTCCTACAGGGTAGACTTGAGGAAGATGATGGCAGCTGCTATGGTTTGCGAGGAAGCTGAAAAGCTATTAGTGTAAATTCTTGGGGCTAAATTTAGTCTGTCAGGGCTGGGTTTGAGGCCACTCCTTCCCAATCCCATTCCCATTTCTAGTTCAGAGCTGTGTTTATTATCTTTCAGCAACTGCACAGCAGTCGGCCCTAGGGACTGAAGAGAATAATCATTGTGTTTTGATCCTCAGCTCCTTTTCAGAGCTAATAAATAAGTTAGCTGCTGGTTTATATAACGCTTTGGACGCCTACACCATTCAAAGGTGTATTTCATTGGCACGGGTAATTAGCAAACATTACCCCAGCACTATAATTTGCTGTTTGTTTTCCCTCTGAAGCAAATAGATATAAATTGTTTAAAAGGGCAAACCTGTGCAGGAGAAAAGCATCCAGACACCCAAACACCAGCTTCTAGCAATTAAGGAGATATTATTGGCATCAACAGGATTATTGTCATTTTTAAACTATGCAGCTGCTTGTGATTACAGTGCTCTCCTGGAAAGGCAGCTGATCACCAGCATGCCAGCCAGCAGGCTCTGGGGCACGCTGGGAATTGCCCACTTCTGCACTGAGATTGTTTATCTTGGAGGTCTCTGGCCGGGTTTATCTCTCAGTGCCTTGTTATCGCTGCTGGTATTTTCAAGTCAGCCTGTATGCCGTGAGCCGAAATTGAAGCCTGCTTGCCTGCATGTTGCAGTGGGTATGGCCAGATGGGAATTGTTCGATGAAACGGCTTTTTAACTAGACAGTGCCTGTTTGTTGAAACTGAATGTGTTTTGTAGGAATGCACCCCTTTCAGTGAATTTCTAGGAGGCTACGCAACTTGTGATGGACTCTTGCTGGTCCCCACACGCCAGCCTGGCCCCCCGCTCCAGGACCTGGTTCTTCTTGAGGCTGTAGCACTCCAGACCCTAGAGCAGGACTGCCCTGGCTCCCCTGTCTGAACTTGTAGGGTCGCACCACAATGGCTGGGCACGGCACTGCACTGGGAGAAGCAGACAAACAGAGGCCAAACCTCTGAAATCCCAAGCCTAGCCTTGGGTTGTCTAACCTCCATTAAGCATTGGAGTCCCTGTTTCACTGGGATTGTCTCAGATTTTGACATCCAGAAACTGGGTCTCAAATAAGTCTTGGGATGTGCTTTCATTTTCAAAATTGAAAAAAGAAAGAAATCATTTATATGTGAAGTGTATTGGGTTGTCTCTGCTGTGGGGGACGTCAAAGCTTCCGTTTTGTTCTGAAAGAGAATAATTTCTCTGCTTTAAAAGCAGTTTTGGCCTTCACACTGAACAGACATTGCTGCTTCCAGCCAGCTGGCCGTTACTCTCTGGAGCTATAGTGGGATCACTGCCCCGCAGTTCTGCTCCCCAGTATAGAGGGGCAGAGCCCCTTTGCTGCTGCAGCAGAGCTACCCATGTGAGAGACTGTCACGAATGTTTACGTGGTTTTAGCTGAACTGCGAAAGAGACAATAAAACAGCCTCCGGTCTCATTTATAATTACCCAGTGGGAAGGAAATTAAAATGACAGTATTTAAGTTTTCGCTTTCTCCTGGTGACATTTAGACATGGGGTCACACTTGGCAAAGGCAAAGTAATCAGCCGAGTACAAAAACTCACACAGCCGCATTTCTTGTTGCAAAGCATTGCCAGTGGGCCATTCTGTCCTTCTGCTCCCTTATACAGGTATGCCATTCATTTTATTAGTCCCTTGTGAATTCTGTTGCAGACAATGACATAATTGAATTTAAACAAACTAGACTAGACTCTCCTATGGTCTAGTGAACATTTATGTCACTCAAGCACCAGGAGACCTCTGGAGCAGTTTGGGGTTTTGTTCTTTTTTTTCTTCCCTTAAATACTTCAAAAAAATCAAATGTCAATGACATTTTCTGGAGTAAATAGTTCTAATGGAGCTGCACAGAGATTTGGGTGGTCATACGCTTTTTGTGTGTGACAAAGAAACAGGATTAGTTTTACCTGAAAGACCCAGTCATGAAGCTCCCCACAGGCATCCCAGGAAATGCTAATTCTTCCTGACTCAGCTGGATAACAGATTATGACACAAATGGTTACATTTAGAGGAAGTATCCTCTCCCCAGAGGGATTTTTTTTTTCTTACCTATAAAGCAATACTAACAGATTAACAATCTGTTCCTTAGATTGGGAGATCTGTATGGTTATCACCTCATATGTTGCTCAGGTGATTGGAGATGGGGAGCAGGGGATGCTGTGGCTTTCAACTGTTGTGTGGAAAATTGCCTAAACCTCTAGTGAAGGAGGGTCAGATTCTTGGCTGCATAAATGTGTGTGGTTACAATTTACAGCAGGAGAAATATGGCTGCATTTAGTTGGCCTTGAGTTGAACTTTGATTTGAACAGTAATTTTATGGAAAATAATGGAAATGGTGGGGAGCTTGTTCTGATGGGGCTTCTTGTCCATAGGCAGTTCTCATTGCCATCTGCGGTACCCAAAGGGCTTCTTTTGCGTCCTCGGGAGCACCAAGATGAAAATGAGTCTGCTCAATGGCTGAGGTTGACCCTGAGCGTGGAGAATCAATCTCAGACTGACTTCAGCTCAGAGCTGAAGCAGCCCAGAGACATAAACAACCTGTATGCCTGTAACCCTGAGCTCCTGGTAATTGTGGGATTCTTTCTAAAAAGTGCTTAAGCTTGTGCCGAAACCCCACTGTAGACAAGCACTAAACTATAGTAGGCTCCAAGGAGATGTTACCGTTAATCTTCTGTCTAGATTGATAGAAGCATTGGCATTCAAGAAGGTCTTGTGCTTTTTTCTTTCTTTCTTTTTAATTTCACTGCAATAACCATGGTTAGGTGGCTAAGACCAGGCATTGAGAATCGCCTCCCTGTGTAGTTTTGTCAGCTGAGGCCTTCTCTCTCCACATTAAACATTCATGGTATTTAGAATAAATGTTGCATGTGTTGTTCTGTTGAAATAAAAAGCAAACTTCCTTAGTGAAGTAATTAGGATGTGGGTCACAGGTTTTTATATAGCAAGTCAGACATTATTTAACTTTGCAGAAGTCCTGCGCTAGGTCTTTTATCAAGAAAGTCCATTTGTTTTTAAAAACCCTTAATCAATAAAACCTAATTAAAATCATATGTCAGATAACTAGTAGTCCTTAAGATTTTGGTTTTATACCCAGGAGGGTTCTAGCTTACTGGTGACTTAAGTGTATTTATTTACTGACTAGATCAATAGCCTGCTCAATAATTGTTTTTTTGCCAAGGTTACAGGCATTTGGCTGGAAATAATTAGAACTGTTTGTGATGATGGATTTTTTTGATACTCGCTGTAATACCTGAAGAAACTCCTGCGTGGGTGCCTTGAGGCTCAGACAGAGCTGCATTTAGTTCCTTGTGGAGCGCAGTCCTCCTAGCCCTGCCTAATAAATAGATTCTGCTTAATTTTCTATGACCTGGCTTCCAAAACTTGCCATCCACAGGGCCACAGGATGTGCCCTACAGCTGGTATGTAGAATCATATCACAATTACAGCATTTCCAGCATTGTATTTGGTGATACTTGTCTGCAGTGGTCTGTGGGAAATGTTGACGTTTGGTAATGGGCTTTGATCCCAGAAATTTTGGAGCTTCTGGCTTACGGGCGAGCTCTGAATGGGGTTATATGGCATTGCAAGGACTTTTTAGGGGGGATAAAGATCTCCTCCTTTCATTTATAATATTTCTTAGCTGCCCTGTGTGGGTCTTAGTAAGGGGTGATTACACTGTTCCTTGGGGCCAACATACAGAAGATGGCAAAAGTGATTAAAAAGTACTGCTTTGAAGCACCATATACTTTCATCAGCAACTATGAGAATAGTGAGGATGGCCGGTAAATCCCTGCAGTGCTGTCGGAGTAAGACCATCAGCAGCAGAGGTCTCAACTCTCCAAGGCTACTGTGAGGAGTGACAGACTGGCTATAAGAAGCAAAGAATCTGAGGAAAATGGAAAATTTAAATAGCAGCCAGCCTTTATTTTATGACAAAGAGGCTCTAATAAAGATTAGACGCTTCTCTGAATTGTAGTTCCAAAAAACGCTTCAAACCAGCCAAGTGACTAAGAACATATTTGGGTTAACTTTAAACATATGAGTACCTCCATTTATTTTTTTTAGGGCTGAGTAATGTGCATTGTTTTGTTGTGGTTTTTTTTTTCCTGGATACAGTTCCTTCGTTGTTAATTCCAGAATACTTTGTCACTCAGCGAGGCTCACAGTTGAGACCTCCTTCAATTGTCCTTGCATATTGCAAGGGTCAGCGAGGTCCCCTTTCCCTCCAGTGATTGCTGGGCAATGAATCTCCACTAGTCAGAGGTGGTTATGCTAGCACACGCCTTCGTAGTGTTGCACAGCTCAGTAATAAATACATCTGACTTCTGCATCCCAGCCTTTTCCCAGGGCGTCTGTTTGCCTTTGTGCACAGAAGCCAGCCATACATATTTATTACTGGGATGGAGCAGTAATTAGGAATTTGAATTATGCTTTTTACACTGTTGCTTGGTGTTGTGCACAAATATATCGAGGAGTAAACACAACTTGATTGCGATGACAAAAAAAAAAAAGAGAAGAAATATCTCTCTTCAGTAGGAATATAGTCTCAAAACTGGTTATAGGGATAGCTTTTATCATACTCTTTCTTCATCCCTTTTCCCATAGGTTAAGACTCAAGTCATTGATGCAATATCCCAGAAATAACATTTCAGTTTATTCCCAGACGGCATCCTCAGCTGTGTATTTGGAGCCACTTGCACATAAATTACAGGGAAAGCTTATAGGAGCATAAAGTATTTCCAGTAAAACCTAAAACCTTTGACTTTTAAGCTTGCTCTTGACAAACATCCCAACTACGTAAAAACTAGAGCACATCCTCAGAGAACAGAATGTTTCAGTCTTCATAATCATTTAAAAAGAGAAAGATATCACAGATAGGCTGGTTAGAAATGAGCATCCTCCTGAATGTACGTGTATCATGGCATCCAAGCGAGTAGCTGACTTTCACAGATTTAACCCTGCCTTTTCATGTGTCCTTAATTAAAACCGGAGGGTAAAATATGGACTTTATGCTTAAAACATATAATTATATATCTGAACATATATATTTATTCCCACATTAATCTAAAGGAATTTACATGAAAATGTGTTTTCCAAAGGAAAGCTAATATCTTCAACAGGAAAAGCCATCAGGTTCTTGAATCATCTTTCCCTGACAATATCATAAACCTAAAGAACTCCTTAGACTAAGTGCTTGCTTTTACGTGGCTAAATTTAGGTAGGATGATTCACTCTAATTTAAAGAGCCAGATTTGCATAACAAGACAATGGCAGTTAAGCATCTAAATGCCTAGAGCAGATTTTCCAGCTTCCTTACAGCAGCAAAGCTGACATTGATCTCTGCAACATGAATTCTAGGAAATCAAACTCCATCTGTGGATACAAAGCATGTTGCAAAGACATGGCCCTAAAGGTTAGTTTAAATCATAAGAACGACCATGTAGCATCAGATTGGTATTCCAAGTCTGAAAATGGCCAATAGCATTTGTTTAAGGAAAGAGTATAAGAAGGAAGGGAAAATGGTGTGATCCTTCCCATGGCACAGCCTCCTAGCTCACCGTGGTCGGCTGTTCAGGGATTTTTTGTACTCAAGACCGCACCTAGACCATTTTATGCTTAATAGCTACTGTATAGTCTGCCTTTCGTGAATTTTTGAGGCCATTTGTGAACCTTTCTCACTTTGAACTCATTGGCGCTTTTGAACTCTAATATTCTGTGGTGGTGATTCCCACAGTACAGCTAATAATTGCCCTCCTCAATGTAAGAGCCTGATAAAGGTCTGCTCAGTGGAAGAGACATGATGGGAACAGAGTTAATACAACCTTGCTAGAATTAGTGCCACAAAAACATACTGCGGAATCTTTAGTTGTGGCCATTGTACAATATATAGGTCAAAAGCAACACAAATCATTTCTCTAGAAGAAAAGGAAAGTAGAAATTTAACTTTATGTTCTTTGAATATATGTATGGAAAGACAGTCTTTTTTTCACTGATTTAATTGAGTTAAAAGTAGATATTTTCTTTGAAGTGTTGCTTGGCATGTCTCAAGTTATGACTCTTTTGTAAAAGCTAATGCAGTCAAACTATGCATCCACTGCCTGATGCTCCTTGCTTTCAAAGACTCTCAGGCATCCTCATGGGAGTATGCCTAGTAAAAGTGACACTTTCTCCACTTAACCAGCAAATAGAAAACCAAGGACAACCCTTCCAAAACCAGCATCAATTTCACAGGATGACAACTTATGTATTTGGAAGGCATTGCTTTTTGCATATCTGTAGGACTGACAAAGTCAAACTAATAAATAATGATAAATCAGCCTACAGATGATTTTTCATCTTTGCATTCTCCAAAACTACTGCTGTCTCAATGGCAAACAACTGAATTTTGATAGAGTTGTGAGACCCTGTGCTTTTCAGCTCCCTGGGCACCGGCCAGTGCACAGGCACTCTTGTTCTTGAAGTCTTCAGGTTTACTGCTTGGGTTCAAACAGCCTATCTGGAAGACTTTTCAGAATCTGGGTCCTTAAGGCATTAGCTTAGCTGGAAGGTAAGTTCAAGAATTCGTTTTGAAGCAAATAGGCCACAGTCTGAGCAGAACATCTCCTTCTGTATTTTAAACAACACAAGAGCTATGCATGAATCCTTGTCTCAGTTTTCTCCTAATTCAAATGCATCAGGAGTCGATCCTCATCCTCCAAGCAGACCAGGACACATCCTCTCTGCTCCTGTCTCTTTCTGTGCCGCTTTAAGTTGGGGTTCAGGTTCCCATAATAATAGTAGACGCTTTTGCAAAGACGGCTGGTCTTCTCTCTCAAAAGAATTTGCCCTCACTTTTTACTCTCAGGCTAGCAATTAAGGTTTCTGTCAGGAGATGAGTTGCTCACTTGCCCACCTGAGATTTGCTCTGGGCAGCAGCCAGCTCTTTGAACAAAACTGTTTCCTTTTGACTATGAGCTTGTCAAGGCTTTACAGCTCTCCGCTGGGAGCCTTGTGCAAAGGCGGGGGTGCCTCTCCTGGCACTGCCAGGGATCTCTGGCCAAATGGGTTTCCCAAGAATCCAGTGGAGACATGGGGTGGTTTTTGCACCCACGGGTGGCCAGCACAGGGCAAAGTGCAGGACAAAGTAGAGAAAAATACTATAAACATCCAACTTCACGTCATACTGGTCCAGCACCTGTTTCTTTGGCAGAGAAGTTGAATTTTCCCTTGAAATCTGTTCTTGTTACTGGAGTAGATCCTTCTCCAAGAAATATGTAGATGAGAGCACTAAAACTATATGGATTTGTACCTGTCACGGAATAGGTGTTGTCCCAGTGAATTATCATTTATGGATACTGGAAAGATCTGAATAAACCTTAAGTCATCTCAGAAATAATAAGGGATATGCAGCCTGTGTCCTTTGTAACCTACTGTAGTGAGCTCAGCTACTGCTTCTTAATACTGAATATTCATGAAGTCATTAAATGAATAATTGGGATACATTTACACTTTATTACTGTTATGGGATAGCCTGGGCACCTTAATAAGATGCTGATGATTCATTTTGGCATGACAGTAAGAGGGTGCAGAGGGAATTTGTCAATATGACTTGCTAATGCAAAAATAATTGTTCCATTTTCCAACTTTAATGTCAAGAAAGACACTGATGTTTAAGAGTGAATCTGCCTAATAGTCCCTTTCGCTACATATTAGAGATTTGCACAGAGCCAGTGCTCTGCAGCTTGCTGTTTCTATCTCTGCAGTAAATGAAGAACGGAGGGAGAGGAGGCAGAAGTACACCCCACCCCACCCCCGAAATTCAGAAATGACTAAGAGCTCCTGTATGTTGCAGATCAATTCTGATGCAGTTGATAAATGAGGAGGATTAGATAAGTAATCTGATTAGAATGTAATAGCAATGGAAGGAGCTTTCCATTAGACTGAGACTTGACTCTCGAAATATAATGAAGCTTTTAAGGGTCAATTTAATTATATTTGAGCTATACAAATATTTACCATGGCTACATATTGAAAAGTTACATTTCTCTACTGTAAGTCAGCTCCATGAATATATCTGCTATAAAGCCATAAAAAGGTTTATAAGGCAGTAGAAATGAAAATTTAAATGAAAACTAGGTTTAAAACCTGCATCTGCTCAATCCAATGTGCTTATTTTTGTGATTTTTTTTTTTTTAATCATGGTCATCTCCCACATGGTGTCTTTCCATTTACTAACATTGATGTTGTTGTTGCCATGAGATGTGCTAGCTGGCATCACACAGCTTGTGTCCTCCAGTGTGCTGAACCTGAGGCTGGCCTGTCCTTCCACACAGGACCTGTGTTTGCTCATGGTGGGTCTGTGTCTCATTCCGTGGGTTGAGACTGTGTCTTGTTGAGGGGAAGAAAGGTGCCACTGGAAGAAGATGGCCTTGGCAGTGTGTATGTATGTGAGGAGCTTCCCCAAGATCTGACAGTTGTCAGAGAGAGGTGAACATAGCAGACATAACACACGGATAAAGGCAGATGCAAGCCTCCAGGCAGTTCATATACAAGAGTTTCCAGACCACGTACTCTACATCTGGCAGACGTTCATGTTATATGTCTTTGATAAATAGTGCTTATTAAAGAGTTAGAAATTTCTCCTTCCCCAGAGAAGCCGTTTCATACATTTTTCAATCTTTAAGCGAAATGAAAAAGTTTAATGAAAAAGCCCCCATTCAGCCTCCCCCGATGAGCCTCCAGTCAAGATTTTCCTGAAGTACATAAATTCTTAATTTGCTGTAGATAATGTCTACCAGATGATGGTACCAGAAGCGCAAGTGGAAATTGAAGAACAGCAGACTTCGAGCAGACGTTATTAAGTACTTTTTCATGAAGAGAAACATCAGTGTGTTGACTTAAGGCAAGAGAAGCCAACTGAGGTCATGCAGAAAGGGTTTAGATGGCTGCCTTCTGGAGCAGGTCAGCCATGCAGGCAGGATAGGGATAGGGTACGAAGCTCCCTTTCACTGAGTCCCAATGTGAAGTGTAGGACAATACCCTTACAAGAATGAAAGCACACCTTGCATTGGTTCACATCTACAAAGCAATGGTCGCTTCTCAGAAAGGGGCAGGTAGCTGGTCTTGGTTCCCTAAGGGTAAGAAGAATATTTTGTACACTTAAAGCACAGTGTGAATTTCTTATGTGACGATTTTCAGGGATACAGAATGTGATTTGTACATTGAATTTGTCTAGTTAGTGATGTTGGAAGCCTAAAACTTGAGTTCTTTTTATCTTCCTGTCTCCACTGTTGATGGTGCTTATGTGTGAAACAGCAGTGGTGGTATAGCAAATAAATCCAAGATTTCTGAAGGAGTTTTCTAATGTCTATGGTTGTGGAGAGAGGATCTGTACATTTTTTTCCGGAATGTGAAAAAATGGCCTAGAATAAGATGTGTTCTACTAAATGACTAAAAAAGCCGAAAAGAATACAAGAAAATAATAATAAACACTGCTTGTCATATAGCGAAGCTCATCAACAACACTTGATAGCTTTGAACAAGGATTTGTCTCATCATTCCTCTTTTGTAGATGGGGAAACTGAGGCTTAGAAGAAGAATGCAACTTGCCAAGTTCAAATAATAAATGAGTGGATAGAGAGTAGGTCTTGATTCATCACTCCATCTGTGAGGCTTCAGGCCAGAAGGAGAGAATTGGAAATTAGTGTTTTAACAATTAGAACATGTGATATTTTTCTTACATATTTAGGGAAAGGGCTAATTATTCTTGGATGAGTTTTTTGTTATTCTTTTTTCCTATGACATGAACGTTTCTATAGGGGACCAAGCAAAATATTCATTATGAAGTATTTGATCTGAAACAAAACATCACATTTACTTTGTGTAGGCACTTACTGAAACAGCATATTGAAATTAAAACTGGAACTCCTAACTTGCTTTGAAAAGAAATGTTCCAGCTTTTAGGAAAATCATAGCATTTTGAGTCTGGCTTCCTGAGGAGGAGGATCTTTTGCTGTATCCTGAAAAATGGTTGATTATGTGTGTGGCCCACCTGTACATGTGCCTGTCTGTCCTCAATCACTTTTGAACTGTGCATCTTTCAGTTGAGAAAATTTGACTGATTTACCTACCCCATATCAGTCAAGTGGGGAAATATGTTCCTTGTTTTTGCGTTTGGCAAAATAATGGCTGGTGCTGAATCCTATGCCTGCTTGTTCCAACATCCTCCTTATACTGCAGCTGAAATTAATCTTAAGGCAATCTCTACTATTTCTAAATGAAAAGAAAATCTTCATATTCTGCAAAATGCAGCTATTGATCTGGCTCTAACCAGAGAAATCCTTTTGAAATGAATTCCCAATAAAGCGTACTGCTCTAATAAGTTTACAGTGCAAAACTTATTTGACAGTGCAATAAAATATTATCTCAATCACAGAACATATTCGAGGGTACTTGTTAAATGAGGCAGTGTTTCCTCTTTCCAGAAACTCCGGTGCCAATTTAGATGCAAGCTTGTTAGAAAAAATACAGGTTTGGTGCAAGGTTATCCTTGTGAGAAGTTTCCAGCAGAGACTGTAGAAGCAATTATTCTTTCTGGGCTATCGGTAATTTCTGCTGTAACTTCTCACATTGGCAGAAAGCTTCAGTAGTGGAAAAATTAGTGGATGGACTGAGATTGAATTTAGTTTTAAAATGTATATTGGTAACTTTGACATGATTTTTCTGAAAAAAAATTAGGTTTGTCAACAATATACTTACATGTTAAAGAGAAACGTCCTAGCATTAGAAAACTTATTACCATCATCTGAATGTTTTAAATAAAATATTCATAAAGCCAAATCTGAATTTCAAAAAGAAAAATAGCCTTTAAATTCTGAAGTAATATATTCTCCCGTCTCATTAAAAAGCAGAAATCTATCTTGGATCTTATATGCTCTTCTTCATTACAAGACTATTTATATAACAGTCTGATAGACATCAGCTCTTCTTGGGCTTACAGCCCTTGAAAATCATATAAAATACTTTCCTCACTGTTTTAGCCTATATATCTAATTTTTCATTATTTATGACATACAACAGCTCAGCTCTCAAGGTCACACTCCAAAGAAGTCAAAGCACATTTCTTTCTAGGTTTTGTTTTATCTCAGAATTCCAATCAGCTGAAAGAAAAAACACCACAGAAAATACAGTGAAGGCAATCAAGAACATAATATGGTTTCAGTAAATGCTTTTCAAGGGTGGAGAGTTACTCAGGAGCTTTTTAGCTAACGCTTTACTTTAATGGTACATTTAACTAATGCCAAATTGCAATGGGGCTCGAGTGAAAGTCCGTGTGATGTGCATGTAACTACTCAAGAAATTCATTCTGACAGTTCTTTTTGCAAAAATACTCTAAGACAAAAGGAGACCTTGGAGTTCTCCCTGCTTTGTATTCTGAATCTTGCTTTCCAGAGTAGTGTGCCCAGGCATTAATCCCAGGAAGTTTTCATATCAGTGCATTACTGCAGGAGAGCAGAGCAAAGCTCACGGCAGGCAAAACTTATCCTGCAGTCACTGTCAGTTGTCAAATGTTGGCCACAGTGCACCAAATTTTAACCCTGTTGGCAGTTTGAACCTGCAGGCAATCGCATACCTTTCTGTGACAGGTGGAGGAGGACAGAGGACATAAAGTCTAGTGTGTGGCAAGGGCTGGCTTTTTAGGAACAGCTCTACACTTTCCACCCACACTCTATATTCTCTTAAAGGCAGAGTTAAATAGAAAAAGAACTATGTCAAATTCTGTAGAGTTTTGGGAATTTGAATTGGAGATGTAAACTGGCTTGCGCATGAAGTAGGTTTTGCTCTTGATACATGCTAAGGGATTGTTTAGCTGAGATGGAGCTGTGGCATTTCAGAACATAATCACATCTGCAGCCATCGCTCTGCCTGTTCAGTGCGGAGCGTGCTACAGTTTCCCTGGAACATCCTCTAGACTCCATGTGTTTCCTTGTAAACCAGACCAAGACACATTTCATGGCACACCAGGAACAGGCACTCCTGTCTTCTGCATGACGTCTCAGAACAGGATGGTGGCACTCCTTCTCCCCAGGCCCTCTGGCCCTGTCACTGCTGGACAGATGTGTGGGCTTCCATTCAGAGCAGGTTTTGCACTATGCTTATACTATGAAGTCAAACATGGTGACTGATGGTCTCAGTGCTGCCACAACACAAATCATAAAGAAAAAAATGGTAATAGGAAGGGCCAAGCATGACACTCGCATTCAGCACCCTCCACAGAACAGGAACTAGCTAGACATGGGACGTTCTTCCAAGGTCTAAAGCCGCATGTCACTGTATACCCAGCAATGATGACACTGGTAGCAATGTGCCAGAAGAAAAGTCATCTTAATCCCTAGTCATTAGAGATTGGTTTAAACCTTAGGCATGGCCTGTGGTATAATTTCTAAAACAAAAATTTAGATAAATAAATGAAATTGGATGTTGTTCTCATCCCTATAAGTACCCCGTTCCTCTCTTTCTGTTAAAATTTTATGGTGGCATAAGAATGGACTGCTGGCAAAAATGCTAAATATTCAGAATTACCTGATTGTTTATTTATGGCTTAGAACACTGTATGATTTATGCCATCTATTATCCACTCAGAGGCTTCATCATTTATTTGGTTGTCTCTTTTACTTTCTAGTCCGAGAAGGACACAAGAATGGTACCATGGTAGAGAGGGATGCCCTTCCTTCCTGTTAGAGGATTCTCTGGCCTGAGCTGTGTCTGCAGAGCTGAGGCAGATTCTTCCCTTGCTGAACATAGGCCTGCAGCTCTTCTAATGACTTGCGTAAACGGGTACCCACTGTAAATTAGATAAGAATTTGGCCATTGCATCCAAGTACTTCACATCTATCTTTTCTGATAATGTTATTACTCTAATACATTGGGTATATTGCAGTTCAACACCTTATCTTCAGAAGGAGTCCCACAGCACTTCACGGCATAGTTATGCACTACTGCTGCTCATAATTCACCAGTGTCCTACTAAACACCTGCTAATGGGTTTGCTTTGGATTTAAATTCGAAACAGGTCCTTTACTTCTGCAACTCATCAGTAATAATCCATGCTTATGGGAAAGAAACCAAATACATCTTATGTGAGAAAAACAAAGCATATGGTGCTAGGACAACTTTATAGACATCAAGCTCAGTGACTCTTAAACAATTCATTCCTCTGTCTACCTTAAAATCTGTTTTCAGTGTATTATGTATATATCTCAGGTGTATGAGAGTACTCCTGTGAGTTCATCCCGAAGCCTGTAGTTCCCATGTCATGTGCCATATATGCTTGTTCTAGTTACAACAATGTCCCAGTTTTATATCTCAGTACAGAATGTCTAGTTCTCATTAACTGAGATTCCCTGCATTTTGCATATTTTTTTTGTCTAGAACCATCCCTTTTTCCCATAGGCCAAATCCTCACTGAGCATCCTTTATTTTGCAACAGCCAAGTCTCGTGTATCTTCCATTAAAACAAACATTGCATCTTCCTTCAGCTTCATCCTTGCCGTGTGTACAAGTCCTGGTGACCAGGTGGTTACTGATTGAATGAGCATGAGAACAGTTCCTTGACAGCCTTCATTTTCCCCTTCCTGTAACATCCCATGGCAAGAGGTCCTGAGTTTGCAAAGCCAACTGCTGCCAGCTTTGTATTAAATGCATGGCACTCGTAAAAATGTCATCAGCTAAAACCCTGTTTGTCGTCTTCACCCTCGCACAGGGATTGGGGAAAGAGTGGCCTCAAAAGCTTTGTTTCTTGTTCATCTCTTTTCCCACCTCTTGTTCTGAAACATCCCATAGGGGTTCAACAGGATCCCTGTTGTGTAGCCCCACATCTTCCACTTGTGAGAGATTTAACAGCACTTCCTAACAGTCACAAAATTTCTGCAGACTCATAATGTGCAATGCCAGATGAAAAGACCGTTTAGACTGAGGCTGCTGTGGGACTCTGATGTTGGATCAACAGCTGGGGAAGAGACCCCCTTATGAAGGGTAGGGATAGAAATACCTCCCGGTAACAGTGTGTGGGCAGAGTGCACACTTTGGTCTGTGGGAGCAGGGTAGGACACCAGGACGTGTTGTGAAAGGTCCTCGTTTGGCAGTCCATACTTTATCCCATCTGCACACTATAACTAACGAAATACCATTCAGAGCATGGAACAAGAATCTGGTCAGCGCAGTCTGTGGGAAGCCATCCAGGTGACAGAGGAAAGGTCTGCAGAGAAAACTAGGACGGTCATTTACGACAATAAAATTACTATGTTGGGGTTTGTTCACAAATGCAAATACTTTGTACTATGTGGTACGTCACACCTGAAAATTTCAAGGCGACTTAGAAACGTCAGTTAGTGAGACAAGAAGGTAACAATATAGATGGGAAATGTAAGGCTTTTGTCATTCAGTCATCTTGCCAGAGGCAAATGGGAAATGAATGCCAGAATTAAAGCAGAATCGAGAGCTAGCTGCTAGCCCTGCCTTCTGTTACAACTCCAGCTGTTAAACACCTGTTAACAGTATTTAAAGCACAGGTGATCTCTGCAGTACGATTGTTAGCTTTCATTACCACGGGTATCAAAGATACTGCATACTGGCAAGTCAGAAAATCAGATTCAATATGAGTCCAGCTGTGATTTTAACTGGCAGCTTTTTGCAAACAAGGGAATAGTGAGACGCAGTCCATCACTATGCATATGCAATATCTCTAGCCATGTGCTTACCGTGAGGAGACCAGCCTTGCCTTCTTTATAAGTAACATTTTTGTTGACCAGACATTGTCCATGCAGTTTGAGCTGATAGTGGTTGAGGTCCGATGCAACTTTGAAGGGAAAATAAATGGAAAGAAGAGACCCTTACTTAAAATAACATTTTAAAAAGGAAGAGAGACTTTCAGTGATTTGTAATGAGAAGTGTGACAGGGAAGAAGAGAGGTCACCCTGAAAAATTTAAGGACTTTTAAGCAGGGTTTAATTTGTACAAAAAGGACCTGCAGTGCACCTTGAGGCAACAGAGCCATAAATCATGCCTTTCCAGGGCTCATTTATCACCACAATTCACCCCAGGATTTGGAAAAGGAGGTAGAAGCATTCCAGCTGTTTTGTGCAGGAAAGTGTCATTGATAAACGCAAGTCTCCAAAGTAAACAATAAAATATCAATTATAAGTAAGATGTTTTCAAGGAGGCTGCATAGAATTAGGTTTCATGTGTATTGCAGAGTCGTCTAGATAGTGTCTCCTTCCTCATTGGTGACATTGATTCCTCCATACTGGAGCAGTTCTTGCAGCTGAAAACAGGCTCCCCAGACTTCATGCCCATTTTCTTATCGGTAGCAGGTGGGCAAGGGGTCAGCAAGGCTCGAGCAAGTCATGCTCCTTCTGCCCTTGCCATGCGCCTGGCAGTGCAGCTGAAGCCAACATGAACACTCATAGTCATTTGCCATTGCAGAGCGCTCTCTTTTGAAGCCTAATATTTTCTCGACAACTGTACCCCCTTCCCCGGGAGGGAATGATAATAAAATTAATTCAAAATATATACACCCAAATAAAGCCACTGATAAGTGGAGTACCTTCTGGCCACTTGGGTAAGACAGTGCTGATTTTGCTGCCCTGGCAGATGCCAGCTCAGGCAGAGGTGTACTGGCCACGTGGTGCACTGGTGGCGAGCTGGGACCTACCCTGCTGCAGCAGCAGTGTGCTTGAGGAGCTCCCCAGGGCTGGACGAGCTGGGGGTGACAGTGCTACCAGATGTGCCCGTGAACCTCCTGTTCCCTGCTGACTGCGGTGCGTGACAACCAGCCATTAATCATTTGCAGAGCTACTGCTGACTGTAGTCATGGAGAGAGCAAAGAGGTGTTTTGAATTCACTTTGTTGCATACAGTAGTTAACATAGGGGAGGGGGACACTTCACTGTATTAATTTTCCAAAGTAATGTACAGGAATGTGGCTAAATAATGAATATCAAAGATTTTAATAGCATTTTGTGTGACTAAACCACAACATAATGCCTTGAAGTTCCTCTTGCCCATACATTTGTACAGCACCCAGCACAGTGAATTCCCACTTCTGTGTCTCAACATCAACAATAATCTGTGAGTATAACTTCAGTCAAAATAGTTTGTGACATTTTCTTCAGCAAAGGCCTTTCATGTTTATCCAATTTGTTAGTTGCCATTTCATCCCTAAAAACTCTCTTATATCTGGTCTAAATCTCCCCTCTTTTGGTTTAAAGCCATTACCCCTTGTCCTATCGCAAAAGGCCCTCCTAAAAAGTTTGTCCTGTAGGCCACCTTTAGGTACTGGAGGGCTGCTATAAGGTCTCCCCAGAGCCTTCTCTTCTCCAAGCTGAACAACCCCAACCTCATAGCAGAGGTGCTCCAGCCCTCTGTTCATGGTCTCCTCTGGACGCACTCCAACAGTGGGTCCTGGATGGTTTCTGACTGCATTGGGCACAAGAGCACGCTGCTGGGCCTGCAGCATTCCCATGGTGAATGCCAGCTTTGGGATCGTGGTGTGCCAGGTGCCCAGCTCCCAAGTGTCTGTGGATCAAGTGCACCTCAGCTTTTGCATACAAACTGGTATTAGGGCTCTTCCCTGCTCGCCTTTGTTGCAGGGAGCTTAACTGCACACTCACTGATAACTGAGATATGTTAAAGCTTTCTGCAGTTTTGGATGACCGGTGGTGTGGAGTATCCTAAGCTCAGTCCCTCCCCAGCCCCATGCTTTCTCCCCATGGAGAAACACTTTTCTGGACACATGCACTTGAAGAGGAAGGGGGAGTGTGCCAGGCTTTGCTGTGGCTTTGTTTCCCACTGGAAGCCACAACAGTGAGCAGCTCTCCAGGGCCACCTTCCCTCCCTGGAGCTTCTCCTAAAGGCGACCTGTTTGACACCACCCTGTGTCAAACATGATGACACAACCTGTCCCTGATAGTTTGAAGAAATCTATAAATAAGATTCAGCCCAGCAAATCAGCAGTGACCCACCCCCAGAGGGCCTCACGCTGCCCATTTAAGAGACAATAATGTCTCTAGCCAAGAAAACAAATTTTCGTAGGCGTCCCCTCTGAAGAGGTTTGCGTTGTGCTGCTCTCCTGCTCCGAGTAATATAAACCCAGTGTGATACCACAGCAACAGTTCTCTGAATTGATGTTGCTGCAGCAGAGCGGACTGTAAAGCCAAGGAAATATCCAAAGTCAAAGTCAGTTGAGTAGAAAAAGAACAAGTTATTTATCATCAATAGATAATAAGAATCCTATAGACTTGCCTTAGTATCTGTTTGCTCGGGGGGAATTCAGGCCACAAATTGTGGATGATTTCTTAATTGCAAAGATGTATGATAAAAAAAATTATAGTAGTTTCTTTTTAATTGCTTGCAGAAATTCATGAATATTGTTAAACAGTGTAATTTTTCAAAATGCTTTTGGACATTATTTTTATTAGGTATTATTGTATTGTATGACTATTTATGTTTTGCCAGCAATCTAGTTACTGCATTATTAGTTAAGCTCATTAGCCTAAGTGACTGAAGGCAGACTTGTGTGCTACAGAAAGCTCCTCTGTCTCTGCAGCTTGCCAGCTTGTTGCAGTCCTGCTTGTCTTGAATGCCTTCTGCTGGCCAAATAAATCCAGCCCATTTTCAAGACACCATTGTTTTATGGTGATACCATAGGAAAAAAAAAAAAACATAGGAAAAAAAAAAGCAGGAATTAATGGTATTTTTCTTTTTTAAATTTTCACTGGTAGGTTGATAGTGAAGTTGTGTCTGATTCTGTTTTTCTACCATTGTAGTTCCAGACAAGCTCAGATGAGGTCAGGGCTGCTTTGTGCCAGGCTCCCACCTGCACTGCCTGAGATTACTGTTTAAATAAATGTCTTGGAGAAGGGTTAAACTCCCTGTACATATAGGAAAGGGAGAAGCTGCAAGGTAATCACTTGGGCAGGAGGCTGATAAAGCCATGCTCCCAGCTGCTCTTGTGACTGCTATTTATGCCTGTAAACAGCCGCTGGTTCGTAGACTGTGATTTGAGTGCACCCTTCAGTGCTGGTCCATGCAGCCGTCTGAAATACAACGCGAATGACATCCAGGTGGTCACCAACCACTGTGGTTTCTGAGAGGTGTTGATGTTCGCATTCAGGGCTCCATGTTTGGGCCACCCTGCAGCAACTTGCAGCAGAATCTTTAATATAGCTGTATTTCTGGCACCAAATTTGTCTGACAAGGACCCTTAGTCTCGGCTGAGCAGCTTTTCACCTGGTGTAGAGGGGCTGGAATGATTCCCCTTCAGCACTGCCCCATCAGTTGCATCCCTTCATTACAAACAGCTGCTGTAGTTCAAACTGATCTAGAACAAAACATGTCTGATTTTTCAAGCCTTTTAAACCTGAGGGCAAGTGCATTTGCTGGTGTTTTATTAATTTATCAACATCTTCTGAAAATTCCTTGTTTTCTGTAGCAGCCATCAGTCCTTCTCCTAGAAAGCACAAGATATGTAACCACACTGTGTCGTTAACCTGAATAAATAATAAATAAACATAGCAGAATTGAATAATTTAAAACACTGTACTCAAGGGATTAGGTAATTTCAAGGAAATCAGCCTGGTTAAATGTGGCTAATGCACAAGAGCCAAGCGCCTTGATGACTTCGATCTCTTTCAGCAAAACAGAAAGGTCTGTAGGCTCTGAGCTGCCCGTGGGCAGGCACAGATGGACCAGGGACAAGGGGGAGCCGGGGGCTCCATTAGCTTCCCACAGACACCGGCCAGCCTCACAGCTGCTCACGACTGCGTATCTTCTCTCTTCTTCTTTCGATCAGGGTTGCTGATCACAGTCTTATTTTATCTTAAAGAGTCTGCATATATATCTTTTTAACTTAGTCCCCTGATGAAATTAAGGGTATTTTCCTTTGTTTTGCCCCCCCTCCTCCCCCCCCTTTTTTTTTCTTTTAAGGAAGATTGACTACAGTTATTTCTAGGGCATCCATTATCTGGTATATCAACTAGTTGGCTTTTTCCTTATTGTTCGTGAGGCTCTCATTCAGTGTACAGTTGGACAGTCCCAGTCAGTAGGCCAGGTTCAGCCCTGCTATGAACCTTAAGGCAAGATCATAAATATCAATTCTTCTGTGTCTATGCCACAAAATCACTTTTCCTTGAGTTTTAGGGTTGCAGCATCTCGCAGAATGTGGCTGGGAAGTTATACAGGCTATTAGTCAGTATGGAATGTTAGATAAGATATTAAAAGTAATTGCTTTCCAGCTGAATTATGGTTTAGGAGACAAACCACCCGAACTTTCCCCTGCCCTTCTTACTACACAGTGTCTTCAGTATCGCCTCCAAAACCAGCCTGAGCCTGTACCCTCCCAGCATTAGTTCCTAGCAGACATGTGAACATCTAACAGGCAGGAATTGGAGACAGTGATACGGTAGCCTTCCTCACTTGCTGGTTAAAAGGAGTTGTACAAATTTATTCAGCAAGGTGGAAGCCCAGATACCCCCAGCTGAGCCAAGGTGAAATTGGGACCATTGTGGCTGGTGACAAGGCTGCATAAATTCTCAGTTTTTCCCAGCTGGATCCCCCCATGTTGGGGCTTCCCAGCCTACAGTTCTCATCTGGGATGTAATTTGTCTTAGATGAAAGGCTCACACTGTCTTAACTCCCACACAGGACTGGATTTGAGCCTGGGTGAACCCTAAGCACTACTCCAGATCTGGGGCTTTTTCTGACTGGACTAAAAGCTGTGCTGAGCTGTGCACTGGTGATTTTCTCTGGCTGAGGAAACTCCCCCCAAATGTTTCCTGCCTTGCCAATAAGCCCTAATTTTCCAAAGGCAAAAGGTCAGTACATCCTTATCCCAGCAAGTCAGCAGACCTCCTGCAGGTCCTGGTGCTCTGCTACAGTCTCTTATCTTCATTGTTTCCCTCTTCCCATCACTCTCAGGTGTAAGTTATTGATTATTCTGCCAGGGATTGCTAAACCAGAAAATTTTGATATCTCAAATGAAAATCCATATCACAACTTATTTACTGAACTGCAGCCAGATTATCCAGAACATTTTTCTGTTATATATGAGTAAGGATGACTGCTGTCAGGGCTGGCAACAAGTTGTGAACAATAAGCATAGTGTGTTTCTTTATCTCATCTTAGATAGAGGCTATGGCCAAATTAAACCTGACCTTCATTACCATCGAGGACTTGGAGCAGTCTGTGCCAGTTCTGTCCCCTGTGATTCCATAATTTTTCAGTTCTAGTTAATAGCCACATTACAACGAGGTAGTTGTTACACTGAAATGGCAGCGCCCATTCTCACAGAGGTACCCAGCTGTATTCCTCCTGTCGCCTTTACTGCCTTGTGCAATGCAAAGCACAAGCAGTTGTTGCTTCAGAGTCCAGGGCACGTTTGCAAGATCCCGAGGGGATCTGGGGAATGGCGTGTTCCAAATGCCAGACTCCAGGCATGGCAAGTCAAATTTTGGCGCATCTGATGCAACCCAAAGTTGCTTTTGAAAAGTTTCACTGACCAGGATCAACTGATCTGTTGTAGTGGGAGAAGTTGGAGAAGTGGCTTTCGTGCTACCTCTTCACTGGCTTCCCTGACTTTTTTGACTGGGAGAGCAGGAGCGGTCAGTGGTAACCCGGCCGTGGCTCTTGGATTGAAGCGGTGACTATGCTTTATGGACTTGTCCGAAAGGGTATTAACTCCTACTTTCTAGTTTCCCAGCTGCATTCTTTACAATCAGCAGCACAGGTTAAGCGCAATCCCAAAGCAAAAAGAACGCTGTGTTAAAAATAACAGTGCTTGGTTAGGGGGCTAAGCAGCAGCTTGTGCATTTCCTTTAAAAAACATAAAAATAATTTTAAAAATCTTGACTCATTTTTAGTGGTGACTTTCAGAATATATTCCACAAATCAGAGCAGAGATCTTGGGTGTCTGACAAATAATTCCAAGATTAATACAGATATATATCCCTGAGTGCAAGGACTTTAATCAATCCCTAATCTCCCAGAGAAGCAGTTTGACTTTACCTGACAGCACTGTGAAAGATGATCTGCTTCTATGTGACTAGTATAGCAATCGCAAAAGCCATTTCCCTTTTTTTTTAAATCCAATTTTTACTAGAGATTGCCCACAGTTGCTCAAAGCCACATTCAGAGCTTTCTGTTGAATACAGGAGGCTTTGGATCAAGCCCTTGGATACTTTCCCACTCATAAATTAGACCAAACAAAGTGGGCGACAACCCTCCAAGTCTACGGGTCTTTGAAACTCCTGAAGTTCAAGCAGTTAAGCATAAAACTGAAGACACCTGAAAACAAGTGAGAGCAGGCAGAGAAGAGGGAGCTGGGAACTGGTAACCATCTAAGATCTCCGCTCTCAAGTACTTTGCTTTTTCTCTCTCCGCAGTGGACAGCTGCCCTATACTTTCATTCTTCCCAAGTCGTTTACAGCCCATTTAATTGGCTGCCAGTGACTCTTGCTTTTATACATGCAGGCTAAAGCAAGACAAATAATTTTCATACAGCCTGTTTATGCATTGTCCAAAAGAGATTTACAGCCCAACAAAACCAAACCCTTCTCGGACTAGACCAGAGAACACAGGAATAACCACGTACCCTTGTGCAGCCTGAGCACAGGCGGACGGCCCAGGGTGAGGCACCCTTGCTGAGGGCGGTGGGGTTCCTGCAGAGGTTTGTCCGTACCAGCGTGTGCCCCGATTGCTCCCGTGCTTCTCACTAGGCAGCACAGCAGAAGGTGATGGATTGCCTGTGAGTCTTTTTCAGTGTTGTTTTGCCACTGGGCTAACCCAAGGCAAACTGCTTGCTTTATTAGCTATCTAATTAAAATGAGAGACTGTAACTTATCATTCTGTACAAAAATAATAACAAAAACTGAACAGGCAGCTCTGTAAGCAGAGGTTGTTTCAAACTCCAGCATGTTTTGCCTGATGAGCTTCATTTATAACACACCAAGAGACCTAACGTATCCTCTGATGAGACACACCACGGTGACTAAAATTTTAACAAAATATTAATTGAAGTTTATGTATTGGCTCATTGATATATTCTTATATAATGGTATATGCTATTTATTGTCTATTTTATTAATATATTAATATATTAATAAAAGCTTTGGACAATAGCTAGGGGATCCGAGAAAATAGCTGTTAATAAACATTTTCACTCTGGTTTCATTCTCTTCGGTTTGGATTGTGAAATTTAAGATATGCCCACAGCAAAACACACTGAAGTAATAGATCCATATAGAATCATAGAATTGCTGAGGTTGGAAGGGACCTTTAAGATCATCAAGTCCAACCATTAACCTACCCGGACAAAAGCCACTTCTACAACATATCCCTAAGTACCACATCTACCCTTTTTTTAAACACCTCCAGGGATGGTGAATCCACCACCTCCCTGGGCAGCCTATTCCAATGTTTAATAACCCTTCCAATGAAAAAAATTTTCCTAATATTCAATCTAAACCTCCCCTGACATAACTTAAACCCATTCTGATCATGCAACATCCAAAGTATGTGCTTAACTTTACCTGCCATGCATATTTCCCTTGAAACCAATGGGGATGATTCAGTGTGTATAAATTAAGCCTACCGTGCTGTAACAGCACTGTGAATGCTTACTCTTACCATTTGTTATGATCTCAGCTACATGCTAGCTGAGAACATGGCGCCTTTGTCTTTAGCATTTTACATGATTGAGAGATTCCCCAAAATAATTTATCATTTAAAGAGAGGTAAGGGTGACCAGACTTAAAAATAGAAAAAAACCAAAGCAAACCTGGGAGAAAGGAGAAGCGTTCACGGTGTCGGTCACGCTGTAGGGACAATCCCTTTGCACCAGGGCATGTGGTATTTGACTGCGTCTCCAGGTGCTGCTGCAAGAAATACAGCACTAGTAAAAGCTTCCATACCCTGAGAAAGGGCCCGATCTTTTATTTGAAGAATCATTGTACGTGCCATTTTTGTGGGGTTACCCACATAAACTTAATTTCAAAACCATATGTTGCTGAAAAGGACTTCTGAATTTAAGAGCTAGTATTTGACAGTTAAAAGAATATGGACAGATCCATTTTAACATCCCAATTTTGTATGCTATGAAAGCAGGAATATAATGTTATAGCACAGTTAGATTAACAGATACATTTTCTTTAAATGTAAATGTCCAGATTCTGGTCTAAGAACAAGCAAGGGGAAGTTACTCTCCTGAGAAACCTGTAAGTGACCGAACATGGGGTTTTCAAACAAAAGTGCCAGGATCTCCAGTGTAATTACAGCATTGCCACTGCACCAGGGGAACACTTTACAGCAAACCAGAGATTATGCGTGCATATTTCCAGCAGATTGGGAATTTGCATATCCCATCCATAAACCACCAAAAATCTAATAAGGAATCAAACCCAGGAGCAGCTATGGCCACTTCATCACTGTATCTGAAAATATAGCTCTGTTGTGCCTTGACCTTTTCTGTTTGGAGTTTGGGGTTTCCAGCCCTTCTTCCATCTGTTTACAGAACCAGCCCCTCTGGGAAACATAAGTAAATAAATCTTTTCCCCTGTGCATGCTCATGACATCAAATGATGTAATAAAATGAAGTCTCTCTCCTTCTTTCTCCCCTTTCAATATTTATTCTGGGGATTTATTGTTTTCCCTCCTTTTCAGGCTTCAAGGTTTCCCTCTGATAGATCACCTCACTGTGGAGCATTTCTCATACTCCCCATGCAGCACCTCTCAAGCTATTATTTTAAAATGTAGTTGGAGCTGCTTTAAGCTGAAGACAGTGCAGAGTTTTTCATTTTTCTTTCTACCTATGCTGGAGCTGCTTCATGAAAATTTCAACCTCATTTTTAATCGAAATATTGTTAACATTTAATATTGATTTCAGTAAACACCTGAAGACCAAAAAACTTCTGTATGTTTACATGTGGGTCCCGTTCCCACACGTTTCTGTTATTGTTATGAACATTTATGCCATCCTGAGCTGAATTCTTAGCTGGCATGAATGGGAATTCGCTTTGGGATAGAGATGGGCTGATTTAGACCCTATGAGTATCTGGTATTGTGATGAAAAATCATAAGGTTGAGTGCACAAGCATTCAAGAGGAAGAGCTTTAATTTTACTTCCTGTGCTGTGAAGATTTCCACGAAGTCAGTTAAAGCTATTACACAGTTCAGGACATGCGTCTCTCAATACAGGGTAATACTTAGGCCAAAAATCAATTAACACCCTAAAAATCTAAAGTCCCTTAGCAGAAAATGGCTCAGACTATCTCACAGGCCTTTTCCACTTGTAAACTTGTCCTAGAGGTTTCTGAAATTAAAATACGGTATTTTCCCAATCAGGGTATTTTCCCAGCAATTTCCAGTAAGTATGGCACTGGCTAGCAGGGGTCATGCGTAGCACAGGCTGATGGGATTACTGCACAGGAGCAATGGGGTAGAATGCCTTATACCAGAGAGAGCTGCTTCAGAGAAGACGGCACCTAAAAGAACGTATCACTGAGAGGTCATTTAACAATACCGTTTGTTTACCTTTGAGCCATCAAGGCTCAGGCTGAGGAAGGAAGCAGCAGTGCTGCAGGCTGGCATCTCCTTTCCATCTCATTATCCTTACTCTGTAAAATACAGGAGTGGCTCTTCCTGGATGGGACAATGATTTTTTAGAAGCCGGGGCAAGCCACAGACAATTTGATTTCTCATCTTCATCAAAACTACAGTAGAAGTTCAGGTTATCCAGGCTTTATTCAGCACTCATTCGCAGAGAGGGGGAGTGCAGGGGGCCGCACTGCCGCCTGCTGCTGGAGCAGCCGTGGGGCTGGCAGGGGCCATTGGTGCGAAACGAGGAATTGTCGTATATGGCTGGTCTCCAGTGTCCGTGTGCTTTGCAGGAATGCTAAAATGGGATTATTGCTGGTGTAAGACTTAAGCCTATGTATATGCACCCGCTTTCAAGTATATTTCACTGTTGCTTAATCTCAAAGGAGAAGTAATCACCAAGAATGTAAAGTATCTGAGATCTAGATTAGATCTGCATGGGGGTTTAATACATTGGATCCAAAGCACAGGAGCAATGAAGCTACCTAAAGCAGTATTTCTGTAGTGTCTAAGCATCAGCAGTGCAATCCAGAAAAATCCCTGCTGAGCATTGGTTGCCTAACTCCCATGGGCATCTCATTTCTCTTGCCCACCCCACACGCGTCTCGGTCTGCCTGGCAGTGCCCAAGGGAGCTACAGCTGCTGTGTGGTGAGAGCTGGTGGGCTTGCCCGGGCACTCCAGCCCTGCTCTTGGCTCACCTTCCCACAGCTGGGGAGCCTTGGAGAGTCTGGAGATGCTTTCTACTGCTGAGGGGCCAGAGCCAGGCTCTGAGCACGCTGACGGCACACCGCTGTGGCCTCTCGCTGCAGTCAGACATCAGAGCTTTCTTCTACAGCACAGGGAGGAACCGTGCCAACTATTTGTATGAATTGCAGAGATTTGGGGTCCTCTGTTTTGTCTTTTCCTCTTGTGTACTCCCTGAATTTCTCAGTGGAAGATCCTGTTCCTAGCTGTTGCTTTTAAGCCTGTTGACAATAGATTTGCTTTTCATAGTGCACTCTGATTGCTAAGGAGTGCATCTAGGTTAGAGAGCAACCCGACTTCCCATCTCTGCCCAAGAGGTTTCCCATAAAGCAGTAATTATTGGAGTTTTGTTTCTAAATGCAGTCAAGGGAGTTTTAGGGTGCCCTGAGCCCTCTTACATTAACCAACTTTTTTTTCATAAGAAAACTAGAAAATGCTTTTATCCCATGCATTAATCATTTAGCCATATCAAAGCTTTCAACAACAGCCCCACTGATGAGTTCGGATCTTCTGAATAATCCCCTGCAATAAAAGCTACTGTCTTTCCCTGAGAGCTTCAAGGCAATGCAATGAGAGTTGCTTCACCAAAAAATTATCCACTACTATGTAATTAGCAGCAGGGGGGTTGGAACTCGATGATCTTCAAGGTCCTTTCCAACCTAAACCATTCTATGATTCTATGATAGTCTTATTGAAATAAATATATACCATGGGTGGTAATAAGAATTTAAAGCAGTGACATATACAAAGAGCTCATTCAGAAATTGAAGCTTATTGCTTTTTATTTGTAGAACAGCTTATAAAAGTAATATGTGTGTTACAGCTGCATTATCACTATGAATATATTGCAGATGAGCTGTGCAGATAAGCAAGAGGTTACAATAGCTTTGTTTACACCATTTTTTACACAAACTTTGTAATCACTCGGAGGCTGTCCTTAGGGGCTATGGGAGAATATTGAATATGAAATGTTGCGGTTCTGCAATTCAGGTAGAAGCATGACTCTGAGCATCCGTTTAGCCAGACAAGATACAAACAAGTACTGGGATCTCTCTGTCCTCTCAGAGCTGCTCATATACTGGGATGTGGGAAAGCAGCAGACTGAAAACCTGTTTGCTCAGTAAGTTCTACTGACAAGTTAAAGATGGTTGGAGGCCCTTTGCAGACAAGTCATTAGAAAGGAAATAGGAGACGTTTCTGAGATGCACAGTATTGTTAGCCTGCTCCAGCTGGCGTCATGTCCCCATTCAATGCTGATGGGGGCTGAATTGTGTATGACTGAAGGAGAGAGATGTTTGTTCTAAGATGCCTGGCTGAAGGTTACACCTGTTCTTCTAAAATCAATATATTTTCATATATATATGACTCTTCAACTGTCCATGTATTGAAATCGGCAATGAAGAACCTTAGAAAGCTGTCCTTTATGACAGTGGCTTGCAAACTGAGCTTGTCATCGAAGTGTCCAAAGCTTCTATTTCTGGCTCCCCAAGAAAGCACAAATCCGCATACTGCCTGCTCACGTGGGTAGACCTCTCTCTAGCCCATATTTCAGCAAAAATCACTGGTGCATGACGATCTAGATAGCTCCTGATGTTTCACAGTGTTTCTGATCTATAATACTTGCCTGCAGAGGTTGGCTAACAAATATGATTGTAAGCTCTGAGCCCGCTGTCACAGTAGTTGTTCATTCTGTAATACTGCCTTCTCCTGAGAGCGCATAGCTCTACTAGTTTAATTCACACATGCACTTAGATAACACCGTGACATGTGAGACAAAATACAGAGACAGGAATAATTTGTTTCAACTGTATTTCTAGGTCTAGTGGTTTTCACTGACGTTAAGCAATCTTCTATCATCAAAGATTTTTTTTTTTCCCCTGACTTTCTTGGTGCTGTCAGGAAAGCTCACTCAGCCACTTACAGTCTAGCTCACGGATATAATAAAGGACCAGGTTCACGCCTGTAATAAATTGGCATCGCTCTGTCTGGAATCAATAGAGCTGTAGCGATACACTCCAACTGCAGACTGCCCCATTGGTGCAAAGCTCAGCGTAGACCAAGGAGCAAGTTCTAAAACTAGATGAGTTTAAAATACTGTACTCGTTTTTCTGTTCTGTACCCTAATCTTTCAAAAGAAACATTACCCCACCAGAGCCAGAATTAGAAACATTTATTAGGAAAATGTGACAAGAGCAGGGAAGTATGTGTTTGATAATTAAGATCAATTTCTGTGTCAGGGCACTCCTATTTTAACTGAAAACCTGCAAAATATCCAGATCCTGGTGCAATGTTCTCTTGCGAAGGCATTCATGCTTATGCTGAACTTGGGTAATTTTGTTGTTTTATCACAAATTTCATCCCTGTTTTCTCTGAGTGTTTGTGTTTCAGTATGTTCAATATATTTTAAATAGTTTTACTGAATGTGAAAGCAGTCAGTGACACACTGGACATTAGCTGTGTTTTGCTAAAGATCATGCAAATTAATAGAAGTTAACAGTTATTTGTAAAATCAGATAGCTTTGATCTCTGACCTTGATTTATGTACTTTTGCCATTGGTGCTGAATACATCGTTTCTGTGATGGGATGCATAGCAATCCCATCGTTGTTATGTGCCAGGAAAACTCCTGACTGCAACAAGGCTAAAGTGTAGTTGCTAAATACACAGCTTTTTATCACTTAGCAAAATGGAGAAAGACTGGGGAAAGGTCAGGGGAAAAGCATAACTGGAGCCACAGAGGTTGACCCCAAAGTCCATGGAGGTTAATAGAAGTTTTTGAAATGGTTTGAGACAACCCTGTGGAGAAATGCAAACGTCTCATGTCCAGACACTGCTTTGTAGGATTGTACAGGTATGCGCTGATGAGGCGACATCAGGATGGACGAGATCATAGTGGAATAAACCAGAAGTGTGTCCCCACGTTTTTTCCAAACCATTTTGTCATCTATGGGAAGATTGAGTTCAACGTGGGTCTTGTCTTCATGTCCTGGAGATTATTCTTCACCTCACTGAATATGATATAATTTAGCATAATGGGGACATGGACCTGTATTCGTAGTTTCTAACCTTGTAGGTTATTTCACAGGGCATAAGATGAATGGGATAAAAAATGAGATGCAGTTCTAAAATAAAGCATGAGTTTTAGAAACGCAATGAGCATGATTTAACTTACTTGCATCAGAAGTACAATGGGAACAGAATCAGGCCACGTCTGAGAGCTCCTGAAAATCTCATTATGTATGTCCTTTTTATTATTTATATCTTTTACATATATCATGTACTGTCAGTCTAATAGCAGTAGATAAGAATTACTTCTCTTTTTTTGCACAGATCCTTTAATTTAGAGACACCCAGCAGTATTCTAGCGTTCAGGTTCTTTCCTCCACTATTTGTAAATCAAAGTCTTAAGCTGTAGTGCTTTATTGAATACAGTGACAAATAGGGATGAACTGCATTCTCCCCTATAGTCATAAAATTGATTTAATATTTCAATTAATCTTTGCTACACCTTCTCCAAAAATTTATGTGAATACATTCTGAATAAGTCATCTTCAGGACTTAAATAAATACTAACATAAATATCACTTAATTTATTTGTTCTCTATAAAATTCCTTTATAGCACTCTTGCAGTCAAATGTAAGTATTGCTTCCACCAACCAGAACACAGAAGTATCAGATGAGAGTGCCTTAACAAAGGGATTTTCACATTTTCATTAAATACTTCTGCATTCATAGTCTGTTTTCCATATCCAACAAAATGGTTCTTCACAGCTTTGCAGAGGATGGAAACTATATCATAAGCTATCCTTTATTATAAAATTAAAATAAAAAAGTATTTTAAAATAAGTGAAATTTTTCTTTCCAGAAAAGAGAAATGGACAGGTACTCGCCATTAGGGCTTGTTTTCCCTCTGACACAAGATTGCAGAGGGGCTGGCAAGATTTCATGAGGCATTTTTGTGTGAAGTGCTATGGTTCATATTTTTTTCTGTAATGATCCTTCATGCTCATAATTTGATGAGGAGGAGACACACAACTCCTACTAGACTGTGCTAAGTTAGTCCAGAAGTGGTGAGATGGATGAATATGTGGATGGTTGCATTGTTAACATAAGATATCTGAAGTCTAATGCTTTTTGCATAAGTACTTTTCCTCTAAACCAGAATGTTAAACTCACTAAATGTAGCAAGCAATTAACTGTGCATTAGCAAGCTATTTGTGGAAGCACCCGGTATGAATCCCCCCTCCCATGCTCACCGAAGGCCTCACCCTGCAGTCATTGCAGTCCTTGGCAAGGAATTTCCTGACTTTAGTAGATTTTAGATCTACCAGTAGTCTCCTACTATGAACGATAAAGAGTTGGATTAAAAATTAGTGTTCGGGTGTTTTGTGAAATATAACGTACTGTCCTGAAAAGTAGTCTCTAATGAAAACAAATAAAGGAAATAGTATATGGGGAAACGGGCTTTCTCTCTTCCTGGGTCTGCCCTTCTACATATTCTTTCAGTACTAGTTTGTGACCTAGAGATGACTTTGAACTATAATGCTGTTAGAGATGCTAAGTAAAGCTTCCATCAGATAGTGACGGCCACAAGCAGCAAACCTCCACACCAAGTTCCAGGTACAGTTCAAGTTTCATTTCTTGACATTTTTCAGAGGGAGTTGATTAGAAAGCTGTTTAAAAAAAAAAAAAAAAAGCCAAAAAAACCCCAAACGTAATTGATCCTATTTGTAACAGTCCTAGGGAAATATTCTGGTGGTACAGTTATATTAATAAAAAAGAGGGTGAGCTCTCCTATTGCAGTCCATGCACTGAGAAGTGGTCAAATGGCCCAAATAAAGATGACGGCACCTCCCTATGCTTACTCTGAGCAGCAGTTAATGGTTGCATGACATACAGCTTGCAAAATGATACTTCCCTGTCTACATGACTGCAACAGATAGACATGTTTGAAACACTGCAATGAAAAAGTACCCAGCATACAGGGTTGAAAGAATGGTTGAAATAGAGATTTTTTTCCTCCTCTGTTTCCTCACAGCCTCCCTATTTTGCTAACTTTACAGTTTAAGAAATTCATTTATGGGCCTTAAACTATTTCGCAGTTCACCTTTTTGAGCTTAGCTGTAATTGAAAAATCTGGCTGCTCACTCGGGCTGATGGGGAAAGGAGAAGATTCTCTTTGAAGTGGACCGGGAGGGGAGGCGAACCAGTAAACTGGGAGAGCCTGCTGGGAGAAGTGGCGGAGATTACATCTGTCTTCTTGGTAAGAGCAAGCACACTTAGTGCTTATTATTCCACTTTACAATGTAGAGACATATGAGGCTCTAAAATATTTGTGGAAACAGCAGGTACAGCTAAGTTAGTTCTTTCATCTATCACTAGTGAAAAATGTACAAAAATGTTCCATAAATGCACTGTTATCTGTGCATTTCATGCTTTTACAATCATTAGACAACTATATGGCTCCTAACAAGGAGTCTAACATGGGACTACCATCTGTAAACTTCAGTTAATGCACAGTGTATCTGTCCATTTATTAAGTGGTGCTTTTACACTTGGGCTTGCTGGTCTCTGCTTTCCCGCTGTTGGATGCCAGATGGAATTTAAGTCTTGCTTCATTAAGTCCTAAATGGCTTGGGCCATGTTTGACTCTCTTGCCTTGTAGTACTATCATGCGTCTAGCAGAGGCACATGAGACGTCAGTGCCATGCTCCAAAAGTTACTGAGACATTTGCGGTGAATCTGCTATGACAAGTAATAGATTCTCTCCCCCTCTCAAACCAGAACCTCAGCGTCTTGACCCTCCTGGCACAAGAAAACACTTTTCCCTTCTGGCACGCATCTAAAGAAGGGATGGGGTGAGCTAGGTGAAGGCTGCATGGAGGTGAATCTTACCTTAGGGGGACAGCTGACCAAAGCTGATGGGGAGAGTAGTCTGGTGAGGAGCTGTGAGGTGGGCAGGGAGAACCTGTAGTACTTCAGGTTGTACATGGCATATCTGAAGTCGAAGGAAATGCGAAAGGAAATGAAAAATTAAGCTCCCAAGAAAGGTAAATGCTGATATTATGATATCCAGTAAACATTCAACTATGTTGAAAACATGGATCAAATATGATATTGGCATAACGTTAGCCCCTTGAAGCTGATGATAATTCTATCCTACTGCTGCTACCAAGTTCTGTGCACAATTACAGAGGTCCAGTACAATTAGCGTCATCTAAATTAGGTTAAAAATAATCAACGGAAGACTGTCATTTTGTGTGTCAGTTTAGATCACATAGGGGCTTTTTATAAATCTCAGTGGGAAGAAAAATGGTTGGTTCTTTTCCATTTTGGTTCACACAGTGAGGGCACAGATGTCTGGCATTTTTTCAGTTGTGTTTTTCCAAGTGGCTCCACGTTGTCACAGGGAGCAGTGCCAAGCTGGCGTCCTCGTACTCCTCCCTCCCAGCTCAGGGCTCCAGCAGTAGATGAAGTCCTCACTTGCTCCTCCTCTCACCTGCCAGCCTGGGATGGCAGTGGGCAAACATGGGACAGACCTATTTAAACACTGAACATTGTTCTTTTCATGCCTTCTTCTATGAAGCAATCTGCAATATGTGCTGGGACTACACTCCTTTTTAAACGCAGCAGGCGACCGCTCTGACTTGCATCCCAGAGAGCCCCAGCAGCTTCAGGAGGCTATAAGGCTATTTGCTCTCTTGCACTCATGTAACCTGGGTGGGATGTCTCACGCCTCAGTGGAGGCTCCGGCAGCTTCCCCTGGGTGTGCTTGCTGCAACAAGCAGGACAGGATCCATCCTGGAGCTGGGCAGGTCATGAAAGGTCCCCAGCAAGCCCTACCTGAAGTGGAAGTACTGGTGTGGCGTACATAGTGCAGGCACGGGACTGACATGCACGGGATGCTCTGCAGGCAAGAGAGGGAACTGATCTTCGTTTCTCACTTGGAGCTAATTCGTCTTTAGGGCTGAGGAATGGGGTGGCATGTACCTGCTCTGGTCAGCTGAGACCACTCGGCCTCTCCCTGTACCCCCTGCAATCTCCTTTCAGGCTCCTTCCTGCGCCCTGGCTGGGCCTGGTGCCTCCTCCCTGCTTGGCCCCCTGGGCAGAGGCACAGCAGGGCTTCAGATTTTGGAAACACAGGAGGGAAATCCCAGAAGGAAGGAAGCCTAGGAGAGAAGAAGCCAAGTACTGAATGCGAGGGGACTGCTACCCAAGGCTGCAGCTCTTGTCCCAGTCTAAGCTTTGCCCAGTTTACCAGGTGCTTTGTGTCTTCTCCCACTCGCTCCACTCTCCATCTGCACTGGACCGAGCCAGTCAGACCCTTTGCTGCTGATCCCAGCAGCCTTTCTTGTTCTGTATTTTGTTTTCCAGCAATTTTTTTCCATGTTATGTCACATTAGCCAAAGTCTCCTTGGACACATGCTGTGACATGTGCCTGCCTCCTTCTGCCACATAAATATCTCTGTGGAGGGGCGAAAACTTTTCCACTGCCAGAGTTGGGCAGGGAACCCAGTCTCCAAGCTCTGCTCCAGCTCTGCACTCGCTGTGTATTTGTATCCGAGAAACTGGTAAAAGGTGAGAGATTTATGCAGTGTAAGAAAAAAGGTGCCGGTTAGTCACTGGCCATGTGCACCACTGGTGAGCACCAGGAGAGGCCTGTCCCCTAGGGACCAGCCGTGACCACAAGCTCATCTCTGAGCAGATCCTGAGGATCTGTCACAAGGCAAAATCATTGTACATGATAAGCAGCATCATGGCTGCTTCTTGCGTGCGCCCTCCTTTCTAAAGCCCTCTGCCAGCAAAACCACTCTGAATTCATGGGAGTGCGGCCAGACTGCAGAAGGGCAGAAGAGTACATTAGTGGATTAGCTTCTCAGTCATTTACATGTGAAAGGTTAAATGTGGCACGAAAAGCCTGTTTAAATGTCCTTTAAACATCCCTTAAACTTCCTGCTTTCCCCTCTTCTCCTGCTGTGAGGGCAGGAGCCTGTGTGAAGCTGCCAGCGCTGTACGGCGGCACGGGGCAGAGCAGGAGGGACGGAGCGGGTGGCTGCGTGCAAACAGCCCGCGGCTGCCATGGCCTGATACTGGCACGCTGCCCCCACCGGGCACGCTGCTCTGACTTACCTTCGTGATTCTCACCAGTTTAGCAAGAGCAGGGAGGATCCCATGTATCCCAAGCAGATCTCGGCAGGAGTGGGGATGTTGTATTACATCACCGGCTCTCCGGGTGGTCAGTGCCACAGGGCTCCTGGAGAACAGACTCGGTGACCTCTCATGGTTCACACATTGAAACAAAGCAAACCGGTACTGTACAGGCACCATCACAGTTGAGCAATGCCAGGGATCAGCATGCTCCAGTGTATAGTTAAAGCGTGTACAGCAGCCTGGTATTTTCTTCAGAAATTTCTCCACATCTGGAAACCACACCCCATGGAAGGGCTCCCTGGCACTAGAAGTCCTACTCTGGGCATGGTGGTGTTTTGCCTGGGCTAGGTGCTAATCCAGCCCTTGGAGAGGAGCATCCACGGGGAGGGAAATAGCAGCTGTAGTTTATGCTAAGCTAGAGAGGTGTCTAAGCTCAGCGTCAGTCTGCAAACTACTGGGGGCACCTGCTGGGCTGTGGTCTTTTTTTTCAACTGGCGAGTAGAAGAGCTGAGTATCTGGGATTCCCTTTGACTCAAACACTTCAGATGGAGGTCAGCTCTGGCCAGCACATTAGTGTTACTCAATCCATTGTTTCGGTCATGCGTTACTTGTACAGCAGCAAAGAGACAGACTCATCTGAAAGAAAAACAGCTTTGAATTTCCTGTACTGAGGTGCCCAGGCTTCCATATTGATTCTGACAGCTTTCCCAAGGACTTGGAGTAGTGCAAGCAAATAGTTTCCTTGTTTAACTGACACAGGAGAAAAATCAGTATCTCTGTACTGATCGGATCTTTTTTCCTTTTGATTAAGCAATATTGCATCCACAAAAGTCATTAGAGTTCCAAATACTTTGCAATTAATCATGAAGAGAGTAAATGAATCATTGATTCAACATTAAGAGAACTTTTATTTTTTGCAGTGTATTCTCTTGCCAACTTACGTTACCAGTAACTATTCAATAAAGAATAAAATCATACATTTGGTCTGGTCTAGCATGCACCTCAAACTTCATAAATATCAATACACATATCAGCCAAGCAAATCTTCTTGCTGATTGTGTGCTCTAGCTGACAACTTATCCAGCAATAAAGAATTTCAACAGAAAGCGGTGATGGATAGAGCTTTCTGATTTGTCCATTGATATGGTTTGGGCAGTTGCATATATATTTGCGTGGTTTAGGGATAGCTCTTTGGGTGAGAAAAGGCATGCATGGAGGTGGCAGGGTGATATTATCTGGCCTGCACCGAAAGGTGTACAAGCTTTTTGTCAGTAGCGTGGGTGCTTGTGAAAAACTGAGGTATTGATGCTGTTGGCTAAGTATCTACTTGTGTCCATCTGTAAACTGCCTTCACTGGAAAGGAAATCCTGAGAATTTTACAAACACTGCGTATGTACATAAAAGGTGAAGGTTAGGAACTTAAGCACTCAAAAGTTAGGAAAAGTGCTCGGTGCTATATAACTGACCTATAGATTTGACTTTCATGGCTGATGGACTTTTGTGTATTAGTGTGACTTCTGGACAAAGGTCTCCCTGCTGTCGGAGCATTTGGCATTCATTATGTTGAACCAAATGTAAGTGAATAAGACTGGAGCAGGCGAGGGTCTAAGAGGGGTCTGAGTCTCCTGCTCCATGCTCTGCGTCTGCCATGTTCAGTAGTTTTGCGACCTCACGCAGTTGGATCAGCTTGCTGATCTGGAAGAAAATGTTGTTTTTATTTTGGTGAGTTACTTTTCTATGAGCTTAGTGAGCTGGATCCATGCACTGCGCAGTTGCACAACCTGAGGCAAGGGAGGTTGCCAAAGCATGTGGCAGGAACAGGAGAGAAGGGAGAACAGGACCACTTTTTTCAACAAGAGCTTGCAGCTAGATTGGATGTGATATAATCCAAAGCCGTAACCTTAAAAGGGAATATTGCTCATGTGTCTAATGGGGCATGAAGTCACGTGGCAGATATTTCCTCATTAACATGGTCTCTCTACCCCAGCCAATTCCCCATCCTCAATTCACAGAAACATCATTGTACTGAGATTTTTACTCTTCTGTGAAATACAGTCTTTGGCCACTGGTTCACAATGTGTTAGTACCTGTGCAGGTGCGTGTGCAAACACAGAGGACTGTGCACTGGGAACCAGACTATTGAGCCAGAGTTGGTTTATTTCCTTCTTTTTCCTTGCAAATAAGATGTTACATATAATCACTGGATAAGATAAAGAAGCAGATCAGGCAACATACTAGAAATACCAGGAAAAGTGCACTCAATTTAGGACAGAGGAGTGAGTATTTGGACATCTGATGTGTATTTATATCAGAGAAAACTGTTAAAAGGCTAGAGATTTATCCAGTGTAACAAAAAAGTGTATTAGTGTATAATATGCTCTAGTAAGATCCTGTAACTTTATGCATGTGAGTATTAACCTCTGAAGTTAATGATACTACTTTTAAAGTTAGGTACTTAATTTTAGGTGCCTTGCTCAATCACAGCCCATTGCGTCAACTTGTGTTAACAACTGTTGCTTGCATATAGGCATAGAAAATTTTCATGGTGCTTCAAGGTTAATCGACTGGTATCTTTCTTTTCTCCCAGCCCCAAAGTGCCACAAGAACTTCAAGCTTCCTTTGTACCTTGTTTTATGTTTTTGTCAGCCCTGTTGGTCCTTGAGCTTAAAAATATTCTCCGTGCCTATGGTACACGAGGGAAGGAGGGAAGGCAGTCAGGGCCAGAGGATAATTACCCTCTTCTTTGGTTTTTGGTACATCTTATCACCTACAGGTGAACTAAAATATCAGGCTTATGAAAATATAAAAATGGTAAAATATGTATATATCCATAAATCTATTTAAGCAGAATTCGTGATGGATGAGTGCGTTTACATTTTAGAATCGTATTTCTGCTAACGTACTGGAAGGGGAATCCCATAATTCACTGGAGAGTCTCGTTCTTGTGAATTATTGTCTTCATCATTTAAGGAATATTTCATCTCCTGAAGATTATCTCCAGCCACTGTAACCTGTATTTGGCTTTCAGCTATATTTCTTTATCTTCCTTAATGCATATGACCTTGTGCAGTTCAGTCCTGAAAATTGGAGTCCCTGCTTTCTAGTTTCTGGAACTTGCTTATTCAAGAATACTATTTAGGTAAACACAATACAGAAGTGTGACCAGCTTCAATTTTCTCCCTTCTTCCTTGTGATCATCACTTGCTTACTTCACCAGCATTACCTGCGGCTCCTGAGCAGCACTGTATGTATCTTACTTCTAAAGGAGGTGACCTGGCAGCACCTCAGGCGCACACAGTGTGCTGAAAAGGAAGTTGTTTAGTATGCTTAAATGTCCAGTCATTAAACTAGTGACAAATGGTTTGGTCTCAGGGGTAAAACATTGGGCCTGGTGACAGGAATACAGCTGAATTCCTGGCCCTTCCACACCTTGGGCATGTTACTGGTTGTTCTGTGACCTCGCATCACAAAGTGGAGGGTAATGTCTTCTCCCCTTTGCCTATTTGCGTTAGTAACTCTAGGGCACTTTAGGCTGTGTAGTTACATCTGCTGTGCCTGCCACAGGGACTGCGGGGCTTCTAAGCGCTGGGTAAAGTTCATTCTGGAGGGACCAGTTTAGAGAAAGCATCCACAGTCTTTGTGACGCAGATATTTAATATTTTGTTCCTTATTTAAAAATGCAGTAGCAGTTGTCAGGGAAGAGCTTCGAGGAGCAGTGTGGTGGAGGTAAGGGGAGAGCATCAGGCCAGGCATTAAGGCTAGGCTCTAACCACAGCGTGCGGTGCAGGGCACCAGGAAGGAGGGAGTCCCCAGGCCAGCCTGGAGCATGTGGTTCCCAACATAAATCCTCCTGGGAAGAAGCCTTGTGCTCTCAAGTTGTGTCTTCCCATCCTTCCTCTGGAAAATGAGGTCAACGCTACTTGAGCTATCTCCTCCGAGTGTTGCTTAATATTTGAATACTGCTTGGATCCCATGGAGTGCTGAGGATTATTGCTCTGTATAATCCCTATAATTCTATTATTCCACAAGTGAAGTGTTTCAAGTAAAATTTGAAGTATCTTTTATACAGACCCAGAGCCAAAGTAGAACTGAAATCTTGTATATGTAGGTAGTGGAAGAAATGAAGCTCAACCACAGAAGACTTTGTTTTTTATGAGTGATCCAAAGTCCACCAAAGTCTGTGGGAGTCTTTCTGTATGCTAGTGGGCTTTGAGTGGGAGCAGCAGAGACAGGTAAGCCAGACGAAACGGAGACAGAATCACTCTGATACTACTTCCAGTTCTCCTACGTGGTGCTCACTATGGTCCAGATCTCTTTAAAGCTCCTTGCTATTTTTTGTGTTTGATAATCTCCATGGACATAAGAAAAGAATAAACTAATTTCCACAAAATTACTGATGCTGTCCTCTGAGCTAGGCATCAAATCTCAGGTCTGAGTCAGCTCAACTTTCACCTCAGTTGTATGGCCCGGACTCATCGGTACGCTATGAAGATCTGCCGAGGAAGTTCATTTAGGCTCTTCCCCGGCACTTTTTTTACAAAATGTGCCTCTCTGAAACTGCTCAGAAATGTTTGCGTCTGATGAGAAACGGAGCTATTGGAGATGGGTTAGTGGGCAGAGCAAGGATGTTTAAAACAGATGATAGATGAACACCATTACAAAGCTATTACCATCACACAATGTGTAGCTTAAGTATCTTGAGGATATGCATAGTTTTGCTAGTAAAGAAATGACTATGTGAGTAGAAGACATTAGTACGGGAGTGATTATGCTAATGGCACTGTGGCAGGCTTGTGAGCCAGGAGCAGGGGAAGCTGAGGTCCCTGGAAACCTCTGCACCCTGCCGCAGTCTCGCTGTTTGTGGTGGATAGACACAGTGTTGTGTCTTCCTTCAGGCCTGATTTCTAATTGCTAATCAAATACTGTGGCTGAGATTTTACTATTGCTTAAGGCAGCGGCACAGGGTCATGTAAAAATCCCGTCATCAAATGTATACCCCTGTGTGGTAGGGTATGTGCTTGGGATTTCCTGGGTGCTTAGGTTAGTGCACTGGCTGTCCTGGTGGGGACTGCTACAAGGGTCGGTGGGGGGCAGCAAACAAGGTATGTTCCTTCTTTGCTTATTCCTGACTGAAATCTGTGAGATGCTTTTTAGAAAGGATGAGTACTTTGTTGGGATGTAGCCGTGGGAAGCTTCAAGGGCCAACAAGCACTGTACCTGCAGCCTCTTAATAGCAAATAAGCGATTTCCAGTTTAGCTGGCTTCTTGCTCCGCCACCTGACGACACTGACTGCCATCCCACAGCCCTCAGCGCCACTGAGTAATAACACAATGTTTTGCTTCTTAGTAAATATCTTTTAAACTGATGAATTCAAAAAGCACTTTAGATGACATTTAAAATTTAGAACAAAATGACTGAGCCGTGAATAATGAATTTTGCTCAGTAGATGGATGGCACGTTACTGTGCAATTCTCCCGCTCTCAGTCATTGTCAGCTGAAGCATTTTTCTCTTCTACTTGGTTTCCCTCCTCCTTTCCCTCCCTCACCTCCAGTATACACAAGGCCTATTCAGAAATGCTTTATTTTGAAGAGCATGTGCAGAGGGAAACTTCCAAACCAATCAGACCTAATCAGAGATCCATTTTTCTCCTTCTCTTCAGTCCTCACCTGAGTGTTGGTTATTTATGATGCCCATCTTTGAACTGGGGCTTTCTGCACATATCAGCCCATCCTCACCCCTACATCTGCCAGCAGCGTCTCCCAGGTGCACAGTGGGGCAAGACAACTGCCCCTGTCCCTGCCACCCGCTTGGACACACTGCTTTGGACACACAGCAGGAGACTGAACCGGCAGCCCCCCATTATCCCACAGCCCATAAGGCCAAATCAGAAGTGCCACTTTCCATGAGTAGCAGTAGCCGATGTTTCAGGGCAGCACAAGGTTGGTGTAGGCTGTTGGCAGCTTGGTTGTACAGGTGATGGCTACGGTACGCCTGTCCCAGCCTTCCTCTCCGGGTAATACTCCTTGGCCGTGATAGCTGATGCCGCGCTGTTCCCTGGCCTCAGATGTGTCTCCTGCCGTCCATCCCTCTGCCAGACCCACAGCTTCTGCCTTACACTGCAACGAAGTGTTTCTTTCCAGGACGGCTGGCCCCTGCTCAGCTCCCTCAGTCCTTTACCTGCTTTAACCATGGCCCTTGCTGCAAACCTTTAACCCTCTGCAGCCACAGTGCTCCCTCCAGCTCCCCACTGTGCCCAGGCCTTCACACCACTGCAGGCAACATTCAGCTGTACCCCCAAGTTAAGTAAAACCATCAGCTCCTGCATCCTCCCCCTGGCAGCTGGGCGTCCTTTCGTCACCAGCGGGACAGGGAGAGGAGCAAGGAGAAGGGGGGCGATGAGGGATGGGGTGCTCAGGGGGTAGCAAACAGGTGAGTAACAGCATCCCCTCTGCACGCTCTGAATCTGAATTCTGCCACCTCAAATTGAGCTGGGTCACGGGTGCCTCAGCAGTGGGGAAAACAAACACATCTGTGGTCTTTGTGTTGCCAGGCCCCACAAATAATGATAATGAGCTAAACAGGAGGCCCCATCAGGTGGGAGCAGGTGATTAGGCCTGAGATTTCTGATTGACTTCAGCTGGGAGTCAGTTCTATAAGGACTGTATTTTCATTCTAGAAGGATCAGAGGCTCTCCGCTTTGTTTGCTTTCTGTGTGTGCTGTCCCCCTGTCTGGACAGAGTGGGTGAAAAGATCCTTGCAGCTTATAAGAAGTCATGCTAAAGAAGGTAAAAATCTCTCTGTATTTATTATGGTACTGGTTCCTTTTTTCATTCTCTGTTTTTATTGATTGAATGTTTCTGTTCAGAGGCATTTTCAACATCATATTGCATGTTATCTCCCAGTACTAGTACCTTGGTCTAGAAGGAAGCTGTGGAAAGTGCTGATTTTGGTAGTTACTCTCAGTTTTTTGCGACGGAAGCTATTTCTAGTGGGAGATGGCCAGGCTAGGTGGGCTACTGTGAACATGGGTACCTGGACTGACCAGTTAGACTGGAACAAACCAGCAAGGCTGGATGCAAGCCCTTGGGCTCTGCTACTGTACTGCTTTCAGGTGCCTGCTGCTGCCTTACCTCCCCTGGCACTTTTCATGCTGCTGTGGTAATGTTTGAATACTAACACCAGTAAATTCCACCTAAGGACAGAAGTAGCAGCAGGGTCAAGCTGGCTCACGCACAGCTCAAAGCAGGAAAGGTTGCATTTGTTCCCATTCTGCTAGTTGCTCTGCTAAAAGTAATTTCTCCAAGGTAAAAACCCCTTCATCTGAAGTCTACTGTTTTGCTTGTGCTCCTTGTCTTATGTTTCTTGAGGCTTTTTATATGACTGAATTAAAAATATTAGTGAGGAAATAATGTGTTTTAGGACTAACTTTCAAATTGACTCCCTTGGTTGCTGTATGGGTTCTTAAAATATCTTTTTCTCTTTTAGGGTTTCCCGTTGTTTGAACACCCAGCTTAAAGCCTCTTTCACGTGGGAAATGCTTTTCTTCTTTGAAGATTTGCAGAGTGCCCAGAGTGGCCATGAACGAAGTGCCCTAGTGGGGTAAGTATCCTCTTGGAGGCGAGTGCTCTGTGGTAGGATGAACTTCTAGCTCTGTGGGGCAGCAATCAATGGCTATGTTGCTCTGTACTTATGAGGAAGGTAAATGAATGCTGCAAACTACTGTTTATAAACCCTGCTTTCACATCAAGGAGCAAGGTAAAAAGGGGATGTGTTTTTTCTAGTGTTTGTTAACTGTCAAAGCTGCCTCTCCTTAACTCCTTTGTGTACAAAATAACAATGCAGAGCCAGACTAGAAGATGGAAAATTGCCTTTTGAGGCAGTTATTTGAAGCAGTAGCAAAGTAGCACAGACCCCGCCTGAGCCTCAACCCATTCACACCCTGCAAACCTTAGCAAATAATTAGTCTCCGCAGAGTTATACGAAGAGCAATAAAGCTTACTTTTGTGAGCAGGGAGAAAAAAACTTGTACTATACCCTACTCTCAATGTCTAAGTGTTCTAGGGTGGTTACACCTTCTAGATGGATTTTGAGATGGTCAGAGGAGAGAGAGGTTTCCCCTTGAGTACGATATAGCTGAACCAACCTAGGAAAGGGTGACTGGAATAGGGCCTGAGACTGGTTGGAAATGTCTCAATAAAGATGAGGGAGAGAAAGTGTTGCAAATCCTGGGATTGTTCCAAATAAAATGAGATATTTTTTTTTTTAAATGAAAAGTGGGAAAACTTGGCTGAGAATTTTAAGTCAGAAAATGGCTTAGTGGTAGGTATTGGATTGCTAATGAGCTGTGAACTTGACTGAACCTAATGTATTGATTAAGGTAATATTTTCCTAATTTTGCTCTTAACACTTATTTACCCTTCATTAAACTTAAGAAAAAATACTGCTGAAGGTATGTGCTTAGGTAGCCGCAACTTTATACTGGTCAACTCACTTTGCACACAAACTGAGTAAAAATATGTAATGTGCTACAGCTGGGTGTATAAGGCAAGCTGATACCATGAAGTGGTAAGAGCCTCAGGTTTTGAACTATGCACTGGGGTTACATTCAAATAAATCGGTATTCTGTGCGCGTATCGCAGAGCATTGCATCACGTTACTGCCATGACGCTTATTGCCATGGCAGGTAGAATAGGCAGTGCTTTTATGTCCCAAACATTGCAGGCTGCAATAGCAAGTACAAATGGGGTGACTGTAGTTATCAGTGCCTCTAATAGTGTTGGAGCATGATGTGGGAATTGCATTGTGTTCAACAGCTATTTGCGAAGGCCTCAGAAGTACAAATAAGTAAATGGTTTCCAAAGACTAAATAGGCTGTTCTGCTGAATTGGTCTTAACCAACAGTGTCGACAGAGCACACAGGCCCATGTGCTAGTCCTCACTATTCAAGCTGCTCTGTGAAATCGGGCATCTTTCTGTAGGTCTCATTTATCCCATTTGTGCTGGGAATGCTTGGAGTAACAGTCTCCTAGTGTTAACACAGTATTTTTACTTTTAATCCTTTCTAAAATACAGAAAAAGCAAAGGAGGAAAGACACATTAACCAAAGATCAGGGTACTATTTAGCTCTTGATACTACAGTCCTTTTAGACTCCTATTTGCAGCTCTCTTGGGGTTTGTGTTTTGTGGTTGGTTTTGGTTTTCTTGTTTGTTTGTTTGTTTTGCCTCCCTCCCCTCAAAGATGCTTCTTCCCTGCTGTAAAGCCTTCTCTAGCACCTTACCTCACAGCTGAAAGGAGGAGAAAGGGGCAGGGGAAATAATCGGTGTCTGTATAGGCTCAGAATGTGTGATCTTTTGTAAAAGACATTGTAGGTCATTGGAATAGATGCTCTGAATGGGACTTTTGTGTTTGAGAGAGTGATTAGAGTGTGACCCTTGGTTCAGCACAGCACTTAAGAGTTTACTTAATTTAAGCAATTGCCTAACAACTTTAGTGACTTACTTGCAGTCTTGGCTATGTCAAGGCCTAACACAACAGGATAAGGTGTTTTGAAGTATTAGTTGATTTTCTTTACAGAATTTTTTCCTTTCACTTGGAAAGTGTTCACAACAGAATGTTTTATCGCAACATCAAGCATTCGGGAAACATGATTAATAAAAAGCTTCCAGGAATTGAATTAGCAGGCAGGAAACTGCTTGTATGGATTTAGTCTATGAATATGCAAAAACTTTCATTGTGACATGAGTTGCTTCTCTTCTTCCCACAACTCCTGGCAGCAAGTAGAAAGCAAATCTCCACCAGATGGTATGAGGGCAGTTCAAACTGTGTTGTGTATGTGATGGCACGGGTGTGGGTCTGCAGGAAGACAGAAGGACTCCTGATAAAAGCCAGTGTATTGCAAACTATGGTTAGGAACCAGGAACTGACTCTTCCTTGGGCCATTATTGACATTGGAATTACTGAAACCAGTTTTGGAGCGTAGTCTGTTGCTGGCAGGTGTGTAACAGCAGTACAGCTTCTAGTCCATGTGAATAATGGACATTGAGGTCTTTCCTAAAATCCTTTAAAAATAAAACTGTGGCTCTAAGACAGTTTTCTGTTAACTTCCCTTCCCTGGAGTTCATGTGGGTTTCTAGTTATGCTGTGAATAGCATAGTATGAACAGTTGAAAAGCTACTGAGCAGCACAAGTCTGTAACTTGACCAACCCAGGTTGGAGCAATTCAAACTTCCCCTTTTTTTCTGGGAATGCAGCTGACGTGTCTCATCTCAGCCTCGCAGTGAGAACTGCTGCAAGCAAAGGAGAATGCTCGCTGTGCATTTTTGCATAACTGATCCTGTGAATGACTTTCTACTTCGTTTATTTCATAGGAGAGCTTACAGTGTCTGAGCTTGGACTAAATACACAGGACTGTTTTGGACATGCCTGAATTTCCACTGAGTATTTGTCTGCATGCAGTCCTGGGTGCTGATTTAAACTTCATGTGGCAAATGTAATGGAGGATGTAAATCTTTATCTAATTTTTATGATTTGGATGAGAAGCAAGATGATCTGGTTCATCTATAGCTTATGCTAAAATGAGTCATATGTATGTGTGTATATACTTATATAGGGGTCATTACTGAAATTCCTGCTGTTAGTAGGTCCCTACAAAATATCTTCCAAGGGAAGTAAGCCAAATAGCTTTGCTCTCTCGTAATTTCTACAGAGGCAGCCACTGCGTCCCAGCAGGGATGTTAGCATCAACCAATCTGTGTTCTGAGTGAGACACCAGGAAGCATAGTTTTCTGGGCCAATATTTCAAGAAAACATATGGCAGTGTCTGCTACTCGTGAAAGGCAATGGTGTAGTCAAATAGTGATTTAGGACTTTCCCAATGCACAGACTTGGAGGAATCCAGTTTTCCCCACACCACTTGATTCTAGTGCAAAGCTATTTCATGTTTTCTATTATGGCATTAATAGAAACACTTTTGCAGCTAACCTGTGCAGGGTTTGAACTCCCTATCATCAGTACTGAAGTCTTCAGGCTAACAAAGCCCAAGTCCATTAGCTAGTCTCAGGAATGGATAAGTGAGTTTCGTACACAAGCAAACCACTGAAGACTTCTATTGTAAGCTATATTTTCATTCCAATGTTTTAACACATGTCATTTTAGATGGAGTTACTACAGGGCAAACGCTTGTTTCTAATATCCTGTTAGGATGATGAATGGGCTGGCACTTCAGAGCAATTCTGGGGGGAAAGGGCACTTATCACTGCTATATCTTTGCTGTTCAAACTTGCATTGAAACTCATTTTGGTCTGTCACCCTGAACTTTTATGTTTCTGCCTCCTTGCTAGTGCGCTGTCCACATTGAGCTTGTTTATAACAGAGTGTTGAAATAAGAGTTGCAAGTGGGCTTCTAGACTTGTGGAATAAGTTTAAAAGTACATTAGTTGCCTTATTCTGTAGTACACTAATGTTCTGACAGTTCTTATTAACAGGATAAATAATTTTGTCTTAGGAGAATCTCTAGATTGTATTCTTTACTAAAGAGCACTTTCACAACTAGTATTAGTGACTTGGTTTCTAATGACAGAGTATTCTGACTTCTTTGAGATCCCTAGCAGTTTGGGCATCAGGTGGATGCAGGACAGCAGGAACTTTACTTTTAAGCACCTACTGTAGTGTTATCTGGCCTACCAATTTTTTTGTCATTCGGGACCCAGGAGCAGAATAGATCTCCCTTCAATGTAGAATGACTTTATTATGCAAAGCAATTGTGTTTGGTTTTTTTCTTTAGTTTCAAATGATGTTTAGTTTTCTTTCTAATCTGTAACCAAAGTATAAGCACAGCTGTAGGTGGAATTATAACCAAAAATCGCCAAAGCATATAAATATTAAGTATGGATAATCACACAGTCAGATGTTGCATGGGGGCTGTCTAAAGTAGTGTATTAGCAGCTTCCATTATGTTGCTCTCCTGTGGTGCAAGCATTCTGGATCAGAAGAGACCTGCCATTTCACATGTGCTCCAGCTGTTCCCTTCACCCACCACAGCCAAGCATAGTATTTTCTTATTTTTAATGAGTTACGTGTGTGGAAAGCCAAAAAAAAAAACCAAAAACAAAACCACCAAAGCAGAGGGAGACTGTTAGATTGTTTCCAGCATCAAGAAGCTGGGTGAGATCACAAAAGGGCCCAAGAAAGTTTTTTCACAGTCGTGTGAAATGCAGAGCTGCAAGACTGACTCATTTACTTGACCACTCATTGTGACGGACCAATAATAGGGCAGTTGCTTTTGTTTCTGAGAGCACTGATGATTTCCGTCCCACTTTCTAGTCTCCTTTTGTTCTGGCTCTTCTGTTTTCTGGACTCTTTATTATTCTGGTTTGACTTTGGTTTTACTGTGCTTCAGGGATGCTTCCAATCCCCCTATGTCTCATCTTAAAACTACAGGTAATTCAGGGCTCTGACTGGCCCCAGGATGGCTGGTCATGGCTTTCACGCATGTCATAGTCGAGTAAGCTGAAATCCCAGCATGAATCTGTGCACGATCTAATACAACTCTTGCATTTTTCATGCAGTGAGGAAAAGCTGTGCCCAGTGGAGCCATTTTAACAATGACAATAGTGTCCCTTCATAAGGGCTGGTCCAAGCACCCCTCTGCCCATGACAGTACACAATACTTCCAGCATCTGCCCTGCCTGCCTCTGGTAGCTCTGGAGGCCCCTTTATCTGTGCTTAGTGGCACTCTTGCACTGGAGCACTGTGCTTCTGTGTGTTGTCATCTGTCAGCATCATGCCTCCTTCATCCAGCAGACCCCACTCAGAATAGGTGTAGATCAATCCTGTGGAATGTCCTGACAGTGTGGGTGATCTGTGGGTATCACACTGATGTTCAGGAGTTCTTACCTCATGGTGTTTGGATCCTCTCAGCCAATGCCATACTTGAGGTAAGGCCCTGCAGAACAGGACTCCTGTGCTGTTTTGAAAGCGTGCTCCATCTTGCAAAGAACTAGCATAACCATGACTGCAAACCTGACTGCCAAGCTGTTCCTTGCACTTCACATCCCTTGCAACTTTGACTAGTTGTAAATAAAAGGATTCAAAACCTCCATATCAAAGCCATATAACCCAATGGTCATGAAGAAATGCAGAATAAACAAGATTTGTCTTGTAGCAGGGCTGAGGGGAGAGGGTGGGTGCTGTTGCTCTCGTGTCACTTGTCACACTCTTAGAATGGAGTGGGGCCTGGGAAAGTGGCACTGAGCTGATGCTGGTCATTTTGTGGCATTTTAAGGTCCCCACCCTCTAGCTATGCCTGATCAGCTGTTACAACATTAATTGCTTCTGTACTGCTTCAAACACTGCTGTGCGGGAGAATCCATTTGGAAAAGGATGGGTTAAAGCTCTGGAGGTTTGATAGCAGACCACCAGTACTTAAAATCTGAGAACTCTGTAAGGCCTTTGTACCTGTGCTGAATTACCACTGATCTAAAATATTGCCAGAATGCATTACTTGTCTCTGGACACCTTTTTTTTTTTTTTTTTTTTTTTTCTTTTTTTCATTTACTGCACAAAGTAAAATGGGCCCAGGGTTACGAACAGCGCAGTCTGTGCCAGGGCTTTAATTCTGATGATGCTAAATGCCATCGTCACTTAAAGTGCTGTTGTCACTGACATAACGCAAGCAGCTCAGCCAGCTTCTCCAGCTTGGTGGCAGACCATAGGTGCTTGGGTCTTACGGAAATGGATCTTTAGACCTGGCTTGGCAGAGGATTTAAGGAAGGGATGCACAGGGGACTGTTCTTGTGACAGGCCTTGAAGAGAGGAGGTAGGTAAGAGGCAGTAAAGAGAGGCTCCTGTTCCTCGCAGTGTGCTTCTGGGGGCACTGTGTGTCTATTGAGTCTGAGCAGTCTGTTCAGAGACCAAACCTATAATCGCAAGGAAGAGAATTAGTGTGTGTGTGGTGAGCAAATGAGTGCTGAACACAACTAAGAAGTGTGTCTCCACAACAGACTGCCTCTCTTTAGCAGCCCAGTGCAGCCCCGGTGTGAGGTTCAGGTGTTACAGCTACCAATTTGCTGGGATGCTCAGCATCACTAGAACCACTAGCTGCAGCTCGGAGTGTTTCATTTTAAATAGCACTGTAAAGCTGAACTAAAGGGATAATCTCTCTGTTTTACAGAAAGGGAGACTTAAACTAAGAAGAGCTTGTATAACTGTCCTCATGGAAACTTTTTTAAAAGCAGGGTGTAAGCAGGTGAATGGTTAATTAAACACGTGCACTGGATGAATACAATCATTTAATGGGTAGGATCTGTACCTAAATTCTGTCTCTTGTGGAGAATTTAATTCCTACCAACCAGAGTAGTCCCTAATCTGCTGAAGAGAGCTTCTGGAGGAAGGAAGATCTATCCTTGGTAGAGGAGGATGAAGCTAGAATACATTTAAATGAACTGGACAGATGCAAGTCCCTGGAACCCAATGTGATACACCCATGAACGCTGAGGAATCTGGCCCATGTCATTGTGAGGCTGCTCAATCTTTGAAAGGTTACTGCAACTGAGGGAGGTTCATGAGTGCTGGAAGAAATCAAATATCACTCCTATCTTCAAGAAAGGCAAGAAAGAGGATCTGGGGCACTACAGGTCAGTCAGCCTCACCTGAATCGCTGGGAAGCTGAAAGAGTGAATAATAATGGAAGCCATTTCCAAACAGACTAATTAACAGGAACATGTTTGGGACAAGTCAGCATGGATTTACACAGGGGCAATCATGCCTGACCAACTTGATAGCCTGCTACGATGAGATGACTAGCTTGGTGGACGAGGGGAAAGCAGTGGATGTTGGTTATCTTGACTTAGTAAAGCTCTTGACACTGTCTTCATAACATCTTCATAGACAGAGTGATGAAGCATGGACTTAAAAAATGGGGAGTGAAGTGACTGAAAACTGGCCGAACTGCTAAGCTCAAAGGGTGTGATCAGCACAGACTCCAGCTGGAGGCTGGTCGCTAGTGGAATATCCCAGGAGTTGGTACTGGGGTCAGTACTGTTTAAGATATTCATTAATGATTAGGCTGATAGGACAGAGTGCACCCTCAGCAAGTTTGCAGATGATGCCAAACTGGGATGAGTGGTTAATACACTAGAAAGTTGTGCTGCCATTCACAGGGACCTTGATAGGCTGGAGCAATGGGACAACAGGGACTTCATGGTATTAAGCAAAGGGAAATACTAAGTCCTGTCCCTGAGGAAGAATAACTCCACCTACCAGTACACTCTGGGGGCTGACTGGCTGGAAAGCAGCTCTGCAGAAAAGGGCCTGGGGGTCTTGGTGGACAGCAAGTTGAGCAGGAGCCATCAGTGTATCCTGGTGGCAAAGGCGGCCAACAGCATTATGGGCTGCATTAGGAGGAGTGCTGCCAGCAGACTGAGGGAAATGATCCTTCCTGTCTACTCAGCGCTGGTGAGGCCTTATCTGGAGCACTCGGTCCCGTGCTGGGCTCCACAGTACAAGAAACGTATGGACTTACAGGAGCAAGTTCAGCAACAAGACACACAGATGATTAAGGGCTTGGAGCATCTCTCGTATAAGAAGAGGCTGAGAGCGCTCAGATTGTTCAGCTTGTGAAAAGGAAGGCGCAGGAAAGGTCTTATCAGTGTCTTTAAACCCCTGATGGGATGAGTAAAGAAGATTGAGCCAGATGCTTTTAAGTTCTTCCTGGTGAAAAGACAAGAGGCAAAGGACACAAATTGAAATTCAGAAAATTTAAATTGAATGTAAGAGAACTTTTAATGTGAGGGTGGTGAAATCCTGGAACAGGTTGCCCAGAGGTTGTGGAGTCTCCGTCCTCAGAGATGTTCAAAACCTGACTGGCCACAGTCTTGAGGAAGCGGCTCTAGGTGACCCTGCTTTGAACAGGGCATTGGACTAGATGATCTCCAGAGTTGCCTTCCAACCTCAGCTCCTCTGTGATTCCCTGAAAAGGCAGAGGGTCAGCGCAGGCACAGTAGTTATAGAGCACTATCTTTAACATAACAACATAACTCAATGCTTTGCTCTTATTCCAAGAGGCCTATCAGCAATTTAACTTTTAATCTGCATTTCCTGGCTTATGAGATCACCCATGGAGGTAGACTCTCATTTCCCAAAATGATAAGAGGCCAACAGATAAGCAAAGGGCAAGAGCTTGCTCAATCTGTTAGTTATATAACCACATAAATATAACAGTCACTTTTCTTAGCGTCAGGTACTTACACTGTAATTGGTATCACTTAATGTAAAGCGTTGTTCTCCATTTCCCTGCTCAGTTTTAATGGGTGATGTAATTGCAGTTTTGCAGACTGTGGTAGCATACTAATGCAGTAGCTTCTGTGTCAAGTAAAGTGCTTGGTGCTATCCACGGTATGTTGATGTATGACTCGGATGATCACAGAAATAGGACCAAACTGTGGATGCAGGCGACTTGTTTGTTATCATGAAAGGAACAAATAAGTAAGACAGTCCTTGAGAAAGAAACTCGCAATACTTTAAAAAAAAATACATAGAATAATAATCTTTTTCTACATGAATTAGGGGTTTTATTTCAGATGCAGAAATTACTGCAGTATTAACCCAACTACCTGAATTTTCGTATGGGATAGAAAATTCCACTGTAAAGAGAAGCTCTGCAGCTAGTGGGATGCAGAAAGGTTATAAAATGCATTAAATAGTTTGAGAATTTGCAGCTGCTGTAAGGTGCATGTGTCAGGTGTTTGAGCCAGCACTTCAGCTACAGTTGCAGAGCTTGTGGGGAGTACCTGGTTTCACCGAACGTGCTCACCCGTGTAATAACTAACTCAGATATGAGCTCCACCAGGCTTTGGGGCTGCTCCTGTCTCTGCTTTATCCAGGGTGGGAAATGAGCTGCTTTATATAAATAGTGATCTGATTAATACTGACCCTGCTAGAGAATTAAAAGGGCTCCCTCTTCTGTAGTCCTGGCTGCAGTGCCACTTGCTGTGTTTTGTGAGTGTGCCCACCGCATGTACACAGTTAGCCTTGGCAGGTCACTCACTAGGTGACTTCTTGGATATAAATGAGGTGATCATAAAGTCAGTTGGAAGCTGCGTTCAAGTGCATCTGATGCACTGAGGACAGCTGCTTAATTAGAGGAATATCATAGAAAAGAAGATGAGATGTGGGATGGAAATGAAGGTTTTCATTCAGCCTTGCCTCAGGAGCAGATCAAACTCTAATGTTACTTATTTCTTCGTTCTATTTTGTCCTGCGAGAACCCCTCCCTGCCACCTGTCCTCCCGCTGCGCAGAGATGAGCAGAACTGAAGATGCAATGGAGGCACCAGACATCACAGCAGGGGTGTGCACTGATGCCTGTGGATTTGCCACTTGGTGTTACAGTTATCCCCTTAAGCTGTGAGGCAAAAAGCTTGCTGGATAATGGGAAAGTAAGCTTAGTTGGGGGATTGAGGATCATCTCTGCAACACCTGCATGTCTTAATAATGCTTTCAGAAGAACCGGTTAGAAGAATAGTAGTTTTCCTGCAAGAAATACTCAAAAATCTCACCTTTGTCTATTTTGTACTGGACACTGATGTTTCCAGTTTTGGGGTGGGGGAAGAGGAAGGAAATTGCTGTATTCATTGCAAATGGTCAGCAGAAGAGTGAAAGCTCCTGCTTGGAAATGCAGGTGAGGTCCTCATGAGAGCTGTCCTTTGAAAACTTTCTGCAGGAAAGCACGCGGATTAACTCGGTCAGTTTTCGTAAACAAAGTATGCTTTCATCTGCAGTGAGGTCCCAACTAAAATGCACTTGCAGTGGTATTTAGGACCTCGCTGTTGGTTCAGCACAGGGACAGGACACTTCCCTTCCCTGGAATTGCCTTACTGTGTCTCATTAACGCAGGTTTACTGGGATTTGATCAAAACCATAATGTCACCTCCCTGTGCACAGTGCCTTATTGTCTTTAACAGAAACAATCAAACACAGCTCTGAGCTTCTCACTTTCCCCATGTGCCACTAAAATATTATTGTGGTGTGCTCCAACATCTGTAGATGATTCTATGCATGAAGGAGTATGTTGATGCCTCTGCAAATTACTAGATTGGAGTGACTCCTGAAGCATTTGGTAGTACTTCTGTTGAAGGGAGAAGCAGATTGTTTTGTTTACAGCACAGGAATTTCCTTTACTTAAAATGGATCTTTGAGAGCCTTCATTAGCTGTAAAACCAGGGTGCAAAGCTGGCACATGGGTTCATTAATGTTCTGTGCATTTACACCAGTGCAGATTTTGCCCTGTTTTCTTGGCCAATGTATAGACAAACCCAGGAAGTTTGGAGGGTTCCCCACTTCCCACCCCTCCCACAATGACTAATATGTTCTCGGGAGCTTTGTGTTTTTACAAAACTGTTGGTCTATCCAACAATGTGAGCGCTGAAGATGCACAGTGTGCATGCCATTCAGGTCAATGCAGTTATTTCAATGCCTGAAGTTCAGTACACTGACTGCTTGGGCCAGTGCACTGACAGAGCTGGAATAATGGAAGTATTTCTGGATTTCTTTTTTGTGGTGAGGACAAAGAAAATGCTGGAAAATGTTTGTTCTGCTAAATTGACATATGCTCGTCCCAGAAGGTAGTTGTGCTTTGCATGGCTTGAATTTATGTGAGGTTTTCTATTGCAATTATATAAGGAAAACGCATCCTAGCCTGACTGATCATAGGTGCATAGCTGTTACAGCAATTAGTTCCACTGATAGGTTATCTGAACAGCTGTCAGAGATATTGATCAAGAAAAAAGCTGTTTGGAATAGTGACATCTGAAACAATTGGTTTTAAAACAGTCAGAAATATAGCTATTGATTGACTGAAGGGGATTCTTCTGGCCTCTAAGTGTACAATTTTGCATTCTTAACTCAGCAGGATGCTGTGGTGTGAACTTTGAGAATAATCTTTAAAGAAAGTTTTAAGAAAAAAAAAATACAGCAGGGGTGACTGAACATCTTTCAGAGAAAATTATGGAGGAGAATAGGAAGCCAGGGTTATTTTTCTGATTATTTCTCAGCCATCCAAATCTGAGACTGAAAACACTTCCTAGATTTAATCAGGAAGACGTAAAAAGGGCCGTTGTTCAGAATCTGTCTGGAAAGTCCATATGCATATCACTTTCCTGGGTATAGGAACTTTCCTGGGACTGGGTGATGGTGCAATCATATTTGCAAACTGAGGAACATGGAATTTGAAAGTGGTTTGTGGTGTTGAGTAGCTGATTGAGAAATCAGTACTAGGATTTGTTCTTGAACTAGGCAAACAGCCCTATGCTGGTGGGAGGGATTCTACCTGGATGTTTCTTCAGGCCTCTGATTATCTGCCTTAATTTATGCCTGCACAGAGGGATGGCACATGGCATTACATTGAACCTCCACATCAGGAGAAATTTCAGGTAGCAAAATGGTTGACTTCAGTATTTTTCAGGGTAGTTAAAGAACAAATGTCACTCTGGTTTCCCTTTCTTTGTCAGCCAGTCATTGGAAAAGCAAATAAATGTAAAGTACAGTCTGTAAAGACTCATGATCTAGACATTCAATTCATGTATTCAGAGTCCGTCTGTTATCGTGCATGGTCTGATATGCACGACACAGTTGTGTCTCCATCTGCTGAACTAGGCAGTTGTTTGAAAGATGGTAACAAAAGTTACATGTTGATGATGCTTATGTTGCTATGAATTGAAGGTAGGCAGCTTCTAAATTGATCATTCCTGTCTATAGAGCTAAAATGAGCTTGAAACAGGGAAACTGAAATTTATCATTGCCTTTTAAAAAAAAAAAAAAAAAAAACACCTCTGTCCAAAGATAATTGTGTTTCTTTTCCCTTTCCTTTCCCAATTTGGAATAACACTCATTCTTTCTTTGCCTGCATCAGGTGGAGGTTATGTACCATGGGCCTTCCTAGACTTGGGCTTCTAGGGAGGGCTGGGTTTGCTGCATGCATTGCAAGGTGGTGGAGCTGAGTCTGCTTTGGATAAGGAAGGGTTAAAATCTCTTCCAGCCTTTGTGTCCTATATTCTGTCTGTAAAGAAACATAATGCTGTTCTTGAATTGCCAGCCCTTGCTCTCTGTATTCTAGGGTGTTTCTTATTTAAATGCTGTTAATTATTGATCTTTGATTGTATCAAAGGTCTTTGAAAATGTCAACCGAGACCGATATCCCTTTATTCTCAGTGCACGCACAGAGCGGAACAGCTTACAGCTTTTCATGAACTTGTCTGTTTCTTTTGTGTCACCTTCTCCCTTTTGGGAATGACAGAAGTGAGATGTGACAATGCAAAGTGACTTTTACCAACATCATGCAAACTGCCTGTGACAGAGCTGGGAAAGCTGACCCAGAACATCCTAGTCCCGGACCAAGGCTCTCAGCCCATCCTCCTACATTTGAGTGCAGGCTGGGAAAACCCAGATCGCAGTGCCCCGCTAAGCGTATCGCCAGCTTTCCTTCATCTCCTTTTGCGCACTCTGTCAGCAACCCCTGCAAGACTGTGTAAGACTGATGCCAGTCTCTCTCCAGCACAGTAGGAACACTCCTGTTTGCTGGGCTGAAGTTTTCTGAGTGTGGGGTTAGAGTTTGGTTGATGCAAAGCCAGTTCATCCGCTAGCTTGGCAGAACAAGGAGAACAAAAATACCCCTTCATTTCCAGTAATAGAAAAATCCTGTGACTTTATCATAAACAGCTCTTCAGCTGAAGCAGCTAGGGATTTGAGCATGGAAATTTGGCATGGAAATAGCCTTTCATTACAATCATGTCTCTGCGCATTCCCATGAAAAACTGCGTTTGATCAGCAGCAGACTCGGACAGTATTCCCTTGCAGAGATTGCAATCCTGCCTGCAAACTGCAAACCTGCGGGGTTTTTCCACTACCCATAAGTATGATCAGTGTCGTTATCCCAGACTATTGTTTGCGGGGCAGGAGTGCTTCAGAGCGCCTGTGAGGGCTGAGACAGCACTCGCTGATAGACCCATTTATAAACGGGGGTGAGAAATGCTGCCGCTCCCCTGCAGGATGGTGCAGCTGCGCCGCCGAGGGGGGAGCGAGGGGCGGGCTCCAGCGGGACGGCGGACAGGCCCGTCGGCGGGGACAGCTGCCCACTGGCAGGGCGTCTGCGAAAGGCCTCGTTTCCCGGTGGCATTTGAAAGTGCTTGCCCGGGGGCCCCTTCCCCTGGCCCGGCCGGGTCGCGCCGGTGCCGGCTGCATCCCGGCGCAGGAGGCTGTGGGCCGGGGTTGCTTGGGTCAGCCGTCAACGGTTTGTAACCGAAAAAAAACAGTCCCAGGTTGTCAGCGTTCCTCGGTGTTCCCGCACCGAGCAGAGGAGGGCGAGGGGGAGGCGGGCGAGGGCCCGGGGCCCGGCCTCGGCCTCGGCCTCGGCTCGCTTCGCCACCGTCGGTGTCGGGCCGCCATCTAGCGGGCGGCGGCGGCGGCGCTGTGCCCGGCCGGGCGCGAGGGCAGCCGTTGGGCGCCCAGAAGGGCGTGAGGAGAGCCGGGCCCAGCGGGCGGGAGCAGCCGGACAGGCGGGTTAGTTACAGAAAATCCCGCTGGCCCGCCAAAATCTGGGGCTGGCCGCGGCCTTCCCGGCCGGGAGGGGCCGTAGGTGCAGGTCGAGTCACAGCAAGGGACGGGGCGCAGTGCAGCCTGCTGCTCCGGGAGCAGCCCGAGCAGGGTAAGCTCGTCTTCGCCCCCACATGCCCCTGGCAGCTGAAAGCTCTGCGTGCTTGTCAGCCATCATTTTGGGTCACTCTCTTATCTGTCGTAGCTAAAGACTTACTGCTTTGCAACGTGCGTAGTTAACTCTGGTCCCTAAAGTGTCTGGTGAATTAGGCAGTATCAGTATTGTACCATATGCAGTCAGATTAAGCCCAGTATTGTCAGTCTGAAACTTTTACAACCTGCGCCTTAAAAATGGTTGTCAAATGGATCTTAAGCTTTAAATTACTAATCCAGATACATTTGGGGTTTTTATTTGCCCTGTGAGTCTTGAAGCCTTTTAGAGATGCCTCAGGAACTCTGAAACCCAATGAGATAACCTACAGTAATCAGAAGACTCCCAAACCAGTGCATTAGTGTCAGTCTGTTGTTAGAAGCTCTTATTTGTAGTCAGTAAATGCTCACAACATACTGGGGGAAACTTTCAGTTCCACCGAAATGGAGGGAACAGCAAATGCTCCACACTCACTTCAGTGCATTATTGTAGTGGAACTGCAACAGGAGAGAGGGACAAATAAAGGAACTTTCAGGAATACAACCCAAGTTAATTATTGTGGTTACATTTAGTGACCACAAACAGGACAGGGAATGCAGTAGAAGAATGGAAAGCAGCAACAGAGGCAAAGCCTATTCTCTAAGCCATTGCCAGTTCAGGAAAGTATGGAGCTGCTAAGCAAATTTGCACAGCAAATTTAATTCCCTAACTTGTTCTGGTGCTGAAATCTCAGTAAAGGTGGGCTCTCTGGTGGGCAGGATTAAGTGTACATAACCACCTGATTAGCCTAGTAAATCCATCATATGGTACTGATGACTGATAAAATAAGCATAGCCAGCATACCAGGCTGGGGAGAAGAGTGATGTGTACTCCTACATTATCAGATTGGTTGAAATAGCAGTTTTGTTTTCATTCCTCCTCCAGATTAGTGGCTAAAAAAACCACCACCCCTCAAGAGTAAGAACAAGGTGTGCATAAAGCAAGGATAATGGTTTATAAAATGCACTGTGGTTCTTCTAACAGATAGTTTAATTCCCAGCAAACATACAAGATATTCAGCCGTTAGGTGTGGAGCTTGTTGTGGTCATTTAGGTTCTTTGTCTAAGCGAACTTACTGATTGTACTCCACTGAAATAATTCATAAACAGGAAATACCAATACAGCAAACAGTAGCATTTTGCCCAGAGCAACATCTGTGCTCCAAGCTGCTTACTATAATACTAAACAGCACAAATCTGTTGATGTGATAACACAATGTCAAATGGTAAATCTGGATCAGCATTGCATATATCCAAGATTAAGCATTTCTGAGTCAAAGACTTCAACTCTATTAAAAAAGAAATAGGCCTTAATTCTAATCTTGGTATAGTGGTGTTAGTGTGGAGTTACTTTGCTGATTTCACAGATGTTACATCATCTTTATTAAATAGTAACTGAGATGACTGAGGTATGTCAGCGTGAGCTCTCAAATATCTACAGTTTTAGTTCATTTTTCTACCAAATGAAGTCAGCCTTGTAATTGCTCAGGAAAGACTGGAGTTGCACAGAATTCATCATGGCACTGTTTCCTTGCAAAGGACACCTCCTGTAAGCTGACTACGTGGTTGAAAAACATATTTGTTTACAGACTAACTAAATGAGAAATGTTGAAAAAAGGCTAGTAAACAGGTAAAGACAAAAAAATTACACTTAAATATTAATTTTATTTGCTATAAATTAATAATGAGAATGAGGACATACAGTAAAACAGCAGTTAAGATGGTGCACAAGAACACGAAGGACCTGGGGGAGAAGGAAACACTTGCTGTATGCTACCCTCCACAATTTACACATATCTTAGTCATATCATGAGGAGGAAAACCCACAAACACATTTGAGGAACACTGGTGTGAATTTTCTCCTTTACTCAGCTTGCTTAGCTGGTTCCATCACCTATTGAATCCCCGCTGAAGAACAAACAAAAGGAAGCCAGTGTTGTGTAACATTTAGGGTAGCTCCATCTAGATGCAGCTCAGAATGTGCTTCAGCGTGAGAAAAAGATGTCTTTGCCAAAAGTCAATGCAGTTTCTCTGTAGATCAATACTTTCTACCCCTTCCTCTCTAGTTCATAAGCCTTTACCCGCTCACTAGAAGAGGCTGACTCTCTAGCTTCCTGCATTTAAGCAGAAGAAGCCGACGGCTATGCTTTCACGTGTAACTAAGGCTTTGGGAGGGGGCCCTGGTTCACCTCTTTAATGTTGTTGGACTTACTAGAAAGCCGAGCATTTCCACCCTGTTCTTCAGAAGCCTGGCTCTGTCCAAAAGTAACTAGTCACAGATGAACATATAGACTCATGACCTCTGTAAGCACTGACATTTAATTCTGAATGGGCTGTAACTGCTATACAACAGATTTAGTCATCCTTAACTGATAGTGTACGCTGCAAAAAAAAAAAAAGTGGCACTGTAGTGGCTGCAGACCTCCCATTGCTTTAGGGAGGTCACATGTTGGGCTCCAGGTAGGAAAGCATGTGCTTGGGTACCGTGCAGGTGTAACTGGAATCACAGCATCATGAATAGCACCACTTTGAAATGGTAGTTAGGTGTTTGTTTCTATCTGTTCTGAAAATGATCTTGCTACTGCCTCTTCCCATCACTATGGTATCAACCTATCTGCAGAAGCTGGCATGGCAGTCCCTCTGAGCCCTGAAATCCACTCTGGCCCTGCTCCTTCAGCTCACACTAGCAGCTACACAAACTGCAGATATATGCACTATTGTACTGGGCAGAGAAAGGCTATTGAGTCATGACTATGTATTCAGCTGGGCATTATTATAGATATGACCAAACCTCCACTCTGTTCCTGAGCAACAGGAGGTGCAGCTGTGTCTTCAGGAAGCAAGTCTATGAGCTTTAAAAAACAGTGAATTCAAGTGGCTATCCCCATGCTGCTTCTATTTCTGCAGTGAGATCAGAAAGACTACAAGCACCTGCAGTAAGATAACCGCTGCCTTGATTTTATGCTTTCTAGCTTCTAAATGCCTATGCTACCAGGATAGAAAAGTAGCTCATGATTTTTGTATAAAAGCAGCCTATTGTTACCAAGATGGAACTAGAACCTTCAGTTTCAATTTGTGCTTTTTTCCCCCCCCTTTGAGAAGGGGTAAGGTTATTTTCTTAATGGAGAGTTATTTCAATTTGAACTTTTAAAAATATAATTTTTTGCTTTGCATTCAACCCAGGAATGTTTTGCAATCAACAGAGTCTTTATCTTATATACTGCATTTGAAGAAATTGGGGACCTAGATACAGTTATCTCCTGAAAGTGCAAGAGACATGTTCCCCTGCTGTGATCATACAGCTCTTTGGAGGGGAGGGGAGAACCAAACACCCCCCCCCAAAACTCTGAACTTAAATAAATTACTAGCTGATCCACTTTGTGCTATTTCACAATCATTATGAAATTCAAAAGAAATCACAATGATGTTCAATTGTTTTTTTCTCCCCCGCCCCTTACAAGCTAAATATCAGATAGGGATAAGAGAAGATGGAGGCATTCTGCAGAACTAGTTATATTGCAAAGCACAAACTAAACAGCAGTGTAGACCTGTAATCACTTCAAGGTTATCTCAAGGCTTAAAAAAGGTAGAAATGTTTGTTCACTTAAGTTCCAGACAGTCACCATCCCTTTCTGATGTCAAGTGTACCAGGCCTCTAAGAGCTTCAGTAGTGTACTCTAATTTCTCTTGGTTGGGACTAGCAATAGGAAATTCTTGCTTTAGTCCTCTTTTGAACCTCCAAGTCCTTTCAGTACATACCACTGGCAGAACATATGCAGCTTGTATTAATCTGTGAAAGGACACGCATGCGTGTTGGCGTACAGCTCTATGCCACAGTTTCTTGAAAGAAGTTTACATACCCTGGATTAGGCCCACTCTTAGTAATGCAACCAAGATTACATTTGTCTGTTTCCTGATGATGCTTTCAGTTTGTTGAGTTGGTCCTAAGAGTCGTGAAAGCGTAGTGCTTCCCTTGACTGCTACCCAAACTCTTCTCTAAGACCTCCTGCTTAAATACGTAGAATAGAGCCAAGATAGCCTTAGGATGAAATGAAAAAGGTTGGGGCTTGATCTGAATTTATAGGGGTGCAAGTTCTCATCTATTTTCATCTTTCATGACATACTTGATACCCCATGAACCTTAAAGAAATTAACCTACTTCTGAATCAAAGCATAAGAAAGACTTTAACATATTAAAACAGTATGAATACAGGAAGCTGAAAGTATAAAAATAAGTCCTCTTACTATAAAGAACTCAACTTAGGCACCCTGCCTCTTTTACCTGACTAAGAAAGTATGTGCATTTCTTCAGAGCATTCTTTCCCCTGCCAAGCACAGCTCAGCATGGATTATAACAGGATAAGGTAATAGGCCACATAACATGCCTAACAGTTGCACTCCACATTACGGTCCATAGCACAGCAGCCTGCAGGAGCACATTGTGTAAAGAGGCAGACATACAAGCAAAGCCAGCCAGGTTCCTGGGAGTGTTTTCCTTAACAAGTCATGGAGGGAAGAGACCTGCTGAATGTGAGATGGAAGTGTGCATAGAACAAACCCAGGCTCAGCTGTGCTCAAAACTAGTTGCAAATAACGAACCTGGTTCAGGAAACCTTAGAGGCTAAGAGGCAGACATTCTATCCTAGCCATGGCAAGGCAGCTGATACCAAAATGCCTGTGTGCAAGGTCTGCTTGTGCTGTTTGTCTCTCCCCTCTTGACTGCTACTGCCTGCAGATAGGTTCTGGTAGGCCCAACAGGGCAACGGTTATTCAAGCTCTCCTACTGCAGACTCTGCAGAGCAACAGCAGTAATGAGCAGAGATGCTAGACAATGGCCTCTTCCTCAGCAATGCACTTGGTACAGTGTCTGAGGCGACAGTTCTACAGACAAAGAAATTAACCTGTAAAGCTAAAGATGCATTACTTCTATCTGACCAGAGAAGAGTGATTCAGGATAATGAGGTGGAACAAACATTGGTCTTCCTTGCCACTGGTCACTCGTGTTCCTGGGAGAATAAAAGAACTGAGGAGTGCTGCTGCTTCTTAGTGGTTTGCTTGTATGTTCTCAAAGACAACTTCACCTGGATGGTGTAAGAGACAGCTATAGGACTCCATGTAAGAAAATACACTACCATCTGCAGGCAAGTTTGAAAACAAAAAAATCTTTAAGCATGGCAGACTACCTAATGCCAGAGGAGTTTCTGCGGAGCTATGTTTGTCCAGGGAACATTCAGAAGCCAGCAGTACATACATACTAACACAGGGCTCCTGTAAACCTCCTATTTGGACCAGATTTTAGACGCTAAAAAAAAAATCAATTTTTTTTTCTACTGTGTTTACAGTAACAGTCTGTTCATAAAGCTAGTGACTGCTACCGTGTTACATTGTTGCTCATATTGATCCTGATCAGTACAAATCCTTACAACTCCAAACATAAGAACAGAATTAAAGAGCAGCACATGCCGTCTCCAACCACTTAACTAAATAGTGCCTTTAAACTCTTCTTAGGACAGTTAAGAATCAGTTATTAAGATGTCACTACTGAAAAATAACTATTGCATTTCTTAAAGTTTAAGAGTAAACAACATTGCCAATATATTATTGCACACAATAAAGGTTTTTGGAACTACAAAGATAAGGGACGGGTAATCTAGAAGACCCAGAATAATGATCCCAGAGCCATTCCAGTCGCTGCTCCAGCAAGCATGCCCAGTGCAAGATCTCCATCGCTGTCACGGTAACGCTCTCGAATGATGACATGGTTTGCAGGGGGTTGGCCATAAGGTCCTAGGTAATAAGAGATTGTTAGGAGGAGGGCAAAAGAAACGTATATCCTAATACCATGCATTGTGATTTCAAAACATGCCCATTCTTTCACTCTCTTCCCTCCATGAAACACTAAGATGATGTCAGCTACAAAGGCAGAATACATCTTTGCTTTGGATTCAGCTTCCACATTTATTTAATAAATCCAGAGGCCTAGCAACACTTCTAGCCTTGTAAGAGTTTAGTATCTGGGAGAAAAGCTCATCACAAATGTATAACTGAACATTGTTCTGCATTTGTATTAGCAAAGAACCTATGAATTAGTCGTATCATTCTATCGGACCTTTAGTGGATTTAATGCAAGAAATGGGTCTAAAAATTGTTTCAATCTTGAAGTTAAGGCAAATAGTGTAGTTCCCCATAAAAAACTCTATGGCAGCTGTTAAGCCAGTGGTTTGTCAAAAGCTGTGTATCAGTTATTTAGAGTAACTGCCTACTATTTCAATTCAGCCTTCACATCCTGGACTGATCTGTTGTGTGATGACAGCCACTACATTTCTTTTCCGATGAAGATTGGCCCACTAGTAAGGAATTAACCTAAGACTCAAGAAACAACCAATTGACCCTTGCTCTGCAAGAGACTTGTACAAGCTCTACCTGTCATGTTTTGTGACTTAGCTCCTACCCTGCAAAGCAAACATAATAGTATTGCTTTCCCTTCCAGACATTTCAGGAAGATTAAGTATTCTTGAAGATATTGTAGTGTTTTTTTTGTAACAGACACTGAAGTAATCCAACTAATAGAAGTGGAAAAGGCGCTCTCTGGCTCTCATTGATACGTGACTAGAAACCTCATGAGAAGGATGTCAATTCGGAGAACGAGCAATAAAACCAAATGTACAGGGGTTAAGTTAGTTGCTGGGGTGAACTTGACCCCTAAGATTTAGTTGCAATAACCCTAGTGAAGGAAAACATCGAAGCTTGGTTACTATGTCCAACCTGTAACTAGTATCTTAACACACTGGACTTGCAAGCTGTTTAGGAGAGCTACTGTTTAATGTTGCATTTCTATCATACAGGTTTCTGAGGCTTGATTTCCAAAGCCTGCTAGTAGTTTAAAAATGGTTCTTGCTGCTTTTCAGCTGTTGAGAACCAACAGAACCCACCTTCCTCTGCATTTGTATATATATGATGTATATCTTAGGCCTTCGCTAACTCATCTGAGGAACGTTTTAAAAGCTTTAGGCTGATGCACCTCCCTTGTAACAAAAAAAGGAAAAACAAATGAAATAACCTGACAAACATCAAATGGAAAAAAAAATCTCCCTCGAAACTGAAAAGAATTCTGAATACAGATTCTTGTTTGCAGAGCCAGATCATAAGCAATTATTAAGTTAAATCAGAAGACTTATATTACCCATACTACTCTAAAGCCCTGATTCTTTAGGACTGAGGCTTTCTATGCAAAGCTAATCCTAAATTAAGGTGACTAAGCTTAAAAGCACACCCTAAAATTTTAGTCTCTTTCCTCTCTTACTGGGATGGAAAGGTATACAAATCTGAATGGAGCAATAGAAGACTTTATAAGGCTGAATATACTGCCTTACAGCAATTCCAGCGTGCAGGGAAGAAACCAGTTCCTACCATGCTTTGGGAATGGATTTACCTTTGAAACTCACATTTAATTCTGAGGTCATAGCTAAACATCAGTGTTGAAATAATTAAGCCAGGTATAAGAGATGAATCAAAAGTTCCATCAATGCCCAATACGGAGTAATGAATCAATCTTGTTCTGGCTTTTCTACCTTTCCTTAGAAAACATGCTCTACTTTAGTTAGAGAGTTTATGAATTAATTCAAATATGTTTGGAACACATTGGGAAGGTTAAATCACTTAATACAAATTTCACAGCACTTGCTTTGTTGTGAAAGGGTAAGGGGTCTTGGTTCCAGTTACAAGTCAGGTTTTCTTCTATCACTCTGCTGTGCAGGAGTGGTGGGTGGTAAAGGACGGTGATTAATAGAATTAAAGCCAGAAAGACTGACTCAAATAGCTTCTCCAGGAAGGTGAAGGATATGGCTGATAGTGATTACCTTGGTATGGATACTGATAGGGAACAGCATAAGCTTGTCCGTTGGAGGCATAGAAGACTTGAGGACCAGTAGGGGGATACACACCACTGTACTGATCGTAGCCGTAGCCATAAACCTGGTGAAATTAAAAATGTCCATTACAGAAGTATTCTTTGCTATATATCCAATCATGTGCTTTTTTCAATTGTCCCTCATTTCTAATGCAGTTAAAGTTTCACTAAAATATCCAGTCTGTACTGCTATAGTCTATCTACTCCCTGGAAAAGATTCAGAACAACTGCTTGAAAAAATAAGTGCTCTTAAGCAGCATTCGCTCTCCTCCCTTTCAGGATGGTGAATGGCAGAGGCAGGGCCTGGATCATCAGGCAGAGCCACAGCAGCCTTACCAGCTTCTCCTCTCTGCTCTCATGCCAACAACAGCTCTCTGGAGAGCTCAGAAGTGTCGGGTAGGCAGCAGTTGATCCCAAGAAACTGCAACCAACTTTGCTCTAGCACACTGCAAGTTAATGTCAGATTCAAGACAAATACTCTGTAGCCATACATTTTGGAAGCAATTTTGCTCTCCAAAAAAGGAGGCCTGCTGCTAGCCTTGATATACCTCCCAGTACCACATGCAGTTCTTAACAACTATTTTTAACAGCAAGGGGCTGGAGCAGAGCACCTATAGTGCAACAAGTAATACTACCCCAAACTATCCCTTTGTGTATTACTGCGCATGAGTCAGAACATCCAGAAACCTGCAGTGCTTCGGTCCCAATGCTGCTCTTTCTCCACTGCAGAAGAACTGTGCATCCAGAAGCTAGAGTTATTGTGTTGCTATGATATCTTGGATACAACAATCCTTATGTGTTAAAATGACATCTCCAGTCATTAAATCCTATTTTTAAAACTCCCAATTTTATATCCTTCCAGTGCTTACACAATGTGAAAGTGTAGTCACAACTCCTTAATGTTAAAAGCTGCATGTCCAGTATTTTTCAAGATTAGCCAAGTAACTTCCACTCTGTCTTTAAGAAGCTTTATTTCCCAAGTTCAGCAAGCAACCATTCCTTTATATACCTCCCAACCAAATCTGCCTCATCCCTTTCAAAGGAAATCCATCTCAAATAGGAGTGACAATAGTAGATTGTTAGTGCCTTACTATCACTTTCCTTTTGTACAAACCTTAAAGCTGGATCTAACTGTGAAACACAGCGCTTTAGGTGCTTGAAAGATGGCCGCTTCTGCTCCTTCACTTATTTCAATGCTTCCCAACTGCAACTCTTACCTCAGGTGATGGTGTGGCATAAGCTGTATAGGGAGGAGGGGCTGAGGAAATGGCTGTCTCATCATACATCACATCAGATCCCACGTAGCCCTAAACATCATGGAAAGGCAGCGGTTATGACCTTCTCCTACAGACAGCTAGTTAGAGTAGTGCAAGGATTAAAACTTAATGACCCCAAAGAACGAGTAACCTTTAGACATGCTGCATGTTAAGAAAACAGTGTGTACCTTATACAGTGCTGCAAAATGAAACTACTTGGAGAACAGACCTGGGAGAACACAAATGCATGATCAACCAGAAGAAGGAGCCATAACTTTTCTTACCTGCATGTGTGTGCACACACATGAATGTGTGCATGCAAGCACACTGACTCCTTCCCTCAGCTTTAGAAATTACTCTTTTTCATCCGCTGTTTTCAGATAGAAAAGCCTTCATAACTAAGCTAGTTGCTTCCTGGCACCTTACAGTGGCATCACCATGTTCTGCAAGAGCAGATAAAGGAAACAAATGCAGTAGCCAGAAGCGGTGCCTGAACATTTTAGCAGAACACTGTCGCAGTTCTTAGCCACCTCTCACTTTCTGGCTGTGAGGAAACTTTAAAAAAAAATGCAATAAGAGGGGTTTAAATGTAGGGATTTGAGCAGCTTAGTTGTTTTTATGGAATTACTTTGTAAATGCCACCTATAATTGGTCCTTTTTGAAGGCAGCTATGAGGCAAAGGTGATAACTTACTTGAATCTATCTACAAGGAGCTCTCAAAGATAATTAAGATTTGTTACAGTAATCTCATATTCTTGCCCCTAATATCAGAAATCTACAGTGATGCTCTTAGTGCCCTATCCCAAGAAAAAAAAACAGCTCCCTTTTTTTAATTTACAAGTGAACGCTTTAATAGCTCAGTAGAGAATGTTCCTGTTGTCTCTTGCACCTGGACTGTAGAAAGACTTTTGAGAGCATACTATGGCCGTATCCCAGGTCAAACTTGTGTTGGAGATTCTGATTGCTTGCAACACACTGTTGAAAGCACTGTATGAAGAGGCAGGTATTTCCACCACCTGGGAAAAAGTCCAGCAAATGCTCACATCTTAGCAATAAATGTATTCTGTTCTGCTACAGAGAACTCTGTACAGACATATGACACACCCCTGCAAACATCTGTAAATGACCTAATTCTCAAAGCTAGGGTGATCACCGTGCTATTCCAGTAAAGTTATGAGGCACTGGTGGGTGCTCGGTATTTTTGAAAGCTGTCAGACACCTACAGATGGGCTCAAACCCAGTTACCCGCTTAGTTCAAATCCTTGTTTGGAGATCTTTAATAGGTTTGGAAAGTGCTAATTTATGACATTACTTGTGCAGAGAGCTACCTGCCCTACTTTCAGTAGCAGGGGTCTGCCTTGGCTGACAAAGGTGATGCACTGACAAGTTTTGAATGCTATCTAACAGGGCTGGCAGCTGAGTATGAGACATGAAAAAAGCAGCTGTTAACTCCTGAAACCAGGAGTCACTGTCTCACATATAAGCAAGATAAAGCCCCTAAAGCTGGAGCAGACAGACTGTGAGTGTTGTGTCTTCTGCGTTAGGACAATTCCTTCACTTCTCATTTAACAACATGAAGCAGCACAGCATAGCTACAGTCAGAGGTAATCATGTCCAGGGTAGTTTTGCTATGACAAGTGTTTGCTTTGGGTATCTACAGATCTAAGTTATATCATATGACAGATGCCTCAGTACAGTGGCAATGTTAATGTGACCCATCAAAAATCGAGATAAGCTTCTCCAAAACCCAGCATTTCCCCATGAAACAGAAACATCTCAGGTTGGTTCACTTTAGCCATCTAAGGAAAGCTAGTACTGAAAAGTATTCTGGAAGGCAGTCTGGAGGAAAAACAAATTAACGATACCCACAAATGGATGGATGTGGTTCCCCAAAGACACAGTTCTCTAGAGAACTCCAAGACTTGCACAGAGGCTTTTATGATTCCTGACCTCTTCACTCTCCACAGCTAGCATGCTGATGCAGAGGTGATATAGTCCTTGGCATGCCTGCGCTCCCCTGCAAGCACCTCTTGCTCCTCTCCTAGTCTCTGCCAAGAAGCTTCCCACAACGTAATGGATCTACATTAACGAACAGCTGCTTTGCAGTAAGCTTCCTTTAGCACTGCACCTGGTAGGCAACAAACACTAGGAGTGGAAAGTGCATTTTTACTGGTTGCAGAAGATCTACTTTTTGCCTACAGCCTCAGTGCCCACTTCCCTTACAGACCAGCTTCCCAAACATTCACTTCCACCCAGAGAAATCATTCCCTCAAAATTATTCACTTCTAGCCAGCATGTATTCGCCTGGACTTGGCTGCAAGGATGACATGTGCTTGTGATCCAGAGGATCATTCTTCTCCCCACTCACAAGCCTTACCATCATGTTCATGACCCTGTTTTTCTCTAGCAGAGAAGGACGGAACATGATTTCAGAAGTAAACTGCTGGACCACACATAACATCAATGTGCTGCTTCTCTATCAGTATGAAGGCTAGGTAGAAAACACTTACCGTGTTTGTTCTGGCATCCTGGAGAGCAATTTTCCATGCCCTGCAAAAAAAACCCCATCCTTTAGTGGAACACTGATAAAAATTAATGCCACTTTCTCTTTTTAGGACTATGAAAAAACCAAGGTTAGCAACTAGAATTATTGCAGGAGCAAAGTTTAAGATACTGCATGTGTCAAAGCCTAATGATACACTAAAATGAATGCACAAAGGTGTTACACCAAGACTGAGAAATAATTGCTTTCTTTGCAGAGCTGAGAAGGAATGAGGAGGAACGTGAGAAGAAACAGATGTGGTTTTGAAGATCCTCACTGCAAGGTAAGCAGGTAATATGCAGCCATGCTCAGATTAAAGAAATAGGAAGAGATGCACCAGGGAAGTTGTATCTCCTACCTGAACAGTTGCATCTGTGTTAACTAGAGAGTGTGGGTCTTGACACTAATACAGTTTGAACAGAAGGTGCATATACTTCACACAGATACTCCCATGCCATATGGCTCAGAACATGCTCGATGCACCACGCATACTTGGCAAACACTGGTGCTAGAAGGTATCTAACTATACATAACAAAGCTCAGTTGAGACTTCACAAACATGGAGTGTTATTCCTGTCGCTACTGATTGGGATGTCCTTGGGCTATGTAAGGTCATGTACTACTTGAAGAATGGAAAAAGTGAAAAACAAATCTGTTCAGCAAGTCTTGCATTAACCATATTAATAACATTCTTTTACTCCTCCTACCCTTTGGTGTTTTCAGTGATTTAACTTGCAGTTAGTTTGCATGAGCTAGACAACTTCTTATAGAAGCTGTATTTTTTGTCATTGAATGCCTGCTTTTACTTGTTTGAAAACTTTCTTAAAATGTGTTTCTGAAAGTCTGAAGGAAGGAAAATAAGTAGGGAGAGAGAAAAAGAAAGATAAAAGAGGAAGAGACAGCAAACAATATTCTCTGGCAGACTTACAGGCAGTCGTCTGCACTCTCTGCACAGAGGTTGACTGTCTTCCCATCACGGCAAACGATCTGCAGTAAACAGTCTCTTTGCTTCCCCTCTGGAGGCTGGAAATCTGAGTGAGAAAAAAGAGACAAGTTATGAAATATCTATAACCAGAATTTCATGATCGTATTTACAAGAACGGAGACAGTTTATGCAAAAGTCTGGACAAAATAAACTAGGGCCAGCTGTAGCTGCTTTCCATGGCATCAGGACCAATTACAGAAGGAAATAACCTGTTCTCACTCTCTAGTGTTCTGAAAGTAACTCACTCTGAACACCATTCCTGAGGAGTGCAAGTGTCTTACAGCAGAACCAATCCATACTTAGCAATAAGTACTCTCCAACACTTGTGTCAGCATCAAGTAGAGTACTAACAAATGCTAGAAGTGAACTTAGATTACTTGAAAAAAATCTGCTGAGGTTTTCCATTTCTAGGCCTGCCTCTCACTCCAGACAGCACTATAATTACACCAGTAACACAAGTTACATCAGGCACACAAGTCTACTGTGAGCATTCCATTCTCACGTGCATGCCTGCCACCTGCATACATGGTATGCTGTCCTCACTACGTTTTAAAAGGAAGTATCAAACCCTAACCTAATCTATCACATGGTGATACCATGTCCTGGATATCTATAAGGGAATTTAGTAGTTTGTTGGGTTGGGTTTTTTTTTGGGGGTGAGGGGGATGGGGGCGGTGGGTTTTTTTAACAACAATGAAGTTGCCCGCTGCTTAGACATGTTTACTTCTGTAGTAGTGTTGTAAATAGTATTATGGGCAGGCACTGAAGTTGTAAAGAATCTCCGAATACACAAATCCTGAAGGTTTCGTTATTACCTCGACATTCACTCCCCACTCTGAGGTTGATGCAATGGATTCGCATGTGTATTTTATCTTCTATATCATGGCGATTTTGATCATCATAGAATATTAAGCGGCCATCAGACCACAGGTCAAACCAGTTCTTCTTCCAACGCCGTAAAATAGTACCTTAAAAATCAGACAGTCACTTTTAAGGGTGCATATTGGGAAGTATTTGTGTCCTAGAGTTCATAAAAAACAAACCAAGAAATCCTTCACAGACATTCTGAGGTGCCAAGCAAAATCCTGTACTACAACATCCCCACTTTAGAACATTACAGAATTGGGTTCCATATTTTATCTAGTATTCAAAGTCACAACTGAGTATATTTTAAGTGCATAACCTGGAGCTTTTGTTCTAACTCACTGCAAGAACAAGCAGAGGGCATGACTAATTGACATTAAGTTAAGGTGTCAGGTAAAGTTTCCAAGTCTCTACTTATACAGCACTAATTACAGAGCAGCATCTGAAGCTGAATGCCAGTCAGACACCTCAGATATGGTATATCCTGTTTCCCACTGGTGTACCCAAAAGGTGACACGGAAATGCTGTCATGACAGGTCATTTTGTGAAGTGTCTTACAGGTAAAAAAAAAAAAAAAAACAAAAAAAAAACAACAAAAACCAACAAACAACCTACAGAGCTAGAGGCTTATTTTAAGAAAGACCTAGTGATTACTAAGTTGCTCTGATGTTTTAAGTTAGACACAGTGGGGAGAAAAGGAGGTAAAAGGCCCATGACTTACTTTGCCGGAGCAGCCATCCGCTCTTCACAAATGCCATTGTTGCTTAATCTAGTGGACAAAAGAGGAAGGTGAGGGAGAGAAAAGCAGTCTTCGATATTTCACAATAATATGTTAGAAAGAAGCATCTCAAGGTATAATACTACTAGTATTCTAGGACTTAACACATGGAACAAATCTGCAACTGTAGCAATCCAACATGACTGTCAGAGACCCCTTTAAAGTTTAACTGGAAAACGCACAAGCTTATAGCTACCACTCTTGCAACATGGGGAAGAGACAGACAAGAGTGACTGCTTCCTGACTCACCACTAGTTCCTTTCAAAGTTGTTCTCTTGACATACGTGTGCTTCCTGTATTCTGCAGTCTCAAGTTACTAAGCACTCTCACTTCTTCCATAGCTCCTTTTTCTGTACTTCCTCTTTTGTTTTTTTTCATTCACTGGCTCAAAAGTCCAGCCAAAACAAAAGCTGAAACAGTTTAATCTTAAACAGGAAGGAGAAAGCTGTATTTACAACTTGTATTTCTTTCAAATCATCACTAGCTCCCTCCAAGATGAATCGAAAGTAGTAAAAATTAAGCCCATAAAGTGAGACTTGCGTTTCTCCTCAACTTTTAAATGAAGCTTGAAATGGCATGGGAAGGACGCTGCATTAAATTCAAGTTATCACACATGACATTAAGCACTCGGCCACTGCACTCTGGTTTATGAGAGATCAAGCATAGGATATATTGGAGGATGAGTTTTTATTTTATAGCATAATGATGTTCTGACTATTGTTCTGAAATGGATTCATAAAAACACAGCTATCTGGATGCAACTGAACTAGAAAAGCAAGAACAGAAGCATTTTAAGCCTCCCTTGAGAAGGCTGCCTCTTTTAGAAATTATTTGTGGAGTTTGTAAGCCAATATGAGAGACGGATACTTAAACCTACCAGATAACATTCTACTTGTAGCAGTGTAAGAAGGGGGGGGGGGGGGGGAGTGGCATAGTAGATTTGATAGACAGAGGAACTCCTCCCAGGCAAGGAATGGGTTTAAAGCTGGGAGGGAGGAAGAGAAGATAGTTTTGTTATCTTCCAGTAAAATATAAAGTTAGTACGCATACATTTATTTTCTGATAGATGTATATATGCCATCTGTTGGATATTACTTGTAGCTGTGTCCTCTTCACGGTACCGGGCAAATACTGTAACACACAAGTAAAGACTATAGCCAGCAGGATTTCATACTGAAGGAATGCCACATCCAGCACAGGCTCGGGTGTGATGGTGAGAACCACCAGCAGGTAAAGTTTAATCTCAAAGATACACCTCTTAGTCTCGGCTTTTGTACCAGCTGACTGGGAAAACAAACATTTAGCTAACAGCCCATTGAAAGGGAGTGTCAAACTCCTAGCCTGCTTCAATCCTGGTAATCAGGTCCTGCTCTGAGGACTAAGCATGCTGCTGTCACCTGTCTACAGAGGGAGAGCTTCAGAAGGAGAGGCCAATTTGTTCTTCCAAAGTAACAAAGCTATACGAAGGACTTGAGCCTCATTCTCCCACCACCCCGGTATATGCTACTCTCCCCCTAGATTCTCTTTTATAAGGAAGCAGTCGTCTTACTCTGTTTTCACAGAAATGGTTCTCTCCAATGGTACTTCCATGTCTTCCAGTTTGCCCGCTAAGGTGAAATCACTGTATATTTCCAGGGGCCTTTTAATAGTTTAAGAGCCAATAAAGAACTTGCATGAACTTCAGTTCTGCTGCAAGTGCTAGAGTAGGTCATTGAATGCTGCTGCCTTTAAACCTACTCTGTTATACAACACCATAGTTAGATTTAACTTAGACACATAAAGGGGAAGAAATGAAGAAGAAAACATTTCTCTTGACAAATTAAGCGGCTTCTCTTCTGTCATTACAGAATGTCTCACAATCAAAGTCTCACTTTACAGAATGTCTCACAGCTATCTAGGGCTACATCAGCAGAAGAGGCTTCAGCAGCTGTACAGCACCTTGCATGTAATCTCAGATGCAACAACTACATTTTCCCAACACAGAATTCAAGTGCCCAAAACTTCAGCTCCAGATAGAGAGCAAGGAATCACACAGAACAATCTGTCAGCACTGAAGTAGGAGGTGCAAAAACAATTAGATATTCTTCTCTGGCCCTTTTTAAGGGCAAGCGCTCACTTGAAGTTCTATGCAGTATTCACAATCAACCCACGTTCTGTTTAAGAGTATTTGCAGAGCTAGAAGATCAGAGCTAGCGAGATCAGTTGCAACTATTATTTGCTTGTTAAACTAGCTCAGTGCAAACCAACATAGCAAATGGGATTTAAACAAAGATAAATCAATTTATCACCAACCTCAATACAAGTTCCTTGGTGACTGAAATCTAAGAGTAGTAGCATCTAAACTGAACACAAGTTAAGAGTAAATGCAGCAAAGGGGTGGGGCTGTTCCTCCCTGCTCCCTAGAACAGCAATTTTCCTTTTTTGCACAAAATATAATGTGGAATATCCAACAGTCTATTCCAGTTCACTTCTTGTTCTCAAACCTGGTTGGCTGGTAGGAAAAGAAAACTTCAAAACAAATCGAGTGTTTCTACCTGCAGCTTGTAATTACTACAGCAATTTTGATTAATGCAGTCAAACTAGCAATGGACCAGATGCTGCAACCCATGTGGATGGAAGGGGCGTAGGCACACAGACCTAACTACAGAGCTGAGCCCCAGGCCGCCAGCTGTGCCCACTGACACCTCGCTGTTACTTTATCCCCAAGACTTCAGGTAGAGAACTATACAAAGCTCAGAGGAGTGTTCAAATGTAACTCTATTTGCCCCCCTCCCCCTTCAAACAGGTTTTCTATTTTTGGAACTTCCTGACTCTGCACTACCTGCGCGCAGGCCTTTTTTCCGTGAAGTTGTGTTTGCTTTAGCCAACACCTCTTCGCTAGTGAGCGAGCGGGTGGATGCTCGGGAAGGGGTGGTCTGGAGAGGCACCATCCCACCTCTTCCCTCTCCCACCGGGGACCGCTCCCCTCGACAGGCGTCCTGGGGCGGGCTGGCGGCGGGCCCGGGCTCGCTCCCCCCACTCCCGCCCCGCCGTGGCGGCAGGCGGCTTGTCCGCAGCTCCGTCTGCCCGAGGCACCGCGGCGGCTCCGCGGCCGCCCGCTCGCTCCCTCCCTCCCCGTCAGCTGCCAGCGGGCAGCGAGCGGCTGGCTGCCCCGAAAGCGCCGTCTCTCGCCATCCGCGTACCCGGCGGCGCTCCGACAGGGCAGCCCCTTCCGGGCCGACAGCTCCGGGCCCGCCGGCCACGGCCTGCTCGGCGGCGGCGGCGCCGCTGACCTTCGCGCGGCCGCCGGGACGGACCGAGCGGGACAGCCGCCCCGAGCCGTGCCCCCGCCGCCCCCCGCCGCCGTGCCCAGCCGGTGGCGGGCCGCCGCGCCTACCTGCCGTCGCCGCTGCCGCCGGCTCCGCTCCGCCCGCGGGCAGCGCCAGCCCCGTCCTGACGTCAGCCCTCCGCGCCGCACCGCCCCGGCGGCCGCCGGGCCCGCGCTCCCCCCGTCGCCGCGGCCGGGGCCTGGCGGGACGCGCCCGGCTTGCCGTGGGACCCCGCGGCGTTTGGTGGGAAGGTGCCTGTCCCTGCTCGCATCCCTCCCTGGGGAAGGTGCGATGCAGGACAGTGACCCCCTTAGTGCCCTCCTTCCCCGAGACGCGCCGCTGCTCCGCGTTCTAAATGCACCCCCTTCTGCGCAGGTTACCACTTGGCACGGCGTCAACCCCGTCACACTGAAGCACTTCGACTTTCTTTTCTTCCTATCTTATTTATGATTAGGAAAGCGACGTTCTCTGATCCCATGCTATGGAACTGCAACGGAGAATGACAGAGGCACTTTGTTCAAGCAGTCACACAAGTGTTCAAGACCAGAAAAGGCCATCTGGGCTCTGACCTCTTACATAACCCAGCCAGAAACCATCTCAGGGATTCTTGCATGACAGCTCTAAACGCTATTTGGGTCAGTGATGTCCACACACTACAAAACCTGAACTGATGGAGAATGTGCTGTCACTAGTTAATTATCTTCAAAATTCAAATTGTGTTTTCCATTTCTAACCCAAAATACATGAGGTAGTTAGAGGTTAAAATGAGGAGAACCTCTTAGGGAGATGTAGTATTTCCCCTCGATGATGGAACTTCCTATTAGAACTTTTCACAGGCTTATCCTGGTAATATAGGAGGGAGTATGACTCCTATCATCACAGTTAGTAAAAAGGAAAAAAATAACATTAATTGGTTGGCCAATCTCTTTTTATTTAAGACTGGATAACGCAGAAATAGTATTCATCATAGTTACAATTTCACACAATCTGTCAACAAGCTCCTAGATTTCCTCTTACCCATCTATTCTCTCTTCTTGAACATAACAGCAGTTCTAACTAGACATTACCTAGAAAGCATGTGATAGTGTAGTTCACGGCTGTAGTGTAGTGCATGCTTTGATATCTCTTTGAAGTGCTATAGAAGTGGTGAAGGCAGAACAGGAGATCATCTACCTGTGAATAGAACTGCAGGTTTCAGAAACAACCAGTAAATGAGATTTGTGTAGATCAAATTCTGCAGCAAACTCATTCCTGTTTATGTAAGAGTCCTTTCTCTGAGGCTGAAACTGTTCACCTTTCATTGCTGAAAAAGTATTTTCAGAAACTTGGATGTATTGGGTAAGAGGTGGAAGGTAAGACGATCTTTAGACTGGGGGAGGGAGCAGTTTTCATCTGGAATGAAAAATACTCCTCTTGAGGTTTTGGGAGCCTCAGCAGATTCTGTCCTTGGCGAGTGGTCACTAGGGGACAGCTGCCTTATTGGTATGTGTCCAGTGTTGGCTGTCTAGGTTCATATACAACTAATTTTCAGATTAGGTTTAAAACCATTATAAAATTCATTGACAACCTGTCTTGGTGTTTCCTGAATGAATTACCTCCATGGGCACAGAACACCAAGATTTTGTTTAGTAGCTTTTTGGGACCATGTCCTATACTATGTTGACCTTGGAAACTCAGTTAGGGCCGTTGTCATGGCAGTTCTGTGCCACACAGGTCCTATCTGAGGGTGCAAAACAGAAGCACAGAGCCAGGAAACACCAGATCTTCAGTCTGCCAGAAACTCAAGCACATACTGGAAACCTATGCAAACATATATTAGGCTTATCATCTCATTAAATTCTAAAATGTTTTGAATTAAATATATTAGGCTCTGCACTTTGAATTAAATATATTAGGCTCTGCACTTGCTGCCGCTACAGACTGGGGGCGGAGTGGCTCGAAAGCTGCCTGGCAGAAAAGGACCTGGGGGTGTTGGTGGACAGCCGGCTGAGCATGAGCCAGCAGTGTGCCCAGGCAGCCAAGAAGGCCAACACCACCCTGGCCTGCATCAGGAATAGTGTGGTGAGCCGGACTAGGGAAGTAATCATCCCCCTGTACTCGGCCCTGGTGAGGCCTCACCTCGAGTACTGCGTTCAGTTTTGGGCCCCTCACTACAAGAAGGACATTGAGGTGTTGGAGCGTGTCCAGAGAAGGGCTACAAAGCTGGTGAAGGGTCTGGAGGACAAACCTTATGAGGAATGACTGAGGGATCTGGGGTTGTTTAGCCTGGAGAAGAGGAGGCTGAGGGGAGACCTTATCACCCTCTACAACTACCTGAAAGGAGGTTTTAGAGAGATGGGAGCTGACCTCTTCTCCCTGGTGACAAGTGATAGGACAAGAGGAAACGGGTTCAAGTTATGTCAGGGCAGGTTTAGATTGGATATTAGGAAGCATTTTTTCACTGAAAGGGTTATTAAACATTGGAATAGGCTGCCCAGAGAGGTGGTGGATTCACCATCCCTGGAGGTGTTTAAGAAAAGGGTAGATGAGGTGCTTAGGGACATGGTTTAGAAGTGGTGGTGTTTTTATCAGGGTAGGTTAATGGTTGGACTTGATGATCTTAAAGGTCCCTTCCAACCTCACTAATTCTATGATTCTATGATTCTATGAAACTTCCATCAGGAAGTTTCTGACTAGCTGTGCTGCAGAGCTGAAGGCCTGAGTCTTAGTACCCTGAGCAAAGGAACTAGAATATTTAGATGAATACTGTTACAAATGTGGATTGTTTTCAAATTGTTTGCCAGTGAAGCGTGGAAGTGAAGGCTTTTGTTGAAATGTTAAAGCCTATTCATAATTGCACCTTCAGTCTGGTCACATTTGAAGTATGGTGTAAGATTCATCCCTCACTAATAACTTAAAAAAATATGTTTGGAATGTTCCAGAGTTACCAACCCCCCCCTTTTTTAATCTCATTCTTGTCCTGAATCAAAGAAAACAAGAAGTTCAACTTCCCAGTTGTAGTTAGAACATACCAGTTAAAATTCAATTGGAAAAATAAATTTCTAAGTGCCTAAGAAATTTAGAAAATTTACTATTTAGAAAAATTGAGCCATATGGTGACTTCTAATTCTTCATCATAACGTAGCTGACATAACGTATCTCTTCGATACATGCTAAATTTTGACTGCCACCAACATAAGCATTTGAATATTCAGTCATTTGAGGGTCTTCATAGATTCTTTATACGCTGCTGAAATTTGAGTTTAAAATTTCCTACTTTGGTTTGTAAAATGTAATTTTACTCTAAGCAGAATACACATTTTCATTAAGGATAAACAAATTATTTTAAACAAAATACATGCTATCATTATTATAACTATAATTAATGCTGTTAATACTATTACAACTATTAGAGTGCTCAACCAGGCTAAAAAAATCATATTAAGAATCATTGCTTACAAGTTAATGAAATGAAAAATATTAAAATCAAGAAAAATATTAATAAACTGACCACGCAACTGTGTTTGCAACAGAAAAATCAGGAGAGCTGCTGCTGGAGAACACCTGAATAAGGAATTTAAAGAACTAGAACTCCACATTTGTTATATGGTTGTTACTGTATTTATTAGTTTTTCAAACCTTAAATATGAAGGTTATGGGCAACTTGAAAGCATTTAGGCATCAGGTGAGAATAGCAGAGGATAGGTCCAAAAATAAAGGAAGCTTGATTTATCATTTGTCAGACTAACCAACTCTGCGGTAGTTTGTACATAGCCTATAAAGTTTCACTGATGAGAGGGAGATGGAAAAGAACATATTTCTAGTTTTCCAGAAGGCTGTATTGTCTTAGCCTCATATATAAAATAGTCCTAAATAGAAAGGTAAATCATAGACTTGGACAAAAGTCTTTATCTAGACTGCTTTAACATACTTGCTTCTCTCCAGCGGAAAAGACTCTTAGCTCCTACCATTCTTGTGGGTAATTGACTGGCACCCAGGATTAAAATACCTTGGCACATCTCACCTGCAAAAATGAATCTGTGTAATCAGCTTTTGTCACATTGTCATGTGTGATGAGTGTCTGCTTAGTGACTGGAGGGGGTTTTTGTGGTGTTGTACGATGGTCCTGAACTGGTCTGTAGTACGCCCGTGGCGCAGGACAGCATTCCCTCTGAAGAACAACAATCTGGACAGGTCTCCTAACAGTCTTACATGTGAGGAGCTGAAGTGAAGGGCCCAGATTTTTCAATCACTTTGGGTTTTGTTCCACTCAAATTTGCAAAACATAACATGTAATTGCAAAACACAGCATATCTGTATAACATACCTGGAAAACAAAGTTTGCTTGCAGACTGCAGAAACGTTCTGCTCCAACTGAATATAGCTAGTAATAAGACCCCAGCATTGCAGACTGTAGCATGTGCTAGCAGCCAGGCCCCCAGGGATCGTGAAAGCATATTGTGCCTGCAGACACACAGGAAGGGCTGTGCCACTCATCTTCCCAGCTCTCATCAGCCTTGGGAGCTGGATTTTGCTAAAGGTGATATAGGCAACAATCTACTGTGTTGACAGAACTGATAAGCATTTTTGGAGCAATTCAAGAACTTAGACATCTATGTCTTAGGAAAATCTGTGGGCTAAGGCTTCAGAGCTGAGAAAAGTCTAAATTGCTTTTGAAAATGGGACTTGACCTTAAGCAGAACAATGCCTGATTAGCTCTAACATACTGACAGCAAGACTGAGAGACTTGCCCAAGTACAAGAGAAGGCTGTGACAGAGGTAGAAGATGGCAAATCCTTTTCTGGCTGGTAGTTTCTGGAGTACTCCACACACCTCAGTATGCTTCTGCAATGAAATGATTTCTTCAAACACTCCGGATGAAACAGTATGGAGAATTATATGCAAATAAGGTGCTGTCTGCAGCTTCCTGGTGCAAGGCCAGGATAGCCCTCCAGGCAGCAGGTTGCAGAGTATACCCAGAACAACAGACAAACAAAAAGTCCAACCAGAAGCTGAGGAACTTTCTGGGTGAGACTGGGATTTCATTGTCAGCTTCTATTGTTCGGATCTAATTAAAAACAAACTGGCAGGAGAAAACCCACGTGCTTATCAGACATCCCTGCAGGTCACGCCACTAGGAAGCCATGTGGCCTGTTTGGCAGGAACAGAGTTTTGGATTTCACTTTTATTTGTAGGCAGTTTTGAAAAGCACAGGATTATCAGGGATGGGCTAGGTCCTTTGCAACTTGCAGAAAAGTTTCTGTCTCATCACAGCCATTCTGAAGAGGAAGAGGAGAAAAACTTGTACAACACATCTCTGTTTTCCACTAATAACTGTGTTTAGGCCTGACAGCCTAAACACACATCAGTGGGAGTGTTTTACCTGAATTATCTGGGCTCTGACTCTCACCTTTACTTTACGTTGGCTGTACTATTATATTAGCATTTAAAGACAGTGCTACATGCACAAAGGAGAGGATTTACACTCGTAGCCAAAAGAAAGACCTGGCAATGGAAGAGGGAGAGATCGAAACAGTAGTTACAGTCCATTCTCATTGAAGGGACTAAAGCACAGGGACAGTAAGACTTAGACACAGTCACTTAAAAAATCTGTGCCAATGTGGTGAAATAGATCTACATCTCCTGTAGCTAAGCCATAGCCCAGTGGCCACCACTATAGAAGCTCCTGATCTATATTCTGGTATATCATTATATTTGAACCTAGGTAAGAAAGCTTCAGTTACATGCTGCTCGTTAGTGAAGATATAGACTTAGGGCAGGATTTGACTTTGGAAGAACTGTTGATGAGGGGGTATCTGTTTTAATTCATTTCATTCTTGAAGCTCACTGGAACCGGTAAGTTAAAAGTCAGTTCCCTCATCTTGCTCTGAAGACCCCAGTCTGTGCTGTCTTCAAATGCATATTGAGCCTACCCTCTTAAATCCAGCCTGCCAAACACTGGAATCAGTGGGAATCACTGTGTCTTCAGAAGGTTTTGCATTAGGCCCCATATTTTTTGCCTTCTCTTCCAGCAGTCAGACATTAAAACCCCTTGTCACAAAGTGGAGGGTGAGTGTCTGTTGTTTCCTGGGAGTTATTGTGCTGTGTACTAGCTACACTGAAACGTGTAGGAAGCATTTGTGTTTGACTACTGCTTTTTATAGGGACAGACTCCAATATCTGCATTTCCCAAAAGCCTCTGCATGCCTTTTGATTAAGCAGCAGGAGCTCTGGCTAAGGGTAGAGCTTCTTGACTGACAGTGTTTTATTTCTACAGCTGAGCTCCGCTATACAGTCCTGAGGTGTTCTGGTTTTCTCCGAGTGAAAATAGAAAATCTGACAGCTGCTTTTCAGAAACAGACCTGAAAGAGGGCCAGCGCATTCTACACACCCAAACCCAGGTACTCTGAATTCTTTGCTGCATAATTTCTGCCAAGCTATATATTCCCACTGAGATCCTCTGACCAAGTTGCAGTACTAGGGCCACCACACAGTGTAGTGCCATTTGTTGTTGCTAAGACAAGCAAGAAGCAAATTATCTCCCATCAGAACATGGAAAAGGCCTCAGAAGTGTCTCTCTTCATCTACCTCTTTGTATTTAGGTCTCCTGAATGATTATTCTCACTTAATTCTCCTTTTCAAACCTCCTGAGACTGGATATTTATCTTGCACATACATGGACACTGAAGCAGAAATGTTTTATTCCTGTGGCCCAAAAGAGGAAGAACAGAGAACGCAACACCTAGCATTGGCATTCGGCTTGCAGAGTTATTAGAAAGAGGTGGGCACACGAGGAAATATGCAGGAAAATCTACTCTAAGCAAAACTATAGATTGCATATCAAACTGAAATGTTCCAGATATGAATTTGACTGGCATACAGAGTAGTTCCCTTCCAGACTGTACCTAGGTTTGCCTCTTGTAGAAAGGTTACAAAGGATGGAATATATGCCTAGGTTGAACTAAGAAACATCCCTTCTCCCTTGCCACTAACATGATAGCACAACAGTGCTACAGGGTCTGGTAGCCTAAACTTTGCTAAAATAATCATACTGGATTTGAGTCAAAGCAGAAATGTTATCTCCTTATGTTTCCTTACTATGTCAGGTCTGGAAGTGTTTGCAGGTTGCTATAAAATGCCATCAAAATTAAAATTGTAAAGATTTCTATTTGAAGCACTGAAGGTATTTCCTCTATATTAATGTGTTGGGCCAGAACTGGAAGAGAGAGCTCTTAATTAAAATGTAGTGAAAAATACTACAGACAATGCCTATTTGTGCAATAGTTGATAAATCTAAAGAGCCTAATGCTCTCCATATTGTATATTATTTGCATATAAAAAAGCTTAAGAGACAATTACTTGACAATTTCTATGTACCTTGCAGAAAGCATTCACCAGAAACCGGTGATGGGGAACAATCAAGTTCCAGGCATGGAGCCAATATGCAACTGATTTTTACAGTGTGTGGATCAATTGCTGAAAACCTCATCTATATGAAAAAGGCTTCCGAGCGTACACTAAAAGCTCTTTACATGATTTGACCCATGATCTAACCACAACCAGAAATGGAAAGTTCCGTTCTTGTTTTTATCACAGTAATTACAGAGGCTTGGGCATCTCTGTGCTCTGTATGTATGCAGATCAAGAGGCATCCCTTGCTCCAGTCACTTATCATCTAACAGACATGGTACAAAAATGGTTAATACAACCCATCTCTGAGACTAACTCACCAGATACAGTGCTGTTTACTTATTTTGAACAGGTTGATAAGTTGGCTCCAAAGCAGCAAGCTGTTTTCCAAAACTATTCAATCAAGAAAAGCAGATAGAGTGATTTCAGAGATAGTGGTTTCACTGTAGTTTTATTGCCAGCTGAGTCTGTATTTCAAGATGCACTGCCTGGTTTGCAATTCTGCAGTAACATTTGGCCAACATCCATGTCTTCAAAGAAATTATTTCAGCCAAAGACATAAGAGTTAAGGCAATATTTCAAACATTCCTTGTTCAAGTGTCACTCGACTCTGAAAAAGCTACAAGCCTTCAGAAAAATGTAAGATCTGTGGGACGTGAATTCTTCCTGCTGTGTTTTGTGTGATAACCTACACAATGGGTTTTGGTCTCAGCCAGGCCCTACTGTAATATAAGTAAGAGAAAAAATTATTGCAGGACAGGCACTTACAAAGTTTAAGGCACATCAAGAGAGTTCATGTTCCCTCAGAATTAGCACAGTTTGAGATCTAGTATTCCTAATTCAGTGTATAAAAAGTGTCTACTTCAGGCATTGCCTTCCCTAGAACTGTTCATATTGATAGGCATCTGTGCTGAATCAAAGCGTTATGCCAGTGCAGTAAAATAAAAATATCCCCAGCCCTCATGTTCAGCAAGGATTGGCTCCTGTCAACTGGCATTTGATACCTCAGAGACTTGGAGCCAACAAGGGATCTCCATATAGAAAATCCAAGTATCCATTTATTCATCTCTCTTCCACAGCATTTACAAGAGACACATCAACATACCATCTATACATCTGCCCACTCAATGTGTGAAAGTTCAGCTTAACTGAGTGTGATTTTGGCTTCAAACTCAATGAGTCAGTGAAGATAATTGTTAATCTGAAGACTTTTCATTTCTGAGTCCCTTCATGATGCCAGCCACTGAGCCACTGTAATGTGCTAATTCCACTCCTGACAGAGCCTAAATGAAGCCAGCCAAGTTATAATGTGTAATAGGATTTCCTGGAAGCTTCCTCAGGCTGTCCCCATTTGTATAGCTAGAAGTTCAGATTTGCCAACTTATTAGGTGCTTAAAGAACCAGTTAGAAATCAATTTTACAAATAATCTAAGGAGATGCATCATCTTGCTTCTGAACTTTCTGAGGCACTTTTCAAATACTTCTAAGGTACCAATTCATCCCATCAAACTTCAGACACTTCATTTAGGTACTGTGACAGTAATGTAGTTGCTTTAGATTTCCTCTATAATCTCCAGAAGACAGAAAGGCCTCTCTAGGGAGTGCTTCCACCCATCTCTTTCAGCCACTCTTTAAGGGTGCCATTATCTCTCTATTGAAACCCTAGAGAAACCCCTTATCTCTCTAGAAACCCTAGAGTGATCCTTCTCCTAATTTAGGTGTCTCAGGGGCCTACTGCTAATTAGAAAAAACAATGGATCTAGGGTTTTTCACTGTATTTTTAAGTATTTTAAAAACATGGCCCAAGATGACTTCTTTCTTGAGAAGCACAGGGGTTCATGCATTCACTCAAAAAGAACATTGGCTTAAACTTAAATGGTGGATCTAACACTCACTATTGCTCACTGGAGGCAGTTGCACTGCATAGGAGTAGTCATTTCTCCAAAGCTTGGATAAAGATCTGTTAGCTCTTTCCTCAGGGAAGAGGGAAGGGCTTAGAAGTCTATATAGTACTCTTATTAATATTGCATTGCCTTGCAATAGCACTGAGCTCTGCCCCATATCTGAATAATGCTTGTCCCATTAAAAAGTGTAGGTACAATAAAAAAATGCTGGAAGAGATTAATATTTATATTACCCTTCAAACGCACATAAGCAGGTGATGACAGCAAGTTCTCTTTCTTTGTTTGAGTCTAGTATGCTTTCCTTTTGCTGAGTTGAAATCCCTAGCACTTGTGCACTGTCATAATCATTCTTGGAAACTTCTGTCTTTGAGGGCTGGCTGCTGTCATTGCCAAGTTGTGCTGCTAATTGACTTGCATGCTTCCCCTTTGTTTTTATCCGTTGAATCTCTGTATGTCATTAATGCTTTCACCTCTCTATGTCATTAGTGCTCTCACCCGCGGCCTTTGTGCTTTGAATTCAACAGCAGATAATGACAGAATGAGCTGTAAATGAGATGACCTACGCAATACCATTTCTTTATGAGACAGTAAAAAGCATCCCCAACAATTTACTTAGGAGTCTGTCAGTTTTCTTTCATGGATCATGTGTGGGAATAAAACACATCATGTCCATATCTAATACAATCATAATAGAAATACAACACAGACATCAGGTTTTGCAAATGGATTTTTTCCCATTTACATCCATGCACTTGCCCTCATCAAAACTTTCCTTGACCTCCTGGGAGCCCTTTGCATTCATTCAAAATGAAGGCAAAAATTATGCCAAATTGAAATAGGACTCCCATTTTGTACTTGTGTCAAAAGACTGCCAGCTAGGGAAGAAGAGGGTATCTGGTTCCTGGTGTCACTCTTTATACCATGAAGCTGAAGAAAAAATCATCACTGCTGTAATTATCTCTGCCAGCCTCAGCTGAGAGGACTGGCAAGGAGTGAGGTACACACTGAAGGGATGGAGACAGTAGCCTAATTATTTTCATGTTAGCGATACACTGAGTGCACTCAGTTTACCAGGGAATAAACAGAGCTTTCAAGGGAATGGGGACAGCTGAGGAGAATACTCTTTTGATTTACATCTTCCAGAACTCTTGTCACATGCATAATTACTATGAAAGCAGCATGTATATGGGAGATGCTTATTGCAGCTGAGAAGACATTACTGGTTCTTTAAAAACTCAGTTTCACAAGAAGAATAGATCCAGTGTAACAAAGCCCATCACGACTCATTTGCACAGAGAAAGGTTCTCGCTCCAGGAGCTGTTATTATGGTGAGATACAGTTGTTATGAGCCAGCAATATGTAAAAAATACCCAACTGCCTATCTAAATAGAAAACTCATGGAAATACAACCCTCAGAGGATATGCCAATATGTGCTTATTGGTAGCTTGTCCATATTTACTTTGCACTTGTTTGAAAGTAATCGTTTAGGGGGATAATTGACTATTTTGTTTCTGTATTTTGGTTCACTTTAAAACCTGTACCCGCTTTAGGCTCTGGTTCATCAAAGCCCAGTGAGGTGCCCTGTGTCTGTAACATCAGGGTAGTTTGCATTCTGTCTTCATCCTACGCCCCTCGGTGTCTACATCAGTTTGTACCCTGGCTGTAGTCTGGAGAGAGCCAGCTGGCTCTCAGGGCATGCAGATGCGGGCACGGGCAGGGAGAGTGCAGCTGGCTGTGGTCATGTGCCTCCAGGAACAGGAGCTGAATTGAAGCATGAACCAAGAACAGTGGCTGTTGCCACTATGTCTGTCATGAGGATCTCACTTTCGAGGGTTTTGTTTTGGTGTTAATCTTTGCTGCTGAAAGCTTCTGCATCGGCAGAGAAAAAAACTGACTCTGAGGTTAGCCAACTGAATTGGGAGGAAAGTGCAGAGGAAATTCCACAGAACTGATCAGACTTGTACCACTAGGTCATGTACCAAGAGGTTGTTTAGATAGGGTGTACCTGGCGTTTTCTGGACGCTTGCAGAAATGCAGTAAGCTCATAATATTCAGAATTATTATCTTCTTCCAGGTTTTTTCGTTTCTTTTTCAAACAATTGAAATTTATTAGAGATGTTTCATAGCTTTGTCCTATGTTTCCTCTAAGGTATGGGTTACATGAGGGAAGAAGGCTGTTAGAAAGAATACCAGACATAATCCAGTTTGGAAGAGCTTTGTATAGTCATTCAGAAACATAAAATAACAGATTCCAAAACAAGCATTGTCTCTATGCCCAAATGCAGACTCTGAAGGGCAAGTCAATACAGAAAGCTTTAAATAGCATATAGTATGCATTCTTATGCGTTACTTATTTTCATTGGATTTATTGTCTTCAATTTCTTAGTAAACTGCTTATAGAAGTTTAATGATGATTGTGAGCCCCACTTCCATCAATATATGGTGCTACAGAATTGTCTTTATTTGCATTATGTTAATGCCTATAAAAAGAAATGTAAGTCTTACCGTTGTGTGATGAGGTTGATCTTTGTAACATTTTTTTGGTGACTAGATGATACTAGGAAAAGATGGTAGATAAGATAGTAGATAGTAGGAAAAGAAAGTGAAATAGGTTAATCTAAAGTTCAGCATCCAACCTTATAATTTTAGAAAGTTGACTTCATAGTAAGAGATCAGCCGTTAAATTCTGTAAGCTACCTACGCTGAACAGTAAAATTTTATTAAAGATGGGCAGGGTTAAGCACCTACCATTAACCCATCAACAAAGCAATTACAATACAGCAAACAAAAAGTCACCTAGTCCAGAGTTCAATTTATGTAAGTCAGGTACTACTGTCAAACCAAGACCAGTTTACAAAATCCAGATACTTCAGAAAAAAAAACTAGCATCAGAAAGTCATGAAAAATTCAAAGTCAAGGTCCCCACAGAAAGCAGCACTTGCTAATAAACACCCTCTGTGTTAAGCTGTGCAAGCTATGAGAGCACCCAACATTTGCAAAGAAGTGTGAAGGATTACATCTTTTTGCAGAAATTTGCTAGAAACAGCAGCATGTACCTAGCCTGAAAAAAGAAAATAAAAGAAAATAATAACAGCATTACATACTCCAGAGGTTTAAAAAAGCATAAAAAATTTTGGTTGATATACAAGCCTTCTTGTTGCTAGTTGCAGACTTGACACATTAGTTATTCACATGAAGCCTCTGGAAAAGCAGTAATGTTCTGTTCTTATCTTGAAAATGTGACATATTTTACTTGGTAGAATGAATTGTATTCTAGGCACTTCTTAGATCCATAGCTGTAGGAAAAGTTCCTGCTTGAGATTTTTAACATATCTGCTAGCAAATTTAGAAATTGAAATGTCAAATTGAAGGCACCATGAAGATTTGAAATAGTCTTAATTTTATGTGGTAGTTTAACACTAAGTATCAGAGAATGCAGTTGAAAACACTGTTTATACCAAGATGAGCGATACAATATTTTTATTTAATTAATGTCTTATTGATCAGTCTCAGTAAAGTGTTGCTCTTTGCTTATTCACTAAACAGAGCCACAGTGCAAAGTAACATATTGTAAATTAAGACATCAACTGAAAACTGTATTTTCCTGTGGTTAGAGTGCTATGAAACATGATTTATTTCATTAAATGTAGCCTAACTTCATCATAAAAATGTTTTCTGGACCTGAACAAATATTTATTTAATGAGGGAGTTAGCCATAATAGGTTTTCACAATTTGCAGCATCAGAATAATGAAAAATATCCCTATTGAATGGCGTTTCAATATATAGTACTTCCCTGGATATTACTCAACAGTAAGAAAAAAGCAATGCAGAATGTGGTGGGGGGGAATATGCTTGCCTGATAAAGGTTGTGTCTAGATCAGATAGCATGAGATTGGTAATTAAAAACGAGGGGGAGGCCACCAAGTTGGTGGGTCAGGCTTTGCACTGAAAAGTGAAATGTATTCAATATTATCCAAACTAGACATAGCTAAACTCCATTTCCCTGTGCTTACATCTTCATGGATGTGGTCAGCCTTGTGGCTAATGTCTAATTAACAATTAAGTAATTGACTCTTGTTGAGATTGGTGTTACAAGAACAGAGGGTTGTTATAAGCAGGGTTTGTCATAGGCAGTCTGTGCATGCCACGAGGCCTGGCAGTATAAGGGAGTAAAGAAAGTTTTAGGTACAGACTTGATAGAGTGAACACAAGGAAGAACTATTTCATTATTTTTACTGAATATCAAGTTCTACTAATTCTAATAAGTTCTGACAGTAGTTCTTGAAGAAACCAGTTCTCCATAGGGCATTATTATTGTCACATAAGTGTCAGCATTTGGCTGGATTACCTGAACTTTTCAAGCAGAATATATTGATAGGCAAATGGAAATCACTGGTGAGCATTATCACAGAGGAGGTGCAAAGAGCACTGAATGTTCACTTTTTCTTTAAAATGTCATGGAAATGTCTGGCAGATAATTATCATTTGCTTTTCTACAATAACTACTCAAGACTTTCATCTCTGCCATTATAAGCACTTGGACTAGGAACTGTCAAGCTGAGTATACTAATCTTAGTGGAAGTTTCTGCTTTAAAGTGCTTTCAATGTGTATTTGAGTGAGACAGGTATCTATCAGAGCATAAGTGTAGAATCATTACCATCTGAAAGGGTCTCAGTGCAGTGGCTCGCTGCTGTTAATTTTAGTCATAGAATCACAGAATTATAGAATGATTTAGGTTGGAAGGGACCCTAAAGATCACCTAGTTCCAACCCCCCTGCACTGTGCAGGGACACCTCCCACTAGACCAGGTTGCTCAAAGCCCCATCCAGCCTGTCCTTGAACACCTCCAGGGATGGGGCATCCACAGCTTCTCTGGGCAACTTGTTCCAGTGTCTCGCCACCCTCAGAGTAAAGAATTTCTTCCTAATATTTAACCCATATCTACCCTCTTTCAGTTTTAAACTGTTACCCTATCACTACACTGCCTGATAGTGTCCTTTCCCATCTCTCCTGTAGGCCCCCTTTAAATACTGGAAGGGCACTGTAAGGTCTCCCTGGAGCCTTCTCTTCTCCAGGCTGAACCCCAGCTCTCTCAGCCCATCCTCACAGGAGAGGTGTTCCAGCCCTGTAATTTGCAACAACTTTAAAAACACTGTGAAAAGTGACAAAGCTGAAGGGCGTTCAGTTGTCAAATAGCACAGCTTTTGGAAAGGAATCTGTCTCCCAAAAGAAGAAAAATAACAAGTTCAGAGTTTTGCAAATGGTATTTCTTTCCATATAACAATAACACTACTTCTTCCAACGAAATAGGTAAGAATTGCAGCTGATGTAAATTGGACTCTGCGTGTCCATATAAAATGAACTGGCTTGTAAGCTGGTGTATATAACAAAAAGAACAAACTTACTGTATAAAAGAAGAAAAAGTAATATCAAATAAATTTAAAGACTCATCCTAAAGTTTCGGTGTACATCCACATGCCTGCAGCTCTTGGCCTGCTGCCCTGCTTTGAATGAAAGACTTTGTGGGACAAGTGGAGCAGGTCATCAGCTTTCACCCCTGAGATGGGAACAGGGATAGAGGTCAAACAGGTGCAATTTTTATTGCATTCAGACTCAGGCTGGAACAAGGATTTTAATCACATCTTTAATGGAACTTCCAGCCTATGGTAACAAGACCTTTTACTCCCTGTCTAGCCTGGGCACATTGAATATGCCGGCTCCGTTTGTGTATGGATACCTGGCGAACACTGGGGATCCAACACAACATTGCCAGGTGTAGCACGTGTGTCTGTTAGCAAACACTCCTGTGGCTCTGAGCATCTGTCTCAAGGGTTTTTTCAGCACCAGAATGATTCCCAGAATACAGACAGATGGTACCATCTGTGTAGTCTTCTAATTTCCAGCTTTAGTGCTTGCTGCAATCTCACTGGGTATATCTTTTATTTAGGAATAACTTGTTCAGTTTATGCTGCCAACCGATTCACATTTAGAATTGGCCTAAAAATTTCCAGGGTCAGTGGTCATCTCCCTGCCTCTTCTGTGGTTCTCAGGAAGCTTGTTTTGATGGAAATGAGTCACATCCTTAGAGCATGCTTCACTCGTTAGATTGTCAAAGCAGAAACACAGATAAGGAAAAAATGTACATGGGGAGAATTACTAGGCCATATACTTAGATGTGACACAAAATCCCTTGAAGCAGACTTAAAAGAGAAAATGTTTAATAGTTACCATTTCAGTAAATAGCATAGGAAAAATAATAAATCATACTGTGCTGTGATTCTTAACAGCATATATATCTATTATCTTAGCCTTCTCGTCATTTGGGTGCAGTTTTAGACCTTTCATAGTAGTTAAAAATATGGAGAAACATACTTTATATTCTTTAAGAGGGGCAATTAGTCTCCTACAGGAGGAATGTCAGATATTGTTTTCCTTTCAATCAGGGCAGTTTCAAGATGAAGCTAAACTGGCTCTTTATTTTCCATCCCAAGTTTCTATGGTAACAGCATATAATCATCATATTTGTAAATAGCAACTACCCATTTAACTTCACAGCCACTTTGAACATTTTTTTGCCACAATTTTAACATCCTTGAAATGTCCAACTCTGTCTTCTTAGAATTTTGCCACCAGTATATGTAACTATTTGGGGATATTGATGACATCTTCAGTGATGTAGTAGCCCTGTAATATGTATGTGTGTAAGTATGTGTGTTAGCGGGGGATGTGTGTACAGGTATACACGCATATATTTATGATCATTGTCTGGCAAGGGCACATCCCATTATAAATCTTCATTTTTCAACTTCTTATAACTTTGCCAAGTTGAGGCCACTCAGGTTGAATGCCATTCAGCCCAATTTACATTCCAGAGATTTCTTTTGTGCTGATAATTTGAAGTTTCAGCTAACTTTTTTCAATTGTAGCCAAAAATGTGGCTGCGGAAAAAAACAACATTTTGCCTTCATGGAGAAGATTCTTACAGCTTTTTTGGCAAGGCCTGGAACAGGGCTGTAGAGAACATGGATGATGCCTTGCTGTCACAGATACAGTTTTTTGCCGTCCTACTAAGAATTAACCCAAATTTGGCCAAATTTTAATCCTCTTAAAAATTTCATCTCTCATATACGCAGTCTTGCCTTCCTAAAATCCATAGCTTGAATTTGCTAATGTTTTTATCTGCATAAAGCACAATTTAGTCCCCGAGAACTCCTACATGCTGACTGGCTGCATGTGTGCAAACCCCAATTGACTGAGTGTGCAACGGTCTACTGCTCCAGGGCAAATGACACTGCATCTCTACCTGCCTTTGCTTGCGTTCAGTGTAGCCTGGGGACAAGAAGTGAAAGCAGAAAAAGAGAGAAAGGGAGAACTCTTCTGTGAGACCTGCACATATAATTAACATTAAACAGGTATCTAAAGGCTTTGCAGAGTAAGGATACAGTGCATGTTTTTAACAAAGCCATTTCCCCGAGTCTCTCAAATCACATCCATTGCAAATTTAGTCTTTTTCCCATTTCCACCCCATCTACCTTACATCCCCAGAACTCTGCCTCATGTGGAATTGTAAATCAAGAATAGAGCTTTTGGGTTTGACCTGAGTAAGTGGTCTGCATTGGAATCTTGTCAGTTGTTTTCCAATAGGAGAAACTGAGAATGAAGTAGGGTATTACTTTGATGAAACCTTCTCCACCCCCCTGTCCGCCCCACACCCCCACCCTCCCCACACCCCAAGAAACATACAAAGATCGATTTCCTTGGGCACAAGAGGAATTAAGCAAAACCAGTTTCTTTACTCATAGTATCTAGTCCCTTGCAGTTAGCAGTTGGCCACACAAATTCATCCTGGCCGTGATCCTAAAGCTACTCCTTACTTCAGTTTAAGCTTTCTCTGGCTCCTCTGTGAAATCCTCTGGTGGTGTAACTGTCCTGGACAGACACACACAATGCTATCAAACCGTATCAGGCTGCCTACTGCTGTGCTTGTTAGTGAAATCACATCACCCACACATCTTGGATTGCTGAGCATTCTTGTATGCAGTCTGGATTTTGAGTGGTGGCACTTAATGTTTCCATGGTCTATTCCATAAAGAAATATGTATTTCCTACATTTATCCTGCATAAAAGACATCTGTTTATACCCATGAATTCTAGAACATAGCCCTCACTCACAATAGCAAATAATTTTTAAGAAAAAGAAAAAATAGCAACAGAAAAATGCTTGCAGGTACACCAAAGTTAGAAAATTACAGTGTGCAAAAATGCATTCAGGTACTGTTAAGAAGAATTACCACCATCAAATGTATTCAAAACATGCTTAAAACTTAGGAATACCAGAAAAATATTTGTGTTTTCTCATTTCTTCCTTCCAGATTCTAGAAAATAATCCTAATTTTTGCAGACAGACTTTTGAACTGAAGCAAGTGCTTTTTGTTGATTTCTGTGGTAGTACTATTACCTAGTTTCCAGTAGGCTGGAACACGGGCAACACAAGCTCATATCTGTCTACAAAAGACTCTGTAGACTCAAGTTCCTCACTGCTTGCTGCTTGATTTAAGTCATTCTTTGTTGTAGTGTCTGGAAAAATAAATAGAATCAGGAATTGATTACTTTAACAATAAATAAGATTAAGTATACTCTTTCACTTTAGTAAAGAACAAATGAAAAAGGGTGCATAAATTAATAGATATTTTTGTTTAGTATATCAAAATGATAACATTTTTTCTTTCCTTCTTCACAACACTGAATTAACGCTACTTCTCTTTCTTCTGCAAAACATTGGCATCAAATAAAAACCAACAGGTCAGTGACAGGGAATACAAATTGGCACCTTTTCTAAGTGCTATTATTCTTACTCTTGATTCTGGCAAATATAGGACAAAATTGAATATAATGCTCTGGGAATTGTAAAATATTCTACTGATACCAGTTTGAATGCTGTTAAACGTTTATCTGTAGCAGCTTACTTATCTTGAAGTTGGGGGGGGTCTAACTAGTTCTATGTAGAATTTTTATTGTTAAATTCTAACAAAAGAATTTCTGTTTTATTTGTAGAGGCTTACGGTGACTTATAGCACTATAAAAACCGAGCAGGTGTTCACTCTGCCAGAACAACTGCTAATGGCCTATGTAGGTCTGGGAAGTCTCTCTCCTCTGCTTTTGAAAGAAACTAAAGGAGATTATTACAGTGCTTTCAACAGTATTAAGCAAAACTATAGCTGATAATTTGCATCATTAAAATAAGTCACAACAGTAACGAACTTTTGCAAAGCCCCACTAAATGCCACAATGCAGTGGTCCATATTGAAAGCTCTTACTAATAGAAGCGTAGGAAATACGTGTTTTCTTATTATTTTCTGTACCTTTGAGCAACTATATACCTAGTCTACAAAAGCTGTCCACATGTTTATCAATAGCACACAGTGGCTTAAAACCTGCCTCCATTTAGTGGCAAAGAAATCTAACCAGGATATTAAGGATTTACCTGGTAGGTTTGTATTTATCTGTGTAATAACAGAGTAGACTTGAGCTGATTTATGAGACCTTGATATTTACATACATTCCAAATCCTGTTTAATTTCATGTCTGCCTTTAATTTTGTAATTCCTAGCTTTCAGATCTTTGTTTGGGATCATTATGAAGTTCCTATATTTTCCTGTCACACATTTTCAATCCCCATCATGATGGAAATAGTATTTTGTCTGGTTATTTAACTATATATATGAGTTACTTTTATGATATTGTGCTTTGGAATTAAGAGCCAAGTTGACTGCCTGTAAAAAAAACATGTATATAATGGAGAAGGATATGCTGCGGCATAGCATACTTTCCTTATGTTAGTTATGGATGGAGTAGGTATGCACTGAGTGGAAATAGTTCTTATGCCCATAAAACAAAATCAAAAGAAATGGTTCTACTGAATAATAAATCTTTCATGTCTGAATTTGAGTTAGATCTGCGCTACAGCTGGTGTCCACATGGACTAATTTTCTCAGGTGCTTTTGTGTACCTAATGAAGATAACTGTGATGGATTTGTCATTATAGAAAAGCACGTGTCCCATACAGAAATCCTCAAGGAATTAAGTTCATACAAAAAGGGAATGTGTCCACTATTGAGAAAGGGAAAGAATCAGGGAAAATAGCATTCTGAAATATTTTAATATGGTTGATGTGTCAGCAGGGTTCTGGCAGATGCCCTTAGAAAAACAGAACACATCTGCACATTTCTTCATCTGCATAACACCTTTTGAATTGTGTTTGTCATCCAAGGTGTTTGATCAAAAAATACACTTTTGAAGACTTTTAATGATGGAATGATAAGGCCTACAGAGATGGTATTTTGATCTTGTGGAAAAAAATAAGCAGCAGCATGAGAAGAGCTTCTGAATGGTGAAGAAAGGGGTAGGAACGGACCAAAAATGAGAAATGCTTGTGAACACTTTTATAGCATTTATCAGTCTTATTGAGGGCAACCAAAACTTCCTAAAGTCTATTTTTCAATCAAAATACCAACTCTTAGGGGTATTTTTAAATTACAGGCTCATTTGAGACTGCTGAAAAATACAGACAAGCTATTAAAATGTATCCTGAATTAACATGACCCTCCACCCTCCACACATCTCCATTGCATGCTCTTACTTGCGTGCCAGTAAGGTTTGCTTCCTTTAGAATGTGTATTATGGGTTTAAAATACACAGACAACACAATTCAAAACCACCAAAAAATACCAAACAAAGCATTAAGAAAAGATAAAATTACTATCCATCTGTTTATATACAAAACTGGAAAACAGTTACCCAGATAAAAATGTCACGCTATTGCAATAGCTTCTAATCGCCACGGGGTGGTGACTATTCAAGTCAGTGATCTGCCTCTTCAGGGTGAACCCGTGGGTAGTGGGGATGCACAGATTTCCAGAGCAGTTCAAGCAATTCCAGATGAGACAGGTGATAGCAGAGGAGATTCTCAGCAGTGCAGAATAGCGGGGGGTGGGGTGCTGGGTGTTTAAAATATTCTGGAATATTCCATAAAATATAAGAATTCATTTTGGAGCAAATATCTCACTGTAGATGGTATCTTTCCCTTTACTAAAAATTGAGTCCCCTCCAAAGATATATTGCAGTGTCTAAGACTACATCTTCTCAAGCAATTTTTTTGTATCTTTAGTGGGGTTACAGCTCTCCCCCCTCTCATCCCCCAGACAAGTCTCTCTCCTCTTACCCAAACAAACCACACTCAGAGGAAAAGTATTGCATTGTAGTGCTGGAGACAGTATTTCTGGGCAACCATTATACTCCTTCCTCTCTAGATATTAATGGTAGCGTTCTTTTTGTAATGTGGCTAGAGTCAATGCACCGAGTCTCCATTTATTATAGTATTCCTCTGCGACTGACCAGCATGATTGATGAATGTCAGTTCACATTTCTGGAAAGTGTATTGCAGTAAGAGGGAGACATCTGAGGATAATTAGAAAAGAGCAAGCTGTCCTACCTGTCATAAATGTCAGCAAGCTGTGAACCAATTTGCAGTTCTGCTGCAGAGAACATTATCACTTCTACATTTTACTACTGAAACTATGACATTGTACAAGAGAAATATCAGAAGGTCTCCAGTTTTATTAGTTTTTAAAAATATATTCCATCTTTTTGTAATTTTTTTCCAACCACATTTGTATTTTACTGGTCGACAAGGGTTGTGCACCATACAACCAATATATAGTTAATGTATGAGAGTAATAATTGCACAAACCAGACAGTGATTGTCTTATATATGCGCTGCCAGTATGTAGAGTTCAGATTATTGCTTTGTTGTCTCTTTGGTATGTGGTATCAGATTTTTGTTTTGACTGGAATGTTTTCTGCCATGGTGTATGGTATAACACCATGAGAGGGTTTAAACTTACAATTTAGGCATAGTTTGCAGAATGCTATCTAGCATAAATAGTAATACCCCTATGGTTTTTAATAATAATGCATGGTGGGACAACAGAAGAAGGTGTTAATTGTGTCGCATATCCCTAAGGAAGGGAAAGTTCAGTGAAACTAGCCACCTGAGTTCAGCAGGTTTCTGAGGTGCCTGGTAACGTCAGGCTAGCCTATGGATGCCAGGCCCATTTGGGCGGGCTGTGTATTGGCCAGGGCTCAACCTGTTGTACTGGAGACCTCTTCAACAAAAAGCTGTTGGATTTAAGGAGTTGTTGGTTTAGGTGTAACATTTGTCTATCCAGACTGGCAGTTTGTTACAGCAGCAAGGCTGCTGCTCGGAGTACCCCTGCAGTGCGCCGTCACCAGCTCTCACCAGAGCTCCGACGATGCTTGGCCATTTGCCTCCTACCCATGGTGGTTTGTTTGGTTTTGGTGCCAGTATCGCTCCCTCCAGCAGCACGCTGGGTTATGTATTCATGTGCAACCTGGGATCAATTAACAATGTATTTGCTCTCACGCTGCCGTCCACTCTTTGGTAGTATTAGTTGCTGTGCCTGTCAAGAACACCTCTGACCGAATGGCGCCGTCTGTACAGACCCTTCCCGACAAACCCTCTCTGTGCAGGCTGCCTCCAGATGCTCGCAGAGTTGTTTCCTGAACAGTTGCTGAACAGTGCGGAGCATTGTCTTGGCTCAGGCCTAGTGCATGCAGCTTCATGTGTCATTTTTGGAAGCGCCAGCAATGGGCATTCTTGTCACTTCAGTCTCTTGCTGCGTGTTCAATAATGTCCACAGTCTCTGGGCAAGATTCCACCTACTGGACGTTGCTATCGTGGCCCGTCTTCGGCAGACTCTTTATCAAAAGGTTAATTCTAGATGAGAAGTCTGAGTGTTTTGTCTGAGGACCAAATTGTGACCTCGACAGGTCTGGTTAGGTGCAGGCGCTGCAAGGTTGGCTTCCACCCATCAGCGGGAGGACAGAGAGCCGGTTAAAAAGCTGACGGACCTGAAGTCCTAAGTTGTGTCCAAGCCTGCCTCACTCATGTGTTTCAGCTGTGCCCCGAGTTCAGTATAGTTCACATTTCTATGAAAGCTTCATGGGATTGCCTGCTCTGAGCAAGCAAAAATTATCGAGAAAGTTAAAATTTTCACGAGGAGTTATTGCATTCGCAGAACAACCGCCCGGGTGCCTACGTAGCTACTGGCGCTCCGGGAGGCGCCCTTTAACCCATCTATCTTTCTCCTCGCAAGTTCCAGCTTAGACAGATCTCCAGCTTCTCCCTCCGCCGCCCGCCTCTCGCCCTACACCGGGGTGCCAGACGGGCGCCGAGGAAGCCCCAGGCACCCTCAGCCCGCTAATGGCGGCAGCGGCGGCGGGTGGTGGCTCCCGCCTGTTTCCGCGCACGTGACCGTGGCTTCCGCCCCCTCGGCTAGGTGCGCGCGCCCCCTCCCCCGCGGAAGTGACGTCGTCCGCTGGGTCGGTGCGCAGTTGTTCGGTGCGGCCGGGAGCGAAGGAGCCGGAGTCGTGCGGCGGCCACTGCCACCCCCCGCCCCGCGCAGGCAGCGCCGCTCGGCCCCGCCCGCCGCCCCGCCCCGCCCCGCCGCCGCCGCCGCCTCCCGCACCCGCGTACGGCCGGACGCACGCACACAGGCAGCGAGACAGCCAGCGACGGCCGGGCCGCCACCACGAAGCGCCGCAGCCCGGTGAGTGCGAAGCGCCCAGGCCCGCCGCGGGTGGCGCCGGCTTCCGGAGCCGCTCCTTCCTCCCCGCCGCGCCGGGCCCGTTATGCAAGGGAACCCGGGCCCGGCGCCCCCGCCGCGGCCTGCGCCGCCGGCCTCCCTGGCTGGCCCTGCCGCTTGGCGATTCTCCCTCAGCCATCCGGGCGACCCCTTCTCCGGCGGCGGGGCCGGCCCGGCGCAGGGGCGGGGGGCGGGCCCCAGCGGCGGCGCGGGCAGCGCTGCGGGTGATGCCGGAGAGAGCGCCGCGGGCCGGCGGGCAGCTGCGCGCCGCTCTCCGCCAGGCGGGGCCGCGAGTAACCTTCAGCGGCGCTCGGGGGCCTGGCGGGCTCTCGGTAACAGGTGTCTGCGGTGGCCTTTGCACGGCGGCAGGTGATGGGCTTATGGAGGAGGGAGCCGGTGACCGACCGCCCCGCGGCACCGGGGTAGGCAGGGCCCGCGGCCGCCCCCTGGGACTCGGCCCCTTCTGCTTTCTGCCGCTGCCGGGAGCTCAGGTTACCTCTGTGGAGTAGGTTGTTTCTGAATACGCGGGGCTTCTTAAATGCTGCTTTATTGCTGAGGACTGTGCAGTTGATAACTTCATAAAATTCGGTGTCGTGTCACAAGGGGGTCGGTTGGATTTTCAAATAAATAGTATCAGCAAGCTTCAGCTGCGTGTGGCTTACACGTTGAATTTGCCCCGCTAGCTTTATATCTGTGAGCTGCAAGAAGGAATAAAATTTTAGTCGTCTGTAGCTTCTAGCAAGAGTTGTGAGGCAAAACCAAAAAAGGGCTGATGTAAACTGTGCTTTCAGGGTTTTTCTAGAACTTTTGGAACCAAACCATAAACACTGGCCAAATGACGAAATCTTTGCTCTGAGAAACGTAAAAAGTTAGCTTTTAAGTAAGAGGTGCTATACAGCATTTAGCATGAGAAGAGCTGGCTTTAATTTTTCTCAAATGTTCAGTAAGTAGCGTACCTGTTACCTAATTTGACTAGACTTTCTGTCTGCTTTAATGTGATTTTACTGTAAGATGTATAATTGTTAGTGTCATAAAACTTCCATGCTTGTATAATGCACGCTTCCTAACCTGTACTTTTTGTGGTGGTAATTACGCACTTTAACTTTCTGGTTAAATAGTAGGAGGAATTAAGAGGCTTTTGGAGATTCTATCTCAATTTGGGACCTGTGACAATTCCATCTTATTTCAAAAGGGAATGTGGAGAGTAAACTGAAAGTGAACTTTGTGGAAAAAATGCTTTATAGGATAAAAATTTGCCAAGAAGCAGAGCTTAACCAAAAAGTTGTGAATACGATTTCCTCATGTAGTGAAGTTTTATTCTTCCAGTTTTGTTTTTTGTTTTTTTTTTTTCTGTTTCTCATTGTTGATTAACTTCCCCTAAATTTGGCAATAGACAGGCTTCTAAGACTCTTACCATGAGGAAGGGATGATTTTGCTGCATTACTCCTCTTCTTTGAGATAAGAATATACATGATCTCAGAGTTATGCAGAAGATGCAAGGATTTGAGCTGAACAACTTTTATCCCCTTGTGCAGTAGCAACAACAGAAATTGTAGGCTTCAAGAAATGCTGGGCCGTTTGTTTAATCTAGCCATAGGTAGTGTTTTTTTTTTAAGAAAAAAGGTTGTGGTAATGTTCTGGGTTTTTTGAAGAATAGAATAATGCCAATAGTGTACAAATGAAGTTGGTTCATGAGCAGAATCTTAGTATGAAATTTTTAGTATGTTTTCTTTTTGTAAATGACATATAGAACTAATTCTGAGTGTTGAATATATAGCCATATTGTCTCTGTCCTTACTGATACTGGGTACAAGTTGTATTGGTGTTAATGTGTGTGTATTTCAAATCTGTTATTCAACAAAAAAACCCATAACAACAAACCTCTAGTAGAATAGGCTTACAGACGAGAACTGTATTCATTAGAAAGGATTAAAGAGTCTAAACTGCTCTATTCCTTTGTAGTCTGAAAAAAAATTGTATGCACATAAAACAGAAGGGTGATTGCAGGCATCTCATTCTTTTTCTTTTATAATAAGAACATCTTGTAACTCAAGCAGGGAAGGAAGACTCGCATGTGAAGGATGTTTCCAGCTTTGTATTTTGCTTTATGTGTGAATTTTGGGCAAAGTTGTTAATTGTCCTTTTCTAGGCTGTGGTTCTACAACCTCAGTCTGTACTGCCACTATCCAGTGCTGCTCCCTTCCTTGCATTGGAACTGGTGCTGTCTTATCCATTTGGTGATGTCTCAGCTCTTTCAAGCTGGTAGGAAGAAAACATAGGAGCCCTCTGCACAAGAAACTCCAGCAAAACCCAGAATTATGCCAACCGACTTAGCTGGTGTAACTTACTGAGGGGTTAGTGTGCCAGTGGTGTCCCAGTGCAGGCAGTGGGGTCGCTTGCCAGAAACGTGGCAGTTCTGTGTAAGCATTGACTTCAGCTGGCTTCAGTCATGGACTACCATAAACCCCATGCCCTGTTTTGAACAGGGGTAGTGCTTGCTTCCTGGTAAAAGTCGGTGACCTTTTTGAGGTCTTGGGTGAATGGAAGAAATGAAGCACATACTACCTGCAAATACCAATGCAGCGTGGGAAGTGTTGTTTTAGACTTCATGAGGTCTTGAATGCTTGCTGATATGAGCCCCCTTTTTTTTAAACTAATTGTGACAAAAGTGCCTGTTACTTGGCCTAGGATTTTCATCGAAGGGCCTCTTTTGGTGGCTGAAGTTTTAGCAGAACATAATGCAACTGAGACTTTAATTATTGTTAATTATTTGAACAGCAGAAGTCTTCTGAACTATTTTCTTCGTTATTTAGCTGTGGAAGTGACTTTCTCTACATTGCAAACTACCAGACTTTTAGGAATTGCATTTTACTTCTGTTAAGCTTTGACTGGAAATCCAATGGGTAAAATGTAGAACGTTACTGAGATGGTAATTAACATTGCTCTAGTATTGTATGTAAGTGGAAACTGGGTCATTTGTACAGTTTCATGGCGAACAGCATTCTAAAAGTATTCCAGGATGTATCAATGTTAAATGCTGTAACGACTTAATGTGAATCTGCTTAAGTTCCAAGTACAAAAACATTAGTGGACCACAATAGTGTGCTTTAGGCAAGGTACGTGTTTAAGAGACATTCTTCCCCAGCTCTTGTGATAGAATTGTCATAAAATGAGCACAAAGTGGCATTCAGTAGATCTTGTTCTGATAGTGTTTCTGCACAACTCTGAAAATAAATAGCAAGAAAATATCTGTTACAAAAGAGTGTGCAGTTTGTTTTACAGTATTTGCATTGATCTGTGGTTTTTTGCATGTATCTCTGTAAAATGATTTTTAAAAGCAGCATTTCCTAGAAACATGCTCATTTTGAGTGTAGCAGGAAAAGTGATGTGCAAAAGCGTATCTGATTCAAAGTGCTAGCTCTTCAGCATTAGCAGCAGTTGGCCTTTGTGCTCAGCTTCCTGAAACGTGGATTTAAGAGGAGGATGATTGTCCTGGTATCTGTCCCAAGATGAGATTTAACAGGCTTGATGAAAACTGGGTTTGATTGTTTGGCTTTGGCAAGAATGGAAGGTGAAGCATTTACACTTCCTAAGCATGCTAGCATAGTCTTTAATCAGAGCATCTTTAATAAGTCTGATTACCTTCATTTCAGCTGAAAGAATTAGTTGGCTGTAATTTATATACAGTTGACTCTGTGAAATTTATATACAGATGATGCTCGGTAGACACTTATTTACATGTACATTAACATGAGAATGCTTTGGAGGGGATGCCAACAAAAAGGTTGAAAGCCATGATTCTTCGGGTTTGCTTTATACTAGCTTCCCTAGCGTTTGATGTGGACTCCGAGCATTACAGGGAAGTGGACTGCAAGGTTCCATATTTCAATATAACAGATGCCCTTCCAAGTAAAATTATGGTAAGAGTGGGATGATTGCAACCACTGGGTAATACTGTATAATTATACTTACACATGTTGGGTCCTTCAGAGAAGGCCTGAAAATAATTATTTTTAATTAAAGTGATCTGAAGTTTTTGTAATGCAGACAAAACTGTAAGTGCTTTCTGTAGGCTGGTGGATCTGTACTTGCATTTCAGTGGTGAAAGCTAGAGTGTGAAAGCAGAAGTGGTGAAAGTACATACCTGTTTAACCAAAGTTGAATTAATGTGTGTGTGTATACCCACACGAATTTTGAAGTATGGATGCATTTGAAATGGAAGTTGACATTGTTTCCAGTAAGAGGCAGCTTGCAGGCTCCCAGTGCCGTAGTTTTTTTTTCCCCTTACTTAAGTGGAATTCCTTTCTCTTAATCTGCACTTCCTTTGAGATCAAGTCTGAGTTGTCTGACCTTTTCTATTCATTTTCTGTAACTTTTCAGCTTTGTATGGCTTCTGTTTAAGTCATCCCCCAGAATGTATGTCCTTGTGTTCTTCTGCAGTCATTGACTACTACTATTTCTAATAATTGGTGGGGGTTTTCAATGTATTTTACCCAGATAGTCACAGAATGCTCTTGCTGGTTTTCTAGTCCTCTTTTTCTTCTCATTGCTGTTCAGAATGGTGAGAGGGTTAGGGGGTCGTCTTTCCTCCTGATTGCTGTAGAGACTGCAAAGAGGAGCAGCGTATTTGTAGGGATATGAGGGTGTGGGAGAGTGCTGTTCATATTTGAGTGGAAGGGTATATCCACCTCCCTTAAGACTTTTACCCGTCAACTCGGAAATGCTGATACTGAAGTGAAGCTTGAACCTCTTAGGGGTTTTGTCAGTTTCGAGACAGTGTGACAAAATCATCATTGAAAGAGGAGTGGATAAGGAAATGCAGGGAGATAGATACTGACTGAAAACTGAAGAGATTGAAAATGTTCAAGTAAATGATAGTCTTTATTTAGAAAGGAGGGTGCACAGGAGAAAGTATGGGGTGAAAATTAACAGTCTTGTTACAGTAAAATATCAGTCCAGCAAAATATGCCTGTTTGGTTCTGGCACAGCAGAGTTAATGCTATTAAAACTCCACAGGGCTTCAGTGGAAAATAATGCTTTGTACTTGAAGACAACTAGTTTGTTACAGAACATTTCCAAAGAGATTTGTGTCAAACTGCATTTTTGATGTTGGTCATGTGATTAAAACATGATGCTCTGGGGAACTTTCTTCATACTAAGCAATGTAAATGGCAGATTGCTTAGTTTGTTGTTTTGTTTTTGTTTTTGTTTTTTTTTTTTTTTCAACTAATTCTTACTGGATTCTGCTGTCTTGATATGTAATCAAGTATGAAGCTGGAAAAAATAAAAGATTCTATTTAAGATAGTATTATTGCTAAGTGTGGGTGGGAAGGTACAAGAAACTGGTGAATCTTGTAACTTACATTAAGTTTGAGTGTTTTGTGAACCTGATGATAGACTTTCTGCAGCATTTATTTTCTGATTTCCTCATTTTGCACAAATGTTTCTTTTACTTCTATTGTGTACTAGGTGCTGCTAAAACTCTTGGCGCAGACCTTACTTTAGTGTTGCTTTAAAAAGCAAACTACACTTTATACAGTCACTTAACATAGGTTTATCAGTGCAGCTATACTGATAAACTTAGCTCGGATTCCTTACATAATGTATTCTGTAACTAAAGTAGTGCATACGTCATTATCACTCTTTCTTGCTTCATAAACTCTCTTTACAAAATTCTGTTAAACTGTGTTAAACTGCTCAACACACTGTTTAAGGCAGCGTCTCAAGATGTAGAAGAGGAACTGAGTCCAGTATCAGATATTATGAGTTAATAAGAAAGTCTGGTTTCATAGTGCGCCCTCCTGTCTTGCTGTTGGAGGCTATTTGTAGTGAATAAATAGGCACTTGCAGGAAAAGAAATTGTAAATGTGTAAATATGCAGAAAATCAGATGATTGAAGATACTGGGGTTAAAATACAGGATTTTTTTTTTCTAAAATATTAGAAAGGAAGTTGCAAACAGTACTCTTGTAAGAGGCACGTGGTGGGCTTGCTTGTGTGTTTTGCAGCAGTGACATATTCCTAATACATAGGCGTACTAGAAAAATTTGAGAAGCATCTTCAATGTCATTTTGTTTTCCTTGGTGTTTGTGTACACGATCCTTTTTAAAACTGGGGATTTGGTTTTGTTCCTACCAGTGATACTAGCTATAGGTGCCTTTTTAGTGTGTGAGTACATTGTTGAGAAATGACTGGACCCAACTGTCGGCTTGTCATAGGCTCTGAAGAATTTAGCAGCAAGTAAACAAATAAATAAATGTGAGCTAGCTGTCTAATACAGAAAGTCTTCTACCACTTACTTCTGCAATACTTGGGATATTGATGGTGGATGAACTTAGTGCTGGTAAAGGACTGGAATCCCAGGTTTGAAATGCCAGTAATAATAGACTGTAAGTATTTGCATCTCTTGGCTAGATGCTTCAAGGAAGAAGTGAGAAGAAACCAAGATTGATAGATAGTAGGTAGGTGATAAGTGATTGGTAGATGATAGATGACATGGGGGAAGAAGTCCAACACACGTGAACATCTGCAGTGGGTTATGGATTTACTTGCCATGGAGAAGCTCTTAGGGATGGAACTATTTTGAAGGCGTGCTTTGCAACAGGGAATATTTCAGTCCTGAGACATTCTGCATTCTGTAGCTGAGTGACTGTTGTGATGCTTTGAAACTTACTTCTGCAGTGACTCTCTTGCTTGTAGCTACAGTTTTAATGTTGATGAGTAGTGGAATTGCTGCATTTTCTTCTGTCACTTTTTCCCCTTTCCAGTTCCATTTTAATTTCCCTAAAGCTTTCCGTATACTTGGGTAAATATTTTTTCTTTTTTTTTCCTCCCGATTCAGTTACTGAAACCATGAATCCTGTGTATAGCCCTGGATCTTCTGGGGTTCCCTATGCAAATGCCAAAGGAATTGGTTATCCAGGTAAGTAATTTTTTTTTTTTTTAATGAGTTTCAGTTACACTGGTCTTTGTAATCAAGAAGGAATAGTCACTTACGAAGGGCTTCATGTATGATAATCTGTTTTGGGATTTGGGTGGGGTTTTTTAAATTTAAAAAGTGACATTTCAAGACTCATGTTAGCTGTTCTGTTTTATTTCTAACTTCAGTATCTCTTCCAAAGCAGCTTATTTTAGGAGCTCTAATAATTACGCCCTGCAAGCAGAGGAGTCAGTCTATTTCTGCTGCTACTTGACTGGTGCTGTTAACCTTTCTATCCTCTAATTCTTGTTCATGCTATCAGTTTTATGACTGCCTGAAGCATAGCATCAAACATGATACCAAGAACATGGCCAAAATGTTTTTAAAACAGAAATTAAATGTATTTCTTGCTTTCTCTGCTTCTCATTTGGCTTTGAGTTTCTCACCAGGTTCCCCCCCCCCCCCCCCCCCATCGCCTACTGTGTGTGTGAGCAGGCTTCATTTCTGATGTCTATTCATTTTCTAAACAGATTTATATTAACCAGAGTTTTCATTTGTACTCATAACCATTTACACATTGCATTGAAGCTCTTGTTTATACTAATCTAAGTGATATCTTGATTCACTTAGGAAAATACACTATTGTAGATTCATAAATAGCAGTTTAAACAACATTACAACTTCTAATCTTTTATTCTTGTGTTATACATATTAGGCTACATATTGAATTCTGTAAGTACTGTATATTTGCCAGTCTTCACTTGGTTGTAAATTAACATAACTAAAATATATGGAATTAAAGTAGAATTGTTATAGAAGTGCCTTGGTTGTCATGCCACAACTTGATCACTCAATTCTCCTTTACAGCAGTCAGTCAGTTTGTGCAACTGTGACCCTTAAATTCAGCTTAGTCAATGAGGCTGACAGTGTTACCTGGTACAGATACTTTGCTGAGCTGCCTGGTTCAGGCTTAAAGATTGTGGGATGAATGCAAAACACGTTCTCTAAAACAAAAAGTAGACTTGCATTTTAGGATTTTTTTTAAAGAAGTGTTGCATGACTAAGTCTCCCTTATTTGCCCCTCCTAATTTAAAAGCTACAGATTCTTCATGCAGAATCATTGAATTTACATAGGTTACATGGTAACAGAAAGTAATGAATATATCGCTAGGTGGAATGTATTATTTAAAGGCATTGTGTTTCTAAAGCTGTTGCATATTTAATAGCTGTTTATATTATACTACACCTATTTGAGGTTTTGGATGGGTTTACAGTAACAAGGAATCAATATCCAAATGTTCTCACATGGATGAAAGTTCTGTGTAGAAGTTAAAACTGCTGCGTGTTGCAGTTATATTTTTCACAACTTGTTTCTTGAGCAGCTTAGAGTGCTCTACTGTGGAGGTAAACCTGTGAAGAAAGAAGAGAGGACTGAAAATATACAACATAAATGATGTTGCAGATGTGTATTTGGTTTGAGTAAGGTGTAAAGCTGTGCTAAAGCTTTTCTCTATCAGCTTGTGAATTTGAAAACTTAAGAGCTATTTACACTCTGAAAAGTTATTATGAATTGGATAAGTTATTTTTACCTTTGATTTTTAAGCCTAATGCTTTTCTTAGTCTTATCCATGCTGACTACCTAATAGTAGTGCCAAGTATATGTCACCTGATATATTTACAGAGTGCTTTACAAAACAAGGTTAACATATATAGTCCTGAGCTGAGGAATTTTTATTATTAGGAGTAATTGCTAATGACTCTGGGGTTTATAGTGAAATAGAAACCCTTCAAATTTAAATAGCAGTTTAAAACTAGCAGTTTTAAGCCTGACAGTGAAGATGCAAATAGTAATTCCCTTTTACCTGGAGAAGTTGAAATCTTTATATGTTGATAACAAAATATGGTAGTACCTCTGTCTGTAAATACAGACGTTACTCAGTTTTACAGTTTGGAATATTGTAAATAAGTTCCTGGAAAAATTAAAAGCTATGACTAATTCAGAAATTTTGCTTGTTACAATCTAAACAAACTTTGTACCTTTCAAGTAACTGTAGGTTTTGCTAATGCTGTTTTTTGCCTTATGTTGGAGTCTAGTGTATTGCAATGTTAGTTCAGCCATAGTGGTTCTTGTATTCTGGTGTAGAAGTGTTTACCTATCATTTTGCGGATACCACAGTGAATCACTTGTTACTGTTAACTGTCATAGTGCGTGCCTGAAACTGGTGAGCTTCTTTGATACCTGAGTGTAATAACAAATCTGTGTCAAACGCAATGAGCGTTTTGGACTGTGTAAGGTTGCTTTGCGCTCTCTACTTAGGATATCTCTGGTCTGGAGTGTCAGAGTTACTCCTGACTTCTAGAATTTATTTCTGTGAAAAAGTCCCTTTTCTTCAGATAAATATTTTATGTACATCAGGTCTTAAAACTGGGCGGGTGGGGGGAAGGGGGTGTGTGTGTTTGAAGTTTGAATAGTTGCATAAAACTTTGTTGTCCAACTAACTAAAGAGTTACTTGGCCAACTTCGAGATTTGCTGAAGCAGGGAATGTAAGGGAGAATGGCACTTGTGATTCCTTAGCTGTTCCCTTCATCTAGTGTTCAGCATCAGGTGGCTTGGGAAAGAGGAGCCCAATGTTTTAGTTGAAGAGGTGTGATTGAAGGCTATCTTTTAGCTTATTTCAGTTAAAAGATGTGCAGCAAGAATCTTAGAGAGTAAAGTCTGGTTGGACTGTGCAATCAGTCTAGGAAATAACTTTGACATATTCTTTCTTTTAGCTGGCTTCCCAATGGGCTATGCAGCGGCTGCTCCTGCCTATTCCCCTAATATGTATCCTGGAGCAAATCCTACCTTCCAAACAGGTATGTGTAATAGGTATATCAAAGCAGTAACCTGAAGTTTGGACGCTGTTAGAACCAAGAATGAGGAAAAGCTGAAGGGGCTTACAATAACGCTTACACTGTGGGATAAGTTTTACATTACTTTGAACATGACTGATAAATCAAAATGAGTATAATCTTCTCTTAAGTCATACTGCTTTCACTTTCAGAGAAGGGAAAAGCTGACTTTTTTAGCTGTTGTTTCTACGTTTCCAGCTGATACTAGAGGATTGTATTGCTTTTCCCTTCATTGCTTCCTTGGTGATTCTGCTTGCTTTGCATCCTATGAGTTTTTGCCAGACTTCTGTGTCTTCTTCTGCTGTCTTCAGAATTCTTTCTTTTCATCCTTTTCTTAAATCATATTTTTTTAAGTTCAGCTTGCTCCCTTCGTTCTGCCCTTAAAATTGTCTTGCACAAACTAATTGTCTGGGAAGCCTGGTTGCTGGCTAAAAATGTTTTTTCCATAGTGGGTACTGTGAGAGGATTTGGGTAGCTGCACTTGAATGCTTGTCATCTAAGAGAAAGGGAATGTGGTGAGCCTAGGAAAAGGGAGATGGAAAAACAGACTCAAGAAACCAAATCACTCGCCTAAATTGTTTTCATGTAGTTCTGCTTTCAGTAATAGAAGATGGTTTTGATGTGCTAATGCTTGAAACAAAGCAGAAACTGGTATCACTTAATTTCCACTTAAACCAGGAACATACATCTGATAAAACAGTATTCTCCCTGTGGTTATTTTGCATACTAAGGAATTCCTTACGTAGATCTGGGCCATCTTCAGGAGCTCTCTCACTTGCACGTATTATGCCAGTTTTTCAGAGATACATGCGGCACAACCAAATTTGTCCCTGAGTGCCCTTGTGTAACTTATGGGGGTAGGAAAGGGTGCTGCTTGAAACTGGGAAGCTTACGGTGTGGGCAGCCTGCTTAGCAGTATTGAAGTTCAATGTTTGTAATGTATGGCATTTCGTTAACTACCAGGAGACTCTTAAAAAGATGTGGTAGCAGTAACTGAGGCAAGAGAGAGTAAGTTGTCTAAAATGTTTGCCTGTTGAATGTGTTATAAGTATGTAGCTGTATAGCTCTCCTTGGAACTGTGGAGTGTTCTAGTTGGCACAACCTGTGTCTCTGTTCAGTTTGCTTCTTAGAGGCATAGTGAGTGCAGAACTGATTTTTGGCTTGTCTTCAGTCTTGAATTTAAGGTAGGGAAATGAATGGATGTTATAAGTTCTGGTAATTAAAAAAAAAAAAAAGAAAATTATCCTTTGGATAGGGTATTGCCTCTGTGCAAGTATCATATCTAGGGCTACCAGCTTGCATTTGCACTGGATTTCTTAAGAACGTTTTTAAGAGTGATGTTCAAGGGAGAGAAGTTCCCATCAGGGTATAACTCTTACATGGGAATCAAAACTCTATGTGGACTTTTAGTATCAGCTTGTATTACTTACTGATAGGCCCTTCAGTTTCACAGTTGAGATTACCTTAGTGAAGTGTCTCTGCCTTCTATACTGTGTTGTATATATCAGGGTTCCTGCAGCTGTGCTGAGGAGTAGCTGTAGTTTTTGATTCTTGGATCCAGATAACTGAAAGGTAGTTCCAGTCTTATTACTGGTTGCAGTTTGCAAATCCTACTGCAGGAAGATGAACTAAGCTGCATGTAATCAATTTATCAAATCACAAGACTGACGTAAGAAACTTTTTCCTTTTGCGTGAAAAGAAATAAAGACATATAGAAGTCGTATACCCTCTTCAAATGTCCTTAATTTTTTTTAAAGCTAGTACTATTAGAGTCTTTATAAGCTTTTATTTCAGAACTAAGAATAGCTTTAACTTTTAGCTACTCTTTAAGCTGTGAATTAAAGTTCAAAATGTCCAGGTCTTCTGATTCGGGCAGATAACAACTTGAAGTACTTTGTCCTAACAGCTGGGGTTTATTTTTTGTATTAACTTTTCTGATGCAACTGCTTGGTTTTACAATCAAAGCTTTTGTAAATTCACATTGCGCACCAGTATTTGAATGTGCCATGCCACCGCTGTTGAGAAAGGGTACCTTTTTACAGGGATCTTAAATTTCTGTGCTTTTGAATAACCATGTGGTTTACTTTTAAGGTCTTTGCTCCCTGTAAGAGAGAAAAAGAAATTAAATGGGAAGGCAGAATACCTTTTGTACAGATGTACCACTTTGCAAGAATGAAAACTAAATTGCCTGTGCAGCTGTATCAGTGGATTTCTAGAATGAGAGTGGGCTTGACTGAGGACATAGTTGTAGTTCAGTCGTGATGCTTCATGTTCAGTATTCTGTAGCAGAGTTTTTCAACACAAATAGCTCTCTGTAGTAGAAGTAGAAGTTACTTCCTCAGTGTGCTCTATTCATCAAATAATTAGGATCTCTAAACACAAGAGTTCAGAGTAAGTGCTGTGGTAGCTTTCTTTAGTGTCTCTAAAGGTGATTAAAGTCTATTTAAAAAAAAAAAAAAACCAACCAAACAAGTAAACCTATTTCTCTGTTAACAAGTTTAAGTTTGAAGGGTGGCTTGAAATTGGACAGAAACTCAGACTTCTGCAAAAAGAATGAAGCTCGTCTGTCATCATGCTGTCTGCACAGACTGATTTTTCACAACACAAATGTCAGTGTTCTCTCTGCTATATGGTTTCAGATCTGTTCTCTGTATCGAAGTCAGCACATTCTAGACAGTTTTTAAAGTCAACCTAATCTCTATTCTGGTAGTCTCATTTTTAATATAATTACCAAGTGTTTTTTCTTCCTTATGTTGCTGCAGCACTAGCCTGTACAATTCTAACTAAATAGAAATTGTATCTGTGGGTGTTGCACCTCCTACTGTGGTGGGCCTGCATAAGACCCAACATCTTTTCAGCATAGCACAGGCTAGGGCCTTGATGCTTTCTCCAGAGTAGGTCATGCCTGTTTTTTACTACCCTAAATGTCATTACTGGTGGTTGCTGCTGCTAAGGTGTTTGTATTCCCACTTTGACCATTAAGCTGTCGTATAATTGTGGGAGTGTAGCGTGCAGCAGCAATGGTGCTTTTCATAGATCTCCTCCATGCCTCATCAAGCCCTTGTTCTGTTATTCTGAGACCTTGTCTGATGAGGGTTGGAGAAATTACTGAAGAACTGTCTTTATGCAGGGTCTGAGCAAGCATCTACTTATCTCTGTAAAAATTGAGCATTTCCCACCATTTTCAAGGCAGACTGATTTTAGGGGTCTTCTAACAGGAATGCAAAACTTCTTTCTGATGGCACCTGGAGTCTTATTGTAATGTATAAAAATAATTCTGAAGTGATGATTAAGGGTACATCTATGTATGTAATAAACAAAAAGGAGATTTGAAGATACTAAAGTGACTTCGAAGTCTAATTTGCACTTGCAATGAACTCTACAGTGCTTGTCTTTCAAAGGTATGGCCATTCATATTTATTTTAGCCAGTTCAGAAAATGCCAGAAAACAAATATGAATAAATGTAGGTTGAAGTAGAGGTTGCAGGTTGTGTTTCTGTTCTCTGAAAAGCCATTTTGAGCTCTTTACATGATTCTGACTTTTGAATTTGTTATACTTGTGTTGTATCATCTTCTACAGAAGGTAATGGCAAGTTAGTTAACAGTTACTATGTTTTGCCAGTACAGTTTAGGGTGTGTTGAGAACTGGGCCGATAGTAATGTGTCACATCCTCCTATGTAGGAATGCTGCCTAATATGCAAAATCCAAGTATTTAATGGTATTACTACAAAAATCCCAAACTTTTTTATCCCATGTCCATATATTTGAAAAGCAAATTGTGTCAACTAAGCATGAAAAGTTAACTGCATTTTTGCACAATCAAGAATACTTTTCAGACGGTTATCAATATTATGTAAAGGATAGAACTTGTGCTTAGATACTGTGACTGGCCTACTAGGTACTCACATGAAGATTAAAGAATTTGGAAATTAAGAAAATTGTTACCTCTGACTGACACTTGTTTTCCATGTCTTTAATGCCGACTTACCTTTGTTTCAGGTTACACACCAGGCACCCCTTATAAAGTATCTTGTTCACCCACTAGTGGTGCGGTGCCACCATATTCTTCGTCACCGAATCCCTATCAGACTGCTGTGTACCCAGTTCGAAGTGCCTATCCACAGCAGAATCCATATGCACAGGTAAATGAACAAACCCAAAAAACTGTGTTTCTTTATTTTGTAATATCTGCTTGAACTCTTAACTTTATATCACATTTATTTCTTCATGGATGGAGAGAATTTTTAGCTGACTCCAGTAAGAATTCTTAATACAGTAATTTTCAGAGTGCACTTCTACATTCTTTCTCGCATGACAGCTACTCTGCACTTAGTCATAATGTGTTTAGTCTTTGAAGAGACACTAGATTCACTAGTTTTAAAAAGGCATGCTGGATGCTGTAACTACTGCATCCTGATTTCATTTTGTCACAAATTGTCATAAACTCGCATTAATTTTTTTTTTTTTAGGAAGCCTCTATTGTGATTCACTGAGTTACCAAGTCTCATACTGGGCAAATTGTTGAAAACTGTTAGAAAGCATAGAATTAAGCCACTTCAGTAAAAATGATATTTTGGGGAAAAGTTGACCCTCTTTTTGCATAGAGGAAACTTGCCTGGCATGTACGCAGTAGTTGAAAAAAATTAGTAAGTACGTAACAAGGTTTATCTAATCTGCTTAGTGTGCTTAGATGTCTCAAACGCCTTAGGTTCTTTGACTAAAAGCAGCTGAATAAAAAGCTGTGAAAGAATTGGAGAAGTTCTGGCATAGATTAATATATGAAAAGATATCAAATGAAGGGAATGAATGACGACAGACCCCTTGCTGAATGTGCAGTCAACATTGGAGTTCTATAAAGGTCACCGCTTTTGAATGTTATCTTAAGTGCCTTAAAAGGAGGCTAGATGTTAAAAAGTTCACCAATGAAATGCAATTGGAATAATTGAAACAAGTGTCTTGGCTTCTGCTCTGTAAATACATTGCGTCTTTAGAATAATGCTTTTATTTTATGATACGTTCATGAAAGAAGACATCATTTATCTTCCCCACCAGATATACTGTAATTACTTAATTTACTTTTATTCTCTAACAGCAAGGCACTTATTACACACAGCCTTTATATGCAGCACCACCCCACGTAATTCACCACACCACAGTTGTGCAGCCTAACGGCATGCCAGCAACTATGTATCCTGCTCCGATTCCGCCACCAAGAGGGAACGGTGTGACCATGGGGATGGTGGCTGGGACTACTATGGCAATGTCAGCAGGTATGTGAACTTAAAACCCTTATGCTTTCTTGAAGCTCTCCTTTCAGGTTGAGACAGAACACAGTCGCATTAAAAAATGCGATGCCAGAGGTGTACTTGGGTCCAGCTAGATGAGGTGGCGTACTTGTTTAGTGGTATTTGACCATCTCTAAGGATGGAGATATCACATTCTCTTTTCAGAGATTAGTATTAGGGTAGAATAGTTCTTTATATCTGTATGGAATTTCACTTGCTCTTGCATTCTTTGCTTCTCATCGTTGTCAGAAGTCTCACTTCTTCGCAATACATTTCTCTATGCCTAGTTGAAAACAGCAACCTCTTCAGGCTGAGGAAAATGCAGCGCTCTCAACCCACCCCTCATATCGCTCTCAACCCACCCCTCATATCGCTCTCAACCCACCCCTCATATCGCTCTCAACCCACCCCTCATATCGCTCTCAACCCACCCCTCATATCGCTCTCAACCCACCCCTCATATCGCTCTCAACCCACCCCTCATATCGCTCTCAACCCACCCCTCATATCGCTCTCAACCCACCCCTCATATCGCTGACCTTCTTTGTTGTGATACATTTTGTGCTTGCACTGCCTGCAGGTCTTCTGTGCGTTATGCAATGGATATGGATGTCTGCCTCCTACCACAATACTCATTTAGTGGTAGTGTTTTGGAGAAAATGTTATTTAACCAGTATCTAGACTCATCTGTGAGTGTTTACTGAGGGGCTGTTATGCTTTGTTACTCAGTGGGGATGGAAGAAATGTCCACGTTAACTCAAAGGACACTCAGTTCAGTAATCAAAAAAAAAAAAAAAGAGCCACAAACTTGTTTTCAGATTCTGTTTTTTATCGTCAGATTTATCATTTAATTTGAGGAATCTCAAAACTAGAGAACTTGGTGTCACAAACCGAGCTAACATTGGAGTTCTGTACATGGGCAAGCTTATCCACGGTGTTTGTTACTGTTTCTACAAAGCACTGTAGAGCAATACTGTTAAGATCCTGCTATCTCAACCTGTTTGTTTCTGAAGCCCCTTAGTCTGTAAAAACCTATGTAGAATAATGCAAACAAGAACTAATTTATTCTGATTTATCAGTCAAGTTATCTGTACCATCAAATATTATGGCATGTAAAGCCTGCTGTGGGAAAAAGTTTTGGAGTGAATAATGCTTATGTTGCAGGGTTTCTGCTAGAGCTATTTTTGAGTAATAAGTGTCTTTGTGTGCATTGGACTAAATGTCAAAACGATCCTCTTGCATAAATGTTTGAAGGAAGATTGAGGCTGGAATGCAAAATGATACTGGTAATTTTAAATCTGAAGATGACCAAGCTGTAATTGTTTTTAAAATTAATTTTTTTCCTCCTTTATTTTTTTGTACTAGAGCTTGTGCTTACTAAAAGAAATGTTCTCTTCATCCTAGGTACTTTGTTGACAACTCATTCCCCAACTCCAGTAGCCCCTCATCCAGTTACTATGCCCACATATCGGGCTCCAGGAACACCAACCTATAGTTATGTGCCCCCACAGTGGTGATCATCCTGGCGGTCAGTGTAAGTTACCAATTTAGATTGAAAGCAGTTAATCTTTCTTATCAATGACAGCATTGCAGGTTGTTTTGGGGAGACATTTCAGAAGGTAAGCAGTCTGGGGTACTTCTACAGTATTCTAATTGTGTAAGAATGCACAAAAATTATTGCTTATGTAGTAGTTGTACCCTGCAAGGAGAGAAGCCTAGTGGGACTTCTTCAGTGGTCTGTGTCTTCAGAAACCATGAAACATTTTTATGGTTCATGATTGTTTAATATGAAAGAATGAGCCTTATTAAAATACATCAGGGACTAAATGTATTCAGTATTTTGGATTCATTGGTAATTGCTGAATTCAGCGGTATTGTGATTTGTGAATGAAGTGATGTGTGTAACTTCATCGTTTTATTTTTGATTGGCTAAATATGTTGGCAAGGTAAGTGCTTTGACTTGCTCTGAGGGTGAATCTTTCTCACAAGCTGCTGAAACAAATACACGACCTTGAGTTAATTTCATACATTCACTCTATTTTGGGTCTCAGTTTGTGTTTCTTGCAGTCAGCATGGAAAGACTGTTTCTATTGCGGACAAAAATTTAGATCGTGGCTTACAAGAAAAGGAGTTTAATTTTGAAATCTGCTATAAGGTGGGATGGATTTTTGGGGGCATAATGTGTGGCAAACTGACAAAGCCTAATGTTTTTGGGATCCTCACTTCTACATAAATTGAGAACAGCTTCATTTGAAATAAGGACTTCTGTCAGATCAACTGAACTAGAAATTTTCACTTTTAGTCCATTTAGTTTGTGACAAAGTTAAATTTATTTTAACTTTCTTTGGATTCCTGTTTCAGCAGTTAGGGGTCCAGAGTTCTGTGATTACAGGTGACTGTATTCCCTTTCAGTTAGTAAAGCAACAACCATTTCTCATTTTGCTGTGATGCTACGCATCAGTCTGCAGATCTGAAGTGTTGCACATACAATATTACATCCAAGAATGTCATATTACATGAGTATAAAAAGTGAGAGTTTTGCTGTGACTAAACTCGTGACTGCTGATAATTATATTTAGCATAAAATACCTTCTTAATGTTGCCCCTTCTACTTAAGACAAAACTACTAGTGATGACGGAAAGCTGGACTGGATATGACAGGAGAAAATTGATGTAGTGAATTCTTAACTGAGAGGCCTATAGATTCCAGTTGACTGGATAGGTGTGAGGGTAGCATTATGTAATACTTAACATCTGTTGTGTGTGCATATCAATATGGTGCATGCAGTGTTAGAATGTTCTGCCACACTCATAGTATTTCACATAATTAAGAATATTTCCTACTTCTCCCCCCTCCCCCAATGTAGGTTTGAAGATGGGAGATATGCAATCAAGAAATTGAGGTTTAAAAGTTGGTGCTGAAGCCCTCATGCCTCCAACCAGGACTTTTCTTCTGAATGCTTTCAACACTTGGCTAAACACTACTAATTCCTGATCACTGAAGATTTTCCAGTGCTGCATATCTTACATCTTGGAACTCCAGCAGTTAGTCTTAAAGCAAATCCTGTTTTGTGGACTGTCTTGCAATTTTTTAGCTAATTATAATGATAAAAAGGGAGTATAAATTTATTCTGATCCATATCTAGTTGAATGCATGTTAAAACACAAAAACAAAGCTTGCTCAATCTACCTGCAGTGACTGATGCAAAAACCATCATATGCAAATCCAAAGGAACCGAAAAGTATTTTACAACTTGTATCACTAATGCACTGTTGTAATGTATGCAGGGTCTTAAAAGGTAGAATCATGAAAGTGAGTTTCTTTATAGAATACCATAATATACATTAGATAAGTGCTTCAGCCTTTTTCAGGTTGATGGAGTTGCCAGTTTAAAAGGGGCATATTTTTATTTAAGTGATGTATTCTTTTCAAATTCAACTACTAAATTGGAGTGACTGGAAAATGAGTCAGACGAGCTGTAGAAATCCCGCACACAATTAGTTTACTTCATACCTTTTCATTTTCATTATATGGATTCAGTGTTAATACAGATGTTCTTAAGGATCAGAATGAAATGACAAAGGTAATGCTGTGTGTGCCAGTAAATAAAGCAAACTTCCTTGAGGCATAACTGGCTGTTAGGAATAGTAGGAGGTGACATCACCTGCGTAATGAATTGCATGTCCTGGGGAGATGTATATCCAGTACTATCTTTCATTGATGCAAGAAGTGTCAAAGTGAGACTGCCACACAGACTGATAGAAAAACACTTTCTTTTAGTTCTCAGTACATGAAATCTGTGCTGTTTTTCCTAAAGAATGTTGTAGTCAGTTGAAAATGTATGTGCAGTTGATCCAGCTTACTTTCCTGAAACTTAAGAAATGCTAGGGCTTTCTATAACAAACAGGAGGAGTTCAGCTGCATGTTATTCTGAGGAAAGCTTGTGTGCCTGATGAGTATGTTAAAGGGGAACAAATCATTTTAACACAGTTTCCTTATTAGCTACTTGCAGTGTGGACTATGGATATGCTGTAGTAGGGCTGCCAGAATATAAAGGTTTCAAATAGCTGTTCTCTTTTTTTTCTTTGAAAATACTTGTAATTGAAGTAGGAGCCATTTGTTGGTTACAGCATCTTGATGTGTTTTCATAGTATTTTCTTTTTTTACTTCCTAAATTGCACTTGGAAGCACATAAAATAAGACTGACTGCAGATTAGCATTTCATTGCAATGAGTCACTTCTGATATTCTTTCTTGCAACTTCAATTTTTAAAAAGTACCTCAAAGCAAATGCTGTAGGGATAAAGGGCTAGCCTTATAACCCATTTGTATACCAAAATTGTTACAGGGGAGATTTTAAATTTTTAAATTTGAATATTGCACATAAAATCGAGGTTTTTCTTAAACCTGCTTGACTTACGATTCCAGAAAGATGCAATTTTCTTTTTTTTTGGATACATTCTGCCTGCAATAAATTATTCAGTAAATGGTTATAAAATGATGTTCCCTTTTAAGCGTTTACACAGAGGTATATCAGGCTGTATTGTTCCTGTAGGTTAATTTCCATTCAGAAGCAATTTTTTTAAGTTGTATATCTAGTTTCGCTTTGTTTTGGGGTGTTCTGCTCCTATACAGATTTGACAGCTACTTCAGGGTAGCATCAGTGCTGATTTAATGCTGCCATTCCAGTACTCTGCCCTGGTGGGAGGCTTACGTACCTTCATAACCCGTTCGTGGTTAGAGCCTTCAGTAACTTTGTTTTTTTACAGTAAGCACTCTCCATATTTTGTACTTCCTTTTTCTTTTTTTTTTTTTTGTTTAATAAAGTTTAGGTTTATTTTGCATGAATCACTGTCAGTGGACAGCCCCCTTATTTCTAATGCCTCGAACGTAACTATGTTGGAATAATTACTTCAAACCTTACTCATGAGCACTTACTGCAGCTTAGGAATTTCCATATGTTTTTATATGGAGCAGAAAATTACCCCAGACAAACTTATTTGAATCTGTATTGCTTTGTTCAAGTCTGTTTAACAATTCCATTTGTGTAGTAGATTTGCAGCTTTGATTAGTCAGGTGTGCCAGAGAGTACAGTGAACATTAATACAGGCCATTTGTCCGTTTTAGCTAGTAGAGAGTGACGTTTTGTTGTCTTAGCATGATTTTAACAAAGAGTTGAGGTATGAAACAGTGCTGTATTGGGGAGAAGCTATAAAGAACAAGCTGAAAGCTTTGCTGTCTCCTGTCTCATCACCCAATAAACTAAAGCCTTGGAAATCATAGGAGAGAACTTTCATGAATGCTGCAATAGATAAATAGTTAAGGAATGAATATAACTTCCTATATATTTGCTCTAACTTCAGATTCCTAAATGTCATCTTGGAATTGGTCTCTGTGTGATATTCCATAACATTTAGGCAGTCTCACTTACTTGAGCACTTTTTTATTCTAAGTTGCATTATGGGATTCATCCACGAGGGGGAAACTGTACCTTTTTTAAAAGGTACTACACCTTCCAGGTTTGATCGATTATAATCTACTGGGAGTGTGGAGCAATGTCTCCAGTAGTTGATATGGAAAGTAACCAAAAGCACAGTGCAGGGGGACGGGGGGAATATGTGTATATATAACTATCTTAATGGTATTTTGTTGCAAATAGTAGAAAGCATGGATATGAAACTGCGGCGGGGGAAACTGTACATCATTAAATAGGCGTTTACACACTGAGGATCCTATGAAACATTCTCTCCTGCTTTTTATATAACATTCCCTATTTAGAATTCCTTTATAAATAAATGCGCAGTATGTGTTTGCACTAGAGCTCCTCAGCAAATGAAAAGAGCTAGTGCAGTAGAGACATTTCAGATCAAGCTTCTCTTTAAAAAAAAAAAAAAAACCAACAAAAAAAACCAACCAAAACTTTTATGGCAGCTTTATATGATTAAAAAAACGTACTACATTAAACCCAGAACTGAAAATAAGTGTTGCAGCAATAACAAAGAGAAGTCCAAGAAAGATTTTTTTTTTTTTTTTAATTCAAATTTCAGGTGTTGAGTTTAGATAAAGTATTTTTTAAAAACTGAGGTATTCCCTATTGTCAGTAACAACTGATGAAAATGTCTTTTAAATGTAGCAGCAGCAAAAGGAAAATGGCTAATAATTGGCAGTAAAAACGTGTAGCCCTAGTCAGTGGCGTGGTGGTTAAGGAAACACTAGGAAGGAGAACGGAGAACCTACTACTAGATCTTGCTTATGCTTGTTGTAACCATCTCCTGTGACATGCAGGAATGCCATTCAAGAAAGCTTCTTTTTGAGTGTACTATGCAAGTTCAGTGCTTAGATGCAGTGGTAGAGGAAAAAAAATCCTTTGTTTTAGTTGAAGTCCTTCCTTGTATTTCTTCATCCACTGAAAAAAAACCCTGAAAACAGACCACCACCACCACCCATAAGTACCACCATGTCTTAGTGTTGTCTGAGAATAGTTCATGGTACAGAGTTGTATACCAGGGTACTCAACATTGACTACTTTTCACGGAGCATTCTGGCTTCACTGCTACTTGGGTAGTAAGGCCGCTTAAGGTATCACAGTATCACATCTGAGCAAGTGATGGTCAGAATTGACTTGGAATCACTCCCCAGTATTATACACCGTTCGTTTGGGTTTAGATCATACTTTTGCTTGAATAGGTAAGCACAGTGATCCGATACCACCACTTAACTCTTGGCTTAAACTCATGCCAGGGAGTAGTAAATACCATGTATGTGAAACCTCCCATCTTAGGAACGTGAACAATAGCAATGCTTCAGCTGGAACTTGTGGGAAGGAGGACAGATGCTGTGGTGGTTGAATGGTAATTTGCAGTTGTCCAGGATGCGGTTTGTGCAGTACTCAGTAGGAAATAGGCACGGTCCATGTCCGGCCTTCTCCAGCAGGTGTCACTGGCCGACCTTAGCCTGTGCAGAGGGTCACATTCATCCTCACGTCGAAGTGTTTGTGAACGCCTGTTCAAAAGATATAAAGATTTAAACTCGGATTGTTCTCATTAATAAGTGTCAGCTTTCTAATCCTATATTTTATCAACTCTAAGCTTCTTGCAGTGACCCTCAGATTTGACGAGGTAGAATGCCAATTAACAGGAACAACTGTGGCAAGGTCAGGATAGTTTTGTGCATCGAGCCTCGCCAAGAATCAAGTTCATTCTGAGATCTCCTCTGAAGTGGTGAGGACTTTTCAGCAGGCTGCGTACACCTCTGGTTGGGAGGTGTTGAGAGAAAATAAGGTGCGTTTGGTAGACAGAAGAGAGGGAAGAGGAACAGTGCTTATCTGGGGACAAGGAAACCTTTTCTTGTATGGGTTGAATATAACACTGAAACACCTGAATTCCACGGGTAGTAAGGGTCCATTTGTGATTTAAAAATAATTTAAACAATTTATGGGCTCTGAAGTTTCAACATCAAGAAAGCGAACATGACTTTTGTAAACTGTTGTGACTTTTGGGCACTTAGCAGGCAAACTGGGAAAGCTTTTTAGCTGGCTGCTGTACAGACTTGTTTTAAGTAGAATGGATTTGTTAGTGTTTTGTTTTGTTTTGTTTTTTTTTTTAATTGTAATGCTATTATTGGCTGCCCTCATGTCTAAGATTTGAAAAAGTGAGTGCATGCAATGGAAGTACAAGAGGCCCCAGTAATAGTTTTCCATGTTTGTTATGAAATAGACACAGGTTTCCTTTTTATGACTTTTTTTAAAACTGTCTTACGAACAGTTGTATTGGTACTTTTTTTAAGTTTAGGTCAATGTTGTCTTCCAGAATAAGTTTTAAGGCATCACTCACTCCTGCATTGAACTATTGCATCAACACAAAGAGTGGAGATTCCATTCTGAGCCAGTTCAATTGTGAAAATTCATACTTTTTTATTTTTTATGCAATTCAATGAGTAGATGAGCTCAGATTAAAATTCTTAAAAGCACGTTTATTGTAACAAGAATTGTTATGTATTAATACTTCAGTTTTCAATAAAGATTGACTTGTGTTGCTTATTGTGGTTCTTTTCTACTATCTTATCCTTTTAGAAGAGATTCTGTTGGTGGATAGCAGTATGGTATGTTGAAACTCTAAGCTGATGAAATCTGGTGATTGATCAAAGCAAAGCAAAACATTTAAATTGGTTAAGTGACTTTTCTCAATAAGGTTTCTTAAAGGCTAACAAAACGCAGTAGCAAAGGCTGCCCAATGGGGAATAAGCTGCCCTGCCTGAGAGTATGGTAAAGATAGTGCAACCCTTCCTCATTCCCTTTTGAGGCGTTTCCTGGATTTCCTGGGGTTTGAGTTTTTTATTATTTTATAGCTTAAAACAAAGGAAATGGAACAGATGTAAAATTTCGCAATGCTTTAGCATTTACTTGATAACCAAATCGATGCTGTTTCAGTGGTGACAGGCCTCGAGCAGAAAGCTGTTATAAATCAGTGTCTGGAGTGTTCTCCAGGAGGAAAAGAATTGAGTAGGTGTGAGGTGTGGGCAATTATCCTATTTCTTCAGAGTGTGGGTGGCTGTACGTGACACTAATGTTAAAATGCAAGTATGTATATTTGGGGGGGCACAGGACTGTACTGCTTGAACTAACCAGCTAATTTAATTTATTGTAGGTCTCCAAAAATAACAGTAACTTACCCGGTAACATTCCTGTGAAAAGCAACGCATGCGGAAGAGGAAGGTACAATGTCAATAACTGCATCGAACAGCAGAAATAACATTTGTTTTTTGAGATTATTGCTACAGATTTTTTTGTGTTGTTCCATCTAGTTGTTCAGCTTCTAAAATAGTAGCCGAGCACTAGGAATCCCTGGACAGATGTTTTTCAGTGTGTTTTACGTCAAGCTGATTGTTGGTCAGTTATCCTGGGATCACTTTTAGAGGGAGGTAGGTTTGGGGTTTGTTTTTGTGGATCATTGGAGCTGATGAAAATTCATAATCCCTAACCAGTGGGTTGCTGGAATCTGAGAGGATATAAAGGGGAAATACTGTTCTTTCAGAATGACGCTGATCATTCTTGGCTTAGAGGGATTCTTGTATAGCTGTTTTATGGTGGTCTATTGTTGTGAAGAATTACTTTGTACTGTATCTGACACTCATAAGAACGTGATACTGAACTTCTAAGTCTTTTAAGTGTGTTAAATGTATCCGTGGAACAAAAATGGTGCATCAGTAATGGTTTGATTTTTTTCCCTCTTCCCAGATTCATTTTGCAATGATGTTGTGGTGCGTATTACTCTCCCACTTACCTGCTGATGAGTGGCTGTTAGTTACTTGCTGTGAAGGTTAGTTGTATTGATAAGAATTCCCCTCATTTTAGAGGCAGCTTTAAACACTGGATAACAGCCAGAGCCTCTTCCAGAAAAGTAACTGCTCAGTTAGCGATTGTCAGAAATAAGGCAAGAAGTTTCGAGTTTCGGGTTTTTCTGTAACTAATTATGGACAAAAAGAAAGCTTGCTCTTTCTAACATTTTGCTTTAAATTTTAAGCTCCATCACTTGCTGTAGATAAATTCGACTAACAGAAATAGTTTTGTTGGTGACCCCCTCTGGAATGAGGAGTAATGTACTTATTATTTAGCTGGGAATATTCCTTTGTAGGAAATGTCAGTCATAGTGCTGGGGTAAAAGGTGTTGCTGCATTACATGGCTAAGATGTCCGACTTGTGTGGGGGAAGCTAAATGCTTTCCTAGATTTTATTTCAAAAGCTATCAGGCTATTAGCTCTCCTGTCTCAATCATCCAGAATAGAATGTGGCCCATGTGATGACTTAAAAAAAAAAAAAAAAAAAAAAAAAAAAAAGTGCAGCAGTAGGAGGTCTTTGGTAGCTACAGGAAGTTGTATTGTCTGTGTTACGGGAAGAATGGCAGACTTACAAGGAAGGCTCTTGAGCCTCATGGGTGCAAGTGACCCACAGCTAGAGACCTTGGTGGACTAAAAGATACTTCAAACACAAACTTGACAGAGAACTTGGCACCGAGCAGCCCAAATGTCACCTTAAATTAGTGCAGCTGGACCTTCATTTTTGGACTATATTAATCTGGTTTTTAGTATTTTACAGTAGCTTGTTCTTTTCTGGGCAAGAAGGGTAAAATACGTGGACAAATTGATGCTTCAAAAAGGAGGTGGGGAACACCCTTTCCACAGTTTTGCTTTTACTAGCCTTATTGTAAGAATTGTGATCATGTGAACTCCAGGGTTGAGATCAAATGCTGTACCCTCTTTCAATGCATGAATGTTAAGATGGCTGAAGCTGGAGGGAAGGTTTTTCTTGATGGTGTGATTTAGATAGCAAGTGTATTATTTCAGGCTGTCAGAGGTCAAAGAAAAAAAATATCATCAAGCCGAGGTAAGGCAGGCTGCTGCTTCTAAGAAAAGGGGAAGAAGCAGGTGTGGAAAGATTGAAGGAACTCTTAAAGCAGAATACTGTTACATAGCTGTGTTTGATTATGGCAGTTATAAAGACTAACTTTGTATACTCAGTAGTGAATGTTTTATAGGAGGATTACAGAATTAGACAAGAGTAAAGTTGATAGCTTGTTTATTTCCCATCTCACAAATGTATATGTAAACAGTCACACACAAAGGTACACAAATCTGGGTTAAGTATCACAGGTATTTCATTTGCACAGGCTGTAAAACAGGGAGCTGCTTTGGTAGCAAAGTTGTGCAAAAGAAGAGCTTGCTACGTGCAGAGAAGACTGGCATAGTTGCAGGGAGGAAAATGACAGAAGTGTTACGCAAAAAGAACAAGCAGCCTGTATTTTTCCTAAAACCACCAGCATGGCTAAAGCCCTGGGATTTTAGTAGCATAGCTTGTTGTTAAGGTAGCATGTGGGAGACATGGTGAGAAATTAAGTGTGGTGTGAGGTGTTAATCCCGAGGCAGGGCAAGCTGTGATTGCTGCGTGGCTGGGAAGGAGCGCTGTTTGGCCTCTCACGAGCCTGAAGCTATGTGGCTGTGAAATCCAGGTTGCTGCTGTTCTCAAGCACGCAGTAGGCCATCCTCCGATACCCCACCCTGGTCTCTGTGTAGCACTCGGCAGAAAAATGCAGGGGTGCATTCTGGCTTCTGATGTGTCCTATTTTTGACTGTCTTGCACTAGCTTAGCTCTGAAATGAGTTGTGTCGATATCTCTGCTACTTCAGAGATTCCCTCCCCTGCACTATCAAACTAAATGAACAACACACTACCTTCAGTGGGTTAAAATAATCTGAAAACATTTCAGATTTTTTCAGTTAATTTCTATGCATTGTCAAAGCTCTTCTTTAACCCGTTACTTACCTGAAGACCTGATCCTATAGCTTTGCTTATGCTGGGAGCTCTGGAGACAGGGACTTTCTACTGGTGGGCTGGTCCAGGACATTGTAGTTGAGACCTTATAATTGTACCGATGTGGCACTGCTGCTTGTCACTAGCAGTGGCAAGTCCTGCTAACTTCAGTAGAAAACTTGAGTAGCAGCAGGTACAGGCTGAGGCTTCAGCAGTTGAATGAAGTGTGAACAGCTCCATTCTTAAAGCTTTAGGAATTATTGTACTACCATATTTGCTGTCCAAACAGGTATTGCAATACCATAACCCTCATTAGTAGGTACATGGTGAAACTTGGCATGAGAATTGAAAACACTTGAAGTAATAATAGTAAAATAAGAAACTAGCGCTTGCTGGAAGCTGTACTGCCTCACAGATGCTGACAAAGTTCTTAAGCAGTGGTACAATACTTGTTCAAAAGACATATTTAAAAATCAGTGGCAAGATTGATATATTTAATTCTGCTGTTACGTGAAGATATGCTTCCGCTATAGTAAATCTGGAGGAGCACAGCCTGATATTTTGATGTATATTGCAAAAGATGAAAGGCCTTTTTATTAAGAAAAGTTAATTTCTGTCATCCCAAGAAATATAGCATTTTCAGTCTGAGGCTGAGATTCTGTTGGAATGTCTGTTACTTGTAGATGCCTCAATGTTAAGTTGTCCCGATCAACGACAGGGAGGCCTGGCTTTCTGATGTTTTCAGGAGGCTGTTTGGACACCCAGATGCAGGCAGTCTGCGCATCGTGGGCTTCTGGATGACAGACTGACGCGCTGGTTTTGCGGAGCGGTGTCCTGGACAGCTGGCATTACCCGCAGTATTTAACAGCGAGACGATGGGCTAGGCCAGACAGAAACAGGGTCCCTCCCCACCCTACAGCCCACTGTTCTTCAGGTAACGGACAAAACAGAAAAGATATTACAGGCTGCTTCATGGGGACTTGTAGTTCCATGGGAATTGATCTATTTGTAATTTTGATTTAGTACAAAGACAGTTTGTATTGCTTTTGAGGCTATCAAAACTTGAAGCATAGGCATTTTTCTAGTGTATACACCCACCTTTTCTGACTCAGTTATTCCAAAGTAATAGTTCAAAAGAGAGATGATTTTTTTTTTTTTCTGTCGGAGCAGAAACTAGATTATTTAGCAGCCACTGGTTCTGTCCATTTTACTGGTAGCTTCAGCAAATCATTCTTCTAATTGGTTCACATGCTTTACATGAGTCTTTGTCTTGTCCAAGTGAAATCTGGACAGATTAAGAAAAAAGGCTGGTTTTCACCAGAAGCTTCCTAAACATATAGCTACAAAAGGAGAGGAAGAGAGAGAGCCAAACCCCTCAAAACAAATAAAACCCAAACCACTGGATCAAGTCATGTATCTCAATGCAGAAGTGTTTTTATGAGTAGCTAGGTGGATTCTGCCCTGAAATCTGGAATGATTGGTGCTGTTCAGACTCATCTCAGGAGCTTCAGTTTGTTTTGCATGAAAATGTACATTTCTGGCCATGTAGAAGGTTCCTCTCCAGAGGAGTGGATACGGAAGTCTCGCGTCTCTGCTTATTCATGCTTCAAATGGACTCTTTTGAATCTGGTAAGAGTGTGTTGTCCATTAAGCTCGGAAAGCTTGACAGAAGCTGTACTTGACCTGTTTGTTTGTTGTTCGTATGCCAGAAACCCCCTTTATTACGAGTTTAGGTGATGACATTGTGAATCTACATAATGTGTACATCAACGCTTTCTGTCTTACACATGCTGATACTCCCTGATACTTTTAATTGACAGTACAATGTGAGTAACTCCATTCAAAATGCAGATGCCAGGGTGAAGAGGAGGGAACTTCAGTGTGGGTTAGTCTGTTACCACTAACACAAGTACATTTTACTATTTAATCAGTAACTTAAGAGAGGAGATGACTTTTGACCGTCTAATCATTTAAAATCAATGGAGGTTACACATGATCTGATACAGTTTGTTCAGGAAATAATAGGTTTTGTGGTTAGAGAATCAGGAAGTAGTGCTGGGTGGGAAAACAAAGGATGGCATTTCTTGATGAAATCTTCTTCAGGTTTACAAAAAGTGGTCTATTGCCATGCCGGTGCACGGGTAGGTACATTGAGCAAAGTGAATTTGATCCTTACCTGTTGTATCAATGTCACTGCTGTAACTCCACCTACTGCGTTACAAGGTTTCCACCTCGTTCAGCGTGCTTGGCTTTTATACCTGATTTCAGTCTTGCATAGGGGATCGGATCCTAGCTCCAAATGTTTCTTGCAAGACTAGAATCCCAACTGAAGACACTCCTTAGGAAGAGTACCGATAGGCAGTCAAGTAGAGAATGGATTTCTCTCTACCAGAAATAAATAACTTTTCATTGACTGGCATACTGTTTGGCCAGAGAAGTCTGAAGTCTGTTTTGGCACTTAGAAGGATTTCTATGAAAAGGTTCTCTCTCTAAATAATTTCTGTGAACTGGTCAGATATGAAGTAAGTTCTGGAAGAGGTGGTAAATATCTGATAATTTAAACAACTTGATGCATATTTACTGTTCAGAGTATTGCTAAGCAGGTAATTAATAGTAGCCAATCCTTATGTATGTTTTAGTGGGGGGATGGCAGGGGCGTGGGTTTTTTGTTGTTTGTTTTTGTTTTGTTTTTAATTGCCCTTCAAAGCTGCTGCATGTTGGGGTCCTGCACCACTGTCACCCCCATGTCATTCCGTAGAATAGTTCAGGATTTGTACTGGGCTAACTTCAAGGCAGATGTAAAGGTGAGTGTATAAAGCAACATACAAATTAAAACCAGATAAGAAGTTTCAGCAAGGGAAACTTTAAATAGATGTAAGGACTTTTTTTTTCATAACAGGGACAGTGAGGTATTGAACAGAGACCCAGAGAGGTTTTTGGGGAAATCTCCAACCTTGAGCACACTTAGATAGTAACTGGATGAGACCATGAGCCACCTGATGCAGCTTCACAGTTGGTCTTGATTTGGCAGGGGGGGAGTGTTAGGGGGGATTGTTCCAAGGTCCCTTCCAGCCTTGGTTCACTGGTTCGATCCAGCATTCTTCCATCACTTACAAAGCTGGTAAGCTCAGAAAATCAATCACTTTTGTGCCAACAGATTTTCTTCCTGGCCAATCAAAACAAACACACCATGGATAAGGAAAGGAGGGTGCAGACACTTAGGGTAAACACAAATGTGACAATTGCCTTCTGTTACTGAGGGGTGCTGGCTGCAGCTGCCTGACCTGGTTTGGGCTGTGGCATTGCAGCAAGGGTGATTGAGCCCTGTGGATGCTGCCATGTCCCAGTGGAGTGTTGCTTTGCTCAGCATGAGTGCAGCAGTGCTGCTTGGGCTTAAGCTTATGCCTGAGAGACGAGTCGGGCAGCAAGCCCACAGGTTGGTCCCCTGAAAGGGGTGGGGGGTGGGGGGGTGTGCACTTGTACACGCAAAGGCTTAAGCTGCTTAGAGGGCTGAAAGTTGTTGCAAAAGGGCGTTGTGCTAATATTGATGTAGCTGTGGGAAAGGGGGCTGCAGGGAAAGCCCCCAGCATTGAGGAACACCATTTGCCATGTCTGGATTAGCTCAGTAGAGCTTCTGACCTCCTTCCGCCAGGGGGTCAGGGGCAGACTGTGTGGCTGCAGCATGTGGGATTTAGCAGAGGCTGTACTGTGGCCAGGCAGAGCTTATTAACATTTAGATCTGGTTTTGGGGAGATGTCCAAACCCATGTAATGCTCAGGGCATGCAGAGCACTCGTAACCTGGCATGGCTCTGGGACTCACTGTTAATTTTGGTACTTGGCAAGAAGAAAGTAGTGGAGCCTGATCTCAGTGGCTCCTTACAGAGTCTAATTTTTTTTTTTTTTAATTTTTTTTTCAGTTAGCCCAGAGACTCAGCTTTCAAAAGATCTTATTGGCTGCTACAGCTCAGGCTGCCGCTTAGCCAGGGCTCATGGTGGGGGTGTGGGTTGAAAGGACAAGAGGGTGAGGACAAGGCAATGCTGAGCCCTGTAAGGCTGACAATGGAGACATAATGTGCAAATGGGGGCTTAGGTTTTGGGGTGCTTTTTTTTTTGGTTGTTGTTTTCCCCTTCCCAGTTTTAATGAAACACACCTGTTTGTGTGCTGTTTGAAGGCCATGTCTGCAATGTCCCACTGGCTTCTTTTCCCAACTGCTGCATGCCATTAGAGAGGCATTTTTTGATAGGTGACAGACTAGACCTGTAACCATTTGTGCTGGTTCAGGGCACTCTGAGGCAGTCAGACCGCCTTTCAAGGCCCCACTGACAGGTTGGTTAAGCCCCACATTTCTCTGTTGCATAGGGGTGACATGGGGGTGGGGAGAGCTAAACCTTCCATGGGTAGACATCTCTTGTGCTTCTGCATAAGAGGGAAGTTTGGGGGGTTTTGGTCACCATTCTCTGTAGGACCACATTGAATGGTGATGTCACTTCTGGTTCTGCCTCGAAGTGTATGGAGTTGTGTCTTTTTCCAGGAAGAAGGGCAGGGGAGCAGGCTGCAGGCTGTGCAGGCCCCAGGAGGAGAGGCTGGGTTCTCTTTCAAGTATGTTTCTTACTTCTTGGTGCTTGCTGTTTCTCTTTAATTCCGTATTGCTCAAAGTGGGCTTGAGCAGCCCATGCAGTGCTTTTGATGTTTTCTAGACGTGTTTTCCGTTCGCGTAACTCTCAGGAATTTGGGAGCTGGTGACTTGCAAATTTGATCAGTGTTCTAAGTGCCCAGCACATCTCTGGTACAGCCTCTGCTTCACCAGTCTTCCATCTGAAGGATGGCAGTTCTGAGGGTAACCTTCTAGTGTGGTGTCTACTGATCAGCAGTCACTTTTTAAGCTGCAAGAGCAGAATCTCTACAGTGATTTGAAGAGAAACAGGTTCACACAGATAGACATGTTGGAGACAAACACAGGCTGAGTCACTTTTACAAGTTTCTTTATGAAATTAAATGTTGCCCCTGGTCTGGGGGGAAGATATAGTGCAAGAATGACTTGGTACATGCTACTGAATTCAGATATCCCTGGATGACCAGACTGTGGTCAGCTACAGCATCAACAAACACTGATTTCTGAGCTCTGCAGACAGTTGGTGCTCACTCACACTAGCATCATGTTGGAATGAGCAGTTTTCTTCCTTCCAATGTCACAGGATGTCTCCTAAGCTAGGGAATTCAGTCAGTATGGCTTCTAACTCTCACTACGGTAAGGCAAATCTTTCCTTTTCCTATCCAAGGTTTAAATTAATTCTTCTTGGCCACAGTTTGAAAATTGGGTACTAAAAGTGAGGTTCTTAATACCAAATCTAGACATTTTAAAGTGGCTTTCCATTTTTTTAAAGGTGTCAAAAACCTGTAGTAGTACTACCCCTTGAATTGAGGGTCTGTGGGAGTTTGCATAATAATCATGGTTTTAGTCTTTCAGAGTTGAACTGTAGACTCTGACTTCTGGGAGCTAGGTTTGCAAATATTGACCTTTCTTATTTAAAAAAACAAACAAACAAAAATACAGAGAAACAAAAAACCCAATAGACAAAACAGGCATCAAGTTAACAACATCTGACAAGAACAATTACGGACTTACAAAATACACGGTTCTGATTTTTACCATAAATAAACACATTACAAACAATGAGTATTTTCATTGGCCAGGAAATATGGCAGAATGATGGAGAGACAAGAATCAAAGGAATTGAGTATGGTATTAATTAGGCACATTTTTCTCTAACTTAGGTAACTCAAACCCACTAGAGAGATTCTTGAATTTTACTCATGCTGCAGGTTGATTGGCACAGTTTAATGTACTATAATAGTTCATCAGTGGTGTCAAACTAAAGGAAAGGAAAAGGTCACAGTGCAGTACTCACTGTTGTCTTGTCTGAGTGCCTGCAAAGGCCAACTGAATTAGTTAGACGTGTGTAGGAGGATCATGTCTTTGAGAAACGTGGGGAGTGGGGGTGGGCAGAGTAGAAGGGTTTATCCCTCCATGGAAAAATGTATCATGTCAGTGACTCTGAACTGTTGTTCTGAGCACATCAGTGGACACGGAGCCAGCAGGTGTATCAGCTGCCATCCCTGCTCTGACAGCTGCCAGACAGCAGTAGTGTTCTCAGCGGGAAGGAACGAGTCAAAAGTGCAGCTGACAAGCAAAATCTCTTCAGATGAAACATGTCCGGCTCCCTCCTGTGATCTCGTCCTGGAAGTTTGCCTCTTGGGCGCTGTGCAAGGCTGGCTCGATGGGACTGGCACAGATGGACACGTGTGCAAGCTCACATGCAGTGTCTCACCTCAGAGCCAGCGCAGTTGGTCTGCAAAATAAATAGGGAAGGCAGGAGCACATGTGCCATCCTCTGTAAACAAAGGATTAGAAGAACCTGGGCTCCACTTCCCAGGACTGACAGGTAAAGTGCTTTCTCAGAAGGGGTTCAGGCACAAACACGGGGCTGCCCTTATTTCCGGAAGGGTGTCAGCCTGCTGATGTTCTGCCAGAAGTTCGAGGGCTTGCGCTTGGGCTCTGCCAGCATGAAGACTTGCTGCTGAGGGAGCGTAGTAGGCAGGGTGGGATGCTTCTGACGCATCAGAAAGTCATAGTATGGCCTGGTGACAGCTGTGATGAGGAGGAGATGGGAAGCGCGTTAGTGGAGCACAGCTCCCTTCCCCATCCCTTGCCCAGTCCCTGTTAAAGCTGCAGGGGAGTGAATTGGGTTTGTGTTAGTATTGCCCTTAGTTTCAGCACTGCTTTTTAGGATTAGAGTTGATGCTGTAGAAGTCCCAGAAGTACGATGAATAACTGACAGGTGTTCTGTCAACAGGGCTAAATAGCTGTAGCTCATCATTTGTGACAAATTAACTGGTGCCTTTTGAGGTTTTGAGAGAAGAAGCCGATGTGTGTGGGCTTCTGTTGCCTGTTACAACATCCTGCACTGGATTTCTGAGTCATACTGGTGAGTGCCTAGCCTGCAGACAGGGCTGACTTGTGGGGTCTCCTGTAGTGCTTTGCCTCTAGGACTTTGCTCTGCAGAGAGCTCTGGCCTCCTTCCAGACTTCCCTCTGTTTGCAGCCAAATCTTGCGTCTGACTTTTATTTTGAAATTTAGCCAAGCTTTCTTACTGGACACTTGGGTAGCATTTCATTGCTGGCTGGTAACACCAGCCTCACTCTGGGTCCAGAGGAAGACAAGTGACATCTCTTCCTCTGGATATAGAGGGGTGGTGGCATCACAAAATGGGGTGGCAGGAACCTTCGGCTGACAGTGCTGCGGGCACATGAACTTTCTGTTGCTTGAGTTCACGCTCCCCTGGCTGCTGCTAAATCTTCCTTGTCTCTTAAAGGTTTAACGAACAGCTCTATCAATGAATGTGGTACCTACCCATGGCATTCTGCCAAAATCAAAGGTTTCGACTCATCTTCCACAGGCACAGTGCCCAGGCAGGAACAGTCCCTGCTGCTGTGGTCTTTATGACCCTCTTTGCATCGTGGGGATTAGTACAACACTTAATCTTGTCTTTTCACAGACGGAATGCTATACTGCTTGGGGACCCTGGCGTCTAGGGTGAGGCTGGGAACTAGCCTTTGAACAGAAGTTGCCAGCTTGTACATAACTGTGGTTTCTGGCACAGAGCTCAGCAACTGGGTGCAAAGCAGCTCTCCTGTAGTTAGGAATAGTTTCCTGAGTCCAGCTGTCTTCTCAGTCTACCAGGAGCTATATTGCAGATTGTCACATCTGAGCTCACCATCCGGCCTTCTCAAGAGTTTGTTAATGCCACTTCAGTGAAGCTCTTCCCTTACAGTAAATACAGAACCACCCACTACCCCCAGTTCTAGCACATTTGTATGTTCAGGTGTGACTTACCCTTAGGCTTCCCAGTATGGTGCTGCTTGCTGGCATTCAGCATGGCCTGCTTTTTCTGCACCTCTGTGATTGAAAAACCTTGAAGATAAAATAGAGCTTGTCAGCAGGAAGTCATCACTTTGTACCTCATGGGAAGACACTGGTATAGACAGTAAGGGATGCCCCAGGTGAGAAGTACTCCCAAAGCTGGAAGGGGCACAGAGTGCTCCCTCCAGCCTGTGCTGCGCTGCACAATTCTTGCTACCTCTCGTGCAAGGTTTACTGCCTGCCCACCCCCCTCATGCTTTGCTGGGTGGAGAAGCCAGTCCACACCAGTTACTGTTCAAATCTCATTAGATCACACAAGTCTGAATTAAGCAGGATTTGGACAAAACAATGAAAACCCTCTCTTACAATGACAACCCTTGACTGAACATGTTTTGTATAGATCTTGCCAAGTTGGGCACTCACACTGTACTGCAAAATAATGGAAGCTGCATGCAATGTATTGACTATTTTGTCAGCCCTGTCTGAACTCATTAAAGACACATCAGCCTCCCTGAGGACATACTGCAGTGTTTTTTTCAATTGCACAAGATTCATTCAGAATGCACAATCCAGCAGCCCAGAGCTGGTCCAGAGCATGGACTGGCTTCCCTGCCCTTTCACTCCTATGCACTGGGTAGTGGTTAAAAAAAGGAGGAAAAAACAAACAAACAAACAAACAAAAAAAACCCCACACAAAACAAAAAAAAACCAAACAAAACAACACACCTCTCTTTCACAGCATTGCTCTTTCCATACCTGTCTCCTGGTCGAGCTGAACCTGTCTCCTTTCATTCTCAAATGCCTTCAGCCAACGCTGTTTCTGCTCAGGCTTTTTTGCACAGAATAAGTGGACTTCCTCAGTGTCTCGGCAGTGCAACTTAAATGCATTTTTCACACTGATATTGAAGTCCTTGTCTTTCCCATCTTCTATATCCAGTATTTCCATATCATCCACGTTGATCCGACTTTTATAATACAAGATATCCCGGCGCAGAAGGTCCTGTAAGAGAGATCACAGAGACTCATACAGATGTTACTCTTTCCTGTCTTGTTCTTTCCTTAAACATTAATTTTCTTTGATATGATTAAGTATTTAATCTTCTTGGCGGTCACTACAGTCCTAGAAGAAAAAAATTATACTGGATTTGAATCTATGGAATTGCAGAGCGCTAAGCTCCTGTTGACACTGTTGGCAATGAGGGGAATTGCGTGGTTTCTTCTACCATTGTGGGATATCAGCTGCCCTGAAGAGATCTGAATGAGAAGCAAGCTTGTGTTATTACACATGATCCTAAATCCTCATTAAGCCTCTGTCAGAAAATAGTATTTGAATCCTACAGGCCCAGTTAGAAAGCCAAGAAAATCCAAATTAGCTTTTGGGTTTTGTATTGACAATGAAAAGTAAATTTGAGAGCAGTGATAAAACAGTGAGCGTTACCTGGAGCTACCTGTATGCCAGGTGTTATGCAAAAAAACCCTGGCACGTTCAGTTCTGACATTTCAGTGGAAGCTATCTTTAATTTGTTTTATGAAGGAAGATTTTTTTTTTTTATTAGTTAGGTTCTGAAAAACAGCATGGCCTGTATGTACTTACAGTCTTACTTGCAAGGTTAATATGGTCTTATTGACTGTCAAGGCCCACAGCTTTTAATCAAAGCTGTACTTACTTCTGACTATGGTATTTATCTCACATGGCAGTACAGTTGAAAAAAAAAAACCATACGTACAAGAAAATGTATGACAATGCTCCTACTTCTGTTGTATAAAATAAACGCATACCTCAACCCTGTGGTTAGCAGTGCAATGCCTTTCTCTCTTGCTGTAAGAGTCAGGCCAGTAGTTAGTTCCTGTAGCTTATTGCTGCAGTCAGGTGCACAGAACACACTAGGACGTCAAAGGAAAGACTGCAACAAATGCACATAAAGATCTCTGTGCCAGAAGCCCACATGATGCCAGTAAGTATTAAGGAAACAAAGGCGCAGAGAGGGCGTTCACTCAAATTCTTTAGCACTGTAATAGGTAGCATTTGTGCCTGGCTAGTGAGCTTGTGAGGTTACCTTCTTGCAGCAGACAAGCTGGTGGTCAAAGAGGAAGAACATCCGCTGTTGGCTCTTGGCTTGAGGGTGGGAGATTTTGGTTAATTCCCCGGAATAGATGAGTTCTGAGCTTCTTACTAGGACATCTTCACCCTGAGAACAGCACAAAGAACAGGTTGGTCTCAGCCATCTGAAAACAGGGGAGAAGAAATAAGCCCACGGTCTCATAGGAGACCCTCAGCTTGTGTGAGGGGTCTGCGTGGCTGTGGGGCCTGAATTCCTATTGACAAAACTCTCCTTTGGGTATGAGAGGCAGTCCTGTGCTGGAGGACAGTCCTTGTCACATCAGGGAGACACTGGGCCCTTGGCACCCAGGGAATGGGAACTGACTTTGATAAGAACATTAGTGCATTAAATGACAAAATTCTTTTCCAGGGAGTCTGCTCAGGGCAGCTGATCCATCCCTGACATCAAAGGCGACACATAAGCAGAAAGCTGAGAATTCCGCCTGACATCCTCAGGGAGGGAGACGGTCTGGTTTTATTGAGTCTAGGATTTAGAAAATTAGTAGTTTTGTTTCTTTTATTTAGCAAATTTTTTTAAGGAGTCTACAGGGAACTGTGGCTTCCTTTGTCGCTGTATCGGAGCTTGCCTTTCTGCTTATTAAGCATTAAGGGGCAATTCAGCTCATCTTGAGAGTTTGAAATACTCAAGATAAAATTTGGGGCAAGAGGAAAATAACAGGATTTCACTAACCTACATGCTAATTTTATTCTGCAAGTAAAATGAAAGGCAGCTGGCCTAGCTGGGTTCTGTGCTCGACCTTTTCAATTGTACTGAAAGATCACAGCTGCTTAAACAAAACCTCCACACAAAGAGGGGCAGCAGAACTGAGGTAGGGCTAGATAGAAGATCGTACTGCAGGGAGAAGCTTTTGGAGGGGGAGAAGAGGGGTAACACAGAACACTGAATTCATGGGGACAGTCTCTTACCTCCCAGTCTTCTATCGAACTCTGCCACTGAGCAATTTTGTCAATGTTCTCCAGCCGCCGCTTTCTTTCATTGATGAGCCGAGCAACGTTCTTCATGGCATTTAAGGCAGCTTCAACATCTTTAAAATCCCTAGGGTAGGGCAGAGGTGTTAGGCATGACAAAAATGACACGCGGTTATTGTCCCTACATGCCAAAGAAGTGCAGTCTAGCACGGCTTAGGGCTGGAGAGCAGAAAACGTGTTCCACTTGCAGTTCTATTGCAGCTGTTTTATACTGGAAATTGGAGGTACACGTTTCTGTGGGCAGCTTTTCAGATGCATGCTGGTTTTGAGGCACAGGTTATAGTCTTGTAACAAATCCAGGCCCAGTTTGTGGAAGGGGAGGGGTAAGCAATCAAATTCAACCAGAGGTGGAAATATGAGTTGCTGGAAGATTCTCCAGGTCTTTCCAAGCCTCGTTTTATAGTTTTCTTTTTTTTTTCTGCAACAATATACTAATAATGCCACTGTTTTTGTAGAGGGACTGATTCTGTCATGCATAAGTAAGGCAGTTCAGCAGTAACTGGCTTAATTTTAAGTAGGAGCCAATGGTTTATCTGGAAGGGTAGGACAGAAGCTACGCTACCCTCCCCCACACCCCCCCATCTGCTGCCACCAGCTACTTCTGCTGAGTTTAGAGTAGCTGGGAAGGAGCTGTTCTGCACAACTTTTCTCTAGCATAATTTTCAGAACATCTGTGTACTCCATTATGGAGCTTTCTGTTAAGAGATCAGCTTCAGAACAACATGCTTATAGATTTAATAAGACATGTTTAAAACCATTCTGAGAAATACCAGTGCTATAATTAGGAAGGTAAAATTAACTCAAGCCACAATGGACCAGTATCAACACTTTCCTTTAATACAGATTTTTCATGTTTTATTTCTGTAGCTAATTATTTCAGATGCCTGATTAAGTGACAGAGTTATTTGAGCCGAGGGCAGTGCTTTCACCCTGAAACTAAGCAATGGATTTGGGGGCTTTTGAGCTAGTGCTGAGGCACCGAATGTGCATGGCTTGACTGCTGTAGATGAAGACTTCCCAGAAGAAGCATTGAGCAAAATTCACAACTACCACTCAGCCCTGATATGCTCTGGTGTAGTTACTTGGACATTTTGGGGTATATTCAACCAGTGCTTTTGGAGGCAAAGTTTTCAACAGCACCACGGAAACATTTAACTCCAAAGTATGTATGTGCTGGTATCACAGATATGTGGGCCAAATAAAATAAAAAAGTACCATTATAAGGTGGACCTTGCAACTCCAGAGCTCTAACAGACAGGAAAGCCTAGTGCTACTGTAATGGAAAATGATGTATTCGATGAAAAAATACTGGGTTTTTTTCTGGTTTCTACAAGGTAACACAGAAGAATCGTGGTATCGGCTGCTCTTGGCAAGCTGCTCTCAATGCACGATTCTGCATTAGTCCACTTCCATGAGACGGGTCTCACTCCTTCCCTCCCCACCATGCTGACCTACCTGTGTTGGGGGTTGGTGTATTTGAGCAGTTCAGCCAGTTGCAGTGGATATTTGCAGATTTTCTGCACAGGAGTCAGCAGAAACCCATCCAGAGAGATGTCGATCATCTTCTGCAGCAGGCGGCAGGCTTCAAAGAAGTAGACGTACTTGTTAACTTTGGTGAGGCGGGACAGCTCCATGCAGGCATTGGGGTGGTTGTTGCAGTATTCAGAGTATATCTGAAACTCCGTTTGCTGCAAGGGAAATGAAGCAATTTACTGTCTGTGTTCTTTAGGGTTATGGCCTGGCTCAAAAACTGGTGTGTGTGAGTTCCCTGTGTAGATCCCAGATTTTGAAGCCCAGAGACCTACAGCTGGGGGATGGGTAGGGTATGCTACAAGTTACAGCATGTGCAGCTTCTGAGAGACTGAGACATTTTCTTGTATTCTGACCTGTGCTCAGCTGAATGTTTTTAATGACCAGATGAGCGGTTGTTGATCCTGCACTGCAAATACCACAGCTGTAAACTCAGGTCTAGCTCAAGATTTTGGAATCTTCATATGTTTTTGCCTAAAGTAGCATGGTCTGGCAGGGAGTATGGTGCTCAGAAGCTGAGGCGCTTTGAAAATGTTCTTTCCACAGCCACAAGAGCTAGAGGATGTTTGGTTGGGAGGTGGCTAACCAGGTGGGGGGGGGTGTTGGTGGCATTTATTTTTGTTGGGTGGGTTGTTGGTTTTTTTTTTAAATAGAGCTTCAGTTCTGTCAGATCAATTTCTAAATCCCCTGGCTTAATCCATGCTTAGCTAACTACCCCTTTCCCATGAAGTCAAATTTACTTACATATTCCAAGAAGCATGAGCCAACCTCACTCAAATGTGGGTGGTCTTTGTTGAATTTCTTCTCTAGTGCTTTAACAAATTTCTTCTGGCACCTGTAGATGTCCTCAATATTCCCAAAGATTGTCTTCAGCTGCTCTTCTGTAAACATGTCAGCTCTTTTGCGGCACTGCTTAATGTAACCCTAGGAGGAAACCAAATTGGAAGCTTCCTGGGCGTTTGCGCTGTGGCCTTTGGTTATCGACAGAAAACCCCATGGGCTGTAGTTAGTTGTACACCAGGTTCCTGTACCCTCTTCCTCCATAGGTGCATCCATGTTTGAGCTGTTATTTCCTCTAATACTACCCAAAACATGGTAGAAATAGAAACCAAGCCACAGTTACATCACTACCTTAAACAGTACTGTAATCTACACTTGAAGGAATCCCGGCGCTGCTTTCTCTCCTGTTAAAGACATCTTTGTGTGTTTGCAGGCAACGGGGGGTTCTGACCCCAGCACTGATCCACTGATAGATTTAGGCCAGTTAAATCCAGTTGTGGATCTGGTTTGTGTGCTTGAGTTAGGAAATGCCTGGTTGAGTCAAGGGAGAAGGAATGCACAAAGGACGTTGGGGGACAGTGCAGGAGGAAGGGCTTGTTTCTTAAGCGTGTACTGCTTTGCCCAGCTGGCTCTCCTAGCAGGCACTACATTTTTGTGTCATTTCAGTGAAGAACTATGTTCCTGCAAAACTCTTACCAATTCCCTTCATTTACCCCAGTGTATATGACATCGTGTCTCTTTTAGAAGAGGTGTTGCAATATTCAGCATATTTGCAAGTGAAAGAGCTAATTGGCTGAACATCCCCCAGTTGTTTTGATCTGAGCATGACTTGCCTGAAGGCTGGAGCTGCTGATTATATTACCTCAGAACATATATTAAAGAGGACAGCAATGCTAGACATTTACTTTTCTCTGGCTTGGGAAATTCAATTAATTCCATTTAATCGGAGCCCAAGTGGGTGCTCCAAATACAGAGGCATTTAGGATATTGCTGTAATGAATTGTCTTCTGTTTTCTGAGTATGCAACGCCATTTAGCAGAGCAGGCTCTGATAAAAATACAGCATCATTTTCAGAAAAGAGAAGTTACCTGCTTAGGGTCACTCTCTGGGCAAAAATGGGCCATACCCTATGATCCTTCAGACAAGTTCTTACATTCACTTCCCCCTTTATCCTGTTACCTCACAAATGTCCTTCAGATGCTTGATGTAGTCTCTCTCTGTGCTTATGATCTCATTGATGACGTTGGTCCTCATTTGGTCTTTGGTGGTCTGCCCCATCCCAAAGCGGCGGGTGCCACTGCTGGAGTCGTCCTCTTTTCCACCCTCTACCTTCAGGGGATAATCTTCTATGGGTTCATCCTGGTTTACTCGCAGCTGTGCCAGACACACAAGAAGTTCACTGTTTGTATTGCTAAACACAACTCTTCCAAGAAAAAGAAGTTTGGGACAGTTGACTGAATGACAGACAAAGACTGAGTATACTACTAGTACAAGGAGCGAAGAGGGCTGCTATGTGTATACTACTTGTAAACACATTTTCCTCTTGGGAAAGCTAAGGCCACATGGTCAGTTTGGGGAGGTTAATTTCAAGCCACATGACAGCGGCTCCTACTGCATGATATGGGTGGTTTTACGCAGGCATCTCTTGTGGACGGAAGTCACAAGAATGATACGGAGTCCTCCAGGAAGAATACATACAAAATCAGGATAGGGAATGCTATATCAAGTGAAATCTTGTGAGGGGTCACTTAGGGAGGGGGGGGGAACCAGTAAATAGTTACTTTTTTTCTATAGCTTTATTGTTGTTCTCATACCTAGCAGATGGCCTCTCAGTATCTGCTTCCCCACGATTATTTAAGGAGAATACATTGCTAATATAAAAGCAGGTACAGACACCAGTGGGCATATAATGTGATAAGGAATGGCATTACATTACAGGGCTGTGTTTGAAACTCATGGTTCCTTCATAGTGCCCATCAGATGGCAGCACAGCATGAGCTGAGAAAAACACCAGCGTTTTGTAGGCACACTCTCCTACACAGTCTGTATTGTCAACAACAGCAAAGTACCTTAGTTAATAGCAGGCAATTATTGGTGCATTTCACTTAGTAGCTTTCTTTTTATGGAGTAGTATTGTAGCTCTCAGAGTGCCCATGGGAATATTCTGTACACAACTCAAATGATCAATCCCAGCACAAGGAAGAAGTGAAAAACACTGAAGTAGGAACACGCATAACGACAGGCATTTTTAGTACAATGACACAGAACTGCTTTAACCTTTTAATGTAGTTTCTTCTAGCTAGAATTTCTTACCACTTGATACAGATACATCTACATATAAAAAATAGTGCATACCCATCCGTTGTCAACATACGCATAGATGACATTTACTCACTGTTTACAGCTGCTGAAGCCCTCAAGATGTGCAATCCTGGTTTTCCTTCACTGTGAGCAGAATAACATTGGCTAGTCTTAAACTCAGACCTTGGCCTGAAACTTGGGTGGAGTAACTGAGAGACCTGCAGATTTATCCAAGTCCCCGAACATACCAGCCTTCCCAGTGGTAAGCTTGATACCCAGTGATAAGTAGCAGGAAATCTTCACTCAGATGCTTGAATAAGTGTTGCAATAACTTTGCTAAAAGAACTTGTTACTCAGCATCCCTGATGGCTAGCACTAGTCTGCTTTTCCCTGAAATATTATCACAGGTTTTTGGCAGCCGGGACAACAATTCAACTTAATCAGTAAGATGAAAGAACAAAAGGTCTGTGTTTTGACTGCAGAAAAAAGCAGTTCCATCCCCACCGGTGCTGAGCACTTGGTCCTAGTAATCTTACTTGCAAAAACATCCACCCTTTGTAATAGTTATCCAGCTGAGACTGTCTCCTCCAATCTGTAACAACACATTTCAAAACTTTTATAGCACTATCTGCCCCACTTCTCCAAGGACTTTTGCTACAGACACTGGATCACCTCGTATCACCTCCTTTCATGCTTCACCTGGTTTTTGGGTCACTTGTGATCTGAAGTGACCCGGATAAAGAGCTAAAGGGCTGAGAATCTCTGCCCTTAGGCACCTCATTGCCTTTGCAGTACTGAGGAGCCTGTGCTGAAGTGGTGAAAGCAGAGTCAGGCATCCACCCAAAGAAAGGAAAAAATCCCTTCCTCCTCCCAGCAGGAAAGGAGTGCGCAGCAGTTATGCAGACTCTTGTCTTACCCTCCACTTGCACAGAGAATTCAGATGTGTTTCAGAATGATCTGTTGGAAATTAATCCAGCGTCTGCAGTATGTAGCTGGGACTGTCTGGGCTGTTCTGTATAGCTATTTCTATATGGTCTTTGTAGCTGGAACTGAGGGAGAGCCTTGGCCCAAAACCATCAAGTATTTCACATCTCCCCCTCATCAGTTGTCCCACACGACCGCCAAGACATTTTTTGTGGTTTTCTCCTCCATTTCTAAATGCCTGGAATACAAAGCTGTGTGGTAGCCCAGCAGCCTGATGTTCTTAAAACTCCAGGGCTAAGAGAAGGTGTGTGTGTGAGTCAGGTGGTTGCATACTTTGCAACATGGCATTGTGCTGGATGCAGCACCAGATAGAGAAAGCTAAATTTCGTGCCATACCTATCCATGCTGTCTAAAGCAAACACTACAGTGAAGACCTCTGCCAGCTGCATCTGGGATTTCTCTAGGAGAGTATTTGTTGGTTGCTCCTGAAGGGGGTGCTGCATGCTTGGGCACAGGCTAGCCAATATACATATGGGTAAGCAGGAGCCCAGGCTGCAAAGCACCGTGCAGGTCAGCTGCCCAGCTGGCACAGCTCAGCTTCGCTCCAGGGTCTGGGACTGAACCACCCTTGTCCTGATTTACTCATATAAAAAGGGACTTCTACACACTGGTCGCAACTCCGATGTACTACAGCTATGCGTAGAGGAATAGTAACAAGACATGTTGAACCAACTATCTCTAGCAGTGAAAGGGCTGAGGAGTCACACAGAACACTAAACCTGGAGAAAAAGAACAAACACTTGGTGCTAATGGAGAGGCGTAAAGAAACATCAAGCACTTACCCGTACAAAGCTGGCTGGAAACCAGCCTTCGCTGTCCAGAATCCTCCCCCACCACCACTCTTTGTTGGTAGCATCCATTACTTCAATGACATCGCCAGCCTTGAATCCCAGCTCTTGGTCATCCATTGTGACATGGTCCCAGAGGGCTTCTGCATACACCACGCTGCCATCACTGATGAGCTGTGGACAGAGCAAGTCAAACTGTCAGCTCCCCCCACAAAAGCAGCACAGTTGGCCAAAGTGGCTGCAGCTTTGGTGCCATTGCTGCTGAGCCAAACAAATGTTGATAACTATTTACTCCCCGTGAGCAATGTGAAAAGGAGTTGGCGCTAGTCTGGCAGTTGCTTCAACTGACCTTGCTCTCAATAGCATTTATTCAGAATTACTTGGACACAGTACATTTACTACCATAAAGAACATAAATTTGATGCTCTGGAATTTCTTACTGGTGACTTTGCCTCAGCCAGCAAACAAGGCTCAGTGGCACATTGTTGGTGGAGGGATGCTCCTGTGCTGCCAGTGCAGCCCAGCTTTGGAAAGCCTTGAAATAAAACCTTGAGCATCAATGTTTAGAGACATACTTCTGAGCAGAAAGCATTCTGAGGCCTCAGAGCTAGTCTAGGATGGGTAGAGCCTTAAGTCTTTAAGGTGGTTAAACTTGGAACTTAAGCTGCTTAAAATACGTCTCTTGGAGAGTTTAAGTAATTATGCTGAGGGACAGTGGTTGTTTGTGTCCCATAGAGGGCCTACTCTAGGAAAAAAAGAACCCCCAACAATTAAAAAAACCAAACAAACAAACAACAAAAAACCCCCAACCCGCATGGCTAGAGGCCGTGAAGGGGCTCTTGAACACAGTGATGACTGTGTCTATACGTGCCTGATGCCATCCTCAATCATCCATGCACCTTAGCTATGGTGCAGCAGTGTACTTCTGTAAGCTGGTCCTGCTGGCCCCTATACCAGGAGTGCCTGCCTGATGGCCACAGGTTTATCACGTCAGAGTCTCCTTTGAATTTCAACAACTACAGAGTACACACACAGGCTTCGCAGGGCCTGCGCATGACTGGGGCTGTCTGAACACCAAGGATTTCCCTAAGAAGGCAGAGTGTATACTCAAGTCCTGCTAAGAAGGACTTACTTAAAAAGGACTTAAAAATTCTGGAGTTGCAGTGAAGCCCTATTTTTCTCCAGGAAAATGGTGCAATGGTAAATTCTGGGAAGACAACGCCAAGAGCAGTCTGAGGCACGAGGGAGAAAGAGAAAACCTGTACAAAACCCACTGTCCGTGGTCTGTTGCACAATATTGCAGCAGTGTCACCACAGCCACATAACGCATGTGTCTTCCGTGCTGGGCACCTTAGGTTGCTTGGTCACACAGTTAGTTACCTGCTGCTCTGGGTTACTATTTTTGCACCTTGCCAATAAGAAAGATGCATGTTGTAAGAGAACGTCAGGATAATCGTGCATACAGTAAATCCGGAGAGAGTTAATGAGGCATTTGAAAGAAAATTCAAATATAGTCTGCCTTTGGATAGCAAATGCCCCCTCACTGAACCAGAAACCGCTTAATGCAGTGTTTCCATTTTGACAAAAATAACAGGATGATTGGGGCAGAGAGGATGAGAGGTTCCCGCTTGTCTACATAGCCAGTGTGTTGGTGCTCCCCACACTGCTTTTCTCAGCTGCCCTCCACTGCACCACCCAGGGCTGGGTGCCTCCTTACTGCAGGTCTCTGCTCCTCAAAGAGGTGAGCAGTCGCTGTGGTGGGGCCCAGTGAGTGGGGAAGGTAAGGGACATGCTGCTGTCATACAGCCGGCTAGCAGCACAATGGGAAAATAATTCAAGAGTCTTAAACAGCATCTCACTAGTCTAAGCTCCTGTAGCAAGGACTTCGATCACAAGGCAAGTAGAGAAGTAGTATCATTAGTCTCAGAAAACCAAACATCAAGAGAGAGCGATGAATGCACCATACAGCAGAGGCAGCTCAGTCCAGTGGAATGGCGGGTATTTGTCCAGATGAGTTGTGGTGGGAAAAGGGTATTTGGCTTGACAATTAATGCATAGAGCTTAGAGCTGTGTGTAGTGCTTTTTACGCATAGTTCACTTAACTGGCATATTGCATATAGTTTGACAAGCTTGAAGCATACTCAGCATTATGAATAAGCCCTTTATTCGTATTTTTGAAACACTTGTAGGTCTTGTCAGGCTTCTAGAAACTTAGAGGTTTTAGCTTTCTAACATAAACTAGTGATGACTAGAGTAGGGAAGAGAATGGATGTAGATGGGGTTATTTTTCTACAATCAGCTATCAGACTTCAGTTGCAGAACTACTGCTGGGCTGCGGATGACGGTGGGTGTTAGCTACTCTGGGAAAAGAGCTCTGCTGCTGCTTTGAGCAATCTGCCTGTGCACCACCCATCCATTTGCTTTAGTGACTTAAGTGACTAGTGACGGTGTGGACCACAAGCTGAGCCCAGTTCCTCCCTTCTGCAGGGAGAGAAGAGCAGTACCAGGGTAATGGGATGGCTGGTGCTGAGTGTGTGGCCACTCTTATAGAGCGGAGCTGATTAAATAGGCTGATCTCACACACAGTGCTGGGGAGTCACCTGCACTTAGGTAAGCCCTACCACCAGGTCACGCCGGAGCTGCTGCCATACCACAGAGTTACATATCTCTGTGGGTAAGAGTTGGCTGTTACTCAGGAAATTGGCATATGCTAATAAATCTTTGGGAAGAGCAGCATTCTGCGGACTTTTCAACATATAAATTGTGACCAGCACATAGAGAGTGTGGCTCTTTCAGAGATAAAATACCTTTGCTGTGTGCTTAAATATGCCACTGTGAATCAGTGCTCTGAGTAGGATGTGGTAGCTGGCGCACGCGCCATGACTGTGACCAGAGAGAGACCAAATGGACTTCCTCTGTAGCATTTTGATGATCACACAAGTAGAGCACCGATGATGTGAAGGCATTAATACCTTACAGCACCAAGCTGTCAGATCTCCGTATCCTGATGAGAAGATGAGAGACCAAGCCTGACCTAGCATTAACAGCATGTTAGGGTTGATAAACCCACCTCACAAGCAGACAGAGCCACATGGTTCTTCTCGGAGTCACTGAAAGCTGTGGAGCTGACTAGTGAGTCCTCAGCTAGTATTTTAATCCATCCACTAATATTAATATCTTAAATTTTCTCTATTCAACAACAGTCATACCGTGAATGTGATTTGCCAAATACAGAAAGTGACAGCTGACCGATCACCAGCCTGGCCAAACAGGCACAGGCAAGCAGACAAGGCACGACCACAGACATTCTTGTGCAAAGGAGTAACTGAAATACAGGCCAGGATTTGATTAACTGACACCAAACACCATGTTTGTAAGGAGAAATGATCAATATGGAATCAAGCAAGAAATAAAGAATAAAAAAATACTTTATCTATGCTTTGGATTGTCTCAGTTAATTTAGTACAGCAGCACTTGAACACCTCCATGAGTGCAGGCTGACAGGCTCTGCCTGGTCTCCTCCCTCCACTGCTTCAGTCTGTGCTCGTACACTGGGGGTGGGCAGGGGAGCAGACAGAAATGCTGAGAAGCGTTTAATGATCACCATGCTCAGTGCTTATTTTTCTGTTAGCCCTCAACCTGTACCCATCTGTACCTTATACTATTTTTTTTTCAGTTGTATCCAGTCCAATTCCTAGGCTGATACAGAAATATCTAATACCTCCAGTCTAACAGTCCCTTTCCCAGAGCAAATGCTAAAGGGTAACTCTGAGCCAGAACTGACATTTCCATGGTACAGAAGCACCTGCGCTACTGCGTGTCACTGCAGTGAGCAGAGCTACTCCAGCTCCTCTCTGAGAAGCATACTGTTACTAGGAAAAAAGGGGCTAAGACTCTCACTCCCTGACCCAGGAAGGATAAAACACACCAGTAGATAAAAAAGATTTTCTGCAAAATGCGTTACAGCGTGGCACAATCAGCCAGCTATGTTGTGCGAGCTGCTTATCTTCCATAGAAGCATGTATTCAAGGGAATGCTCACCATTTCCAAGCATGGCAGCTCCTCGGCTCAAAAGGCTCATCTTACCAGAGGTTTTGATCTTTGCAATTAAAGCAAGGTTTGAAAAACAACTTAATTTCCATATGAAACAACATTTATGTGCTGGCTTTGTAATATCAAGGACAACTCAGTACATGTTCTTGAAGAGCCCAAAACCAGTCTCTAGATGAGAAACAGAAGACAAAATGCAAACCCAGCCACCCTACAGCTGCTCTAGCTACTGCAGCTGGCAGCAGTGAAAAAAAGCAAAAATTGGCTATTTTTCTTTGTTTATAACAACATTTAAGTATGTAGACAGCAGTGTTTGCAGCCCAAAGGCTTTACTACTAATGCTTTGAAACTGAAAATCGACTGCAGCTCTAATATTGCATTGGCATTTCTGTGCATCTGCAGCTGCTTTCCCTACTGCTCATTTACAAACATGGCAGACGCTGAGGGAAGGCGCCGGCAAAGCCCCGCTCGTGCAGGTTGCTCAGCGCATCACAGAAAGACGGAGGGGAGAGGATTGCTGCAGTACTCCTCCCAGCAATGTGTGTGCACAGGCTGCCAAAGAGGAGGCACAGCCAGGGCTATTACACATAGCTGCCCCAAATTAAGTCCATTACACATGGGCAAACGAGGCCCACGTCTATGGGCTTGTTTGCATTCCACCTATTCAGTCCCTGTTTGTCTCAGGCTGGACACCTTGACATAATTACCTTGTATGTCCCGGTCTTGTTCTGACAGGAGCTCCAGGCAGTATTAACAGAGATAAAAGATCGTGACAATTTACAGAAGGAGGGATGAAGATGCCTTTAGGAAATATTTAACTTTGAGCTACTCAGTTCTGTTTGAATAAAATTTGAATAGCTTCCTCTTGATAATGTGAAGTACACTAGATCATACAGAGCTAAAAAATGAACCCAGGAGCATCAGAAGATACGGGGAACAGGGTAGTTCAGGGAAAAGGTGCCAATAAAATGGAATTTACTTTACAGCTCTGTGACCCTAAACCAGACACCTTGCACGAAGAGCACCTGAACCCAAGCCCTTCCTGGTGAACTAAAATGGTTGCTGTGATGTCTGCTTTTGTTGCTCAGCTCCCCCAGTACTTGTATGATACAGACTAAAGCTGAACTGGGTCAGCACATCAAACATTTAAACCCTGCGGCAGTCCTGACCCCAGAGACAAAGCCCCTCACCCCCAGCTCCAGTTCCTTCACCTGTCACATTGCTTCCAGAGCTTCTCTTCTGCCTTCTCTCATGCAGAGTGCAGTAGAGGAGTTAAAGAAAATTTTTACTCCCACTCTTGCCCCAAAGTCGTGCTTCATTCACACAAACACTTATTTTTTCTGAATGTGGGTAGAAGCCAGCTAGACTCTCTCTTGAACTGAACCCATGGGATAGTTTTCAAATCATCCTAACAGCTTGCTCTTGCTTCCTCACTAAACTTTTCCTTTGCTGTTTAATGATGGACAGCAGAGATGAAATTTATCTCATAGAGCTTCTGTCATCTGAACAGCGGGCGTTTAGTCTGAACGAGTTATCTTGATTGTCTTTACGGAGCATCTCCCCTTTGTGGAGAGAGACAGGCACCCCAGGGGAGGGTTCATCTTAGCCATCTATCTTAGCATGATGAATTAACCAAGCCCCTGGGGGTCCTGTCTCCCTTCACTGCCAGGGAGGAATTTGGGCTCGCTAAGACTTGCTGCCTGGCTGCAGGGTGCCAGAACCACTGACACAACTCCACAGCCACAGCAAACACTTCACTGCTGCTTGCCACTCCTCTGTCTACGTGTTTCAGAGTAGCACAAGCCCTCCTTGCCACAGTGTTACACCAGACATGTGTCCCCACACGGGCAGTGGGATGCATTCATTGCTTCGGAAGTGCAGACCTCCATGCTTTGCCCCCAGTCAAGCCATGCCCTCGGCATTCGTTGCCCTTTTGCCTGTTGTGTCAGCTGCATATTTTTTCAGCACAGATTTTAGAGTACTGATTAAGGATAGTGGAGGACTCTCAGGCATTTACCAACCACTGCAGATCTCCATTCAAAATATTTTAATTTGACAGTGATCTCCTTAACAAATCTGAGATGTCAGTCAACCAACATCTTCATCCAGTTAAGTGTGCTACACTGATATTCTGTAGTGCTGCTTTTTTAATCAGTGCCTGTAGTCAAACTCCTCATGTGACATCTACTACAGCTGCCTCCATTTACCAAACATTCAAAATTTGTCATCACATTTATTTGGTAAGAACTATTTTCCACAAAACCATTCTGACTGGCATTAATTACATTATTCCCTTTTATTTATATCATCTGAGTGCTGATTCCCCCTCAGAAGTGGTTTAAACAGATGGGAAGAGGAGGAGGGTCCCCCCGCAGCAGGCAAGGAGAAGCCTTGAAACCTCTTTTTATCAAGTGCTGCAGGAGGAGGGAAGCAACCCTTGTGGAAAGCGGAGGAGGCAGAGCTGTGCTCCCTGGTATTTCAGCCTGCGTGTGAAGAGTACAGCGTGAGAGAGCGTGCCAGGTGCATGTCCATCTGAGTCCAGTTAAAGTGATTTTTCAAACTCCAGAGTGATGCAAGTTCTCAGTTCCTCATCTAAGGTATGGGAGCTGATTATTATAAACGCAAAGCAGATCAACTAAACCTGCTTTAGACCATTTTAGTTTTGGCTGAAAAGGGCCAGGAAAGTCCTTATGAAAGAGTGGGGATAGTTACCTGTAGCTGAAGAGGAAACCTACTCATCTAGACCCTGTCAGTGCCCTCAGTACCCCAACCATCACTCTCCCATGACTTGTATTTCAAGGGAGCCTGTTAATTTGGGGAACTAACATCCTTAAGCTTCGGCATCAGGAAACAACAGGAGCAAAGCCCTTCTCAAACCTGTTAGTGATCTGCAGAAGGCTTTGTATCGTATTTTATAGTGAAATGTTGCAGTTGCTGGTAGTGCTTACAGTTAGTAAAGCTGTAAAATAGTTTCCATTTTAACCTTTCATACAAGTTTCCAAAGGATACTTATTTAAACTTATGTCTAAAAGACATGTATTTTCTGGTATAGATGAAATATATTTTCACTCTTTCTAAACAAGCAGATACAATGCTGAGTGACAGGGTGACAAAACGGCAAATTAAATTCTATCCTGACAGACGTAATACAAGCAATATCTGACACAAATGACTGACTAAATGAGCTACTCCGCAGGAATGTCTCTGCAGACAGATTTAAGAAAACATCAGTCTGCTCCATCAGGGTCAGCAAGTCTGAATGTCAGGAATGACTCAGAAAGAGAGAGGAGAACTAGATAAGGCACAAAGACCAGCATGAATAGAAAGTGGGAAGAGTTTCTAGGCCAGTACAAGCTAAACAGACCTTGAAGCTGCAATAGAGAAAGAGGGATGGAGGGTGGCCATGAGATGCAGGCTTACAAGATGGTTATTCATAATGCAAGGCTGGTGGGTGCCCAGTGAAATCACCAGGCAAGAAGTTTAGTACAAAAGCAGTACTTTTTTCTATGTGGTGCATAATGAGGCTGTGCCACAGGATGCCAGAGAGCCAAACACATAGATGATTTTAAAAGAGATTAAGCAAATGCATGTCCTTCAAGGCCACTTAAACACATCATATCAGGGTACAGCCTATCAAGGATCTTAAACACACCTGGGAAGGCACCCAAGGGAAAGAGCCAGCCCATACTTGCATCCATTCCTGAGCGGTTACCCCAAGTCACAGATAACAGTGTTACTGGCTGGCCCTACAGAGCTGGTCTTAGGACATTAGGGTAGTAAAAAACACAAAAGAAAAGAAATGTTGCTCACAAATACTTCTTGAAAATGGTGAGCCCTGAAAATGTTAACTTGACAGGGGCAGATATGTTCCCTGGGGTACAGCAACACTCTCGTTCAGGTGGAAAATAAGCAATTCCTAACACAGTAATTACAAGGACATTAGGATGTCCTCTGAGGTAGGACTGTTATCTTCCTGGCTGGGACTCCTCCAGCAGAGGTAAGTGCAGCACTTCCACACAGCTTTGACATAACAAATCCCACACACTTTATCTTACTCATGAAACACTCACCAGGCACATGGAAGAAGGTCAGGCCACACGCCTGGAGTAGCCATTCATCCCTACCATATGGATGCCCAATTCCCAGCCTTTTTTTTTTTTATTTTTTTTTTTTTGCCAAAAAAAGGGAGGATGAAAGCGTACCCAGGGAAAATTGGCTGTTCAGACACTGCCTGGGAGGCTTATAGGGAGAAGGAGTCCTTGAGCACAGGTTATGGGAGTGGGTATGTGCTGCATCCTCACTCAAAATGTTCAGAAAGGCCTTTACAATTACAAGCTCCAAGGACCTCAAAACCTCCTTAAGGACTCAAAGTCAGAGAACTTAAGTCATTCCAAAGCTCTAAATCAGTTTAAACAGCTTAAACTCATCTAAGGCCTTAAAGTGTTTTAAGCATTTTAAACCCATCTAAAGCCTTAAAGTGGCTTAAGGAGCTTGAAATACTCTAAGGCTTAAAAGTGGTTTAAGTATCTTCAACTTTTGGCTAACCCACTCCTCATGCCTATCCCAATTGCATGGCACCCATCACTCCAGGTTAAGGTAGGATCCAAGTGCCACAGTCCCATTTAATCCAAATAGCCCAGATCTCTGACAGACTCACTCTTTTTACCCCCATTTCCAGCTATTCTGGGGTGCTTTGGGGAGCGCTGAGCCCCTCTGCACTGGCTCAGCACAGATCCCACATCCTGTGGCTGGAGGTGGGTGCACACAACTACTGAGGTTGGTGACAGGGTTCACTGGGCTGCTGCTGTAATGGAATCAGTCACACACTCTTCTATTTTCTTTGGTTTCAAAGACTGAAAGGGCTGAGGCCTGGGCTTGAACTCTCAGGTTTGAACAAGACTTTGACCTAGGGCTCACACATCTACAAAGTCTCTAGTTTCTGGTTCCAGCTTGGCTGCAGATGAAACCCCTGTCAGACTGACTCCCCTCTTCACCTCACCAACAGTTTTGAAGTCTACGTTTACTGCAGAATATGAAGCACACCTGGTTAACGCAATTTTTATGTTTTCTGATGCCCTGATTTTAACTGTACAACCTGGGAATGGAAATAGCCCAGGATGTCTCTGTTTGGTTGTTCTCACATTTGAGTGATTGCTGTTGCATATTTTTTACACTACTGTTTCTCAGGCACCCAAATAGAAACCATTTTCTTTAGGGAATTTTACTTAATGTTACATTAACACATTTTTATGTCACTGATGCTACAAACTTGCCCCATTGTCCTCTTGATGCTGCCTGCAGCATTACCCTTCCTTTGTGCACTCCCACCAGCACACGCCCTTGGGACATTTCCCATCCTTTTCCCTCGCTGCAGGACAGCTCCAATTCCACTGCCTCTCCCATGGCTTAGTTTTGAGATTTTTCCTTTCTACCCCCCTTTTTGCTTCCTCTTTCACCATTATTTCTTTGGACAAGTGAGGAACATACTGTAGAGATCCCCCAGGGAAATGTATCCAAAACAGTTCAGCTGCAGCTCGTCCAACACAAGGATTTATTGAGAATAAATGTTGCATCCTGGCTCTTGGCAGAAGCAAAGGGAAGGGAACCATGCTGTTCCCAGAGCTCTCCACCCACTGATGACTGTTGCTATTCCCTTCCCCCAAAGATACAGCAAGTTACAGAATCAGTTATAGCTTGAAGGCAAACTAATCTAAATTTGTTTTATAAATAAGGTTAAAGAAAACATTTTAAAGCAGATACAAACTGCGTTGCTAGCAAACCGCTCTGAATCATCAGTAGGTCAGCATCTCTTTGGGCTTACAGCAGGCACTAAGCCAGAAACAGTGCATGGCTTTCCTTTTCATGTGTGTGCATGATTTAATTTTAATGGAACACACTGCAAAGAACATGCTGAAATGATTTTTATTGCTCCTATCTCCTGTGAGAACATCTCCCCTGGATTAACAGCACTGTGCCAAATCCGTACAACACTGGTAGGTGCTAGCAGGTATGCTGGGCCAACAGATTGTTCAGCAATTTCCATGACCTGGCTCTCAAAGATGGTCTCCCTGCCTCAAAAGAACCACGCACAGTTTAGTGTCTGTTTCCTTTCTTCACATTCTCCTGAGAGAGAAACCCTGCAGGGTTTTGGTGACCCAAAACTTATGATTTCCCCTCTCCCCTCCCCACCCCGGCTTTCTAGTGGTCTCTCTCCCAATGCACACACACTGGTTTAGATCCTAAGTCTACTAAGAATTGCTGTCTGTCCTTTTCTTTGAAAATGGGGCAGAGGAAAATCTGAATATCGGATAGAGAGAAGAAAAAGAACAAAAATCCTTGATAATGTCTCACTGTCAGGCAAAGGAGGCTGCCTAGCCTTTGGTTTTGGTTAGTATCTGTAAATATAAAAATGAGTCATTTCTTTTGTAGTCCCTACAGAAGGTTCTTCAAGGTAAGTACACTCAAAAAAAAAAAAAAAACCCAAAAAACAAAACAACCAAACCCCAAACCCACTAACCTTTTCGTATTGCAAGTGTCCTGTGCTAGGTAAAGAAGATTGAGTCATGAAGCAGCAGGTTCCTGGGACTTTCTGAGGCCCTGTACTATTATGCTTTTGAATATATCCATTTTATTCATTTGTCTCAAGTCCGTACTGTCTGGATGAAGAGATCTAATGGCCTAAACAAAGCTAAAGCCTCAAACCAGAACCACATTCCTGCTTCCAAGACCACATTGCAAACAAGCCCTCTTAACTACAGGAGATTGAAGCACCTGCTGTTCCTCCTGCAGAACACGGCTTCTTTAGTCCAAATAGGAAAAGGCATCTCCTGTTCCCTGCAGGTTCTCATTTTAGTCGCCTTGACTCCCTACACCACCCTCCCACAGTGGCCACAGGCTTTTCAGTACAACAAAGTAGTTTTACAAAAGCAGCTCAGTGCAGAGCACATTCTGGTAAATCAGGCATGGGATACTGCAGTCCCTGGCTCTCCTCTCTCCGTGTCTAGTGGAAATCTTCTCACTACATAATTAGATAGCGCTTAGTATAACAAGTCCTAACTCCTGGGTGCTACAGGTGTGAATTGGGATACTAAAAATACTTAGTCATGACTCCTTAGCAGCCCATCTTCTCTTAATCTCCTGCTGGAACTATTTCATTTGGTGAGTTGAGGAAAGCTGTGTTAGGCTGGTGCTGAGAGATCCTGGTGTAGCTCTTTAGACTCACATGTGATGCCTATATACAGTGTTTGTGTTTCCATACAAAGTTTGCCACAACTCTGCAGACACGCAACATGCCAAGACCGGACAAGATCATGATCCAAAACAACCACGAGCAGTCAAAACCCAGCTCTACTATGCTGTTCTGAGCCACATTATCACAAAGGCTATAGACACTGGGCCTATAAATAACATTCATGTACTGCCCCTGCACAGTGGTCACTACAAACCAGCACAGATTAGTAGGAGACAACATACTAATTCCATTCTTGTACGTATATCCTAAATGGATACAACACCAAACAAGCACAAGATTTTTAAGTGTGGATGCTCTGGAGGTTTGGCTCCATGCCCTGTGTCACCTTGGCTTTGCTCAGCAGCCTGCTCTGGGTAGGAGCTGCCGCAGGAAGGAAGGAAGGGGGTGAAGGCAGCCCCCCTGTTCCCCCAGCTGGTGGAGGCTCCACTTGCTCTGTCACCAAGGGACAGCAGAGATTCAGGTGCCCAATGTGAAATTGGTGCACTCTGGAAGGAAAAGCACGCCGGAAGGGACTGCGCTAGGGTCTCCCTCACTGGAGAGAGAAGGGGAAGATGTGGGACCAGAGTCCTGCACCAGGCCCTTGTTCCAGAGAGGCCAGATCAGCTGGGCAGCTGCAAGGGAGAGCAAACTCCCAAATTTCCCTCTCTGTGGTCCTTCGTACCTGACTGATTCCTCTGCTGAAAGGTTCAACTCAACCTTTTGGTACCTGGGGAGACGTTTTTCTTTTAGCATTAGCAGCATAGCTGACCAGACTATCACTCTTATCAATTACAAATGCAGAAGGCTTGCATGCATGTAACAGGATAGAGAATGCCATTCATAGAACGCCATGAACCTTCAGCAGGTCCATGCTACCACTTTGAGTTCCATTTCCACCACTGTCAAATGCAGACAGAGTGGGTGCGCTATATGTGACAACCAGTCGTGCCTGCAATAATCCCAGCCAAAGAAAAGATACAAAGATTCAAATAAGACATAATTTTATTCCAGAGTTTCCAGCACATTCAGTAGTTAACTAGCCCAGTGACACAGCATAAATATCAAGTACTCCTCCTCTTAATTTTTTTCTTTAACCTGCATAATGGGACTTCTTTTATTGTTTTCTTTTTCTTTAAATCAAAACACTGGAAGCATTAATTAAAAGTAATTGTTGATGGTATCATCCTAAATGTTCACTGCGTTTCTTATCTGGCCAGCTCATGCCTTAGATTCCAAGAATAAATCACAAAGACAGCAGATACCACATATCACCACAGAAATGAGTTTAGCCTGGGAGAACAAATTAAGAAAAGATACAATCTAAAGCCCAGATCTCCCTTTGGAAGTGATGCCTTGGTCTCACTCCTGTTCATAGATGCTCTTGGCACTTGCGAGGCTCAAAGTAAAGCAGTAACAGGGCAAAGGTCTTGCCTGTTAAATGTCCTGGTGAACTTGCCCCACGCAAGGACAGCACAAACTACCTGTGCAGAGCTCAGGGAAGCAGTACCCTTCCCCATCCCTGCATGCTGCTTTGCCACACAGCTGGAGCACACCAGCACTGCAGTGGCAGAACCAGAGAAAAGAGTGGAGGCACAGTTCTTACTCTGCACCCCAGGGAGAGAAGGAATTGTCCAGCAGCCACAAAAGGGCTCGGCTGACATGACCTGGTCCACAGCAGAAGCAGAGAGCACAGCAGGCACCAGGCACCCCAAGTGCTACGCAGAGGGGCAGTGACTGTGTGGCTCCCCCTTTCCTGGCCATGCTGCTCCCTCCCTGGGGCTACGGCCCAAATGCCATGGCAGAGCCTGAAGTTCAGATGACTGCAGGGAAGGCAATCGCAGCCTTCCTGCAGAGCACCCATCTCTTGTGCCAAATAAGTGCACTGAGAGCAAAGAAAATAAGCCATCTTTGTTGACTGAAATGCCAAAGGCCTCTTGTTCCCCACTGTCCTGCTCTCACCACCTACAGCCCCTGCACATGATTTGGCCATCCTTCACCAGCTTTATTTTTCCTGGGCTTTATCGGCCATCATTGCTTCTTCAGCCAAGATCTGAGGCAGGCTTGAATGAGTCACAACTAATATCAGACTAATTAACGCTTATATGTCAACTTCCAGCTAAATGTATACGGCTGTAGGTGAAGTTGAGGAAGGAGAAAAAACAGTGGGTTCCCCATGACAGAACTTGACACAGATACTTCAGGATTAGTCAGGTATCAAACACCTAGATAAGCAGTGGCAAGAGAAAATTAAAATTCACCTAACATTAAATATTAAGAAGAAAAGTGTTCCCAGGCTCTTAGCAACCAGCGTTAACACCTGTGGCAGGCAGTGTTATAACACATATCTCCAATGAGTACTCTGTAATCTTGCAATTTGTCTTATCAGAATTTTTAGATGCAAGAAAAATTCTACATTTTTTGCTCCCAAATATTCTGGTACCAATAATCTGGTGAAATTGCCCTATGCAGGGGTAATGCAAATTGTCCCATATAGGGAAGGGGGAGGCAATTTCACCAGAGGTTTCATTACCTTTTTCTATAACTTACTTTTCTTCCAGGTTGTCCCTCACTGTCTTGGAATCCTCATAGCCCTTGAAGAAAATAGTTCTTTGCTTTATTTCTCTAGCAGCAGGTAGGTCTTCTCCTGCTGGGGAAGTCTCGGGTCCTTAGTGTCAACAACTGCAATGTTTCCTAGAGAGGAGAGCTGTCCTGCAGGAAGCAATGTGGCAGTTCTGTACCTCAGAGGCATTAACTGCCCAAACTCATGTTATTCCTGAGACTTACATCTTCTCTCTAGTATCAGCAGTGAGCATTTTTGGGGCTCTCGACAAGCAAGACGCTCCTCCACCTCCCACTGCGTGCACTGGCTGCTTCTGCACAAGCTTTGATGTGTCAAAGGAGCAAAGGCAAATGGCTCTGGCTCCCACAGACACAGCCGCTGTAGCTGGGCAGAGCAATAGCAACTTTTTGGAAATAAGGATACCATACCAGGTATGGTGTAGATGTGGAAAAAACGTGCCAGGGAGAGAAGGGAAGGAGGAGGCTGCAGTGTTGGGGGAGCACTTGCCTCCTCACAGCAGGGCTGTGCCTGCCCCAGGAGCCCACCATCGCCAGGTTTGGTATTTGATCCCTTTCAAACCCAGCAGAGTCCTTTAGCGAGCAGCAGTATAGGGCATCCCCAAACTAAGCAAGCAGCAGCTAGCAGAGGGTGAATTGCTTCATCACCACAAGACCAGCTCCAGCTACCTAATCAGTTTTCCAGTACACTAAATAAAAAGGAGTTCCTGGAAAATTTCCCTGAAGCACCTTCCTAAGCAGACTGTATCAGGAAGCTACAGTGTCCAGTTCAGTGACAAAAGCCACCCAAAAAGCATTTCAGTGACATGACACCAAGCTAAAGAAGAGCATGAGTCCCTTCACGAATCTAGGATCAGTCTTGGCTAGCAGATGTTTGTGCTCAGCTTACCCCACATGGCTTCTATGTGTTGAGCCAAACATTCAGATTATGAATGGAGTCGACCTACTGGCTGCTCTCCAGAGCTACATGTGTACCTGCAGGCACTGTGAATAACTGCGGTTCTCATCTAACATCAGATGTGTTTTGCACTATTTCAGGATACAGAGCAGGTGAGACAGCAATAACTGGCAGTTCAGACACATTGCAAGGGCTGCCATGATGCCGAGGTCTGTTACTGCTCCCACTGCTGTCGAGAGAAAACACTCACCCACCAGGTGAGGGGTGAGAGCTTTTGAGCACTCAAGCACTTTCAGAGCCTGCTCAAACCCTGTGCATGATCTGCCCTCACAAGCAGCTGCCAAAAGCTTTCTGTCACTGACACCTATGACCCCAAAGCCATACTTTGGTCCCTCAATCTGTCATTTGAAGATGGAGCTATGCTTTCACATCTTTCACTTGTCCTTTCCAATAATCTTTTTTCCACCTTACATCATAAAGTTATGATCTCAGCTGTAGCTAAGACTATAGGTAAAGTTAAAAGGGAGAGAAAAGAGATTTGTTTGAAAGCCAGAGTTGTGTCCTGAGGTTTGGGTTTTAGGTTTGGTTGTGTTTTTTTTTGAAATTATAACTTCAGAAAACAATATATACTGGATAGTTCCAGCGGCTGTTTTTCATAACTTCTATCTAATAGAGTTAACAGCCTCGTTTGAGATTTTTAGTAATTCAAACCTGTTCATGTACATAAGAGATTCCCAGAAAAGTGCAGTGAGCAGGGGCCTGCTGCTGCCCCACACCCAGCACTGCAGGAGACCCTCCTCTCAGGGACAAGGATGTTCCATATTCAGATGTAACTCAGAAAGGAGCTCAGCAAGTACAAATTTCATTTGTGTGCTAAAGTGGTGCAGTTTTGTACAACACTGATGTATTACACACAATCACATCAATAACCGGTACAGAGTACATCACTCGTGATGACAGAGACATCACCATCCAGCCTTTCTCAACATCAGATCAGACTCCAGGAGCCATAAACATTCAGGTCTGAAAGGATTGCAGTAACTTCAAGCATTAGTGCCAGCAAATGCACTGCCCTCATGAAAGCTGTACTTAAATTGCAGATTACCTAACACACAAAATGAAGGATCCTGCTGAATTTTAAGGGCTTAGATATTTTGCACAGTCTCCAGCAAACACGCAAGCAACGTCCTTAAGAACAGTGCACCGTGTCCTCCTTTCCAGTCTGTCTTCCTCCAGGAACCGGTCTCCTTCAATGCCACCAAGTAGAGGGTCACTCCATTGAGGTGCCAATGCCCAAGTCTGGAAGTGCTGTGATGTACAGGGCTGCTGATAAAACATCATCGAGGTGAACAGGCCTGGAGCGAGCACGCTGCTTTGCTGCCCTTCCCTCCTAACAGCTCTACAAGAGTGCTCCTTGAGTCGCTTCCCCACTGTGCATGGCTACTGCTGGCCAGTGAGAAACATGTGGCCTGTAAGCCGTGTCCTGTGCTGTGATTCTGCCAGCCATTTTAATACACTTAGCAGTTAAGCACCAAGATTTAATAAAGGAAACCAGATAAAAGCCAACAAAACACTCCTTCCACACTGCTGCAGCATTTATTCAGCCTGAATTCCTGATGCACTCTATTGATCAATCACCTTGGCTAATTGGGCATTACTCACGCCACTGCACAGCACAATGTTCACAATGGCAGAGAAATGGAGGCATTACGGGGGTTCAGCTTTTTACAGCAGGTGTTTACATGTAGCAGGTCCTTGTGTAAGGGCTCATTATAGGATGACTGTCCCTCTGCAAACAAAGCAGCAGCACTTTGGGCTTCTCCAGGGCTGAGAAGTGCTACATATAGGCACAGTATCGTCATCATTAGGAATCAATGCTGATTAGTGCCACGGAGAGCGGTTATGATTACGCAGGTTTGTTCTGTTACCTCTTTCCCTTTCTCTGGTTTAACGGTGATCCAAACCGCAAGGCACAGGTGATGACAGGAGGAGAGTGAGGGGAGCAGGGTGGGGAAGGAGGTGATGATTAAAAAACAAAGGAGGGATACTCCGAGACACACAGTTACCGTAACGGCAGACAAGCAGACCAGAGGCAGACAATGACATGCTGACCTGCTGATTTGTCGCCCAGTCCTGGAAACCCCCATGCACCACACCACTACCGGTATTCCTCCTTCAGTGAAATGCCAAAAGAAACATCAGCACCACGTTGACGATGATGAGGAAGAGCAGGATGACAAAGACCACTACCCGCTGGGTCTCCGGGTTCATATTGCAGCGGAGGAAAGTGTGAAGCGCACTCCATTTGTGCCTGCTTCGGTCGGGGACTTTTGCCATGGCTTCAGCCCCCAGGAGAAGAGAAGAAAAAAAAAAAAAAAAAAAAAAAAAAAAAAAAGCAGGCTTGTTAAGTGACTGCTGTACAGCCCACAGCAGGGGCACAGATGGGGGCAGAGGGCTGTGAACAAAAGCTGTTTTGCAGCTCTCAAAAGCAGAAGTCTAAACGGTTCGACACAGCCATTGCTGGTCCCTCACAGCACGTGTGCCAAAACGCCCCCTTCCCCACCCCCTTATCTCAGGGGGATGCTTATCAGCACATCCGTGGGTTTCCACATCTTCTTTGCCGAAGGAATCGTCGCCATCGCTTTAACAGAAGGAAGACATTGAATTCTTTCTTGCAGAAAGCCCGAGCGTGCCGGAGCACTGCAATCCGGGCTGCGATATTGGCTTTCCAGAGAGCGGCTCAGCTATTTGCTGGGCGCCGTCTCCAGGATACATGCAGGCCTTAGCAACGCGGCAAGCCCAGCCCGACGTGGCGGTGTGCAGGGGAAGCTTTTAAGGAGGGTCAGGAGTGGATTAGGCGGCTGCTTTTTTAAATCCTTCCACCCGCACTAAGAGTGTGCCAGCAATAGAGCCGAGTCCTTCCAGGAGACAAATCCCACTGCTCCGGGTGGGGCTGGGGAAAGCTGGCCATGCGGCAGTGCAAGGGCACGGCCAGGGCACGCACAGCTTCCTGCACACCTGACTGGGCAACGAGCTGCTGCGTGTTTGCAAGGAAGATGGGGGAGATGCAGCCTTCTGACTGGTGGTCCAGAAGTGGCTCCTGTTGGACTCTGCCATCCAATTCCTGGCAGGATCCTGGAGCCATAATGTCTAAAGGACTTGGCTACCTCTGCCAATGCCTCCATGCCACTGAGGCACTTAAAACCCAAATCTCTGCAACCAGAAAACCTCTAGTCAGCTCCACAGAGCCCTAAACATGCTTTCATGAACTTATTTTGGAGTGTGAAGTTCATCAACCATCAAGCTGCCTGGGGAACACTCACAGATGCCCCAGACGAAGCACAGCTCCCACCAGGGTCTGATCGGGATGAAAGAGCACTCCTCCTTGGAAAGGTCAGGGAAGGTCCTTGAGAGCTCCCATCGCAGACAGGCTTTTTTACTACAATCGCAGCCCTTTTCTTTCCTCTAGCCAGCAAAGCGGAGCCCACCTTTTACTCAACAGCCAGCAGTAACAGCACCCCCCAGGAAAGGAAGAAGCAGACCCAGTATTCAGGACCTTCACTGAAAGGAGGTAATTCCACATCTTCCAGTTCTCACGTGCTCACCCCACACACACATCCCCTGGTGAAACCGAGAAATAGTAATCCAGCAATCCAGCTCCTGGAGCTATGGCTAGATCATACAGTAGCTAGTGCACAGAGCTGGATGCAAAGTGGATGACTCTGCACTTTACCCAATAGTTTCAAACATTTTAAAAAAAAATCCAAAACCCCCATGTGTGTGCATATATATATACACATTCCTAGGAGTAGGAACTAGAAACCATGGCTCCCCCCTTAAACATACTAACTGCTAAATGCCTATGGTAGCATCCATCTCTGGGAAGGGCAATGAGGGAGCAGCCACATGACGTGGGTATGAACTGAATGCTATCAGCTGCTATCACAATTAAGAGAATGCATGTTAAAAATCTGTCTTTTTTTCAGGTGTTAGCACATCAATGCCCATAATGGTTCTCGACGATCTGTATAGTTCCTGTATATACCCTGGAACACAGCAGGTGAGAGATTTAAAAGGGAAAAGGTTTAAGAGTTATGGTCCGGCTGGGTACTTTTCTTTCATTAAATTTTTTCCCAAATTGTGCTAACCTCAGCAGGGGTTATATAGAAATTGCTAAGCAGTCAAGTAACTTCCACCATCTCCTTATGCTTCTGTAACATTTAAGATATCAGTCTTTTTCAGCCATTATAAAATCAAGTCTAGAATTATTTCAGTTTGCTGGTTTCTGAACTTAAAGATCCTGCAAATCTCCTTGTCTCTAGCCTAAATATAGAACAAAGGGAATAATGTGTAGGAAGAGGGCTTGTGCTCTCAGCGAAGCTTCAAGACCTGAAAAGCAGAACTTCACATATGGAGCAAACTACTGGGATCCACAGGCTGCCCAAGCTCCCAGGTGTTTGAGTTTTTGGCCTCCACTCACTTAATAGCTTTGAAAAACCAATTCTCCCTGCCATGTGCACCACAGTGCAATACCTAGATCCCTAAGCTTGCAGACTTCAATTTAATTGAAGTACATCAAGTCCACAGTTGACTCTCATTAATGCACCGTTCATGCAAATCTTGTCTGGTTTTGAAAGCTGATTGAGTTTGGGCATAAGACACCGAACAGTATTTGGGAGGGATGTGGATCTTCAGAAGCTAATCATAGTGAATGGGAAGCATGATCATATATGCTTCTTTTGAAACCTGCACAGCAACTACCATCTTCTCTAATCACTTAGTTACACTGAAAAGAAATCTACAAACTCCAGTGACCCACCAAGACACACACTGGTGAGTCAGGCTGGTAGATGTATACCATTGGTGCCACAGGATACCAGGCAATTTCTAAAATCCACAATGATGTAATTCTCCAGTAGTCTCCTGAAATCTTTGCCACTCATGAACATGCTCGAGCATTTGAAGGTAAAAGCACAGAAAGTTTAACTGAATATCTATAAAGACATCTTAAAGGGGAAAGTAGTTTACTTCTTGGACACTGCTCAGAGACCGCCTGGAAGGAGAAGTTAGGGGAAACTGCTACCAAGATGAAAATGCAGAAAAAAAGATGCAAAATTGTAACGGAGGGAATATTTTCACCTAACTTTGTTGGAGCTGTCTCTAAGAAACATCCTAAGCCACAGCTATGTTCCTTTGTTTTTCTGACGTACAGACCTAAGCGCCCTCCTGCACTACACGGCCTGGGCACATGTAACATGCTTACCTTGTGTACATCTTGGAGCATTACACAATTAATGTTAAGTTGCAGTCACCCTTCTGACCCCACAGTGAATAAGCAAGCATAAGTAGAAACTGGTCTCGGCAAAGACAAAAACAGCAGAGTGACTCTAACTGTGACCTGGCTTTTGGTTTTACCCCCCCTGCAGAGAATCCCCTCATACAGTCCTTCGCAGAATCTGCACATGGGGGAATTACTTCCATGGTAACTCTAAGTGTTTGCAGTGGGGGGGCTCTGCAGCTCCTGCCGCACGCTGCTAAACACCATGTGGCATTTTTCTACGACAGAAGTAAAGCCTCGTTCTTATTCCTCACTGATCAGACATGTTCTGTGGTAAGCGCCATCGGAGGGAGATGAAATAGCTAAAGGTTTTACCTTGTGGCTTGTAGTAGAGTGGGATTTAGTTTATATAATTGTCACTGAGGGAGCATATTTCATGTAAGTGTTGCACAATCTTCACTGTAATCTAATTTGCAATTGTAATAATTTACTTCCAGTCCTTCCTCTAAGAGCCATCCTCAGCCAGGACCGCAGCAAGGGAATACCACTGCCACTCAAACGGTGCAAGTGGTGAGTGCAGACCAGCCTCAATGGCCTGATCACACACAAAGCCATGCTGCAGCCACAAAAGTCAGTCAGTGACCACGTCTTCAGAGTAAATTATTCAAGAACCCCCAGTCTAATATTAGATAAAGCAGAAACAGAAAGACACCCCTTTGCTTTTCATCAAAATTATACTAATTATTATCCAGCCCTTACTCATCACCTTGCTTGTTTGTGCAGCAAATGGGGCCGAGGCTTTTGAAGACTGTTTTAGGTGTCAGCTTTAGGAGGCCAGGAGCGTAGAGACAAACCCACTTTGCCAAATGAAAAGAGCATTTCAATATTGTAGCAGCTGAACTGGGAATTGAAAGGCACAGGTAGATAAGTGTGAAAAATTAATAACTGTAACAAGCAGCACAGGTGCTTCAGTAGAACAGGCAAATAAATAAGTGAGGAGAGAAGCAGTAGAGTTATGTCTGGTGCCTTGGGAAAGCAAAAAGCACATGTCCCAGAGGGTGGCCCCTGAAGGCAGGACCAGCCCTGCCACCAGCACCTTTCCCTCTCTCACAAGAGAGCAGACTTGGAAAGCAGGGCTCTGAGGAGTAAGCTAGATACCACGGCTAAAGCACGTTTCCAAGACTTCCTATATGTGACTTCACACAAACAAGGATGTGCTTGCTGCAAGTACAAGATACACAACTCCTCTTAAAGTCAAGGACACATTATTATTGTAGGCACAAATAAACTGTGCTCTAAAAATTACTAGAAGAAAAAAAGAACATTCTTACTGTGTCATTTATCAACACCCTCTCTCCAATGAGGTGAAAAATGTGTCAAAATATTAACAAGTAAAGACAGGGGAAGTTGTACTAGAATTCAGTCTGGATTAGGCCCATCTGATATGCAGACACTTACTTTTTGCCCCAGCCCTGTTGTCTTCTGTGCAGGGCACAGAGCATGGGCAAACCAGGCAGTCAGCTCCATGGTGTGTTTGCCTGCTCTGTTCATACCATGCAAACACAGCACTGAGTATGCAAATACTAACTTCTTTAAAAGTTTTCGTGACACGTTCTGAAATAAGGTATCTTCTGAGGTAGCATTACTGTCTCTTTTTACACCAGTGAAGCCACAGACACAAATATGAACTTCCCTGTCCCTCTAGTGTCATCACTGGCTGTTCAGATGCTGTGTATACAGAACTACAGAGGAAGAGAACATGTTCAGAACACACAGAAACCTCCAACAGTTCAACAGCCAAAATAACAAAATTCACCTGGATCCATACAACTGGGTTTTTCCCCCCCTGTAACTTTTCTTTAACATAAAAATCACCCAATTATTACTGCCCTTTCCATAACACAGCGCTGTTGAAGAGCTTCTTGGGGAAGAAGCCTCTATTAATTTTTATTTTTTTAATTAGGTGATGAAAATACTTCCACCCACCAACACTAGGGTCATCAAACCATTACAAATGCATCTTTCAAAACAGAATCCAGACTCTGAGTGGACGTGCAATGGACAAATTTCTACGCAGTTTTCAGTTCAGCAACTGAAAACAAGGACAGAGAATTAAGTGATGGGAAGGGTAAGCATTGCTACCTGCAAATCAACCCCCCAAAACCAAGTTTCCTTAACTCCCAAATATCCCACCATCACACTTTGCCCAGCATCCAAACTAAGCAACTATCAACCCTGTTATGCATTGAATGAACCCCCAGTAACAACTGCAGCTAGCACCTCCCAAAAGGATGTCATTCACTATTGAGCCATGGCCAGCAAACATCAGAACAAGTACAGCTTCTTAAACCACATATGATCATATATTTCTAAAATGGAAAACAGTCTGCCAAAGGCCCACATTTTGCTCTGAATTTTACAGTGTGTAACACTGTGTTACTAGAACACAGTTACTCCCACTCCATGTTTCTCTAGCTAGTACTGCATGGTTTAAGCCCACACAGCTTTTATAGCCAGTACTTCCCTGGACAGTTTACTTGTGTAATACTGCCAAAACGTTACAAGTTGTTCTCCTGCTTGAGTACTGAGATTCATAAGATAATTATCAATGGAAAGAAAATTGGCCTGACAGTTTCTCTGTATAGTGCATAGATCAAGGCATGGCCACATTGGTACACTGCAAGAAAAGCAGCCACTTAGATGGGCCAGCCCCGACAATTTAAAAATAAAAAAAAAAAAGAATCTGCTTAGCAACCAGTCTTCTGCTTTCAGACTCTACTAAAGCTAGAAAATTTCTAAGTTCTCCTAAAGCAAATTTTCTTTTCAAGAACAGCAACAATCACTACTAACAAGTTTGAAGCATCTGGGAATTATTGTCACGCCCTAGAGCTCTGGTGTCAGAGGAACCGTGTTGCTGCCGGGAGGCACGTACTGACACAACATATCCCACGCGCTTCTGTGAGCTAAGGCAAGAGAGCTTCCAGCACCACACAGAAGATGACACATTTCCAGGGTAGATTGGGCTAGTGCTGGGCATGCATTTGGGTTTGACTGAAGGTGGAAAATTCTCTCTCAATACTGAATGGCAGATGACAGGCAAGGGATACAGGCAGGAATGGCCTAGGAAACAAAACAAAGCACTTTACAACAGATGTGGTGGAGCAAGGAACAAGCAGAGAGAAGCAAAGACAGGCTGGCAAAGTCCATGTGATAGCCTAGGAAAATGGATCTTTTCAATACAAGATTGGACACAGGCAGAACAAAGGGTGCGTATTGATGATGCTCTGAAAAAAAGACAGGCTGAATGGGATATACAGTAAGATGGATGAATACGAAAGAAAATGCTGCATCTCAGAGACCTGGCAGGATTAATAGTTTGAATGCAATAGGTAGAAAGGGGTTAGAAAAGGAGATGACACTCTTGTGTGGAACAGGAAGTGAGGAACAGGAACAGACAGGGTGGCAACAACATCCTTAGTGACCGAGGGAGGAGATATTCAGGGGGTTCTAGAAATTATTTTAATGCTTTTCTTTTTTTCTTTTTTTTTTCTATCCTGTTTTTGTGCTGAAAATTTGACAGCCATGGATAACAGAAAGACAAGGAATGGTCTTGATTTGGGCACAATGTGTGCTGGAGCAGAGAAATATGGGAGAAGCAGAGCCACAGAAATACTCTCAGAAAGTCAGGAAAAGGAGTGAGGGAACAGGCATGGGTAGAGTTGTGGGACCTGAAGCAGCTGAGGTCAAAGGAAGCTGCAATGAAGCCAGTGAAAATAGACAAAGTGGGTGAGAACAAGGGGATGAATAACAGTGTAAGGTAAGCGACAAGATGAATGTGTTGACTAACATGGGGTAGAGGAAGATGCAAAATGTACAGAGCTGAAAAAGCACTAAAAAATAATCCTTGTAAGTTTTTAAGAGAGGTGTCTGAAGAGGGGAGAGAACAGGAGAAAGCTTTATTTTTTTTATAGTTTCTAGACCATAAGACTCCTTTCTTTCTTACTATGCAGGAGTTTTCAAGAAAGCCATGTAGTTTTGGGCTGTCTGGCATATTCTCTTGAGCCCACACATTATAAAATATGAGTACAGGGTTCCTTTAGCTGTCATCTTTAAAAAATGTGTTTGGTTGCAGAGCAGTGTTATGACACTCTTCCGACTGCTCAGCCTCCTCACCTCTTACAGAACACATCAGTCTTGTGGATGTAGAGAACAGAAAAACTGCTTACAAGTAACAACTCTGTAAAGTTCTTCCAAGCTAGCTTGTAATAATGTTGATTTGAGAATCCTCCTTCATTGTCTTCTGATACAATTAAAGGAGCCATATGAAGAGAACAAGCAGCTCCATGGAGTATGAGAACGAGAAAAGCTATGAGAGCATAAGAGACATACATAAGCTGCGTATAAGAAACAGGCTAGACATTTTTATGTCCTACACAACAGAAAAGCATGACAAATTTCACAGTGCCAAGCAGCCTTCTGAGGCCATCTTTTACCTCTGCTTTAGCCAGTAGGCCAGAAAAAATGCAGCAGAAAACATACCCTGAAAAATGAATCTTGATGGGCTGTTCTCCAAGAGCCTGTCCCATCAACCAAGAAATCAGTAACAATCTAAGATACAGCTCAGAAGCAAACTTGGTAAGGGGCTTTCAAGATGATCAGCAAGGCGAAGATGGGAAATTGATAGCCCCAACAGTAAATGAACAAGGTGCCCCTCTGCTTTACTAGCAAAGCATCCATTAGGGACGGAGGAATGAGAAAAACCAGGACGTTCAGTCCGTATTGGATAGCTCAAGCAGCCTGCTTTCTTTTCGTAAAACCGGTTGACATGAAGACTTGCCAGCAGCAAGTCAGTGGAATAGCCAGAAGCAGAATCCTCTCTAAAGATTACATATAAAACCAGCTAGAAGTAGGACTGAAAAAAAATAATCCCATCAACACCTTTCTAGGTCACTGTTCCCTACAACTGCACCTGCCCCTCAACCCAAAACTTCAAGAAAGAAGCTGCACTTTATGTTCAACTGCTGTAAAGCAGTACAGCTCTACTCCTGTCCTCTGGGGTCCTGATCACACTCCACAACTCCACGCCAATCTGCCTGACAAGTATGTGCCACATGGAGGTGTGCCAGTCAGTCCCATACTGCTGGGGACAAAGGCCGTTCTGTTTGCCTGCCTATGGAGAGCACGTGTGTTCACGTGTGGGAGTCGTGGGGTTAATGCAAGTAACATTTCCTCATTCTGCTGCAAGGAGCAGGCGTATGACTCTCCCAGGGCATGTCGAGGGCACGGAGCAAGGGCTGGCCCTGAGTGCCCCAAGTGAGGGGGAGTCTTTCCATGAGCCTCAGGAAAAGCAGTGTTGGCACTTCAGCAGTTTGGTGGTTCTCACTGATCTTTCTTCCCTCTACAGCTCCCACAGATTTGCTGCTTTTATCAGAGCGGTAATATAAAACTGCAAGGAATAAGCCAATGCCTTCACTGCATTAAAGCTGAACTTGCTGCTAACTCTGTCCCCATTTTACTGAGTGTAGGGCAAGGGGTGTTGGTCATGGGACAAAGCTGAAGCCAACAGGGAAGATTGTTTGAGGGATTAACAGTGCTCTCTGAAGGGCCAGAAGAGTCAGGAGGAATTTTATTTTTCCACCACAGGGTTCAAATGTCTTCTGGGGATTAGGAAAAAAGAAAACTTTGCAGAGAGGAGCTGCTCTAAATCAGGATTTGGAGAGAGGAGAACAAATCCAAAAAACGTTCTGATATCAAAACCATGCTGAGAGGAAACTAAGGCACAAGTATGATATAAAAACAGATATATTCACTCCTCTGTCTCTATGCAAACACTTAAACCTGGAATAACCGCTACACTAACCTTTACCCAAGCATTCCTACTCTGTCACATTCCTTCTTTATCCGCTTCGCTCAGCAAATCTTTGTACTCCAATATCCACCTTGTTATTATGCTGTTATCCATCACAGGTGTTTCTTGAACTAGCAAACTGGGGCACGGACATCTCAAAAACTATTTTTAAAATAATGACATTGGCAGAGTGAATTGTAACAGCAAGATTCTGCACAACAGACTTGTCTCTGCACACAATCAGGCTACCATTTCGGGCAAGAATAACTGCAGTTTAATTTATGCTACACTTCTGAAGTCAAATCTTAGAAGGGGCACAAATATTGCCGTGCTTCTAATGCTCTTCCTCCCATAGAACAGCAGTGGAGAGTCAGGTACCAAACCAAGGATCCCCGAAAGCCAAACAAGGAGCTCCCAGGGATAGCTGGAGACATACATCAAGGACAGGGGGGAGTTCCTTCTCTGTATCAGAGAGAAGGTAGGTTTGAAAGCAAGGCTCCCACTGTACACTCGAATGGTGAAATCACTCATCTTCACCTGCTGGCAGGTTATCTTTGGCTGTTGTTGCACAGAGCCTGATCGAGCATGTGCACTCCACAATCAGGTCCTGCAGGCAACACTGGTTGAAGGATGGCAGATTAGAAAGCCTGTGGTTAGGTGCATGTGAGAGTCCTCAGCAGGTAGGGACCATCAGGACCTCAGAGGGTTAGTGCCTGCCTGCCACTCTAAGTCAAGTGCAGCAGAGCAAGGATTTGAAGATCTCAATGGCGCCATAGTAGATGGCCCTCATGTGCTAGAAGTGGCAGGCAGGAAGCCAAGACCTTCTGCAAATGTAACCCTTAGCCCTACAGGGTACAATGCCACTGATACAGATTGAAAGAGCTCTTTTAACAGGATGCCAAAGTATTGGAAGTTGGTTGCAGCCTTTACCATAGAGACAACTACCTCTTGGGATTAGCATCAGTAGACACGTCATGTTTTCTTTAAGTGGTGGGGAGCATCAGACAGAGTTCTAGGAACCCATGGATACACTGGATAAAATACATGCAGACTTTGAGATGATTTGGCACAAGTAACTTCAGGAGTTAAAACATTGTTGGATCATTTTTTCTCCAAGGGGAAAACTGCTTGTGGAGCCAAGCCTCTCTCCACACCCCAGTAACTGGGAACACATTTAATGCCAGCAAATAACAGACATTATTAAGAGCCCCCTAATACTCACAAGCTATCATTAACAAGCGTTAACAGAAGCTGTTAGAGTCTTTACCATTTAACAGCTGGCAAGGCTGATGCAAGAACTCCAAAGCCATCATGCTGTCTCCAGTTATTTCCTTTGAGTGACGTATTTAGGTCTGTTTTACAGCCACAGATGAAAGTTTGGGCAATACCTTCCCTTCTTTAGGCATGTTGGTATATGCATGGGGACACACCTGTGCCCACAAAGAGGTGAAACACAGAGGCTACCTCTCCTGTTCTGCTTCTTCAATTTGGGTCCTGGAAGGAGGAGTTAGGTCCATTCACAGACTGACCCCATAACCCAGTCATTCCCTTATGGGTGTGCAGGCCCCCTTCCTTCTTGTTTGTTCCTAATGCCTAACGAGCATCAGATTAATATGGCTATTTAGAGAAAGCATGGGTCTAGAAAAAATTTATATATTTCATAGAAATGCTTCTGTGTGGATTGAACTCCTGCTGCTGGTCTGTGTGTATGCTACAGATCATAGCATCCATGGTATGGGAGCTACCTACCCACACCTCACACGTGTGTGTGGGAACAAGCATATGGATTGCTAAGAGCTCACTGCATGACTGCAAATGTAAAAGCTTATCCCATTTCTCCCACCTTTCCAAAAAACCCCAACATCCACTTGCAAGATAGTCTGTCCTCAGATGAGGATAATCCACAGTGCTGAGTGAGCTGGCTTCCATCACCCTCTCTGCATCTTCAACCAGGAGGATCCCTTGCGCAGGGGACAACCAAGTCCTAACGCTGATGAGGGCACGAGAAAGTGGCTGAGAGCAGCCACAGCTGCCCATGGTAGAAAGCAGAAATATGGCTCTGGCAAATCCTGGGACCACTTAGCTCCCGATCTTGATGTTTGACGGAACATAATTGCTATAGAGTATTTGAATATATTGATTTGCTTTAAATCCATTGCAAAAAGCCCTCTGAAACAACCTTAGAAGTTTTCAGACTTGAGAACTATAAAAACTAAATCCATCAGGCAGTAGAAGAAGTTACAATTCTGACTCCATACTCTGAACATTCACATCTGAGCTCTATACAAAGTTATGCAAGCACTTGGGACCAAAAACTCAGATCCAGTAAAGATTTATGTCCATCAGGGAACGTTATTTCTTGTCCTTGACAGCACTGAGCTTTATACAGTACTCTGCAAATATATCATAATCGCTGCTTCTGGACCACAGTTGTCAACTTTGGTTGCAGAAATACACAAGACACGAAAGTGGGAATTAAGCCCTCCGGAAAAAAACACAAAAAAGGGGGAGTATTTGTTAACTGGTTTCTATTTGCTTTAGTATTGGTTGGGAGAGCAATATACTCACATTAAGATATAAAAGCGGTAATAAATCTCTCCCAGATTACACAGGAATGTTATACATTGCTTCCATATGATCAATAATTCTAATTCTGTTTTCAGTCTGGAAATCTATTCTGACCATAGCTTTTTCAACCTATTCTGTTGTCTTAAGAAAAGGGGATGATAACATTTTGCGGCACTATTTTACATTTTTTCTGTCTTTTGAAATTTGTCCTCATACAGTACACAAGAGATTTCTACTAATTGGAATGTAGATACATAATGTGAAAAATGCCATGAAGGATATTGTTCCCGTTTAGCAAAATTAAAATAGTTGTTCTGATTTCATCTGTACTAACATTTTATGACTTCTGGGATTTGTTTGTTGTGGGGTTGGGTTTTTTGAAAAAAAAAAAAAAAACAAACAAAACAACCAACCAACAAACAAACAAACAAAAAAACACCCCAACAAAAAAACTCCAAACAGTTACATGTCTGTCTTGTTTAAAATTGGCAGCACTTGGAGGAGCACTGGGTAACCCTAGAACAACTTCCCAGTGAGTTTAAAAGAGTTTAGCACAAGAATAATGCTTTAGAGACTCAACAGCCCCAGCTGTCCACTGCTCAGTAAGACAAAGAGAGGACTGCTACAGTATCTGCTGCCTTTGGTACGTGGCAGATGTATTGTTTGTGCCATTTCCTTAACATAGAATCATAGAATCATAGAATCAGTGAGGTTGGAAGGGAAGATCATCAAGTCCAACCGTTAACCTACCCTGATAAAAACACCACCACTTCTAAACCATGTCCCTAAGCACCTCATCTACCCTTTTCTTAAACACCTCCATGGATGGTGAATCCACCACCTCTCTGGGCAGCTTATTCCAATGTTTAATAACCCTTTCAGTGAAAAAATGCTTCCTAATATCCAATCTAAACCTGCCCTGACATAACTTGAACCCGTTTCCTCTTGTCCTATCATTTTTCTTTATGAATTACTTTGTTCAATCAGAAACATATATGTTGGAACCAATTAGCTTAATTGCATCTTGTCAACAAGCCCTGGTTAGCACAAATATCTGTACCATACTAAGATATTGTCACTTTAAAACATAAGGCAATGGTGTTACATGTCTTAGATTAAATCCTGGCCTGCTGAAGCCAATGAGTCGTGCATTTGCTCAGGAACAAGACTTCACATGCCAAATTCCAAACTTATCAAACATAGAGCCATAAGAGATAAGGAAAAAACAGGGAGTATTGCTGTTATTTTCCAAACATTTAGTGCTTTGCATTCCCAAGATGGGGATGGTACTGTTCATCTAGAGCTGCAAGGGGCTTAACACTCCACACGCTGAACTGCAGTGGCATTTCTTCCAAAGCGCAGAGCCATATGGACCCTTCGCACAGCAGGACAGAACAAACCCTTTGTACACATGAGATATTTCACAGCAAAGAGGCCTAAGCCTACTCGCCCAGGCCAATTACTTGATAAGCAGCATAGCTTTCCTCATTATCACCATGATCAGTCAAGAGCTGGGCAGGCAGGCTTTTTATATGCTTAATCCCTCACGTGCTCAACTTCAGTCTGCATATAACACACTTTATGAAGCTTGAAGCTATGTCTGTCCTATACATAATATTTCTGCACTGGAAGGACAGAACCACAATGCATTTGCAGTATAGATTTTTCTCTTGCTGCATTTTCCCTAATTATACCATGGAAGCAAAAAGATACAAGGAGAGGGTCTTTAGCTGGAACAAACACAAAGTAAACTCCACCAAGTACAATCTAAACACAAAAAATCTCTTTTCAAGAGCATCAAGAACGCATTTGAAAGAATTTCAAACAGATGCCACAAGAAAATTACTTCCCCCGCCTCTTTCTCATCCCAAACCCTTATTATTACTTTTTGATTGATTTTTCTTGGCTCTTACACACTCTCATGCTGATCTTCTTAGGTGGGCTCTATACAACCTTCCCAGCTTTCTTTTATCCCTCTAGTCTTCTTGCCAATAAACTATTCTAGTTTTATGAAAGGTTTCTTTTTTATTTCATAACCATTTTGTCCTGATCCATAATGAGCTAAAACTCAGTGGTAGGCTGTTTTGTTTTTTAATGCAACACTTGGTCTGCCAAATGCCTTAAAAAAGTATTTCAACCTTCTCTGTTTATTTGAAAGCTGCTTCTTCCAAGAAGGCTAAGAATAATGCAGTTACCATAGTTTCCTTATCCACGACCAATAAAACGCAATTTGGAATACAATAAAACAAAGACAAGACTACTCACAAAATGTGACTAAACGACTGGACATTGATATCTTCACCCTACATCACTCCTAGCACTACTACAGAAAATACTCAAGACTAATCAATACCCAGCTTTTGCTCCAGCAGTGAAGATGAAGATAAGCCTGTCTGCCAGCTATTTGAGATATTTCAATTCCAACACTTAAGATGTCTGTTCGTGTAAAATCCCTACTTCACAGATTTAGTTTTTCACCTCAGAGATTTTGTATTTTACTGTACTCTCTTGTTCCAGGAAGCGATTGTGTAGGAAAGCACTTTGCTAAGGCTCAGTGAAGCTAAGTGATGGATTAATTACCCATAGGAACCAGTTGACAAAGTAAATAACGTACTGCCTGTTCTTACAGTTTTGTTGGCCCCTGCACAGGCAAGCTCCTAGGGAACAAGCCAAAATAATCTTTTTTCTTCCAGTCAACTGGCCAACAAAACCCCACATACACTTCAAAGACTATACAAATTACACCTGCTTTGGACACATCCATTGCTTTCCTGATTAGAAGTTAAATGATGGAATCTTACTCTAATAAAATGAACTTTTAAGAAAAGAGAGAAAACCAATTGCTCTGAATAATAATGAACGATGAAAGAGAAAACCACAACATGCATGATGGATATACAGACCCGCTGCCAAGTTAATTTTTTTCCTGATTTTAAAGAATTGTAAAGACTTCCTTTAAAAAAGTAAAATATTTTGCCTTTTCCTTTAAAAAAAAGAAACAAAAGTCCAGAGGATGTTCTGTTTTATGAGACACGCTAAGAAGACTTACCAAGACAAGCACCTGAATGGGAGGGAAGCAGAATCCTCCTCCCACACTCTCAGTGCACACTATGGGACTGACTCCTGTAGTGTCTGGGACTCTCACAAACACACCAGGTAAATGTGGGAGAATGCAAGTCAAGATTTTCTGGTGTTCTACTAATGTTTGCTTGCCAGTGGCAACAGTCCAAAACAACTGAGGTTGATAACCCCTGGATGTAAGCAATAGGGGAAGAAAATCCACCAAGTCTCTTCCTTACCGCAGGCACCCAGGGCTGCAGTCAGGCATTCTGACCACTAAGAGCAGGAAAACTGCTAGAAGAGCATTTGCTGTTGTTGTGTTTGAAGAAAAGCTGTTATGCTCACTGTACAGCTTTCTGGAGCTTTTGCAGACCCCAGAAGCACCATCGCTGTATATATCAAACATAGATGCACAGAGCCTCAGTCTGAGATACAGTTTCAGTTATAGCTTAGCCACAAGAAAATATAATACGTCTTTTATCCTTGCCTTCTCATCTTGTGAAAGTCATGTAAAGGTAACAAGTATAGGGAAGAGAGAAAGAAGGTGTAAGAATGCAAGAGATCACTCGTGGTAAGCATGCTCCACTATTCCAATGAAAAAGCTTATTAGTTCACCCCACCGAAAAAGTGTTGTGTGTGACAGCATGCCAGTTCTAACGCATTAGACAAAGCCATTATATTTTTGCAGAAAAAATATCTTAAATCCTGTTACTATGTTGCTCATCACATCAGTTAAACTAAGTTGTACATTTTTAAAATTGCCAATCTCAAGTTAATCAGTGTCAGCACTATAAAGGAAAATAGCTAAAAGCACTGACTAAAAAGGTAAGTCTTTCACATCCCTGGAGGGAATTTACTGGGGAACAGGAAGAAGCAGTGAAGGTCAAGCATACATTAAACTTTGCACCCTTCTCATCTACTAATAAAGAATTATGTAGACCAGGGTTTGGTGTTTTTCCAACATTTCCTTTATGCCTTCAGTACACCACATTTCAAGTCTCACACCAGTCCTGATCAGGCTGCTCGTTAATATTTTTAAACATCTCATCCAAAAACACCTAAGAGGAGAGTTACCTGCTCAGGACCTTACATTACATTGTTGTCCTCTACTGTTAGAGACAGTGCCCTGATGGAAGGTGCAGACCCTGTCATTACCCAGCTGTGAGTGGTACCCACAATAAATGACACTTGAAGCCCCATCCACTTTGCCATTATTGGTTTGGTTGTTGACCTGTCTTACAGTTCACAAGAACCAGCATTCTTCCTTATCCTGCCTGTCAGAAACCGGCCAGCGCAATACCTCATTGATGGCAAGCTGCTCTCCGCCTCCTCCGGGGTGGCCGTAGCGGTGGTTGGAGCTCCGGAAGTCCTCATACAGATCTTCCTCACTTCCCACATCATCTGTTAGAGCTGTCTTATCCAGTGCCCCATCAGTGATCACTGCAATAACAAAAAGAATAAATTGGTATAGACCACAAGATCTTCAGCAGTGCTGCATCAGTTATATGAGCTTGGCTGGGGTGAGGAGCACTACAACACAGCATAAAGGAAAAAAGACAAGGAAACTATATAGACAATTTCAGGGCACAATTCCAGCCAGGTGCATGCCCATTTTTCAGAGAATTTTTCTCCATTCATGTTCTATTACCATAAATGATTGTGTCTTTCTCTCAACTGGAAAGTATGATTTAAAAAAATTCAACAACTGCTGCACATTGCAAAGAAAGGATTAAGTAAGAATAAGAAAACAGACTCTGAAAATAGGTGCAAGGCAGAGATGATACAAACATGATTTCATTATGACATTGCCATGTTGACAGGAAACTTGACTAGGTAACAAACTCATGTCTGCCAATTGATACGTTGATGATTATGATTTACCAAATCCTATCAAGCCAAGGAAACTCTCAGTCCTTGGGGAAAAAACACATTCACTTTCCTCTTTACCCACTCATTCATTTAATTTGAGAACCCTTTTTGTTGCCTAAAAGGGTGTTTGCTACAGAACTATCCATTATTACCACAGGAGGGTCATTCTAGAACAAGCACTGAAGTCTCAAGATACACGCATAAGCCTGAGAGAAATAAAAATATGATATATATAACTCCTTGTACAGAAGAAAATGGCACTTCATCTGGTTCAAAGGCAGGAGCCTTTTCCTAAGGTTTCCTCAAGGTATTAGCAAATACCCTTCAGTGGCACGTTGACCAATCATTCATTCATCCCATACCTGTATAGGCTACTGAGCATAAACTTTCTGTTCTCAAAATCTGCAAAAAATTTCAATGATTAAAGAAAACATTTGCTGATTTATTCATCTGGATTAGCAACTGCTAGGACAACAGTTTCCATGACAAAGAGGCAGGCTTCACAAAGATTTCTATGCATGAAGTAAGTAGCTAACACAAACATGATGCAGAGAACAACAGCTGATATAAGCAGTAATTTTAGTTTAACGGACTTGACACAGGTACAGTAGTAGAGCTGAATGAAGGGAAAACACAGATATTGCTGTCAGCACTCCTGGTGACAGTCTTGGCTGTCCAAGTTGCACATGATGTCACACACAATTTTTGCAAATAGGTGAAAAAAAACCTTTGAGCTTGATCTGGTACAGCTTGGATAGGCAAAGCACCAGTCAGAGTCTGGGGACACATATGCCTATTCTTGAGCCCTCGTTTCACTCCATAATGCAAGCGCACCTCATGAATCTAATTGTGTCAATGAGCCAAGAAGAAGTGTCCAAGAGTTCATCAGCTTATTGTAAGCTAAAAGCAAAGCTCCCCAGTAACACAAAATAAAGTGCTGTCAGAGGTTACAGCAAGACCTGCAAAGATTGTCCTTGTCAATGCTTTCACTACATGTGATGTTTTGTTAGGGCTGCATCACTTGATTACTGCTAATAACACGGTGAGGTGCAAAATCAGTGTAGCAGCTCTCAGTTCAGTGCAGTAACTTGACATCAAAGCGACTGGGGTATGAGCTATTTTTGAACTAAATACTTGATTGTTTATGCATCGAGTTCAATAAATATGCACAACATAGCAAAGACATATTCGTTGTCTAAACCTGGAACTCCACTCAATATTGATGGCAGTTCAGGACATGGAGGTGCGTATGAGCTTATGATTAAAGCAGAATTTTCTGTGGAAGTGTGTAACTACCTAACCACACAATTTTAAGTGACATTTCAAAAAAAATCAAACATTCCCATAGCTTTGCTCTGACACATCATATCATACAGAAGTTCTCTACCGAATACATGTCAGTAGTATAGATTGTACATAAAGCACTTCTGGGGCTAAGACCTAACGCATTAATATAAAACTCAAAACCAGCTGGAATGCTAATGATATAATTTTATGCAGAATTATCATGGTTTGCACTTAAATGTAATTTTTTTAAAGAGCATTAAAGTATCACTTTTTGCTCATACACTGTCTGAAAAACATTTGTCTGATTGTAATGAAAAACTTTCAGTGTACTAGTACAGCAACAAAAAAAATCAGATTTTTTTTCAAGAACAAATAAAAATAAATCATTTATAAGAAGGAAGTTATCAGTCAGTTAATTAAAAACTTTCTTTGCATCCCTCTGATCTCATTCTTTTCCCTTATTTTGTGCACGGCTTCCTTGCTTTTGCCTTATGCATCTCCTGCTATTTTCACTGCTAAAAGTAATTTTCAGCTTGAAAAATGTTCATTGACATCTTTAAAGCTTTTGTTCCCCCCCCTCCCCCCCCCCCCCCCCCCCATTTTCCTATTTGTTCTCTGATCTGTGCTTAGATGAAAAAGCAAAAGCTCCAGGGAGATATTTATCTGTATTACTTAAAATGCCCTATACCTCTGCTAAGTGCCTTGAAAGCTGTGTTTGCTTTTACTAGAGATTTGTTTTTCTTCTCTGATCTTACCAAGCTCATCAATTTTCTGCAATCTTAAAACCTGCTACTGCATTTTGGATTATTTTTTCCTGGCAGAAAAGTCCTCATGGATATATTTCACCAAAAAACGTAGCTCATAGTCATACAAAAGTTTTCAATCTTTGAGGAAGAATGACCCAAGATAGCCATTCTACATTTTCCCAAACTAAGTAATGTTCCAGGGAAGAATAAAACCAATGAAGAATAAGAATTTGCTCTGAAGCAGCTTACATGGGAGACATGATTACAAACAAATAAATAAAATAGGAGTCCGGAATGGTGACCCGATGCACTAGAAATCCATCAAGGAAGTAGAGGAATGAAGGCTTTTAGTGTAGTTAGTGACTCAACATGCACAGTATAAAGTAGGTCAAGTAGAAAAGAAGCAAGCACTATACAAAAACCTTTAAAGACAAGTTAGCGGATATTGCTGAAATAGTCTATCATCTTCCTCAACAGCACAGTACTAGTTGGACAGGCAACTATTACGCTGCACAGTAGTTGACTCAGATGCCTTATTCCTGCCGCCCCAAAGGCTCACTCTCCATTTGACACTGAAATCCACTGGTACGGTCACAGTTCGCCTCTCCGTGTCTCTCTGAAACCATTGACCTGACCTGTCCCTGGCAATCAGACAACACCAAAGAACAACGTTCTGTCAGAAAATAATGCCAAGCATCCAATTAGCTCAAGCAGATTTCTCCATATTTTATACAGCTGTCCTGATAAATTTCACTAAATATGGCAACAAATCCCATCTAGGAACACAGGGAGGGGTTACCACCAACGTTTAGTACTACAACCTTCTGTGCAAGTATTAAAACTCTGCTTTATACTGTTGTTAGTCCAAGCCCAAGCTTGGGATTTATGGCATTAAAGCAAAAGCAGATGGATAATTCTAGCAATAGTAGCTCATGAAAAAATGCCGCATAAACTCTTTTTTATGCATATGAATAGAGAATAAGGTGTCAAGAGTCAGACTCCATGAAGAAATATCTTGAGGATATGCAGCAGCAAGTGATACAAAAAATGGCACTGAAAAACAGCGACTGGCACAGGTAGTCTGTCCAAGTGCCTGAGCAGACAGCACCGAGACAGGCCACGTTCAAGGACAAAAACAAAAGGGAAGAATTCTATAAAAAAATCAAATAAAGCTTGATCAAAATGGTCCAGAGAAAGAAGGTTTATGGGTTCACCCTTACACCTTCCTACAGGCTTTGGGATGCAAGCATAAGTTCTCTGCAACGGGAAAGGTCCTGACTGGGCTCTGCTTGTGCCCCACCTTGCTGAAGGGGAGCATGTAAAAGGTTGGCACCAAGCAACCCTGAGAGGTACTTCTACAGTTAGAGCTTTCCATCTCATCAGAAAGCCATTGGATCGGTTCTGTGGTTTCATGCAGAAGAGCACTCTGTGCCTGCAGTGAGAGCCAAGCCACGCAATGGCCGCAGTATAAGCCACAGCTACACAACTCACAGCCACCCCAACTAGTAGCCTGCCAGCTGTGTCCTGTGTATAGGCAAGTTTGGATAAATCGAAATGCATACAGGCAGCTGCCTTTATGGTAGGATGCTTACCCTTGGGAGCCATGATCAAGCCTATCTGACACTGGAGAACAAAACAGCTGGCTACACTGGGAAACCTCATGTTGTTCATCTAACTGGTGGGAAACGAAAAGAAGTTGGGATCAGATGATCTACTGAAGGTCACAGACTGAAAACGAGTATTAACCATAGTCCAGATTTCGGTTAAGGCTAGTGTCACCTAGTACAGGTGACACTCTTCGCCATGTCTGAGCTCCTCTCCTCTCCTCTCTCAAAGAATGAACCTCTTCATACATTCCAAGTGCCAGGAATTAGCACAAGTTGACGTTGGCCAAGAAAAAAATAACAAACCAAAAATCCCCCAACACCTACCACCACCACACACACACACACAAAATCCCATCTAGCACAGCCTCTTAACAGAGATCTCTCAAAGTCACATAGGTTTATATCTCAGTTGGAATAAACCCCAGTAGCTCCCTGTTGGCGAGTGGCTCCAGCTGTGTGCCTGTGTCAGAAGCCTGAACAATGACCCAGGACTGAAGGAAAATGGGCTACATGAAGTTTCTCCAGTATTTTGGTTATCTGTTTTCACTTGACTTATAGCCTAACAGCTTTTAGGGGTAAGGCTGGGACATGAATCTATGACGATTGACAGCTTTGAAAGCCAAGAGCATCCATAGTTTATTAAAAGTACATTATATTAATGACAAAGGGAACAACTTTTGTGTATTTGAAGTATCTCTCTTTCAAGTGTGCTTTCAGTACCACATCCACACATTTAATTTGTCTCTGTAGCATTTACATTCAAAATAATTCACCGAAATAACAGTAGGAGCCTGATTTACACTCACAGAGCAAATTAATTCAGAGCTAACAACATCATTCCCTCTGCCTCACTGAGCAGAGATTGCTGTGGTTGGATGCAGCGCCCACAGGAAAGTGCATTGCAGCTAGTGCAAGGAGTAGTTCAAGAGACTGATGATAAACAAATGAAAGGGGCGTGTGGGGTGGGGAAACGGAACCCAGACTACATTGCCCAGGTGAAAAGAGCCCCTCCAGCCTCCTCTTCACCCATTCTGAACTACTAAACCCTCATCTCCCTTAGAAATAGCTGCCACAGTAGTGCTGCAGCCTCCATCAGTCCTGTTCTGAATTTTATGCTTCATTTATCAGCTGCTTGATATACGGAGGTCCCTATGCAGCTGCCACAGTAAAATCCATCAGAGTGATGTCATCCCACTTCTGCCCCAGCAGTGCAATTCTCCAGCTCTTTACTGTGCTGATGGACCCTCTCACATCATTCTGCTTATGGTTGTGGGCCAGTTTAACAGGAAGAGGGAAGTATGGCAGGGAATTAGCAACAAGGGAACAGCGATCAGTTAGAATGAGCTTCACGAGGAGGAAAAAAAAAAAACAAAAAAACCCAAACCAACCCAAAACAGAGAACCCCCAATCCAACCAAGGACATGGGCCTAAAAAGCCAAGCCTTAGAGAGCTAAGGTGCTTATGAGGACATTTCTGAGCAGGTAATGAAACTGTGTTCAGTGAATCTTTGAGGAAAAAAATAACAAAACAGAATGGGGAGGAGAGGCAGAAAATATTTAAGTGGAGAAAGCAAGCTTCATTGCCTCCATTTTAAAGAAACATTAAGAAGTTAAAGGAGTCAACATAACAAAATTAAATTTACATTTTGGTATGATGCCACAAATGGAATTGCTGTTGTGAACGAAGCCAGTTCATAATTAGCTGAGGCAAAGAGCAAATCCATGCCTGAAAACAAAAAGGAGACAGTTCTTCAATGGAAAGCTGAGCACAGGTCCTCTGTGGGTCTGCTGGGTGCATCACCCAGGGTAACATTCATCAGCAATAATGCACTGAGCCACCCACTCAGGTTTCAAGAGTTTTTAAATCCCAATTAGAATCTAAATGACTTGCAGGGAGGCTTAAGGGAGTTCTCAGCTCTCTCGGGTAGCGGAGATAATTATGGGGAAGAGAGATGCGGATTATGAATGGCTCTGCAGCTCTGACTCCCACGTTACCACTTGGTACGCACTTGCAGCTTGGTCTGCTTTGCCTTGGCAGCCACGGAACAGAGAGCTGCCCCCAGTCCCTTCCCTTTCTTGTTGAGTGGTGTTTGAGTGGGAGAGAAGAGGGGGAGCAGTCTAACTAGATTTGAAGAAGAGTGGAAACAATGGGAAAAACAGAGATAAATCACATAAATGTGCTTTCTTGATCCAAAGCCTGATCCTTTGTTGAAACGCCCCTCTATTGTACTGCATACAAACTATTAATTCACTGGATGTGTTCCCATCACAGCTACTGACTTGGAAAAAGCAGGCATGTCCTCCTACTCTAAGTATTTGTTGTTTATTTGCTCAGATCTGATTACTCATACATATCGACTTGTTTGCCCTCATTTTTCAGACCAATGTCTTTGGAAATGGTGTTTACTTTGTGTCTGGACAACACTGAACATGATGGGGCAAATTCTAGTTTAGTCCTTTAAGCCCTATCACAATCTAAACAGTAAATCAGTCATAGCAATCAAAACTAGCAGGCAAATCCCTTCTAGTATCCAGGCACATTCTTTACCGTATCCTCAGTAGGATGTACTGGTTGGAATATCTGGCGTGTCATTTACTGTCCCAACAAGAAGTCTTATTCATTGATGTAGCTGATATTTAAAGGAGTTGAGGGGGGGAGTAGGTGAAACCATCCATCATAATTCTTTTGAATGTTTCCTCCGTGGAAGACTAAAATGGTTGTGTTTCTTGTTTCTAATAGGTAACAAACACTGACATTCCAAACTCATGCTGAATTTTTACCTGTCCATTTAACTCTGCTGCTTAGCACTCTGCCTGCTATGCCTCGAAGTAAAAGTCAAACCCAGACCAAACTCCCCTCCCTTGAAGTGAAAAACAACAACAACAAAGCTGCCCCTTCATCCGACAACTGCCTCCCAAAATTCTGACAGGCTACTGGTTGGGAAACAACATATCTGACACTGTCTAGTAGAGCATGATCAGAGTCAATTCACATCAGCAGTAACCTCAGACGAGCTTTCAGCTCAGCTGCAAAGATGAAAATACCCCGTCCATGTCTCCATGTCCACCTGTTCTTACCCAAAAGTGTAACAATGACTGAGGAAATTCAAGCAAATGAGCCGGGAAGTCAGAACAATAGTTATTTACAGTAGACAACACCTACTTCAGCAAACATATGAGATAAAAGCAACATCAAAGAGTGTTAGTGCAGCTGACAAGTCTGAAAAACGTGAATTTGAAAGGGCTTTGTCAATAAAATTTCACGCATTTTTTAAATTTATTTTTAGGAGATCATCTGCTCCAACTTTTCAAAACCTTACTGGCGCATCCCACAAGTTGGAATATCAGCAATCTGGCAAAAAAAGACATGCCTTTTTTTGAAAAGATTTTCCCACAGATTCCTCTATATGATCTCAACACTTGCCACTACTTCAGTGCATGGTTCATCTGGCTTCACTCCTAAAGGTCACCTTTGGGCTTCTCTCATCTTTTGCTTGCACAAGTACATGAACATGCAAACAAAGGAGCCACACTATCTTACTGGTACCAAGTCTTACTGCTCTGCCATTACGTAATCTGAGTTCATCAGAACCAAAGCCCTGGTTCACACTCAAACTCTGGTTTAATCTTTTTTTTTTTTTTTCCTCCAGAAAGCAAACAAAAAATCCTCAAACAATTCCGACATAACCAAGTCGTCACCAGTTCCCAAATGAAGACCTTGAAAATAAAATGTTCCCCCATATTCTCTCAGGAATTGTTAGTCCTCCTATCTCTGCAGCTACTTTCTAGGGACTTAATTGGAGTTTTCTTAATGCAAGTGCTGTTATCTCCCAAATCTCACGCTACCCTTGTCTGCTTTAATTATATTGATTTAGCTGTGATGTTTGCTTCACCTCTAAAACAACTTCCTAAGTGCCCTCCTTTCTTGTACCTGTTACTTTAATAAACAAAGTAAAGAATGTAAACATGCTGTAGGAAATTCTGGTTGATTTATATTTCCAAAGATTCTGTGCTTTTATTATGTCTTTACATCCAAGTACACTCTCAGAAGACCAAGAGCTTGGAAGCTAAAGATTTTGTTGCCAAAAATCATACAGTTTTCTTCAGTCTTAAGGAAGTCTAGAAACAAGAAACTTCCACTATACACTATGCTTTAATGCTGGCCTGGTATGGACCACATGGTAAAGAATGATTAAGGTAGTTTTTATGAAGAATTGTCACTAGGAAGTAAAACAGCTCATATCACTAACATCTTTAAAATGTTGCACCCAATCATGCCAACTTTGCATGGAAATATCATCTTCCTTACGCTATTTTCATGACAGTCAAACCTGGAGTGGGAAAGAAAGAAACACAGGTCTTTCTTATAATGGAGTAATCACATTATAACTTGAATGATTAAGAATGAAGAACCGTCTTGATAATAATTTTAAACCTTTGACAACACAGGCACCTTTGGTTAAGACAAAGCTATTTAACACCAGAACCCGAAACAAGGCCTGCAAGCCTATAGCTAGCTAACTGATATGATGAATAACACCGATACACTGGGTGCGTACTGTTTCCAGCATAGTCAGCACAAAGAACCACTGCTTGCCACTTCTGGAAAGCAGGCTGTTTATAAAAGTGTCTGAAGACAGATTTAAAAGGCTAACTTTGAACACTTAAATTTGAAAAATGTGACCTTTGTTTTTTCCCAGAATTCTGCATAATGCTATAAATCTAGTCTTTATCTTTGTGAAGCTATCCAGGCTGACAAGTGGCTTATATCTATGACCTTGTACCACAGAAGTAATTAAAAATGCATGCCACGAGAAGACTTTCAATTGCTCTTGTGCATTATCAAGTATAAGTCTCAAGGGGCAGCGAGATTGTTTTGTTGACATTATTTTGAATGACCAGTCTTCATGTAACACACAACAGATCTTCTGGTTTCATACTGGGGCTACCGTCTTTTCATTAAAAGCGGCAAAAACCGCTTTACCTTTAGAAAAACCCTCTGTCCCTATTTATATTTTAATCTGAGTTCTAAGAAAATCCCTGAGATCAAGCTACCAAATATTTCTGAAGGGAAAACAGGAAATCAGGGATTAATATTACTTAACTACAACTGCCACGATAGCTAAGGGATCGGGCTCTTTGCAGCATACGTGTTTGAATCACACAACACTACACAAAGGAGACAAAGTCAGGCTCTGAGTTAGGGTGATACTTCTTTGGTGTTATTCAGAACAGATTTGGGAGATCAGCTCTGAGCAAGCTACAGGAGAGATGCTGAACATGCCCAAGTGTAACCTAGTCTTTATATTCTGAGTAGACAAGGACACAAGAGCATCTCCACTGGAAGATGAGCGCAGAATAGGAAGGTGCCACACTAGCTCAGTTTAGTGGGGCCTCATGGACAGACACAAGGTGGAAGTTTCAAACTCAATCAGACATTGCATATTTACAGTTCTGCGAGCGTAAACTTTGCTGCCAGAGTCCAGGACAGATTGGTTTTAATATCCAGTACTGCTATGTCACCTGTGTTGAAGACCAGCTCTACAAACCGACAGAAGAAGGTTGGAAGAGAGAGGTGACCTGGATGAGATGGATGCTGCAGCCTCTTGCCCTCACTGCATGGCTGGGTATGTGCTTCACACCAGCTCCAACAGTAGTCCCCACACAAGTCAGCCCTCACTACCTCTCCTCCTCAGGGCCTCCAGACTTCCCTGCCAGTGATACCTATGAAAGTGAAAGACTCTGCACAAAAATAATTTCAAGCTGTACATGGACAGCAATATTCTTATGAAATATATTTAAGAACTCAAGGACAGGCCTTACAGCCTTATGCATGCGATACTGTTCATACTGTAGTAGGAACAGAGCTGCCCACTCTGAATTATTTGGTCCCTGGGAATCTGAGGGTGCAGATGTGATATATTACTGCAAATCAAATTTAAAGAATTAAGCTCAAGATACTGAAACCATAGATTCATGCATCTCAAAAAATTCAAGTATCATAGAAAAAAAAAAAAAAAGAGACTTCACATTCAAGAATTTCAAGTTTCCTAGGAAACTGGTGTAAGAAGGTACCTTATTTCAGAATGTTTTCACAACATTCAGCTCCAAGTCTGAATTATAGCTTAACGTGTCAGATGCAATCTCACCCTATAGCAAGAAAACTCTTCCAAGGAAACATTATTCCTCTTGGAATACATCAAGTATTCAATTCAAAGCCATTATTAATCATCCCTTTAAAAGGAGAGTGCATTCTGGCAAGGTCACATTGGTCAGGGTGCCTTTAATAGTTAAATTCATTACTTAGGATGTTTACTGCGGGCTTCGACAAGGAAATAATGGCAGAATTGGCAAGATCAGCATTTCAGCAAACCATGAGCCCGAGATGCTAAGTGTGCGTTTTGAACTATGAATTCAAAATGACACATTACCACTTACAAATCATTGGATGCAACATAGAATATTTTGGAAGCTTTGGAGACTGATTTAAAAGTTGAACACATCCCCAGCTGGAGATGGTAAAATTAAGTGGCAAAAGTATACTAACACAGGCAGCAACATAATCTCAATACTAACTGGTAAAAGAGCATTGCTGATTAGCACTGACCAAACTGAACAAGGTCTCTTAAAAAGGTAAAAGACGACGAAGCCTTTTCAGAAGTCACATTACCTAAAGCAAGTCTATCCTTTCTTTGACCACTACATACAACGTACAGTCAAATGCAGCTCTACCCAAGGCACGTGTCAGAAAAGGGACATTCTTCTAGAGAGACAGCTGAAGCAGTCAAAATAATCTTTGCAAATTTACATTAGTGGTGTAATGTGCAAAATCAAAACAGGCTAAAAAAAGGAGACTGCCTTCCAAAGCAACTCTGCTCGTGTGTTCTAGTGCACAGCACTGGTCAACAAATCTGCAACTCTTTATCAATCGTTTGAACTTACAAAACAAACATAATAATCCTTTCACTTATAGGCAGATATGTCAAATTTGACCTCTCCTGTGATTAGCCAAAATTTAAAACATTTAATTCCACAGTGCCGCTGTTATTGTTTTCATTTATGAGTTGATTCTTTCTTATTTAGATCCCATGTGCCACCAAAGAGAATAGGAAAATGCTTTGTTTCTGAACAGATACTGTACATTTACTGTTTCCCAACCCTTAGCTTTTCCAAAGCAGCTAAAAAAATACAAATAACTTGCTCCAGACTCTGCTCTCACAATCCCCAAAACACATTCTAGCTTTCCAAACATCTCTCCAGCCACACTGTATCTGGCTGAGGGTCAGGGGAAAAAAAACAACTAACCCAAGCCCCACGCCACCTAGCTTTCAAAAACGCTCAATGTATAAAATTACCTTTATCCTCAAACACACCAAAGGATGCGTGGCCATTTACTAGTTACACAATGATTTGGTCCTTCAGTGTCTAAAAAATCACTGTTCCTCAGAACCAAAGCAAATGGTGAAGGAGTTCTTCCAGTAACAACTTACCAATTTATAAGTGAAATTTAAATTAACCTTATTTTCCAAAGGTCTTATACCTGATCCATGTTCACTTAGGATGATGAATCTAAGCGTCCAGTTTCTCCTTTCCCTGACAATTTAACCAAGCTGATTTCTCTATCTTTGCAGCCTTTTTTTTTGCCTACGAGCTTCAGTTTCGTATATCAAAATTTGATGTTTTGAACAACGCAACACAAATTCTCTAGGCTCAAATCCTATGGGCTGCTAGACTCAGTACCATTTAGTACCATTCCATTTTCAAATGAAGTTCCAAGGAAAAAAAAAACTAATCCCCCTCATATTTACAAACAGATTATTTTTCCCCAAAGAGAAAGCTGCTATAGAGCAGGATGTAGCTGAGGTATATTAAAAAAAAAAATGCAATGAAAGGGCTACTTATAAGTATCTGCATATTTTAAGTCCACTGATGACATTGCCTGAATGAAGTGTAAACACAAAATCTGTCAGTTTAGATTATATTTCTGTGACACCAAGCTGCTGGCGTATCTCATATTCATCATGAATGGTTCTGTGCAGTAGCATCTTCCTTTAAGTTAAGGCATAGCTGTTGTCTCTGTCTTGTAGATTTAAATAATTATTTTTTTTCAGCTTTGGTGATATTCCCCTGCACCAGAAGCCCAACTTCATCATTTCTGAGTGACAGACTATGCAATGCAGGATTATTACATCAAAGGACAACACTGAAGTATCTATAAAGGAAAGAGGTCCCCAGGAGACTACTGTCAAAAGATATAAATGTCTTCCTCCAATATTAAAAAAAATAAATAACCCCTCTAAAACAAATTCCCAGACGATGTCCATCCAGCCTGGAAAGCCATCTATCTTTGCTTTGACAGTGACCGGTGCTCTCAGCACCAAAAACATTTGTTTTATTTGACAAGTATGGAGTGTGTATAGAGTCACCTGGAGAGACCACCAGGAGGAAAACAACAGCAGGGCAAGGCGCTTACTGCATGCTGTGCTGCCATGCACACCATGGCCCTCCTTAACATTCACTTAACTTCTCCAGATTTTTCCCCACGAGCAATCACGGGAGATACTGGTCTACTGCTTCTCCACTTCTGTAAAATCCAGAGTTCAGGGCCAGAAGAGAATAGTGAGAGTATTGCTGATATATTCTACAGGAGCTTTAAAAAAGGATTATTCTACTGATTAGAATCAGTGAGTGAGGCACGTAGCATGTACTGGGGATCATGGAAGTTTAGTGTGCTGTAAAATTCATGAAAAAAATTTAGGATGCATTTTAAGTCCACAAGGCCATGTGGGTGCAGCAATGATGGATATTCCACACGCATACATATTTTTGGTATTTGGCATACTGCATTCAGAGTGTATGGCTAAACTGCGGCACACAGTATCAGCCTGACTTAGGGGGCAATGCCACAATGCAGCGCCTTTGTGATAGCCTAGAAAAGCAAAATGATTAACATACCTTATCCCTTACTCTTGCCAGAGATAGCCAGCACTGTTAGCAACTGCAGTCCTACACAGGACAACGGCAGACAAACGCAAAGAGTATACTCTTTAACTATTCAGGTATGCCCCTCCTCAGAAATTAGCCCAAAGTAAACTCACAAATCTTTACAAATTAGCTTTTTTGTTTACATCAACAAACTCTATTGACCCTCTGTTGTCCCTTTCTTTCTCCCAGTTCTGCAGCGATCAGAACAAAGCCAAAGGATAAGGGCAACAAAGACCCACATCCCCCTGTAGCAACCTCCCCACCTTCACCTGCCTCAGCCTTGTAGAGCTCTAAATTCCACCATGATAGACAGCCGCCCCTTCAGAGAGGCTGTCATGCAGCAGACAGAGGCATTATACATGCAGGTGATGTATATAAATCTCTTTACAATCCTGTTTCCTCACACCTTGATTAATTACGTTTCTGTCTGCCTTCTTTCCTTTCAGACACAAATGCAAAGGACAGGCTCCGAGATTGGACTTTTTTTCCCCCCTCTTGAGTTCCTTTCTGAACTCAGCAGGTGCAATTCTACTGAAGGCAGGAAACTACCATTTCTAGATTATGTTCCTGGCGTCTGCTTATCTTTCCTGCTGAAAACATAGCTGATGTCATCAAAGCATATCAGAACTTAAACAAGCCCCTTGACCCCAGTATCCCTTCGCTGTAAATACAGTCTGAGCTTGTTTGAACTGGAAATTGTTGTTCTTGGGAATAATTGCTTTGTACACAGCACTGTCTCAAATCGATTACAGGACACATTTTCTGAGCTGTATGAGTTTTCATTATTAACCTCACAGTAACCTTAAAGGTTTGAGCTCATTCTCTTCGCCAAACTGCACAGATCCCTGGTTGCATAATCTCAAAAATGTCAACAGCAAAACAATCACAACAGGCACAAGTGTGCTTGCCTTGTTTCAATACAGCATGGCATTTCTAGTCTGATAAAGGTTAGAAAGCTTTCTCAGAGGTGAAAGAAAAAACTCTCCATGTACACATACCTCTTCAAATGATGAACAGAAACTAGATGGGAGGGACAAAAAGGAAAGATGAATTCCCAACTAAACAAGGTATTAGCAGAGAGATTACGAAAAGTATTGTAATTAGTACTCCCATTATAATTAGTACTCCCACTCCAAAGCAACAAAATAGCATCCTTTGACGTTAGCCTTCCCAGATTTTGGCTGAGGTAAAAGCAATATTGTAGGCACAATATGTGAATTTTTTACTTGTACCCATCATTTCTCGTCACATTCTGCAGTGGTTGGGATCACCAAAGGTACGAGTTGTCACCTAGGAATGGGTTTGGGTACTGAAAGCTGAAATCCAGGAACATTTGGCATTCATGCTATGGTAATGGTTCTGGGACTGGTAACAAAGGCTGGGGTTGAGAAAGAAATCTCCAGCTTTCATCATTTTGGAACTGAGAAAACCTAAAGAACTGACCTGGAAATTGTGAGGAGAAGGCTTCTAAGCTCCCAGTGACAATGGTGTGGGCATGGCTGCGTGCAAAATTTGATTCTCCTGGCCCTAGCTATTGCTAGAACATGTGAAAAGCTGACCTAGGAAATCAGTCAAACCCAGGTGAGACCCGAGTTTGGTCTGTGTGAGGATGGTTTCCTGACTTGACTATTTTCCTCTCCCTTTTGGGGAATGGAAATAGCGTGAACCCTATCTCACCACAACTGATGCTACTCAACTGAGTATCCACCTTGTTCCTTAGAATGATCATTGAAAAGCAACTTGCAGGAAGAGGAGAAATTTGCTGGCATTTGGGGTTTTGTTTGGTTTGTTGTTTAGATGTGGTTTTTGTGTGGGTTTTGGAGGCTGCTTTTTTTGTTTGTTTTTTTACACTTGCATCTAATTCAGCATCCTGTCAATATTTTCCTAAGCACAAAAAGCAACATCTTCAGCATAGTCACAGAAGTAATTATTTGGAAATAGGAGATTAGGCAGGAGAAAACCTCACATTAAAATTCCACATATTTCTACAGTCGAAAGGACAAACCCCACAATTATACAATGTGCAAAGACTGTCCAGAACAGACACTATCCCTAAGCCGCCATAAAGGCAAGATCACACCAGGAGTTAGCAGCAAGAGAAGTAAGCAGGCAGGACTGCTCAGTGGACTCATGGCTGACCACCTTTGTTTTCCATTAGAAAGCAAGCAGCAACAGAAGCTTTATCTAACATTAGCAAACAAAAGGGAGGAAAGGTGCAGGCTGCATCATATCATGAACAGATCTACTTTGCCCAAAAAGGACCTGTGATGCTAAACATTTTTTCTCCTAGTTATTAATTTCTACTTCCAACATCGGTGAGTGAGGCTATTATTACCCACATTCAAGTAATTCTCGCTTTGCTCTGTGTGATGTGGAAAAAGCAGAGCAAGACCAAGCATGCTGCTGAACAGGACAAGCAAACAGAGAGTTCTGAGCATCACAGTACTGTTTTACTCCAAATCACTACAATTGCATCATTTTTCTTTCCCACGCTAAGGCACATCTACAAACAGAAAATTCTCTTCTGCTTTTAAGAAAGGAACTTCAAAATTTGTATTCAGCCTATACCCTTCTCCACCCATGATCCTCTCTCCACAATACCCCCGTGATCAAGGTTCTTTTTTTGCCTCATGAGGAAGGATCCGTCTCCCAACATACTGGCAGGGCAGAATATTTTCTGAATACATCATTATGGCGTGCAGCTACAGTATAGGCCTATGAGAGTATGCCACTCCTCATTTTTCTATTGCATTTATTCAGAAAAAAAAAAACCAAAACAAAACTAAAACTACAAATACTGTATCTGAACTCCAAATGTTCTAGAATTCCTCCTAATCCACCAGCTTTCCTTCACGGAATCACCAGGTAAACATTGCAGGGAAGAGAAGATCTTTGACCAAATCAACATACTCTTCACCCTTACATCATCTGTAGGCTTTTACAAGGTGATGCCAGCAAGGTGCTATGCTTGTTTTCCTACCTTTGCTCCAGGAAGGGGATCATGTCCCCAGCCCCATAGCCACAATCAGTATGCTGTAGAAAGGGCAGATTCCCTCTTGCTGCCAACCTAATATAACTGCTATCAATCGCCACTGTAGCAAGAAGAGGATTTGGGCCTTGGAAACAACATATGAAGCCATGTATACGTGTTCCAGAAACCAGTTTGAAACAATTCAATTACTGGAGCAAGCCCCTTTGGTTTCTGACTAATGGACTGCATTTATCCAGCAAGAAGCAACAGGCAAATTTCGGCTTGAGAGACAACTTGTAAGTTGCATTCCCAGGCCCCATGAACAGCTTAAAGTGGGTTCTAATGAGAAAGATGTTGAGAGCCTGGTTCAATTTTCACTTGGTCCAGCAGTTGATTTACATCTCCTTCTATCCTTCTCCAGTTATCTCCCTGCTGTAAGATGACCGAGTCTGCAGCGGAATGCAGCTACTTAGAGATAATACTCAACAACACAGAGATGGCCCCAGAGGCGTCACAGCAGAATCTGGAACCCTCATTCCCAGAGGGTATACAATGCCATTTTTAGTAGTTGCTGACCCGTGTTAGAGAAAGAATGGGGTCAGGAAGGCAAGAAAATGCAGACGTAGCACAGCAATGCTGGAAGACAGTCAGTGTGCAAGACAACCCACCAAAAAAATCACGTGTACCATTAACTACTGAGGAGTGCTTTGCTGCTGAAAACATTCCCTGATAACATTTGGCATCTGGATTCTGTCTCCCACACACCAGGAACTGACGATGTCAGTAAAAAGGTTAAATGCTATCATATCTAAATTAGTCACGAGTGATGGTTTTTGTTAATTTTTGGAACAGAATGGAGAGTCACTACAGATAAGTTCTCCAAGACAGGGTATTAAGCCACCTAGAACCCCAAACTTCATCTAGTCCTTCCTCCCTACGTGTTTCTGGTAGTTTGAATTATCTATGAGACCATCCAGATACCCTACTGAGTTCTACAATAGTCACAACTCAAACATCTACACAACAAGTCACTGAAAGTGGAAAAGGAGGCCTGTAAAGTCATCTTTATCCTTTGCAAACACATAAAATGCTTTTAAATAGGAGGAAATATCTTGAAACCATAGCTGTGCTTCTACTAACTGAGCAGAAAGGATTTAATTCAACTTTCTCCACAGTAAAGAATATTGGAATGGAACCAAGCTTATTTACTGTGCAGTAATAAAACAAAAAGATAAATGAAGCCAATTACTTGAATTGTACCTCAAAGTATAGGTGGTGGCCCAGTGTTCATTCTGACCTTGTCTACAAAAGGCAAGACTGGAAGAGAACCTCACAAAGTCTTCTTGCCAGGCCATCTGCTCCAAAGCTGAATCAACAGCTTTTGAGAAAGGTTTCCCCAACCTCCTTCTCAAGACCTTCACTGATTGAGACTTCACAGTCTCTCCAGATAATCTTTTCCCAGGGTCTCTCCTAGCATCCAATCTGAGTCTTCTTTGCTACAGATTTCCCTCCCCCCTCTTCCCCCCAACTCTCCCCACCCCATGAATAAGAAAACAAATTATTCCCTTCACAACAGCTTTTTTTCAGGTATTTCAAGATTCCTGTCTCCCCCCATTCTCTTCTACTGCACACCCCTAAAATAATCCAAACTCCTCCTGTAGATCACGTTCCTTAGATTACTCTTGTTACTTTCTTCTGGATCCTCTCCAACTCATCCCACAGCATTCTTATTGTGGTGCCCACAAATATGCACTATATATCCTTTAAACTACACATACACTTAACAAGTCAGCCTACACACTGTTTCATACTTAAAGCTATGCATATTCAAATTATAATGTTATGAGTTAAAGTCAGCTTTATTTTAAATTATAGAGAAGATTAATATAGTGCATTTTAGACTAGATTGGTCAATAAGAATATATTTGTCATGAACTCACTCAAATTTAGTTAAATTAAGGGCACTATGTTTCTGGGCACCAGTAGGCATTGCTCTCTTCATGGCAGTTTGGCACTATTCCTTGGGAAAGGTGCAAGACAGTCACACACCTGCTCTATAAACCCAGTGCAACATGTTGTAGCACAATCATGCTCTATAATTTGGGAGCCCTCTTATTCACCGTGCCTCTTTTGATCTGAATTGAGTGCACAAAGCACAGTCACTGGTATCTACTTTGGCCTGAACTTACCACACACTCCTTCTGAGAGCTCTGCTAAACCTGAATATGTCTCATTTTCTCTTATTTACTGCAGCTCAGTCAGATCCTGGAAAGAGACCTGTCAGTTCTTGTTGTGTGCAGCTCAGTGACCTTCAGAGACACTATCGCCACTGAGCATTTCATTTAGCAAAGAACTGAGGAAAAGCACAGAGCCAGGGCCTCGTCTTGCAAAGAGTCACACTGCTTGATGATCTGCTCTCCCTAATGCAAAAGGGCAGACAGAGTATTCCCTTCCCTTTTTTTCCACCCAGTTAGCTTGACTATAAATGTGATTGCACTGATAAACTTTCACAGCAAGAGATCATTTGCCCAAACTAATTAACTGCTGCCACCAAATCACCATGTAATATTTTCACTAGAAAACGTGCAGCCTATGCTGCTGCATGACATTTAGCTTTCAATTGCACTCGGTCACCGGCAAAAAATTTTCAGATATTATTATTCGTGCTGGTTAAAGTTCCAGCTCTAGATAAAACATGGGCCCTGTGAAATGCCACTGCAGGAGCACTAATGCACTGAGTTAAGAAGCTGCTACTTGACTCCTGCTGCAGCAGAGGCTGAGGTTGAGGGGACTTGCCCAAGCGTTGCACAAGTGGGGCTGCTCTCACGCCAAGGGCTTGGTACACATAGCTTCCCCAGCCCCCAAGGGGAAGGGGACATGGGAAGCAGGGGATTAGGACAATCTGATGCAGCGCAGCAGATCAAGCAGTCACCGGGGCACAGCAGGGAGGGAGGAATGCTTAGGGCAGGAATTCATGCCGATCAGAGTACTCCCACTCAGCCTCATCTCCAGCCGAGGGGAACAGGGAGCAGCTCAGTTGGAGGGAGCAGAACAACTGTCTCAGTCTACAGCTCTCACTGGACTTTGAAAGATTTTGACCAGCGAGGTTTGTTCTGAGTGATGTTCACCTGTGCAAACAATGACAGTTTGACACTGGATAATGCTGTCTTGCTCCAATTAGCTTGTGGCTGCTCACTAGGCGACTGTCCCGAGAACAGCAGTTTGCACTTGGAGCATGACTTCTAGCCTCGCTTCAAGCACCATTAAGAAATTGCTCTGGCCAAGTTGCAGTTTGTATTTTATTCTCTCAATAAATCTGCCTGTTGATTTTGCTTGGATGCAGCACCATACCTGTGGTGTGGTGTGGAGACCAGAGAATCCAAGGGCCTGAAGCTCTGTAATACAAGCCATTTAGCTGATGTTGATAGTTAGGAGCAGCTAAGAGCTCAGGTAGACTTAAACCAAAATTTTACTGCTCTCCTCAATCCCAGGATGGGCAATGCACCAGGGCAGCAAACACAATAGCTTTTCAGGTTGTATCACATCTAGTAGCTTGCAGCCTCCAGAACAGCAAGGCTGTGCCAGGGTCAGGAACGAAACTATTAAAATTAAAGGGAGCATCTCAGCTTACACTCACAGCACGTGCATCAGGAAGCACAAGGTGATTTTGAAGTTTTAATTCAAGTTTAATTCTGGAAGGATCAATTCCCAAGTTAGCCCATGATGACCTAGCTCCAGAAGGAGCATAGATACATCAATCCACTCTTTCAGGCCATTGATTAGCCAGGCTGTTAATCACTGTCCCTGTCACAACCTGGCTACCAAGATCTAACCCACACAGACATATCTGCTCAGGCATAACTACCTCGGAAGTCTTTAACAGTGCTCTGTTTTGACAGGTGGAAGCTAACTTTCAAGGTTTCTATCCACAGATCTTTCCAGGAAAGAAATACCAAATTCTGTAAATTTCATTTAAAGTTCTGGTATAACAAAGCCCACAGCAAACCAAAACTGAACGTCACAGGCTACACCATGAATCCTTTGCTCACCTTACTACATAAATGCTCTCTGCAGTTGTGCCTTGTAAAGCACTGACATGTCACAAGTGAATAAGAGCTCAGCAGTCTGAGCAAGTGGATCCCAATTCAGACTGTGCCGCAACACAGTCCAGAGCAGAATCCAGCCTGCCTCCCAGGCCTAGGTCCTGGAAACATGACCTCAGCTGCCCTCTTATCATTTGCCTGATGTCTCGAACTTTACTCCTGTTTTCAGTATAGCCTTGTAATTAAGCACAGCAAGTGGGGACTGTGAGCTCAGAAGATGCAGTAGTTTACAGTTTTCTGATCTTGCTTAAGCAAGCAGTGTTTTGAAAGAACTGGGAGATACGTGCCAGAAAAGGGTCCTCAAGCTGCAGACTAATTTTAAAAATAATTGAGGAAGACATTCCGGTATTTGTTTGTATGATTTCGGCCATAACTGCAGCCTTGCTCTCTTCCATGTAGTCTTTAGTGAGGAGAAAGACAAGCGATCAGCAGCACAAGAACCCAGACACTTCCTGGAATTGCTGGGGTTTAATGCAAATGCATAAAATCTAGGCACTGCAGAGCTCTTTGCAATATAATCCCAAAGCTGCTTACAGGCCAACTCAAAATAAAATTGTTGTTGTGCCTGCCTGGTTACAATAAATATGCAATAACCTCTCAGATGCTGGTGCCAAAGAACATGAATTTACCTCAATGTTAAGTGTTTTATATGCAGCAATATGTTGTCATTAAAACAAAGCTCTGCAGAAGTCACATCTTAGTCATGGTCTATAATCTCCCCTTGGAAACCATTTTGCTGCCTTTTTACTTCAAGAATGCAGTTACTTTTTGCTGCACAAGGTGCTCAGCAGCAGCACGTTCCAAAACTGTAACAGGAGTTTTTTCAAAAAAAAAAAAGCTTTGAATAGCTCCTTGTGTTACTAGCATACAAAGAGACTTTAGAGTGCATCACAACACCACTCTGCTAGGCAATTTAAGGACACAGACCCTCTCCTGGGTGGGAGTACCAAAGGGGACAACCTGTGACACAAGGCTGACAGTGAATAGCAGAGACAGGAAAAGCAATTTGCCAGTAACAGTACTGAAATTGAAGCAAGATCTCCTCATTCTTACTTCTGTAGGTCTCGCTGCACCAACCCACGTGTGTCATTACCTGCAATCACACTCAGACAGGACTAAATACTAATTTCTGTCAACTCCCCTGCTGCGGTCCCCACTAAAACAGCTCCTGGAGCTCTTACCATTAGGCAAAAGACTCACGAAACACTGGAACAGGCTTCCTAGGAAGGTGGTTGATCATAGAATGGTTTAGGTTGGAAAGGACCTTGAAGACCATAGAGTTCCAACTCCCCTGCCATGGGCAGGGACACCTCCCACTAGACCAGGCTGCCCAAGGCCACGTCCAGCCTTGAACACATCCAGGGATGGGGCCTCAACAACCTCTCTGGGCAACCTGGTCCAGTGCCTCACCACCCTCAAAGTGAAAAATTTCTTCCTAATGTTTAATCTAAACCTGCTCTCTTCCAGTTTAAAGCCATTCCCCCTCGTCGTATCACTACATGCCCTAGTAAAAAGTCATTTCCCAGCTCTCCTGTAGGCTCCCTTTAGGGACTGGAAGGCTGCAATAAGATCTCCCCAGAGCCTTCTCTTCTCCAGGCTGAACAGCCCCAACTCTCTCAGCCTCTCCTCATAGGAGAGGTGCTCCAGCCCTCGGATCATCCTTGTGGCTTTCCTCTGGACACGCTCCAGCAGGTCCAGGTCCTTATGTTGGGGATTCCAGAGCTGGATGCAGTACTCCAGGTGGGGTCTCACGAGAGTGGAGTAGAGGGGCAGAATCACCTCCTTTGACCTGCTGGCCACACTTCTTTTGATGCAGCCCAGGATACGGTTGGCCTTCTGGGCTGCGATCGCACATTGCTGGCTTGTGTTGAGCTTCTCATCAATCAGCACCCCCAGGTCCTTCTCCTCAGGGCTGCTCTCCAGCCATTCCCCGCCAAGCCTGTATTTGTGCTTGGGATTGCCCCGACCCAGATGTAAGACCTTGTACTTGGCCTTGTTGAACTGCATGAGGTTGGCTTGGGCCCACCTCTGCAGCCTGTCCAGGTCCCTCTGGATGGCATCCCTCCCCTTCAGCGTGTCTACCTCGCCAAACAGCTTGGTATCATCAGCAAACTTGCTGAGGCTGCACTCGACCCCACTGTCCATGTCGCCGACAAAGATGTTGAACAGTACTGGTCCCAGTATTGACCCCTGAGGAACGCCACTCGTCACTGTTCTCCACTTGGACATCAAGCTGTTGACCACAACTCTTTGAGTGCGACCGTCCAGCCAATTCTGTATCCACCGAGTGGTCCATTTGTTGAATCCATGTCTCTTCAATTTAGAGACCAGGATATCATGTGGGACAGCGTCAAACGCTTTGCATTTGATGCCCCAAGCCTGTCAGTGTTTAAGAGGCATTTGGACAATGCCCTTTACAACATGCTTTAACTTGGTCAGCCCTGTGTTGGTCAGGCAATTGGACTAGATGATCATTGTAGGTGCCTTCCAACTGAAATAGTCTATTCTATTCTATTCTATTCTATTCTATATCATGGCTTTTGTAAACAGGCCTGAAAGCTCACTTGCTTTTGTAATCATCTTATACAACTGCAATCAGCCATGACAGCATCCTTTCAGATTATAATATCCCGAGACATGCAGATAGGAAAGACTTGCCTAAAGCTACTCTTCTACCACTTGTAAAAATATTAATAAAAATACCTAAGCAAGGGCTTGACTTTATTGCTATAGATTAAATGAAAAGGCAACTTTGCAAGAATTCTGGCTAGAAGGATTAAATTTTTATTGATCTGGTTGTTGTCTGATCAGGTCACCATCAAGACTCGCATTCACGCTATACAGCCCAACCACCATTTAGAGAAGATTTGCCCTCGTACGGCAAAGTTGCCTCTGCAGTCTGCTTGTACCGCATAGACTGGAAGGAGGCTGTGGATTGGCAGGACTCCACTGCTACTGCAATATAACATTTGCAATGGACTAAAATTTGCTATTTTGGCTGCACTTTTTAAAGCTGGAGAAGGAAGCCCAGATGTGGCCATTCGCCCATCTGTGGTTTGCCTGAAGGAAAAAGTGCAGCAAACCCCTGCACTTATGCTTTGAAAAAAGGAAGCAAAAGCTGAGGTTTGCTTCATTTGATGGTTGGTCCTTCCATTGCCATGCATACCTCAAATTTGCTTTCTCATTAGGCAGCAGCAGACACCCAGAATTCCTGTCTACTTCACTATATGCACAGAAAATAGGGATGACACCAAAGCCAGCAAGCTGGGTCACATACCCAGCAGTAATTACAACGGAGAAAGAAAACAGCAGGGAAAAAGACAATACCCAGAATCAAACAGTGGGATGCCAGAAACGCACACTTTTGTGCTTCAAAATACCCATAGAATCAGCTCTCTGTAATTCAGTCTGCACATTATCCCTTCAATCCATACTCAAACCAGGATACTCCTCTGATTTTGCTTGGAAATACAAGCATCTTGCCAACAGTCACATTCGGGATGTGCATCACAAGCTTCCTAATGCACACAAGCATGCTGTTTCGCTAGCAGTGGGCCAGGATGTTATTGTTCTCATGGACTCATGCTGGGAAGAAGTGTCCCCTCCACCCAAAGCCACAAAAAAAACCAGTCTCCAAGTTAAAATCTCATACTTCCCAGTCTTCAAACCCCTCCATCCTAGACACTTCACAGATGCTGAACAAGCATCAAACTTGCACAAACATGGCACTCTGTGGCCTGGTGGTCCTGTGCTCAGCTACATCTTGCTTGTGTTGGAACTCAAAATGCTTTCAGTGCCCCTGGGTTTATGCAGTCTCCATTCCCCACTATTTAGGCAACTTTGGAAGAGCCAGGAAAACAAAACATAAAAGAAAAAAATAATTCTGAAGAAGCCTTTTCTAGGCTTATGGTAAATGCATCGAGAGACTGTGGAAACATTCAAGTTGGGAATAACAGAAAAGTGTGGAGGTTTTACTTTAAAAGACTTCATTATCCTCATCCAGAAGAAATAGTTTAAAACAGATTGTAAGTTTCAGCTATGGCTTTTTGGGAAGGGAGGGTAATAAAAGAAACCCACAATTTGTCTTAGAAAGCCTGGTCTTAAAGCTGCCTTGCTCTAGATGTGCAAAGATTTGGGCCCACAACAAGACAATTTAAAAATATTTTTTTTTCCTGTGGCAATCTTTGGTGTATACAAAACAAACCTTATACCTGTTGTGGATATATATCTTTATTGCACACATTAGGAGAAACTACCTTGTCTTTGCTACTGAAAGGACAAGTACCTCTCCTACAAACCACGGCTCCAGGAAAGAGCCGTAAAATCAGAAGAGAGCATTTGAGAGCAAGCAGTGGCAGATAGCTGCAGACTGATGCAAAGATGATTCTTTGCCTGTGTTTTCTATTTTTCTGACATTGCTTAAGATTTTCATTATCCCTTCTACAAAAATGTTCCTCTTAGGAATAGCATGGGAGGGAGAACAAAGAGAGAGGTCTCCTTCAATAGCACACACAATAAGAAAATCCAAAGCAAAGGAGCTCAAACCCTATTACATTATAGAGCCATATTTATGCCACAGCTAATGTCATATTATCATGGCAGATGCAAAAGACTTGCTTTAAATTTCAGCTGAACATGAAATATGGCTAACAACTGAAATTGATTAGTAAGCTGCAAGTCACAGTTTGTGTCTCAAGCAGAGAGGAATCCATCCACAGAATCTATGACCCTGTAGCCTGGCTGGTATAGGATATAGAATCATAGAATTGTCTAGGTTGGAAGAGACCCTTGGGATCATCGAGTCCAACCATCTACCCTACTCTACAAAGTTCTCCCCTACACCATATCCCCCAACACCACATCTAAACGTCATCCAGGGATGGTGACTCAACCACCTCCCTGGGCAGTCTATTCCAATGCCCAACCACTCTTTCTGTGAAAAATTCCTTGCTAATGTTCAGTCTAAACCTACCCTGTTGGAGCTTGAAGCCCTTCCCTCTTGTTCTGTCATTAATTACCTGTGAGAAGAGACCAGCACCAACCTCTCTACAGTGTCCTTTCAAATAGTTGTAGAGAGTTATGAGGTCTCCCCTCAGCCTCCTCCTCCTCCAACTAAACAGTCCCTGCTCCTTCAACCGCTCTTCATATGACTTGTTTGCTAGGCCCTTCACCAGTTTCGTTGCCCTCCTCTGCACTCGCTCCAGCACCTCGATATCTCTCTTGTATTGAGGTGCCCAAAACTGGACACAATACTCGAGGTGTGGCCTCACCAGTGGTGAGTACAGGGGCACAATCACCTCCCTACTTCTGCTGGCCACGCTATTTCTAATACAAGCCAGGATGCCATTGGCTTTCTTGGCCACCTGGGCACACTGCTGGCTCATATTCAGCTGCTTGTCAATTAGAACCCCCAAGTCTCTTTCTGTCAGGCAGCTTTCCAGCCACACCTCCCCAAGTCTGTAGCACTGTATGGGGTTATTGTGGCCCAAGTGCAGAACCTGGCACTTGCCCTTGTTGAAACTCATACCATTGATGTTGGCCCAATGATCCAATCTATCTAAGTCTCTCTGTAGAGCTTCCCTATCCTCCTGGGAATCAACACTCCTACTTAACTTGGTGTCATCTGCAAACTTGCTGATGATACACCCTATGTCCTTATCAAGATCATCAATAAAGATGTTGAACAGAAATGGTCCCAACACTGAGCCCTGAGGCACACCATATGAATGCAAACAGATCAGCCAACGATTAGTCCAACCTCCCATTATTGCTAATGGGGATTTCTTGCTTAAACCACGATAGTCAAATGAACTTTATTCCTTTTAGGAAATCAGAGCGAAAATTATATCCTAGTGTTCAAAGAAATCACCTAAACATGATGGCTGACAGAGCAGTAACTAAAGCCTTGAACACCGAATAAGAATTACTCTTCTTAAATTGACTCTCTAGACAAAGTTAGTCCTATGCTTATCTCAGCACACATAACCAAAGACATGCTAGGGAGGCTGGAATTCAATTATCTCCCTGCACAGCTTAAGCTAACACATAGTCTCTTCCATCATCAAGTCTGTTTAGCCTCCATAGACATAAACAAATCTCAAGGAATGTAAAGAATTAGATAGGGTTATTAATACAGGGCCTAGAAGCTCCAAATCTTCCATTTGACATTAGCTATAATTGTCAGAGAACCATGCAAGATAGAGGCTGCCAGATGTTTTAACCCAACCCAAACATCTTATTTGTTCATGGTGTTTCTGGAAGAAATTTGCCCTTATAGCAAAAATGCAACGGTAAGAGTCACTTCAGTGCAAAAGGATCACTAAAAGATGGTAGCTTTAATTATTGCTTGACTTTGATGTCCCCAAATCCCTGGCACTCAAGCCTTTTTTGCTCAGAAACATCTGGCTCATGGGTTACCTGAGGATTCTCTTTGCTACACAATTACAAAAGCTACCAGGAGTCTGAAAATTCCCACGTGGGGGGGATTTATTAAAGAAGGACATATTCTGCGAGGAGAACTCCCACGGGTCAGAGGAAGCCGTGGTTCTTTTCAACTGCTGGCATAAAATTCACAAAGCACAAAGTATCCTTGTTTGAGGAAATAACCTTTAATGCCAAAGCCCAGTTCTCCTGGCACCAAGAAGGCCCCCTGTGACAAGCAGAGCAATAGGGGCTTCTCAGAAAAGAAATGCCTACATAACTTGAGGGTGGGGAGGGAGAAGCTATTCAACTGGAAGGACAACCCTGGCACAAGGACAAATGTGTACAAACTTGCTGCAAGGAAATTTAAGACTGGGAAGACATTTTAGTTGCAGAAGGCTTGTAACTCTCCAAGCAGTAAGGTCAGAGAACAGCCTCCTATACAGCAGTGATGAGGGCACGAGTGTCTAGTTGATTTAGAGAGACTGCTAGAAAAGAAGTTATAGAGGTATCCCAGAACAGAGTTGGCTGCAAGAGAAAAAAGACTATTCTTATTTGAGATTGTAACACAGTGACTCAGCAAGTCCTCAATGGTTCTGTATTTTCATTTAAAATAAGCTAAAGATCAGTCACCACATAAAAAACAACAAAACAACAAACCAAACAAAAAACACCTCATAAATAAAGCACCCAAGTCTGACACCCGTGCCGAATCCTACTGCCTGTAAGGAGATTGGTTCTGCTCTGCTGCATGTTACAAACCATTCCACATACCTGTCAGGATGCTAACTCCACATGTATAGGAAGAAGTGTAGGGGAGCCATGTGCATAGGCTGGGGAGTCCAAGAGTACTCTATTAAGTACTCTGTGCTCAGCTGTACCCTGGGCTACCATTCTAACTGCATATAAGACATTCAAATCCCTGTCTTGGCACCCTCAAATAACAGGCACATAAAATCCCTTATCAATCAAGTGTTATTGGACACTCTACAGGGAAGGTTCATTAAACTGTAAGGAAATCTGGATACTTCGATATGCTGGGTATGGATCCAGCTTCTTTAAAACTAGTATTTTTAACTACTTTGCATACTAAATCAATAAAATGTTACGATCACATAAGTCTTGTAAGGAAACGTACCCTAGAATTTAATAAAGATGAAAGAAATAAGATCCTCTTGTCATTTTATTTCTCTAGTCTAAGTTGAATTGATCAAAGTTCCTTTCTGCAGACCTCTTCACCCATCCAAGGAGAAGTTACAGGAAGGGCTATAACTCTTGCCTGTACAGCTCTGTCCTTTAACATGCCTCAGGGTGCAGTATTTCTGGTTGACTAAGGGATATAAGACTGGAATCTTTTTCAGCTTTTCATGCAGGTCTGTGAGGCACTGCTGCACTACTAAATTTTGTTCAAGATGGTTTTGCCGCAGCCATTTCCTGGTTTGATGCAAACCCAGGAACTCTTTGTTGCTTCCTTCAAAGAAACTGATGAGTTCCACCTTGTAAAGGATGAGGGCAGGAGGAGAAAGAGTTTCAGTCTTCTATTAATCTCTCTCTGTCCTCCTCCCATTGCCTTGTCCCTCATGTGTGGCTTTCCCAACTCTCCCTGAGTACTACTGGTTGAGGACTCCTCTTTCTATTAGGTGGTCTTTCGCTGTAAGACTCCTGGCTAAAGATCAGAGTTTACCCTAGTGAGCAGAGCAGAAAGCAGAAAAAGAGACTTTTCCCAAACTACAGAAGAGGCATGAGTTTCTTGCTTGCCGCCTCTTCAAACTCTGGGTGGGAGGCTCTGGCAAACAGAAGCACACTGGGGCTGCTGCAGGACTCCCACTTGTGGGCTGAAGCAACGTTATGCAAGCACAGAAACAACGGAGTCTTAATTACTGCAGCTGTGCAAGTGAAACAAGGACTGGAGTTTGAGAGCATGACTGATAAGCAGCTAGGTGACAGACTGATGAATAGACCATCTGTAGTCTGTCAAAGAGCTCACCAAAGTCTGTACCAAATACCCCAACATATAATGTGCAGGGTGAAAAGTGTCCAAGTATGGTATTAAAAAAGGAACGTACAACACAAACAGAACATGGTCATAGCTAAAGACTGGAGCTTCATAATTCAGAAGTGCACAGCAGAAGGTGATAGCTTACAGGAAGAAATATAAAGAAACACCAGATAAAGAACTGACAATATACATATAATAGAAAGCCAAAGCTTAGATCTGGGCCACGGAACTGAAGGGTTTCACTATGCATCATTTGGCGAAGAGCACAGGGTTATCTTTCCATCCACCATGCTACCTTGAATAGGAATCCTGTGTTCCACTGAGCTTTGGAGGTACACAAGGTTAAATAAACCATGATCCCCAGGACTTCAGAGCAGCCAACTACAGCCAGTAGGTGACAGATACCACTCTGCCATTTCAACAACAGAGGGACAGAAGTAAGCAGGAGAGTCAGACACATGAAGAAGTGGCCGCTACAGATTTAATGTCTGTATTCTAGTGTCACCTTTCTCCCCCCACTAGCGTGAAAGCAGTAGGCAGCGAGAGAGATGACAGAACTGTGAAAAAAAACTTATTTTCGATTCAGAATTTCCCCTGTTGCAATTGAACCTACAAACTTACACAGATATTGTTCTGAAACACAGGTGAAGAGATCTTCTTTCTGCCCCATCAATACGTATGGTAAACAGCCCAGCTCTAGCACCAGAGGAAAACTGCCTTTGAGCATCTTTAGGTTAGTCTTGTGGAACAGTTTCTTGCTTCCCTTCCTGTTGCAGGAGAATCATTGCCTATTTGCCAGCATCATCATATTATGCTCATGAATGGACTCATAACATGGAACAACGCTGGTGAGAAGATGCTTTGCAAAACCTTCTCAGGCACAGGAAACGTAGAGGTCTTTGAGGCTAGAATCTTTTCTGTAGAACAAAGCATCCATGATAGCTTCACAATAAAAACTGAATTAGAAACACTAACCTATTTTTTCCATGCAGTTGAGTTTTCCCTATTTGAATAGGGTGAGCATCTACTGAATTCTCCACAGGAGTTAATGGAAGATAAAACAATTTTTTTCCTGAAGAGATTTAAAACTTACTTGGAAAAAAAAAATATTAGTATGCATGACTTCTTTAGGTATGTTATATAGCCCTGATCAATCAGTCCCCTTGTTTGCAGGGAAATCTTTGTCCTAGATTTGCAGTCAGGTTCACAGGTTTTTATGCTGGCAATTTTGAGTTTATTGAATCACAGACCCCATGTTGAATTTTCTTCCATCAGCTTGTTCGTTATTCATGTATGCATGTGTGCACAACACCAGCTAACCTTGTGATCTCAGGGTAATAAATTCACTGAAGGTATGCATTTCTCTAAGCACAAGAAGTTGCATAGTTGTGTTAAGTATTTTAAGACCTTTTTTTTTCAGCAGGGATTTTAATTCACACTATTTTTAATCCGTGCTACATCTAGTTTCAGTAGCCCATTGTAGGCATTTTCATATCACAGTAAATCTCATAACAGGAATGCACAAACCAGTGCTGTGACCATGGCTTTTTATACTATGAAAAATTCCAGTGTTTGATTAGCTGTTTATAGCAATCTCAGTTGTGTATTTCAGTCTGGCAAGGAAAGATATGAATAACTCAGAAACTGCACATCAAACAAGAAAACTCAATAGAACACCCCAATGTTTTCCCAAGTTTAAAGAAAAATATTTCAAGAAAATGCAAATAAGGGATTTGGGATAGAAAACATGGAATGAAATTTTAAATTTTTAATAAAACCCAATATCAATATATATGCTTCTCACATACTGATGGTAAATATGATGCAAATGTAAGGGTGATAACAGGGTAGGTCACAAATCTATGAGAATCCTTTTATACTAACCAAATTCCAAATCCCTCTGATCTGCTTTAAATTGTAATTTGGACTAGGAGGTTATATGCATACAGTGCCCCTGATATTCTTCAGCTGTAAAATCCTACCCATAAAACTTGATAGATAAGCTTTGAATTTCCAAGAAGAATACATTTAGAACAAAAAAAGAGAACATGAAAAGTTAAGGGATTTTATATTTATTTTTTTTTTAGAAAAGATTTCTATCGCAGAGATAACACATCAGCTGTTTAGGTAAAATGGAATGCAAAGGCAGATTTCGATCAATATCTGAACAGCATAGCTAGCAAAAAATGTAACGGTGTTGCAGTTTCTGTCCAACAGGGCTTTGAAATTCAACACTCAGAAGGTAGGAAATGAAAGTTAACTCGTTGCTTACTATGGCATTGCATTTGTCTTCTCACTTCTCCAAACCAGTCTTCCACTGGTGCTCAGAAGGGCATAGCAGCCACATATCACACAACAAAAAGCCTTATTCTCTTTGAGAAAGTGTGATCTCTCTCTAGTTCAAACAATCTCTTTCATATAGAGGATAGAAAAAGCAGTGGTATAGAAATATCATACTATAGCTTTCTAGCAATAGGCCACAAATGAATATGGAAGGGATTTCCCCATCGAAAGATATCCAGCAACAGAGAGCTGTACAAGAGGATGCAAGCCATAGCCCACTAGGCACCAGCCAGCAATTAAGAGCTTACTTCACTGAGATGACACAGAACTGCAATTCTGGCACTATCTTCTCCTTCAGTGTCCTTTTGTCATCAAAAAAATTACAGAGTGAAATTACAGAACAAAACTCTGTCTCCATCACCGTGTTACTTTAGCTAAGAGCAGACAACAAATCAGGTGATACAATGAAGTAAGCCATCACCTCTCCCCAGTGAAGTCAGAGAAATCAGGCTGGGTCTGGAGAAAGTGGAACACTGTTTGTAAGGCACATGTAGCTTAAGTAAGTTTCACAAGAGAAAAACATCAGAGTTCAGCAGATTTACAGAATTGGGACAGTATTTATGATTATAGATATGATACTACTAGTAACTTTTTGTCCTTGCCTTCTGTTTCCACACTACAGCCAACACCGCCTTCAGGACAGAATTGAATCACATAGTTGACTGATTAGGAGCCCTCAAACCAAGTCAAAAAGGTACTGTCTGGCTGAACTCTCGCCTTGAAAAAGATTGAGATAAACAATTCTAAAATTAAAAGAAAAGAAGGGAGAGATTCACTGTAACAGACAGTTAGTCAAATGAAGTGTGACACGTCATCCCCAGAGGAAGGGAAACTGGCAGCCTGGCTGTCTTTTCCTCATGACAACCCCAGGATATATGACTATCTCTCGGCAGAGAACAGAAAGAGGTACTACAGTTGTCCGTATCACTGCAGCCCAGTTTAATTAGCAGTCTGCTAAAGAGCTAAGTCTCATAATTAATAGTGATGCAAGGAGGCCAACAGCACAACAGAAAACAATTTGCAGTGTTCTTCCAGACCTAGCTGACTAATCCACTTTGGGGATCACTTTAATGAACATTTCCGATGAACATTTCTGGCTTCCAAACACTTTCCAAAAATATGGGAGGCAGCAAGGAAAATATTTGGTATTCATTTCTGCCTGCTGACCAACCTGCTCTTTCAGTTTGTTTGGCAACCTGCTATCAGATTAGGCATCTTATTTGCACAAAATGTTCATGACAATTACAGATGAACTACTAAATTGTTCCCTCTGGACATCTTTGATACCACCATCTAGGGGAAGAGGAAATAAGATTGATTCACAAATGTTTCATAGTGATAAGCATTTATCTCTCTGCTAGCTGTTGCACTGATACGCTCTGTTGGGTACTACCCTATTCTTGCTGAAACCAACAGATTTTTGGATTGAATCCATAATTCAGGAAGCAAAGGTATGCAAGTAGCAAAATAGTAAACCAAGGTCTGACTTGCTCATGTAACATAAAGATCCTTGATTAGTTGAGGAAAAAATGTAATTCAGCTGCTCAGAGCCAGACCATGTCCAACCTCCCTTTCCAGATGACGAATTCCAGGGTGAAGTATCTGTAACTTGTTAAAAGAACAAAGCCTGAATTTAGCTGTCTGGCACAGGACTTGTCTTCACGTTATGATTTATCTCTCAACTACTAACTACTAATACCTCAAAGTTTCCTTTTCTTTTTCCTTTAAAGTTCAAATAGACACAAGCAAAAAAGCTCTTAAGAGTTCCGATCTTCATAGCTGTTTTATGAGGCAAGACTTTACATTTTCTTGTAAAGTTTGATATCATCTCTTGTTTTAATGCTTTCTCTTTTTTTCTTCTTTCTTTCTTAAGGTAACAGGTGCTCAACTTGGGCTGAAAGGCTGTTGACGCATTTTCAGATTTATGTCAGGAGACTTGTTAGTTCCCTAAAATAAAACAATCAGCACGGGGGTATTCTGAAACAGAAGAGGGATACTTCTCCCCTCCACCCCATCAACTGTTGTATAGTCTTTCAAAGAGATTCTGGATTGTACACTGCTGGAGTGACACAAAGCAATGTCACGAAGCAAGCACAAGCAATGATGCAGAACTTCTAATTGCCAGTTATTCATGCACGCACATCACCTGACAAAAGAGAGCAACCTACAATAGCATTTCACTCTCATAAAGTGAAGAACCTCACCTATCACCGAAGAGGTCTGTTGCTGTGATGCAGGCAAACATGTGGGAGAGCAGCCACAAGCGCACTTACTTGAAAAAGTATAAATTAACTTTTAACCACAAAGGCAGCCCAAACCCGAATTTTTTCAGTTAGGGATTTCAATAGCTAGGGAACGAGATAGCGAAGTTGGTCTGTTCTCTAGTGGAAAGAAAGAGTCAGTTTTGATTTTAGACCCTTCCCATCTTTTAGCCTGCATATACCCCAGAACATTTCCCATACCCACCTTCGGACTTACTAATGTGCTGCAGTGGAGCAGACATGACTTTCAAAAAAGTGGATTTGTTTGAAGTAGAGCAGAGGCATTATTGCTAACAGTGTCCCAGCAGCCATTTCCACAATCATGACTTCTCTTTACTAACACTACTACAAAATGGAAAAGCTGTTCTTTTCCAGGGAAACAAAACAAAAAGCCAGCCTAGTTCAAAAGTCTCCTTCTGAGCAGGTCCCCTCAGATTTCCTTTTTCTGCAGTACTAATTAGCACGCTTAGTCTGAAGGTCTGTCCCAAAGGAAGCTCATACTCCACAAATTCCCTGTAGCATCTTGACAGGCAAACAAGGGATGTGCAGTCAGCTTCTGGAACGGCATTATTAGTGATGTGCACAGCAAAAACACTTGACATACTGGCTTAGGCCCATTCTGCAGAGGATGGAGAGAAGGGCATATATCTATACGTACACATACTTTACCAAAAGCAGCACTAGATCTGCCTGCTCAGAATCCAGTCTCCAACTGGAATTCCTCATGGTGTTCGTGTCAACTGTGAGCGGAAGTGCTTACACCACTAGAAGGATGACCTTGCTGAAAGATGGATACCAGACCCAAGCTTGGTTTTGCGCAATAGGCCCTCTGGAAAACTGTATGTGCTGCTTCAGTAGTCACTAAGAAATCCAATACTCAAAGTGCACAGATACATGGACAGACCTGAAAGTTATTCCCCAGCAACCTCTCTTCCAAGACAAACCAGAGTGATTTTAGCCCCAGTGTTTCTAAGAACTCTTTTTCAGCTTAAAGTCAGCACCTTTACAGCTTAAAGTCAGCACACAACCTGCAACAGCCACCTGAAATCTCACTCTGTTTTGTGAGACTCCGTTCGCTATTTTATTTACCACCAACAAGCCATTGTATGCATCAAGCTCGCCTTTTTCCTAGTAAGAGAGAATTTGCAAGGAAGGACATTGTCCTTGCTTTACCAGAGGATATTAATGGATAATTGGCCAAGACTTGGTGATGAAGTAGTATGTCTGTGAAGCTGGTTTAAAATTACTGCAACTCAAAACATGTCACTGATTAACAGCCTAATCAAGTTGACTAGGTCTGTGGTCACAAGCACACATTACTTCTGACTAAAACCAGTAAGAGTGCTCATAGTTAAGGGATGGGAGCTATAAAACTCATGCATCATGTTAATAGGCTTTTGATAAATTAAAGTCAACAATGCCATTTTGCAAAAAGTCTCAGTCACCAAGACAGAAACAAACCACCAGAAAAAAAAAAAAAATATAGAAGCACTCCAAAATTGTCTTTTTTCCTTTTTAGGCAAGATAGAAGTTTACATTTAAGACAATAAAACCCTTCAGCCACCTTTACCCCTGGATTTCCTACTTTGTGTTGACTTTCTGCTCAAAAGGACACCAGCATCATGTAAAAGATGTCTGTGCATCTTTCTAGATTGTGCTCTGCGGAACAGAGCTGTCATCTCTGCATTTTATAACACTTGGCAGCAAACTCATATTCCTTGTGCACCACAGACTTCCCCTAAGGCCATCAAGTGTGCTGGCTATGGACAGCACAGGGTTAGGGCTTTCAATTATAAACCCAGATCTACTCACACTTTCTGCAGATGAGAGACACAGATCCCGTGATAGGCATGTGCACTAACCGTGTACAGGATATATCAGTTCTGCACACCTACAGTATCAGGGGACCCTCACTGTTTCAGTCAGATTTTTGACCCATTTTTCCCTGTGAAATTATGACCTACATTCTATGTGTAATTTTCAGAGGAATAAAAAATACCTCAAAACCTCAATATAAATCTTTCTGAGATCTAATTCTGTACCCTACAGAGTCACCACGTCTGGTAAATCCAAAAGAAAACAAGCTAAGCAGGGTATAAATGTGTACTGTACTTGCTGACCAGCTTGCAGCAGAAAGCACAGAAGGTACCTGGGTTTAGACACGCAGTGTTGAACTTGGGTTCAAACGCACTTCTCTCAAGAAGCTTTCTAGAAGAACCACCACTCACACAGAACAAGATGAAAACATTCTGGCTGCAGATTAACATTGTAGATTGAAACTGTCAAAGAGAAGAGCCCAAGGCATACATTCTAAAAAAAAAAAAAAATAATGGATGACTCAAGAGGTAAATTATAATCTCATGGAAAATACTATAGTAAAAGGCTGCTCCCCAGATTTAATGGCACCATTAATTAACATGCCTACTAAGACTGATCAACGTATTTTTTCTTCAATGCATCTGAAATGTGCTAATGAATTGGTCTTGGCAAATGGGCTCAAACATGATCAAATAGTCAGCTTTCTGTAGGAGAAAAAGGCAGTTGTTCTCATGGTACAAAGCAACATAATTAAGCATTTACAGAATGCTCAGAAGATAAGATATGGCTATAAATATCATTTTCTCCCTCCTCCTTGTTCTTTGCTTCATCTCAAATCAAGGTGGGGGGGAAGGAACAATAGTAGAGAAGGGGTCACAACATAGCTCTATCATCATCTCCTCCCTCATTATTTGAAAAGATTGAGTATGATTCTTGAAGGCTTCAGGAATTAGTGGAGGAATCGGAATCCAGCTTACAATGGCTGGTTGTTTTGTTTCATTTCTGAAACATGCATTCCAGTGCCCCTACAGGTATTAAAATAAAAATTCTGATTCTACCCCAGAATTGCAGTAGAAGTGCCATAAATCTGATAATTTCTTGGTTATACTATATTGCCAATACAGCTTCTGCTCTCATCTACCTGGGATGTGGGAACCGATTTTGGTAGTTTCAGACCATACACAGGTATACCTCGTCATCCAGCTCTAGTGATCCAGAGATTAATTTGAAATACACCCTCTTACTCTCAAATTCCCCAGATAACTTTTTCCCAGCACTAATCCAGAAATAGCAAGTGGTTTCTAGGTGGCCTGAGAATGAACGGGGCAAAGAACTGTGGGAATTTCAGACAGATCTTGTCTCTGGCTGTTAGACAGTGAAAGAAGCTGAGAAGCCAAAAAGAGGTCAGCTAAAAAAAGAGGTATTCCTCACTCCATTATGCAAACTGAATTTATTCATGTAGAAAAATCTCTGAAAAAAAAAAAATTCCTAGCAGGGCTGCTGTTGTCTATTGCTACAGCCAATTCCTCTGGGTTTGAACTCTGACCACTGGGAATTTCATTCTGCTTCACAATAAAACCATGAATAGTCTGTGCCATTAAATAGTCTGTTCTTCAACAAACACTAACACTACATAATACTTCACTTTTTCTTTTTGTCCTTTCTTAAAAGAAGGGTCATGCCTACCTCTTTCATCAGAGATTCCTTTTTCTCTTTCAGAAATCAAAACCCAAATACCTAAAAATGAAAGAGACTGAATCTGGATGAAAAGGAAGATGACAAGACAAGAAACGGACCCAACAAGCTGCTGCCTAGCTGTGGACACAGGCAGTCATACAGAACACTAAGAAGTAAAAGGAACAGTTCCTGTTCCTGCTGTGGACCACTTCGTTTCAAGGTTAGCAAGGGCATGTCCCCAAATAGTACCTTCAGCTCTGATGGGAAGTAAGCACTTGAGAAACATTAGTAGGCTGCCAAACCCTTTCAAGTGTTCATCATCTGTTTGGAGAGCAGGTGGAGCAAAGGCAGAGGCTGTCTGAGCTGTCTAAAGGAGCTCACAGTTCTTTAGTCCTATTTAGGAAGGAACCTCTTGGGATGAATTGACAAACCTATTTCAGACCCTGACAATAAGAAACCCTCATGTCTTTATCATTATGTGGGCACTTGTTCCTGAGGACAGGACTGAGACAGGCTCTGCATAACATGGCTAAATAAAGTCTTCTTATCTACCTGAAAAGCTGATCCAACTGAGCTCTTCCATAAACAGTACCAGACCTAACTCTGTGACCCTACAGTAGTCACAGAGAACAAAAAAAACTGCTCTTGCTCTTCCTGTGAGTAAGAGCTGCATCTTTGTAGCTCAATTATTTAAAGCCTTGAGTTGCATTTTTAAATTCTGCGTGGAAGAATGATCTTAAAGGATAAATCATTTGTATTCAAAGGTCTGGTAAGCACATTTGATCAGACCTATCTATTTTAATTAAAAGATAGTATTCTTCCTTCCTGTTAATTTTTCAGACCTAATACAACCATGGGAAGGTGATCTGTTGCTGATTAATACTTATTATACAACAAGAAATCCACGAATGTCTTCAACCGATGATCACATTCCATATCATTATTGCCACCTCAAACATGAGGGGTATGTTTTTTTAAATCATATTTTGAAACTTTGCTGTAAAACCACAATTACAAGCACTGAATTCTCCCAATCTTAATTCAGGACATGTTTCTGTTAATTTTGGCCAGCAGTGATGTTATAATGCCCTGATGTATTAGAAGCTTTACAGTTATGATCTGTGATTGTAAAATGCAATCAACTAAGATAGTATATTCACCTAAAATCAAGCACAGTGCTTTCTTCTTCCAGTTAGCTGTCATTGTCAGGAATAAAATCTAGGTGGTCACTGATCCAAGACAGCGAGACATCATACTCTGTCCTGAAACATGTCACTAAGAGGTGTTTGAGGCACAAAGAGAGAGACTCTTAGCTAAAAAACAAACAGGAGAATCTTGTCTTTTTATTCAAGACATTTGAGTTTGGAACATTCAACTTACTGCAGTGATGTATTCTGCAAAAGTGGAATCTAACTGCATATTTCCCTGCTCCCAGTGAAGTCAACCAGAGCCAAGAACAGATTGGATCAAGACAGAACTTGGAACAATCTTTGTGCAATCCAAGCAAACCTACCAAATAACCAAAAACAAAAATGCAGAAGTAGTTTACACAGCTTGTCCAATTTCTAAATTTAAAGCGACTCCCTCTGCGGGGTACAAACTTGGTCCTGAACTTCTCATGTTCTTGTGCTTTCACTCTTCACAGGTCACAGTACAACAATATATAACGAAAAAAAATTAGTGCTTTCATAGTGAACAGTTTCTTCAAAGGAGTGGGGAAAGCTGAAGTGGCATTTATCATCTTGGGTTACACAGAGTTTGTATGAAGTAATAAAATTTCCTCAAAGAGCCTTGGATTTATAATACACCTCCTAAAATCCTTGAACAATGCATTTGGTCTGTAGTATTTTCCTCGAAACTATTCAATTAATTCAGGCTTTGGGCTAGCTGATTAATTTTTACTTCATTATAGTTATTTCTTCCCAAATATACTTTGCATAAAGATTCCCAGGCTCCTCATTTTTCACAGCCAAGTAGTAAATTAGCTTCCCACGTAACAAAGTGATTAACCGTTTTCTGCTACTGTTGCAGCCAAAGTTCTGGAGTTCTGTCTGCCATAACATCAGGACAAAAAGAGCTGAATAGTTTCCTTCTATTACTGAAATCAGGAGTGATAAGATATCCCACTGGCTTTCCTCCTTCCATAATAAATTATGCCTGTCTACAGATCAACCCTCTGCATTTTTCTTTCATTGTTAGTATAACGAAATTCCATAGCACTAAGGAAAATAGTGTGGCTGAACTCAGAACATAAATTAGTCTCAGAAAATGAACAAACTGAGCAAGTACATCTTTGTTTCTAAAGTAAACATTAATAAAATAGAAAAAAAAAGCTGTCACACTGACGAAAGAGGCTAATGCTTTCAGCCTCTCATCTCTGCTATGGGTTTTCTGTATTCGATTTTAGGTGTCAAGCTAAGATTTTAGAGATGCTCTAAATTCAGTTCCTCGGGTAAGAGTCATTATCATTAAACATTCCTATTCCTCTGAAAGCAAAACTGCACAGAATTATTCAAGAGTTCAGCTGGCATCTCTAAAAAGAGGCATCAAAACCTGTTGGTTTTGGTTAGACAAACATTCACAACAAAAGTTCCAGTGCCCATTTAAGAATGACAGAGTGCTCTTTGGAGTGACTGTCTATCTGTGCCTCTCTTATTCCAGGGCTAAGCCTACGCAGCCCATCAGATCAAACAAAGTAAGAGTGTGAACACAAACAGGTGTTCCTTTGTCTCCCAGAAAAGATGTCCATATGTAGTAAGTATACTCAAAAGGCAAGCATTCCATATGTTCTTAGTCAAAGATGAAATAGATTTCATTCCAAACGTGGGCTCCACTAAGTAATTACAGTCCCACTTCTGTTCATGGCAAGTGTCACAGGAAAGGTTACAGAAATTTAGGTGGGTTTACATGTCCCAACAACCAAGGTCACACAACATAACACAACCAGCAAGAGTGACAGAACCTCCTTCCAGCATAGACTGAACCCAACACAGAGATCCACCACCCTACTGAGAGCACTTAGTCTTTTGGTTATAGGTGTCCAGACAACAGAGAACTTCTGAAATCCCATACATGAAAAATAATAGTGTCTCCAATCTCTTTCAGAGTTAAGGACCGATACCTCAGCCGTAGCAAGCACAGTAACTAATACTGCTAAACCACAGATGAGAACAGAGAGGTAAACAGGGATTAGGACCCAGATTCATCCAACTTAATTCCACTCAAGTTCCCATGGTCCAAGTTTCTAAGATATATAGCTCAAGGCCTTCATGAATGGTCAGCTGCCAGGAAATACCAGAGGGTTTGCCATGGTAAGCGGTGGTCTTTGTGATCTAGCTAAAGTGCATGTGAGACATCCATCCACTGATGCGTCACTCCAGAGGCTGAACTATGTCCTTCTTCTGGCAAGCATTTCAACACGAAAAGCTAACAAGTAGTTAATTCCTTGATTTGTAAAGGCTAATTGGAAACCTTGAGGAAATTGCATTAAATACAACATTAAAAGCCTTCATTTTTCAGATACAGAAAAGCCCCAAAACAAAAGTATTTTTCACTACCTCAGTGTCTCTGCTGCTGCTGGAGAAAGAATGCACAAAATTTGGAAGTCCAGCACAGGAATATGAGATTTAAGGGCAGAACTGGATTCCTGAGGCATCAGTCTATCTACTGCTATCACTAATAAACATCCAATAATTCCACTCATAAATGGATGCTTCATTTTAGAATTGAGTTACAGGCTTTGTCTGACATAAAAAAATAGCATCCATGTAAATAAAGCACAGTTCTCCTCAGGAACTTACAGCTTTGTATGCTAGCTTCCGTATTTATTGCCTCATCAAGTGTGAAAGCATATCTGAAATGGATACCGACCACTCCTTGAATTCCTTTCTGCATGAGCAATACCAGAGGTTAAATGCCTGTGAGTCTGTAGGAGGGCATACAACCAGCTATGCCTGCCTGACAGTGAGCGTATACACTCTTAAGCTGTGGCACAAGATATTCCCCAGAAAGGTCCACTGATGGAGAGATACTCCAACCTTAGTCACAAAACCCATGCTGTATTACGCAAATCTCATGCTTGTCTTGTTTTGTCCTTACTTTATCTAGTCTCCCAAGCAACAACTTTCACAAAGCAGAGGTAAGATTATTTTAAGTCCTAAATTAGCGTTAATTGCAAATAAGATGACGGACCATCAAGTGTATGTATTACAAAATTCTTCACTGGACGCAGACCAAAACTACACTAGAGGCATAGTCTAATATCGCAGAGTATTTTCTCTTTAGCGCCAAGTGCTCTACCTGCAACTTTTCTGCGTTTGCTTCTTTTTCTACATTCCAATTAAGAGCTTCCTCTACCAATTAACCCATGTATTTGCATTATAATAACAGTGAGAAGTCGCCCACTGTAAACCATTGGTATTTCCTGTTGATGCCATAGAAAGTCTTCACTTCTGTGCACTCAAATGTGGCAAATTCATTTTTCTGATATCTCATGTTAATTACTTGCTCAAAGAGCAAGTCACCAATTTCAAATGCATTTCCTTGAAGGCCAGCAATAGGAGATCCATACATCAAACAACTAAATGGATCTTACTTCATGCGGTTGTAAGTTTATATAAAGGCAAAGCCATTAAAATTAGATTCAAAGTGGAGTGTCAAAGACTAGCATGAATAGTTTTATGTAAATATTATTGCATAGAGAAGAAAGTGAGTACAGATAAAAGACACTCCCAACTTATGTCATATGTATCATGATAGCTACTTATCTACAACTGTATTCAGCTGCTGAATTTAATCAGTCATAAGAAGAGCTAATCACAGAACCACCTTCCAGAGCATGAGAATCTCAGAATGCAAATGAGGCACCTGATGTGAAAATCACTATTTTAGATATTTTTAAAAGTTGAGCTAGATTTAGTGAGTCAGACCTAACTTCTCAGGCAAACCAGCTTTTAATTTTCTATGTCACTTTATATTATGCAACTGTTTTGGAAACTTTCTCTTTCCTTAAGACAGCATCTTCTCACCTGCATACTATTCTTTCTTGCAGGAGGCGATTTCAGTTCATAGCAATACAAGCAGAGTAAGACCCACTGGAAAGCCTACATTTTAATTCCAGGTGCACTTTGAAGATTTACTTTGGGAAAAGTAAAAGCTAATTGAAGTCAGCTAGCAATAGTTACAGGTTACTCTGAAAGTTGTAAAACACAAGGATTGGATCCACTCTGAGCACAAAACACCTCTGTACTGACAAAGGTCTGATGACCTCCAGACAGCAAACCTCAATTCTACCCTCTTTATAGTTTATCTAGACCTGAAACTGAAGAAGCTACAAGCATGTGACAGCAGAGATGCTGTTTACAGAGGTGGAAGCTTTTGGAGAACGGAGGGAATAGGTATGTGTGTCAAAAGCTTTCACGGAGCCCAAGTAAAATTCAAAGGTCTCTTCCCACATACCCTTAATTAATCAAACCAAAATGGCACGTTATATTAGGAGCACATAAGATTGGTGTTCAGCTATGGGAAAGTGATAATGGAGAAAATTTGGGAAGGCAAGAGAGCTGATTGAAGCTGGTCATATATGCATGACGGGAAGAGGAAATCAGCATGTCTGAGAAGAACTGAAGATGGATCCCCAGTAACCGTAGGAACCCATGAATCCACAGTAGGCAGACTGGTGAGTGACTGTGCAAGCAGAAAAGGTAGGAACACAATTGAAGAAGTAGACCCTATGGATAGCGTAGGGGAGAACACGACACTGACAGAGATCCAGGATGTGTTACTCACAAATCCTAAGGACAGCCAAGAAATTGCCTGCCTGAAAACATCAATACATTCAGTATTTCTATTACCATCTTCTGCACATTTAACTTCTCAATCAGAAGTACATAACCAGCCACCAAATCCCGTTTCCTCACTGATGTCACAAAAGCCACAGGCCCCACAGAATATAGCAATTAATTACTCAGAAGCCAGGGGGCAGGAAGGTGAGAACAAAACAAGACAGTAAACCACTTCAGAGTTTTAACCGTAACTAGTTGCCTATGCGAATATGACTACAAAGCTTTATATTGCCCCTCCTGAATAGGCCTCTCAACCCTTAAATTTTGGCTGCTAAAAGCGTTCCTGAACAACTCAAGACACTTGCCATAACTGCAGCCAAACACATGGAAACTGGATACACCAGATAACAGGGTGAAAACACTGTCTGTGTGAAACTGGTGAGAGTCACAATTTGTAACTGAGCAGGTTTTGGCTGGGCCAAGTAGCTTGTGTGTCAAATGCCTCATGCTGCTAAATAATAGAGTTGGACTTTCTGTATAAGCCAAGTTAGCATCCTACAACAGGGACGATGACATTTTTGCATTTGCCATTTTCTGCTTCTGCGCTATATCAAGTTTTCCACTGCAGCATCAGGAGAGATTTCTACCTACTTCTGCTTAAAGAAGCCAGATATGGACAGCAGTTCTATACCTTTGTTATCTTTATAAAAAGGTTAGTTTACAAACTGCCTTCTTTTTCTACCAAAGCAAAATATATCCAAGTTCCCAGTGATTTCTACACCTTTTGTGTTATGCTACCGAAACGGTGAGCATACTTTACAAAAGGCACTTGACATTAGCCTCAGAAGTGGTCCCAATCAAAAAAAGAAAACAAAAGCGTTCGATACTGCCATTGTGAGATACAAAAAAGAGAAGGTTCACCAGAGAGATGAATTGAAAGCAGGCAATTGGCCCTCCTTCCCTGGGTGAGGTTCCTTGATCTGGAAAGATTACTTTATAAGGTTTGGAATATCTGCAAAACACTATTTGCTCCACAAAAATGTATGTAAAAATGACTTTTAAAAGGACAATATTTCTTCTTAAGGTCTTCCTCAATTTCTATCATGAAAAACTGCCCGAGAACTTGTTCTGATTATACTTCATATTATGTTAATTCCATTATTCAACTATAACCACATCCTGCAGACAAAAGCTGTCCAAGGCTGTCATCATCTGTGCTAAGGGCACCAATATAGATGTTATTACTAATCAAGACAACTATCTTCCTAGAAAGGAGGAGGAGAAATTAAGATGCACTTTATTTAATAAATGGTATCTAATAATAAATAGATAATGGCATCTAATAATAAGTAGTGAGCATCTTTCATTTCACTTGTCATGACAATTAAGGGCCAAGTTTACAGAATATTTTTCAGTATTTGTCTTTAAGATAAACAATAAGTTTCAGGTTGCTGCTTCTTTTTGGAACAATAGTATGGGGCAATAGTATGGCTTCTGTAACCTCAAACTGCCAGTATTTACAGGATGATCAGTTTGTGCTAGGGTCAGAGAACCCTGAAGGAAGCAGAAGCTTTCCCAGGCAGAACAGCTGGCACAGATAAGCAGCTAAAAAAATAAGATTATGTTCTTAATCTTGCAAATTTCTACAAAAACTGAAAATCCTTCCAATCTGGTTCCCTTCATACACACACACTAAAAGCACCAGGAAACAGCTATTACATCAAAACAATAAAGTTTGTTGGGGTTTTGTGTTTGTTTTGGTGTTTTTTTGGTTTTGTTTGTTTGTTTGTTTGTTTTTAATCAAATAAGCAATGCAAAATTTTAAAACTTAGGTTTTGGGAAGCTGTAACTACAAATACCTTCTACCATCCTTATATGGATTGCTCATATCTGACAGAATCTGGAAAGTTGATTAATGAATAAACATTCCTGAAATCTGAAAAGATGAAATTCATTAAAGCACTTAAAAGTGGTTGGGAGCACAGCAGGGGTGGATTCTATGCAAGTCCTGCCCTTCCTTCTTACAGGGGGATCTGGAGTGCATGGGACAGTTGTCACGCAGGGACAGGAACTACCTTTACTTGCTTTCTGTCCAAACTGCAGGGGCCATTGAGATAAGTGAAGATTTTTGCATGGAGGCAGAAAAGGCCATCTTCATTTGCAGTGTGACTGTCATGATTTTTGGATCGTGACAGATACATAACAAGACTGCATTAGAAACAGCATGGCTTTTACTAAGTGTGTACCAGCGTCTATTTGCATGTTTAACAGAGGAAAAAAACCCCCACCAAATATCTGGTTAAAAGCATTGAAATACGCTCCCACCATGTTCAAGATGCACAGGAAGGGGGAGGAATTCCTCCCACGGATTGAGGCACTAGAGGAAAGAACCCTGCAGAGCTCAGTTTTGAGTTGCAGGATGCAGCTTCCCCCACTGCTTCTGAAGTTTCTTATCTTCTGACTCTTCTTGACGCAAAGCTGAGAAGCTCCCTGTAGCAACAGGCTGCGAAAATACTTTCACATGAGCAAATAGATCCAACATTCATTCTTCCATTCCTTCCCCGTTTAACAGCCGATAACCTGTTTTAGGGGAAGCGCAGGGCAGCCTGGCAGCAGCAGAAAGCACACTAGGCATGAAATCTGCCAAAAAATTACTAACTTCTACCCTCTAAGTTCACCTTCATTAACCCTTTAATATTACTCTTTTCCATGTGTTCAGGAGGAAATACCTCGTTACAGACCCTGCGTTCCCAACTACAGTGTTCAAATGGATGGCTCAAAGGATAAGTGTTTTTTCCTCACCATTTTCAGAATAGTAGGTGCATTTTCTCTTTGTAGGAACATGCAAGTTTTCACACGAACCAGAAATACAGAGTAAAAAGGACTGAGCAGAGATGGTCCTGCTCTGCAATGGTGCTAATCAGTAGCATATTAGCTATGTAGAAGACAGCTATTGTAACTGCGGATCCTATCTTGTGTGATATTCAGTAATGCTCTGTGTTAATGTCCAAATATTGGGTATTGTTCTACATAATTCTTTCAATACTGCCACAAAACAACTAATTCAACAGCTGCATGCCTTCCAACTGGAGCTAAGATGCTGAAGAACAAATATTATGAACGCCTGAATGCTGAGAACAGGCCTCTTCCTTTCTCACTTATCGTCCTTCTGATCCTTCTGTACAGAACAAAGCTGCTCCACTCTGGATGTGTCAATACAACCATTTCCATGACAACAGCCTAGGATGTGCCAAATATAGACATTTGACTTCAACAAACAGAGAAGGAAGAGACACATGACTAGAGAACATTCCGCTGCACTGCATTTAAACCCAGTTCCTTCCTTATGGCCGTGGGCAAACACTCAGAGAAGAATTATTGGTGGCCCTTTGAGATACTAGTGCTCTCAGTTGTTGATCACCACATTTCTGCCACCCATGCTCTCTCCTGCTGCAGAGGGGAGGGAACCAGCTGTCTAGCTTGACCCCAAGTTCTCCAGTACCAAGTCAAACAGCTAAGCATTAGCAGCAGATGAAGGGAGGTTTAAATTTAGTTTCCCACCCTTATTTTGAAAGAACTGAGGCTTATACACTATTTCATTTCACCAGCTCTGCTTTGAAGGTAGAAGACTGGCAGAAGCAAAGAACAGACAACTTCTTAAGTCACATCACAAGGACTCGCCAGCATTTTCCTTCTCATAGTGCCACGCGAGGTTCATGCAGCACTAAGGCCTCCTGCAGAGTAATGCAAAGAGTATCACCCGTTGAAGAAACCCCATTGCAGTGCAGGACCTGACCTGAGGCCCTTGTTGCCAGCTGCTGCCTTAGCATAGTACACTGCATGTTATAAGACAAAACATAAGCACCTTGCTCTTCCTGCTGTACTGCAGGCCCCCAAGTAGTATATATAATTCCTGCACAATTAGAGCTCCACAATGCATGAACTGCCTGGGCTTTTAACATCAATCCATTTAAAACAGCAAATGGGTATATACAGCTACTGTTAAACTCTGAAAATCCACTAAGACACTCCCAGTTCCATGGCTCTCAGATCCTGGACCAGTGCTATGCAGGGAGCCAGGAAATTCCAACCTGCAGCAGAGTCAGAGCTCTTTCTATGGCCCTTGTAGGGTACTTGAAGCAATGTTTTTGGTCTATGGCCCAGCTCTGTTTTCCTTTTGATTATCTTACAGACACTGCTTAGCAACCCACACAACCTTGTCCCTTGTATTTAGACTTTGTAGGACAGGAAAACAGAGCAGGAATGAAGCTAATGTGCCTGCCTACCACTGAGAGCACATAGTAATTGCCGAAACCTCTTTTCCTCCAGCATTCCTATCTACTTTGAATCTCTTCCGAGAACCTGCTGAAGTCTTGTTACCTCAGGTGCTTTGACAAGAAGCAAGTAGTCTGGATCAGTGTTTACAGAGGAAAGCCCTGTTTTACCTGTAATGCTTTAAATTGCGTAAGAACAATTGCTAGATCGATACCCTTTGTGCACCACAAGCTGGGTGACAAGGAAAGACATTCACAACGACGGATGCTGTGTTTAAACTGGGTTATCCATGGGATTTACTCACAAGTGCTCATTCTAACAAGCACGCTGGCCTCTCACATAGGTTTCTGGGATTAATAATTACAGTACTGCAGCAGTGAAACAGTTGGCTGTTGTGTCCAATACTGTAAGTCCCTTCTGTGCCACGACTTGTTCCTTATTGAGCGCTATAAATAGAGAGGCTGAATGAGCCTCAGTGTATGTAGAACAGAAAACACATACAAGGCTTGATCAAAGAGCACATAGCCTCAGTGCTTTCTAGAGATACTTCAGACAAGTCTTTACCTTTGCATAAACTATTTGTTCAACCAGATCCCTTTCACATGCACACCAAAGTCTGGCCTGGCATATGCCTGAGGCCATGATACAGCTAATATCAGACATCACTCTCAGAAAAGCAAAGCAAGCACTGACCAGATGTTAACTCTCCCACTTCCCACTGGCATGCTTAGCAAGTGCAGTAATGTGCAGCAAGAGGCCACAAAAAAACCCCACAAACAAACAAAATATCCCACACCATGCAATTCATAGCCTAGAAGAATGAAACACTTTCAGAGCTTTAGCCATCAAACACTGTCTGTACAGGCATGTGTCACTAATGAACCATCAGCTACAAGATCTCCTGCGATTAAGCAACTCCAACCTGCCTTGTCTCCACAAAGCTTCCTCTCCAACTATGTGTTCCCCTGATCAATAGGAAGCAACTTATGAGGTCCACAGGGATCCAACAGTCAGCGAACCCTGTCCCTCAGGACCAAGGCGGGAAAGATTTGCTTCTGTTTTCAGAACATTTCATCTACCTACCTCCTTTGCCAAAGAAAGCACTTGCCAGATAAAGCCTCAGATGTGATACCAGTTGCTCTGCTACCCACAGGGAGAAGGATGATCATTAAGGTGGTTGGGACTCAAAAACCCCAGCATATTAAACTCAATGAGGACTCAGCTGACAACCAGTGCAAATAAGGCTGCAAGGAAAAAATGGATATACTGGAGTGGGTCCAGCAAAAGGCCAGACATGATTAAGGCACTGCAGCACCTGACATACACAGGGAGGCTGAGTGAGCTAGGATTGTTCAGCCTGGAGAAGAGAAGGCTCAGGGGTATCCTAACAATGTGTATACGTACCTGATGGAGGGGCTGCAGAAGACAGGGCCAGACTCTGCTCAATGGTGGCTGACAAAAGGACAAGAAGAAATGGACATAAACTGGAATACAGTAAATTCTCTTCAAACATAAAACTTTTTACTGTAAGGGTGGTCACAGCCTGGAACAGGTTGTCCAGAGAGATTATGGAGTCTCCATTCCTGTAGATAGTCAAAACCTGATTGGCCACCCACTCTAGGTGGCCCTGTTTTGAGCAGGGGTTTGGACTAGACAGTCTCCAGAAGTACTTAAACCATTCTGAGATTCAGGGTGGTAGGAAGACCTGCTTTAGAAGCCCTGAAGCAAAACTAGAACTTTCTACAGTAGGCTAATTTTTCAGGAGCAGCCCACTGCAGAGGATGCTTCAGTTCTCCAGGACTCTGAAAACAAGAGCATAATTAAAGAAAATCAGTATCAATCATGCAAGTTAGCCTCCTTGCCAAGTACAGTGGTGCAGGGGGAAGCTTCATCCCCCCTTCCTGCCTTATCTGAGAAGAGGATCAACAGCCAGCCAGCAGTGAACTACACAAGTCAGGGTGCCATAAAAACCTTTGTCATATGGAAAGGCTGGGAAATAACTGGAAGAAATTCCTTCTGCCCTTATCTGCATACAGTTTGCACTAAGCCAAGACTAATTCTCCTCTGAACACTGAGAACTCACTGAACTGCCCCTTCTTTGCTCAGTATGATAAAGGAACTGGGTCACAGTCAGCTGCAAAGTTAAAGCACTGGTGCCACTGCACATCAGTGAATGCCCTAATGGTAGTGTAAAGCATAAGAATAGGTGACAAGTCCTCTGACAAGGGGACAGAATGATCCTCCTCTTCCCTGTATTGGCACTATCTTCCCATAAAAAAAACAACAGAAGTCATCCTCATCCTTTATTTTTATTGCACCTGGAAAAATCTTTATGATCAAGATGCCTTTCTCAAAAATGAAAGCTGAGAAAAGGAAAGGCAGCATGCCAGGCTGCAGTCCCCATCTTTATTCAGAAAAAAAAAAAACCAAACCAAAACCAAACCAAAACACTTTCATTTGGCCAAACAGTCTTTTAGGAATTGACCCAGCAGTGCTCACGCTCATCTACATTTATGATTCCAGAGACATCAAGAATGATTTAGAAGAGTCAAAACTAATGACCTGGCCATTATTAATTCAGTGGATTTTTAAATAATTCTGTCCAAGAATCAAGTCACAGGCTTGAAAAGCTGTGACATTTCCTTATCTTACCCTTGGAAGTATATTGTTGTTCTTCAGAAAACTAAGTTTTCCAGATCAGAGGAGCTATCTAGAGCAGGCCATCACAAGTGGATGCCTAAAAGATGCATAAGCTGTTGTACTACAATCAATTTGGAGAATTCCTCTAGTGGCTCAGAGACAACGGTCAAATGCTACTTGGAGGCCAAGCAGAAGCTGTATAGTGCACGCCCTCACGTGAGCCAGAAAAAGCAGCATGAAATATAATGCTTCACAGGTGAGCATTATAACACCAACTGTGACCATAGATGCATAGGAGAAAGCTTGACCAAACCCCCAGAATTCAGTCTATGGAGAGTACTGGCATTAAACCAGGTTGAAATAGGACTGCCAGGCCCCAGATTTACAGCAGTATAGAGACTATGGTAAAGCTCAGAATTGGGACTAGAAATAGCCCAAAACAAATTATTTTCCATTCACTAAAGAAAGCTGACAGATCCAATCAACAAGTTTCAGTACAGATGGTTTCTGCACATTTTTAATTTATTCAGGCTTTTAAGGCTGATAAGAATGCCACATTTCAAATTGATCCAAATCCACTGTTTCAGGGTATTAGTAACGCTGTGTTTTCATAATAAACTCTCTTAAAAGGTTTATTGTCAAAGCTTCTTTCAGGCATGCAGGGTAGGTTTTTGCCTTGAGCAGGATGTACCATCAGTGACCTCAAGCTGACACGCAGCTCTGCTCAGGGAGAGTGCCCTCCTGCCAGAGCACCAGTCAAGTCAGCAGGAGCTGAGCCAACTGAGAAGCTACTCAGTGCTTCAAACAAAAGCTCCAGAATTCATGCTATTATTTTCTTTTCCAGGTCACTCTGTATCATCAGAAATTGAGACACTTGGAATATATCCATACAATGAAACCTGCGCAATAAGCACTTGAGCAGTTTTGCCTGCTGTAGGACTACCAAACAACCCAGGCCTGGAGTTCATAGCACCTTACTCTTGGACCATACTCCTGCCTTCAGCATCCTGCTGTAATCTCTCAATTGCAGATACTTCACAACTGAAGCTGAGGTCAGATCTGAATGCTGCAGGCGTATATTTTTCAGATGAACTCTGAATTGACCACTTCAGCACATAGCACTGAACAGGGTTTTTGACATGTGTGATTAAGCCTCACAGCCACACTGTCCCAGATTATAGAGTATAACAGTATGTTACCTGAGAGATGGCAATGGAAGTCACACAGCAGAAGCTCCAGCAGCCCTTGGGGTGCACCTTTTCAGCAGAGGAGACCGATTCTCACTGCATGCTGCACCTTATTGCTACAGCTGAACATTTAGTTTCAACAGAGCGTGTTTGGGTTTTTTTTGTTTTGTTTTGTTTTGTTTTTTTGTCATTCAGTAATTAATTAGACAGCTTTTCCTCCTCCAAACTTGTATATGCCTTTATTTTTCTAAAGATCACTGCAAGGAATAACTTCAATGACAGCTCCAAGAACAGGGAGCCATGCCTAATTAGTGCATAGACGCTGTTTGCAGCCTTCCTTTTCTTCTTAAAAGAATCTATGAACTGCAGTTTTGAAACACCAAGTATGTCTTTCTGCATATGCATTTGAGTAGTGATCTTGGTTCACGCTTAGCTGAGGGCTTTTAACACCTGGTGTGGAAAGATTTCATTGGCAGAGGGAGAGTATAAATAGTTTAACTCTACCCAAGAAAACAGATCATTTGGCATTCATATTGGGCCTCCTAGCACATCATCTTTTTGCTTACCTTTTTAAGGACAGACTTCAATAAAAAACGAGGCTACTTCAAAACTACCTCATGGAAACTATTTCCATTAGCCAAAAGGGAAACTCTTGCTATTTCACCCCCACATGGAAATATATCTCTGCCAGCTGTTATGAAAACATAGCCAGTCTTATCTTTATTTATTCTCAACATGAAACATTAGAGTGACATTACAATGTTTTTGATTAAAAAAAAAATAATGATCAGAGCTCTGCATTTTCCTGATGTTCCTGAAACAAAAACTTCTTTTTCCAAGTTGTTTTATAAATACTCACATGTAATTTACCTTCGAATACAACAGGATAGTACCAAATATTTTAACAGCACATTTGAAATGGATTTCAAATTATTATATAGGCATTATTAGATGTCTTAAGAATGGTTTTGAAAGAAACCTTATCTTTATCCATTAGTAGATAAACAAATTGAGCCCAAATCTAGAAATGCTTGTTTGTGAGAAAACTCACAAGTTTGTTAATAAGCAAATATTCTAAGCTTAACCAGTGAACAACTGTGTATATACATACACACTCAAATATGACATAAAAAGAGTATTCAACTGACCAACAAGAAGGAAATTCAAAACAGCTGATAGGGATTTTATTTCTTTGCATACTCAGTTGCCTTTAACCCATGAATTGCTTCCTGTTTAACTACCACTTGCCAGCTTGCATCATGCTGGGAGGCCACAGAATGCATAAATCCACCTGCATGTGGGGCTGATACACCAGAGCTTCCGTAAGCACTCCTCCAGACACAGCACAACTTGGAAAGGGCTCAATTACTCTAGCAAAACAATTATTTACTCTTTATCTGTACTCGGGGAGGGGGGGGGGGGGGAAGCTACTTGAGCTCTTACAAGCCAACATCATAGTCCAGGGCATCTCTTGCTCCTTGATTAGAAGGGATTGAAAATAACAACATATACCTGCTTAGGCAAATATACCCTGAGGTATATCCGCAGTGACAGCTGCCAACACTTGTATGTTCACAGAATGTAATCCAAGACAGTTAACCAGGTGCAAACTATGGTCCTATCAGCTTACAGCCAAGTTAATGTCTTGGTTTCATGTGCAGACACACCACTTCTAACAGCAGCCCTGTGTGAAAGGCACAGCCACTGAAGGCATTCAGTACTCATGAAGACGGCTCATCTACAGACTTTGGGCTTGCTCAGAACAGTATCCTGTGCAGTCTAGCGCACCCAGCTCGTTCCTAGCACTTTTAAGCAAATTACTGAACTATGCAGTTGGTTTAACAAACCTCAGACTATGATGGACTTTTAGACGAGACAGAATTCTAATTAAGTTAGAAACCTCCACAGATAACTACTGACCCTCAGAAGAGGGCTATATTTCTCTAATCCTTCAAAGATGTTTCTCACAGTTCAGATAATTGGAGAGCAAGACCTTAATAGGGAATAATTTCAGTTACAGACAAGCTTAGTAAGTTAAAGTATATATCCCCATGGCAAAGAAAAGGCATTATTAGTTAGGTTAAACAACACAGGTAACTGATAAGCAGTAATAGTGAAGCTTCATCGTGTGTAGACAACAATTATACACATTCTTCACGACCACTGGGCGTATATACTATTTGACAGCACATGTTATAGCCTATATTTTTTTCACTTTTTTTTTTTTTTACCTACATGAAGTAGGTCCAGATAACCCAAATGAACAGGCACATTCAACAGTTACTCCAAGCCTTTGCATGTCTACCCAAAAGTAGAGAAAGGAAGGGTCATGTGGGCTTCACAGTGGCACCTCACTCCCCCTTCCATTTACCCTCTTGGACCATGCAAGTTTACTGCTGCAAGAGCTGTGATGCTGGTAGTATCCAAATCAGGTGGCTTAAAGCTGTTTCACTTCCAACTAGAAAAACAACAAGAACTAAAGCATGAATATACCTGAAAGGAGCATTGGTCTGAAAGGCTGTCTTAAAGGTAACCGAATCTTTGAGGAAATACAGCCTTAGAAGATGTCATATTCCTCAGCAAAGGGAATAGTAATCACAATGTAAATGTTCTTCATGGGAGTTGTTTTGAAAGCAGAGAAAGAAAAGAATGAAGATGGTGTACCTGAACAGGGGGTGCACCTGAGAAGCGTCACAGGCAATGCTCCCAAAGATCTACCTTTTTCCCCTCTGCAAATACAGCATCAGCAAAAATGGGAATGTTTCTCTCTTGCTAATCTGTGCCTCACAGGGACATGATGAGAATGATTACACTTTTCTACCTACATTAACACTATTTCTATTCCTCTTTTTATGGAAAAGCATGATGCTAGGAATATTTTGCACTGAAAACACATTTCTTTAGGTGTATTGATGTGTTAGATGGCCAAGTCTACATACACTTAGCATTTACTGAGGCTGCATTCACTAGAATGAACTCAACCACTATTAACGTAGATGCCCTCAGCGAGTAACATACCAAGTCACAGTTCAGCAACACTCAACGCATTACTTGGAAGATGTAATTTCAAATAAGAAATCTTTACTTAAGCTTTAGGGAAGCTCATTACTTCAGCCAAGAGATGTTAATCTTGTAATTCTTCCTCAAAAGTTCAGGATCTCTCATAGGTTTACCTAACTGCATTAGTCACCATTACAAATGAATCCACACAGAAAAATCAAAGTTAATTTAGCATGGATTGTTGGTTTTCGTGGGATTTTTTGTTGTTGTGTTTTTTGTTCAGCTTTTTTTTTTTTTTAATTCATTGATTAATTGTTCAGAAGATGAATGGATGTCATTCTGGCAGGTGACATCGGAAATACATGGGTGGGGGGGAACACATAGGACATGCTACAATGCAATCAATGAATCCAGCTGAAACATCCTAGCTCACAATTTGCCAAGTCAAGGGTGAAACATAACATCAACATGCTGTAGTGTATGCTTTGAGGCACTAACTTCCCCACCCCCCCAGCTCTCCTTTGGAAGCATTCTGAAACACTTTGAACCTTAAATCAATCTCCCATTGTGTGACCTCTTTAACTCCTGCTGACTATGTGACCCTAGAGAAAGAAGGGTCAGTGGAATTATACACTGCAGTCCATGAACACAGCTGCAGATATCAGTACCAAAAAGGCAGGGCTAGGGGAAGAGAAATGAAAAAGAAAGAGCCCAAAAGAAAATCTCTTGCCAAACAAGAAAGATGCAAAGCATTTGCCACAGCTCTATTACTGGCTCCCTCATCAGCCACAGTAATGAAATGAATGACTTGAAAAAAAGGTTTCTAAAAAAAGGCCTCTTTTTTTTTAAGCTCTGGATAAAAAACAAAATAACCCTCCACCCATACTCTAGGCTTTCTTGTTTGTTTAAAGGCCATATTTCCAAGGCTAGTAGATGAGCATATCTGCATATCAGGAGCCACAAAACTGTGCAGAGGGGCACTGAAGTGTAGTCTGTACAATTAAATTGCTACATATGCACAAATACACAGAGGATCTCTTTGGGAAACTATGGCAACTGCTAGTCCACTACCTTGCAATTCCCCCTTTGTCCCTATCTTTATTTACTCTTCTAGTCCTTCCCAACTTGGACAAGCAAAAGAATAAACAGAAGTATTAATGAGGTCAGGATTGGACCTGCAACAAAGGAGCTGGAAAAGCAGACTGACCTACTCACAAGCTTGAATCCAGAGATATTCTAAAGGAAACAAGCTTTTCAGTAGAGCTGTACAACAGCAACGAATGGGATATAGGCAGCATGAGCCTGGGATACAAAGTCTTGCCTAGGAAACCAGGGTTAGAGTGCCCATAGTGCCATTGAATCACTTGCTGGAGCACTGTCACAACTGACCTTTAATTTGGATGCCTCACGTCTTTTTGTCCAGCTGAGATACTCAAGGCCGGATTTTCAGAACTGCTGAGCAACCCAAGCTCCCAGTCATTTTCTCACTGGAATACTGCACTGGCCAAACATTTGGAAATTGCTCGTAAGTATTTAAAAATAGCAAGGCTACTATCCAAATATCAAACTACATGTACTTCTTTTTCTATCCTAAATCAAACTTTGAAAGCCTCTCGGGCCCTCTGTGAGGGTTATTGATGCTTATGAAGTCCTCTGGCATCCTCAAATGGAGAGCCTAGTAGAACTGCAAAGCATTCCCTCTTCTCATGTTCACATTTAGCCTCAGGGAGAAGGGCCTCCCCATGTAATAGAATGTATATTGACATTTAGACCAAAAATACCATGGACTGATATTAAAAAACAGTATGATTTTTCACTTCCTACAAGTCTGAACTATGTTTTTTGCATAATTTTTTCAAATGGCATTTGCACAGAAGTTTGTGCTGTAACGTGTCTTTTCTCTTTCAATTCTGTATCACACTTAATTTCCCCTCTTGATCAATACATTACAAGAAAGTCAACTCCAAAACAAAAGGAATCATACTTCATTACTGATTGCAGAGGAAGATTTTTTAACCTTTCTTAACAGCTTTTTCCCCTTGTGAACCTAGGAAAACGCTACCTGTCTTTTCCACATAGGGAATGTCAGCATGTTTTTCTGAAATCACATATTGTCAAATATAGATATGTGTAAACATACATACTTACCTGTCTTTTCACCCTCTTGAAATCTAAATTATGTAAAAGAGAAACTCAAACATCTGCATTCCAATTGTACTGAAGACCTCTCACCTCCCTTTCACCTCTACTTTTCAGTCACTTAAATCTGGTTTCTTTAAGACTTCAGAGAAGTTTAGAGACAGTAACAGATTCAGTATGAAGATCCCTATTGACAACTTTATGTGCCCACTTGGAGAAGAAAAGCAAAACCCTGTCCGTCAAGTCCACTTATCCAGCCTTAAGGCCATTACTGGAAATGCAGAATCCCTTTAAAACAGAGAAAGAGACTGACTCATCTTCCAGCCCTTTTTTAATGAACCATTGGGCAGTTCATAGTGTTGCCACACAGTTCATACTTTTTTTCCCCCTGGCTTCTCGGTGGTCATGACACATGCCAAGATGCTGGAGAGTCCCTGCTTCTCCAAGGTGAGGACATTGACGGGTATTCTAGTTACCACTGCTCTCATGCACTGCCAGCTGCTATTGCTCCTGCTGGTTTTGTTTAAGCAGTGTATTAAATATTACCATTCAAAAATGTTATTTAGCACATGCTTTAAAGAAATCCTGCCTCACGCCTCTGTCAGCCAATTGGTCTCGATAGTGAGGAGCAGTTCTGCTACAACAGCTGCCTTAGTTTAATCCAGAGAAAAATACCGATAGAGCAGAATCAAAGCAATACAAATTCTTCAGGGAGATGCATTGCTCTCACGGTTTAATCCTAATTCTGACCTGAATCTTGTTAGTAGTTAGAGGCAAACTGCTCAGACATCTTTTGCACATGAGAAGACACCAACCATAGTATTTTGAGGCAGCAAGGAGCCTGAGGTGCAGCAATCTGCTTTTATTATTATATTGATATATCAATACTGTAATTACGAAACTTAATTTGGTTTCTCCCTGTCCTCAGTCCATCTCTATACCATTTTCTGTTCTATTCTATTTCCTCTCATCTCTGCATTTCCTGCTAAACGCATGCAGCATCCACAAAATGACACCATGCCTCTCAGCCTGTGGTATAAGAATATTGTGGAAATGAAAGAGCGTTTAGAAAAAGAGACTTAGCTTCAAAGTTTGCTTTTGCTATCAACCTTACTTCTTTTATATCACTGTATGTCATTTGTATCAACTGACCTGATTAAGTCCAAGAATGCCTCTGTGGAGACAGCTGACACAAATCCTGTAAGACAGAGGGGACCAAACTATCGCTACTGCCCCGTGTGTGACTCTGAGTAGTAGTTTGAAAAAGCATCCTGTGCCAAGGTTGCTTTACTCCAATGTCAGAGCTACGCTGGGGGATTTGTATTCCCAGTTACAGGAGAAAATGAGACAGCAGATGCTACTGAGATGCTGAATTGCATCCCCTTGCATTTGTAGCCCAGATCTTTTCCCCCAAACAGAGCACCAACGGGGAAAACCCTCAGCTGGTTTTCCTGCCCCTGGACTCTCAGAACACACTGTAGGTGTTTAGTGGTTTTGGGCCACCTAGAAGGTCAGTGTGGGTTGGAAAGTCAGATAGGCTGGCCACCCTGCTGTAGTCCTTCCCTGTATAATAGTGCAGTTACTCTCACTTCAGCAGAAGACTCCAGAGCGGCAATGGATATTTTATTAAACAGCCCCAAATCTATAGTAGTAGATGGAATTACAAGAACTTTCAATAATTAAAAGTATATGCAACTAAAGCAGATTACACAGAACTACACCTAAAATTCTTCCCAAGCTTTGCCTCTAGCTGGTAGCACTGAGTATTTTCATGAAGGAAATGGCAGTCACTGGTGGCCTTGAAGGCACTTGTCTGAATTTATCTAAGAGAGGAACTAATTTGCTGCAGCTCTACTAAAAATCTCTCTTAACAGCAACAGTCAAGAAACAGACTGAACTGAGCTCAGCAATTGCTGGCTGTTAAAATCATTGCCAGGTTCCTTTGCAAGTATCAGTCGGGAAGGAGAAAGCTTCTTTCCTATGCTTACAGTTCAAACATCCAAACCCTAAATAGGCACATCAGTGATGAAAATCTAGAATGCCAGATCCAGGCAGGCTGAACCAGAACAGATCCAGGCTATATGAACATGCCTCCAAAATCTCTGGTTCAAAAAGGAATTAAACAAAGGATGGGAAGACAGAAATCAAACTTGAGCAGCTGGCTCAGGGAACTGCCTTTCCCTCTTCCAGTGCACAGCAGTGCAAACCCACCTAGCCCTCATCTGCTGCACAGCACCTTGCTTGGACATTTTCTAAAGGCAGCAATACTCTACACTGGCATTTACACAGAGAAATGCCAGCTCTAACGTTAGGCTTTATATAATTAAGCTGAAATAAAAAATGCTGTTCCAAAAGGAAAGGGCAGCTTTAATCAGGTAGAAGCCTAAGCACTCTCTCCAAAGCCATTAAGAACCTATTTATTGCCTTCTGACTTAAGAAGTATATTAAGGGTCTATGTAATTTTATTTTAGCTGTAAGTCTGCAGGGGGGACAACTAGCAAACACTGAATATTTTGGTTATTTCTCATGACTAAGAGACTGCATTACCAAATTATATACTGTTTCCAGATCATTTGATTTTGTTTCTCAAGGTCAGTGCAATATCACAGAGCAGTTTTTAAAAACAAACAAACAAACAAACAAACAAGAGTCCCTTACCTGTGGTGGAGTGAAGACTCTCCAAGCTCCAGTATCTGGACAGGACACCTCTCATCCCACCACCGCCACACACTACCCCACTGCTGTCTGAATCCGAACCTGGTGATAGCCCAGAGCTTCCACTGCTACTGCAGTTTTCTCCACTGTGTGCCCCACTGGACTCACTGGGGCACTGCTGGGTCCTCATGCAGGCAGGTAAAAGGGAGAGCCGGGGGCTCTGCTCTACTGGGGGAAGAAATGGGCAAAGCACACTGTAGCCGCTCCCAGGGCAGTGGTACCTGGCAGTGCTGTCTGAGGACTGAGCTGGATTCCTATCCTCCTCTCTGCTTGTCTCGATGCATCCTGACATCATAGGGGTCCACTAAGGAGGCTCCCTCTGTGGCAGCTCAACTGCTCTCAGCTGCAGCTTCTAGCAGCTGATTTTTATTAAAGCTGATTTCAAGGCATTAAAAAAAGCAAGAGTGGGACACAGATCTTTCCTCCTAATTTAACAGAGCTGTCCGATTAAAAATAAATAAGCGGGAATAGTAGAATTTAATGCATTTTAAAAATGCCCAAGTGAGAGAGACCTTGTGTTATCTGCTTCCCCTGAGAACTCCGAAAGGACTTAACATACAAACATGTTCAGAACTGGCTGCGGCTGCTGCTGCTGCTATTAAAAAACTATTTTTGTAAGTCCTCAGAAAAAGAATTCAAAATTAAATCAAAGCCAGAAAAACACAGGATGAGATCTGGGGAGGTTGCAGCTGGGAGCTTTGAAAAATCATTTAGCATCCACTCCCAGACTGTAGACCTGGGATGGTCCCTATTTCAGTGTGTGATCTTTGTAAGAGACCTCACTCCCAAGTGAAACAGCATCACTAACTACATTTCAATTAGAAAGCTTTAGATTCTCATTACCTAACACATGATTCAGTGTGGACCTATACAAAGAATTCTGAAAGAATACTAGTTTCCCGAGATTGCAAAAATACCCATACTGTTTACAAACAGCTTTGAGACACCACAGAGTTTTTATGACAAAGGACATTTCTGGACTGCCACTCCACTAAAACACCTGCCTTACAATGGCAGATGCGTCAAACTATCAAAATAATTTAAGAGCGGCCTCACAGTTTGTACCATGTGCAACAGAAGACACTGTAAAACTTCTTATGCTAGTTACCGGAATAAGTGTAAGACCAGAACTAGGTTGCTTCAGTGTGACATTATCCAGGTCAGCTCAAAGTTACCCAGGTAAGACTCTCTAACTAGAGGTTTGGACCAAAGTAAATGAGGAGCTCAGCTCCACTAGCACAGGTGGGAGGGTGACAGCTACACATAGGTGGGACACAAAGGAGCACATTGGGACATATCAAACTGCTCCTTCCATTTACAAAGTGAATGTGTGTCTAGGCACCCAAACCCAAAAGTAGGAGCCTAATTTCACACAAGAATTGAAAATGCTTGTTTTACTATTTCTGTGTAAGGTAATTCTGTCCAAAGTAAATAAAGCCACGTTATTATATGGCCCTCACAGCCTGCTCTGACAGAGAGACCCCTTTGACTTTGCCTCACTATCTGCACAATAGCAGGGTTACTTTATTTCAGTAAGATTTCTGTTTTACTGAGTATTTCCTAAAAGAAAAACCTTTGCCCTCCATCACTGCAAGTTACTACAAGACATCCAACAATGCTGAACCAGCTTTTGAGTCCTTAAATATTTTGGCTATTCTTTACAAGAAAGGTCTCTGAAGTATTAGCAAAAATAACATTTCTACAGTGGCCTGTTCTCAATTTGACCACAGTAGAACCACTTTTCTGCACTGATCAGGGCCTCCTAGAACTGCCTGCATTAAAGTATAAATGGAGAGAAACACTTCTTGACCATGACAATGGGGGAGAAGGTAAGTTAAGCATTAACAACAAAGATGAATGCAGCTGTTCTGTGGATGTGGAGCACAGGTCATTGAGAAGGGGAAGGGACCATGCAGCTCTTCAGACACAGAAGGTACAAAGGAGAGGCTACAATTCAGTCCTAGTTATCCTACCCATGCTTCTTGAAATTCATGCTTGGTACAGGAGAAGTAAGGAAATTCCACGTACCTGTATCTCTCCTTGACTGAGCTACTAAACCTGGCACTATTTACAGAGGCTCTGTAGCAACTGCCCTTGCCTGGGAGATCCCTGCCCTCAACCTGCTTAAATCACTCCATCTGTTCCTCTGCTCTAACCCTCCCACTCCCTGGACTGAAAGCTCTTGGCAAATAAGAGAAGATGTTTTTTCAGTGCCAGAGACAATAGCGCTGTAATCCTAGCTGAACGTGCTACAGAAGTATGCATATTATACACATGTACTAGACAGGCATTTTCTAATAGAATGGAAAGAAAGGGAAAATACTACAAAGTCAGGTTGTGTAAAGCACAATATTATATCAGTGTTCAAAACTGCAACCCATCACAGAGGGGACTATTTTACTTTTTTTGTTTGTTTTGCTAAATCTACATAGAGATTTTTCTTCTGTGACACCAGAGAGAAAAGTTAGCTAAAGTTGCTAAAGCAGCAACTGACTCCAACTGCAGATTAAGGATCTTGCTGTGCAGCCCAGTGAAGGTAGTCAAGCTAGCCTGAGCCTTGGACAGCCTGATCCTAAATATCTGCTGGATTTTTTAGTTTCCATTGGGTGCTCCTGTAATCTCATAGCTTTCAACAGCGATTACCAGAATCATTCAGGATTTGCTAGGATTTTCTTTTTCACTCTTTGCCCCTTAGAAATTTTTATTAGTATGCTAAATCTTTCACCTCAGTAGCTAATACACACAATCCCACTCAACCTGCTAAGACAAATTTTCAGGAACTCAGCCATCCCTTAGCCCAGCTGTTAAAGTTGGATGAAAATCTTCAAGTGAGCACATGTTATCAGAGATCTCACAGAGCACACATATTTGTGGCCAAGATTGACATAGTGGGTCTAATCTTTCTGTGATGCAGAAACAAAATGAAATATACAGCAGGCAACACAATTGTTTTTAGCCGCATAATGTTACTTCCATGGGTTAATGAGGATGGAATGGACATTTCATGCTACAGCTACAATTATACACTTCTGAGGACTTGCATACCACTTTTTTCTGTGTCCCTTCAAGAACTAAAATGACAAAAATGGAATAAATAGCTCAGCTTGTTATTTTGCTGAACTACAGGACTGCTAAATATTTATAAGACATAATGAAGTCCTGTTATTAAGCTAATATTTTCCCTCTTGAACAGATTTCTCCAGTGGCTGTCAAACATCTTCACATTAACTGTTGCTAAGTGTGAGCTTACCAGCCCATCTATAGCTGGGAAAAGAAGATGAAAGTTGGCCACATGATGTTGAGTAAACAAACAGTCCCTTTGCCTCTGAGAAATACTTTCCACTACACCAGCGAGGCTCAGTATCACTAAGTGGTCACTGTTTTCCAGACTATCCACAAAAGATTCAAACTTTGAGAACTTGGCTTGCCTATTCTTATTACTTATGCAAGATTTCCAAGGCCACCAGTGTGTTCGTCATCAGTACACATCAGTCAGAATGAATTCATGCCTCTTTGGTTGGCATAACCCACACCAGCACTGTGGTAGAACTCCTGGGCAACTCTTGTAGATATCCGATAGCAGGAAACATAAAGATCTTAGGCTGTTAAAATCTGACAAGACACAGGGAAAATTGCCAAAATGATTCAGTCTGCATTTAAATAATGATTTTAAATAATACAGGTTTAAGATCTGTTATAGCACAGCTACAAACCTGATCTTGTAATACACTAGTTACAAGTTTCTCCCTCTCTGAGGATATGATAAAACTTGAAGGTTTATGGTGATATGTGTAACCCTATCCAAAAGTTTCACAGATTCTCTGAGAGGTAGCACGGGGGGAAACATCTGGGAGAAGGTAGCAAGGGCAGGGAAAGAATAGAAAAGTCTCTAGCTAAGAAGCACAGAAAGCAGCAAGCAGGGACTTCAAGGAACTATACCTCCAACTCTCAGACAATTACCCATGTCTGTCTGTCACTTGTCACCTTATGATAGTCTCCTGCTGAAAAGTCCCTAGAGAAAAGCCCAGAGACTGCAGCACCTCCCCAGAAAGTTCCTTCTGCTCTAGACCTGTCGGCTAGTAGCTCCCATGCCCAGAGCTGCTCATCTCCTAGCTTCAGCCCAAGTTGTAGCTACATTCTCACAGCTGCACCCACTGTCCATCAAACAGCTTCCCAGCGACATCCCCAATTTTCAGCAATGTCTTCAAGTTAAAAACAAACAGATATCAGACTCAGGAGAGAGAGAGGGAAGGAGAGGATAGGTAAGATAGCTTAAAGACAAACATGCTGGTCCACTGCTTTAACCCAAAGCCTTATTATCCTACCACTGCTCTCTCGAGTACATTTTGGGCCCTTGCCCCTTTCCTGGGTCAATACCTGGGTCAAATGGTCTCCCAAGATCTTCAGAAGTTGCCAAAAAGTAGAAAAGCCTCCCCATATCCATATTAGGAAGTGGCTTGTTTCCTTGTTTTTCACTCTAGCTCAGCCTATTCAAGCACTGCAGTAAACCAGGCAGTAAGGAGCAAATACCTCCTGCAAGGTACAAATGAAGACATAGGCATAACCAGACAACTAAAGGGGAAAGACACTTGATATTCATCCATACTACCTGCCAAAGTGCATGATGCAGCCAATAAGGACCTTCCAAAGCATTCAAACATTCCTGATGTTATAACAGGACAGGTAACTTTGCTAATCTCGGGAGTGTGTGTGAGAGAGTACGTGTGCACGCACGTGCATGTTGGTGGGGGTGTTCAACCTCTACACTTCTCAGGAGGAAGCTCAAGACGCATTCAATCTTTACTGAATATAGAGATCAGCACCATCTCAGCTGCTCTTTATTTCGCAGATGTTAGAGCCATCTACTGGTTCCTTACAGTTTTCTCAAGTGGCTGCTCTGGACAGAAGAGGTGACAGGAAGGCATTCTGCAAAACTTGATCAGTGACCAAGGGCACCACAGTATGCCTGATCCCAACCGCTGGGATATCCAGATGACAGGTTTGACCCTGCCTCATTTCTCCCAGCATGGAATAAAGGCTGAGAGAACAATGTGTCAGTGCCCTAGTGCCAGTGACTAGTCAGAGGAAGCTAATGAGCACAGCAGATACAGCATTAAAATTAAGCTCTTCTCCTAGCACTCGTGGTATGTTCTAGTTGGGAACAGGTAGTCTCACCTGAAATAGTAAGTTTGTGTCCAGCTAAGCTCTTGTCCTCAGATAATGGGTACGTGCATGGCAGAAGTCTCACGGCTGTGCATGGCAACTTTTGGGCTGGGATCATGCCAGCCATCTTTTCATACTTGAAGAACTAGAGATGCCTCCAAAATACCCCATCCCTCACAGTCACTGCAGCATTTCCTGCACAAGGTGGTCAGGTACAGACTTTGGGAGTGAGAATTTTATTCTTATTTTCAACATGGAAGTATATAGTACCACCGCGTATTGCACAGTACTTTCATATCCATTATCTTTTATGACTAAAGCATATGCTAGGATCATTAATACAAGCAGTTGCAGCTTTAGAGTTAGGAACCTTAAAATGAGATTAAATGGATTCATCATTTAATTTTATATTTATTTAAATGACCTGCAGCTCTGTCAAAAGCAACAGGTATCACAATAAAGCTGTGTAAGAATCAAAGAGGGTGTTCTGCTACACTGCTGCTGCCTCAAGGACATTCCCAATCCTAAAACTGACCCAACAGTTTTAGACTATTGCTTCAGTAATTTGGAGTTTTCTTCCCAGCCACATCCTAGCACAGGAAAGACACATGCACACACTGATCACCCCCAAAATGCTTCACATGAAGCCCACATGCAGCAGCTAACAGAGACGGCTGTGGTAGAAGCGTTACAGTGCTTCCTCTGTTCATCAGCTTTCTCCCCCACCAGCATGTTTTTGGTGGTAGAAAAAGGGTTCTGTTGCATTTCATTTGTTTTGCTACATTTACACAGAAAATCTTGATGTCCAGGCTTAGTATGAAATTCACTTGTACCTGCCTCAGGAATATTGTGTGAATCATAGATGATTCAGGTTTCATGCCCCATTTCTAGATAGCATATAAACACCTACAGCACTACCAACTGGCCAATCTGCATTTACTCCCCCTATTCACCCTCTGAAATTTATATATATTTTTTAACTCACTCAGGTCCCAGTTGGGAACTATCATGACCTTTGTATCAGCTGTGACTCAGAATTTACTTCTATGACAGCCACACTTAGGGATTTCAGTTAATGTCAGAAATGCACAGACAACTTGACAATGATGGGTTTCCATCTGGGATTTTCAAGGACTAAAGCTGCAGCTTTTTTAGTTCAGCCAGGGAGCTGGTCCTGAGCATTAGGGCAACACCAGATGCTTGTGACAGCAAGTGATCAAAGTGCTCAGTGCTGAGACAGCAGAGGCAGGGCTCTTGACACCATGATAATAAGTAGTTTGTTTTCTTATTTCCAGATGAAACCTCATGACTCTGTGCATAAGTTGTACAAAGTGTCAGAAAGCAAACCAGTTTTGCTTGACAAAATATTATGACCAGTCAACTCTGATGTAATTAGCACAATGTTACGCTCCTTTAATTAGGTAATTCCAGCAGTGTTTAATCGATGGCACAAAGAGACTTTCTGAGGCAGAAATGGCAGCTTGGCACCCAACTGGGGTTGGCTTTTCCTGGCTAGATTCCTAACCACCAAACAACTACTCTGCAGTCTGCTTTTCTTATTCCACCCCAAAGTGCTACGATAGAGTTATCTGCAGTGTTTGGGCAGGCACTGTCAGATGGAGAATTTAAAAACCTGGCAAAGATACGTCTCACTGTTTAATAATCTGCGCAACTTACATTTTAATTCTGAGGAAGTGTCAGTCATTGGAAATGAAGCAGACACGCTACTTCATGCACATTCCTCATGAAAATACAGCATACTTGTTCTTTAAGATGATTTATTTAAAGTACAGGAAACTTCTACCTCTAGAGGCTCATTTAGTTGCTTCAGTGCCTAATTAGCAACTTGAGAGGAGCCTCACCATACCTATTGTAGTGCTCTCCAGCAAACACAAGGCAGAGAGTCTGTTTCACCTGCAGAAACCTAATTCAAGAGTGTGATATATATGACATCATCCTAGGTGAGACAGAGTTCTTGTGAGACAACACAATGTTTCTACATCAAGCACACCATCATTGCCATTAGTGATCTTTTCTTCACTAAAAAGCTGACCACTGCCTTTAAATAGCACTGTGATTATTTGCTCAGGGAGAAAACAAACCAGAAGATGAAAAGCCCATGAAAGAATTAACTCTAAAGCAGATTTCTGCTCAGCTATGGATGCGGCATTCCACATAAATAGGTTAGAATGCTTTCCACATAGTTTCCATACTCAATAAACCAGAGCTTAATTCTCTCATAATTCACGTCCAACTAAGACTAGTGTACATACCAGGAGAGGAGATGCGTCGTTTCCAGCCCACGCAATCTAAGCCTGTCGGAGTGCTCTGGGAAAATGGATGCAGTTTCAGTGGTAGGATGTCAAAGGCAACAGCAGATGCGATGGATGGACTTATTCCAGCCTGCAACAAGAGACGGTAAAAGAAAGACAACAAGCATTAAACTTAGATGCCCTGGAGGACAAAACACAGCGTTCATCGTGGAGCACTTCTTTCCACTTCTGATGCTTGTTCATGTAAGTAAGCAGGACATTAGTAGACACACATGGATCATTATGGCAAGAGAGGTTAGAAAAGGGCAAGAAGGCAGGGAAAACTGAAAGGTAATCAGAATAGAAGTGGTTAACAGGGTACTGGACTCATACTTCACAGACTACCACACATACCTACATTCACAGAAAGTGTCACTCCTTCCGATTAAGTGTATCTAGTAAGAGGGGGAAGCATATCGCCCTAACAAGTCATCCCCTCAGCTACAGAACTGGTTTCTACAACTTTATGACTAATAATTCCTGTTACAGTATTTAACAAGTAAATAAACCTTTTCCCTTCAAAGATTTATTGGTACCAGTCCCCAGCCATATAGGATGCAGATAACGCAACAGTCTTCTCTTCAGTTAACGGTACAAATAGGATCTTTCTTGCTCCCTCTTCTAGCTGGCTGATTGATTTTACAAACCCACAGAACTTTATGAAACTTTGAAAACTCTATACAATTGCCAGATCTCATTGAATTAATATTTTTTGCTGGTTTAAGGGGAAAAGCATATAGAAACATATACAGAGCTCATGACCTCTAATGCCTCAGTAAGTCAGGCTTAAAATAAACAAAAATACAAGATTTTTTTGTTTGTTTAAGAAATCACACAATCATACAAGCCACTGTCATAAGATACTTCATCCACCCACAGACTAAACTACTCTCTCATGCAGACATTCACTTGAAGTTTAAAAAATAAATTAAAAATATGTCAACAAAATCTGAAATGTAAGCAAGGTTGTTCTCCTTTTCTGTGTCAAAACCAGTATTTTCTGCCTATCCTGCCACATCAAGAAGATGTTTTCTGTCTCCTCTCATCCACGCTGAAACAGAAATAATGTCTACTTGATATAACGAAACAAGACCAACATTCCCCCGCTCCTTCATCAGGGAATCACAAGATACTGGGCAAAATACTGTAAGAATATAGATCATCTGACAATGGGCAATACAGACTGTTGTCAAAGTCACTGAAACTTGTAGTACTTAAGGTACAATGCAGATATAGTTTTATTCCTTGTTCCTTCCCTTCATCCCATACCTCCTGTGGCTGGCACACACAGAAAGTATCAGCGACTGTGGGTAACTGCGAGATCAGCTGGTTAGTGAGCATTAGTCCCACAGGTGTAGCCATTTTTTATCCCTGTATCACTACTGCCCCCCCTTCCTTTTGTTGCTGTGACATTCAGTTAATGTATTCATCCTTCACTGAATCAAGAATACGGGATACTGAGGTCCAGTAGTTTACCCAGGATCTTTCCTTCTCCCTACGTCCCATGAGCATAAAGGCTGACGAGTAGCCTTGACGCTGATGCCTCTTGCTTAGAAGATGGCAGTTAGTCAAAACATCCTTCCAAAACTAAATGGCAAACTAAGCCCATTGAATAACCACATACTGCCCAAGCAGCTGAGTGTTGCTGCTCTGTGCCTGGTTTGTTTTATTCTTCCTGGGTATACTTTCCTAAAGCAAAGAGAATACAGCCAATGCTTAGGCACAAATCACCATCTCCTGAGGGACAGCATGAACCCTGATCAAATTAACCTGAGCAGTGCCTGTTTGTCTAGAAAAGTCACAGCAAAGCCCCAGTGGGAGCACATGATCTTCCAGTGACAATGAAATGAAGCAAAACAGGCAACTTACTGAGCTACAGCTCTGAAAATGCCAAGGGTAAAGTCTAGGTTATTTACATGAAAGGTGATAGAAAGCATTATTGTTCTGTTTAAGACCAGGAAGGAGAATACCGCCTTAGGGCTGTTACAATTAAAACTGCAGGCTTCATTCTTATTTATCTTCAGGACATCAGAGCACATTTCAGGTACAGGCATCATTTGATTTCTACAGCAGGGAAGCCAGGCCTGTACAACCCAAAGTCAGGAGAAGAAGTGTTTTCAGAGATGTTGGTAACATGTGAGCGAGGATTTCCCCAACCTACAAGGAAGGGGAGGGAAAATGGGGGACCAGAACATAGCAAAGACCCTCTCTTCTACATTTCCTGCTATAGGTTCAAGGGGATTATTTCTACACACAGCAGTTCAGTCCCTGGGAGAGGCACTTACCCCTGTTGTGTGTCTGTGTCTTGTCAGGTACACAACAGGGGGAGACTTATCTCATTCAATCCCCTCTCCAAAGTGTGTTCATTATCCTCTTGAAGTGTATCTGAGGTGCCCACAGTGCTCATAACCATGCTAGCACACAGCAAAACTTAATTTTCTCTTGTTTCAGATGGGGTAAAATCAGATTTCCAGGAGTCATATTCAGGACAATAAGCTAAAGATCTATTTTTCACTGCTTCTCATTTGTCTTTCAAAATAAAAGAGAGAGCTTTTTCTGCACTATACCCCCTCTGGGTATAGTTCCCTGATGGGTCTTTTAGGAATCTCTCTAATTTGGCAGTGCAAAATCTGCACTCTAACAAACGCATGTAGAAGCCACGTCTGTGCTTCTATTGCTGTGCACTTGAGAGGCATCAAGCTTAAGAGTCAGGTTTTAACTTTTTATCAAAATAGGAAAGAGCAGGACAGGAGCAGACAGGCAATTCGGAGACATCACTAAAACAATTTTTGCAAAAATAATTTCCTAAAACAGAGCCTATTGCCATTAATTACAGCATTACACGTCATCAGTGGTTTGAGGCACTGTCTCTGCTCCAGCTAGTGAATTTAGACTGCATTAAAAATAAATAAGAGGACCCCAGGCTACACCGTGAAACTCATCACCATGTGAAGGGCAAAGTCTATGGCCAAGCAAAAGAAAATAGATTCATCCACAGCCATGTGAGCTTCTCCAACTTAGGGGGGTGCTACTTTCAAAGGCTTGCCATGACCAGTTAAATGTTAACAGTTTAAGGTGTAAGATCAGAAGCTGCTCAGCTTGTTACTGGTAGCATTTCGTTATAAGGGACAGCTGGGTCCCTTTGAGTTTGACTCCAGGGATTTACACAGACTGTTCCCATTTAAAGCAGATGAGCAGCTTACTGGACCTAAGCAAAACAAAGACCAGTATATAGAATTGTTTAGGACTGGTATTTCAAGTAGGTTTTTTTTTTTTTTTAGTTTAAAGGTAGTTTCTTGACTTTTTGTCCATCTCCCTCAAGTCCAACTGTCAGCCTTCAGAATTAACACTATACTAAGTCGTGTATGTTGATCTGAATGATAGAGTAGTATCAGGAATCAGCACTTGAAAAAAATCAAGAATTTCTTCCTGGTCTGACCTATTAAGTTGTTTCCACAATATTGCAGCATGACATCTCCTTGTACGCTGACCTGATCTTGACTTAACACAATACGACTTGTCACAACTGAAGCCACACATCCCAAGGCAGCCATGTGTCAGAAAACATCAGACTTGCAATTTCAGATCTCCAAAGCCTCACACAATTGCCTTGTTCCAATCACGGAAACACAACACATTGAACATCTTACAAAGCTTCTTTTGTGATAATTTATTTCTCCTTATAAAAAGGGATTTAGCATCCTTCTAAAATTACCCTCAAACACTGCAGCTTGTGACAGCACTCCCACCACACTTAGCAGTACGAATAAGCCAGCATTATTACAAGAATAGAGCACTGCAAAGACAAAATAAAACACAATAGGAAAAAGAAACTACACGATGACTATTACAAACAAAAAATACAGGCCAAGAAATGCAATTATGTGGGCATACAGGAAACAGCCTTTGAATCCTAACAGTTCTCTCAATAAAACTTAGCATTGTGCCCTCTTGGCCTGCCCACAAAGATAACAATTGCCAATAACCTGCATAACACACTTAAATGAACAGAAACAGTAAAAAATAAATCTACCTACAAGCTACTAAATATCTCCTACTCACCTCTACTACCAAAAGAAGAATGAACCAGAAAACTGTCAGACCCATAAACCCCACAGGTGATGTTAAGTGAGGGCACAGGGGCAGCTGCAAATCATTACACAGGTGATCACAATTTAGGTAAATTTGCATCAGAAAATAAGGGTAGAACTGCTTAAAGGAAAAGCTCTTTTCTGGCAGCATCTAAATGTGCAGTCAATCAGCAAAACAGACAGCATTCAAACTGTGTAATCTGATGGCTCTAGGGGAGGCTATTGAGGTAACTGGTTGCTCCTCTTAGAAGCACTAATGGTCTCACTGCTGGCCAATATACCCTGCAGCATGGGCTAGATTTCCATCACTATCCATGCTTGTCAAGGAATTGTAAGAAATATTTCTAGCGCTTCTGTTTATCACTAAGTTTATGTAAGCCAGGGATTCATTTTCCCTAGCTTGTTTCATGCCTGTACTAAGCATTCAGAACTCTGAACAAGGTAGAAAAGTAACACAATTAATTGCTTTTTAGATTTTTTTAAACTTAACATATGCATGCTTCAGGAGCATTACTAATCATCTTCAACACATAGATAGTAGTGGGGTTGGGCCAGGGAAACATCCTCACTGAACTGAGAGTAGGCAACACATCACAGAACCATACTGAGCGTTCATCCAAGCAACATTTTGGTTTTTAGAGCCCTAGAAATACAAAATAGCACAGATTCTTAGCCCCTTTTCTTGAGGAGGGGAGACCAGTGTGCAGTTTTTCAGAAACCCTGTTTCTGGAATTGCCCTGTCTGTCTGTCCCAGGTGTCCGTCGGCTTTGATGGGAGGCTCTCTCAGGCAGACAAGTATGAGGCGGCAGGTTTACTCTTGGTGAGCTGTAGTGCACAAGTTGAGCTGTGTCAGGTGAATTTTTCCCCTCGCCAGAACTATTTGTGCATGGAAGCTCAAGCACATGCTGAAGCATGTGGTGACAGGACTGGGGCCTCAGGTCCCCTCAAACATTGACATTTTGATGCAAAAGCAACAAGAAACAGGCAACCAGGACAACAGAGAGAAAGGGAAACAAATGCAGGTAACAGATCAAAACAGAAAAACCCTGAGGACAGCTTTTATTTGAATATCTGCTACTTGATTTCAAGCTTGCTCAGAAGCTTCCTCCATATTATCATCAGATGCTGCATGGAATGCCCCTCTGACTCATGCCCTTTTTCCTTAGAAGTTCTTTTTTATGTATAAAGGCTAAATTAGGCTCTTGGATAGAGATTCATGGCTCTCCTGGAAGGGAACAGACCTTAGCTCTGGATCCAACAGTAACAGATGCCATCAGTGTGAGTCACAACAGCCACAAAGTTTGCCACAAGCAATCATAACACTGATATAAAAGTCTTCCCCGGTGGGAAGGAGAATACTAATAGCTAAAACTCCAATGCCAATGTTCTCTCCAGCACTTCACAGCAGGAATTTGCCTCAGTAGGAAGTGTGGAGTTGGCTTTAGATACAAGGGAAATCTAATTTAAAGTCCTTTTTTAAAGTCATACAGCATTGCCATGGGGCACAGAATAAGATTTCATCAGTTTAATTTATATTGATTTAAGGCAACTTTGATTCGTTCTCTGCCCTCCCTATCTTTCAGCTCACAGAGCAATCTGATGCTCTTGCATCCTATTGTCCAAGATGGCACGGGGCAGGAACTGCTCACTTACAGCATCTAAAAAACTCACCTCCTTTAGAGATCATCAGGACCAGTTTAGTGTTTAATCAGTCTCCACAGACTACCGGGCCCAAAGAAAAGCAGACAGAACTGGTACCAGACAAAGTGCAAGGACAGGAATACGATGACAGTAGAAAGAAGCAGCTGGAGCAGAGAGGAAGACAGTGCCAGAGAACGATGAGGACGGTGTATGGTTTCTTACTTTTAACTGGTCCTCTGGGAAGTGTTGCAATTGAATCCCTCTCTCTGGCTGTGTCTCCTTCTCTAGCTTCCTTTTTTGGTTCCTCTCCATCCAAACATCATCGAAGCTGAAGCACTTATAGAGGGGTTTAGGTCTTTCCTCCTCCTCTCTGGAATCTCCTTGGCTTTTTCATCTGGAGCAAGGAAGGAAAGCCTCCAGGCTTTGCTCTCAAGGGTGGAGATAGGGCGTGGGGATGGTGGAACCTGGGGGGGCCTTCTTTTGCGATGGGGAACCCATTTCTCATTTGGCCTCTTTTCAGGTGGTGTTTGACATTGCTGTTTAGAATCCTGTTTTACAAACAGCAGATGAAAACACAGGGTTTGTTGGCTGGAAATTTGTTTGCTTCAAATCAGGTTGAACAGAAGATGGTAAAGCTCAGTTATCTAGCTGCAGAACTGTTCAGAAGAAAATGCTTTCCCATGAGTACTGGCTGGCCAAAACCAGTCTGTCTACTCATTCAGCCTTCTCCATAGGCTTAGGGGTACACCACCCTGAAGCAGCAGTTCTGCTGTCCCTTGAGAGTGTAATATACGTTCCTCTGCACAGGACAATGCCCTTTTGACCCTCATTCTAGATGGCATATTACAATAACATTACTACTGGGATTTAGGTCACTCTGTCTGTATAATATTATTTACAAAGACAGACAGTGTCTCTGAAAATAGAATAATAACCAGTCTTGTCTGTCTGTGCTTTTCCAACTGTATTTCACTTACACAAAGTGAAAAGGCTTCCTAGATGCCTGCAGGTCTGACATATTAAGCCCTGTGCTTCCTGACGTGCTCTTTGCGCTATCCATTTTATTTGTTCGATGTTGGGCCGAGAGCAAGGAATTGCACAGCTTTGCACTTCACTCTCATTTGCTTTTAACGAGTGGTTGCACAAAATTACAGCTTTTATACCAGAGCAACTTGAAATTAAGCATGCCCTGAGGCATCTAACTACCACTCCAGGTAGCACCAGTGTTAGAATCAATAATATTTAAGGTGGGAGGTAACAACACTGAGGAATGAATGATCTCAGGATTCTCTTTTCATGCCAAGAAAATGTCGTGTCCTTACCATAGCATCTCTCCAGATTCTCATAGTTCATCTGGAAAACCCAAATACAACAATCCCTAAACCTCTGCAGGCACTTCCTATCTACTCTCAATTAACCAACAATCCCAGATCAATTCTTCTTTGCCACTGGCAAGAGATTCCACAGTCTAGAAACACTCCTTATCTACAAGATGCTATGCAAAAAGGAAAGTGTTTGCTGCTGGTATTCTGTGCCGAACCCCATCATATTGGAGAGGAGCAAGGAGGAGAACTTGCACAGATTCCAAACATGGGACGTATTAGGACAGTTTGCTCTTCCCTGCTGGGTAACATAATTATGTAAGTAAAATCATGCCACAAACAGTCTGATTAATTAAATATGTAATGAAGGCCCTCCCACATCAGCAAAAAAGTAATTGTTCTGTCTTGTTGTTTTCAGTATAAAATCTTCATCCCAGACACTTGGAGAATGTTAATCATTAGCAGGTAACGAGAGAGGGGCTGGTCTGTGCTCCGTCAGGCTAAGAAGGGTTACTTACCAGTGTGGTAGCCAGAGGCATCAGAAGCAAAATGATCCATTGCAGTTTGGTACAGCACTATAACACAGATAAAGCTGGTACCACTGGAAAAATACCTGGCTAAGGACTTGGGAATATATAAATATCCTCATAGTGGAACGCACAGTGGGAAGTGAGCTCAAGGAACTTCACAATTATGCATCTGTTTTGCAATAATGTCTTTACTGATGTGGACTTTTCTTCAAATCCAGTGTTAAAAATTCATTTTATGACCTTTTTACTTAGCAACATACATAAGGGAGACCATCCTTAGTGTTTAGATAATATTTATGTTGGAAATGCCTCTGATGGATTTTCAGAGATTCCTGAAAAAACAACTTTGTTTAAAAAATGCAGCGTGCAGTTCTACTTCATTTCACAATGTCATGAAAATGGAAATAAATAAAAGCCCTATCTGCTTTAATAAATTAGAGGTTGTGTCCTGAAAGCTGGGACATTTACATTAATTTTCAGGCTCCAGCTGCATTTATCCAATTTCAGATATCATATTCTGCAGCCTCCAGAAGAATCAGGAAAATTAAACTGATTTTATATGGCTTAGATACCATTTAAGTTTTTCATCCTTTTCTTTAAATTATTTAATCTAGCAATAAATTTAAGTAATTATTTATTTGCTCTTAATTATTATGTTACAGGATGTGGGCTTGCCTACTCGAAGCTTTACACATGCCTCGTTTCTCCACTCTTTTCTAGATGCTCTTTTGGGTTACCATTTACAGGTCAATGATTTTATTCATCCTTTGAGAGGCTTCATCTGTTGACAGTGTGTATAGTCCAAGCATCTTGCCTTTTTCCCAGGCTGGTATAATACTGCAGTCTCGTGCTTGGAATGTGGTGTCCAGTATTAAGTTTGTAAGTTAAGTTGATGCCCATGAAAACAAAAGATTTTCAAGTAAAGCAGAGGACAGAAGGGAATAAAGCAAATTCTCTTCCCCTTCTGCCCACAGCAATTCCAATACTACAGCCCTCACTTCACAAACTGCCACCCACATGCTTCTTTATATTCCAGACAGCATTAGCTAAAAAAACCAAACCAATCAACCAAAAAACTTTCATTGGGAATATGTGAAGAGAAGCTGAGGGAATTTGGTTTATTCAAGCTGGTAAGAGGACACTAAAGGCAATACAAGAGTAGCCTGCAACAATTTTGTAGTTTCATGGATGATGGATCCAAACTTTTCTCGGTAGTGCCAGACAATGCCACAAGACAGTGGCCAGAAATTGTAGCTTGTAAAGTTCTGGTTGGGCATGAGGAAAAAATTTTACTCGGAAATGAGTTTCCCAGAAAGGTGCTGAAATCTCCAGCAATGGAGGTTTTCAAGACTTGGTTAGACAAAGTCATGGGTTTGTCTATCTGGTGTTGTCACTCGTCCTGTCTGAAGAAGGAGGTGGGATTAGATGACCTCCCAAGGTCTGTTCCAACCAACCCTTTTTTGTTTCTATAAAAAAAATAGGGAGTTTCTATAAAAAAATAGGGAGAAAGGCTAGGCTAAGACCATTTTGGAGGGTATCTTAAAACTTTGATATAACCTGGGATGTGAGATACAAAAGGTGGCAGCAGCAGCAAAAGCTGTGCGAGGGCTCGTTTGAGTTGAACACAACCAGCCCTCAGCTACAGAAGTGATCAAGCAGTTCCAGATTCATGAACTCTCTGAAAAATGTCTGCTTGGGGTATGCAGAATAACCTACCCTCTCTCAAGTGCCATTTTGAAAATCTGTTCAACAAAACTTTTGCCCATTTCTTAATGTCAAAACTCACCATCAGCAATACTGAAAAAGTAGCATGATCGAACCAAGTTCTGGGATCTCAGCTAACAGATCAATCTCAGTCACTCTGGTGGCCTGTGCTTAGCCACTGAAAGAGATTCCTAAACTCCCAAACACTTACAACTCAGGAAATCCTCTCTGGGATTAAAAACAGGGGAAGTCTCTGCTTTTAAAGGCCTCAGCCAACCAAGAAATCCCTATTGAAGATATAATCTTTTCTGTGAGATCCAGCCTGTCACAAGGAAATTCGTATGTTACCATGCAACATCAAAAGGACACCCTGAGTCCATGGTTTTTTTTTCTGTTTGCTGCAGAAAAGCCAGAAAAGGACTCCTAGTGGTAATCAAAGAGTAGTTATGGTGACTGCAAAAGACTCGTGGTACTTGTTAAAAAGTGACTGCTAGCAATAGAAATTGATTTCTGTGTTGCCTTTCACTTTGAGAAACTAATTTACTATACACCAGTTACAAGGCTCGATTCTGCCTTATCTTAAGAGGGGTAGAACCCAGATAAAAAATGGAGCTGAACACAGGGTGGCGTCTTTGTAATCTGTCTGAGGCATATTACGCATTAGCGCTGTTGTGATGACTCCATTCCTTTAGATTTTTGTGGTAAATCCTCCCTTAAAGAGTGCATCAATTCATATTCAGTCTTGAACAGAAACAAAGATTAATTAGTGCTACCTATCTTAGACAAAGAAGAATATTTATACACCCATCTATCGAATGTGTTCACTAAGCCATTAAAGAGTTTCACTAGAATTCCTAAACCATATTAAACCAAAATACTCTGTAAACCAAACCACCACCTGATCATTCCCAGACAACAACTCACCTCATCTCGGAGCATGTCACTAATGGAAGAAGCTGTGTTTAAGCTGATCTGGGATTGACTGCTTATGCCACTGTCATCTCTCTGGTATTCGTTGTCCAACGAGTGTACAGAAAGTAAGAGACTACCTCTGGGTTTCAGTGTCTTTGGTTTCTCAGGAGCCTCCAAATTGCTTTCAACTGCAGAGCTGTTCCCAAGAGAGATCATTGAAGTGGCACATATTCTTCCGGGATAACGGAAGCTCTTGTGTTGAGAAGAGGATCGTGGACTCTGAGGTTTAGGACTCATGGGCCTACAAGGCATGTCTTTACCATCAGAATTTGAGAGCTGGGGACATGATGGACTTGACTGACTAAATGACAACTCCAAGTCAGTGGGGCTAAATGGAGATTTCATCCAGTATTCCTCTAGAGAAGTATTTAAACTGTTGCTCAGAGCCTCCTGTTGTTCATCACAGTCTGAACTCTGTGAGTATCTGATGCCCAGGTCATGGGACTGTATTCGTTTTCTCCACATACCTGCAGGTGAAGAGGCATCAACAGGCTCCACAGAAGTGTCAAAATAATTGGTGTCTGTTGAGGAGCCATTAGCTGTTTCTGTTTTAAAAAATGTGTGTCCGTTGGAACTATCCTGTCGCTCTGCTGACATCATTCTCATTACATGGCCTCTAGCTGCATCAAGACTCTCCTGTGTTGGTGATAAACTTGCTAAGACAGGCCTTTTTAGTCCATCTGCCTCCTTGCTTTTTAGAAAGGCTTTCCAGGTGCTCTGGCGAAGTTTGGCTTTCTCCTTTTCATTTTTCAGTGATACTCTTGAGCTGTGCTCAGTATTTTCCTTTTCTGGAGATTTGGATTCAAATAAGCTTGAGAGGGATTTGTGTGCCAAGGCCAACCTTGTCTTGAACTTTCTACCCTCAGGGTTTTTGCTTCTTTTGTATTCATTTTCAGGGAATGATTTTCTAATGCCAGAGTATTCCATGGGTTCACTGTCATTGTTTTCAGATGGACCTGAAACTTGTCGATCTGCAGATTTGATAGCAGCCAGTGTGGGAGAAGTTGAATTTGTATCTACATCTTCCATCAGTATCCGACCAGAGCCAGAAGCCTTTCTCAGGCTCATTCTGTTGAATAATCCTGCAGGTCTCTCATAGAATAAGTCATCATCATCAGAGTACTCAGAGGCGTAGCTTTCCTTCCTGTGGAAGGCTGAACCAGATGAACAACTTTTGAAAGACTGTAAACTTTCAGTGTCTTCATCCTCTTTCCCAGCCTCCAGTTCTACCATCTTTGCCTTGCTGCCAAAGAAGCTGCTACTTCCCTGATTTTCTGCTATGGCAGGCTTAGTCTTCCTGAAAGATGTCATTTTTGAGAATACTAAAAACCTGGAAGCTTTCCCACTATTCCCATTCTTTGTTGGTTTTTGCACAGCTTTATAGAGACTGCTGTTACTTCCCAGGATGTGGACTGAGTTCTCATCCATTTCCTCACTGTTAGTGCTGCAGGTACTTATATTATCTAGGCCCAGCATGCAAACATTGTGGGTCTCCCTTTTCATAGAATAGTTAAAGACATCAGACACATCTAGATTCAGTGTACTGTCTTTGCTAGGGCTAGCTGCACCTTCTGCAGCAGAGCCCTTCTTTCCTTCACTAGGAGAAGGTTCTTCACAAATACTTATTTGTTCCTTTGAAGGATTACAGCCTTCAGTTCCTTGCCTGCCTACTGCTTGTTCAGAGATGACGATGGGCCCTTGAAGGTCAACATCAGCACCATCTCCCTGACACAAATTGCTTCCATTGCACATTTCCAGTGTTACTGCACTGGTTATATATAAGCTTTCCTCTCTGCCTTGATGTGCTTTGAATTCCTCTTCCTTAGACACCTGGTCATCTCTTGTTTCACCCTGTGACTTTCTGAACTGTTCTGTCACTAATTCATAATCAGTCTTTGTTCTGCAAGGCTCTTTCTCGGAAATCATAACACCACTTCTGCTATGTGATTTTAAGAGCGCTTCTTCACATTGATCTGCCTGACTTTCTGCAATAAGTATATCATTGCCTAGTGGTACAGTAACACTCCCGAACTCCACTTGTGCACTTGTTACTGTGGAATTACTACAGGTGAATCCTAAGGATGGAACTGCATCTGTTTTCTCTCTTTTCTCTTGTGAAACTTCTGTTTTTTCTTCAGCTGTATCCCTACCAGGGAGTACCTCTGCCCTACCAGGAATGAGGTGGGTGGCCAGAATTTGTTCTTCACAGCTACAGCTTTCACTCAGAACTCTCTCTGGCTCATCATGAACTTTGCTGACAGTACAAGGAGACATCAAATCCTTGCTCACTACATTTCCCAATGTTCCAGTTGCCACTTCAGTAGGAAGGTTACCATTCAGTGTCTTGGACTGTAATCCTTTCTGCTCTACAGATACTATAATTAGGGCAGGCTTTAACTCTGGAAGAGTCATTAAGTGCCTCCTCTGGCTTATACAATCTGATCTGGGAGTCATTTCAACAGCAAAGACACTGTCTTCATTCTTTCCTTTATAAGTAGGTTGTTCATTTGTTACTAGCTCAGAATGACTCCTTAAGGCACCAGTTTTGCAACTTGTATTTTGCTGCATTGACTCCTTCTGCTCTGCCCCAGTGTTACTGCCACTTGGTTGCAATGTGGTTTCCAGGACTTTCCAACTGAAGTCAAGGTCAGAAGAATCATCTACCCATCCTTCCCCTATCACGATCTCCATACCTGACAGTTCAGATTCAAGGCCATTCTCCTTCAAACTTTTCTGCTGTATTCTACCAACAGAAACACTGTTTACAGAACAATCACAATGTCTGTTTTCCACAACAACAGGAAAACCTACATGACAAGCTGCTAGGTTCTCAGTGTCACCAATGCCAGATTCAACATCAATATCACAAGGGAATCTGTCTGCTTCCACATCTCTTTCAGCTTTGTACTGGTCACTTTTTGTAAGTTCTTCAGCATTTATGATCACTGGCTCACAGTCCAGGGCAGATGAAGTCTCTTTTTGTTTCGGATTACACTCACAAGCATCAATCTGTGTAGAAGATAAGACATCAGCACATGTACCTTCTGCTTCTGGGCTAAGGCCACATGTCTCTGATTTAGAATGCAAATAATCAATGCACTGGGGAGACCCTGTTGATTGAGAAAGCTGACACTCATTTGAGTCTATGCCAGTATTAGGAAGAGATCTTCTTATGCCAAATTTGCCCTCTATTTTTATTGCCTTTTCAGGGCTTAGAGGTACCCTTCCGAAGTTTTTCCAAGTATATTCAAAATCCAGCCCATGAAGATGTATTCTGGAACATGACCATCTAAATTTGTCTGTCAGATGAATACAGTTCTCTACATACTCTGTCTTGCTTTGAGCACTGATGTTTTCAGGTACACTGTGCCATGTTTTACTTTCTGTAATCTCTGACCTTGTGAGTGGTGGCTGAGATTTTGATTTGAAGCAAGTCGGGTAAAAGAATGAATCTGTTGTCAACATAGTCTCTGTACTTCCACGTTTTATGCTTTTACCTGTAGTTTCCTCACTGTCAACTGAGTTCCTCCTGCTGCATTTTATACTGGACATAGAATCTAATTTATAGTTATAGTCAGATGTCTCAGTGTAACTTCTACAGTTAGGTCCATTTGTTTCAAAATGAAGATTAGGCAAACTACAGCTTGCTGCTGCATCTGACCGGAAGGAAAATTGCTGTACCTCAGGAAAAGTCAAACAACTTTCTGAGTTTGCTTTGAAACAAGCAATGCTTAATACTGCAGGATGTTCCTTCTCTCTTGTAACATCATCTTCTGTAGGTACTGAGTCAGTACAGGACTGCACTTTACAGTTCTCAAACTCTGCTTTATTTTGCAATACTGCTACACACTTTTTATTTGTCTGTGATATAATGCCCTCTTCTCTGACTTGGTTCTCTGTGTTGGAAATATCACTAGCTAATGTTAGCTCTTCATCACCCAATTCTTCACCTTCTGACTTCACAGGTTGTATGCAAAATTCAGGTTTGCTTGGTGCTGCTTTTATTTTGGAGGATACTTCTAACCACACCTGCTGGGTAATTTCTGGTTGCCTTGAGCACTTAAGTTCATGGAGGGTTGTTTCTGTCTTTGTTTTAGGAAGACTACAGCACAGAGGGTTTTTTTCAGTAAAAAGGCAGTTTGAATCCAAGCAAGTTTCCCCAGTTACATCACTGGAAACAGATTCTGTGTCTGATGCACTCTCATAAGGCTCAGTTTTTACATCTGACAAAGATCCACTCTGATGTGACAGGGTCTCAAAATAATCTTCATCTGTTTCTTGGCTGGATCCACGTATCTCCAGCTCTATCGTGCTCGGGGTAGAAGAACTCAAATCATCTTCAAACTCTCCTTCACTGATGTAGTTTTCAACTGGCTCTGGGGTCTATGAACAAACAGAAAAGAATATTTTAGCAATGATTTCCCACAGCAGCAGGGTAGCATGAATTACTATCAGAAAAGTGACCTAGGAACACAACTAATTTAATACACACTGATATCTTTGGAAGTTATACTTGATATTTCACTTATAGATGGACCTGAGGTCTTTCTATTTCTTAATTTTTCTTAATTAATATTTTTTTCATTTTAATATGTAATTATGCAGAGGCCAAAATTTGACTTTTGGCCGTATCTTTCATAGGCTAATACCAAGACACATTTCACATTCAAATAGGCAAATGGAAATCATCCCTTGCTGGTAGATCTAAAAACTCTAAGGAATCCATCTTCTCATCTGAGGAGGAGGTTTATGTGATAAATCTGAGAAGTAATTGTTACTGTCCAAATTACAGAAATGTGACATAAATACATGCACAACAATTTTGCACTTGAATAACCAGATACTACCTATACCAAAGCCTGAACAAAAGGTGAAAGAAGTCTTTGATCTCATTTTCCAGAAGGCTTATACCAGGAGTACTACATGTATCAGTTATCAGAGCACATCCAAATCAGTCGCCGAGTGCAAAAAGATCAAAACCACACTACCAATACTAGGAAATGTCTTTGCCCCCGGCAGCTACCCTGGGAGATCTCTCAGTCTTCTTTTCTTCAACCATCAGTAAGAAGTCTGGATATTTCTTGCATTTAAAGTAGAAAATGAAATCACAGCAGCTTTTCTGAGGTAAAACTAGTACTTGCCATCTGTCAGCTTCAGGTACAGCTATTGTAAGAAGTTCTATAAATGTACCCACCAAAGATATTTAGCTGATTCCAACCTCAGTCCATTAATATCTAGAATGAGAAGCTGTATAAATATAAATGGCAGACTTTAACCCTAGTGCTGGATGCCTCTTTAACCAGGTTTTGATAGCAGTCATCACAAGAATGATCAGTACGTTTCAAGCTCTGAATCTGATTTAATAAACACTGAAAGACTTTTCTAAAAAACCCCACAAACCACAAGCGAATGGCAGCCATCAAACTAGAACACAGGTCCCTTGGGATGGGTTGCATGTCACCTTCACCAGGGTGCTTTGTCACAGAAGATGTGTGAATCCTCATATGGGAAGCCAAATTCCAAATCACATTGAAGAATATGTCACAGAGTTTCTGATTCTAGATTCCAAAACATAGAGGGTAAATCAGAAACAGGAAGGCACTAGGGTTATCTCCAAAAGGTAGTCTCAATAAGAAGATTAATATTGTCTCCTGACAGAAGAAAAACCAAATTGAATGGAGGAGGGAGGGAGAGGATTCCGTGCTTGAAACCAAGTCCAAAAATCACTTTCACACCATTAAACCTGACCAAATTGCACTATAATGGCAACATGAGTCACGTAACCAGCACAGCAACGTGTCCTTTACTGCATGCAATCAGTGATACATGTAATTGAGGTCCTTTAATAATGTCAAATGCCACTATCTCCAAGACAGAAATGACTGATATTAAAGCAGCACAGACTAGCATTTCACATAATGATCAAGCAGCATAAACTGTGAGCAGTTGGCTCACACAGCAGTGAGTACAGCAGCAGCTGTTCAGCACTAACCGCACTGCCTCTTCAACAGTGTTCTGAATGCAAATTTACAGATGACAGTAAACTAAGATAAAAACTGTTCAGGCAAGTAGGAAAAAAGTAATGAAGATGCCCAACTGTCCCCAAGGATAATTATGAATTAAATTACAAAAAAATTAGGGCAGCGATCCCTTACAGTCCATCTATCATTCCAAACATAGGTATGCCAGGATACTTGTACTGGGACCCCTCCCAAATTCATTATTTGTTTTTAATGGGTATTATACAAAATTACGCGATTAAAGCAGAAGCAGAGGCCCCACAATTGCCTCCATACCTTGTGGGAAATGAGGAAAGAAATTCTAGGTATCAAGGGCACCAATTAATGTCAACCAGCATTCCTGGAGTGGGCCCAGGACTGAACATGTGCCCCCAGTGCTGCTAAGGGGAAGAGCCAGTGTCAGGATCAGCCTGGTGTGGTCTACTCTACCAGAAGTACCCTGGGACGGAGTTACCCTCAGGAGGTAGAGGAGATAGAAGCTTCAGTTCCTGCTATCTCTATCAAGGCCCTCTTGCCTAACAGACAAGGGAAGCCTAGAGCTGACCTCTAGTAAACCTGAAACTCATGAGCTCACTGAACTTCCCACGATGACCAGGGAAGAAGTCCTAACAGGGCAAACAACATGCAGATAGTGCCATTTTTACCTTCTTCTGTGGGTCTTTGACTTCTCAATGCCTCTGGGAGGCCAGGCCTTTGCTCTGACCACCTATCATATTTAGTTTAATTTCTTCCCAACCTGTAGTGTGTGTATTTTGTTAGGACTACTTCTCTGAGTGTTTTACTGTTTGTTTGTTTGTTTGTTTTTTTTTCTGTAAAAATTGAGTCTAAAGGACTCGGTTGGAGCAGAAGGGGGAAAGTTTACAATGGGCAGATCCTTTGATGTAGCCCTGTCTTCCCAACACAATCACGGGAACTGAGTAGACATGTGATCATCAACTAGGATGTCAATTAGACAACAGTCCTCATGTCTTTAATTTCCATGAGATTACACTGATAATTTCAACAGTCAAAGTACAGCTCTTTCCTAGGAAGGGTTCTTGAGAAAACCTTCAGCACCCATGGACAGACTTTTGTGTTTATACATGTCTTCAATCTCAAAGCAGATAAACAGTTGGAAGACAAAAGCCTGGAATAAATATGAAAGAAACTACTTCTGAAACAAGGCTTTTGCACTTCACAGACAGTTACTGTGCTGTTTAGCTATCATGAAGATTTAAGAATTTCATACCCAGTCACTGTCCCTGGGAAGCCAAGGAGGAGTTCCAGAGACTGACAGTATTTTTAGTAATTCCATTCAGCTTATCATTTAGATATATAGGACACAAGTTAAACCAACACAAATAACCCTAGATGACATTACAGCTGAAGTCTGAAGAAGCTGTATCAACAATCCTATATTGCCAGTAAAGTGGCCAGTTCCATCCACTAGTTTTGTCTATCTTTCTCTCTCCTCCCCCTTTTTAAGTGGCTATATTAGTGTTGGTGAGCAACCGTGCTCTGTTTCTATTCAGTGTTCAGTATTCAACATCACAGCCCAAAAAACAGAGTTAAATCTGGGCCTCCACCATGATGTTGTCTCATGACACTTGGTAAGTACAGGACTGCATCAGCAGAAAAAAGCCACAAGCAGGGGGCCTGATGCACTACACATAGCTTCTCTGATTCCTTTCAACAAGCCAATTCCAACATGAAAACACTTTTATAGCCCAAAGACAAAATCATTATCTCCCTCCTTTGACATTAACACTCCTACTACCGCATAGAGCTTAGCAGAAATGTTGGCCAAAGTCAAACATGTTGGCCAAGGTGTAGTACTTCCTAGTAACAATGTGTAATCCGGGTGCCATCTAGAGGTTGTGTTGAGGTGCCTGGTCAGAATCAGCTTGCACAGAGAAATACATACTCCCTTTAATAAATACAAGCTGCATTCCAGTCTCTTACTGTGCTGCAGGTCAAGCGTCTCACCAACAAATTCCTCAGTGCTGCTTTAGCTCCAGCCAGATAAAGACTGCCCAGCAGATGAAAAGGCAAGGCAGTGAACAGGCATAAAGATTTATTGTGTTAAGTAGAAGATAAATATGCAAGATATGTCATTTGTACAATATGATTGCACAAAACTGAAAAGTTCATGGCTCCCTGTATCTTGTATGTGTGGTTTATTTCCTCCACTAAGTTTTACAAACTGCAGTTTGCATCAGAAATACATTTTTATCAATGCAACAACATCAGACAGAACTATTATGAAAACATTTGTAGATTTATTCTCACAAGTACATTAAAAACTGACAGCTTATTTTAGCCAAGGTGATAACTTTGTAGGTTCCCACTTGAAATGTAAAGTTTAAACTGTATCAATAATTACTATTGTTACTGTTCTGAAATATAAAAAGATCAATTTTTGGTCAACACAACAATATAATACGTCAAATAAAATTTGGAACCTGAACAGCTAAAATTCAGACTCAAGCAATTTCCTGCTCTTTGAAACTATCTGCATTCATTGCATTGCAATACTCCCTCTGCTGGCAAATTCAAAGGGACTAATTGTTTCACTGTACTTCTGTCTTCAACACATGGAAAGCTTACATTTATAGAGTTCTAATTATCTTTCATGAAAACAGGGATGTATTTTGCGTGCCTTATAATACCAAGTCAATGGTCTTCCTCCCTCCTTCACACCCTTCATCTACTTTTTTTAACAGACAAAAGCTCAGGACTGCCCCAGAAGAAAAAAATCAGAAGTTATTGTGTTCATATTGAAGATACAGTGTAAAGATATGAACAGGTGACATCACTGCTCCTACGAAATGCTCCTATGAAACAGGGGAATAAGCCTCAGTGAAAACACTTTTTGTGCTAAAGTGGAAATGAAACTTGGCCACAGGGAAGCTCTTGACTCACAGTCATGGAGGCAAATGTACATCTACCTCTGTCTAAGTTTTGCCATTAATCTTTCTCTTATGCAGATGCACTTAGATGAGACTGAAGCTGTCTAGCAGAAGCAACACTCAGCTCTGCACAGACCAAAAATCCCACTCAGAAACAATGAATCCTCCTCCAAAGACTGGGCCGGTGCTGAACTCTCGCACTATGCAGCTAAGGGCTTCAAGTATTAACATCAGTGGAAGTTTGTATCCTCTTTAAAAGATCATTTTGGCCTGCTAAACGAACACAGTACTCACAGTTAGCTTCCCTTCAGAGTGTTTAAGGACATGCTTGAACGGTTTTCTGAGTGGGAACCTTTAGGATTCCTGGTGAAAGAAGTGGAGACTTCTGCTCTAGAAGACCAGGCAGAGTGCTGTGGTGGTTTGTCCTTCCACTGTAAACTTGCTGCAATCACTTTTTGTGAGTACACTTTAGCACAGACATATTTGCCTTTTTTAAACTCAATCCTTTTTTTCAGAAGCCATTCTATTTTCTTGAGTGCCGTTGAGAAATTATAGAAAGAATGCTGAATCAGAGGAGTAGAAAGACAGCAAATACTTTAAAGACAGGGCAAACTCCTCTGAAGAAGAAAAAATTGGAAAAAAAATACTCAATTAAAGACAAAGAGTGGTCCAAGAAATCCTAAGTGTATGTGTGCACATGTAGCCACCAGACATCCACTGATGTTCAGTGATCAGCAATTCAGTGTTCAAGTATGGGACTGCAATGAAGTTGGAAGTCAAGTGTGAAGTCATGAGATATATGGCTTGTTTGTCTTATAATCTAATCACACAGCCCATTTTTAGAACCATAGGCTTTCTTTATTTAATCAAGAAAATCAGTCTGCAGACAGTTATAATTCTGTTAATTAAAAAAGCACTTTGAAGGAAAGGGCCTCTATGAAGCCTGGGAGACACAAGGCAGTGACTGATAGAAAATCCTGCCTTTCTTGACCTCCTCCTACCATCGCTGGAAATATCATCACAATATACTCATTTGCTCAATACACTACTCATCCACTGCATCTCTCTCTTCATTGTGGTGTTTGTTTTTGAACTATTATTTCTGTGGTCATGCTGATCTTTTTTATCAGCCCTGTTGCAATATTATTTCACCAAACACCCTTCCTCTGGCACATCATACTGCTGAGTTCCTAGATGCTACAATGCCCATGACCTAATTGCACTAAGTGCTGGATAAACACGGTGAGAGTGTCTGCCCCATAGTGCTTATAGTCTAATTACATAAGATAAAGGGAGGGAAACAAGGAGATCATTTTACAGATTCAGAGTATATGACTCGCTCAAGTCATACTAGGACATCTGTAGCGGAGCCAGGAATTCAACCATCTCAGCCCCTGCTCATTATTTTTATCTTTTCATTTCTCTGTTGAGTCTAATGCCTCTCGAAGGGTTGAGGTCTCTTCACACAAACTACTATGTAAACAGAGGAGAAAAAAGGGCAGTAAGGAAAGAGATGTAAAAGGTATGTATATACATCAGCTGGGGACTCACAGGGCTGACTGAACAGAAATGCACCTAACACGTTTGTAGACTCTTTCCTGCTGCATTTTAAGAAGGAACGGCTTCAAGTAGAAGCAGAAATGAGATAGGCATGAAGGGGAAGATAATAAGTAGGAAGAAAGAACAAATACGGAGGAAAAGTATAGTACTTTATTTTGCATCACTGGGACAAGTTTAATGGAGCTCTGTGGGACGCTCAGTTAAACAGGCACCCCTATCATGAGATATGAATAATAAAAGCATTATTCTTTCACATGTCTCAGTCTGACTTGCCATTACTAACTGCATGTTCTTGACAGTTTTAAGTAAGGGCTTTGCTAACAAAGTCAGCCTAGCCTTTGATAGTCAGACAAGTTTTTTCCTCCTCTTCTTGTCATAGTCCTTCATCTTCAGGTTAACTCCTGGTCTGTATCACTCCATGTGCATGAAACAGATGAGGACTTCCCCTTCCCAGCTACCCCTACCGACTTTTAGTAGTTCTTTCTTACACAGTTGCCCTGAAGGGTATAACCTGGCCTCTGGACTCTTGCTAATGTTACACAAACAGAAACTCAGTTGACAGGCTTTGTAGCCAAAGGCAGCTCTTACAAGCAGACTGCATAAGATCTGGAGTCAGCAGTAAAACGAGGAACATGGGAAGGTTGATTTTCAGCCATGGGACAAGGACAGGCTAGGTCTTGCTCCTGAGTTCAGGAAGTGAACTGAATCCAGCACAACTTTTCATCCTCACACCTTATTTGAGTTTTGCCTAGCTGGGTGACATGAGATATTCCAGAGCCAACAATCTGCTCACTCCCTTCCTCCTCTCTCCACAGTGGTTGAGAAATTTTCTTGATGAGCTTTTAAAAGCAGAAGAGATCAAATAACGTGCCAATTTCTATAAAATAGCAACTTTCAAGAAAAACCTAGCTAGCAATGCCATTGCAGAGCTTGGATTCTGTTGCGTGAAGTTGTGCCATTTGCAAAGACCTTTTTTGCTCAGCGTCCACTTCTCTTCCCACATAACAGAAAGTAGAAGGGCTATTTACAGGTATTTTAACTCCTTCACTATAGGAAGAACTGCATCAGCGCTAGGCTTGATCTGCAGCTGAAACATGTGTGATCAGGGCGCACTGCTCGTAAACAAGCTCAAACCCTTTCTATGTCCACATAGCACGCTGCAAGGAAGAGCAAGCCTTTCTTGTTGAGTGTCTGCCAGGGTTTCAGACCCGGACTGAAGCTGAAGGGTACTGCATATTATTACACGTGGGCGCAGGCCATCCAGCTGCTGGGGCTTAGGAAATGACTCAGGTGTCTTTTTTGGTGTAGCTATTCAGCATCCAGCTTAATGCCTTACTTCTCCTTTGACCTTGGATACCTGATTTCACCTATGTTCCTCCTCCGTAAAACAATGGTAACACCTCCCAACCTCAGAGCTGCACTGTAAATACAAGATTAAGTGACTATGCACAGGGGAATGAAATCTCCTGACTCATGAGATGAATTGAGGTCACATAAGCCCTGCCTTATATTTCAAGATCCACAAGGGCTGTACGAATTTGTGACCAAAATGCCCCCTTTGCTCTGTGAGATCCTGCTTATTCTCAGGAACCTTTTATCCCAGTGATGAGTTCACATGATGTCACTTGCTTTGATTTAGATACACTAAGTCACTACATGGGTAAGTTAGTATAACTACCAACTGTACTTTTGCCACAAGACTCCTGCCCCATTCACGTAAATGGCTTCTAGGGATTTTCTGACACTCCCAACAGTATGCATGGCAAAACCAATAGATACAGTAGTTACAGTGGCATGGGGAACCTGAGCTTGGCACAGGTAAGGCCTCAGCTGGAAGATACAAGAAAACTTGATGAGTATCCTACATCAGGGTACATGGAGCAAGTGGCAATAGTCAAAAGAAGAACAAGAAAGATCTAGGATGAATAAGCTACAGGGAAAGACTGAAAGTACAGTGTGTAGTTCTCAGAGAGAGAATACAATGTGAAAGCAGCCTTTAACTACTGATACAAGGTAGTAATCTCTCAAAATATGTGACAGATAAAACATGACTTAAGGGATTTAAGTTGAAGCAGAGAAGACTGAAGTTAGAGAAAATCAATAAACTGTCAACAGTATGGATAATGAAAAACTGGGACGGATCGCCTGGGGATAGCATGGAGTCACCATCACTTTCTGTCTTTAAGTACAAATTAGATACACATCTGACAGGAATGACACAGGCAGAGCTGATCTCTGGTGGAAGGACAGATTAGAAGACTTTTTTTGCCTTCTTGTAGCCCTCTAATTCAGTAATTATTAACTTTCAGATGCTCATTCAGTTATTTTACTGTGATACACAGGCCCAGGGGGATATGCCATTATAACAGACGTGACACACAAGAGCAGTCATAAGCAAAGAACTCCTGTAGAAATCCAGACCTACAAGCAACCTACATTGCTCTCTGCAACTACAGGCAACCACACATTAGGTGCAGAGCTCAGAAAGTGCCCAAGAATGTCCAATGAAGAGATGAGAAGTCTAGAAAGCGTGACATACAAGAAAAGACTGAAAGAACCAGACCCATTGCTTAGCCTAGAAAAGACCTCACACTACAAAACAGTACATACCACCCAGTCCTTATAACTTAAGTTTTTTATTTAAAGCCTCAAAACTGCAATATGATAAGGAAGACAGCAAAAGGTACAGAAGTTCTCCTTATCCTAGGTCCTTTGGCACATCCATCTAGGCACACCTGCCCTACAATCCAAGTTGTGCCTCTTTCTCATGGGAAAATTGATAGTATGGTGAAGATTCTGCCACTGGCAGAGAGCATCCTATATCCCTAAATGGGATTACAAATAATATCCATTTAGTTTTTCAGGTGGAGGACCTGCTCCTTGCTCTGTTATACGTTTTTAATAACAAGGCAGATTCTAGAATTGCAGCTGAAGTGTTCATTTCGGCTTCCCTGAACTTTAGCAATGAAGCAGTAATCTATTTTTTTTTAAACAGGAGCAGAAACTGCTGCCCCAAAAAAGTGTTAACTTCAAGAGCGTGTCACTCATTAGTTCAGTGGGAAGGATCTGGCTTTCCATATTGTAAGGTTAGAGAAAGGGCTGGAGGAGGTGAGAAAAGCTGCAATAAATCGTCACACACAATTTCTCCAACTTGGCAGAACGCAGAAAGGAGGAAAAGGTCTTGCAGAAGAAAGTCCAGGGCAGCAGGATTGTGAGCAGGAGGCAAGAGTGGGTGTGGCTGTAACAAGTCATTCATTCCTCAACAGTTCCAGGCTCCCAGACTGCCCTGTCTATCTACCTAGGTATTAGCAAATTACTCCATGTGGTAGGGAATACACAGTCAGAGGGGAGCAAGATCCAGTCACTCGATACATACCACAATTCCTCAGCTAGCCAGTGCTAACTTGAATACACAGAGAGATTTGGAAGTGTATCAGTTCAGAGATGTGGATTTTAACCAAAATACAGCTTTCAGCTTGCAGCACTGTAGGATCAGTAATACAGTAACCATAGCCTCCTATCTCGTGATTTTGCTTGGTACCTCACCAGGTCAAAAAAAAATCTTGCAAAAGTTGTGTCTCATTTGATATCATCTTAAGGTCAGTTCAAGAAAAATGGCACACAGACCTGCATGAACATCCAAAAAGCTGTAAACTTTAGTTAACAAAACAGATCTTGACTTTGCTCTTACCCACAAAGATCAAGTGACATTTAAAAGGAAACAAAAAGATGCAAATCATACATTTTCAAGTCTTTGAAGATCCTGCTGGCACCACTCCAGGTCAGAGTATTTCTCAGTACAGTTCGTTTCTCTTCAGTCAGCTTTTTCACTTGCTTCAATGCTGAATACGCAAAGAGCACCAGACATTTTTAACCTCAACAATTTTTTCATTACCTGTCAGGAACAGCATTAATAACAGGCATATTCAATTGTTCAGGACAGCCTAAACATTTAATTACATTATGGCAGCTAATCACAAATAATTGCCTTAGGGAAGACAGGACAGCTGCGAGGGGATGCAGCTTGCCTGTTCAGCTCATGGCACAGAATTCGGCAAGGACAAAGCAAGCAGCACAGGGAGAAATGTCTTAAAACCATTCACAAACCCTATTTCCTCTTAGTGTTTTAGAGAGAGACTACTTCAGCTTGCTTCTGTGCAGCCCAGTGATGATCATCTTGTTAGAAAAGAGCCCAATTCCACATAGACTGTGCTTTGGGTTCTCTTATTCTACTATCACTTCTGCTAACAATTGTCCTTTTCTCGGATCTGGCTCCATCAAGTCTTCTTATCATTGTTTCCTTTCTTCCCAACCCTGTTATTATCTTTACACAAATGGCTAGTTCCACTGATCTGTCAGAGAGCAATCAATTAGAGGGTGGATGTTGTTCATATCATATGTCTTTTAATGAAAAAGAAAGAAATAAAACCAACTAACCAACAAAAACACCAAAAAAAAAAAAGGAAAAAAGAAGAAAGTAACTGATTCTCCCTTCTTCTGCCACTTTGTAGAAGTAGGAAGTTTAGACTAAAAAAGAGCAGAATACTGTGGACAGAGATATGTTACAGCAGATCTCATTTCACAGGTACCTCAGATATGGGTGCAAATCTATGATGCACAATGGCTTATCCCCTCCCTATATGTTATTATTTAGGATCTTTATTTATAGATATCTATATAAATCTGATGCTTCATCACACAACTATTATATTCCGAAGCACAACGGCTACGGAGCTATGGATGCTTCCACAGATCTTAGCTCTTACAGAAATGAGTTCTGTTCCTATGTGTTACAAAGTGTTAAGAACATTTTCTTCAGGCAGTAGACAGCCTCCTTTAGTACAAAGTTCAAAACTCCGTTAATAACATTATTTGTCTGCCAGCTCTTTTAGTAGAAGCCTCTATCCATCACAGAATACACCAAAACCAGTGTAGACACTGCTTTCACAATTTTAAGACCTCACCAAAAGCCTTCATGCAATATTTAAGTCTTGCAAAAGACAAAAGGCAAAAGTCACAGTACATAACACCACACAGCCAACACCTTCATTCCAGAGAGGACAGATATTTATTCAAGTGTTCAAGTACTGCAGTATAACCTGAGGACTGCAACTTAGTCTAGAGTTAGGATTCTGTATAAGCAACAGACCCACAGTTTGAATGGTCTGGTCCCAGGTGCCCTTGTTTAGTTTTCTGTCACTCTTTCCCAGTCACTTTGCAATCAACAGCCTACCTGGAAGTTCCTGACTCTCCCGTGTTTTGTATTTGAAGTGGCAGGACATCTCAGTTGCCAGCCCAAGTGCTGCCTCCCCATAGCTGGTGCGGATGACACTGGGCTGTGACAAGATGGCGTGAATTGATTTTGCTTCTCTTGGCCATATTTTGTTGTGAGGGCAGAGGATTTTTTCTGTCCCCAGCAGTACCATTGATTACAGTAATTATCATTTCTTATCTTCCAGATTTTACTACTGCTGCTCCAGCTCTCCCACTGCTTTGTCAGAACTGAAATAAACCTGGGGCAAGTTCTGTGCAGCACTCTTTCCATCTGCGATCCCAGCTCCACTGCCTGGGCCAGAGTCAAGGTATCAAGTTGCATCAATAGCTTCTCCCGAATTTGCCAGTCTGCTGCTTTGTCAATTAGCTGGTCCAGGATCAGCTTTTCCTGCCAACAGCCAAAAGCACAGACTGATGCCAATTCTTGTAGTGCCAAAGCAAAGGTTGTAAAAGTTTCACCTGGCAGTTGTGCCCGCTGCCTGAACTGGAACCTCTGTAATACCACACTCTGTCTGGGCTTAATGTGCCCTGAGAGCTTCTTCATTGCTTCTTCAAAGGAGGCAACTGAAACCAGGGTTGTAAAAATCCTATGATCTTTCACATCCAAAGACTGGAGAACAATCCTCAGGGAGTCTTCAGGTTTCACTTATCTGTATCAGCCAAATCTCAATCAGTCACTGACACCAGGGGCCTGAGAGATTTCACAGTTCCAGCAATATGTAAGGCGTAAACCAGCATCAAGATGCAACTGGAACTCCCCAGTCTTCACTGCTACTGCTGTGTAGGTCCATCGGTATTCCCACTACCTCTGATCAGGAGCATAGAGGCACATCACAAACGCTTTGCCTCTTGTCACAGGAAGCAAATTCTTGTCATCCAAAAGACTCCTGCCTTCCAGCCCAGGTTGTCTGGCTGGGCAGGAAATACAGCGCTCCTCCCATGCAGGCAACCAGGGTGGGGGCCAGTGAGCGTGAGAGGAGAAAAATGAATGGGAAGGAAACAAGAAGATGAGATGGAAAGACTGTTTCCCCTGCTAGGAAGCTTTTGTTGCACGCCCTAACACCCTAAACTAAAGTTTGTCAAATGTTTAACAGGAATCAAATGCAAAATCCAGATTTAATGGTTTTATACACATTGCTCACGATAATAAACAGCACAATCTTCACCAGCAAAACAATCCCCGCATGCCACCAAGACATATGTAGAAAGTGAGCAGGACTACAGAGGCAATGAGATGATGCTGAAAGTCAAGGCTGACCTGTGTTTGCCTTCATAGTTGCAGGCTGTCAGCTCTTTATTTTTCGATGTCTAACAATCATGCCTAAGTATGGTGTCCTCCTGTGCCAGAGCCTATTGATCTGTTCAAAAGTGGCACTATTTCACTAGCATTTTACAGAGATAAATCCTACCAGCATGTAAGAGCAGCAGAACTCTAGAAAGATCTTTGTACGAGCAATTTTTCTTCTCAGGGCTGGAGTCTGCAGCTGCCTCCATTTTGCACCTTTTTTCTACGATCACGTAGCAGGTACAACTGGAAACACAGCACCTCAAAAGTCTGTTGTTGAAAAGACAATGAAAAAGAAGGAGGAGATGTCTTGCTTGCCCTGCATGTTTGTGAATATGTATGGTACTAAGAAACAATTTTTAGCCCTTTTCATATTTTGGTGGGTGTCTGGTGTATCCCAGCCAAAGAGATCAGAGGGGTCTATACATCCCACCCTGTAATCAGGGAGGTTGAAGCAGTTCTCTGCAGCAAATCTCTATATATAGGCCAAGATAATCAGAATTTTAAGGTACTCTTTCTCAATGAACTAGCCAACTCCATTAGTTCAGGAGTACTGATCAAATTTTTACTAACAGTATCATAAAGCACTTTCTTTGGCTAAAAAAAAATTCTAAACACCACTGGAGAAACTCATGAATTTACCTATACCTGCCCACTGCTTTACCTTTTCTCTTTCACAGGAGCATACTAGCTGTTTCACTAAAGGCTTGGTCACACAAGCTTGAGTGGAGCTGCAATGCTGAATTACTCAACAGCTTTTGCATTTTTCAAAGACTTGAACTTTAAGAGGTTTAAAAAGTATCGTCCCAACAATTTAATAAAGAAGGATTTAGGTTAAAATTAATCTGGAGTGTCTCAGCCCCATTTTTAGCAATAAGATTTACTGTACAGAGATTAAAGACACAGGTTTTTGTTATTTTTGTAAGAGAACCCTAAATTTTACCCCATGCGCATAATTTTTCTGCCGCTCAAAATTCCCAGTGTCCACTGTTTTTACAAGATTGCTAATTTATTTATGGGGTCAGCTGTTGAAGGTATTAAACTAAGAGAAAAAAGGGGATGAAAGTGAACTTCCTGAAAAACTATGCAAAATTTAAAATACCAGAGCGCCTTGAACTGCTTTGCTCAGAACACTCCAGTGTACAGTTAGGTTGTAGTCACCAGACATAAAGCATAGAAAATGGCTGGCGAAGGGCAGGAGGACACTGCCCAGTGGAGGCAAAACATGCATCTCGAGTGCTGTACCTGCCTTTCTCTTGGAGGGGTGCAGCCGCACAGAAGACGCTGAGGAAAGATGCAGGGGACTACTCTTTTGTAGTACAACAGTTTGTAGTGTACAGTGTACAACACTGAGGCCAGAACTAACCTGGCAGGATGTGTTTTTAATGCAGTTGAAGGTGGGTTTAAATTATTCATCACTAGTCTGTGTGCTGGTTTACTTCCTTACTTCCATTTAATTAATGGAGCTCTAATTAAAAAGTGAATGTTGTCAAAAGCTAGCAAACAAAAAAGACATGGATTGATCTGTAGTTAACATACACAAAAACAATGACAATCACTTCATTCAGTGCATGGATGGGCAAAAAAAAAGAATAAATATAAGTGCAAAGCCTTTTGTCTGAATTCCTGTGAAGTAAAACTCTAAACAGCTCTTTATTAAAGCTGGACAAAACTGTCAGTGAAATACACCGGTAATATCAGATAATGTTAATAGATTGTGAAGTTTCAGCAGCATAACTAATGTATTTTCCTTAAGTGGAAACTGCTATTCATGCACATTGGAGGGATTTGAAGAAATGTTTCCTTCCCTAAAAGATGAGATGACCTAGAATAATAATTGTGCAGAAGGAGGCAGAGGGGATGGACTCTGAATCCTACTGTTACAAATCTACTTCTGGACCGAATCAGACATCCTTTAACATATCAAGCATCTTCACACCATGCTTCATGTCATCTCTAGGTCAGTACTCCCCTTATTACATAGAGAAAGGGAGCTCAGAAACACTGTGATTTGCTCTTGACAATAAATGAGACAAAGCCAGGATGAGGAGTTAGGGCTTCAGTATCCCATGCCCCTTTCTTCAGTGGCTCATTAACATTGTAGCCTCGTGGCAGCGCTACTTCTGGAAACAAACATACTAGTCAAAAGATAGTCAAAAGCTATTGCCACCCCAGCTCTTGATAACAAGCCCTATATTTAACAACAACCCTATTTAGAAGGTTTCTCTGACTGAAGAAGAGCCTAAACTAAAAATTGTTGGCAGCTGTCAGAATGCTCAGGAGAAGCCTCGCTATATGTTTGCTATATTTTTATACTTTTTCCTGGACATCTTATTTTGATCACTTACAGAGACAGTATATTGAGCTAAACAGAACAGACTACAGATCCATCTGGCCACTGTGGCCATTCTTATCTTCTCACTTCACAAAGAAGGAAACAAGTTCAAACAGGATGATGCCAAAAAGATACCTCCTTCATGAAATTTCAAGATGAATTTTTAAACATAGAGACCTGCATCTTGATGCCTCCTCTGGAAACCTTGCCTATAAAAATCAGCATTCAAAGCCTTTTGCTGTGAACTATGCAAAGTCAAATAAAGTAATCGGCTGGGTGAAGAGCAAATACACTGCACAGTGACCTTGTGTATTTAAATTAGAACTGCACCAACTCTTCAAGTCAAGAGCTCTAACCCTCTACAACGTAGTGGGTCAAACACATGCCATCTGACCTGGGTCTAATATGACTACTGGACATACTGGAGATCTCCAGAAAGACTGTTCTGCACACACAGAGTGTGTTGTGCTCCTTAACCATGTCTAAGTGACCCTTCAAGAGATCATGCCAGGAGTAAGTCATTTGACTCCTTAATTTGGCCATCTCCATCCACTCTTTCCTCAGAGCCGGAGAAGCTGCTCTTGCAGCAGCAGTTTGCTCCCAGCCACTCACTTTACCAGGAGCCATCAGCCCATCACCTGACAGAGGAATACCAGAATACCTGCCCAGAAACAGAATGGTCATAGCAGGCAGCTGCTGGGACAACTGGGAGTGGACAGATTAACTGACCTGTCATGCCAGACACACCCTCCAACTGTACTCAGACACCCCTCATTTAAAAAGCCAATGCTTTTGTTTCTTTCTTGGCTTCAACTATGAAATATTTCCAAGTTAAAGCGTTTATGTGGATTAGCTATAAGGGGTTCATATTTTCTCATGAAGCCACCCAAAATGCCTAGTAGAATATTTCAATACTACTTAGCTGTTAGGAAGTTTGCTCTTTTTCAAGGTGTTAATAATCTTCCTGAGAGTTCTGCATTCAAAGTCCACAGGCGTGTCAGGGTATTTGCCAAGGAAAAGCAGAACACCTTGCCTGCTATCTAACTTAGGAGAAAACAAATGTGCACATGTCCCCATGGCTTGTTTAGAGATGGGAGTTCAGTGAAGGAGACATTTCTATAAGCCCCAAAACAGCATCTGCCCTGGTGATTTACAGGGGATTAGGAGAAATGGAAAGAAGATACATCCAGCCAAACTACAGAGAGCTCCTTCAGAAAACCATCCTTCTAAGAGTTATGCCTATGAGGTAGGCAAGGTACGTCAATAAGGCATAGCCAGTGATTGTGCAGGTTCTGCTCCATGTCATCTAGTGTCGACAGAAAGGAAAGCCCTGGGTGTGCTCGGTGTTCACTTGCGCAGGCAGGATGCCACTTATACAGGAATCTGTTAATCCTACTGATACAATTGATACTACTCCCCACAATTCACACAGGCATATCATTGCCAACAACTCTTCAGTGTTAGGAGCAACATTGTGAGTCAAGAGAAATGGCGTTAGCATTCAGGACACTTATCTAGCCTCTACTCATTAACAGTACAACACAGACAAGGTACAAAGAGCTGGCTACACCCTAAGCTTCACTGTCAAGACATGACTAAACCACATAATTCCCCACCATGATAAGAACCCTGGTGGGACAGAAATATGCAAAAAAAACCTTTGGGTAAGATTAAAAATTATGCACAAATACCATTCTGAAACTTCTTGCCTACAAACCATGATACCACAAGACAAACCTGAGCAGGCAGATCTTCCTGCTTTCCATCACGCCCCAAACTCCGCTGACTTGGGAATATAAACAACCCTATTATATTGCAAAGAAGACAAAAAATCCAGCTTGAATGGCAAACATGATGTTTTAGTCAAGTCTTTCCTTTCTGTAACTATTACTTTGCTCTGCATTGGTGTTACTGAACATGAGTTTTCAATGCTAATTACAGCTGCTTTGCATAAGAGGCATGTTCTCTGTCATTGCCCACCCACTTCTCAGAGGTTGCCTGCGTTACTGCTCCGAGGTGTGACTGCACACTTGCTCACGTACCGGGAGACATCACACTTAAACTAGAAATACCAGAAACACACAGAAGTGCATTACTTCTAATACTTGCTAATTAAAACCAAGAACACTGCTGTTTTTTTGCATTCTCTGTAAATAAGGTGCTAGGATATTATAAGTTTGGGACAGAAAACTGAAGAACAAAACCTTTTCTTCTTTTCTTCAAATTCTGACCATATTAAACAAGACTCATGAGTATAACACGATCAGGCAAGGGCAAGTTATATAGTCTCTGGATGTCCTATTGGCTGAAAACCACAAACCAGCTTGTACATCCACAGGACTTAGTGGTCATGGAAATTTTCACATGGATATGTTTATCGCTGCACATTTCACTAATAAATCTGCACTTCTTTTCAAATTCACGTCATCTCTTCTCTTTCATCATCCTCTTTATTTCACCTGCCTTCCCCATTTCAGCAAATTAATTTTGGGAGGTGGATTTAAAGGCCATTTTGAGTTTGTCACAGTTTGTATCCTCAGTCCCTGTGGTTGTGAACTGCACATGTCCACAGGCTGGCCTTAGTGTGGGCAGCATTTCTCCAGTTCTGCCCCAGTGCTGCCAGGTATATTATGCAGCCTCACCGCTATAGAAGTCTATCCTTCAAGCAGGTTAGCTGTGGAGCACACTCTTCGCTTTGACAATCACTGAAGGACGTTTGGATCTCAATGGCTTAGCAATACACTGCTGAAATAATCCTGACCACATCTCCTGGCCTTTTGTCTTCTGCAGGACAGCACCAAGGCACCAAAGTTTCTGAGACATCGCCCATCTTAGCTTGCTGCATTAACTACTCAATAATTATAGAAGCCAGTATACGGGTTTTGCATCAGCTAAGCCTGTTATTTTAAAAGGAATGTCTCTGCACCTCTGCACTCAGTGTTGGGTAGCCTCAGGGAAGACAGATTCAGTGCCAAATGCCATCACATCTAGCAAGCACTCATATATGTTTCAGAGCAATGGAGAACAAGATCATGCTCTCCTGTCAGTTTCTGTTCCAGGGTGCAGTGCATGAGTAGTATTTGTGAGATCATTGCCTTTACAATCCATTCCAGCCAACACTGTTAATGTTATGTATCCTTGCTCAGGCATTAAAAAGATCATCACTGTAAATAGTGTCAGGATTTCATGTGACTTGTAATAGCAACAGAGAAGTCTCAGACAGTAATAATTAAGACTCTGATTTGCCATGAGGCCAAATTCTCCCTCGATTGGACATTAGCTGGAAGAATTACCACCCTGCAGTTTATTGTGGCTTCCAGTAATGTTCCAGATGGCAGAGAGCTGGGCAGGCTGTTGTATCAGTTCATACAATTAGACAAACTTTTTCTATCAGTGCAACTTCGAGGTCAGTTATACTTTGAGAGTACTAAACAAAGAGTACTATACAGCCAGAAGTTTGTTTCTGTATTGATTACTTACAAAGCCTGACAAACATCTCCCTTCTATTCATGGAATGCAGAAAAATGCATAAGGCTTCTTTTGGATGACATACGAAAGTTATTACAAATGTTCCCCTGTTCCAGATTTGAGCCTTCAGAAACAGAGCTGTGGATTTTCAGAGGTGCTTGTTTCAAGATTCTTAGCAAGCACATCTGTCCTTCCAAAGTAGTTAATTCTCTGAGAAGCGCTGAAATCTCTATGGTGAAAGAATTATACAGAATCTACAAACGAATATCAAGTTTTTCTTCATTTTAAATAGTAAATTGGCCTCCCAAAATTCTCTGAGATATGTAATTCATCTGCTCATGGCATAGAATAAGTTTCCAATGGCTGCTTTTCCCATTCATTGCTTGGCTGAACTCAACAGCCAAGGAGTGAAGTACTCACTGTATTTTTGGAATGCAACATTTATCCAGTCCCTCCAGGTTTAGTCAGGCACAGAAGTATCTGGGTTACCTGAGCCATCCATGACACAGATCTACCTGCAGGTTTCCTTGGGAAAGACAGATACCCAAGTGGCTGTGAACTGTGAAACTTCAGTGGTATTGGAATATAAACCAGAAAAACCAATGACTTAAAGCAGAAAAAACTCAGATCAGTCAGACAAAATGGATGAAACCATGGGCTGTGGATGAAGTTTCCCATACCCAGTGTCCCTGAAGGACAAGTCCTTTCTCTAGGCTTCTTCTCAGTCCAGCAACCTGAAACAGCTGCCAGGGTTATAGTAAACGCACGCAAAGGTTTTTCTAGGAACCACTGTGTATTTTCTGTCATCTCTTAGGTACAGTGGTTTGTCTGCTAGTTGCTCTCCCAGTCCATGCCATGCCGCAGATTTCTACTGGCTGTATCTCTGTCTTTGCATTCTCCATCCTTCCCCTCAGCTGCACACATGCAGTTACTTTCCTACACTCTTTGCTCCAGCTGTCTACCTAACCCAAAACGTGGAGCTCTGCTCCTGCTGCTCAGGCACAGCCTTTTCATGGAAGAGAGGAGGACATACAACACACTACAAACAAACAAATGAATAAACCAGCTGTCAGAGAGCCCTTTCCAGTAAACTAAGTAGAAAGTTGTTGCAACCCTGAATTTACATGCTAACAACACCTTGGTTGAATCTAGCCAGGCACAGACATTGGAAAACACAAAGCGAACATCTCATAGCACAGCATTATGACATCTGACCTTTCCATCACATGCAAGGAAGGAGGCAACACAGCCAGAAATCAGAATTTGAGATTCTGATGTGACTCTGCCATAACCCTGCTGAGCTCATCAATGTACTTCTTAATCCAGAGTAGAATTTAAAGACATTAGGAAACAAAAAACTGCTACCCTTTCAGGAGTACTTACATGAAAGGTCTCCAAAACAGGACCCTCAAATTCACATGGCAAAAATGTGTCCAGGCACAGAAAGAACACACTGGAGCAGGGAGGCTGCCTCTGCCACAGCACTGTCTCTACTAGAGCTGAGATGCCTTTCTCCCTGAAGAAACAACACTGAGATTTTGAAGAAAGGAGGGGTTGTCTGGATTAAACAGAAGAGAAAGACATCTGGGGCCCTGTGGAGCAGGAAATGAGTATCTGCAAGTATTCAGGAAATAAAAGGAACCAGGTGCTTCAAGAATTTCGTCACAGGTTTCCCCCAGTGAGAATTGTCTAACTTGGCCAGAAAGCATAAACTTTGCCTTTCATAGTGGTGTATGGAAAGCAAGGTATCACAAAGCAGTTTGATTTGCCCTCTCAGCACATACATTGTGCATTCAAGTGAAGGAACATGGTGTTGCTAACAACCTACAGCATTGAAACAGGTCCTATAGGATCAACTGAAAAGGCCTTCTTCTAATCACATACCTCACTGATCATCAACATTAGGAAAGGGGGGAAAATTGCATGTGGGATTTCCTAAAGCACAGGCAAACATGCTATTAAAGCTTCCAGTGCAGAACCACATGTCAATATTGGTGTATAAAATAAAAGATAACGAGATTAAAAATTAATTTTGGTTTGCATAAAATTAACAAGAGCAGATTTGGAGAAGACTGGCATTGTATCTGGACCTCAGTAAACACTGGGAGCTGCAATAGTACCTGTCAAGCTCACAGAGACTGACCTTTCAGTTTGTGTTTCACAAGTCCCTTGTACTGGTGACTACAGCTCACCAGGGGCTATGTTCAGCTCCTAAGGAAAGCGGTGATATTTAAAGAAGGAGGTACTGACAGGTACATGTAGAGAGTAATATATATATAAAAAATATTTTTCTGATTTAAAAATATAAATTGTTCATCTTAGCAAAGCTATGAACTCTGGGGCTATAGGACAGACACAATGATTGTGATACTCACTAGAGAAGCAGTAACACTAAGAAGAACATGACACCATAGTATGATGCGTTTCTGCAGTCCCACAAAGCTTTTCATATAAGATGTCAAAGCATTTAATATGAACGACCTAAACCTCCTGGAAATGACTCCCACATAGACAGCATACGAGGAGGTCAGTTCTATTGGTTATAGTCCAGAAACTCCTGCATTACTATAAATCCAGGAGCTGCTACATGACCATATCAGTTCAATAGTCTGAACTGAAAACCTATCAATCAACTGTATCAACTATTTTACAAATGCATGGATTCCATCAGTTTCAAGACTGTAAATCTATGGGGCTAGCTTCCAGGAGTGTTATAATGCCATGAGACCTGCATCTATTAAATGGTTTATCTGCTCAATGAAGTTACTCAGAATGGTATCACTGCATCAAACAAAGGTGGCAGGAACAATCCTTTACATGGAATCTGCCTTTCTCTAGTCATTTAGTAAGAGTAAGCAACTAATGGATCAGGCCCAGGGAGTATAAAAGCTTATGCCCGTAATTGCTGCTGAGGAAGAGTTGTATTAATCCAGTTCCTACCTCTGTAGATAAAGATTATTCTTCCAGTTCTTCTTCAGTGGCTGCTGGACCCAGTGTGCCAAGTGATCATTAAACACCTCAGAGAGAGAGATAGTATGGCAAACTTGATGCAAATGACGGCCCTAGCAAAACAGTCCTCTTTTCACCAGCTGTGTTTCATTGAGCTATCACAATAAACACGCTGCTTGCTAGAAAGGCTCTCTGATGAGGCAGGCAGACTGTGGTTCCAACAGTCTTACCTAAAAGCTTTTAGAAAATCCTGTTCATTACTCATCAACAACATCACAGTTTCTGAAGTGAGTACTTCTTACAAAAAGTGTGAATCAGCAGTACCGGGGATAGCTGAAAGACCTCCTGGATTTGGGAGAAACCCCTTCTTTTACTTCTTTAAAATGAAAAAGAATCATGAGGTAATTGCTTGGGGCCTCTTTTTACCAGTGAACCTTGCACAATTTTATGGAGATGTCCAATTGAAATGTATATGGTGGTAGGATCACCTAATTTCAGGTGAGGCAAATTTTCAGATTGGTTACCATAGAGTGGAATTTGCACCAACTTCACAGCACTGAACTAGGTACAAGTGAAGCCTTGCACTCTGAAATGACATGCACATTTTCCTGTGTCCTAATTGCCACTTTTACCCCTGCCCTCTTTTGTTTTCATTAGTCACAGGAATATATGGCTTCTTTCCAAAGCAGAATGCTCTGTCTGCTTCACTCAACTCTGTACCAAGCTGAGATAAACAATGTTCTGACTTAACTTCTCCTCTGGGACCCAAGACAATTTAAAGAATGCAAATTCAGTTGGACTTGGCCAGATTTCCATCATTACCTTGGCTTGCTACATGTTATGCCACAATGCTTCTATCTGTAACATGAACACAGGGTAAGTGTGAATCCATTGGTATTCACTGCCATTTGATATAACAGGGTAAAAGAGATAGAATAGTTTTTTTAAAAGACCTAACCACTGCTCGATGTGTTCCCAGGATTTCCTGCATATCCTTGCCTCTTTTTCTTAATTGTATGTATGTACTTGGTTCTCCCATATCACTTTAAGTGTTGCAAAGCTGAGAAAAATCTGACCATGAAGCAATGGTAGCGCAACCCTTGTTGCAGCTGCAATAAGATTGTAACATTGGAATATCAGGATAACGTTTTAACATTTAAATGCCAAAAGCTGCTCATAGAGGGAAACATCTAAGATGTGCTTGTGCTGGTATTTGATGAATGACAATTGTTTGGGGGTAAACTTGAAGTTCTTCCTGTTATTTTTCCATGAGGTAAAATAAAGATAGAAGAGCTTCATTTTTCAGCCTTAATGGGTATCCCATTATAGAAAAGCAGAGACAGAGAAACCAATATTGCTTTCACGCTCTACTGTCCAACAATGTATTTCAGGTTTTCCCAGGAAAAAAACCTGCAGCGTCACAAGAGAAAGAAAAAGAAATAGAAAGAGAAAGAAAAAGAAAGATAAAGAGGAAAAAAAGGAGAAAAAGAGAAAAGGGAGAGGGGAAGGTAGATAGCTATGTGATATTCTCCAGGTTACAGTGTGAGAGACAGCAGTTAAACTCAAAAATATGATATTCTTATCAAGATTAGTATCAAGATTCTCAAGATCAATACCAAGGTTAACGCACGTGACCACAGTTGGCCACTACTGCAGGAACAGTTCTGGTGTCAGTGTGATCAATAGTACATTTAGCTCCCACTTGAAGTCTAAGATACAGGTGCAGAATTTGTGCTTTCAACTTTATCTGCTGTGGTGTGAAACAAGTATGGGGAATTAAGATAAAACTGAAAGTTTGTTAATTTCCACAGATGTTGGATTTTTGAACAAGACCTTGCTATAACGTTCTTGCTAGAGCTCCCAGAAGATGAAAAGACTTGTGGAATGTATCCTGCAACATTTCACTTCAAAGCTCTAGTATCAGAAGTTTCACATAACTGAAATGTATGGGTTTATTCTTTTCATTTGAGAAAAAATCTTAACTGTGCAACAAGCCAGCGGTTGGAGAGATAAAAAACATTTTCTGTAGTGCACCAAATCCAAGTACATTCCTTTTATTCCCAGGGCAGCCTAAGTCAGAGGCCAAGGGCAATCATCAGGCTTGGAAAAGGCTGATGACTGATGTGTACATGGGAATTTGTGTCTCCAAAGTGATCAGAGACCAATACCTTTCCTTTCCATCTTCATGACAAACAATGCCATTATGCAATAGTGATAAGCCCAGGGAGCAAGGGTCACTCTTTTGACAACCACACATGAGGAACTGGTTAACTTCTTCGGCTGGAGCAAAACTAGAAAGGCTTCAAGAACATCTCTGTTTCCAGAGTACTGGGAATCCTGAAGTCAAGATTGTGCTTTGCAGAAAAGTTTAGTGGATCCACTGCTAAGTGCCTAATGCTTGCTGCTGCTGGGGAGGGCATGGTTCAGGAAAAGGAGAGTATTGGACCCTTACACAATGTGAGCTGAAGGAAGTTACCTTTCTCAAGCAGTCTTGAAAGCTCCACCAAATTAAGTATGGCAAGACAGCACTGAGCTTTAAGTTATGACTGCTTGGGAAAAAAGTCCTTGAGAATCAAGAGTGTGAAAGACTTCCCACCCCAATGAGTAACTGTATAACTATTATTTCCTTTGTCTCCTATTAAAAAAGAAAAAAAAGCCTGGCACCACATGATAAAGATAGACTGAAAACATGTGCTGACTTGGCATCTAGTTGTGTCATACAAATTTTAAGCCACAACAATGCAAACACAGGAAAAATTTGGATACTAGTCAGCAATAACAGGGAACATTGCCAAATCAATTAGTGCCCTCATAATAATTAATCAGGACAGCTCACTGAGGGAAGCATGTTTAATTTATGGAACCCTTGCATAATAATCCAACATAAGTTACTGTACTGAATCCAACACTAACCAAATACAACATGAAGTTTATAAATCATGCCGCACTATACATTTAGACATATACAGTTGTATAAATTTACTTAAAGCAATGTATATATTTACCAAATAATTGGTTTACAGGAATATTAATTTTGTGACACTGCACTTCTGAATCTCTCGCAAAAGCATTGTATCCCAAGGTGGATGCTAACATTTAAATCCCTGTCAAAAAAAGGAAACTGAAATACTTTTTCCTTTTCAAAGGACACTGGATGAGACTCTGTTAGCTCTCCTTGTATTTTTTTTTTGCATAAAGTCCTTGTATTTCAGCCTTTTCAGGATGAAGTCTGTAATGCAGAATGCAGCTTCCTATTTTGATAGCATCACCAAACAATGAGCATTGCGTGCATTTATTACATCTTGGTTTCTCTTCTACTAGAATAGTGACTTACCCTTACTGACACTGCTTTTTTAAGGACCTTCAGACACAATATCAAGTTGTCAGACAGAAATACTTTTCAAGAAATGTCAGATACAAAATCTGATCCTTAGCACAAATGTGGAAGACTTGCAGTGCATCTGTCTGGCAAATATTACTCTTAAAAGTGTCTCTACATTCTTCCTGCCACTGCTTAAATAAAGGCACACTAGGCCATATTTTTTGCTACTACAAATTACCACAGCTTCTCTGAAACTCTGAACATCTAAAGCCGGAGTGTGCCCTGCCCATTGCCTTGAAGCAGCTTTATCCACATTGCATATGCAAACCCACCCATTTTTTACAAACAACACACAAATGCATGGCGCCCACAAACTCTTTCTCCAAAGTCTCTGCCTCTAAATCACTCATGCAAGTAGCCCTGAATCATGGGAAGTGCCCTCCAGGAGTTTCAACATGCAATTTTCAGTCAAAAACTACAGAGCCTCTGAACCAGAGAATCATCCTAGGAGGACTTGTGATTACCGGAAGATTTTACGCTAAAAGAGAAAATCCTACATATGAGGTACATATTCACATGCAGGCAGGTTGCCCCATCATAGTCTTAAACCTCATACAAAATTCACTGGGTGCGGTTTTTCAGTGAGCAGCACTATGTAATCAGCATGAGGAAATTAAGAGAGTCCCTCACAAGTGAACCCTTCAGAGAAGGCAAGGAGGAAAGTGATAAGGGTGGGTAAAGGACAGAAACTGCCAGCTAGTGAAGATTGCCAGAAGATGAATAGCAGCAGCTCAAAAGCAACCAGAGAGAAAGGAAAACAACTTTTTTACTCTTCAAATTGAGCTTTCTATATGAAAGACTATCTTTAGCCTATAACAAAAAGCAGTGATGAATCAGAGGAAACTGCTTAGACACAGACTCATCACTTGGCACCACAAAGGAGGTGACATGCTCTGAACTCACCCCTAGCTTGTACCGCAGGCCTGTCAGTGTGCTGACACCCTTAGTGGCTGCACATGGGATCTTCCCACTCCCCATTACTACAGAATGAGGCCTGCCAGGAACTATTCCCTCTCCTGGAGAACTGTACCCACAGATCAGATATCCATTAATCTAATTCAACAAGTAAGGCTAACATTCATGTACAGTTTGATTTACCCATGCTTAATACCAATACACATCCTCAAGGAACAGAAGAGTAATCTGCTTTATTTAAAATAGCAGTTTCTATGGAAGCTTGTCTCCAAATGGGGCTTTTGCAAGTTCTCAAGACTAGTGAAAAGGGCGCTGTCCTCTCCACATTTAAGAGGACTACTCCATTTGTTACTCTTTTCTCTTGGCCACCTTTGTGTTCAGCACTAGAAGCCAACCAAATGCAAAGCACTGCTGCCTGGTATCTGGAAGCCATCCTTCAGCTGTCTTCCTCCAGCCCCTGGGAGATGTCTGGCTCCTTCTGAGGCACTGCAATTGTGGTTTTACTTTCGAACTGAGGTGAAGGTATGTACCCAAAGACATTTGTCTAGTTCTCTGGAGACCTCAAAAATTTGAGATGATATGACAATACAACAATAGCTTGTCGTTTATGCAGTTAATAAACTCCCAACATGGTATTTTGCAAAGCTGCTGTTTGCATACCTTCTTTGTGCAAAGCCAGGCTCCTAAAAGGTAGGTTTCCTTAGGTGACAGAATTACACTGGCAAGTAGTAATAGAGCTTTGCTGGTCAAAGAGAGAAAAAGCAATCCCAGCCCCAACTATGATTTGTTTAAAAATAATAATAATGAATTGCCCATAGTCATTTATTCGGGGAACAAAAACAAATTGTCAAGCCAATTGAATTTGAAATATTTGATCAGTCTGGAGAGTATAAAATGAATGGTACTGGTCAATGCTGAGAAATGGAAATGCAAGATGAGTGCAGCAGGAAAGAAAACTGAATTCCTTTTGCTGTGCAATTGTTTGATCAGCAGCACCACCATTCCCAGCAGGGTACTATGCTGTTCAGGCTGGGCCAGAGTCCCCTTTGCACTTGGGAAGGGGAACAAGGGATAAGATTATCCGTCTCAATGCAGAAAGACTTAAGGAGATAATGAGAAGGTCTAAAGAAGATATGCTGAACCATCAGAAGAGAAAAGAGAGAAAGGAAAATTCAACACAGGATAAAGACTAAGGCTTAGGGGTAGGAGCAATCAGCTTCACACCAAAACCCACTCTTTTGGGGGTTGGACTAGATGATCTCCAGAGGTCCCTTCCAACCCTGACCATTCTGTGATTCTGTGATTCATCCCAAGACTTTCCTCAGCTTCAGTGGAAGCTTCCACTGTGGCACCTGACCACTGCAGAGACAGGCTCTGGAAAGCATTGCAACAGCGTAAGCGTCAGAGGAAAAGTCATTTAACGAGGATCAAGCCGCTCATACTTTAGAAAGCAGAAAACAGAAAAAGAGACTGGGAGCAGACTGTAGTAAGAGAACAGGAACATTTATGGTTTCCCATTGTATCTCTCAAATACTAATTCTCAACACTGGAATGTGTTATTTGGCTGGAACAAAAGACCAGGGGAAAAGGACACTCACTCTTCTTAATGATCGTAAGTCAACTCCACTGACAGACAAGCCTGGCCTTTCCGTCTTTAGATTTCTTCTATTTACTCTGTTTTGGGGGGTCGAGGGCTGCGTGTGTGAGCCCTCTTCGAAAACAATATTTGAGGATGTTGCGTACTTCAGAGTTAAACGTGTTAGGATTCAAAGCCCAAGTCTGTCTCAAAGAAAAGTAAGTACAAGCATTTCATCCTGTTCACTAGTAGCCATCAAAAAAGCAACCCAGAACTGCACTGAAGCAGAAATTTCTGCCCAAACAAGTCCTAGAACTGGAAGAACAAGTGTGGGTGCTTTGAAAATGTTTTAGTCCTGAGCAATACGTGGGCAGTTCAGCCAGCACCCGCCTGTGATATATACAGCAGTCTGCTACCTTTAAGTGCTCTGCTTACAATTAAAAGCAAAATGTAGGTTAATAAAGAAAACTGAATGAGGGAAGGAAGAACTAAACTGCTTATGCTGCCACTTTGTGGTTTGAAACAGCATTTATTTTTCAACGCATCAATCTAGTTTACACAGTCTCCAGACTCTCATAATCCAGCCTGAGTCCTGACACCCTATTCAGAGACAGTAGAAATAGAAAGAATTGACAAGAAAACAAAATGGAAACTCCATCACATGTGAAGAGGCACAAAGCCTGAACCATAATGCAAGCAGCAAATGCCAGCTTATCAAATTCCTAAGAACGTATTCAACATGGTAGCACTAATGAATGTTTAAGGACAGCTTTCCTTTTTGGAAAAATCCCACTAGCACAAGAATTATGATTTTTTCCCCATTTTCCTCCCTTGCTTAGTTACTTACACAGCACCAAGTATACTATGAGCACTTCTGAAGAAAATCTGTATTTAACTACAGAAGTATTGAAACCAAAGTTATTTAACAGCACTAATGAGCGGCACTGAATGATGCTGCAAAATATACAGAACTTGGCTATGTTAATCTTTCCATGCTTAGTGGGAGAAACCCCAAAGATTTCATTCAGATAACCGACTGTTAACAACCAAAGCTCAGGCAGTTTCCAGGAACAGATACTGTACTACGTACAAATCTTACAAATACCTATGGGTCACAACAGATCTATAGAAACTGCTGCACATCAACTACACAAGAGAGAACCCTAAAACAAGTTAAACTTACAACTTGGGGACACGAAGGACACAATTCTCCTTTCTGCCACTATTTTTAATTTTTGCACAATAGAGCAGTGACCGATGGCGGTTCTGCACAGGCTCTCCCACTGGCTGTGGCTGGCGGCAGCAGCCCCGTGCAGAGAGTCCCAGTCAGCAGCAGGTGGAGCCCGGCCATAACGCTCTCCCGTTCAGGAAATTGCTCTCTCTCATCCACTCCCTCATGGTTCTTGTAGGTTATTTTGACAAGCAGAAGTTGAGAATTGGATTATTCTGACACAGTGAAATTATACTTACTTGTCCTATAACTGTGTAGCACAGAGAAAAAAAAAATCCTCCCCTCCCCCCCCAAATTGTAAACATCTACATTCACAATTTTTTCAAAACTCCTTAAACTCCTTTCCTGGATGATCTGAAGGAAAACAGAGAAGTATGTGCTGAGCACAGTTTCCAGAGATACATGGCTCCCCACTTTGGTATAGCTAGCCAAAAACATACCAGAAATCTCACTCCCACATTCAACAATTTTGCAAGGACTCCAGCCCAACAATTCAGACATAAGAGGTTCAAACTGCCTGGATAAGCAATTCCCAGCATCTGGATATACATTTGGCATTTATAGGACCAGAATCTGAATCTCTGGAGAAACTTTCAGGCCTAACATCATGCATGCTGGATTTGCCTCCTGAGAGACTTCCTCATCCCTAACTGAGCTCTACAACAAAGGAGGACAAGGAAGCTAACATTTAATACGAAGGCTTGTACCTCTCATGCATAGCTCAGCCCAAGCCTGACCTTTACACCTGACAGCCTCCTGTTATTTGAGAGTACCTCCAGTGAATCTGATAGTCCTTCCTTTACTAGTACTGTCTGTCCAGAAAGTTTGCCAAACTGATGACAGCAGAGTAGGCATTGTCTGGAGCATGAAAAGCAGGAGTCCAATTCTGTTTCTGCTGTTAAATTACTGGGGGTCATCAGGGGTTTGATGTTGCTGGCTCCTTGTTTTCCTCCAACACCGCACAGCTGAGTACACTGACTCTTTGCTGACCTGTCATAGAAAAAGCAACTCTTGTTCTGGAGCCTCATCCATTATGCTGGAGTTTAAAAATATAATCCAAAGTGCAAAAAACCTGAGCAACTGAACAAGAGTTCAGTTAGCTCAGACAGGTCTCTTGGGTGCAGCCAGTGAGTGTCCCCTTCTACCCAAGAACCCAGATGTGCCCAGGTTGGGGTGTCTACAGAAGCTGCAGCACTGGACGGCTCTTCCACCTGACAAAGCATACTGATGCGTGGAAAAGCTCAAAAGCCAGCCCTACCTTAGCCTACCCTGACTTGCTCCAGGTGAAGCTGAGCTTCAACCTAGAGAGTGGAAAGCCTGTTTCCTTAGGCTATTAAGTGTAATTCAACCTTATATTTTCTTCCTTTGCAAGGGAAAGAACAAGCTTTCTAAAAGAAGTTCTCCACCCACAGAGACAGAGCAGATCTCCAAAGTATAAGATACTCAGAAGGAACAGGGCACCTTCTCACACATCAAGCACTCAGCCTTCTCTTTATCTTCCTCTCCCCACAGCTTCTTTTTAGCATTGCAGCTGCTCTAGGCTCTCTGGACCTCGCCTTACCTGGCCATCCCCAAATGCCCCTATTTTCTTTATCCCTGGCCTGTCTCACACTCACCCATCTCAGGCTTCTCTGCTCCCCTCTGCACAGAAGCAAATTACTTTTCAGTCCATACTCAGCTGCTTTTCCTAGGCAAGAGCTCCCTTTCCAGGATAGTATTCTTCCAGCTTTCTTCACACTGTGGAGGAGTTTCAGCTTTTCATCACACTTGGAAGCCCTTGACGGGTTTTACAGAGATATTAGGGCTCCCAGCCTGCAGGGAAGTTAGGTACTTGAACTTACTCTGTTCTACGTTTTGCTTTGCCTATTTAGACTTAGGTTTTGTGAGTGTTAGAATAGTACCAACCAGCAGTACAAGCAAATATCCATACACAGCCACACAACAAACTAATGGGAAAGCCCTGGCCATATTAAGTTGTTTTTGAGAAGCCCACGCTAGATTCCAGAGGGCAAAGACAGAATCATAGTTCCCCCACTACCTGGGCAAGTAGAATCTTCCAGTACACATAGAAAGGCTCACATTCTAAGTGTGGGATGAGATCAGCCCAGCAGGGAAAGGGAACAATTGTCCCAAATGGCAAAGTTCTCTCAGTTAAGATGGCCAAGAAGACTAGATCATAGAATCATAGAATTGTCTAGGTTGGAAGAGACCCTTGGGATCATCGAGTCCAACCATCTACCCTACTCTACAAAGTTCTCCCCTACACCATATCCCCCAACACCACATCTAAACGTCATCCAGGGATGGTGACTCAACCACCTCCCTGTGCAGTCTATTCCAATGCCCGACCACTCTTTCTGTGAAAAATTCTTTGCTAATGTTCAGTCTAAATCTACCCTGTTGAAGCTTGAAGCCCTTCCCTCTTGTTCTGTCATTAATTACCTGTGAGAAGAGACCAGCACCAACCTCTCTACAGTGTCCTTTCAAATAGTTGTAGAGAGTTATGAGGTCTCCCCTCAGCCTCTTCCTCCTCAAACTAAACAGTCCCAGCTCCTTCAACCGCTGATGGAGGAATCAGAATCATAGAATGGTTTGGGTTGGAAGGGACCTTAAAGATCATCTAGTTCAAACACCCCTGCTGTGGGCAGGGACATCTTCCACTAGATTAAGTTGCTCAAAGCCCCGTCCAACCTGACCTGGAACACTTCCAGGCATGGGACATCCACAACTTCTCTAGACAACCTGTTCCAGGGGCTCACCACCCTCACAGTAAAGAAGGAAGTCAGTAACGTCATAATATTTCATATATCTGCTGATAAATCTACAAACCCTATGAAACAGAACTGCAACACCTTCCAGTCCTGGAAAAGAAGAATCAAAAAAGGTCCCTAGTTGGGGTCTTCACTGGGAATGTCTGACCCATATGGTGTGACATCAGATTAGAAAGCCCTGAGCAGGCTACTGTACCTGCACTGTAACATGGAGATACTAACTCAGTCCCCAAGAAGTGTATTATCTCCAAGCTAAACCACATTAGCCCTACCTCCTAGCAGAGGTGATGAGCATGTACATCTTCAGAAGCCACCTTGCCCAGAACAGCTGCTCCTTCCAGGGCAGAGGCATACCCTCAGAGACCCACTGCTCTCAGATCCCAAAGCATATTATTGTACATTGGGGAACAGACAGATGCCAAAGGCAGGCGAGCAGCCAGACTTCCTCAGTCAGAGCTGAGAGAGGGGTTGGGTATCTGTTTTTCTCCCCAAATATACCAGCTGTTTTAATGAAAGCTAATAACTCTCCCTCTGAACCTTGGCTCACAGCAAACTAAAAAGATCAGGTTTTCTGACACATTAGAAGACATAGTATGGGGGTTGGCAGGAGGGAAACAGCTTTGGACTGGATCTGCGCAAGTCACAAGTGGTTTGGCAGAATTTCCCTTGTTCAAACATTCAACTCCAGGTGAAGTGCATTGAGCATGAAGTTGAAATTCAACACGGGGTAATAATCCTCTAAAGCATGGTGTAAATCAAAATACAGCATGTAAAAACATGCAAGATTATGCAACAGTACTCCAGAAAACACTTCCTCAATTTCTGATAGATTCAGTTCTTTTGTGGGTCTCTCAAGTAAGAAGAGTCCACATAGTCCCTAGTTTTCAGGCATTTATAAGCAGAAGGAATATCTTTCCCTATTATAAGAGAAAAATCCAAACCAAAAAGGTGTTCATGGGCAAACGCAGCCTTGTTCTTCTCTTGCACTAGGTCTGTTGTCCCAGCTGTGTGGCTGTGGGTGGCAGGAATAAATCATAAAGTAAGAAACACTTCCTCAGGCATCCTGATGGAGATAGGAGCTCCAAGGCAAACCACACGCTAAGTGGCTGGGGTTGCAGGGCTCCATCCATGACCCAAGCAACGACTCTGCAGCCAAAGACAGCTCAGCACCACTTTTGCTACTCCAACGTTTTTTGTCAGTCATCATTTTTCTTACACAGGTAATCAAAAGTTCAAACACAACTCTTAAGCCCTTTTCTCAGAAACGGGTTCACACACACTTCTAAAACCGCTGTGACCTCTTTCACAAGGGAGGCACTGGTAACAGTACCTCTTCCTCTGAATTCAACCCAGAGCAGCTAAAGCCAATGCTTCCTGTCTCTTGTTGCTCCCCTGGATCACCTCCAAGCTATTCTCTTTTTTCCTTTTACATAGCTTCTCTAAGCTCTGAGACCAAACCCAAAGTTTTAGTCTATTGCTCCAAAAAAGCGCATTGCTCTGTTTCAAATCAGGTGCTTGATCACCATCATGGTGATAATTAGGTATTTGATTAACCATGTCTGGACAGCTGCCATGTAGGACACTATTCCATCAGGATTTCGGGCAGGATTTCTGCCTATTGCGTTGACTAGCAGAAATGGGAAAGTCCATTAAGTTTATCAGCTGGTGCCTTTGCTATGCAGAAATGAGACCTAGAAGTACAGCTATGCCAGCATGTTATTATTGCACTTGTCCTGCAGTATCTGTTTTTACCATATTTACCAAAGTAGAAAGGCAGTATCTGCCTCTCTTCTTATTGTGTTTTTAAAAGAACTGGCTAAACAAAAACACCCCATAGGATTATATTTGGACTCCAGCCTCTCCTTCCTCAAATGGTCAGACACTTCCACAATCCTATAAACACTTCAGTTTTCCCGCATACATCTGTGATACTGTTTCAGTGGCATTCTGCCACATTTTGCAAGCAGGGGCCATTATGTTTCAACTGTTGCAGTCTGCAGATGACTCCAATATACCTCTGCAACTTTAATATACCAATATACCCCTGCAACTTCTATCAACCAAAGGGTCATGGGAGGAGCTCTTCAGAGCAATATCAAGAATCGCTCCCCATCCAATATTTACTATTATGCCAATACTGAAATTGCTAAATTTTGTTGTGACCAATCAATTCACCACCAGCTAAAACTCCATTATACTCAGTCATGGGCCCACTCTTCCATCCTCTCCCCCTCCTACCACTCCTCCCCCCCCAAACCACCCAGAATAGACATATGGAGCTGTCCATAACTGCAGGGGCCACACTGAGAACACCTTGCTGTGAAGCTCCCATATTCTGTGCTAAAAGACCTCTACAATATCCCTAACAACAAGAATAGAGGAAGGAAGATGACTGCAAAAGGATAAAAATAACAATTCTACCCAAAGGACACAGCCAGCTGATACACTCATACATGGGATACAACTTCCCACTGAGGTTTCCCTCCGGCAACCAGGCTGCTACTGTCTTGTTTTTGACTGTAAAATCCAAATGGTTCAAGAAGTAATCTGAAAATGAAAATCCAAACATCACAGTATTCCACTGTTGTCTTCAACTTCAAAGTGGAGAGAAGAGGGATTTCAGATACAAGTCTTATCAGTGCTTCCTGTTAGTTAGCTTACATTTCTGGTACCAAACTTTGTAGGAAAGTTAGTTCATATCCATATGGGTGGGTGCCAATAGTTTCACATCATTCATGTGTGTTATGAGTCAGGACATACTAGTTCAGAATCAGCTTTATGGTAACATGGCTGTGAAGATTCTCTCATGGAAATGGGTCACATGCTTCCAGCTCAGAGATCCAGAAAACCAAGAACAAGGTTGTCTGCACAACTCTGAAAAGCATTATCAAGACATCCAAATTGGCATATCAAACTCCAGCACACGTGCGCTGTGTGCTCTAAGGACCTGTCTCTAAATTATTTGGATTAGGAGCCATCAGTTTAATACACTGTTTTTGGAGGAAGTAACTAAGGCTCAGAGGAGGGACCCAGCACATTTTTTTTTAAGAGAATAAAAGGCACTGACAGCATATTGGAGATTCTCACTTTGAGGAATTATCTAGATATGAAACAAATACAACTATTGCATTTCAAGTAGAATCCTTTTAGCATCCCTGCTATGTTTCAACCCACAGGGACTTCACATAGATGAAACACTTTACTGGCATCTCCTGCAGGGATATGCTTAATAAAAAGCAGCATGCAAGAGATGTCTTTGACATAAATCTGTGTTTGGCTATGCAGCAAGAAGAGAAGGGAGATCTAAAAACCAGGCACCTGAAGAGCATGATCTGCTATTGAAACATCTAGTTTATGAAACACCTGTAGTCAGAGCCTTCTTCATATTCTCCACAGACAACAAGTAGATTCAGTGTCCCCAGCTGCTAAAAATGTGAGAGGCTGTTTCACATTTATACGATTTAGAATCATTTCAGTAATCATCAAGAGTCAAAACTGGCACAGTTTTCTATCCGTGTCTGAAAAAGCTGGCTGAAGTGTCAAGGCCTGTGCCACAATTCAGCAAGAACAGAGAGGGCAGACTCACTCCAAAGTCTTCACTGGCAAGAGTAGCACAGAGGTAGAGTAGCTCTCTGTTTGTAAAGGCATTCCCAACATCTTTTCTCCCTTTGGAGTTGCCAAGGAGACAGAGTGTTCAAGGAGGGTGAACTTATTCAGTTCATGTTTGCAAGCATAAACTGAAAATCCCAAAGGGGCAAAGAACCAACATCACAGTTTGCTTTCTCTGTCAGAGCGAGTTCCGCCTCAGGGAAAGACAGACCAATAAAACTGGTAACAAAGCGGTACAACATACACACATAACCCAGCACAGGGAAACACACAGTTCTGTCTACTTTTAAGCAGTTAAATGCAATTTTCAAATTCTTCCCATAGATTATTACAGTTTTAAATTTTTCCTTTCCAGTGTCTGGGGACTTGTTCTCCAAGAGCATGGTAAAAATAACTCCCCTGGCATCAGCTTAAATTTACAAAGCACATGTTGTACAAAATGTAAGTTGTATGACAAGCCCTAAACATTTAGGAATAATTTTAAAATAATGTTATATCTCTGAATCAAAGACTGAGAGCAACTAAGAGCAAGATCTGAAAAGGTTCGCTTATTTCGAAGGCTGAACTCTTGCTTCAGTGGAGTATCCTGCTTGCAAGAATACAGCCTTGTGTTCTATTCCCCTTTTGGGGCAAAAAAGGTCCCTATTGATTCAGAAGTAAAAGTCTTATTTCTTCTTTCTTGAAAGCCTCATTTATGAGAATGACTGGAATAGGATGAATACTGTTCTCAGAGAGCAAAGGTTATTCTACTTCCACAATTAAAGTTTTCAGAAAAAACAGCAAGACACAGAAATTTTGCTATGTCAAACATACTACACACACACAACCTGTGAAAACCTCCAAGTATCTTGTCATTTTAAAGATGATAAATACATATGTAAACATCAATGAAAACTTGGCTTAGTGCTGCTGTGCTGGCATGAATAATAAGAGCAGGATTTACTCCAAAGACCTTTCGCCCAAGAGCCCCTGCTCCAGATCCCCATATTCTCTGCTCCCAGGCCTCAGTTGCTCCCTGTGCCCAGGAACACCACTGCCTACTGCCGAAGGCCTCTGCCTGGCAGTCCTCCCTGGCCCTGGGGGGGGAGGAGGGTGTCACCTGAGGATTCAGGTTACCTGAGGACTTGTTTTTAAGCATGAGTTACTCTGAAGGGTGAGATAGTATCTGAGGTTCAAGACGTACACATGACAATAATTTGTGCTGATACTGAACGTTCAGCATTTTTTATATTTTCTATTGTGTTATGGTTAATGCCATAGTTTTTGATGTTTAAATAATTTCTAGACTGTTCATAAATTCAAGCTGGCTGAGAATGAACTAAGCAGAGAAATGAAGCCTATTGACCCCCCCATTGCTGAAAATAGTCTCTTTTGAAAGTCATACGTGAATTGCCTAAATATATCAGCAGGAGAAATTTTTCATTCTTAATACACTTTGGGTCATATTTCATGCCAGCATATTAATTTCTCCAGAAAGTGACTTGTGCCTACAAATGCTTTATTTACTTCAACCTAGCATTAGCCCCTCATGCCCAAATCAGTGCCTTTACTCTTTTTTGAGAAACTGCTCTATTTGAAAAAAGACCCCTGTAAAAAGAAGTGGGACACATTCCAACAGGCTAAAAATCTTAAAAGTGAGGGAGTTATATATCTCCCATCATAAGAAAAGGTGGAATAAGTATTCTTACCCATCCACAAAATAAGGAAAAACCTCTTTTACAAATAATCTGACACAGAAGTTCTAACCCTGTAAAATTTTCAGTGTAAAATACTGGGGATGTTCTCTACAGTCCAAAAGTGGAAATAATCTTGCCAACAAAAACATTTCCTGCATGTGTTTCTTCCTTCAGAAGTCAGCTGCATCTACATTAATCTCCGCATTTACACGGAGATCCGAGCTCACACGGTTCTTTGCATGAAGCAGTGGTGTCATTTCCTTTGAAACTCTTGGAGTTAAAAATATGTGGAAAGTTTGCTCTTAAAACAGCACAGATGTGTCAAAATGTAAACAGAAAATATGAGAGAGAAGAACAGGAGGATGACAGTCACATGCACTGTGAAGTGAAAGCAGAATTCATATACTTTCAAGTGACGCCCTACAGTCCAGATCGAATGCCATAAACCCAGAACAAATAAAGTTCATTGACATAGACCCATATGCCACTAATTGCAGCAGAGTTCCACAAGTGTGGTTTAAGATCAATGAGGGGTTAAATTCTCTCCAGGATAATTGTATTCTACACTTACGTCTAATTCTCCTGGCAAGACATGTAAATATTTAGCATGTTAGTTAAGGATTGTAGAGGTATTGCTCAGGCAACAAGAGCACAAGGAATGAGACAGGCTGGACCACAGCTCATCCAAGTTGCAGTTGGGAAGTGAAAGTGCCTTTGTTGTTCCCCTGCCCTGGGGTTGGTACAGGTTTGGGTGTAAATTAGCCCTGCTCTCTCACTAGTATTGCAGCTGTTCTTCACAGCACCCTCCCTGCTGGCTCAGAGACACCAAGATGACACCCCACTTAGAATCAGCACCCCTCTGTGGCTGGCATATGGAATAAAGCCCAGGGCTAGAAGAGTTCCTGGAGGGGAGCTTCTCCATTCCTGGCCCTGTAGGGCACAATCCAGCTGTGCACATCTGCAGAAAGGCAACTCAGGCTCTCTGGTTGACTCTACATACAGATGCAAAGAAGAAGGTGCTAAATTTGATGTATTGAAAAACCAAGGCTGAGAATTTGGCAAGTCAGACCTTTTTGCTATGTCTAATTACATGATTCTCCATGGATTTCTGACAGCCTGATTCCTTATTGCCTTTCCGGCCAGCTTCCACATTATTGCCACTCTGCCCAATGCACACTGCCGTGATGCTACATGATGCATCAGTTAATTTTCAGTTTGCAATTGCACGTTTCCTCCTAAATGTGGGTGGTCTTGGCTTATGTCTCAGCTTTCAAGAGCATGGTTCTCATTCCCAGGGCGCCAAAAGCCCTTGGCACAGTTCATGTAAATGGGATACAGCACTGAATGGCTACAGAGAGACCTTGTAGAAAATTGTTTTGTCAGTCAAGCCTTGCTTATTGCATGCAAGCCTAGTGAGAGAACCCGCTGTACTGAAGGAAGGATAAAATAAATCTATTCAGGAGATATTTTTTCAGATCTTATTAAGACTAGCTTTTTGTCAAAGGGTTTATGATAGACAAAATGGAGCTCAATCTATTGATAGCACATCAGAAAGCATCTGGTACCTATTGCTAGCTGAAAGACACACCCAAACCAACAAGTCTATAACTAAATGTCAGCAGTAAAAAGGATTTCACTTGAAAAACTGCTTTGCACGATAAGAAGGTACAAAAGTCAAGGCAAAACAAAGCATTTTGCTGAAGTGTAATTCTTGAGAAGTCACTAGAGTGACAGCTCTACACTGTTATTACTGGGAGAATTTTCTCATAGCTTAACATGGCACTGATGTAACATCGAGAACTGCCAAGTAGTACTTCACTGATTCAAAAAGGTAAGGCACAGATAGAAAGGAAGATCAAAACCAAAACTTAAGACAGACTAGCATTCTCATTTTTTTCTGTTTTTTGATACAGTAAGACAAGAAATGCATGAATGTAAAGCTTATATTCTCAGGTTATAGAAAGCCACCATCTTTGATTTAATCTAAACCCCTTCTCTTCTAAAATTCTTTGTTTTAGCAAACAAAATGAGTTTCAGGTTGGCCAGATATCCAAGTAAAATCAAGTTTAGAACATCAGACTGTCCCTGGCTTGCCATTACACAAAAACAAATAGGCTCCCATTCAGGCAAGTATCAGCCAAGTGTGTTTGAAACACACAGCAGATGTTGCCCAAGTACAGCTGATAATAAAAGTCCTTAAGGGAGCTTGGATGCCTGTCTTTCCTTTTCCCATGCATAGAAAATAACAGCATTGTTAGCAACTTCACAGTTGAGAAAAGGTTAAGTATGAAATCAAATATTTGTTTCTGACTACAGAAAGTAATTTGGCAGGCAAAATCCAGCTTGTTTTGGAAATTCCAGTGATACCTCTTAATAATATAAGAGATATGTTATATAACATAAGCATTATGTTAAGAAAATATGAGAGTTATGTTATATTGTGTTATGATACCTCTTATGTTATTAGCAATATAACATCATGCATTTCACCTAAATACCTTTGTTTTAACACCATTTAGCTGTCTGTAGACCTAGGTTGTTCTTCAGCTAATTTTAAAGTTAGCGAAAGTTGAGGAGTGCGGTTTCCTCCTAAGTCCTTCAAACCAAAAGTTGATTAGAAACTCTCACCTACTAAGGACAGGTAAACAAATGAGCAAGTGGACAAATGTAAGAACTGCGAAAATAAAAGCTATCAAAAAGATTTCACCTCTAATGGTCTTCCAAGTCTGGCTATCAATTAGAACAGATTGGCTGTGGCATCTCTTTGACAAGACCCAATCTTCAAAACCAGATTGAGAGATTATCTACATCACAAAACAAGATGTACTTGAGTCTTATGCTCCATAAGAAAAGCTAATCATTATTAATTAGCTGTCATGGAAACGCTCAGCCTTGGGAAGGCTATGAATGGTACACCAAGATCACATACAAATTGCTTTTAGTAAATGCCTTCATCATGATTTGGATAAACAAAGAGTAAGTAAGGCAAAAGTTGGCCTATTTCAGAAGTCTTGCAGAGAAACAAATGCAACAGGGGTTCAAAGAAAAAAAAAAAAAACAAAACAGAATAAATTAATTAGAAAAAGTTTACAATATTGCAAATAACAATTATTCCAGTTCTTTCAGGCTTTCTGGCAAAGACCTGTGATATTAGCTAATGGTGCCTGAATGATGAACAATTGAAAATATCAAACCCGCAACAGCAAGTATGAAACAGCACTCCAAAACCTGGGTGTGAAGGCCCATGCTCTTACCGCCTGCTGGGTGATGTATTTTACAGAGGGAGGCCAGGTATGACCAGGTGTGATGGTAGAAGGCCAAGGATCTTAGCAAGAGTCTTAAATTATTTCTTCACAGAAAAAAAGACTTCTGGGAGTATATTATTCAAGCTGACTTTGGCTTCTTTTCCTCTTTTCTGAACTGTGTAGAGCATGCTTTTCCAGGAGTTTATACCTCAAACCCAAGAGAAAAAAAGATACACAAGACTGATCTCCCCCAGCACTGAGACTCAACACCTCATCAGCAGAATAAAGCTGAACAAAACAGCGACAGCACAGAGAACGCAGTATCCAGCTGAACCTGCCGAGCAGGCAGAATGCAATGGGCAGAGCTGAGCTCGCGCCAGCAAGATAAAAAAAAAGCTGAGGAAGCAGATCATCTTATTTCTACGTGGGGCTGGTTTGTCTATTTTCTGTTGCATTTGGGGGGCGAGTGAAAGGAAGAGAAGAAGAGGGAGAGGCAGAAAAGTTTTTCGGCTTATGGTTGATTCTTCTAACACGGTGATATCAGATATCCTGGGAGTAAATTCAGAAACAAAAGAAACCCCGAGGAGTACACTATGACCATAACTGCACACCTCTGCACTAACAGAGGTGTGCACTACTCTGTTCTGGTACTGCAACACCACATCTCTGGCTTTCCCACTTACAGATATAATTTGTCTTTTGAAATTTTTGAACTTTTGACTTTTGAACTTTCTTTTGTTGAAACGGTGGATTACAGCAATGTAGGATGTACATTATGTGTATTACATATATACATATATATTATATGTATATTGCTACAGCAGTGCAGAACGGCTAGCTTTGCTATGAATTTTTAAAGGGAATTTTACAGGTGATTTCCATTTTCATTCAGGAAACACGTGGCATGACTTGTGGGATCATTAAATGTTTTATTCTGGATCAGAAGACTATTTCATTTTCTAAATAAATGAAGGGTAATCCAATAGTTTGACACTTCTGAAGATGGTCAAAATCAGAATAAGGTAGCATTTACTCCTCAAATAAATCAGCTAGGTATTCCAAATTAAAATAAAGTAAAATAAAATAAAATAAATTAAAATAAAATAAAATAAAGAAAACCACCCCTACAGCTTACTTGAGAGATGTTAATTTCAAAATTCAGACCAACTTTTGTTGCAACAGTTGCAAACACAAGCCAAACCAGGAGCTGACAGCAGGCTGAGAGCTCAGGCACGGCAGCAGTGGCTCCACGCAAGCTCACAGTTCGCTTGTTTACCCAGACACTGAAACAGATTTTGCTGTGACATCAGTCCCCGTGTTCTCCCATGTTACTTCGCTGTCGACAAGCAAGCTAGCTGAGGTGTTACTGCATGAGCTGCAACTTCTGAATAGATGTTCCCTCTGAAGAAATAATTATCTTCATTGTAATTGGTGACAAATATTTAAAGCCATCTGTTTCAAAACAGTCCCCTGAAGCTGGAATGAATCTTTTTACCATTCGATGTTAAGCTAAGATTCAATTGCCAGGGCATTATGGCACTTGTTTAACTGAAATTTAGAATAAACAAAAATGTATTTAGCATTGATAGGGAGGGTTTACGTGGTTGTGTATAGAGCTGAATGAACTTACACGTTACCTTCATGCACACTTACAGGAACTGCGATCACCTACCAGCATGCACTACAGACAAGCTTTGTGTGATTAAAAAAAAAAAGTTATAATTAATATCAATACGGTATTCGATATAGCTGAAACATTGTAATAACCATAAGTACTCTAGAATACCTTTGTGCCTGATGAAAGAACATGTCTTATCCATTTGGTCATGATTATTTCAGCCTGCTGGTGATCTGAAGTACATTACAGTTCTTTTCACTATTGAAAGTTACCTGTACACTAAATGTCTGCATTATACCTAAATAGCCAGAGCAATCAATCTAGCAGACAAGCTCTGAGATAAATCTATAGAAGGTACAGTGTCAGTTGAAGACAGAGGGATCACACTTATTAGACCATGTTAATATTGACTTTCAAAAGATACGATTTCCCTTACACTTGATTCAAACTATCATGATTACCTTTCCATCATTTATTATTTCTGTTACAAAGGTCCCTAAGACTTTCAACTCATGGAACTTAATTCCTACGAAAAATAAAAAAAAAATATAAAGAATATCCCAAATACCATTTAATGACATACATTTGCCATTTAAATGTCAAAGTAAAAACTGGAATAGATATAAGCTAGAATTTGAGATAGCAGACAAGAATTCACTCCTTATGTAGACTGCAGAAGCTTACCTCCATTAATAGGGACAGACTGTGAACTAAAAGACTTTTTTCCCTTCCCGGAATTGCAGAAATACCCATTTTTAACCCAATCTCAATTTGCTGATTTCTGAATGCTCATCTGATAATGCATCAAATTGTTGTTGTTGTTGCTTTTCAAAGGATGTTTATTAAAACTTCGCTTTCTTCATACAACTAGTTATTTGCTTCTTAAATTATTATAATTGACCTCTTTAATACTCACAAGGAATACACAGGGCTTGATGATCACCTGCTATAAACAGATTTGTTGAAGTTGTACTTAAAACTGGAAAGGTCATATTGTGACCTTGATCAGAAAGTTGTCTATTGAAAATGTTAATTCTCAGCCAGTAGAGAGACCCAAGCTCTGCAAACTAGGCTTATCCAAGGCCCTCTATGACCACAGTACTGTTTTTAGAAGGAGAATTTTTTAGTACCAGAGAAGCAAAAATGCTTTTGAGACCCCACTGAAGAGGAAAAGCACTTGTCTTGGTTTGTTTGGGTTTGTTTTTTTTTTTTTTTTTCAGAAAGGTCACATATATGATTAGATAGAATTTCACTCAAATTTGAACGCTGTCCTCAACTTGCCACTTGCGGGCACTGAGCAAATGTCTGTAGCAAGCCTACCACGGGAGATTTCCAAAAGCAACTCATTAGCCCCCACCTATTTAGTGTCATTGTAGAAAATTGGCTCAGCAGAGGGGGTTTGAGACAGAGAAGTGTTATAATCAGAAGGAGGAGGAGGAATCATTCACTGCTGGAGCAAGTGTTGCCTGAATTGCCACCTTTAACCTTGGCAAGACCTGTTCTCTGAAGAGCACATGAGTATTTCACTTTTATTTTTATGTGTGTGATCTGAAAGATGCTATGTCACCTGTGAAGCACTTCAGTTAATTGTTTAAAATGCTTCCATAAGCTCCAGCCCCAGTTGGTTGAGGTGCCTGGAACAAGGCTATTCAAGGACTGCTTGCATGTTGCAAGAAACTGTTCATTATTTTAATCTTCTTCTTGCATTTTGCATAAAACCACAAAAACTCTGTCATTGACAATTAATCTGATGCGAATTATTGTCTTGTCTCCTGGGATTTTTATTCAGGCACTAATTCTTGTGGTGCCAAAAGTTGAACCTAAGGCTATGTATAGGTCCTGGTAATTTTTAACTTTGTGGTGTGGTTTAATCATACAGATTTTCATTCTTCACTTATAGGTTGTGTACAGGGTGAAATCCTTTTCTTAAGGAAGACTGTTTAAGTGCTACGAGATTGCAATCGTTAATTAAAACTCTGCTTATCTAAGTAATTATATACTCATCTGTATGACCTCAATAATGTTACTGGAAGTTTCTCAGCAGCAAGTCCTATTCTAGCTGTGCAGGATTCCATCTCTGAAGGCAAAAGAAAATTGTGTCTCCCAAGCATCTTGAATTCTTTGGAGCACAGCCAACAATGTCACAATTCTGGTGATCTGGGAAACTGTTGACTAGGTACCAATGGCCACTTTGCAGGAAATCTTGATCTCAACATAACATAAGCTTTGATTACACAAAAGCTGACCAAGGCCTTCAGGACTTTTTCCACACTTTTATCTGTAAGCAAACCACTCTTCACTCTTGGATGTCACTTTTCACATGTACTCTCTTAATGGGCCAAGTTTTCTTTTCTAAAACATAAGATACTACTTGTATTGGAACATCTAGAGCCTACAAACTATTTATGTTGTCACGTATTTAGATGCAATTTGTAAATAATCCTAGTGGACAAGAAGCCAAAGTGATTCCATCAAATGTAATCTCACTTAGTACCTCCTCTCAAGTAAAAGTCTGAGCAAATGGATAGATTTGTTAATTCCTGTCAATGGATGCATTATAATTCTACCTGTTGTTACACTCGTATTTTAGTGGACGTCCTCTGCAATGTAAGTCATGGATCAGTCTGTCCTGCCTTAAAAGTGACAGGCATTACTATATACTCGAAATAAGTATTAATCACCAATGTTACCGATTTGGATGCAGAATTTGCTTTCACCATCCTAAACTGGTAATAGCACTCTTTTATTGGAGAGGAAGACAACTTAACTCCCACAGCAGTATTTGAGATGGAGACTGTGTTTGTGTGTGTGCGTGCACATCACCCCTTTTAATTTACATACATACAGGCAGGTTAATCAGGAATTACCTGGCTGCCATTAATTCCAGTTTCCATTACTGTCAAAGACTCATTAACGCTTCAGAGACTCTGTCTTTTAATTATTCAGATACTTTGCATACTAAGCAGTTCTGCCTTTCCCTTTATATCTCCTTAAGCCTCTTCCAGGCAAAATGCATTCCCTCCTTAAAAACAGTGAGAGTTCATTTGACACTTTGTTTCCTTGCTAGCATATCTTCACTGACACAATAGCTATGAATGATCCAAACCTCATTCCATTTTTCAGTTAATTGTGTTTTCAGGCTAATTCTTTAATCTTCTGGTATGTGAACTAGCTTTTAGTTTAATCTCACCAATTTATTTGCTTTTGATGCAGAAATGGATAGCTCCTGTAGTCTCATCTGGTATCATGTTCTTTCCCATATTGCAGCATTTTTTTGTCCATGAAGACGGCCCATTGCCATGAGCTATGCAGCATTTTGTGTTTAAGAAGGTACAAGATAACTGTCTGGGATAAGAAATTCTCAATCCTGAGGATTTTCCAGACACTCTGCTGCTTAATTCAGTATCAGGAAACAATGTTTTTTAGATGGAAGCTATTGTAGGAATAAAATAGATGAATTTCCATTCTTCCTTAGTATTAAAGCTATTATTAGAAAATTTTAACTCTGGCCATCATATGCCCCATGTCAGTGGAAAACGCACTTCAGTCAAATCATTTTACTTTCTGTGGACAAAATTGAGAGTTCGTGATTACCTCAGTTGAAAAGTATTAATCTACAGCATCTTCAGTTCCCTGAAAGCAAGACCTTCACAGCGATGTTTTATATGTGAATTTATGCTCCTAAGATAGCTGTGTATTTAAAGCCATTTAAAAATTCAAGTTTTTTTTTTTTTAATATTTTTGCAAGAACAGAAATTCACAGCATTGACTACAATACCCATTCTACATGTATATATAAACCAGGGGTTCTTACAACCATATGTGCAATCATACAAATTTGTTGTTTTGCATATTATATGAGACATTAGCAGCCCTCTTTAAGTTTTTAATGAAGAGGTGTGTATTCTGGTATTACTTGCAGAGTTGTTACTCAGGTAGTATGAGTTGCTATAGATGTGAGTACAAGATCTAAGCTGACATTGTAGGATTGTCATTTTAGCTCCAGCTCAATATTGGCTTGGTTTAATTTATGCTACAAGAAGTTCATTAGCTAAACACTGACAGTCTTCTTCAGCCAGTTTTGCAAGAAAGCTGTTCCCACCCAACACTGAAATGTTCTGTTTGCCTGTTCTTTATACTTTTTGTCGCTATTTAGAAAGCTGCAGCATCAGTGCACAGAAATCCCACTGTACAGGATGACCGTGATATCTAGAAGATTGAAACATGAGATCCCACACACTCACAGGGTGCCAAAGGTCAACACACTGTTAAGACACCTGCATTGTATCTGCTTGCCTTACAGTTGAGCATGCTTAAAGATCCCATTAGTACACCACATCATCTACATTAGATGACAAACAAATGATAAACACATTTTTAAAACAGTTGCATGTTACAGCCATTCCTTAGTTTTAGGCAAAACCTGCAATACCCACAGTCATTATTCAGCTAAATATGGTACATTCGAGACATGGCCTCATGCAACAGCAATGTTACAGCCTCACACAACAGGACCAATGCTTCTGCAGATAACAAGGTACATTTTCATAGACAACATTTTGACTTTCCAAGGGAATGTCCACTCAGCAGAGTCCCTGCCTCTATGTAAATGTCTGGCACAGGTCCACCTGAAATCACAACTTTGTTTAAAAATCTCTGCTATAGTTTCACTACAAGAGAAAAAGAAACTGACCCTCAGAGCAGAACAACCAGACATTATTTTAGCGCTCATTTCACAGGTATCTTTGAGGTACCAACAGTGAGACTAACAAAGATTAGCCCAGCTAAAAGACTGATGGTCATAAAAAAGGAACCGAAACACAAAGTTTAGCAGGGAACCTAACACTTCGGGATAGGTGACTATCTGGTGAAACAGATGCAGGACCTAAAACTACTACAAATGACTTCTTAAATCGGAACAAAAATCCTTCAGAGAAACACATATATTGTGAACAAACTCTTCAGTCCGAATCATGTAAATGCAAGCTTGGCAGAAAACCAGCAAAGTTAGGTTCAGGTCCAAAGTCTAAGCTGGATTGGCTGCAAAAACTAACCAAGCAGATAACACAGATTCCTTAGCAGAATTAAATGAAAAGTTGTGGCCAATGAAAGAGAGAAATATATGACACTTTGAACACTGAATCTGATACGAATGTAGGATGTTCTACAGCTGTGCAATACTGTTTCCTGTGATAGCAGCAGCAGGGCTCCCAAAAGCTCTGCCTGCAACTGGTGACTGCAGCAATCCCTGCTGAGGCATACGCTGGCCTTTTGAAGTGGCCAGGAATTGTTTAGCTGGTATTAGTGGCCTGGAGCTTTGGTTCAGAGAGAACAATAGGTGTACTATTTTAGAGGCATTAAAGGTATTAGTGGCAAATCTGCATCCGTGCCTTGTTTACTGCTGTACCAGTGGTATTAGACAGGAATTGAAAATGACTGCAGCAGGCTGCTTGTTTTGAAATGCTCCATGCCATAAGTGCAAACACGATTCTTATTGTGGCCATCATTATAAAAGACAGCAGTGTTAATCAGCACTTTCTGGTTTTGAAGTTAAAGAAAATAATAATATACTTCTCCAAGCTTCACTGTTGCACTTCTCAAAAGCTGATCAATTATGGGTCACCTGAGCCATTAATATGATTTTTCATTTACTAAGGAGTTACAATGATTTCTGCACGTTTTCTCTGAAAACCAAATATTTTCATACCAAGTCAAGTGAATTGACATATAGAATATTTTAATTAGAGAATTATTTAAACTAGTGAGAAAAAACAGCAGCTAGAACAAATGCAGATGAGTATATATAACAACCTCAATATCTCTTTCCATTTCTCTTGGCAGAACCGAAGATAAAAATATTAAGCCTTTAAATGGATTTTTATGGGAGATAGAAATCTTGACTGGCCAAGATATAACAGGATATCTCTGCTGACACATCTTCAGGCGATCAGATGTGCATGCAACTTTATGTCTACTTTGAACATGTAGTGAAAGGAACCGTGATACTGTTGCACAGTTATGCATCCTAAACTCCTAGTTCTGCCTTCCAGCCAGAAACAAACGAGGGAAGGTGGTGAGTCCCAAGCTCTTCCCTCCCGACCCTGCCCCACCGCCCTGCACCCAGGTCTAGCTCCCTCACGCAGGGACGTGTTTATGCTATTCCTTCTTCCTCCTGCTCCTCCCATCAGCACTGGCAGCTAATGCAACTTCCAGGGGAGGATGAGAGGCACCACAGTAACTCTCACATAGGGTTAGCGGCATTTATGCCAAAGCCAAGGCCAGGTTTATTAGCTGTTGGGCCCAGGCTACTTTTTATTTCCAGTCAGGTGAGGGTGATATTTCTAAAGTTCCTAGCCATGGATATGGGGATCTTAGGAGCTAAAATCCTATTGAGATACACAGCTAAGACCTCAGACTGCATTTCAAGCTCTTTGGGTCATTCTAGTGTGACCCGAATTACAAGAATACCAGAGTGCCACATGGTGCGCAGGACCTGTAAAATACAGCTCTAGATATACTGGGTTTTGGACAGCTTTCAATTAAGAGCTTTCTATTAAAAAAAAAAAAAAAAGGTCACAGAAAACAATGAAGAAACTTTATTAAAACACTCTTAATTTTACCTCCATTTCAGACAAAGTTTGACTGACTTAGTTAACTGTTAAAGTCAGTGAATGCAAAATGAAATTCACAGACATAAACTGACCTGTGACAATTTCTCAAACTGAAACCAACAGAGATGGCACAAAGCTGTTATAAACTAAAATGATCATCCTCAGAATGAAACCATTAATCACCATAATACAGCTGACAGCCACCAGTTTTACTCAGTCCTGTTTTTCTCAAATACTAATGTCTTAATGCTATTGTATATGTCTGTTCCTTATGTAAAAAAAAAACAACATTCTTCTAAGTAGGGAGAAGCACATACTCTCCCATCTTAATGTAAGATATTCACATGCACTTTAGCAGAATGTTTTAAGCTAAAATTTTTCAAAGTCACAGCTTGTCATGTGATCAAACAGCAATACAGGTATGATGAGTCAATAGCCATATCCCAGCAACAGACTAAAACCTTCTACTGTATTTTTCCTGTCCCTCGCTTTTACATCCCAAAGAATGCAGTGTTTAGAGTAACAAAGCAATTCAGAAAAAGCTAAGTAGATATTTTCTACCCAAATATAGACAATTTTTAAGACCAGCTCCACACAATCTCCCTAAGGAAGGTTGCCAAAAATGAGGCCCACCTTCTACTTCTAAGTAAAGCGCTGCTCGTCTCTACAAACCAGAGGGTGGTCACAGGTGCTAATTGTAGCTACATGTTTCAGGACCAAAATTAAACCTTTTCTCACGTTTATTTCAAACAGCAGTTGGTCTCCACAGAGCAACTCTGGGTTGAGATTTACTGCTGACTTTACACTACAGCTGCAATCCTGCAGCATACGTTACCAAGAAGTAGTTTGACATGAAAATGTGTGACAACATAATGGGAAGCTGGAATTCAGCTGATTGCAGTTATTTTATTGCTTAAGAATTTTACTTCTAAGTTAGCCTAATTCTTCATTGCAGTTCAAATTTTAACATTTTAGATCACGGAATAATGCAGTATTCTAATCCGATTAAACTTTCATTTCCTTTGACCCATAGTTCTCCAAACCATCTACACATTTCACAGTGCACACTTCAAATGAAACCTGCAGCACACGCTCCAGTTGCAACACTACTGTGCCACAATTCTGAGCAGGGTGAAAGCCACAGCTGGGACTTAGATCTTAAACAGCTATTTCAGACTAACAGCAGACAGTAGCAGGACCTCAGTCATAAAACTGCAGAATTTATTAGATTCACAGAAAATGAAACTTTCCCCAGAGAGTTACGCACCCATCAGTGAAGATTAGATTTTTGGTCTGGTTGTTTTAATAATATGAAATATAAACTTGTACTTATTGGCAACATTTTATAATTTATTTTTTATCTAAAACATTTTCAATAATGGTAGTGTTCAATTGCTCATTTTGGCATGTTTAAAATACAACAAACGCTTCAGGAAAACATAATAAAAATGAATTATAATTTGGTTTTGCCTCATAAAATGCATCTTTCACTGCTAACAACTCCCTGTTGATGGATGTGGCTTACACCATAAATGTTATGGTTTTCATCTTATAAGGATCTCTCAATGTAAATCCACAACAAGTGCTTCCTTTTTTTTTTGTAACAGAAAATAACCTCTTTCTACAAATCAAATGTTAACATAGCAAAGCAAATTGCAAACCTGGTGAGCGCACTTACAGGGTACCAGCTCTCAAGAAAGCTACTTTCTACATTCCTGTACAAAGGCTTCAAATCTAGGTTTCTCTCTTGTCAAAACAAAACTAAACCAAACAAACTCCCACACTCAGGAAAAGTTTGAAATTGCTTACCTTGAAGAAGCTCCGAAGAAAATACATTATGCTTAGCATTTTGGAAGGTTTAAAATGAGGAATTGTTCAATGTTTAGAACATCCAAGGCCTGGGTGAATTCCTACACTCCTGCTGTGTCTTTAGTTACATGCTTTCTTGTTGCTATTTTGGACGGTCTTAGTACAAGGGAAGCATATGAGCCATGCCAGGAGCTTATGCTAAGGAGTTGCATAACAATTAGGGCTTATCTGTGCTGCGCTGTACAGTACAGCAATGCAAACAGGTTTGTTCACAGTTTACTAGCCCCAGAACACTTCTACTAGGCATGCCCAGAATGATGCCATTGTATTTGCTAAAGAAACTAAAGCTATTTGTGAGTGCTTCTAAAAGAACTGGAACTACAAAGGACAGCACATGTTCCCTTACATCCCCCCCAGCTTTTCCCTTTGCCAACTGCAAGTTCAATCAGTGAGTATTATGCTTGCTGCAGCATTTAAAAGCAAAAGCTCCCACACTATGAGCTTTTTAGTTATTATCTTTAAAGGTAAGGAAAAATTGCAGAACAAGTCTTTTGAAGTGCAGAAGAGTAAATGCAATTTGAGTTTCTTATTTTTTCCCACTTAACATTAAAGTTCCTTAAATATTATCTGTGCTTCAGTAATGTTCAGCAACACAGAGATGCAACTTAAGTGACATAGTAAGGAATCTATCAACATTTAGAGGCCAGGACTGAAAGTTACAGGTAGTCTGTTCACAGTGCACTTAGAATTAAAGACAACAACTACAGAATGCAAGCAAGTTCTCAGAGAGGGATCACTCTGCATTACAGCAACTGTCAGGCACAGCCAGATACTTTCATTTATTTTTTAATCTAACTAGGCTTATATTTGAACTCTTCAAACCACACGCTATTAAAATCTTTACACCAGGAAGAGGTGTTTTAGAGAGATGCTCCAGAGTAGATTCTGATGCTCCATGCTGCTTGCCACAGGGCAGAAAAAGAGACAGATGTGCAGTGCGCCCAGCACAGCAAAGTGGCAGGAGGGACACAATTCCCCACTGCAGCTGATGCCCCAGCAATTGCCCAAAACTAACACCAGCTCTAACACGAAATATACTCTTTGCCTTGCTCTGTGGAATGGGGGATCTCCCTGTCATCATCCCCCCAGCGAGCACATGCCCCACTTGCCTTGGATTCACAATACTGCACACCCCTCTATAGCTGCCAGCAGCCATTCTTCCTGTTAGTCTATTTCAAATAGAAACATTATTGTTTTGGTAGTACACGTAAATAAGGCATTTATGCATAAGTCAAATACTTTAGAGCAGGAGGCCATCTTTTACCACGTACACAATTTTTCTGCCATTGTGGGAACTGCCTAAGTTAAGTATACACAGTAATAAGGAAGGGCACACCTAACTTGTTAGAAACCAGGCCAATAATTTCTAAATTGCAACATAAAGCACAAATGCAATATAGTCTGTGGTTTGATTTGCCAAATGACCATACTGCTTCATGAAGTTCAGTTCTGCCATCTCTTATGATTTCATGGATAAAAAGAGTGTTTTCCCTTAAATTTTAGTTCCAAAAGACATACGCATGTCAATATTATATACGCACTGCAATCTTTTAAAGTAAATTTTTTTCCCACAATTTGGGAGGAAAACTGCAGATAAAAATTCTAAAAAGTCTCAAAAAAATTAAAAATCCAATGCTAGTTTTAAAAAAATCTCCTTGGAGGGAAATGGGCCTAGCTCATGAGTTTTCAATGCTTTTATTTATAAATTCTTAAGTTTAAACTATTTTGAAGGATTACTTTTCATGGTTTGTTTTGAAATTATTGTCATTCTTTTACACCCTGCTTCTTAAAGCAGTCGCAGGCAGACTTCTATTTCCTGCGTGCCTCTCCTGGCGCTGGCTCCCTGGGCTGTGCTCACGGTTCAGCTGGAGCCTTCTGTACTCGAGCCCTGACCTCAGGTCTTTGAGCAGAAGGAAATGCCCTCTAAGACGAGTCCAGCTCTGCGGTGCCTTGGCATTTATCTCTCACAAACGAAAAGGAAAAGAAACCAATTAAGGCCTTTTTAACAAGAATCAACCTATGCACGTGAAAAGCCAGATTTTTTGCTGCCTGATTTTCATCTACTTTCTACAGAACCGCCTGTGTCTCAAACAATGTGCCAGAAGCAGGTCATTGCCACTGGCCAGGGGAGTTGCCCCAAGAACTCGACTCCTCTTTCACTTATATTTTCTGAAATTAAGGTTAAAGCTCAACTGCCCACCACTCACTTTGTTTTTCCATGCTTGTTCATGGGCTGGAAATAAGTACATTCCTTATCAGCTGAGATCTCTCCCTCCGACTGGCACATTTCTTGGACTGGTTTACTTCACCACACAGGATGCGCAAATTGCACAGTATTCCCTTAGGCCTGCAATTCCTTAAAGCCAACACCACTATTCCTGGAACTCTGCTGCCCAAACCTTCAGGAAAATGGCAAGAAACTTTCTAGAAATCAGACCATTGTGCACCTGCATCTTAACGTGCCATTATAGAGCTATGTAAGTCCTTTTACATTCCTGAAAACCAGAGGTCGTACCGGGTGCTGGTGCCCCGGCGCCGCCCGCGGGGTCTCTGTGAGGAGAGGCGGGACTGCCCCACACTGGTTCTGGCCAGTTCCAACTGCCCCGGGCGGGGCCCAGCCGACCCCTCAGAGGAGCGGGCGGGGCCCCCCGTGACAGAGCCATGAGGGACAAGTGTGAGGCAGCAGGGTCACAGCAGGGACCCCACGCCAGAGCTGGTTTATCCTGAAGGAACCGCAGCCTGTGGGAAGGCCCCACGCTGGAGCAGGAAGGAAGAGTGTGAGGAGAAAGGACCGAATGGCAGACGGGACTGTTATGGGTTGACAGCAATCCCCCATTCCCAATGCCCTTCCACCAGCCCAGGGGAGAGGTGAAGGGGTCGGGAATGAACGAGTGAACTTCAGCCTTGGAGAGGAAAGAGAAGGGGTGGGAGGAAGATATTTCAGCTTTTGTCTTCGTTTCTCACCATCAAACTTTATTCCAATTGGCAATAGACTAAATTAATTTTTCTAAAGTTGAGTCTGGTTTGCCAATGACGGTAACTGGTAAGTGTCTTTATCTCAACCCATGAGCCTTTTCACCTTAGTTTCTCCCCCTGTGCTGTTGGGGAGGGGGCTGAGAGAGCGGCTGGGTGGGTGTCTGGCTGCCCACCAACCTCAACCCGCCACACCGCTGCATCATGGCTACAAACAGACCTAACTGCATTAAAGAGAATCGCAGCCTGGATTATTTATCATAATTTCTGTCATGATATGTGAAAACACCTAAAAGATCTCCCTTCCCCTTTTATCCTCCGTCTAATGAAGAAGTCCCTGACAGTAACTTCAATTTGTAAACCTATAAAAAGCTTTCTGATAACCAAAATTTTGCATTTTCTAGAACATCAGCCTACTGCCAAGAGACTGGGTTTTTTCATAGCTAACCTTTCACAGTTTTTCTCCCTCCCCTTAGAAATAAAAAATGGGTTCCCAGGAGTTCACTACTACCAAGTCCATTTTCAGAGTGAAGAGCTTATCACTTAACATAAACTTCACTTGTAAAAGTGTGGTGATCATTTTTTCAGTGTATCATTCCAAGGTCTCATTTGATCAATGAGGATTTATTCTCTTTCGTATAGGCATAGAGGTGCTAACATTCAAGTGCCCAAGGCCAGCCACTGTTGACATGGTGACATTTTTCTTACCGATACACTATCTTTTATATGCCTTTTCTGCTTTTTAAAGAATAGCACCTGAAAACTGTCACTGACTCAGAACTAAAAACCCATTTTGCCTTTTGCCACCACAGTGAAAAATAAGTGTTTAAACTGACACTGCCTTCAGCAGATCAGGCACTATGGGGTGCCTGAACCAAAAACATCTGTCTAGGTACCAAAAGTTAGGTTACCAATAGTTAGGTACCAAAACCTTGCAGAGCACTGGGATTAGGATTCTCTAAAGGCAGACAAGTGGCACTGAAACTCCACTGCTGTACTAGGCTTTTCTTCCCATGATTTCCACTATTTGACTACTTCACATACCATTCACTTGGGTCAGTTTAACCTAGCTGGGTATTATATAGATTGTATCATGTTGGCTTCCAAACCAACTAAATTTAAGGAAATATGTTGATGTTATTCCAGCTTTATGGCTGCAAAGGTCAAAAATGAGAAGTCTTGTGTGTATAGTGCATAGGTTAAAGTGAGGATTGGGACTTGACCTGCCTTCTTGCCTCTTCTGAGAGCATCATATGCTTCTGTAAGATTCCTCCAAGGAAGAACAATTTTGCCCCATGTTGTCTTCCCCTTAGAGTACAAAGCCTAGAGATTTCATTGTTTTCATGTCAGTAAAGACATAACCATCCTCTATTTAAAAAGGCATTGAATATGGCTTAGTGGAACCTTAATTTATATCCCCAGACTCTCATACTTTGAAATAACTGCAATTTGAAAAAAAAAAAGTTCCATTATTGTAGACTTTAAGCTGACACCCTGACCTGGGCAGTAAGGGACACGCTGCAGGCAGCCATCAGTAACTGCCTGAGCAGGATGACTTAAGTGACCAAACAGGTATTCTAATTTCTGAATGATCGTGTCAGACACTTTCATCTCCAGTGTAATTGCTTATTTGCCCTCAGGCAGTTCATTTGATTACCATTATCATAAAAATATACCTCCTGATGCAGCCTAACATGTTGGTTCAAGTGCTCTTCAAATCCTTCTGAATTTCCCTCCTGTAATCAAAGCATTTAAGTTTTCAGTTTTCATAGAAGGTAAGAGATTCTGGGCTTATAATGGCAAACTGCGCCTTTGGGAGATGAGATGTGCTTTACCACAACCTCAGCTCTCAGCTGGGTAAACATTTGTGCTGCTAAGCCAGAAATCTCCATGCACCAATAATGGCCACTGTTGCCCAACAAAATCCCATTACTGCCAGACATCAGCAACAGGCAACTAAGGTAGAACTTCTCAGGCTATGCTTTACACGATGGGACAGTTTAAGAGCTGGTTTTAATTATCAACTTCTAAAGAAAAATAATAAAGAAAATCTGAGTAGCAAAAGCCATGGATTGAACCCTGGAAGGAATGTGGTCGGTAATGGCACCAGCACTGATTTCTGCCAAAGCATTGATGGGGAGTTGCTGGTGCTGCCACAAGGAGAAGAAAAGTAACTGCTGTCACCACAAGCTCAGTTCCCTACCCCAAGGCAGATGAAGGTATTTTTACTCCAGTTTGATGCCTCTATTCACGGCTGAGCCCAGACTGTGAGACACAGCAGCCTTGCTATGAATCTTGCAAGGTTAATTCAGAGCTGGTGAGATCTCCAAAGTTCTCTTCTGAGTTAGAGGTATAGGTAACACAGAATTAGATGCCTGGGAACATAGTCCAATAGGGAGCTCTTGCTATAGGTTTAGAAAATATTTTATTCACATTCATTTAAAAATCATTTGCAGTAAAGAGCTAAGAAACAACTGGGTAATACTTGCTTTTGACACTAATAAAGCAATAAATAAATCAAATCCAAGCAGAATTTCAAGAAAGAATTTACTGGGTCCAGAGAAAGTCCAACGTGGAAATACTAAGGTTCCAAACTAGAACTCTGCCCTCAAATATGCTCAGTACCACTCAATTAAATGGAAACTTGAATGCAGTGCAGAAGTAGGCTTCTGTGATTTGTCTCTGTGCCTGGACAGAAGTCCTGCTGGTAGTAAGCTAGTTAGAAGCAGCATGACTGGCTTCTCCACCTACTATTCTCTACAATCTCCAGGCCAGGTGGATGGCAGAGGGGTGCTATCACATGCAGATGATGAAAATGACAGGGTGTAATGAAGTAGAGTCCCGCTATTTTTATTCTTAAAATTATTCAGAGGCTCACAACAACTGTCTCAAAGCTATAACCATTACGTCAGATTCAAGTCTGCTGTTAAAACCTCCTCTGTCTGGCTGAAAATATTACTGTGGTGCAAATGAGAATCCAAGCCATAACTCTCAATGTACCTGACACCGGACATAAAATCCGTTTTCATGTCTTTGCATAAGCCCCAGATACACAGAAAGTGCCAGCACCCACAGTAAGGTGAGATGCAGTGATACCAGAAGAAGTTCTAATGCTACAATGTCAAGCCATTAAGTGCAGAAAGAGAGGTAAATCAACGCTAGGTATCACCAATCTGATGGAAGACTGAAAATTAAAACAGCCAGTATCAAGGCTATTAAAAGATTCCTTTCAGGTCAGAGTCCTTGTCCCACTTTGAGGGCCTGGCTACTGGAATCGATCAAAGCAGGCCTCTGGGGAGATCAGTTAAGACAGTCAAGAAGACAATACTCTTTAATTAGGTGATAGATTCTAGTTAGAACAATGATACTATTTCAAGGGCTCACGACATTCAGATTTCTAATCCAGAAAGTTTCCTGTGGCAGAGGCAGAGTACTTTATGGAGATGTTTGTCGGTAGGAGAAGCTCTTTGGAAACCATTTCAGGAATAGACAGTACACACAGCAGAGTAATTCCCACAAGCTGCTGTCTCCCTCTCTGATGAGATCCCACAGCTGAGCACTAGGGAGCGAGAAAGTCTAGAGCTTTCTTCCCAAGTAGGTGACATCACAAGGTTAGTTATTTGAGATGGAGCCAGTTCTTCAGTCAAGAACTACTTCAAAACTGAGAAAAAAACAAAGTACTTGTACTCTTGGTACAATTATTCCTTTGATTAACATATAAACACTGTTCTTGTTAACCAACATGTTTTCAATCAAGGTGTTGATAGCAATAGTAGGCTTTCACTTGTAGCACAAGTAATTAGATTGTGCATACATAGACAATGGCTACACAATAGATTGTATAGCTATGACAGAGCATGCCATTATTGTCATATATTGCTGCACTTTACAGTGGAAAATATTAAAAGCCTTTGAGCATGTAAACACATAGTCCAAAGTGTTGTGTATACAGGCATAAGAAACAATATTCCCCTGCATTTTTGATATAGAATGGTGACCAACTTGCTTTCCTGCTTCCTGCCTCATTGACCTGGCAGCACTCATTATTCCTGAAAATCACGGGACGCATTTCCTATACTATCTTCAACATCCATTCACTGTGTCTATCCTCTTGCGTGTGTTTTCCCTGCAGTATTGTGTCATCTTATATTATTTCCTGGGTTTTCTGGTTTTCACTTCTCCATGTTAGATTTAGCCCTTTTGAGAAGGTAATTTTTTCACAAATATCTTTAAAATCTTGTCCTGCAATCATTCTATAGGAGAGAACTCAACTGTTTGTTCTATTGACAGAGAATCCAAGTAATATGTGTTTAAGTCTCATGCTTCCAGTTTCCACCCTTCTACAGAACAAGCTCAATGTTTGAGGACTGGGCACCCCACCTCTTAGCTGCATATTTGTTGGCTGGCTTACCCGTCACTGGAAAACCCAGGTGTTGCCCAGTCTCTACCAATAGCTCTTTTGCTGGAAACCCCCTAGAAACAAACAGTCCAATAAAGGTGAGAAAGTATCAGATTAAAATAAGAAAGTATGCATGTCTTTCCTAGCATGGAATAGCACATGGCAAGAGATAAAGACACATAGTTACTAGCATTAATTCCTTCCAGCAACTTACCACCAGTTGTTAATGTAAGGCACGACCTATTATTTGTGTTATACTACAGATGGCAAATAGCAACACCTCCGTGGGCAGGTGTCAAAAGCCCCCAAAATCACACTAACTTGAGTGTTTTGGAACCCTGAACTCATCAGGCCGGAGAACAGTCTCAAGCAACCCTCATTAGTTCATGTCACAGAACTGTAATGCACCCTGTTCAGTGCAAATGACTGAGACAGGAAGAAGGAAGATTACAGCTGGAACAACAGAAGCTGCTGCAGGCTTGAACTGGAATGTGCAGCAAGAAGGGAGGGTGACATTCACAGACTACCAGCCCACCTTGCTCACGTAGCCATCATTTCCTCAGTTCTGTATTCAAGATTAAGGTTCAAGATTTGTGAAACAAAAATAAAGTTCTGTTAGTGGATTAAGTTGAACAATTGCAGTTACAGCTGCAGAACTGTACTAGACCATCTATTGGGATTTCTGGCTCAGGCACCAAAACCTTATGCTATTTATCTTTGAGCTGTTCCAAGTCACTGTCATATATCTAATATGTGTTCCAAGGATTAACAGTGTGTGTGTTGACTCTGCATCTGGTATCTATTAAATTAATACCTAAGAATTCAACCTTAACCACTGATCAGTACCTCAAGACTTGCAATGTATTTCTTAATGGGGGACATAACTGGTAATGGAGGTGCATCTCAACTGCTGATTTTCAGCTTGCTGTGCCCTAAAGCATCTTTGCATCCACCGGAGTAATACAGTTGGGGACTGCAGAAGTCCATGTTCCACTTGGAATATTAATAAGCAATGCATGGGTGGAATGGAAAGACAGTATCTGTAACCATGTAAGTGCTGCTAATCTTTCATCCCACTGGGAATTTCACTCTTCCTCTATTTCCTCTCTGGGACATGTTCATGTTAGATGAATCTTAGAAAACTGAGCAGATCTGTTACAAAGACACCAAATCAAATACTCAGGCCTCTACTCAGCCTTTATAATACTGGCCTGCTTTATATGCCAGTAGAGTTACACTATTTATGAGGCTATACTGATGCTGCAATAATAATGAAGATGAGATTACATGCACTTCAGCACAACCTGTACAAATCCACTGGGAAACTCAGGATGATATCAGTAGCTGCACTTTCATGGCTATTATTTATTCCAGGTAGGGTAAAGCTACCAGATACAGCCAATCTGCTGTAGATGCAATGCGCACAGGCCCTTTGAATGATCTCTGCAAAAGGCACAGCTTGGGGATATTGAGCTGGTTCTACACAGCTCTAATTTTCAAGGCGGCTGAGAAAAGCCAGGGCACGTACAAATCACAACAAGCTGAGAGCTGGTGCTGTGTGACAGCTAGCCCTGTGGAAGGAACAGAAACACGTACAGTTGCCAATTTCTGCCCAGGTGATTCTGACACCTTCTCATAGAAACTTTCCATGACAAGAAATGGAAAATATGAGAAAAGCCAATAGTGAGATAAAAGTAAAATAGTTACGAGATCTCCAGAGAGAAAAACTGGACCTGGATGATTGAAGTAATGGAGAAAGTTAGAGATGCAGAGCATTATACCCTTGAATGAACTCACATTCACCAGGTTGTTTTATCCACACAGCCCAAAGAACCCAGACACCAATGCCAGTAAAAAAATGGGTGATGAGACTCTCTGGCTAAACACCCCAAACAGCAGCACTTTGTTAGAAAAAAAGCTGGCAAATCTATGTTCTAAAATGGGCCAAGTGTAGAAGATTCGTTGCATTTTATTTTTGCCAAACACTGCTATTGAATGTTTTGAGAACTCATGGCAGAAGGAAAAGAAATTCAACCATGTTATCCCATGAAGAATAGTTTTAAGATATTTTTACAGTAATGGACCAAATTTTACACAGTGCGTGTTTAAGACAATGTGAATATTTTGGCTTGCATTTGCCTATGCACTAACGCAGTGCTATGTACTGGCAAGTTCAAGCTTGCACACACACATCTCTATGTACTAAGCCTGCTTTGATCATTGCTCCCGCTCCTGTTCACTGCACTGGGACGCCTATCTTGCAGAAATAACCCGTAAAAATCACTTCCCAATCAGCAGCAAAAGCAGAAAAGATGGAGATAAGGGAGAATGCTGCCCCAAAAGGTGCAGTTCAGTAAAGAAATGAAATGTTTCAAACTGGGAAGATATCACTGCATCCCAATCTTTATGTTGTTTGCGTATACCTGGTATTAGTAATTGGACTGAAAGCCAGCTTCATTGTCTATGATTTAGCAGTAAATCAAGGCAGGACACAAAGTTTTCTTCTGAGTCATTAAGGGTTAGCTACTAGTTTAATAGCCTGCCAGATGCTCCCTTTGGCTCTCCACAAAACCAGTTCTTTCCTACAAAGTATGATACAGACTAAAAAAGGTTCCAAGGAAACACTTATGTGCTTGAGAAGATATCAAATTAGAAGAGCTGGATTTCTCAGGCTCTCAGCTATATACCAAGCTGTGCTGGAAACAGCACTCCACTGACTTACAGGGTATGTCATTCCTTATGCCCTTTCAGTCCTTGCTGTTTAATCACTGGGCTTCAAAACACACATACTAAAGCTCAGGTGAGTCACCAACATCAAGAAAAACAAGATTAAGCCTGTCATATCCCATCTGCTCCATGCACACAAAACCAGTTGCACAGCTCCAGGACAGTGAAAGCTGCAAAGTGTCAGGGAAAGAAAACTTCCTTTTTGCTGTATTCTCCATTTGCCATCTTTCCTTCAATGCCAATTAATGTTAACAGTATTTTCTTGCTATTTTCTCACCTGAGCTATGTGCTGGTTTTAAGAAAATCTCACCCCAACAATCTTTTCTACAGATGGAAGTTCATTTTAGTTTACACTTCCTAGGACAGTGTTGATACATCAGGAAAGTAGCATGCTGCTTCATGTCTTCACAACACTATGCCAGCTATTAAAATAATAATACTTAAAACTCTTCTACCAACCATTGTGCTCAACTACTGCACAGGAGAAAATAAAGGCTTTCATATATTTGACCTAAGTCATTCAAGGTGAAATGAATTCTAGATACTTCTGTTTCAAACTGGGAAAACTGATTCCGATTTGCAAATTGACCAGGGTTGTACATCCACCTAGAAAAACATCTGTGTCCTCTAATTGTCTCATTAAATTAAATACCTTCTAATCATCTAATGCTAGGAACCCTTCCTCAAGTAAATAAATCCATTTCAGTTGTGGACAACTCTTCCCTTGCTCTAAATATGCAATTTTGTTCGAAATCTTCAAGCAACTACATCTCCACTTAGATGATATCTCCAAATAACTGAGTATACCTATTTTCTAATGAAGGCAACATTAGAGGAGCAGTAAAGCTGTCTGTATTACACATTTCTATACCTGAATCATTTTTATGTCAGCAGCCACAGCACCACTTTTTATAAGGCTTTTTATTCTCCTACCAGTAGTTCAAACCACACACGAGACAGATTTGCTTCCATTTTAACTCCATGCAAGCCTTATCTTAACTAATGGTACTTGTGCTTCTACTTTCAGGGATCCCAGGATTTGTAGGTAATATCCACTTGAACAATGACTAGGAAAACAAAGACTGAAAAACAATCTAACTTCCTCCACAACCTTTTCTATATCACATAAGCCTATGTGGCACATCTCATCTTTGAGCTATTGCTGAAGCCCATGCCTTCCATTTCCTGCAAATCAGTGAAAGGGATATCAGATATCGTATCAGCAAACAAATTTTCATATAAGGTTCCACTGATAATCAGCATTACCCCAGGAAAATTTTCTTGCTCAGGGAGCCCTAAATATAAATGAAAGCATAGTGTCCATATGAATCCTAACACTGGTAATCCATAAATACCCATGGTGGGTTTGAATAAATACCCAATTTCTTTTTGTAAAGAGAGGAATCTATAGAGACTGTAAGTATGAGCCAAAATTTTCAAATAGGAGTACTAAAGACAGGCTCTTAAATCTGTACTAAACAGTTGATCATCTCAACTGTCACTGTTTTTTGGATGCCTATTTTCAAACAGCGGTCAGGACTCATAAAATGTTTAGGATTTTAAATATGACGTGCAGATCTCACCAGGAACAGTCTCCTACTCCACTCGAAGTGTCAGAAATACCAAATAGTGCTTCTGAGCTCAAGGGATTCTCAATGCTGTTTGCAAGATCTGCGCTTGCTTATAAGTCAGCACCTTCCTGAGCAGGTAAAGGAAGTGAGCTGAAGCTGTTTAGCTTCTGAAACACTGAGGCCCTCATCTTCCCAAACACTTGCTATACCTTTCCAACAGGAAAGGATCATCAGCTCCCATGCTAAATGCAAACAGAAATTACTTCACTGTGTGAAAAACTCCACACTTTTAAGACTTTTTATAAGTAGACAACTCACTTTCATTTGGAAGACTTCTATAACTGGTTTCACATACACACAAGCTTGTTTTACTACTTAATTTCCCAGGGAGCAAGCAGAAATGTTAAATATGCAGGATGTTCTAAGAATGGTATTCTCTCAGACAGGAACTCTATGAAACCAGTTTAACTGTTCTGTCTTTTCAAAGGTAAGTATGTGCAGGGTGTTTGATGTTCTTGTTCTTGTTAGGAGAACACAGGGAAAGGGATACATTTATGTGTCTGCAGCACGAAATTCCAGCATTTGGCAGAATATTTTACATGTATTAAACTGACAGAGAAAATTGCATGCTGTTAAAATTTCACTCAAATGAAGAGACTGCATATTAATCACTTTAAATTGCTGCTTGCTAGAAAAGGACATAAGCTGGCAAACAGGCCACTGACAGCAGTGGCTAGGAAGCCTTCCTCTTAACCTTACTTGGAATTAAGTGAATAGGTTTATCTTTCATTTTCAGTTGTGTTCTAAATTGGGCTTCTTCTCAACTTAAGCCTTCCCCCAAGATGCCCAAACAGAACCACACACAAGTACAGATACAGTCCTTTGACTTCCTCCTCCCTAAACAGAGCAATTTCCCTTATATGATGAGTCAGTTTTAGCTATAGAGGAAACATTTGCAACAAGTGATGTGTGAACTCCTCCATGGGCAGGCTTAGGAAGGGAAGGAACTTGGCAGAAAGAGCTTCACTGGCCAGATGCTTTTAAGGTCCCACTTGCATTGCCACTTTCATTACCATTTGGTTTGCTGTAAAGTTCATTTATTTTGAATTATAAGAAGGATACATAAGATGCACTCGTAAGTCTTTTTTATAGCTAGGAAGCTTGGTTCCAGTTTATATGCCACACTTTTGGCAGCAGACAGACAAAAGCCAGATTAAAGGAAGTAGGAAAGATACACATATGGAAACTGAGGTGCTTTATGACTTTGCGAAGAATGGAGATGTAATAAATAAGAAACAGAGAAGCAGCAAAATGGGAGACACTAGAGCAAGCTTTTAAGAAGAGCAATTATGTGAAAAGACAGAGCAGAGACAAGCTGTATCTTAGCTGTTCACCTCCCTTCCACCTCCACAGTCTTAACAACTAAAGAGTAATATTTGCTTTTGATCTTTCTCATTTCAGCTGATCCTTTATTATACCACGTAGAGTAGAAAAGTTTGAATGGGAAAGCACAAAAGCAATCCTACCACAAAATAGTTCAACATATGGTTAAGCTATGAGGGGCAAGAAAACTCTCCCAAAGAATAAGAAACATGGGCTTTAACCCACACACGGAGGAAAGAAATGAAAGGTAAGCATCCTGGGTCCTCACTGAGTATTCTAACTACTGAGCTACTGTATAGAAAGTGAAACCACCATTACCTGCCTAGTCTTTCACTGTATGCAAAACCTAAATCTGTAAAAATATTGACCAGTTAAAGCACCTCAGGTAAGATGAACAGAAGAATATCTAGTTTACTAATTCCACTACATACTGAGGAACTGGGGAACTTACCGAGCAACCCCAGCTGCACAGTAACTGAGCACAAGTTCGAAGAATTTATATCTCAGACTCGGGTATTTATTTCTACCTTGGACTTCTCTGGATATATTGTTTGACTTCTGCGCTCCCAATTCCTTAGCTTTTCCCCAAGGATAACTGTGCTTCCCCAAATTGCTATAATGAAACAGCAAAGACAAAGAATGCATGGCACTCACATCCTATGACAATGGAGGCACACAAATTACATAGAAAGGTGTGAGGGCTCTGAGAGCATTATTAACCTTCATAAAACAGGTCTGCTTAATACCAGGAAAATTAATGAAATGAACTAGTAAAACTAGCATCAAACAGGGCTCCAGGTACAAGGTCTGGGACATTGACTTATCCAAGATCAATTCTGGTTAATATTCAAGAAGGATTCAGTTCTGGAAATTCATAGTTTGACAGAATCAAACAATAGTTAACTCCTCATAGCTCACAATTGTGCAAAAAAATTTACACTGCTACTTTGAGTTCTTGAGCTGTAGTTATTGTACATATGTGGGGGACAATCCTAGGAAGGGCTGAACAACTTTATGTTGCATTGTCTTCAGATGAATCATTAAATTACATTCTGTTATACTGTATATGATATTTATTATGCTGTCATATAATTAAAAATCTATTGTAATTCAATATCATAATACATAAGAGGAATGAGTGAACTTACAATTGTATACTTGGTATTGTCAGAACTTGGTAGAACGATTATGCTATAAAATTAGCTTTCCATTAAAGGATTTTCCTGAAATTTCTTTAAAGACAGCTGTAAGGACTACAAGCTGGCATCTGCTATGGACCATGCTGAAATAGATTTTTCTGCATGTTTTCTTGTGATGCTCAAATATTCCCACTTAAAGACGCCAGAATTTGTTTTCAACAGGTAGAACACAGATAATTGGTTCCAGTCCCTGCAGACACAAAAAGCCCTTCTGACTATACCATGAATGAAAACATGTTCCCAACTCAAATAGGAGAAGTGACTCTGCACCTGGATGTGGACCTGCCTCTTCTCAGAAGAACTCTCTTCTGTTTCTCCAGCAGTCTTTCTTACAGCACTTCCTTGGCACTCCTGTGCAGAGATACAGGAAGGAAGAAAAAAAATAATCAATTCAACCTTTAGGGAACAAGGAGCCATCAGTACTATTGCACTTTTAGAAGACTCTGGTGTCTGAATTTGTGAAAATATTTACTTTATAGCCAGCTATGGTATGTGGGTTTCATGGTGGCATTTTTTTTGAGCTCGCCAGGTGCAGGGATGAGGAGGAGTCAGACCCAGGCACCTGACACAAGCTGGCCAACAGGATTATTTCATACCATGAATGTCACATTCAATATAAATTAGAAAGTTTGCTGAGTTCTCTCTCCCTCAATGGCTGCCATCCTGAGAACTTACTGCCCCAGTGCCGGACCCCTGAGGCCTTCCCTTCCTCCCAAAGCCGTAGCGCTCACAGTGTCCGACATTTGCTGTCTACTGCTGGGATCGCACAGCTTCCTACTGATAGAATTGGCTGAGTATAATCCTTGTATATTTTATGTTGGCATTGGGATCAATATTGGTTCTTAAGTGTTATTAATGTGACTTATCTAGTCTTATTCTATTAAATCTCTTTATATTTCAACCCTCAGGTTTCCTTGCTTTTTCCCGATTCCCCTTCCCAGGTGGGGAGGGGTCATTGTGTGATATAATAATTGTCTAAACAACAATAAATTGTTGTGGCTTTCACAAACCATAACAGTGACACTAAAGAAGTTCCCTTACATATTTGAGTATAGTCTTTAATTACGTAACATAAAGGGTTTTTCACAAGTTTCATGCTTCACTCAACACAGGAATGGACAATGTTCACTTAATACTTGGCTTTATCATCATTGTTCAGGGTACAAAGAAGAGGGAAGAAGTAATTGCATTAGGTACCAAATTTTCTTTACAGCCTTGTGTGCTATGGAGGAACAAGTGCATGCTGGCGTGGAAGAAGAGCACAGCCCATGCTCTTGCCAGCAGCCAGCCATTGCATAAGTTGTGGCTTCGTCTCGGTACCTCTATGGATTTTCGGGAGGAGATAAGTTTCTGCTGTTTATAGCTCTGGCAACTCAAACTTCCTCACTAATGCAGGCACTCTTCTGCATGCCTTAGAGGTTAACTGGTCCTTCTCTTATCTTCTTATGCCTCTACTCTTCCCATATCCCATCTGTCCTCATCCTGTAGTCATCTGGAGATAATTTTGCTGCCCGCTGTCTTCCATGTTTGTCCTGATCATCAGACACCAGCTACACACAAACCAAGAGGGATCAGGGGTATGCAAATACCCTGAAGGTCCCAGTCAAAACCTGAAAAGAAGGCAACAAGTGGCAGAATGCCTTCAGCTCTGAGAGTACACAGCTCCTCTCAGTTCAATGCAGAGTCTTAATGAAAACTTCAGAAATAATTACAGACATTCACATTTGACATGAGTGACATCTCTGGAGGGATAGGAACTGGTCATAAGTAAGGTTTTGCTATCTTTGTGGGAGATGAATACAGTGGGTTGGGTTTCTTTATCATCTGGCCAAAGAAGAAAGTCTCAATGTCTGGTCTATCATCGAAAAGTACTTCTGTGAGCATCTGATAAGGGTGGAGATCATGCATTTGTGTTCTCATCCTCCAGGCTTGTACTATGGAGACATCTCACTCAGCGTGTTTATGCAATATGATGGTTTACAACATCAAACATAAAACCCTTAAAATAATATTTCAATTGCAAGCATCATCAAGCTCCATTTCTCTGAAGTCCTGTTTATTTCCACAGGAAGAATTGCTGTTAGTGCACTCACTGACTTCAGCTGATTTCAGCCTTAACATGAGATAGAGGAGCAAATCTCTCTCCCCAGAAAAAGTAACAGTACACAGAAAAGTGAAAATAAGTGGAAGAAACTGTGAAAGAGAAAAGATGAAAAGCAAGAAACACCTTAGACTGAGCTTAGTCAGAGCTGCTACTTGTCTTTATTTGGAAAACACTGAAACCCTTGCCTCTGTCTTCAGTGATTATCTGAAACTTGTAATGGTGAAAGCACACATCACGACCACAGGGAGCGTGGGATATACTAGCACAGATGGATCCCAAGTCTGGTAGCTGATTTCCTACCGCATTCTTCTTTTATCACAATGAGAGGCAAAATAAGTACTTAGCACAAGTTGTTTTTCTTCATTCCCTATATTCTTCATGTACAACTACACCAGGGAGCAGCTGTCACTTATTTTTACTTGTGATCCTACAATAGTTTTTCACTATAGGCTTTTTATGTCTAGACGCCAAAGTGGCTTTACACCATTCATAAAGGGTGGAGACGCAGTGCTGAGCTCTCTGTAAATAGCTGCCGGCTTCCTCTGCTCTTCCCACCTTAAGACTGCAGAAAGCGTGCCAGATATGCAACGAATGGAGCTCAGGGATAAACTGATTGCAAATACATCTTTCTGATGCATTATTGGATTTTTAAAGCTTAGTCTTTTGCTAATTCAGGAACACAAATAACTAATTGTACTGTGTCTAGCTCAGATTAAGGCTGAGGATGGATCTTGTGGGCAATTGGGAAAGAACACTGCCTTTGCTTTTATTGTGGGAAGCATTCCCTAAGCGTAACACTATCAGAGATGGCTGAAGGGGATTGCATCTAGTTAGGGAGCAAATTACAACCATAATAATTAGCATCAAATTAGCTTCTGTCTCATCTTGAGCCAGGCAAGCCTATCACACTCCTTTTACCAGCTGCCCTCTGGTGGAAGAAGGTTCTGCAGAACAGCCCCAGGCAGGAAAACCCTGGTGCTGTGCACAGACTGGGTGAGGGCCACAGGTGGCTTCCACGTTTCTGCTTCACTTCACTGGAAATTCAGGCTTTGCTTGTGGATGGGTTGCTTGTGAGTTAAACCAGGATAGATCAAATTAGGAGGAACAAACCCTGAGCAGATGTCCTCTGCCCAGGGGCAGGAGACCTTTGCTAGGCCAAGCGAGAGTGATTGACACCCCTTTAGCACAGCACCTCTCTTTATGTGGTCACTTGGTTTCTGACAAGTGGGTAGGCAGCACTTGCTATATTTATGTCCAAGACTTCTAAAACTTCAATCAGAATCATGTTTGCACAGCTTTAAAGGTCTCCATGTTAATCAGAAACGGGGTCTCTAGTTGCAATTATTATATTATAATAATTATTATTATAATTAAATTGAATTCTTCTTACTGCCTTCTCTCTGAGTTTGGCTACATACTGGTACTATTTCATCTTCAGAGAGGCCAATTAAATCTTTAATTGTGTGTCTCCATGCTGTGTGCTCTAAGCTCAAATCACTCCCCAGTCCATCCCAATCCTCTCCGCACAGGTGACAGTTGTGGGGTCACGTCTCAGGAATACCACAGAAGCTCGATCCAGAGCAGAGGAAGCGACAAAATACAGGGTGGAAACCCTGCCCAGGGGCATACCAGGTCTGCAGGCAAAAGGCATGGCCATGCAAGGTGAAGGGATGGATGTTCTGGGCAGAGAGAAGACAGGTAACAGCAATAGGCTCAAACTCGGCACAGGAACATTTGAGGCAAGAGATCTGGAAAAATTTCCTAGCTATAACATCAATTAGACTATGGAATAATCTTCTCCAGGAAGTGCTGGAAACACTATTGCTAGAATGGTTCATGCTTGGTCTAGACAAGTCACCCAGGATGTTTGAAGGGCATGGCTCGGCACTTGCAGTGGGACGGGGCTGGATGGGGCAATAGGTCTTTTTCCGTCTCTGCATTTTATGGTTCTACACATTTTTGCTCTGTTAGAAACAGGAGAGAGAAAACAAAACAAAAAATTAAGAGCAAGGCCAAGCAAGACAGACAAAAAAAAACATCCGCAAGGGGACAGCTCAAATTGCAGTCAACATGGCAGGAGGAATCACAGATTCACTGTGGTGGGAAGGGATCTTTGAGTCCAGACCCTGCTCCAAGCAGGGCTGGCTGGAGGAGGCTGTTCAGCATCACATCCCACTGCAATCAGCACCCTCCCAGTGTGCACCCAGCCACAGCACCCTTTGGCAGGGTCAGCCCTGCTCCTCCACCTCCCTGGAGGCCCACACCCCGCATGAGGTCCCCCTCCAGGGAAACACTCCCAAGAGGCTGGGGGAATTAGGTGCCTGGTTTTTGCTGCTGAGGGAAAAAAAGGTGTCACCTTCTGTTGGCCTGTCTCAGCGTGTGGCTCCAGTCTTCATTATCTGACTGCTGTAGATGGGGAAGCACTTTACAACCCTCTGGGTGTGGGAATGGTCTCAGGGTGCTCAGTAGAGAGCTGTCACCTCAGTGTCCCACCATGACGCCAGAGGTGGTGTGCTCCTTGAGAAACTGATGGGGCTGAGACCTGCTCCAGGTTTTGGTGTCTGTGGGCCCATGCACCAGAGTTTTACCCAGGGAATGATCCCACATCCAGTCTTCCTCCTGCTTAGCTAAGCCACAGGCTGTTGGAGGAATATTTGCACTGGTGTCACCAGCTGTGCCACAGCTCCTGTTCTGCATCCTGATGGTGCCATGTCCCACAAAGCCCTAAACTGTTCTGGGAACTGGTGTCCTACACCCACTTAGATATCTACACCAAAAAGATATAAAAGTAGCACTGTGTCTCCTCCATTTATGAATGAAGCCACTTTGGTATCTACACATAAAAAGCCTACGGTGAAAAACTATTGTAGGATCCCTAGTAAAAAAGTAACACAGTCCCCATGTGTTCCCACAGTCCCGTACAACTGGACGGGCAGAACCCACACAAAGCTTAGAGGTCAGGCAGCGCTTGGGGAGTGGGAGAGGGAGTGCGAGACGTGGGCTGCAGTAACCTCTGTATTCTTGGCCACTTTCCAGTCACTTCCCACCACACGCATTTATGTGCACAATTAGTGTTCTTCCAGTCTTTGAATGCAGGCCAGATAATGAGTTCAAAACACTTCATTAAAACATAATCTCTTCCTTGACTCCCCCAGTGACACACACACATCCCTGGGCTACCAGATTGCCCTTCCTGCCCAGAGAGAGCTAATAACACTGTCCCAGAGCTAATTCCCCTTGGAAGGAACCACTTGTGTCACATATGTGTTTAGGATCAGTAGGGACACTCTTTGCACTTGGCCTAATGTCCTGGTTTGAGGTAAAACAGAACCAATTTTGTTTGGTAACTTTGCTTCTTAGCTGGGCCTCTTCTAACTACTGAAATTAACAATGTATTGTGCAGATGATGTTCACTCTCTCAGAGTGATAAGACCTATGTTTATAGCTGATGCCCAGGCATGGTATGCGGAAAGCTCTTGCTTATACTTATTGCTATAACAGCCAAGGCCAACCAACTTTGTTATTTGCCCCGTTGGAGGGTCGGAAGCGGAAAAGCATAGTGGGGTCCCACCTGCGGGGAGGAGCAGACAGGACAGGTGACCCAAAACTGACCAACAGGGTATTCAATCCCATCTGCCTTATGCTCAGTGTAAAAGCTGAGGGATCAAAGGGTCAGCTCTCTCTTCCTTCAACGGCCGACGTCTGAGGAGGACTCTGTTCATCTGCCTTTGATCCCAATCCTGAATGCAGATCTGGAATCCAGTTCCCATCCGCCACTGAGTCCAGCCTGGGACTGCCCCAGTGCCAGCTGGTGTCGTGATTGTCATCTTGGGAGCTTGATATGGTTTTGTATATATTTCATTATTTCTTTTTATTTTATTATTAATATTTCATTAAAGTAGTTTAGTTCCTTCTAAACTCATACATCTCTCTTTCCCTCCTCTGCCTCTCTCTTTGAAGAGGGGTAGAGGGGAGCATCTGTTGGTCCCATCTGGGGTCCCCAGTAGCTGATTTGGCCTAAACCACGACACCTAATTAGCTTTAATGGAGGGGGAGAACAAAATCCAAATTATGTGCTTGGGCCCTCCTCTGAATTTAATACGAGCAGTTTCTCACTGACCTGCTGACCCCTCCACCCAAAAGCACTGGTGCCTAACAGTCTCTGGATCTTTAATAGTTCCCTGGGTCCTTCCACACACCCCTCCCCAAACACATGAAGCCTCCAGCCAAGCTACCCACCCAGGGTGTGGGTAGGGCTTTGTTTTCTTTCCCCATGGTTTTACAGGGCTGCCTTTCTTCACTTCCCTGCATTTGGAGGCACTGGGCATCCCTGAGGTGGAGAGTGGCTTGGGAGTTTCAATGAGAGAGATTTATTGTAAAGAGAAAAGAATCCTGTTTGACATCACAGATTCTGATGCTGATTTTCAGCAGTATTTCTTCATTATTTAAGTTGCACTGGAATACTTTTCACAGAGAATGGATTTCTAGTGCACTACTTTCATAAGGGATTCTGGTAAATCTTGAGATTTAAAACACATATGGAAGTTTATCAGTGAAGTAAATCCTTTACAACTACACTATGAAGTGATAACAGGACCTAATGGTTTGTATTATTTCGGTTTTTCATGTTGGTGTTATATGGAAATGTTTCAAGTAAGCTGTCTAGAGGCATTGACACAAGACTTTTAAAAACTACACACAGAATTCTACAACGTATCAACAAAATTCCCTGCTACATAAAGCTTTTAGACCACAAACACGGCAAGATTACTGAGAAAGGAAAACATATTTTTCACCACATGCTTTCAGCAGAACCAAAGGGCATGACTCAGTTTCCCGTCAGTCCTCAGGAGCACAAAGAAGCCTGACTCGAAATCTGAGCAATAAAATGGACTCAAGTCCCACACTTGCAGCACCACCACAATGAGCCCTTCATTAGCCGGCACTTCCCGTCAGACTGTTAAAGGGGACACAGGTTTACCAAACAGCTAATCCTTGATAATGAAAAGTTTCCAACAAAGCCGTCTTTCCAGGGAGTCTGGGCATTTTCACATTAGCAAGAAGTGAATAGACAAAGTGGTTCAGGAAACCTGCCAAACAGTAGCTCATGCATTGAAACACAAAGACCTGCAGTATTCAGGCAGCTAAAGAAATAATACAGTAGTGTTTTGAGTTGTTTCTTGTTATCATAGTTACTTTCTTCTTCACTCTCTTTCATATAATTTCATGAATAGCCTTCAAACTATAAAATATATACACATTTGTCTCTTGAATTTCACTTGCAAATATAAATCAGTCTCTGCACTGCCTTATCCCACTCTACATGTGAGACAGAGGTTTCCTCTCTTTGCTGTGGGCCTCTTCTGGACACATGCCACTTTTCTTACTATCAGTCCCTAAGCAACTGTAACACCATTGACTACTATCCATTCATTTCCTCAGGGTTTTGTTTTATTTTGGTATTTAATAGGCCGACAACTGGATCTTTTCCTTTTGGGGTCTATTTTAAGAAGGCTTTGTTTAATCAGATGCAATTAAGCATTTATGATCCAAGGTAAGTATTTTTCCTTTAGAATTGTAAAGGCAATGCATATTATTTGGATTTGGGTAAAGAATGTCAGGATTAACATCAAACCATGAAATATAAGGGTTATGGAAACATCTTTTCTTTTTGACAGAAGGACATGGCAAAACAAATTCAGGGTGGCTGAAGAAGCAGTTCACAAGGACAGAGAAGCTGTAGGGTGGACAGGTTTGAGTATGTAAGCACAAGGTGAATATAAATCTCTGTGCACACTGGAGCTCTGGGAGGGACCATGCCACCCTTGTTCACCTTCCCACAAGCAGGAGAAGAGCACAGCATGTGTATGTTGTACCTTATTGTAAAAGACTGCAACGCACTTCAGCACACACAAAGCAGTTCTGGCTATTCCCGAGTTATCCATCAATCCCTTTATTTTTTCTCCCCAATGGCATATGAAGATACTGTGGACTTCACTAGGAGCACTTGTCCCTCAGTCTCATGTGTATGGTGGAGCAGAGAAAGGGAGCTTGCAGAGAGGAAGATAACTGGTGTAACCCGGCACTGAAAACTCTTGAGACAGAACTAGGCTGACACCTGATGGTTCAAGTTCAAGCCTGAGGACAATTATGCTACTGCTCATGCTGGTTTGTAGATAGACAACTCAACTTCCTATGTCAGTCACCGTAAAGAAGGAGCTTTTATGTCGACACCCATTCCGGTCTAATCAGTTTATATTCCAGTAGGATTGGCCAGATCACGAATTCTGCTCAGAAAGACCCTGGCCATGCCGCCGAAGCGGTTGCCTCTGCAGCGGGCTGCCTCGGTGCCAGCAGCCACCAGAGGGCAAGCTGCCCCTGCGCCAGCCCGAGCACAGGGGAGCCTTCTGACACCACTTCACCCTTCCCATTTTATTCAAATACAGCTGAGCAAATACATTTTTGGACTGAGCTGGGGCTGGGGGAAAGGCAGTAACCAGCGAATGTTGCCTGAGGGGGAGAGAAAGGTGAACCAAATATCAAGAGTCCGTCCAAATCAGGCTCCCGGAATGACCCTATTTCAACCCATGTAGACCGTTACCTTTCTACAAAACATTCTTGGGAGACAAAGGTTGTAAACCTTCTCATTTTTTATTTTTCTATACTAAGTCACTAAGACTTGCAGTGAAAGGGTAACAATGAGATGTGCTTGAAGCCCATAGGCACTGAAAGCCTGCAACCTCTTTATGACGCTCAAGAGGTTTTTGTGCTGAGCGACCAACCATAACATGGTGCTGGTGGCTTTGCCAGGAATCACAGCTACTTTGCCAAGAAAGCTCCAGCTTGTGAGGGAAGGACGCTCATATGACAGTCTACTTTCATAGTAGTTTGTTGACCTCTAGGCTGAATCCGACCCATCACCTTGCTGAATATTTCCTAGCATGACTGTGGGTGTATAGGCACAGTAATTTTCAGCTTGCTGCTCTATCCCCACAGCAAAAGGGGACTGCCATCTCTTGTCAACTGAGAATGGCCACAAGAGCGCCCCACAATGGCATTCAATCTGCTGCTTTGCACATGCTCAATCACAGTGCTCCAACTGTTTCATACCATGCCTTACCACCACCACCAAAGGCTTGCCTGCTTCCCCTCTAGCCCACGCATCTTTTTCCCAGAGCCTTACTGACGCCTCAGGTGAGTCTCACAAACTCAGCTGAAGAGCAGAGGAGCGGCTGAACCCTTTCCTTGCGGCCTCTTTCTGCAAAGTGCCTTGGACTCGTACCCTCGAAACCAGGCAGCACATTTCAGCTCCACATCCCCCATGTCGCTTCACTCCCACCCATGGGTACAGACCATCAGTTTGCAAACAACTATCTGGAACATCTCTACTTTATGACAGAGATGTACAAAATTGCATTAGTGCTTTGACTAAACAATACAGCAGAGATTAAATCAGGTAGCTCAGGCTGGTTGAGAACAACCCACAGTCCAACCAAGATGAGTATATCCTTGCCTTAGAAGTCCAAGGCAAATAAGTGAGATTTGGGTCTCAGTTCTTCTACGAGATTCTCTACTTAGGAAAAAAAGAAAGCATACAAATCACTTTGAAGTTCCAGGGACTATGTCTGGGCAAAGAATGTAAAATAAGGCTTACCATCAGAGCAGTACAATTTCTGCAGCCTTGAAAGCTATGTGACATTGAACATTTGCCATTTTGGGGTCCTGTTCTTCTTGTTTATTTGTCACAATAAACTAATTGAACCAAAGAAATTTTATCATTTTCTCTTTTGGACTAAATGAATGGATAATCCTCATTTGCATTTGGCAGGCTAGCACAGACCATTCTCCAGTCTTGACAGATATTGCATATAATAGTCTCTTTTTTGTTCAGCTCCACTGTCCAAATGTTGAAAGAATCTTTACACATTATACTCTGCTAAGAAGACAAAAGCTAAACTGTAACTGAGGTTTTGCATCTACGCAGCATCTCTGTGCTCTGCTAAAAAACAGCTTGTTCCCCAAGAGGCAGAACTGATCAAGCCTGGTTTCCTACAGATTTTTGTCCCCTAATAGACCTTCTAGTCACCACACTAGCTCTGTTCCCATCCATACTCCTTACACATTAGCCTGTCAATACATAAATGATGACTGGCCAGATGGGACTTGTCAATAAAAACACACATTTGAAGAGTTCCCTCAGTAAGAGCACTAATGTGGATGTTCCTCTTTTACTCAACTGCCAGTGCTCATGAAACTTGCAGGAAGCTTTGATACTTCTACCTCGCTTTTAAATTTGGTTAAAAATTGTCAGTAGTTTCAAAAGTTGTATGCAGGGAGACAGACAGACATGGGTCTCTCAATTGCCTCATTCCCTTAGGAATTAAGCTAAAAACTTACTAAAAATTTATTCTTCAAGTTCTTCAGGACTGTAAAAGATGGTCCTTTGCCATTTCAGGAACTAGAGCGTTCACTCTGATACTGGGTACAATCTCCTTCCCTCACTGCCCATTTTGGGACAGTTAGGACTCCCAATAAGCCACTTCTTTCATTGATATGATGGCAGCAGAGCTTAAGTTTCCATGGACTGGTATACATGTATGGACAGAAACACAACCATAGCCTCCAGGGATGCAGATTTCGGTAAAAAGTATTCCAGCCCCATGTGGAAAAAAATCTTACTAAACTCTGAACACAAACACTTTTAATCAGTGTCAAGCAATCATTGTGAAGTTTGAAAGAGCAGGAAGTGATGTATAGAGACCTATAGAGTGTGTGTACTGTGCTCAGTATGTGAGTTAGAAAGGCTGGACAGCGGCCATTTCAAGTACATAATACCTTAAACTAGGTGTTGCGGGGAGACAGCACTGGATTCTTAGGGATTCTCTTTGTCAAATGATTGAGGGAGTTTACTTTATACACGTCCATATATTTGCTGCAGTGTCTGTTGCAGTACCACAGTCCGAATTTATCTGTTACACAGATATGCTGCAGACATCAGCATGTAATGAATAAACATAAACAACGTATAAAAAGTATGATTATGCTCACCAGATACAGGCTTATTGCAGCAGAATCTTTCAGGTCAATACTGCAAAGTGGTGATACCAATGAAATCTCTCGACAATGAAATAGATCTAAGACTTCTGAATTACTTTCTATCTTTCAAAATGTTTTCATCTGGATAGTGATGATTAAGCCCGGTTTCCTGATATATCTCATGCTGTATACTGCACCAGAAGTGTTCACTGGACTGTAAATCTGTATTTGGAAAGCAGATTCCCAATTCTCTTTATAACATAAGCTGTGTGATGAATAATTGCACAGACAGTAGCTGCAGTATACTTGCTACAAACAAGCAAATATTGTATGAAATGTATGCTTTAGCACTTCATCTTCCAAGGTTTGAGCTCAGTTTTTCCTTATTATAGGATCATAGAATCATAGAATAGTATAGGTTGGAAGGGACCTATAAAGGTCATCTAGTCCAATCCCCCTGCAATGAGCAGGGACATCTTCAACTAGATCAGGTTGTTCAGAGCCCTGTCCAACCTGTCCTTGAATGTTTCCAGGGTTGGGGCATCCACCACCTCTCTGGGCAACCTGTGCCAGTGTTTCACCAACCTCATTGTAAAAAATTTCTTCCTTATATGTAGTCTATATTTCCCCTCTTTTAGTTTAAAACCATTACCCTCTATTGCAACAGGCCCTGCTAAAAAAATTGTCCCCATGTTTCTTATAAGCCCCCTTCAAGTACTGAAAGGCCACAGTAAGATGTCCCCAGAGCCTTCTCTTCTCCAGGCTGAACAACCCCAACTCTCTCAGCCTGTCCTCATAGGAGGTGCTCCAGCCCTCTGATCATCCTTGTGGCCCTCTTCTGAACCTGCTCCAACAGGTCCATGTCTTTCCTTTGCTGAGGGCTCTCGAGAGCTGGACGTGGTACTCCAGGTGGGGTCTCATCAGAATGGAGTAAAGGGGCAGAATCACCTCCCACAATCTGCTGGCCACACTGCTTTTGATGCAGCTCAGGATACAGTTGGCTTTCTGGGCTGCAAGCGCACATTGTCAGCTCATATCCAGCTTTCCATCCAGCAGTACCCCCATGTTCTTCTTGGTAGGGCTGCTCTCAGTCCCTTCATCTCCCAGCATGGGGGGAGATATACCTTATAATTTGAAGTACCTCTCATACTTTCACATACATGCTGTGTACAGTCCAAAGTCTCACAAAATGGTTCTCCAAGAAAACCTGGTGAAAATAACAATTTAATAGCTTCGTGTATTTGACTCAAAAAGCAATGTATCCTGCAGAATATGCATCTTGATTATGATTCTGAATCTGCACTGAGTCCCCAGTGGGAACTAAGAGTGGGTATGAAATTATGCATCAATTTCACCTAACCAAGAAATTTCCAATATTCCATTCCTCATTGTTTCCACTTCCCTGAATGAAAACCATAGACCAATTTTAGTTTTAATTTAAAGGGAGACTGAAGCTGATAATCTTGAGTCAGTGGGGCAACAGGTAGAAAGTGTAGGATCTGCATACAGTACAGTTGTACTCCTCAGCAGCCTAACTTGCAACGGACCCTGACACCTAAATCCAAAGCTAGTGGGCAAATTCTGATTTGAAATCATACTAAATCAGGTAGAGCACCTGACGGGAGCACAACTTCCCCAAGGACCTGCTCACTTTGTCACCTGAAAGAAGACAGGAACTGAGTTCAAGCAACAAGAAATAAAAGACTGAACTCCCAAGTTAGCCCAGCATTGAGAGGAGGAAGGATGTCTTTAAGCCATAAACTTTGCCCTCACTGAGGGACACCAAGATGGAAAGATGAACAAGTTGGGCCTCCATACCACTGAACAACCAAGTCTTGCTACAAACTCCAGAGAACAAGAAAACCAGCACCAGAAGCAGACATCTACCATGACGGAAGGATCTTTACAAGCATCCCAGTGCTCTTTATACAGTGCCTAGGAAAGCCACAAATGGAGATGTCAACACTAATGTAAAATGGAGACACTGAAATGCACTCTACCCCCATGCTGAGCTAGGAGGAGCTAGTCCAGGTTCACCCTGAATAAGAGTTACTGTTTGCATAACCTGCAACAAGGGGGAACATTTCACAAATGACTGAAGAATGCCAGAGTAGCAACATGTACAAGAAGTAGCTCTGTGCTCTCCCCAGGCCAATTCCTTGTCTTTACTGACTGTGAGCCCAGGGGTTTACAAGCCAGTTTCTATAGGAAGTGATGCTCTACAGCAGGCAGGCAAAGAAGACACTGCACAGAAACTGTTATAAAAAAAGAGGCTACAGTGATGCAGGCCTAAATGTCATGCTGTAAACAGGGGCTTACTGTTGAATACACCTGCCTTGTTTCTACTACTTTGAACAGATGCCAAGGAAAAGCCTGGGTTTGAGTCAATCTAACCTTAAAATAGTTGCAGGAAATAATATTGTGGGTTGCTTTCAAACTTTGGGATTCATTCATTCCTAAAATAAAGAAGGATAGACATTATATGAGTGTTAGGTTATCTGCATTCAGTTCCTTGCTCTGTCTCAGACTTTCTGAGTGACCTTGAGCAAATAATTCACTGTATCCATCCCTCAGTCTCCTTTTGCTATATCACAAAAGATACTGGAAGACTGAATTCATGGAGAAGGCACTCAAACACCATGGTGATAAGTTCTATACATAAAAAAGTACAGGGCTATTTAAAGGAAAAGATAATGCTGTCCTGACTTTCTGTAAACTATGTGTTCTCCTGAAAGGCCTCCTCCTCCAAGATCTTTTGCTTTTTGTTCTTTACCAGAAAAGCTCTTTTTATCCTTTTGCTAAACCATCTTTAGCATTTGCAAAGTAACAAGTTGTTTTTTAGCATTCTGTTTTCCTTCTTTGCAAAGGACATGGTCATCTTCTAAGTGCTTCTTTACATTAAATGTTAATACAAGTTATCAGAAAGCTAATGTTGAATTTATTACATACCAATTCCATGCTTAAATTAAGTTTGGCCAATGACACAAACTCATTCTCTAGACGTCAGAGCACGTATCTGAGAAGTACAATCGTTGCATGCAACAATTTCAGCTGTCATGTACTAACAAACGCATATCACCAGAGTACTCTTTCTACAACACCCTTTGAAGTACCAGAATGAAAGCAAGTTCTAACTGCAGACAAATGAATCCAGATTCTATATTTGCTTTCAGAGCTTGCACTGACAGCAAACAGAGAATAACCAGCACTACACTTCATCAATTTAGGAGAAAATACTTGGCACAACTCCAACATAGAAGGCAATAGAGACGTGTAGCACCTTCGTAATCATAATTCAGGTAACAAACAAACAAGACTGATTACTTCGTGGGCCTTTTTGCTGGTATTTAATCAAAGACAAAAAAAGCGAGAAGACAGTATTTGATGATGCAGGGTAAGAGCTCACCTCTAATAGAAATATATTTCATTTGTAATGTGAAATGCCAGCTTTTGCACAAACGGTTCACATAGCCCACTGCCTGGGGGCAAGGATTACTGAAAATACTTCCTGGCCAGTCATTTCAAAGATAAGTACACAGCAGTGTCTGAACTGGCATACCCGCTACTAAAGTCTGCATGGCCTCCCATACAATTCTGGAAGCTGCAGTTCTATTACTTCCAGACGGTAGTATATTGAAGTTTTTTATGGAGTCCCCTAATAAAATGAGGTCCATATGGGTTCAGTGATCATAGTTATCTCCAATATGAACAGACTCACAGACTCACTGGTTCAGACCCACACCAAAGTAGTCTGCAAAGTCTGTACTCTTAGCTACAGGACCCGCATTTGCTCCAAGAATCTGCATAGCCAAAAATATCAGCCATTACTTCACATCTATGTTCCTTGAGGGAAGGATTTTCAAAAATTCAAGAATAACACTCTCACCAAAAGCCTTCTTGACCTCTCAAAATTTTATTCTATACTTACAAATTCCAAAGGATATTTCATTTGCTACACTGCAAATATGAGAACTCACGCTCTGCACCCGCCACTTGTGGAGGTCAGTCCTACAGCTATTTTGACTGCATCACCACACTGACATGGGAGGTTTTACAAAAAGTCTTTACACAGTTAATCTCTGTGTATCTCCTTCCATGTTTGCTGCCAAAAGAAACACATACTCTTTCTCCACAAAACCATGCTTGAACCAAATGCAGGCTTCTCATATTCAATATAATACAAACTCAGGACATCATTATTTATACGAGATCTTTCATTTCTATTATTTAAATGTCATTGTGCAGCTAGAAGTCATAATCTGCATAATGAAAACCCAGAAGGAAAAAGTGAATGTACTTTGTGGTTAAATTTCACTCGCCAAACACCTAAGGTGGCTTCAGAGGAATTTCACATATCCTTGGAAGTTTTTTATGCAGTATTTCACAAAGAGGTCACCACTCTTTAACCCACTGGCTGTCACTGTACCCCTGAAAGGACTCTGCTTCCCTGAGAAGTTACTACATCCCAAAGCACAAGTGGTATGAACACCAAGAAAAGGAGATACAGAGGACAGATGTTTGTGCTGCATCAGACAGATCTGCTAGTGATTGGTGTGAGCTGTTTGGTCCCAACATACTAACTTACTTTACTCCATCTGCTGCAATAGCTAGAAACACATTCAGTTCAGTATTTCCCTCTAGGACTGCAATGATTACTACACAGTAATGTCAACATAAATAGGACAGGAAGAATTCTGCCTAATAGAGGAATAGAAACAGTATGCTCTCTGTTAACATTTCCTTTGCAATACACTGATAATATTCTCTGACCAAGACATAACATTAGCCTTCCACCTCATCCCTTAAATACATCTCAGGTGTGTTAAAGACAGCTGAAAGCCAAACTGGATGTAAATGACGACTGTTCCGAGCTTAATACAAAACTGTATCTCAGGGATCCTCTCCCTTGACTAGCAACACAGCCTTTTTTTGCAGAAAAAAAAAAAACAAAACAGAAATTAATGCCAGCAGGCTGACAACTGGCACCAGAAAGGAAGTACTTCCTGACAAACAGGATGGCATGTGGAGACACTCTTCTCCCATGCCAGGGACAGCTCCCTCTCTGTCAGCTGAGGAACTGTCTCTCCATTGTCCACTTTTACTTTAAGTCCTGATTTACGCATCACAAACTTTCTCTGGCAGTCAGACAGATCAGGCAGACAAGGAGCTGACAGGAAACCCCCTTGGCTAAACAAACCCCAGTTAATGCCAGCTTGCCATTTTTCTCATCCCTGTCATCATCTCTCTGGTATGTGCTAATGACTGTACAAGATCAAATTGCTGGCAATGGTCACAGAGCTGGCTTCTGAACTAGCCCTTGGAGTCACGGGCTATATCATCAGCACCTGACAAATCACAGACCACTCTGTGAGATGTACCAAGACACACCAATGCAAGGTCCTAACCAGGTATGATCTGTAGTGGTAGGACAAGGGGTGATGTTTTGAAACTGAAAGAGGGTAGATTTAGATTAGATATTAGGAGGAAATTCTTTGCTGTGAGGGTTGTGAGACAGTGGAACAGGCTGCCAAGAGAAGCTGTGAATGCCCCATCCCTGGATGTGTTCAAGGCCAGGCTGGATGGGGCTTTGAGCAACCTGGTCTAGTGGGAGATGTCCCCTGCCCATGGCAGGGGCGTTGGAACCAGGTGATCTTCAGGGTCCCTTCCAACTCTAACCATTCTATGATTCTATGTTTTGTTCTATCAACAGCGAATACTACCATCCACTGCACAAGTTCCACAGCATTAATGTATTCTCTGGCTTTCCATACCCTAGTAATACAGCACTTTGTATAAAACTGGAAGTAGAGAGCAGGTCTGCTCTCCATGCAGTAACAGCTCCTCCTTCAGTGATAAGGGCAGGACAAGAAAAGATGCTCACCTTCACTGAGTTAATAACTTACACCGCACTTTGACTTGCATTGTTGACTCTACTCCCATTCAGACAGAAGCATCTAGCTTGAATTTAGTGATGCCTTAAATCCAAGTCAAGAAGAGACAAGCAGTATAAAGCTTGAGAGCTACTGACTTTCAATCCCCTTATTATAAACAAAATGTTGGACATTGAAATACTACCCATCACCTGCGAGTTCAATTATGGAGTCACTCCGTGAGGTAGATTGTCACAGCACAGTACAGTTTCTGCTCTTTGCAGAGGGTACTAACTTGAACTGAGTAGTTTAATGGAGATAAGTATTATATTCTCTGCCAACTGCCTTTCTTTTACTCAGCTGCCTCTTAGCTCCAGCTGCCTGCTTCTCTCCTTTGAGACTTCAGACCTTGCCTTTTTGACCTGTAATCTCTGCTGTGATTGTTAATGCCGTATTTACAATCAAAGTAACCAAATCAAACCAACCAAAACAATTACTTTAGTAAGTCTTTTGTATCAGTCTATGTATCTGGCATCTACTCTATCACTCCTGATAAATTTGAGTGTTTAGACTTGCATATTTATCTCACAGTTCTGTACTGCTGTGTTGACGACTGAATACACCCTTAAGTGGAGAATTCACATTTAAAAGGAGAGACTTAGTTACAATTTTTGCCTGACTGACTTCAGAGTAATGGGCAGGTATCATCCCACCCAAACCTCACTGGCCTTCCCTCTTGTGTTAGAGAAGAGGAATTGACCGTGTACTGTACGTGGGTATATTCTGAGCAGACCACACCAGTAGACGAGCACCATGTTTTTACTTCTCCATGAGCCTCTCTGTCCATCTGCTTGTGAATAGCATGGAATATGAAACCATGGCTCTCCTCTTCTGTGCAAGAGGTCAGACAGGTCAGCTATAGCTGCGTAAAAGATGTGGGTGGGCTTTTACAGGAGACCAAGGCCCAGTGTAACTAATGCAACCTGCATAAGTCAAATACAACAAACACTTCAAGTGCCACAGCTTGCAATCATTAGAAATATACCAGAAATTAAAAGTACAAACCTGGTATAAACAAAAAACAGGCAGTGAGGAAATTACCTTCCTTCCAAAGACTCTTTTGACATCTGACAACAAACTATTCAGATCCTGAAAGGGAACCTCATTTCCATCCCAGTACTCTATCCTCTTGAGAGCCTGGGATGGGGGGGTGGAGGGGTGGTAAAGTGAAGAGACTGAAAAATGACACATACACAGGGGGAGTAGCCTTGCAGAGGTAATCAATGGCTTGGTAATGAGCAGGCAACTCTACTGAATATTGATTAGCTAGCGTTGGCAAGTCTCTGCTTCAGGGAGGTCAGCACTGCTGCCAGCTGCCTTGTGTGAACACAAAGGAGGCCTCAGCAAAAGGCAAATTGTAAATGGCAGGTTTTATATGAGAGGCACCATTCAGGCCCTCAGTAGAGGAAAAAAATCAAAAAGTATGGGCACAGCACTAGCAGGCACAAAGCATCAGCAGTCCCACTAACTTTTGTTATTACACTGTGCTATGAAGTGCAATCCCAGGTTTGCCCTAACAAACCTGTTTTAAAGATCACCCCTTGCAAATATGAATGATACTATGAGTTGCCGCAGGTTCCTCTTCCCTAAAGATTTCACAGATATGTGAAATGGGGTGCTTTCACAGACATCTGCCCTCAGAAGCTTTGTCCAACGTTACACCTCAGTATGTGCAGGGTATGTTTATACATTTCAAGGTGATACCATATGCTGATACCCAGGCCAGCTCTAAGCATATGTCATGCACTTGAAGCAGCACAGCTGTGTGTTAGTACTGCACTCCTCTCACAGTACTCTCTATTCCTACTGTCCCATTCAATAAATATGATTTTAGGATTTCACTATCTTTATTTTTTTATAAATAGTTAGATATTAATTTTATGATTACAGGTATTGGTAGACACACACAGAGCTTAAACTGCTGAGGAAATTAGCTATTAGTGACTAAAAGGTTATCCTACCTTTTTAGAAGCAGAGAGTCTTTTCTCATAGGCTTTCTGTGGAACGAGAAATTGTGACAGTCAGGGAAAGAGATCTGGAGACTGTGTTCTTAAAAGAAAAAAAAAAAAAAAGGAAGAAAAGAAAAAAGTTCCAGTTCCTGCCTAGTGTAACTCATCTGACTTCAGTGGGGCTGTCCCAGGGTAGATTCGTCCCTCTGTCTTTGCCAAAAAGAGAACAACAGAAGCCAGCCAAAGGCATCTGCTTTTGCATTTCCTCAGTGAATCCATTCATTATACTCTCATGACAGACAAGCTGTAAACAAAGGCACTTCATGATGTTGCATTGTGCTATCCGTAATTACATTGTATGTGCTTCATCAGTATACATGCGTCGGGGCACATTGCAAAAGCTTTTTATGTATTCAGGACTCTTTCTGAGAGGGTGGGTTAAATGAAAAGAGGGAAAATCTAACAGTTAAAACAGAAAAGGAAAACCTAACAATTACTTAGAGAGTTCAGCATAAGATGGAGGAGAGGAGGCTTTATATACACACACTGCAATAAAAACAACAACACTACTATAATGCCTGCCTAGCAGTATTCCAGTTAGTTTATATGCTTTAATCCTTTCACTTACCCTTTTTCTTTAAGATTACAAGCCCCCTAAAACAGTAATCATGTTTATACTGTGCTACCACATGAAAACCTCAGTCTGGATGGGGACTCAGAAGAATTTTTGTAAAACAGAAGTTCCATTTGGAAGCTCTCTGAGCCTGACTTCATAGAAATGGCCCGACCATGCTCTGACTTCACAGTGATATGTCAGGTGTGACTCCCTTACTTGGGAGCATTAGAAAATTCTAGTGTCATATAATAAGCCCTAAATTCTTTATTACTTAGCAGGTTAGCTTAGAGTGATTGCCAGTGTATGGTGCAAGTAATTTTGCCTCCAAGAAGAAATTCTGTTTATCTGCAAAATCACAAGCTTACATTTGGTTTTTAATAGAAGTAATTCTTTGGAAGTGAAAACAGTAATAGATTGTCACCTGTATCAAAATACACTAAAAATGGCACTCAACAACGTCAAATTGCTTTAAATGCTAGATTTCACTGTGGACTGTGGAACAAACCAGTTTCAAAGTGCATACATCAAGGCAGCATTTGGATAGTTTAACAGCAAACTGAAAGATTTATAAACTGCGCTGTCCCACTTTTTAAAAAAATTACCCCATATCCCAAGTTTTCCCTATTATTGTCAATTACTCCTCTGCTAGACACCATAAAAGGAAAAGTTAAGACAGTTCTTTTCTGAATGCTTGCTACATAAAGGTAAAAATTGTCAGGCTTGTGTTACTTGAAAAGTGTTTACAGATGAGTAATTACAGTGAAACAGTAGCTGCTTCCTCTAGAAAAGAAGTCACTGCTCAAGTGACAATGGACATGAGGTATTGGGGAGCAGCCAGTGATGACTGTGTCAAAGTGACAAGGAAAGTAACCTACCCATTTCTCACTAGAAAACCAGAGCCAAAAACTCTGCCTCACCTGGGCCCCTGGGGTTAGCATCTTACTTACACAGCACATCCCAGGAATTCTCTAACAGAAGCTGGCTCTGAAGGAAGTGATGACATGGCAACCCTTTAAAACCTTGCCATAAGAGCTGTGGAATCACTCCTAATGTTATTACTTAAAAGGTGCTTGCATTTATTTCTCAGTCATCTTATTAATGAACTTGCCCTTCACAGAGAGAAAAGCAAACCAGCAAAGGACGTGAAAATTCATTAAAGGTTGGAGACTTGTTCAGCTGGAGTTTCAAAGTTGTGCAATTCAGTATAACAAAGAGGAAAAGATACCCAATATAGTAAAATAATAACATAGTACTACTTTGCGGCAAAATATAGTCGATCCATAACAATAGCTTTTGTAAAAGTCCTCCCAGCATTTATAACAATAATTTATTATAGTAATGATTTTTAATAACATCTTACCTAGCTGTTCAAATCCACATATGTCAAAGTCTTTTACAAAGAAAGGACCGCCATTTGCTCATTTTGCATTATCTAAGGTTTGACCCTGCCATCGTGGCAGGTAGTCATATTGTGACTACTGGCACAAAGAAATCCATGAGCGCTGCACGAACCAACATGTGGCTTCTGCAAGAAATTTTCCGCAGACCTTGCACTACACAGAACAGAACTGAAAAGCCTTTTAGACCTATGTGAAGGAATCTAATTCTAGAGGTCAAAAAGTCTTTAACGATTAATTTTTTAAAAATTCTTTGGACTAAATAAACCAGAAATAAAGCTCAGGAAGAATTAGTTTGGCTTTCTCCAGAGTCTGAGTGCAGCACCAGGAGTGACTTTGTTCTGAACAAAACTACCTGTGGGCAAGTGGATGAGAACCACGTGTTACCTCATCAGCTCTGAAGTTTACCTATAATGACCACCCAGCTGAACTGGAGCCTAAGTCATCCATCCAAAAATACATGGACGCTCACCATTTCTGTGCACTACTAAGATGCCACAGCTAGATGTACTCTGCAAGTACTGAATAAGTGAAAAGTACATCAGGCTTTAAGCAAAAGCTTCACTCTGGGCAAATCTAGGTCTGGGCTGCAATGAAGGCTGAAATACAAAGCTGCATGCAGCCAAAAGTGCTGTATTTCAAGTGGCTTGGGATCAAACCCATCCTGATTTGCACCTAAACCATATGCAATTTCAGGTTTGCTTGAAACTTAGCCATCTGTTGCTGAAGGGTTCACAAACTTTAGTGAACTTGCCCCGAACTTTGCACTGGAAATTAAAACATAAAACTTTCAAATTGAAGGTTCTGCCTTAAGACATTTTGACCATCTTCAATACTGATGCCTTATAAAAAAATAATTGGTATTTTACAAAGTGATCCCAAACCCCATTCCTCATATACCTTTACCCGGATTTCCTTTTCTATATGTCTAAGGACTTCTCCCACCTCATCAGCTTCACAGACACTGTGATCTTTAAGATGAAGATCTCCAGCTACAGAAACACAGTATGCATACTCTTTCACTCACAGGAGTAAAATCCCTCCATCCCAAAAAGCTTACTTAAGTAATGATAACAACACATTCTTAAACAAAATGTTAGTTTTGATTTTTAAGGAAAGTCATAAAGTAATATAGAAGAACTTTGAAAAGTTATGATGGTCCTGTCAGTGGTAGTAATTCCAAGTTTAGATTCACAGGTTCCATTATATGCCTTTATTTATTAGTCTGATATATATATATATCCCTTTGCTATTCACCGTAAGTTATGGCAGCTTTGAATCTTCCCAGCAGCAAGTGCCCCACTGGTTTTTTTTTGGATGAGTTCATGCTCTTCTCAATGTGGTGCTTTCCCTCAATTTTAGCATTCATTTTTAACACACCCACTTAAAACCTCTGTTTTAGAACAAGCACTGCAGGCCTGGGGAGCTTTAAGATAAAATGCAAAGCAGTTTGTAAAGAGGAGAAGAAGGGAGAGTGAATGATCTGTTACCATATGCAACTCTTGAAGCTCAAACTGTTTAAATAGATAGGATTCAATTTAAAGCAAATTCAGTTTATCCCTGAACAATGAAGCTTACTGAAACTTGTCCTAGAACAGCCTTCGACCTATCCACTTTTCTCCATGCTTATTTTTAACCTGTTCTAATTGTCAGCTCCTTTTTTTTTCATTTAACTCCCTCTTTTTTGCAAAGAATTACCATTTTTGTAGTGGCAGTATTAAACCTTTTCAAACATTATCTTACACAAACCTCACTCTGATATTCTAAAAATGAAAAAAACCAAAACAATACAAAACACAAACAAACAAACAACAACAACAACCAAAAAAACAAAAACAAAACCCCTCACTACTAAATTCTTCTAAACCGTTTCAAATCACCAAGGATTGCATATTTGAAAACAAATGAAGTTATCAGATTCCTGAAAATTAAATTTTTGATTCTGCACACTTTTTCTATAAGCCATTGCAGTCACTTCTCGAGTTTTCTACTTAACCTGAAGAACTGGCAAGTAAAAATAGTTCATGTCTCTAACCTTTTCTTTTTTCATCTGATGATAATCCACTCCTGCTGTTGCTCAAGGGAAGAGCAAAGTGATAGCAGGATCAAACACAACATGTAAATAACCATGAGTCATTGAGGTTTCTCCTTTGATCTATTGAAACAATTATTTCTCTCTCATAATTTAACAGAATCTTCCCTGAAACTTTTTATATTTGGTATATATTTTACAACACAGGTCCTGACCTTGTTTAGGTAGGTTTGGTTTTCTTGGAAAGAGTTTCTGACAGCTAATGAGAATGTAGTGAATTACAGTGCCATGCTTTTGTGGCAATGACAGCATAAGGAAATTCCAGCTGACCAACATCCATGCCTCTTTCTGTGCTGTTTGTGGGACTGTGCTCTGAAACACGGCACTTTCATGAAAGTGAAAATTAACCAGGGCAAGCAGAAGAGAGATGAGGTTTTCAGACATGTCCACACCCTGACTTGTTTCATTGTGCATCCCACTAAGAGTTGTGTTGCTACAAGTGTGTGTGTGTGTGGAAGAAACAAGCTATTAGGGGCTGGAACTTCTCAAGGCATGACTATGACCAAAAAAAGGACTTAAAAGCCAAAAACAGTTGTGAAAGCTTCTCAGCAATATCTTAACCATTTCTTATTACACAGCTCTAAAATAAATCTGAAAACTCAAATGTTCCACTAATTTTAGATGCTCTTCAACTTACAAATTGCAGATGTCATTCAAATTCCAGTTCTTCTCTCCTGTTAACAAGTCGACCTTCTTCCATTTGCTATTTGTTTGTAATGCAGTGATAGCTACAGACCACTTCCCAAATTGGAGGCTTGCTATACAAGGCACATAGGCACATACTTTCTCGCAAAGAGCTGTGTACCTCCTGGTGGGAATAAGCAAGTATTCCCTGTAAGATGAAGAACTGGTGCAGAGATGAAGCAATTTATCCAAGGCCCTGTTGGGACCTTCAAGCAGAAATAGGAATGAACACAGATCTGTGTCTTCACACAGGGCTGTACGCATTTTTCAATCTGGAAAGGATTAAATCTACTATATTAGAAGCCTAAAGCTGGTTTGAGCACATACAGTAAGACAATGTTGTTGGGATGCACATCGACCCACAGTGTAGGTTTCTGGAGATCAGGGTTTGTACAAATATTGGCTCCAGCCAGGCTGCTGTTCCCCTGGGGATCCATGTTAGTGGTCCCCAACACAAACAAACATCACTCCTGCACAGGATTTTGGAACATGAGACAATAAGTCAGAAGTGCCATTGTCTTAGGGATGACAGATATTTGAAAGTAAAGAGGACAAAAAAGAGCACATGCCTACGAAAACAAAGATGTATGCAGAGCCCTAGTTTCAGTAAGATTGGAATACTGTCAGATCACACTGAGATCACTTTTTTTTTTTATTATCGCTACCATGTGTTGTCATCCTCACCTCTCTAACAAAGGTACTCAGGCTAAGACACTTTCTAAAGCATACTGATGCACTGCAAGAAAGAGTGACAATTCAACAGGCAGTTGTCTTCTCAGGAGAGTGGCAAACCCAGGTTTTCTGGACAACGTGAAACATTCTACCATTTATGACCACTAAAGTTCCCAGGACGTCTTGTGCGCAGATTTGCTCTGGGAGCCTTTGCCTGCTTCCACAGATTAATTGCATTTATTTATTTATTTATTTGTTTTAGGAGGCTTTCCCCTGCTTCCAATGGGTTTTGCTGATGTCAGTCCCCCTGCACTCTCTGCTGGGCATCCTGGATGGTTATTTATGTGAGATGTGAAACAAAAGCCTGCACTTTTCACATGAACACTGCTATGGTCATGCCATTTAGAATTTTTAATTGGACTAAGCAAAGAACAAAAGTCAATCCAGCAGCTATTATAATCAGCATCTTTTACAAGTTGATCCCAGCTCTAAAACTGATTGACAAGATGATTGACAACTCCAAGGATGAAAGATTCATGGTTTGAGAACTTTCAATTGCAAACTGATATTTCAATTTTCCTCTGAAGTTACAGCACCTGAAAACCCTTTTTTTTGGTTTTGGTTTGTTTTTTTGTTTTTTCTTTTTCTTTTTCCAAAAATCAGATTCTTATGCAGTCACTTGCCTCCGGGAGCTAGGAATTAAATGGAAAAAGTTCCAATTTGAAAACTTCAACTGCCTACATTACGACAGCTATTTTCTCCTGAGCATTGACATTAATATTTCTTCCACATACTAGTTTATCACCCACGCGCTTCTCACCACACCTTAAGGGCCCGGTCTCTTTTTCAACAGGAAGAGACTGGCTACCAAACTGTACTAGGGTTGTCCATTTTGCTAATAGGATTATAGCAAATAATACCAATCCCCCCACACTTCTTCATACGGAAACAGCATTAATCCCTTCTGCCTGCCCCACCCCATAACTTTCTGTCTGAGCACAAAAGCTATCTGTCTGCTTTGGCAGCAGAGAAACATTTAAAAAATGTTTCCAAATACTAGGAGGTTTTTTTCCGCCCATTCTTTTCAGTTTAGCTCTGCAGGAGCACACAGACAAAAAGTATAACAAAGACTATGACATTCTCTCTCATGTAATTAATATAGGGCATTTATATTGCTTTCTGGGGAAAAACATCAAATACAATTATTGGGAAAAGTCGAAGAAAATACAGAAGGAGCTATAAATAAAGCTGTACCTTTTCTGCTGTTAATTGCTTTTAATTTTGTGTCTCATACAATGCCATCATAGTGTATCTAAGCATATAAGATTTTAGTAACTAACTTTGCCACACAACTTACTAGTCCATCTTTCCAGATGTTGTCCAAGGGATAGATTCCTATCACCTGTACAGTATAAGTGGATGTAATACTGACCTTGTCTGACTTAGTGGGCCTCACTTATATCAATGCAGAGAGGCAGCTGGAATGGCTAAAGAAAACAGCAATGCTGACTTCAGTTTATGTTAACACATCTGAATATTACAAACAGTGGTTCAGGGTGGCAAATTCACATCCTATGTTACTGCCCCTGTGGCAGAAGCAGTATCTGCTGGCAGAGTGTGGATAGGAGAATTTGGAGTGGTAAACCTGGACAGTCATTTCTTGAAAATCTGCCTGTGAACTTGTGTCTGTGCTCAAAGCTTGCACCTGAACTATGGTAAATAATTCTCTTTTGATTCCTCTATTCCTTGGAAGTTCTCTAACCCCCAACACTGCAATCTCATCTATTCCATAAGGACACAAAAGGCGAGCTACCAAGTTAATTTTGCCATTTTCTTTTGCTAGAATCAAAATGACAGTCCACTTACAATGACCATAATCAAAATTATACTATTTTCTCTAATCTACAAATAAACCACTGATTCTGTCCAAAAGCAAAGCCAACAGTTAAAGAACAAAACCTGCTTTTGACTAAGGAAAAAATGCAATATATCTATTAAAACTCAAAGAAAAGGTATAGCTTGCTATTTTGTTGCTTTTAATTATCCATATTATTCTACGTCACTTTTACAGGAATTGGAGTGGTACAATTGAAGGTCGATGGCCCTACAAAGAATAGCTTTTTCACACTGAGATATACTCTTCCTCAGTGCAAATGCAAGTTTCCAAATAAATCAGAGCCACGTGTGTGGAAAAAATACATTAGTTGATATTTGGAAGTTCAAATTTTATTTTGCTCCTTGCTCCTGAATAGCAGAGTGATCTAGCTGACTTTTAAAACTGCCCTGCCCAAGCATTTTTGTGGTTATTTATATATTGTACTATCTGGCAACTTCTTATTCAAGGCTTGCTTTTATTATGCAGCTGTAACACCACAAATTCTTCAATATTTGCCAGTTTTCATCCAGTTTTGTAAATAATCATACTTGGAGCGCCATACTTGAAGCACCAATTGAGAGGTTTTATTTCTGTCCAACGCCAGCTGTGCTTTTCTTCCAACAGAAAATACCAGGAGGAGAAAAAAACTACAGCACCTTCTTAGATGTCTGTAATAATGAGAAACTTTCTAGGAAGAGCATCAAATATTCCAGTGCGCACAAAAGAAGTAATTTGTTCTCAGTCATCTATTTACAGGTTCTTAATTCACCCTGTGTACTCTACTAGTCATGCGGGATTTTGGTCAATTTTTTTTTAACCTAATCATAAATCACAATTCAGAAACAAAGTTCTGCCTTGATTCATGAGCTCCAGTGCTGCATAAGTCTGCAGGTTCATTGCAGGAACTAGGCTTAAAGTAATAACATAAAGAAAATAACACAGCTTTGATTGGTAACCTTTTTTGAGAACTGTGATAGTTGAGAAAGACAATTTCACAGAATAGCAGCTACTGAATACAAACATACATTCCCCCACACAAGTTAAGGTGTGGTAATTTTAAGAGAATGAGGTTATAAAAAAGAGTGTGACTGGCTTTTCCAGTGATCATTCCCTGTGCTTTATAAAGAATGTTTCAGAATTGTTCTACGTATCAGTCTTTCACAGCCTGCACTCTCTGAACACACTGGTTGTAGCTCAGAGCTGGATCCAGGAGACGGCTTGATGAATACTAAAGATACTGGAAAAAATTCAATTCTTGGCTTTTTGGAGTGGGGAAAGGAAGAAGTCAAACTCCCCGGCACATGCTGAATGATTTACACTGCCTATAAGGAACAGAATCTCTGCCCAGAATGCGAAACCAATCTGAACCAAGCTCACTGTCAGGTCCAATACATTCCCATTTTCCCCCCACTGTTTTGCATTTCCATTGCTTTGTCCCTCTACAGCATTTGGTCCTACCCCACACTGTAAGTACTATTCCAATATAAAACAGGCTGCTTAAATATTTCTGGCCCAAACGAATCCAAAAAATTTGAGCATAAATTAAAAGAAAACTGAATCAGAAATATTTCCTGTGAAGAAAATAAGCCCCATAGAACAGCTTATGATGTTTTAGGGGTTAAGGGTGTATCTAATCAGGCTGTTCACCCTAGCAGTTTGACCCGAAATAGAATATCGGCAGTTTTGACCAAATAAGTGGAAGGAGATTGAGTATTCTGGCTGACACATCTGAGACAGCTTAAAAAGTCAGTGTTCCAAGGGGAGGGGGGAGTGAATGTTTAGGACTTCCTGAAAAACATCCCTCTTCAGTTGTCTCAAGTTGCACTTCTTAAAAATCTTGGCTTTTACTCTGAGGACTGAAGGCTAACAGTAAGCTTCAGTGGAGTTCCATTAACAGCCAAATAAAAAAAAAACACTTTACTGAGAAAACATGTATTTCTGCAAGCAGCTGAACCAACATGGTCCTGTTTCCTACAGATCGGCAGTTCTCCGCTGGGGAAATGGAAACATTTTACAATGTTTCTGATGTTTAATAGGAGATAAAGTTATGCGGGATCCTTTCCCTCAGCAGGGGCATTAGCTAAGTCTCTGTTTCCACTCCCTGCTACCTACTTCTGCCTCCCTGATGTGAGTTCTCTAACTTCTACCTCACTGAAATTTTGCTGAGATTGGCCAGAGAGTTCAAAAGTTATTAGGGAGGAGTTATAGACACAGCAAGATCATGTAAGCATATATATAAAAAAAAAAAAAAAAAAAAGATAATTTTGTAATTTCCAACAAATACTTATGTTAAGGTAGCTGGAAAACAACTGCGAAGAAAGCCAGCCAGTTCCCGCTGGAGTATTTTCATTTTTTGATCCAAATGCCATCTGCCATGACAGGACAGTAAGGATGGTCCACTGCTTAAGCTCCTGTCTCAGACTCTGTATATCAAGCTTCAGCTCCTCCATCTGCCAAAATCTTTCCATGACCATAGTAAGTTATGTCAGGAACAAACTAAAAGAAGTGACAGGAACCTCAACTTGGGTTTTCCAGAGCCAACCTGCTTAAAACTTATAATAGTTAAGTGTTCTTAGCAGAGTACATGGAGAGCATTAAAAACAGTAACCGTATGTTTGGCAGGCAACAATCTTATCTAACCACTACCAAATAGTGACAAGAAGTATCTGAAACTTCTTTCCCCCTTCACTAGATGGCTTTCTTAGGGGTAGCCATTTGGAATCCAAAGAGAGATCCCTTTCCTGAAGAAATTACCAATGTCTCTAACTTCCAATCTGTTGTCTATAGATCCTGGGATGAGAAATAAGGGATGGAATACAGAAGTGACATCTCCGAAAGTGGCCACATTTTCACTGAAAATCTTTTAGAAGACAGCAAATAAGAAAAGGCTAAAAATTGCCTCTCTGCATCATTTTTTCCCTCAAATGAATGGCAAAAGCAGGCAGGCAGTGCCTCCACATTTCCTTGTGATCACAGCCTAATAGCCACAAAATTCATTCACAGTATAGAAAAAACAGGCTCCTCTTTGCCCTCAAAAAGGATTCATCCCATACTGTTGAAAAGGCTGCCCTTACCACTACCACGTACATACAGAAAGATAATCCAACTCTACAATGTTTATAATTGGGCGTAAAGATCAAAATTAAAAAAAAAAAATCAAACTAATTTGTTTACAGGCAATGAGCTGAGCCAAGGACAGAAAGATTATGAATACAGAGTAATAAATCAGTTGCGCAGCTGATAATTAAGCCCTTATGCCCTAAACCATAGGACAAAGACTTAAGTACTTTTATCTTTCATTTGGGATTCCTTCTGGTAGGTTTATGTAGCATATACAAGCACATAGCATTGAAGTCCTCATGCAGCAACAGCAGTTGGAAGCTCCTTAGAATCAAGTACTCAAAAGTATGCACACAGAAAAGAAATTAGATTACAGATCTGCCTCATCGTTTTGCTTTTTGTATGGATTTTAGACTGTTAAAAGAATACCAGGTGAGCTGACAGAAAATGCCTAAGGTATAGTAAGTAACAGGGAAACCACATGCATTAAACAGCTGGTTTTGATATTCAGAGGTACTGTATATTACTGAAGAGTGAATCATTTCAACTAAATTTATGTTACATCTGAATTACAGCCTGCTTCTGTTTTGGGGGGTTCTGTTGTTTAATATCTTTCGAACAAGCTTACCTATTAACTATTGTCTATTTTGTAAAGTTAGTGTAACCTGAAATCAGTAGGGAACACGATGTCCATCTCCCTTTGTGGCTACCTTTTGTTTCAAAGTGTCTCAGAAGTCTTTATCTTAACAATTTTATTTAAGCTAGAAAGTTATCAGCTTATTTAAATCAATATAAATCATTCTTATACATAAAAAGGGTATGGCCCACAGGAGACTTCACTAATTCAATCATTTGTTTCTAAAACTTTTCTCAAGTTTATAAAGCTGTTTATTTCTTTGTGAGCAAGTACCTTTGGACACAATACAGGTAAGCAGCCGTGAACTGGAAAATGAAGAGTTTATTTACGATGGGAAAGGCTAACACTAATAGAATGAGGAGAGACTGTGTTTAGCAGGTGAGAAACCAGACACCAATCTGCGTGTAGTTTCATGCAGTTTGACACAAGAAATTTAGTTACAAATTTAGTCCGCTTTTGTGCAATAGCAACACATGTAATAAAAATGTCAGGGAAACACAGCTCAAGTCTGAGATCTGGCAGCAGACCTGCCTTCACAGGGTCTGCAACTCAACCTTATAGACCCAAGGTGTTCCATTATGAGTAAGGACTACTGAGTATGAAACCTGTTAGCACAAGAGGAAAATCTCATCATTTAATGAGACAACTACCTTTGATAATATATGGAATATTAGAAAAGCTCCATCTATAGACAATCTGTAATGTTTAGCCAAATGCATCTTTGTACAGACCAAAAAGCTTAACTTCTTCACAGGCCTAATGGTCCTTCCTTCACAACTGTACAGTATTCATAAATGGGGCTTGAAAAAGACAACTGGCTGAAAGGATAACCTTTCTGGCACGTGGAACTTCTAGAAAGATTCAGTCTTTTCTCTCATCCCCGGAAGTTGTGGTCACCCCTAAAAACTGAAGCCTACCTTGGGGACACGCAAGTGAGAAGTTTCCCAGATGGTAGCCTGTAGAAGACTGGGTGGGCTACATGGCTCTCTCCACAGCAATTACAGAAAGGCCACACAACTCTATTTCCCCTTTTGGGGTACCACTGATAACAAGTTATAGGGAGCTCCTGACGTTTTCCAAGTCATAAGCACCTGGAGCCCTATCTGTAGCCAAGAACTGGAGTAATTTCGATGTACAGGGGATGTACACAGGCTGTAACAAAGAGTGCCTCTGTAACACAGCAGTACCATTTTAATGCTGCTGGCCTTCCTTCCCCTCCCACTAGGGCAGGCTTGCGAGGTTCTGCCAAGCTGCAGAACCTGAGAAAAAGCAACACTGTGCTGCTTTTGTCCTTGTGAAGGGGAAGGAGAAAAAAATTAGCACTTTTTGAATGGATTAGGACTTGGAACAGACTGAACTCATGGAAGACTGTCAGGAAACAAGAAAATGGGGTCTCAAATCCAAACAGTATTTAGGAAAGCTCAGCAAGAAAGAAGCATGAGTAAATTATTAGATGTTGCTATAATAAAGAGGTTTAGTTATCCTCTCAGCTTAGCCAGGGCATTGTAAGGTTGTCAGAAAGCTTTCTGAAGAAATTTGTGATTTTAACAGAAGCCACATTACCTCTCTTCACTCTACTTTCACAGAATATGAATTGTTCCTTCCGCAACTCGAAGGACTTAGATGCATTGTGCAAATATAATGCTATATGCAAGCAGATACAACCACAGGCAGAAGCACCTCTCCTAGCTTATGTATTTTAATAACTCCTCCTGTCATTTAATAAGTAATATCCACACAGAAATGAAGCAACCGTGGCATACTTCAGACATATGATTCTAAATGAAGTATTGAATGATATTGTATAATTTATGGTTTAGTCCACATGGAGAACTATGTATAGGTATGGGCTTACTTGGAGAAGGACCTGAGCAAGCATTAGTTCTCCTCTGTTACACACTGTCAGTTCCCGCTTCCCTCCATGGTAGTGACGTTTCATGTTGTTCTTTGTATCAAACTGTAACTTCTTTGTAACAGTCCAACCCCAAATATTTTGTTTGCTACTTGTCAGGTTTAAAAACAACCATTTATCCTGAAGGATAACGTGTGCACAAGACCCTTGTGTGCATGCCAATCAATGTTTCCTGCACACATCACGATTAATGCACAAAAAAATCTACACATTGGCAGTTGAGTCCAAAGTATTGAAGTTGTTGCACGCACCCAGACTGACTACTAGATGTACACCCACTAGCTTTGGCTCATTCTGTAACACAGGTATGGCTCTTAAAATCTACAAATTTAATGCCTGCAAATAGGTCAAACCACAACAAAACCAATCAAATCAATTAGAAAATAGACTAGGTGCAACCTTCCCCACCCTGGATAAGCACTCTGCAAATCCATCAGGAAATGTGTGTTACCCCAGCAGTCTGCCTCAAATGATGGCTCTGACATCTGCCCTAGGACTATTTACTCCCTGCACATAGCTGTATGGATTCCTACCCCTTTCAGTCAACCTCACAAAAGATCCCTGCAGTAAGCAAGCAGAAAGATTGCAAGAAAAAGTCATACAAAATAAAGCGTCTGTATCTGCCCCCTAATGCAAAGAATTGGCATCACACGATATACCCTACGCACAGACAAAAGCAAAGGCACTACAAATATGGAATACATATGGAAACAAAGCTATCTAGCAATCTAACAGATAAAACTGTTAGTAGTGTTCAGGTTAAATTTTTATGTTATGGTTTTGCATAGCTATGCTGGCAAAAAAATGATGTAGCTACTGCCACAAAACTGCCACACATGTAGAGGTGCCTGCAGGAGAGGGCTTGTTGCTCTGAGGCACCACCTGGCCCCACACCTGTGGTCTCCACCCCATCATCATCATGTATTTCCTATCTATCTGTCACATACTTCAGAAACAAAAAAAAGAAAACAGCCAACAAATCTTGCTTTGGCATTTGTTTTGCTCTATCTAGTGATCTGCCCATCAACTAAATGCCTACAGGAGTAAGACTGGCATGTAATTATACAGAGGCAAAGGAAGACATATTACAATTCTAAATTTACTAATATAGCATTGTTATGCATTAAAAAACCCCAGCATTTTAAACTCAAGTGTCTTAGCGCTGCTCTGTTTAAATCTAAAAACTTAAACCTATCATTTTTGTAGGACTGAATGTTTCCTTATTTGGATCTGAATATCAAAGCACCTTTCTGCAAGGTGATATGGTATGAACTATAGCATTTATACCTGGTCCAACACCTTGCTTCTTCCTAGTGTAACACACTAGGCAAAAGTATTTTAATTAGTTGTACCCAGCTCACATTTAAAACAAGTCCCACCACAGCCTTAAAACTGATTGCCCGTTATATTTCACAAAATCTTCTAAACCTCTGATTCTTTACTTTCACAATGTCCACATTTTCAGGACTAAAATACATTCTGTTGCTCATCTAACACAAGAGACATGTAAACCAATGAAGAGCACTACAAGAAATTTCACCTAGAAATTAACCTAAAATAATCTCAAATTCCTTACAACTACATAACAGTATATAGAAATAAACCAGCTAGCAATTACTATTGTATTGCTTTGTATAGTACTCAATTAGTAGCCCCTACAAGTTTTCCTTTGTTGGACCACCTGTTTCTGGGTACAGTGTCTATATTTACAATGCTCCTTTTATTAACAAGCCATGAAGATAACTGTATGCTACCTATTAACAAATTATTAAATGCTTCAGTAGAGACTTTGATCAATTTGTCTTTTAAGCACATAGGAAGTTAACTAAATTTCTCACATATTTGTACTAAAATTTCTTACCTTGCAGAGCTTCAGCAACAGCCAGCATGTCAAGTATGCTGTCAGAGTGAATTTTGCTTTCATGTGTCTTTCAGGCAAACAGGTAAGGTACATTTGTACCAAATCCAGCTCTTCATGGGCAACACTACTGCCAGCACTATTAATATCATCTTCCCCACCCTCTTGTCTTCCTTTTTCCTCTTCTGCTGATGCACCCAAACATCTATTGAACTCCATTTTAAAAATGCTTTTCCCCCATTCTCTACAAAGCCCTGATCTTTCCAGAGACAACTCAGGAAAGTTTTTATTTCATATCAGAAATACTTCCTCCAGAAGTATGTAGCCTTGTCTTTAAGCCAACACAAAAAGTTAAGGCTTTGGTAGAACAAACTTTCTTTAAACTACATTGGCTCTTTGCCTTTCTCTTATTGAACGATCTCTTGCAAATGTGTGTACAGCTACAAGATAAATATAGCACCAGCTAGCCTTGTCATACAGCACAAGAATACTCCTGCTGTTGCCAAGAGAGAAGAGAAAGATTCCATTTATTTAAAGAGCAAGTCCCCGGCATCAGTACTCCCTTGTTCATTCGGAGGGGGAAAAAAAGATGAAAAATCTGTTATATTTGAAAACTTTTTTTTTTTTTGCCAACTGTGCTTCCTCAGAACAAACCCCAATTCTGTAAAAAAAAAAAATATGTTCTTATGGAGGAGGGTTTTTTTAATTCCAGAGACTTCTAGCCACAGTAATTCATTGTTTGTGATATCGCAGATGCCAAGCTTGTGAAGGCAACAAATTTCAAAAGAATAAATGAGGTCTTGCAGATCGACTAGAGCCAAGACGTTTTGAAATAACAAATAGCCCTTCCATAGGCCAAAATATTAAGAAAATATGCAAGAGATTAATCATGTAATTTTTAGCTAAACATTAAGCAGCTCATCTGTGCCTTGTGACAGCTCAAATTTCTATGTTAAGAGCAATTTTAAAGAACTTTAGCCTACTCTTAGTGACAGTTAGAAAAGACCTGAAGGTTTAGGTTTAATAGTATCAATTAAGAGAATTCAACAGCATCAACAAATAAAATACATAATTTTAATAAATAGGTTTAAATAGGATTAACTTTACTGGTATCTTCATGCAGAAAATTATGCTTTCTTCAAAGTATTTCTCCCCTTACAGATTCAAGAGATCACTGTGGTTTGCTGAAAAAGTAATCAAGAGCTCCGATATCTCGAAACACTGCACTTTTTAATGTATGGAGGATCTAATACTCAAAGATTCCATCACCTTGACCCACTCTTAAGCATCAGACATGGCAGTTATTCATTAAATGCTTAATATCCAATTTTATGATTTTTAACCATATTAAATACCACCTTGACCTAATCTCAATTATTTTCATAGGACTATCTGTGAGTTATATATTGCATTGTTAGAATGGGTGTTTCACAATATAAAGATAAAACCAAAGCTGCTACACACCCATATACAGACAGTCCATAAGAAATGGCAAATGAAATGCAGAAAACCTATCACATTTCTTTTCTCTGATATATTTTGCAAGGTGTCTGGCTCACCTGGTTCCTCTGATGGGTACAGCTGGCACTATTTCCCTCTCTTTTCATGTTCACACAAATTTGAGAAAGAGAAAATAGAACAAATTACAGAGCCAAACCTTCCTGTGATAGCTTGCTGTAATAATGCAGAACATCATTTCTATTCCTGCAGGCAATCCTGAGTACAGATGTTGAAGGCAAGCTGGCTCTAGCAATTGCAAAGGAGCTGGATAGCATCCCAGCGTTCACTCCTCCTAGCCATATCCCTCTGCTGCCAACAGCAATGTGCCTGCAATTCCCACATGATGCTTACTCTGATATAACACAACTTTTGAGTAATCCTCAGCAGCAGTCCCTACCTTTTCCCACCTGCAGCTGACTAGGGTGCTGCTTATGGAGCTTCAGATGTCAGCAGGCAGCTACCATAGCCATCGTGTGGTAGTCTCCTCTGCACAGGGGCAAGAGCATGAAAGAAAATTAGTTCACGTGGAGCAAAGTTTTACAGCTTTTGCCTGCTCTCTTTTCCCTAGAGGTGAGTAGCCTACTGTCTTTGAAAGCAATTGTGGCCATGCCAAAAGTCTGTATCACCATTACTGCCAATTTTAAACACAGTTAAAGAACACTTGTCACAGAAAATGACAGGGAAGGAGAAGTCAAACCAAAGAAAGGTCAAGAAGCAAATAATTGAGCTAGCTTATAAACTTGTATAACACTGTCAGCTGAGCTTAAAATTACAAGAGTGGATGCAGATGAAAACTGCATATGTTACGAAGGTAGTTTCTCTTAGCTTGCTCCCGGCAGGACATGACATTGTCACATACTGGTAAAGTCATATTATTTTCATCTTTCTGTTGCTTCCCAATTCTTTGACTCTGACCACTAGGGAGTTTCTACATCAGATATTTTTACCCCTAATATTTCTTCTCTAATCTTTGCCATTTATGATGTGAATAATGACATATGAATGAAGAAAGACAAGCTAAGCTATTTTCTTGCCCTGGTAAGTGCAAACAAAATGGTTTTAAAATAAGATCCACTCAAACCCTTCAGATAGCCAACATTCCTAGTGTTTCTATCCTGAGCAGAAGCCATGATAGCAGGTCTCAGCAATTCTAGGAAAATAGTCATATGCGCTTGGACCAAGCCTTAAAGCTCCTTGATCTGGAGTTCTTACACTTTGCTATAGTTAATACGGTCATTTTAGCTCATCCAGGTAAGTGCTAAGCAGATGCCTTGGGATTTACATCAAAACAATCTAGCCCTGCACTATCATACTGTACATGCTTAACCTTCAGCTTTAAAATCTTCGTGCAGGTAAAGGTGTATTTCTGTGTTCCCTCATATCTGATTAGATGTCATCTCACTTTTCCAGGGACAGAGCTTTTATGACTAAGTTGTAGGAGTGTCTATTCTGGAATTTAAAAAGCAACCTTAGAGCGCTAGGGTTCTCTTGAATATGCACATTACAAACTGAAAACTACCTAAAGTCTTTAAATAATTTTAAGTCCTGAATTCCTTCCAAATTTTCCTCATCCTTTTGAAAGTATAAAGTTCCTTTACTCCTCTGAATAATTTCCTGTTTCCTCAGTGATAATATCACTTCTCTAGTCCCATTTTCTATCCCTGAGCAGGCCAGCTCTTCTACCTACAACACCTTTTCAGGACTTTCCAAGAAAAAACAAAATCAGAATGACTTGTAGAAAGTGAACTATAAATCAGTCTGCATGCAGTGCCCAGATACTAGTTTTGCTTGTCTTCAAAAAGTCCGGTATCTGAAATTGCTTCAAAATCTTAACACACACACACACACACACAAAATAATCCCAAATAGTAACTTTGTGCTATAACTTAATAAGAATTCAATGCAATTATGAAGATTTAATTTTAGTGCCCCCCTGTGATCTGTAATTTTCCCCCCACGGCCTGTAGTCACAAGTCCAATTTTTTTTTGTGTTGGACCACTGACTCATACTGGAGACAGCTTTTCTGGCCAGATATGATTACCATGCAGCCCCCCCCAGCTTCTTCAGCACAAAGTGTACTGTAGAAGATCAGGTCCAGGTTTTTTGTTTTGCTATTTTAAACTAAAAATGACTCATAGCAGAAGCATGATGTTACGCTCCAGAGGAGTGCGTGTAAGGTCCTGGCAGGTCATACCCAGTTCCCTACTCAGTTCTGCCCAGCTTGAAGAACAGCTGCTTACAAGTGCTCTAGACAGAACTATGCTTCCCCATCCCAAGACTTAAAAACAAGCCCCACCCCCCCAAAAAAACTCCAACAAAACAACAACCTCCAAACCACTTCACAGTTTTATTTCTATTATCCTCACCTCCACCTCATTTTCCTGTGTGTTTCTAAGCATATTATCAGAAGGCTTTCGGCAAACTGGGCTCAGAAAGTAACACTGATAACCTTCAATCCAGTGTTCTTGCTGCCATTCTTGGCCAATCTATCCCTGACCTGTTAATAATTCAGTATTACTTAGCATTCAGTAGCTACAGATTGAGGTATTTAAGAGTTTGACATTGAAATTGTACAAATCCATGTTATAAAGTAACTAGAGGCTATATAGGGGAAGCTGAGAAATTTCAGAGGAATGAGATTTTTGAAGGGCAAGCTGCTAACGAATTGAAATGCAAGGTAACAGAGAATTTGCTGACACAAGGTAACATGACGTAATGCAGTTAAGAAGCCGTTCCAATTAGGAAGGACAAACTGGTAACAGTACTGGGACAATTTCTTAAATTAGGCAATGAGACAAATGGATGTCACACAATGAGTGAATTGAGTTGTTTAAATCTTGTGCTTTGCTTGACAGATTCTACAGTGATAACGTTATGAAGTGGGGAAGAGAACACTCAGCAATGACACTACACTTCCCACCTTCAAAGATTTACTTAATTAAAATTATCTTGGAGCCCCGGGAACGCAGTTAACCTTGACTTTACCCAGAAGACTGCTCAACCCTGATGTTCCCCCAGAGGGCCCAGATAGCTTAAATGGATATCTTGTGGTTGTGTATCATATTAAAGTTCCAGTTCAGAATGGTTTATAGTTAATAGCTAGTTGCATATAGAGTACAATTTGAGTTTACATGTATATACTCCCTTTATATTTACACAGAGAGTATATATATGGATAGAGTATATATATTTACACTACTTACCATATGTAATGCTAAGTAGATTTTAGGTGAATAATTGATGGTCACAGGTTCTACCAATGCGCAGTCAAAAGGCCCACTGAAATGGCAATAAACAGCATTTTAAACTCCTAAAACCTGTTTAGAATCTATATAAATAAAATCTTCAAATGAGGTATAGCCCATTTCAGTCCTATCATGACTGATTACTCCTTTTATCAGACTTATCTCTAGCAACAACAGTAGCAATCAGACACTTTTAAGCTGGTGCTAATATAAATGGTTTAAATCATGCCACTGCAAGTTATTCTATCATTAGCACAATGGGGATTTTTCTACTTGTTTGCATTATTTTTTTTTAAACTGGAAGAACCTCTGGCTTTCATTGTTACGGTATAGGTACAGGGGAAAGACTAGAAGAAATCCTTACAGGATGAGACAGCTCAGGACCTGAAACAGAAGGTGAACCTGCCTCTTCCTGATGGAGACTTCACTTCATTACTAACCACCAGAGCATTGCCCTTTCCTGCCCAGAGTCAGTGATAAGCCCCAAGTACCCAGTGACCACAAGTTGAGCTTCAGAATTGAGAGAGTAACACTTCCCCTCCTGTCACCAGAAGGGAGTTTCATATTTCAGAGCATTTTATGTTTGCTTCCAAGATTTCCTCCAACACTCTGATTGTTAGAAATCTGTTTAAAATGAGAGCCCTGGCTCCTCATAAATTGCTTGACTAGGTGTTATGATTTAACCCCAGTCAGCAACTGGGACCACGCAGCCACTTGCTCATGGAAGCCATTAGGGAGGTATTAAGACAGATAACATTGTTTGGAGATGCAAGTTTTTATCATGAGTGAAGAGCACTGGTCCTCCATACTCTTTCCAGTATTTCTGCAGCTTGGGAGTACTATCTCATGACTCTTTTGAGATTCCAGGACCTGCCTTAGTCCCCTCTCCCCTTTCATTATGAAAACTTAACATGCCTTAAGGCAACAGGATAGACATAACGTACTAGAAAGCAGCTGTCTTCCCTGCCCTTCTCACTGCCTTTTGCTAAAAGTTCAGTTTTGCTTTGTTGCATTTGTCTCACTCAAAACTCTGGTACTTATAGCCCTACAAATAGCATCTTGGCTACCAGAAATCCCAAAAGGAGCCACAGGGCCCTGAGCAGAATTCTTCAACTGTCTGAGCAATCCTCCAAATAGGCCAGGACACATGATACTTCTGATTGTTTTGAACCTGCTGGCACTCTTGCATTAGTGCTTAGAGATTTATTCAGCACCTAAGAAGGCAGAAAAGCCTCCCTAATCTGCACAGTGATCAAGCAATGCACTGTAAGCAACGGGGTTTCTTGTGGTATTTGATGCACTATTTCCGTCTGGCTGGACTATTTCCCAGCATACTGCTCTGAGCATTTTAACACTTCTACTTATTCACAAACACATTGCAGTATTTAGAGCCATTTCTTGCATGAGTTAGAAATTGCTGGACAGCCATCCATTAAAACCTCCACTGGGATATAAACAGCAGACAGATGTCTGCACTGGAACTGAAGGTGTGACTGCAGCACATGCAAACACACCCAAGCTACTGCTAGTTAACTAGCTTGCGTGCCAACAGCAGTAAAGCTACGGACTTCAGCTTAGGCTGTACAAAAAAAACACTGAGGAGCTTTGGAATTAATCTGGTAACGAGCATGCACACAGATATGTTACCAGTATCAGTGAGAGAAAAGCCAGGACGTGCAGATCTCTACATGCTACATTCTGGGGAACATGCAGCCTTTGGGCACATTTTGCCTCACAGTGAGGGAAGAAACTGGACCACATGAAAAACACGAGGCTTTCTCACAGAAAGGCCTATATGTGAAGGGATTCAGAACTTTGGTTTAGCTAAATGTAGATGGCCAAAACCACAGCATTTCTGTGAACCACAAAAACCATACAAGCCTCAAAAAGAACCCCACCAAACCACAAAATCTTTTGATTTTTTTAGCATACTCTTTGATGCAGGCTGCTTGGGATTGGGTCAGCTATGTCCCAAGAATAAGAGCTCGCTGTATTCTTGTACATCTGGTTGTTGTCCCAGCAAGTTTGCAGAGGTGTGAAAATGAAAACTGACTATGCTGAAAGTTAACCAGGCTCCTCTGGTCATCAAGGAAGTTCAGCTCAGGTTTCAGCCAGCAGCTTGCGGTTTGGCATGGAAGAGATTATTCCAGTTCATAGCAGGATGTAAACACCCTGCGCAAGCATTAGTCTTCTTCGGCAGACCTCTGTCCACCTGCTCGAGCATTCATCCTTGCTCCAGGCTTGTTAGCAGTGCCCTGGGATTTGGTGAGGAGGAGTGGTAGTAAATATGTGTTTTGTTCTCTGTTTTAGACAGCCTTGAAATCTTTGCTATGTATCCCAGGAGAAAGGGGGAAAGTGAGCGAGTTTTCACACATGTTGCTGAGGCTCTGCCCAAGCCCCATTTTACCTCGGGGTCTCACAGCCTGCTCCCCCCGAAGCTGCACCACACAGCCCTCGCACCCCAACCCAGGGCACACTGGAGCAGGGCCCTGAGGTTTGCAGGCAGGACGCCAGGGCTCACCAAAAAATTATGCCCCCTGCAGATGCCGCCTGTACCCTGAGAGCCTTACCCCAGCCCAGCGCTGTGCCCCTCACAGGGCCTTGCACAACAGTCCCCCTCCACCTTCCCGATGGCTCCCCACACAGCCCCCCGGGGAGTCTGTAGGGTGAACTGCTCAGGGAAGAGCCCAGTCCTCTCCTTCCAACTCCACCTCTGCCGGGCTGCCCTCGCACGGGGCCTGCCACAGGGAGCCAGGAAGCCGCACTACTCAGCTGCTGCCAGCGCCGCCATCTTGCGGCTGCGCCCTGCCTCGAGGGCTGGGCGGGAAAGGCGGGTCGGCGCCTTCAGGTCCCCTCACAGCCCTCGCCAGCCACGGGGACATGGTCCCCGTTTCACCTGGGCCGCCACGCCGCGGTGGGGCTCGCCGGCTTTCCTCTCAGAGGAACCCGCGGCGAGCGGGACCCTCGACCCGCGGCGCCGGGGGCGCTGAAGAGACGCCGCCCCCATAGCCCTGCGCCGACCTCGCTCCCTCCCTCCCTCCCTCCCTCAGCGGGGCGGGGGCGGGCAGCGGGCAGGGCGAATTGCCCGTGGAAGCCCGCTGGTTTGTGCGTGGGTGTGAGAGGTGAGTGCTCCGTGAGCTGAACTCCCGGGGTAGCCCCAGGAGCCTGCAGCGGTCGGGTGAGCACCTCAGCACTTGGATCCCGCTCAGCCCCTTGGTCTGGTCTGCTGGTGTCCCGCTGCCATTAATACCCCTAGTCACACAGAAAGTAGGCGAGAGCATGGTGGGTTGGTATCTGGCACATCCCTGGTGCATCGCCACATGCACATTTCCTGGTGCTCTGCTTATTTCTGTTACCACAGCAATGTGCCTTTCTTCATTCCATAGAGGGTGAAGGAAGGTGCTCCTTTTTAGTCATAGAATCATCAAATCATATACGTTGGAAGGGGCCTTTAAGATCATTGAGTCCAACCATCAACCTAACACTGCCAAGTCCACCACTAAACCATGTCCCTCAGCACCACATCTACCCGTCTTTTAAATACCTCCAGGGATGACGACTCCACCACTTCCCTGGGCAGCCTGTTCCAATGTTTGATAACCCTCTCTGTGAAGAAATTTTTCCTGATATCCATCCTAAACCTCCCCTGGAGCAACTTGAGGCCGCTTCCTCTCATCCTATCGCTTGTTACTTCGGAGGAAAGACCAACCCCCACCTGGCTACACCCTCCTTTCAGGTAGTTGTAGAGAGCGGTAAGGTCTCTCCCCAGCCTCCTTTTCTCCAGGCTGAACAACCCCAGTTCCCTCAGCCGATCCTCACAGGACTTGCGCTCCAGAACCTTCACCAACTCCGTTGCCCTTCTCTGGATGCGCTCCAGCACCTCAATGTCTTTCTTGTAGTGCGGGGCTCAAAACTGAACACATTATTTGAGATGTGGCCTCACCAGTGCCAAGTACAGGGGGACAATCACTGCCCTAGTCCTGCTGGCCACACTATGTATTGTCAACTGAATTGTGGCCCTCTCCTTTGTGTTATCACATCTGTCATTACGATCCTCGTTTTTCAAGATGATGAGGCTTCTCTGCTCCTGCCAAAGGCCCACTGATAGGAATGTGTGGTGTAGTGCTTTCTTCCATTTGAGTGATAATTATTGCATTTCAGGTTGTACCAGCTTTCAGCGGACTGGTGTTGCATCATGGAAAGGTTGGCCTTCTTCCTTTCCTTTCTGCAATTTTCTTCTTAAGAGCATTAATACATGGATACAATTATATTAACATTAAGCAAATTGTTCCTTTAAAAAGCCCTTGTAATTGAGTGACAGATGCTTATAACTGAATCCATTTAAACACTCAAGATAAGACTAAAGTTACTATTCAGGGACCTGCTTAGCATCCTGAGTACTCATTGACTTTCAAGTGGAAATGCTGTGGTGATCAGCACCACACAGAGTCAGTTTGGAGTTCTCAGGTTACAAAATATACTATAATGCTACAGAAGTTCAGGTGGTACTTGCACTGTATGTCTGCTTGTAAGTAAATTTAAAACTATGCTAGAATATGGATTAATAATAATTTTATAGTAATGTAACAATTTTCTTTTAAATAGTCCCTTTGTGGTAAAATTGAAGGAACTTTTCTGCTAGCTCTTATTGGATTGTATGAAGGTATTTATAAAGCTATGAGAGCTGTGTAGATATATTGAAAACATTGTTACAGAAAACTAAATTGAGAAGTGTGTTTTTTCAACTTAAAAATGATGCATCTTTATCTTGCTGAAGTTTTGAAGTATTTGTAAATATCCTTTTACTTACATGATTTCCCACAGTTAGAAAGACAAGCCAAATATAATGTGCATATATACTTAGTTAGCATTAAGCCTCAAACTGTAGTCTGTGCTCTCTTATGCCAGACTTAACTCTTAATTTATTTTCTTTATTTCTTCAGGCAGTTAAGACTTATGAAGATGGGACACTTTAAGATGTGCCTGGAGATTAGCACCTTCTTCAAGGAGTCAACCATCTAATTTATAAAGCATGTTGTAAAAGGTAGGGATGAGCTTTTGTTAAATAGTTAGATCAGAACTAACTCCTCAGAGAGGCCAGAACTTCCCTTCTTCTTATACATGGCACTTCCCAAAGCAGTAAGTGTCTATGTTTAGAAACTAATCTACTTTCCAAAGGACATACACTTGATAATCTGCTAACTTCCTCAGGATAAGATTACAGCAGGTAGTATTTTGATTTCAGTATTCTGATTCTCCCAGTGCTGATTGAATGATAAGCCAGGTTCTCCTACACAGAGGAGGAGAATTAGAGGAATAGTGAATTTTGCCTCTTTAAGCCTCAGATATAGTCTGTGGATTTAAAAATAATAATCAATTCTTCAGAAGCAGTAGGATTATTTTTTTTTCTTGCTGAATAATGATTGTGCAATCCTGGAAAATAGTGATTCATTAATGCCATGTAAAACAATAAAGTGATGTTGATTAGAGACCAAACATATCATAGAATCCAAGTGACTTTAATATGTAATGTAGAATATGGTAACTAAAATATAATACGTAAAGCATATGTACATCAGATATGACATATATGAAAAATAGTTAACAAAATATGTTAAACAGCATATAAATGCACGTATCTTAGTTACATAATAAATCATATATGTACTGAAAATTTTATTAATCTGCTACTCAGATTTTTAAATGGTACCTGCTTCAAATTTCTTCCCTATTCTTGGATTTAACAAGTTTGCACAAACCCTCTTTTTAGGTGTGTATACACACTCATTATGCATGTATATGTATATGTACCATGCACACACATTGTCCATCATAGAGTACCACTGGTCTGTATCCTTTTCGTTGAGTAGAAGCCGGAATATGTAACATTGTTCTATCTTAAATATCCCTCCATTTACCTGCAACTTTATTGTGCATCCTGTGCCTTTGCTGCACAGCATAAGCACTTACAATATCTTGCCACCAAACACTCCAGCTTACTTAGGACAATGAAATATTGTAAATGAAGCGAAATATTACTCGAGGACTTGTTGCTAAGTTCACATCACTTACATTTGAATGGAATACCTGAATGCCGTTTTAACACTTTGCTTTTGGAAGGAACACTTACCTGACAGTTCATGTGGGTCTGGTATTTCTTCCTGCATTTTTCCAGACATTTTTACTAGTATGAGATTATTTACACTCCCGTTCTGTAAAGTGGTGAGTGATCTCTCCACTCAAAGCAGTAAGTGAGGTTTTATTAAGGATACTCAAGTATCTGGTCTATGTCCTGGGATTTCCCAAAACACCTCTGAAACTCTAGTGAATTCTGCATTAAAAGAATGAATGTCAAGGATTGATGTCTTTAGCAGAATATAGCTTTTTAAAAATAATTTTTCCAGAACATTTTTCTTCGCTTTAGTGAACCATGAGAAGGGGAAAAAAATATTCTTTGTTCTTTGGAAGTTGTCTTTAGCACTAAAGTATGGTTCTTCTTTTAATTATTGTTATGATCTTACGTGTGGACACAACTGGTCACTGCTTCCACTCTTGTAAATCAGGACAGGAAATAAACAAGCAGTTTCATAGAAGCTGATCTGAAATTTTGTAGCCACAAAAATCTGTGCAAAGTTTTCCATAATTTATCTTAATTTTCTGTATTATCCATTTAAAAGTTGAAAAGCCATCTAGTACCAAAGGGGAATAACAATATGCTAGGCTGAAAGCAGGCTGAAGGAACTTGTTCTCACAGCTACACGCTGCATGAGAAAGTGAATATTCACATGTATGGATTAATTTCACCAGCATGTCTTCATTTCCTAAGGAGTCATTGCTCACATAATATAACAAGTTTCATCTAAAGATTTTCCTCAAAAAAACCCCAGCCAGTCTTGGTAAACACCTTATTCAATATGATCTTGAGGAGGTAGATTTTCTGTTAGTTCTTTAAATGGAGAATGATCGAGCCTGAAAGATTTTTGAGCTTCCCCCAACATTGCACTAGCAGTCATACATGGGGAGAACTAGAATAGACTACCTACAGGCATTTTTTCCATGGTGTGTAATGCAGATCCACAGTTGTTCTTTTGGCAGCATGGATTGAACCCAGGACCTTTGAATCTCAGAGCGCAATATACTTATTGCTAGAATTAGATGTGTCCAGTAGCTCAATGGCTGCAGGTGGCTCATAAAACTACATGCCTCCCTGCTGCCCTCAACAGAAGAGTGTGCATGTGAAACTGTGGGCTACGTGTGTTAATGCTGGGCCTGCATAAGAAGAGTAAAAGCCCATCTTCCCTGTCTGTGCTTATTCCCTGTGGTTTGTCTCAAAAGGGAACCACTGTCTGGGCACTGATGGTGCCACAGAGCCCAGCTTTAAAGTCAGTGAGGAGAGTAGAAGGAGGAGTCCTGCAGAGGGAAGCTGTTTGCTTCTCTCTGCATGAGGCAAAGACCACAAGAGAGGACATCTGGTTACTTTTAATGTAAGCTGTGGCAGCACGGACTGGGTAGCCCTGACAGACGAGTA